>NC_139021.1:11298440-12498440 GCF_964662115.1 Mustela nivalis
AGACATGTAGGGTTGTTTTTAAAGAGAAAAGAGAGCCTCTACACCCACCCCACTCCCCATTCCAGGAACTGTAGCATGTTGATCTATTTGTTTTAAAGGTAAAGCTTTAACACATACATACATAGTCTTTGATCATTAAAGAGTTAGCATAGTACATGTCCTTTTTTGAAAATGTTTCCCTGAATCTGGTTTGTAAATTCAAGATTTTGTTCATTCATTTGACAGACAGAGATCACAAGTAGGCAGAGAGGCAGGCAGAGAGGGAGAGCAGGAAGCAGGCTCCCTGTGGAGCAGAGAGCCCAATGCTGGGCTCCATCCCAGAATCCTGGGATCATGACCTGAGCTGAAGGCAGAGCCTTTAACCCACTGAGCCACCCAGGCGCCTGGTTTGTAAATTCAGACTGAGTAGTTAAAATCTGGAATTATCTAAACGTCAGTAAGTAGAAATAAAAGAAGAGCAGACAGATTAAGGTTCAGACATGCATGGCAGATGGAATAGTAGTTATTAAAAAATTATCGTGTGTGTGTGTTTTGTATTTAGTCACATTGAAAAATCTTACGCATTGTTTGTGAATTTCTTAATGTTGCCTCAGTCTCAGTTTAGCAAGGCATTTTTTTTAAGGACTTTAGCATTATTCTATTATGAACTGTTAACAGTCGGCACTTAAAATGTCTCTAAGGAGAGAATATTCCCCTTTTCCAGGTGAGTGAATATTCTTATATTTATCCTAAAAAAACCTTAATTTAAAACTTACTGAATTTAAAAAATGCCTTTGAAAGTTGTTAGTGGTGATGGTATTTTTAAAAACATATCAGGCAGACTCAAATATCAGTTCTTTCTCTGAGACTATCCTCTAGGTATAATTCAGTTATTCCCGTTTTCCCATTTTAGTTTATCCAAAGAACTCCAGTTCTGTAGTATTTGACTTATTGCATTGTAGTATTATATATATTTTTTGTTTATTGAGAGAGAGCATGCATACACATGATGGGGAGGGGCAGGCAGAGGGAGAGAGAATCTTAAGTGGGGCTCGATCTCATGAGATCATGACCCGAGCCAAAATCAAGAGGCGGAGGCTTAACCGACTGAGCCACCCAGATGCACCAGTGTAATCATTTTTTACATGTCTTCTTCATAGACTATGAGCTTCTGGGGGGCAGGTCTTATTTTACTTGGCATTTTATACTCTGCATTGCATAACATCTGGCCTGTTGGAGGTCTTCTCATCTTCATAGAATTGCCATTAGGAAGCAGTTCACATTTAAGATTGTGGCTGAGCATTTTTAATAGCCTTTTACAAATCTGTTATTTGACTGCTACCAAGGCAGGTAGCTGTGCAATAATATCATGTATCAGATGTACAATATCTCCCCAGAGATACTAGATCTCCAGAGATCAGATATCTGCATTTCTTGTCATTAAGTCATTTTGTCAGTCTGGAAAAATCATTATCTATAAAACCATTAGTGTATTATTTAAAGTCTCTATCACTTTAATTTTTTTTTTTTAAAGATTTTTATTTATTTATTCGATAGGGAGAAATCACAAGTAGTCGGAGAGGCAGGCAGAGAGAGAGAGAGGGAAGCAGGCTCCCTGCTGAGCAGAGAGCCCGATGCGGGACTCGATCCCAGGACCCTGAGATCATGACCTGAGCCGAAGGCAGCGGCTTAACCCACTGAGCCACCCAGGCGCCCTATCACTTTAATTTTTAATGGGAGAAATTGCACACTTTTTAAAATTTTTGCCAGGTATTTGCTACCTACATATCAATCTTATCACTTATTTTTCCCAAACAAATCCTTTTAGCAGAGTGGGCAGTCTTAGGGGATCACAACTCCAAACTAGTTGTATTTATGACAGGCTGCTTACATCTTTTGTTTGTTTGTTTGTTTTTGGACAGAGAGAGAGGGATCACAAGTAGGCAGAGGGGCAGGCAGAGAGAGAGGGGTAAGCAGGCTCCCTGCTGAACAGAGAGCCCAATGCGGGGCTCTATTCTAGGACCCTGAGATCACGACCTGAGCTAAAGGCAGAGGCTTAACCCACTGAGCCACCCAGGCGCCCCTGCTTACATCTTTTATCCTGTTGTTTGCTAAGTCACTCATCCACTCCTATGCACACTGGAGACTACAATGTTTCAAGCATTGTGCTTAGTTCAGGGGCTGTAATAACAATGAACAGGCTGTGATAACTGCTTTCAGTCCTGGGAAAGAACCAGACATTTTGATGAGTTGAAATGATGTGTTATCTGGTCCATTTGAAGATACTTAACCCAAACTTGGAATATTATACTCTTCTTTCACACTGTTCTGTTCTCTGAATTTCTATTATAGTTGTAGTCTGTAATGATAATACAGTATGGACAGAATTATTATGGGCTTGTTACTTTTTATGGGTGGGAGTATTATTTCCATAGGAAGTCATTAACCTCTTTCAAGATAAAGATTGTCATGTTACTTTGTGTCATAAGCACTGCTGGAGACATATACATTTTTAATAATACTTGTGGAATTGACAGACAAACCCTCTAATATTCTGATGTTGGTCCTTTAGAACTATAAGAATGGTAGTAACAGCACCTGTGCAGAGGGTAAGATTGGCCTGATGTGATGGGTAAGACCTAGGAAAAGAGCCAGACAGTGTAATAGGTGCCTCTCATTCTCTGAGTCTCAGTCTTAGTGGGGGGTAGGTATTACCTCCCTTTCTGCAGATGAAGAAATTGAAGCTTTGAGAGACTTAAGATTCTTGCTCAGAGTTTAAACACCAATGGACTCTTTCTGTCAAAATACATTTATATGTGGATGCATATTTTTGCTAGGAAGGTGATTAAATATTTGTTTTGGTCATAGAATTCTATGGAATTAGGAAAGCAGTGTATGACAATCCAGGCACAGAGCTCCTTCTCTCTGAAGCTCACGGCCGAATGGGGATCAGGTCTGTAATGCTCTCCTGCTTGACATAATGCCGCAGCATCCTGAACTAAACGCTGCACTGGCTTATGTTATTTATGAATAACACAAACTCCCTTTAAACCAACCAGATTTTGCAAATTACTTCTCTAGTTTTTAATAATACATTAAGAATTAAGAAATTTTAAGAGTGGGATGCAGGTATTTGATTTTATTAGTGGTTTTTAGTTTTCTTGTGCATATGTTGGATTTTCATTCTAGTATATGGAATAGGCTTTTAAAAACATTGCACAGGTGACTCAAGATACAACTATCTGTATTTTGAAATTTGTGGTATGTAATTCAGACACAATGAGAACATGTTGGGGTACCTGGATGTCTCAGTTGGTTAAGCTCAGGTCATGATCTCAGCTCAGATATGATCTTAGGGTCATGAGATCCATCCTTGTGGGGCTCCACGCTCAGCAGGGAGTCTGCTTCAGATTTTCTCTCTCCCTCTCCCATGCTCCCTGCTTGTGCATGCACTCTTTCTCTTAAAAAAAAAGGGGGGGGGGAATGAGAATCTGTTACACTTACAACATGTTGTATGAACATTATCTCTGTTTTAGTACTTTAGGTTATTGGTATTACACTTGTTTATATTATGTATTTCCCCAATAGAAAAAATGTCTGTGGCAAATTAAGATATGAAAACTTAGCTTTGGGACTCTATGTTTCCCAGCCTTGAACTTGTCTGTGTTTCTATTACTATTAGGTATAATTCAAAGGTATTCTGCAAAGTTTCACAGTTGTAGAGAAGGACTTGAGTGGATGGGCATTGTATTCTTTGATTCCAAAAGACACTGTTTTCCTTTGTTTTATATTTCGTTAGGTATATTGATATTTATATATATTTTTACATAGGTTGCATCTAATTAAAAGTGAGTAATTGCCTGCTTTTTCTTTTTCATAGATCTTATAATTTGGAGTGAACATTATTTTTATGCCTTGGCCACATTGTCATACTTTTTTCGAAGTTTGGATTTGCTTCTAACATTTTATCCGTTGTATTCTCAGTGTCTTGAAATATATCCAAGAATTCCTGTTTTCCTGAACAGTGTGGGGCTCTTAAAACCCTAAAATCAAGAGTCACATGTTCCACTAACTGAGTTCTTTAGGTGCCAGCCCCCAGAATTTTTTTAATCTGATTTTTTTTTTTTTTTTTGGTGCTGGTATTACTTCTGGGACGTCTTCATCCTTTCCTCCTTTTCATTGTAACCACTTTCTTCATTTATGGTGATGAAGTTTACCCTCATAGAGTTCCTCTGACTGGCATGTTTAGTTTCTCTGAGGGCAGTAGTGGCACATTCTTGCAGTCAGCCCTTTCTTCTGTAACTTCATTTATGTTCTCTTAGATTTTTTACTTGCAGGGTTACCACTTCCTGGTTTTTTGCTGCACTTTATCTTTGTTGGAAAATTCCCTTGTTTGGTTATCCATTTTTCTAAAATGTCATGCAGATTTGTCACCAGGAGACAAGGGGATAACACAGCGACACACTTTACAGTCTGTACATGACCTGAGTAACTGATATTCAGTGAACAGTCACTGATAGACTTGAAAGAATTGATGTGGTTGGTCACTAATAGTGATGTAAAAGGTGGGAGAAAATGATAAAACTATAAAGCATTTTGTATCTACAGTATTTTCATCTTTAATTACATTTTAAAGAGACTAGACATTTTAGAAAAGGTGTATAGGTATGATTTATATAGTAATGATAATGATGATCATTACATTTCCAGAATATTATTGTGTGTCAGGGACTGTTTTAAGTGCTACACATACAGTAATAATCATGGTATAAGATATAAAAGCCTGAGATTTGTATTCACATGTTTGAGTTCTAGTGTGTCTCAGACATGGATATTCTTACGTGTACTGTGCTTGCAATGGAATGTCAAAATTGATAGCTATATATTCTTGTAATTTTAGTGTTAATAAGAGAAGTAGTGACCATGTTCAATAAAACTGGCATTTCTGTCAGTCTTCATAAAATCTTGAGATTATTTTTGCTCCTTTACAAATAGGTAAAACTGATGCTTAGATAACTTAAGTAAATGGAAATCTGATTTTACAAATAAAAAAACTGTTCAAAGAACCTAATAATTAAACAAGTGCGAACTCAACCTAGGTCTAAGTTTCTTATTGTGCTTCAAATTACTCCTATAGAAATAAGGTATTATTTTTTAGGGTTTTGGGTTTTTTTTTTTTTTTTGAGACTTAGTTTTTAAGGAAGTATACTCTAATCCACTCAGAATATATAGGCTGAGAAGGTTGTATCTCAGTTTTTCATGGGATTATTTCAGTACCATTTATTAAATAAAGGTTTCTTCATTGCCCTATCTAGTGATTATTTTATACATTCATCATTTGGAATATTCTCTTTGAGCCTTCTGCCTCCTTTTTCTGCTTGTCCAAATCCTGTTCATTCTTCAAATCTGTCTCAGCTCCCAGGGCTTCATAAAATCTTTTCCAGTACCCAGTCAGTGTCCATGCTCTGCCCCAGTTGAGATAGCTTCTTTTAATTGCCACAACTGTCTAAGTAGTATTTCTCATGATACCTCATTTTTACCTTGAATGTTTTAATTGCTACAGGAAGAGTACAATGCTTCTAGAGAGTGCAGTCAGTCTTTTCATCCTAACATCTCCTTGGGTATTTATTTTGGTACTGTGTACATAATAGACTTTCCAGTCAGTATTTGGTCTGAGTTTTCTTTCACATTTATTGGACCATTGTGATTTCTCTGGTCTCTTCCCCTGACTATATATCTGTATGAGTTCCACTCAGTTTTAGTTATTAATAATGTGTAGGACTGCTTCTTTTCTTCTGTTTTTAAAATTTCTTTATAGATTTGCCTGTTTCTTTTTTTTTCCTCAAATGGATATGGAATAACCTTTTCAAGTTCTTAAAACTTTCTAAGGGAGCACCTGAGTGGCTGTGAAGTCAGTTAAGCCGCTGTCTTGGACTCAGGTTGTGATCCAGGGTCCTGGGATGGAGTCCCATATCTCATCCCGAGCTCCATATCTCATCCCAGCTCCCTGCTCAGAGGGAAGCCTGCTTCTCCCCCTCCCTTTGCACATGAGCACGCTCTCTCTCCCAAATAAGATCTTTTTTATTTTATTTTTATTTATTTATTTATTTACTTATTTATTTAAAGATTTTTATTTATTTATTTTACAGAGAGCGAGCGATCACAGGTAGGCAGAGAGGCAGGCAGAGAGAGAGAGGGGAGGAAGCAGGCTCCCTGCTGAGCAGAGAGCCCGATGCGGGACTCGATCCCAGGACCCTGAGATCATGACCTGAGCCGAAGGCAGCGGCTTAACCCACTGAGCCACCCAGGCGCCCATAAGATCTTTTTTAAAAAACAAAATTTAGATATTTGCTGGAGTTCTATAGTAATGCACTTTCATAATGTTGTCTGATCTGGGAACACGGTCAATAGGCCCTTTCATTCAAGTGTTCGTTTCTGTTTCTCCAATGGCTTTAAGATTGCTTTGTGTGTGTCAATTGAGTTTGATTTTCTCATATACCCAAATGAAGGAGGAATGCAGTGTAGGTTACATAACAAATTAGATTTATGTATCATCATTTGAAATGCTGCAGAGCTGTAAATGTGGTTGACAGAATGCTCTGAAGTCATAGCTTTTATGTTTTGCTGGAGGCAAAAGAATTTTAACACTTCCTTGAAGAACCTCTAGGTTTGTGGATTTTAGATGCCTGGATTATCTAATTTGCATACTATCTGGTATTCACTACTAATGACCTGACATTTGATTTCTAAGGGTAAAACAATTATAAGTGTTTTCTTACTTCTTGATTTATTAAGAATTAGATAAAATGAATAGAACTTTTCCCCACGGCTTTATGCAAGTGGCACTGGTTTTGCTCCTCTGGTTAATGAGAGTGGTCAGCCAGGCCACTTGTTTTGTTTATTTCTGAGTGGCTTTGGTCTGCCTTAGGGAAGGAAGTTTGTTTTTGGCAGAAAATGTGTTTATTCATTCCATTTGTAGTAACATTGATCCAAGAGGAGCTTTTGAGGAAAACCAGAATGGTTCAGCTTTGAACATAAATAGCTCCCATTCATCACCTAGCTGATAGAAAAAAAAGAAAGATTAGGATTATTGGTATATAAATTATAGACCAATCCTAGAGCAGGATTTGCAGACTCACGTTTCATCAAACAAATTTAGACTGTTTCTTTTGGCCTACTGGTTATTTTTAAAGCTTAATTAGTTGATAACCTCTAAAAATTGTTTTACCTGAATATCCAGCCCCGGATCACCTGTGTTTTTAGCATGGCATCTCAGTAGCCATGGCACTCCTTAGATGAAGCATAGACATTTGTTTCCCTAGTTAGCACTTCTAATGTGGCTCCACCCAATTCAGATGCATTTAACTTTGCAGCCCCTGGAGGCTGTTGGATTAAGAAGTAATCGTAGACCTAAGACTGCTAATGCAGCTAAACCCTCCACTTCGAGTTAATAGAAGCTGGAATAGTAGGTGTGAAGATTTTAGGTAAAGAGAGCTGTAGTGGAATTTGGGATTTATGAGAGAAAGTAGTTGCAGAGGAATCCAAGGGTTTTACTTGAGCAATTGGGAGGATAGAGATGTCATCAACCGAGTTAAGGGAGAGTGGTCAGATCAGGTGTGAGGAGGAAAGATGAATAGTTTAGTTTTGACATGTTTGAGGTATCTATTTGAACATCCAAGAGGAGATATTGAATAGGCATTGGCTATGAGAGTATGGAATTGGAGATGAATGTCTAGACTGGATAATTAAATTTGAGATACGTAGTTGATACTAAAGCCATGAGATGGAATGAAATCACAGAGGAGAATGGACTGCATTCTGGGCACATCAGCATCTGGGGATTTGAGAGAAGTTCAGCAACAGAGATAAAGAGCATCCAGTGAGTTAGAATGAGATGGAAGGGAGTATGGTGTCCCAAAGGACAAGTGTCCTGACGTGGTTTCATCCCAAAAGCAGAGCTGGAGACAGACCCTTATTAGGCAGGTAATTTAGGGACCTGTTAACAAGAAACAAGTTGGTGGGGCACCTGGGTGGCTCAGCCCGTTACATGTCTACCTTTGGCTCAGGTCATGATCCTGGGGTCCTGGGATCAAGCCCTGCATGGGGCTCCTTGCTCAGTGGGAAGCCTGTTTCTCCCTCTCCCTCTCTGAGTCTCTCTCTCTCTCAATAAATAAATAAAATCTTAAGGGAAAAAAAATAAAAAGGAAACAAGTTGGAGAACTGGGGCCCATGAAACAGGGAGGGAGGAAAAGTCAAAACAAGGGTCTGTATTGACCTGGTCACATCTGTGAGTACCTGGGCCTCAATTCTGAGGAAGTCCTCTGAGAAGACATAAGAAATAAGAATATGCCTTTGGGTGGGAAGGAGGGGGTATTTATATACCAGATCCCATTCCCCAGTGGTCAGGGGTTGCTCAAAGGTTGTTGATGTTAACTTCTTCATACTTCCAGGTCAAGGTTCATATATCCCAGGATGGCTGAAGAGTTCTAAGCGTTTCTTAGAGCAAAGCTTGTGAGCAGAAAGTGAGCCCCATTAGTGCAGCTAAGGGGAGGTGCCTCAGCTCTAGTGAACTTGTGAGGCAGTGTGTGAGAGGTATCCCATACAGCCTTCCTTAATAGCACTTAATAGCACTTGCTATTTAGTCCATTCTGCTGCAGAGTTTTCAAGATCGTGGCCGGCCACACTGTCTATGTTAGACTTATAATAGGAGGGTTAGTGAAATAATGTTCATTTTTGCAGTCCTCTACGACTTTTTGTAGATTTGCCTTACCTTCAGCCCGCACTTGAACAGGTCAGGGCGTTGTCCTGGTTCAATGACACAGACCTTCTCCCAAGGGATCAATGCCTGTAATTGACTTATCATTGTTGGGTCATAACTGTTACAGCTGCTCACTTACAGTTATTACTGAGCATTGCAGCCCCAGTCGAATTCCCTAGGTTCTGGATGGAGTTCCTTCTGTCCTCATTGTGTAGCAGCAGCCGTAAGTTGTTACAGGACTCCCCGATATGGTAACTCTTTCCTTAGCATGCTGGTCTGGTAAGGAGTCCAAGATAACCAGGTGGTAGTTGCTTCAGAATATTTCCTGTGTCTTCTGGCAGAAACCACTGTTCTTCTCCTCCGCTATCAGAATTTCTAATCCAGTGAACCTGAAGGTTGTCAATCTTATTTCCATCTGTTGGTTCCAGGACCTTTTTGTCCTTCCCTCCCTTTCTTATCTGTCAGAGACACAGCACCACATTTTAGCCTTTAGAAGACAATGTACGTGTTTGATCGTTTACCATCTTGGAAGGCAGTGCCCTATCCCCTCTAAATGTTACTAAGCATATAGAAATTGTGTTCACAAAGTCCAGGACTCTGGCCATAGAATAAACAATTAGGAAAAGAGATTTTTATGTAAAGGTGAGTAGTTGCCTTAGTCAAATATGTCCCCCACTGCTTGTGAACTCAGCTAGTTTGTTCTAGTGGCTGTAGTTGCTCTTGGTTATAAAGTTAGAATAAAATCATTTTGAAGATTTAATTTTACCTCAGATGTTTTAGGATTTGCAGATACCTTAATAGTATTAGTAAACCAGTCTTACAGAGGACTTCGTGGTTCACATGGGTTTTGCCAGATGTACCTCAGGCAAGGAATGGGTTATTGTCATGGAATATAAGGATCTTAGTACCTCTAACAAAACTGGTATTTTTAATACATTGAAAGGAAATGATTGTAAACTATGATAATAGTATAGAAATATATCTTTTTTGGTAATTTTAGGCCCCTGTTATAAGAAAAAAGATGAATTAGAAATTTTCTTCCCTTTCTGTCTCTTGCTTCATGATATGATGATGACTATATACTTCCCTTGGTAAAGATTGTAGTCTTTGAGTGTTTTGAGGGTGGCAATTAGGGTGTCTTATCTAAGCCTGTTGGTATTTTCCAGGGCTTAACACAATGGCTTACTTTTAGTAGGTTCTCTGTAAATAGTTGTTGATTTAATTCAAGGAGGTGTATGTTTGTTCATATACATACACACACATAAGTGTATATAGCGTATGTGTGTGATATGTGATGGCATTCATAAACTTTGTTAAAGTTAACTTTAATAAAATTACACGTTTTAAAATATAATAATGTTTTAGACTTTCTTCCTTTTTTCTTTCTTTAAACAGATAGAAGGACAAGAACAGAATCACCAGCACTGGCTGAAGGTAAATACGTCTTTTGGGGGAAATGATAATTCAGATATAAAGGAAAAGTTATGATTTAAGTAAAAAAACTACATTGGCTCAATATAATTTAAGGAAGATTTTCTGTATATAATATTGAACTGCTAAAAATATCTTTAGGAAATACCCTATACTGTTTAGTTTCTTAGAATAGGAAGTAGTGGGAAAAATGTAAATTAATTAGAACTTTTTTTTTTTTAACAACTTTCTTTCAGTAGGAGAAGATATGTGTTTTTCTTTTAATTCCTTTTTAAGTCATTTTAGTTTCCAGTATAGTTAATCAGGAAAGGTCTAACCCATAATTCTAGTGGTTTTAATATGTATGTGCTATAAAGGAAGACACTTTTCCATGCTTTCATCAATAAGAATTCTAGCTGTTACCAATTTTGGTCTTCTTGAAAAAGTCTTGCCAAGAACACAATAGCCGCCACAAAAGTTACTGATACAGGTGTCCTCAGTACTTAAACATTTATCATTCTGTAATTGTTTTAATTATAAACAAGTTAATAGGTATTTACAAATGTAATTTTTCTGTAGATATATTTTGTGTTCTTCAAGTGAAAATGAGCAGCTTAAAATTTCTTTCTGTGCTCTTCCTAGTCTTAAACAGAGATATTTACATTTCAAAACTTGCCTGTCATTTTACTAGAGCTGATAATAAGACAGTTAGCATGATCATCTTTTGGAATTGTAATTACCTCACCTACTCTGTGTATGTTACAGTGCGGGAGTTGTCAACCTTTTTTTGGGCCGTGGACCTCTGGTAATCTGGTGAAGCCTGTGAATCCCTTCCCAGAATAATGATTTGAAAATGATTTGTGATGTTATGAAATAAGACACATAAGATTAAAAAGGAAATTAGTTATATTGAAGTATAACTAACAAATATTAAAAATAAAAATTTTTGATAGAGTAATATGTATGCTTCTCCCAGTAGAGAATAAACTTCAGCAACAATTTTGCTAACTATTGTAATTTTAAATAGTGATGAATTTGCAGTAACTGTAGTATAATATGAAAATACCTCTGTTTCTATTGATGATAAGTTCTCATAGGTATTTCTAGTACACTGCATTGTTGCCTGTAATTTTGATTGAAGGAATTGTAAAACTTCACCTAGAGGTTAGTGAAAAGGTTCCCATCCAAGTCCAGGTCACTGAATTGTTCCTCTGGACCCTAGATTAAGAACTCATGCTTATGAAAAGTTAGCTAGGCTTTCTTGCTCCATCATATTTGAATAAGTGTGTGTGTGTGTTTTTTTTTTATGTTGTGTATAATTGATCTTTAAAGAGTGGAGTTACACACTCATTTCTTAAGAAATATCCCAATGGTGTAGGCTAGACGTTCTTGAAATAAATAGCTTTGAAGAAACTTCAGTTTGCTGGTCAATAATCACAGAAACAGTGGCATATTCTGTGGAAAAGGGAGTTGCAGATAAGTGGTAAGCCTTGGAGAGTGCCCATCTCCAGAGAATTCACATTCTGTTTCAAGGAACACGAAATTAACATGTAAAAAATAAAATACCAGCTTGAGATGTTGAAAGTTTAATGAGAAAAAAAAAATCATGATTTCCGCAGGAAGGATACAAATAGTTAGGTCTGATGCTTGTATTATGGAATCAGAAAGAAAGGTCAAGACTTATAAAAAGTCATCAAATGTTTTACAGTTAGTTCAGTAACATGAACTGTACAATGATCATGTGCCAGCCTAAGCTAGGAAGAGCCCAGAATGGTGTTACTAAATTTGACAAATGGTCGTTCAGAACCTTGTAGCTGACTACCAATAAAGGGATTGGCAGACCTGTTGAAGCTTGACCGATAGCAAAAACACTATTGTTTTGAAGGGGACACAGTGGGGCATCTGACTTTGCGGTATTTTTTGGTTGTGGTGCACTTGGTTTGTTCTGGTGACGTGATCTGCCCGTATGCCGTATTTTAAAAATGTTCTCAAAGGCTTCACTATCAGGATCTTTAGATTAAGCCCCACTTCTAAAAACTAATTTGCTGCTTTTGCCAAGTCCCCAAGTTTCTCTAGTCCTCAGTTTCTTCCTATAAAATTAGAGAACCTGAGCTACATGATTTCAGGTCCTCTCGTGAACCTGGTATTCTGGGCTGATTTTCTACCTTTTCTGGGACCCTTCCCTTCCTTTCTCTTTCTCCTTACCAGCAGCGTTTGAAAGATGAACTTTTGTTTATATAAATATTGCCCTAGTAAAAGCTATACAAAACTTTAAAAGCTATAATTATTAGATAGTATACTTTGTTCAGAATGTTTTTATGATGTATATACTCTGCATTTTGGTCTGCTGGAGTCTTTTTAGCCTTACAAGTGGTACTGATTTTTAAATGTA
Source organism: Mustela nivalis (assembly GCF_964662115.1). Lineage (NCBI taxonomy): Eukaryota > Metazoa > Chordata > Mammalia > Carnivora > Mustelidae > Mustela > Mustela nivalis. The sequence continues at coordinate 11,310,980 of NC_139021.1, forward strand.
GGAAGATTATTCAAGTACACATTTTTAAGATTGTGTGATTACCAAGAAGAGGAAATTTATATTTTGTTTTCGTATTCTGTTTGATTATGATGAGTCTGGAGGAGTTATATTTAAGAGAATGGTTTTAATTGAAGTTCAGGAGCTGTAATGTCACTGTACTGAATTCCTTTAATATGCTGGGTCCAAACAGAGAGACCTGACAAATGGTAGAGAAATATTTAAGGACATTTCTTAGTCACCATCTGTCATCTTTTCTAGTCAGTGTTTTGTTTTGTTTAGTTTTTTTTTCCTTAAAATATTTTTTTTCTCTGAGAATTTTATTCCTAATTTAGAAATTTCATGCTGGTATTAATTTCTTTCAAGAAGACTTCAGAGTTTTAATTTTCTTTTTTTTTTTCTTAGAGTTTTAATTTTCTTTACTCTTTTTGGCTGAATTATGTGTATTTTCATTTATGACTAAGAAGAAGATGGCAGAATGGTTAAGAGAACTGTTAGGAGCCAGGTTTGTGTGAGTGAGAATTCTAGCCTCATTGTTTACTAATTTGTTGACTTTGAGAAAGTTATTTAATCCTTCTGACCCTCAGGTTGCTCAGAAGTAAAATGGGTATTGTAGTGTTAGACAACCTCCAAAATGGTGGAGAACTTTATAAGATAATACTGTGTATATATTACTTGGCATCGTGTGTGGCACACAGAAAGATCTCAGTCATTTGTTTTTACTTTCATTTAGTCCTCAAAGCGTCCAAGGGCCTCTGCAAAGTGCTTGGGACATGAAAATTAAGTTAAGTCACACTCAGGGCGAGATGGTTTTGATGCCCTTAGTTCCTTCAGTCTGTAATGTTAAAGAAGGTCCTTATGATAAATATTCCTAGATAACCCTTTCTAAACTTCGTTCTCTTTGGAAACTAAAGCATCATAATTACTAGAAAGGAGATAGCTTGTTTGTAATTTTTTGCATATGTGAATGTGTGTTTATAGTCTAATGGGTAACTTTCTTTTGACCTCAGGTTAATGTATTTTAAGATATTTCCGATACTTAATGGGTTGTCAAATGCCATAGGGACTATTTAATTCTCAGAACCCAGTGAGAACTGAGGCCAGTGAGGAGAAATTAACAAATGGGCAAATATTAGCTTAATATAAGCTTTGTGTGATTCTTCGCAGGATTCATGTTGGATTAATTGTGCATCATTTAATCTTCCACTAAAGTTCCTAAAAAAGTTTCTAAAAATTGACTGAAGTCTAAATTTTTTTTTAAAGATTTTATTTATTTCTTGGAGAGAGAGGGCTTAAGCAGGGGGTGGGGACAGAGGGAGAAGGAGAAGCAGACTCCCCAGTGATCAGGGAGCCTGACATGCTTGATCCCAGGACCCCAAGATCATGACCCGGGCCAAGGGCAGACACTCAACCAACGAGCTACCCAGGTGCCTCTGAATCATTTGAGAATAGAATGAGTTACCCCTGGATATAGTCATGCAGAATGAAATACTTAAGCAGTTGGCTGCTTGGCATGGATGTTGTAGAACAGGTACATATTTGACTAGACAGTCAAGTTTGAGTCTTCCATTTTAGCACATGTTGTGTTTAGTCTGGGCTGCTATAACAAAATGCAGTAAACTAGGTGGCTTATAAATAGCAGAAATTTATTTCTCATAGTTCTGGAGGCTGGAAGTCCCAGGATCAAAGTGCTAGCATAGTTGGGTTCAGGTGAGGCCCACTTCCGAGTTCATAACACAGCTGTCCTTTTGCTGTGTCCTCATATGGTCGAAAGAGCAATGGAGTTTTCAGGGGTCATTTCTTTCAAGGCATTAATTCCATTCATGAGGTCTCCACACTGATGACCCAATCACCTTTCAAAGGGTTTAATCATTTTGGGTTTTAGGATTTCACAGGTGAATTATGAGGGGACACAGACATTCATGTTCTATCTCTTGCACTTTTATGTAGAATAGAAAGAGCTGATATATAAAATAGGCTTGGTAGCAAAACCAGACAAGAACAGAGAAAAAAATTAGTAGATTGTCTTACTTACAAAATAATCTAAAGTGGAATCTTTGGCCAAATCTAGAAGTACAAATTTTTAAGTGACTGTGTAGTGTTAATACCAGGAATGCAAGGATGGTTTAGCAGTTAAAAATGTTGTCATGTAATCTTATATTCTTATAATCTCATATTCATAGATTAAATGAAAAAATGGTTGATATGATAAAGATGAGAGTTCTGCCTCAGAGTGGGGTGTGTGTGTGTGTGTGTGTGTATGTGTGTGGTGTGTATTTAATGCAAAATCAAGTCAAAATCCCAATAAGATATTTGTAGAACTTGACAGTTTTGTTGGTGAACAAAAGACCAGATTAGCTAAGGCACTTTGGCAGATTAATCATTACTTAAATGGTAAGCACAGACCACAAAGAAAAGTGGGTTTTACATGTGACAGACGGCACCATAGACAAAGTTAAGACTAGGATACTGCAGTATTACAGACGAGGAGAAAATATTTGCCATGTGTATAAGCATGGCACCATCAAAACATTGGTACCCAAAAGTCCTATCTAGAATTCCTAAAGTCCAGCTGTGGGAGCTGGAGAGTGGCATATCAGCTGGAATTGAATTAGGAAAACATACCACCCTGGGTATTTCAAACAGGGAATTTAATATAGAGGATTGGTTATGAAGGTATTAGACTAGAAGAGCAAAGGAGAAGAAAAGACATAGAATGGCCAAAAAAGAAAAAGAAAAAAGATGGGATGATGGCTTTGCTACCAGAGATAAGCTGCTCCCACCATTAGACTGCAACCCACAGGCTGCACTTTGTTCTGCCTCTAACTGGGACAGCACATACTGGCCTCCCCTTATCTGACTGCTCTTAGAGCAGTTGCTGGTGTGTCCTGGCTAGAGACAGAAAGCTCTCTCTCTCCTGCCTTCTCATTTTCCAGTGCCTCTTATTGACATAACCTAACAACTGGAAAGAATGTCATGTACAGATTCTGGGCCCCCGCAGTGTGGACTACAGTGTATAGAAATGTAGGTGTAGGAAAGATTGTAGAAAAATAAATAATACAAGTTACAAAGGACATGAATATAAATTTTACAGATGACCTATAAATATGGAGAGGCACATTTTTACTGGTAATCAAGAAAATGTAAATTAAAGCATCATTGAGATATTTCACAATCTAAACATTAAAGCTTGAGGTTTTGGAGGATGGAAGAGAGGTGATCTTTTCCTAGTGGAAGAGTGAATTGATAGAAGTACTGTGGAGAGCAGTTTGGCACAATGTAGTAAAAATCACAGTTGCCCTTTAATTTCTATATGGCCATCTGGTGGAAACTCTTGTACATGGGTATATGTAGTATGAAAGGATATGTGTAAAGCATACTTTGCTAATAGAGAAAAATTGAAAAGGCATTCTCCCTCAATAGGTGAATAAGTAAATAAACTGGTTTCTTTGAACCACGAAATACTGTATACTAAGTGAACATGGGTAATTCTCAAAACATTAATGACTGAGAAAAGTAAGTTCTAAAAGAATATGGACAATAAATCATGCATATTTGAAAAGCTGTGTTATGAATACAGACCTCCATAGTAAAAATTGTAAAATATGTTTGGAAAGGAAGCATACTTTTAGGATTAGTTTTAGGGGATGGAGGAGGGGAAAGTTGGTTGGGGAAGGTTGGAAGGTTAACTGCTCAGAAACATAGGGAGGCCTCTGAAGCACATACGGCGAAATGTCATTGCTTTAATCTGGTGGTAGAGTATGTGAGTATATATATTTATTTATGTTTAAGTTATTTTCTAATTTTAAGAAATAGAAAGCAAGAAGGACTTAAGAATCAGCTCCTCTAGGAAGCCTTTGGTGAGGTGTTTCTTTTTCCATATGCTCATTGCGTCGTCTGCGTGCTTCTGCGTGGAGCATGCCACACCATCGTGGCTGGTCTCTTCCACTCGTCTGTGAATTCCTCTGTGCCAGATACTCACTGTCTGTTGTAGTATTCGGCAGACAGGAACTAAGGAAAGGTGGTTTGATTTAAAATAGCAACTATCACCAGGCACTGTCAGCACCAGTTAGCTGTAGAAATACTCAAGGTTTTACATAATGCAAGGGGTTTTATTTAATGGCTCATCCATGCATTGTTGCAGGGGTATCGCAAAGTGTTCAGACACCTGAATTCCAAATCCAGTCGTTTTTGTTGGGCATCTTTGAATGAGTTGTATGTGTATCAGTATCAGTGTATCAGTGACTATACATTTAAATTTTAAGATTAGAAGAGTGGAGGACAGGAGAGAGAAAGATAATCTCAGGCAGACTCCCTGCTGAGTGCAGAGCCAGATTCAGGGCTCCATATTACAGGGCTCCATCTCAGGAACCCCTGAGATCATGATCCGAGCGGAAATCAAGAGTCACATACTTAACTGACGAGCCACCCAGCTGTGCCCCTCTATATTTAATTTTTTAAAAAATTATTGATACAAAAGAATACCTTTATTTGTAAGCATGAAAGCCTAAAAGACTCCCGGGATCCAGTGATAACTGAGGAACTGGAACCTTACCCAGACCTTTGAAGTTGCCTGGTCCGATGGCCCTGTCTCTTTCCAGAGATAAAAAGTATCTCAAACTTGGTGTTTATTATTCTCTTGCATTTTTATATATTTTACCATATATGTATGGATATAATCTTTTATGGGTTTCAAAATAGTAGTCCTTTTTTTTTTTTTTTTTTTAAAGATTTTATTTATTTGAGAGCGAGCAAGCGAGAGAACTTAAGCAGGGGGAATAGGAGAGGGAGAAACAGGCTTCCTGCCCAGCAGGGAGCCTGATGTGGGGCTTGATCCCAGGTCCCTGGGATCATGACCTGAGCAGAAGGCAGCTGCTTAAGGACAGGCGCCCCAGTCATCCTTTTTTAAAAAAAGATTTTATTTATTTATTTGAAAGAAAGCGAGCAAGCAAGCGAGCGAGAGGGCATGAGCTGGGGGAGGGGCGCAGTGGGAAAGAGACTCTCCAGTGAGCAGGGAGCCCGATGCTGGCCCAATTCTAGAACTCCAGCGTCATGACCCAAGCCAAAGGCAGCCACCCAACCAACTGAGCCACTCAGGTGCCCATAAAATAGGGGTACATTTTAAAAAGTGAGTTCACAGTACTATTTTTATTCCTTGTTTAATGATCATATTTTTTCAAGAGAAATCTTTTTAATCTTTGTAAAATAGGTAATTTGGGAGTTCGGTGTTTTTGGCTTTTTTCATATTCTCATCACCTTCCTGTACATTCTTAAATTACTTACTTGCCTTGGAACTTTATATTAGCCCTTCTAATAACCTGTGTTTGTAGCTGATGTAAAGCATCGTAGCAGGAAGCATGTCTTTGCTTTCTTGTTTTAAATTTGCAACTCAGGCATTAATTTGCAGTGGTGGTTTGAGGCGTGGAAGAGTACTGTTACTAGTAATCTCTGAATCAAACTCAAAGATGCCATGACAGTCTGAAGTGATAGTAATTTATTATGGTTCACTTCCATTTAAGGAATAGTATTGATCTCCTAATTTATTGTATTTATCACACATGGCCAGGCATCCTAGTGAGTCTTTTATTTAAAATAGTATGGGGGCACCTGGGTGGCTCAGTGGATTAAAGCCTCTGCCTTCAGCTCAGGTGATGATCCTAAGGTCCTGGGATCAAGCCCTGCATCGGGCTCTCTGCTCAGTGGGGAGCCTGCTTCCCCCTCTCTCTCTGTCTGCCTCTCTGCCTGCTTGTGATCTCTGTCTCTCAAATAAATAAATAAAATCTTTTAAAAAATAGTGTAAGTAATGTTATTTATTTATTCATTTGACAGAGAGAGAAAGAGAGAGAGAGCGAGCAGAAGCAGAGGGAGCGGCAGGCAGAGGGAGAAGCAGGATTCCCACTGAGCAGGGAGCCCGATGTGGGACTCTATCCCAGGACTCTGGGATCATGACCTGAGCTGAAGGTACCTGCTTGATGGACTGAGCCACTCAGCCGTCCCAAGGTTTTTCTTTTAACATACTAAATCTAAGTGTATCCACTAGATGTCAGCATTAGGAGAGATGCAGTGTAACGTGTAGAGTCATAGCCAGAAGCAATATGAGAGATTCAGTCTAACCAAGTACTTGACTTGGGTCAAGTCACATATTTTGTGGTAGAGTAAAGACTAGAAATTAGGTCTCCTCGTTGCCATTCTATTGTTCATTTATGTCACTCTCTTCAAGACTGGTAACTCCTCTCCGTGTTATTACTGGGCTAATTATATTGCTCTTGGGATTTATGGTGAAATTTTAGTAGTTCTCTGGTGGTAGTGTGGCTGGGCACGCAGTAATACCTGAATCCTGCATCTTTTCCTCTACATTTTACAAAGGAAGGAGAATCAAAGGATCTCTTTATTAATAGCTACACTAGTATCTGATGATGATAGATTAGATATTGTGAGTAAGGATAAGGAGTAAGCTACTCTCTAAAACTTTCTATCAGTCAGATTTCAACCAAGATAGCAGAAACCTTGATAGGTATATTTCAAAAGGAATTTAACATGTGGATTTATTTATACAAATGTTGGAAGCTTGAGCAAAAAAAGGTTTGCAAGTTTTTACTCACAGCACTGCTGACATTAATTCTGAAGTGTTTCGCAACACCTCTTCTGATACCAAATGTGTGGAGCTTTTTTTCCCACACCAGTCAATTCTCCCAACTCTCCAGACACCAGTCCTACAGTTCATTTTAGTACTGATGCTGACTCCTAGCTATGCAGAGTTGGTGCGCAGACCTCACAGGTTAAGGGCTTAGTCCCACAATGCTCCAGTTTATTCCAGATGCCATTCATAAATCTAGGCCTCCTGTACTTCTGACCGTCCAGGTGTGAAAGGGGGCTAGGGGTGGGGGGTTCCCGTGACTCCTTCCTCAGGTTTGAAAATCTGCTGTAATGGGTCACAGAACTCAAAGAAACACTTTACACTAGTACCAGTTTATTATAAAGGAATTTTATAAAGGGTACAAATGAGCAGCCATATGAAGAGGTATGTAAGGTGAGGTCCAGAAATGTCCTGAGCGTAGATGCTTCTGTCTCTGTGGGGTTGGGGTGTGTTCCCTTCCTAGTATGTGGATGTATTTACCAATTTGGAATTTCCTCAGGCTCCATCATTTATGGGTTTTTATGGAGGTCCCATTATATAGGCATGACTGATTTTAAATCATTGGCCATTGGTGATCAATCTCTAGTCCCTCTCCCCTTGCCAGAGGTCACGTGGTAGGGCTGCAGTCTAAGTGTGCCTTGGTCTTTGTGGTGACCAGCCCTCATCTTGAAGCTACAGGGGACTCATTAAAAGATGCCCCTGTTACCCAGGAAATTCCAAGGGATTTAGGATCCCAGGTTAGGCATGGGGAGGGCAGGTGGGATAAAGACCATATACATGTGCTATTCTGTCTCATGAGGTAACTAAGATATTAATGATAACTACAGGAAGCAGCTTTCACTTCTTGAGCTGGGGGAAAGAAGCGAAAGGTAGGTTTGACAGAATTTAGGAGCTTGAAGGAGGACCTCTGTAAGACTGGAAGCTCAGACCTCTGGAGGGGTCAGGGACTGCAGTGCTGCTTGGCATTCCCTGGGAGCTGGAGCCTAGAGCCGTAGTGAACTTTGTTTGTTTGTTTGTTTGTTTGTTTTTTAAGATTTTAGGGGCCCCTGAGTGGCTCAGTTGGTTAAGCATCTGCCTTCAGCTCAGGTCATGATCCCAGGATCCTGTGATTGAGCCCCACATCAGGCTCCATGCTTAGCAGGGAGCCTGCTTCTTCCTCTCCCACTGCCCCTTCCCCAGCTTGTGCTCTTTCTCTCTCTCTCCAAAATAAATAAAATCTTTTTTCCCCTAGTCATAGAGCATGTGTGAATGGGGGCAGGAGCAGAGGGAGGGAGACCAGCAAACTTGCTTGCTGAACGCAGAACCTGATGCAGGGGCCCAGTCCCACGACCCCGAAATTATGACCTGAACCGAAATTAAGAGTCTGACGCCTAATCAACTGAGCAACCCCAGGTGCCCCCAAATAGCTAGCTTTTGATGACAGGAAATGCTGACAGGACTTGAAAACAGTGATCCCCCCCCAAGTTTTATTTATTTAAATAATCTCTACACTTAACATGGAGCTTGAACTCATGACTCTGAGATCAAGAGTCTCATGCTCTTCCAACTCAGTCAGCTAGAAGCCCCCACAGAGGGACCTTCTTTCTTCCCACCTTCCAATGTCCTTGTAGTTGGTGGGGCCCAGTGAGAAGCCATCTGACAAAGTCGTCTAGGAGATACCCTTTTCAGCTTTTTTGTCCCAACATTAAAAGGAGATTATAGAACGATGGGCTTGGTGGTGAGCATTAGTAGGTAAATAACTGTCACAGTCTACCTTTTTGACCACTCATTCATCTTTTTTGTTTTGAGTACAGTGCCACTGTTTTCATGCTTCCTTTTAGAATTCTATCTAACACTTGGATAGTGCATGCTCAGATGGTCTTAGGATCCCAGAGGGGATGCGCAGTCTGCTTATTTTACCAAATGTTGTGGAACCAGGAGTGGAGAGAGAGTTGAAGTCCTGGGAGCTTAGATTCTGCTTAAACATGTTTACCTTGTAAAGATCAGAAAACAGGAGGGGCAAGAGGAAAAGGGATATCTTGTTACTGCATTTATTAAAAAATGTTTGTTGCCCAGTCATTGTGATTGTGTTAGAAGAAAGATTCTGTTTAGCAGCTTCCCTTCTTGGGAAGAAAGAATTGAAGATGAAGGTACTGGCAGGTCAGGGTGTGATGTGCATTTGTCGTGCAGTCAGTGGAGCAGATAGTGTCATGTCGGGATAATTATTATAGATGCTTTATTGGGAGGCTAGCCTGAGGTGGTTATTTCTCTCCGTTACAGTGGCACTCAACTAACTATTGAAGGTTTCCCACTTCGTGCACAAAGTTAGTATGTTCAGTACAATCAACCACTATGTTCCTAAAGTAAGTGTAGCCATGTTAGAAGCTAAGAAGGAATTGTGATCGTACCTCTCCTTTAAATTACTGTGTACCTGAATGATTCTTCAAATAAGAAAAATGCCACTAGATCTAACCTGTTTACAGTTTGTAAATGAATTCAGTAGGTATTTATTGGCTATTTACTCTGTCGCTCTTTGAAGATTTACTTTGCGTGCTTGTATCAGAGATGCATCAAATACATACTTGGCCAATAAAGTCAGTATTCAGCTAAGACCAAAGCCAAAAATCATCATAGAATATGCTTCTGGAATATATTATCAGAAAATATACTGAAATGTTAATTATTACGATGTTACTAATTTGAACAGATTTTAAAAATTTGAGCTACTGAAAATATTTTGTTCTTACACTATTGTCAGCTGCTCAGTGACTCTGGGCTACTCTGGTGTTCATTTGCAATATTAAATCAACATTGGCTTTCAAATAGTGATGGTGTATTTTTATAGAAGTAGTTCTGTAAACAAGACTTTGTGTCGTATTTGAAGGGGATGGTGCTTTTTAGAAGCAGATGTGCTAAGTGATATTGTTGATACCATTTGAAATTTTTTTGAAGTTCCTTCTATTTTAGCTTGTACTTGCTGCTTCATGGAGTCACTTGAGAAATGTTTATCTTTAATAAACCTTTTACCTAGAAATATGGTATTAGAGTTTTATAACTGGCTTGCAGGATAGCAAAACTGAATTTCTACCTGCCTTTTAACTTTGCATTCACCTAATTGCAACATTTTCTTTATTGTGGAATGATTAGAAGGATCATTCTAGCATATGTCCTATAGTATTTTTGTAATTATTCTCTAAGAGCCTGCTAATTTAATTTTTCAACAGGTTCCGGTAGGTGAAGTACTTTCTCTGAAAGAACCATTGCTTATTAGTAATTTTGTTTTTGTTGGCATTATTATTCAGAGTGCAATATTAATTTTTTAATGTTAAAGTAGATTTTTTAACAAGTACTTAGCTGCTTGATTGAGCAACTCCAGAATCTCTTGTATATCTGGTGGGTTTTTTTGGAGAGTTATGAAACTGATTCACTATATCTTTGCTAATGCAAAATATATTTTGCTATATTACATTGTGTCATAATTAGTTTCTGAACACACAGCTAAAGAATGTGAACAAAGCTTAAGCTTGTGATTCCTCAGCTACCCTTAGCCTTCATCATGTGTGTTTCATTGTCAGTGAAAATTGAATCATATTTTTCATTAGTGATTTTCCATTCTGTTAATATTTCTTCAGATTCATGATACATGTTATATGAGAACCAGAAATCTCTTGGTAAGTAAAGCAGAAGTGTGGTTGAATTCTCCATTAACCCACCATCTTGTCCATTTTATTTATTTATTTATTTAAAAGATTTTATTTATTTATTTGACAGACAGAGATCACAAGCAGGTAAAGAGGCAGGGAGAGAGAGAGAGAGGAGGAAGCAGGCTCCCCGCTGAGCAGAGAGCCTGATGTGGGATTTGATCCCAGGACCCTGAGATCATGACCTGAGCTGAAGGCAGAGGCTTAACCCTCTGAGCCACCCAGGCACCCCCATCTTGTCCATTTTAAACTCTTCCTGTTGCTTCTACAGGTCTAAATGTCCAACAATACAGAGAAATACAATATTTAATATTAAGTGATGTTTTTATGCACAACAAAATATGATTCAGCAGCAGTTTATGGTAATATGTTCTCTAGAAGACCTTTTTGCCTAGAATTCCGAGCTGGATAGATACAAAAAGTTCTTTGTCTTCAACACTAAAAATGGTTGGCGGTTTTTAGTGGTCACTTCAGTAAGTTTTTTTGCACTCAGACTTTTTTAGTCACTATAAATTAGAAGGTATAGTTTTGTATTAAAGCATTCCTATAAAATCTGTTGTTGTGAGTTTTTTTTTTTAAAGAGAAGAAAGTATATTTTTCAGTATTTCTTTTTCTCTAACACTTCATCGTATTTCCTTGAGTTCTTTATTCCTTTATCCACGTTGAAGATGATAATAGATGTTGGCTTGGTACTGGAGATTGTTCTCCTTATAAAATTTTGATAGTACAGGATCAACACTCTGTTTTTAGTTCCTCAGATTTGAAGAATTCCCAAATAGGGCTTTTGGGGGAAGACTTACAGTCTAAAGGAAACTAAATAAAACTTAAACCCACATTTCCAAGCTTTCTTTTTTAATGTTATCAATGCTGTTCAGTTTTACAAAGATCAGAATTATGATGTAGGCTAGTCTCCATTCTTACTTGGAGCCATACTGGTGGCTGTAGAAGGATATTATGTTCTTGCTTAGTTAGGTGGGCATACTGTAAACTTTCTTGATATTCATATTATCTGTCACTTTCTCTAATTTTTTTAGTCTTTCATAAATTCTTATTTGTTGCTCATAAGACTGTGGCTTTTACTGAGAGAGAGAGAGAGAATCTTCATTATTCTGACTGGGAAAACATGCATGCTTTCTAAATTCTCAGGCCTTTTTTTTTTTTTTTTACATTCAGTTTTCAGTTGTCAGTATTTATCTTGGTTTTTCCTCCTCCTTTCTTGAAACACTTCTAAAACTTTACAAATTTTTGTTTTCTGTATTTTCAGTCATTTGTTTATTGAGAAAATATTTATGACTACCTAGTACATCCCCAAGCATTGTTTCAGGTGCTTGGGATAGAGTGCTGTACAAAATAGAGCCCTTATCTTCTTAAAAGTTTACCTTGCAGTGGCAGACACAAATAGATAAAGGTATAGATCTGTGTTAGATGGTGATAACCATCAGTTTGGGAATAGGAAAGAGAGATTTTACAGGTGGATTAGTCAAGAAAGCCTTCTGTAGGGTGGTTTGATTGAAACTGTGACCTGTGAAGCACAGTAGCTTCTCATTTGAAGGTGTGTGACACAGCATTCCAGGCAAGGGAAAAAGCAGGTTCAGAGGCTCCAAGGAGAGAGAAGCCTTGCTTTGTTAGAGAAACTGCAACAGGCTGCTGTGGAGAGTAGTGGGAGATGAGGCCAAAGTGAGTCGGGGACAGATCATGTAGGCTTTTGTAGGACCTGGTAAGAAGTTTGGATTTTATTCTGAGTGCATGTGTAAGCCATTGCATGTTTTTCAGCAGAGAAAGGATGTGGTTGATTTATATTTTTAAGAGATTGCTTTGATTCTTAAATAAAAAGACATTGTAACAGGAAGCAGAAGTAGAAGCAGTTAGGAGGTTTTCGAAGTAATCCCAGCAAGAAATGATGGTGGCAAGAACAAGGCTGATACAGCAGTGAAGAGGTGAGATGGGCTCTCCTTTAAGCTGATGAGAAAAGTGTATTGAGGAGGAGAAAATGTCAGTTATGTCAGATGCTCCTGAAAGGGGAAGTAAGGTGAGGACTTGAGAATTAACCGTTGGAGTTAGCAACATGGAGGTTATTTGATGAACCTGCCAAAACAATTTTGGTGGTGTAGGGTGGGACAAAAGCCTGGTTGGAGAAGACTAAAAGACAAAGCAACTCTTCGTAAGGAATTTTGGTGCCAAGAGAAGCAGGGAATAGGGTGGGAACTGGAAGGGGAAATGCAATCCAGGAAAGTTTTTGTTTTGTTTAGGATGGAAGAAGTAACTATGGATGCCGCAGGGAAAGGTATGGAAAAAGAACAGCTTTAAAGTAGAACAGAAACTCAGAAGAATGGATTGTCCTAAATGTCAGATGAAGAACATATTTCAGGAAGGAGTGAGTGATAAACTGGGTCAAAGGCTGTTAGGAGATCAAAGTTGAAGTATGAAAATTGCCCTTTGGAGTTAGCCAGATGCAAGCTTTGGGGATCTTGACAGGGACTAGCTTCATCATATTGGTGGGACTAAAAGCCAGATTGGAACATTGAAAGAATGGGAGGTAAAAAGTGAAAGAAATAACTACAGGCAACTTGTGTGAACAGTTCTTGCTGTGAAGACGATAGGCAAGATGGTGTATGGGAGACCTGAAGCCTTGGGTAGGAGAACCAGGTCTCTCGGGAATAGGTGCAGAGAGGCACACTGAATGGTTACTGGTGAAGAAGGGGTGGAAAGAACAGTAGATGATTCATTCTTTCTTTCTCTCTTTCGACAACGTAGTGAAGTCATTTCGTGCACTTGAGGATGGAAGATAGGTTGTTAGAGGTGTGAGGAGATATAAAATAAATAAGCCTTGTGGAATGGTCACCTGGTGAAGTGGGAGAGTAGATTGATTGATAGGATAGTGGGGCAGAACTGAGGATGCATTTCATGTTAGTGGCTATACATTTAAAGTAGTGGTTCTTAACTGGGGCAGTTTTGCCCCCCAGGAGGTATTTGACAACATCTGGGGTGCTGTTGGTTGTCACAGCTGGGTGCTGGGGTGATACCAGGTATTTAGTGAGTAGAGGCCTGGAACGAATACTGCTCAACATCCTATAGTGCCCAGGACAGCTCCCACAACAAAGGATTATATGGTTCAAGTGTTAATAATGCCGAGTTTAAGAAACCCTCATTTATAAGGAAGCTAATTGATGTGTTTGAGTTTTTCTTTATTCTCATCCCCCACCCAGAAATAGTAAGTTTATAAACCAAATGTGAAACAAACTGACAAATAAAGTAATTCAGATTATGTTAAATATGCTGACGGAAGAAGTTGGGTAATGTGATCGAAGGTACTAAGGTGGAGGCATCTACTGTGGATAAGGTTGGCAGACAGATCGCGTCTGAAGAGGAGGCATTAGTGGGGCCTGAAGAATGAAAAAAAGGCCAGCCGTGGGAGAATCTTGGGGACTAGCATTCTAGGCAGAGGAGACAGCTTTATAAAGCCCCTGAGCGCAAAAGGGTAAATGAAATAACAGCATCTCCTAGGAATTTTCTAAAAAGGGAGGAGATAGTACATTAACTGTAATGTATAGTTATGTTTCTGTTGGCTTCTATTATTCTAATTAAAGAAGCTTCTTTTCAGATGTTTTGTGGGAAAATGGTTTAGTGTATTTATGAAGTGCCTTTTGTGCTCTCAAAAATACATTCCACAGACTCCAGGCCAGGAAGAGCAAGTTCCTTTGCAGGTAACTCACCAACTTGGAAACAAACGTATAACATAAGAGCTCACAATCACAAAATTTTACCAGAAATACTGTGAACATTTGAAGTGACCTATATCTGATTTCTGTGTGTAACATTTCTTCTTAGCTTATTTAGTAGATATTTATAATATTTAGTTTATTTATAATATTTAGTTTTTCAGATTGTAAAACAGTTTATTATTCTAAATTATACTATTTATTACTTACTAGTGCCTCTCAAATAATAAAAAGCATTTGGCCCGAGTTTAACACTCTCTTTTTTATCTCTTAGTGTCTTTTGTATCACATTTATTAATCTAAAACTTAGAAATATTACTAGTCAGAATATTTTAGGTGTCAATGACAGAAACCCACCTCAGCTAAACAGATAAAAAGGAAATTGGTTGAAATAAACTAGGATATCTTTTTTTCTTTCTTTCTTTTTTTTTTTTTTAAATAAACTAGGATATCTTAAAGCCAGAGGAAAATCCAGCAACTGAACCAAGGGAAATGGCAGCCTAGAGTTCAGGAACAAATGGAATTAGAAATTAGTGACTTCAGGACACTTTTCTCTAGTGCATTCTGGCTTTATCCTTTGTGACAGACTGGCTTTCTCTGTGGCAGGAAATATGGCTTCCACACACTGAAGCCTCAGCGTTCCTGGGGGTGTGCTACTGGAACAGATCCTCTAACATGGCCATAGCAATAGCAGTAAAAAGGTGCCAAGCATGGTTACAACATGTTTTGCTTCTGTTAACCCATTTAATTGATTTTATGAACCCTCTGCAGTGGATATTAATATTATTAATGATTTACAGATGAGGCATGGGAAAATTAAGAAACCTGACTATAGTTCCAGGGCTTAGAAGTAAGTAGCAGAGCTGGGGTTTGGGGTACCCCGGCGGTCTGGTACCTACCAGACCTGACAGCTACCATACTGTATTTGTTGAAATCAGGGGATGGAGAGGTTTTGTTTATTGTGGTTTTGGCTAAAGAGTTAAACTGTGCAAGACAGGGATATGGTTTTGATTATTCGTTTATCCTTATTAAAAAGATACAATAACTGATAAATTATAATGAACTGTTTTCAGGTCTTTGAAAAATTCCCTGAGTTATTTAAGTAATCTCTACACCCATCGTTGGGCTTGAACTCAAAACCCCTCAGGTCAAGAGTCTCCTGCTCCTCCAACTGAGCCACCCTAACTCCCTGAATTCCGTGAGTTTTTGTTCAAAGAGGCACATGTAGTTTGGTTTGCCTACATAGATCTTTCTTTTCCTTTCCTTTTTTTTTTTTTTTTTTAAGATTTTATTTATTTATTTGACAGAGAGAGATTACAAGCAGGCAGAGAGAGAGAGGAGGAAGCAGGCTCCCCGCTGAGCAGGGAGCCTGATGCAGGGCTCGATCCCAGGACCCTGAGATCATGACTTGAGCCAAAGGCAGAGGCTTAACCCTCTGAGCCTCCCAGGCATCCCTATGTAGATCTTTCTTGAGTGCTCTTTGGTAAAGAAACTTTCTGAGTTGTATGCATTCATACTACATTCAGTGGTTCTCAACCAAGGATGATTCTTCCTGGGAACATATGATAGTATCTTGAGTCATTTTTGGTTGTCACAACTTGTGTGCTATATTGCATATGTAGCCTCCATACATATAGGCCCAGGATGTTGCTAAAGGTCCTACCGTGTGAGACAGTCCTCTCACCACAAAAGAATTGTTCAGCCTCAGATGTTAATAGTACTGCAGTTGAGAAACCTGTACTAGATAAGCTGGGCCGTTTTCAAACTAAGTGTTTGGGATGAAGAGGTAAGAAATTCTAAATTTTTGAGTACTTGTTGAGGGGATTAAGGTCACATCGGGCTAGGGTGCCTTGAAAGAAGGACCACATAGTAGAAGAAGTTCACAGAGGTGTGTATAGGGAAATGAAGCAGACAGACTTGGCTAATTTTGAGTATTTTCCTTGAGGATCGACTGTGTGCATACAAGTAAAAAGGTAAGGAAACCTAATCTCCCTTCCTCCTGTACCTGATGATGATCTCGTAAGAATAATTTTAGGATAGCATTTCAGCAATATTCTTGAAAATAAGTGGTCTTTGTCATTTACTGTGATTTATGACATTGAAATTCATTGGTAAGTTGAAGACTGGCTTGTATTAAAGAAGTAGAGCTATTACTGTTTTTTAAAAATAATTTTGTAATTCTAGGGTTATAGTTAACAGTATCCAACATTTATCTCATGCTTTCTGTGTGCCAGATCCTGTGCTAAGTTAGTGCTTAATCTCACTGAACTCTCCTAATAACCCTTTAAAATAGTTTCTGTGGTATGTATATTTTGCTGATGAAGAAAATGAGCCCTGGAAATGTTAACTGGCATCCTCAAGGTCCGACAGCTTGTCAGCTAGAGGTGGAATTCTGGTTCGAGTCCACAGAAGTACTGTCTTAACACCAAATGGTGTGCTGCCTTTTTTCTCTTAAAGATAATTTCAGTCCTCTCTTGTGCTTATTTTCCATCTGTAGTTGAAATTTTGATACCATTAGGTAATTCTTTGTATATTTGGTCTCAGTTCTTGTTAGTGAAGGACTTTTATATATGTTTAGAAACAGATATTCCATATATATGTGAAAACTTATAAATTAAAGCTGTGAAGTACTCTATTTCCAAATAGTTCCAAAGGGGAAAAAACAATTCTTGAATAAATTTGGTAACCAATTTGAGGTCTTATTTGGATGTGAAGATTTTGGAAAAACACTTATATTTTCTGTCTATAAAAAAGCCTAGAATTTCAGTGGATAAGATAATTAAGATGAAATATTTCCCTTTCTTTTACTCTCAGTTTATCTGTGTAAAACATTGTATGAAATCTTTCCAGTGAAATTCTGTGTAAGAAGGATTTTAATATCAAAAATAAGATAGATTCTGACCTCTCCGACTGGAAGAGAGGACTTTTCAGTGTTTATCATTTGTGAATAAATTTTAACATTTTCTAAGAAGTGTGTGGTCAGTCCACCACACTTTGACTGAGAAAGCAAATAACTTACACATATACTATTAGCTCCTCTTTGGGATGCTCAGAGTCAGATAAGTATGCCACTGTCCAGAGAGTAAGTAGAGGAAGGGGTGGGGGGAATGGACAGTATAGATGCCCAGAAGTCCTAACTCTTTTCAGATGGTCTGTAATGGGGTTGAGTAATAAGATGTCTCTTTTCACTGATAAAAAATACTGTTACTTTTTTGTTTTGTTTCATTTATATTTGCTAGCAGTTCCCTATTTGGAGAAGAAAAAACAATTGAAACTGAGAAGGGAGGGTGTGGGGTGCCTCTGCTATCACAGTTTGCCTTCCTTATAGTTACTGCAGTTTCATAGTTTGAGCCTGGTTTCCCGGATGTTCCTTCCACCCTCACTGACTGATGGCAGATTGGGGGGCTAGATTTATGCTTATGCCTTAATTTTTACTGTTTTTCCTCTGCAAACTTACTAAGTTGTGATGATTGCTGGCTCCCTTTTGCTTGTTTGCTGTGTTAAGTTCCAAGTCATATACTTTGAGTGTTTGTAAATAGTTGATACTGTTGAATTATCCATCTTTGAGTTAAATAATGAAAAATCTGATTAATTTTAGGAGTATAGAAGATGTAAGAAATACTGGTTTATGTGTGGGAAAACTTTCTAAATGGGTCATCGATTGATAACTCCCTTTGGTCTTTAATGGTTAAATGTGGTTTAAATACTGTCTTCCTAGTATTCCCAATAGGGTGGAAACTCTCCCTATTAAAAATAATAGTTTCAGTTTTCACTTATTTGAGAGATCTGTTTTTGATGTTAAATTGAGAATATATGCCTCAAACATTTTAAAGGAGTAACACTAGCATAGTTATTAATCAAATGTAAATATTGCAAGTTATATGTAAAAATATCTTTTTTCCAATCTTGCTTTATGTAACTTTTTTGATGTGTGGAAAAGAGGGAAAGGGCTCTAAACTCAGAGCCAATGTGCTTTTGTTGTTCCAAATTTTCAATGCCAGAAGTATATAAACCTGCACCTGTTGGTAATTATGAGCAAGCCAGCCTTTGCCAAATCCCAGGCCTCTGCTTAAAATTTTTTTACTGGAACTAAATGATGTTGCCATTTTTATTTTTAGGTTTGCTGGCATGGGTAATCTCATTAAGGTGCTAACCAGGGACATAGACCACAATGCAGCACATTTTTTCTTGGACTTTGAAAGTAAGTCTCTTTAGCCCTTCACAGCTGGTGCATAATGGTAAAGGTGAAAGATGGTCACACCGCAGTGAAGGCTGGCCCGAATATTTGTTAATAAAATATGGGGATCAAACAAAGTTTGCATGATTTTTTTCTTACTCGTAGGCAAACATCACCATCATATGTATAATTCTTTAGTTTTTCATTTGCTAAAATCATGTTGAGTCTGTAGCCAGTGCCGTCCTTTCATTAGTCCATGAAGCAACCAGCCTTATGATGAACATTCTAATAGTATGCCTTGGTGACTACGCCCAGCAATGTGTTTGCTCAGAATCCTGTGAGAATCTTACAGAAAATCAGTATGGTGCTGCATATCCAGAGTCAGTACTTTATACAACCTCCACAAATTTATTAGTAATCCAAATTTGGTTAGAAATATATGCTTTAATGAATGGCATACAGGAAGTAAGCTGAATATTCTGCTATGTTAAGATGAAATGCAAAGGTGAGCTGTGGCCAAAACTCTCCATATTTGGCTTTGAAATAAATCTTTGTTTCAGTGCAATATTAAACAAGATTACATGTGAATAATTCTTGATAAGAAATTTCTTTTTCAGAATACTAGCACTATTGGAATACTTAAAGAATTTTTCATTATAAGGCCATTAATGAAACTTGTCTTGGGAGAATTTTGAGAAGAATTAGACCAACAGTTGTGCCATTGTGTACAGGAAAACCACATTTCACCTCTAGGTCCTACATATCAACACCCTGAGAACCCGGTTTGCTGTCTGCCAGAGCACAGTCTGGGTAACCTGAAGGATGAATTCATGGCCTAATGAACATTTTCCCTGTTACTATTTTTTTTTTTTTTTTTAAATTTCAGATGTTCTTTTTTATAAAGGGATATTTTCTCTTTTCTCATTCTTGTCTTGACAGGTACCTTAACATGGGGAATCTTCTTAAAGTTTTGACATGCACAGACCTTGAGCAGGGGCCAAATTTTTTCCTTGATTTTGAAAGTGAGAAGATGATTTTATATCTATTTCTCTTTGCCTGCAGTAGACTGCGTCTGTCTTGCACTAAATGAATGTTTCTACTTTGCCATCTTTTAACTGCTTTGCATGACTGAGCTATGAATTGTTTGAGTAAAATTTCTGGTGCCTTCTAGAACTAGAAGTCATATTCTATAGATTAAATTATGATAAAATGTTTTTACTTGAATTTTTATAGGAGAGTCTTATCTCCTAGTTGGACATTATTTTGTAATTGGAGATACTCTAATGAAAATTTTCATGAGAAAATTTTGGTGGAAAGGACAAATGCTACTTTGAGATTTGTTAATAGAAGCAATATTTGGGGGAAAATTTATTGCAGTTGAGAAAAATTGACTAGGCTTTAATTACTCTATGTATCTATTGAAGTATTTTAAATTACAAATCTGTTCATGAAGGCCATTCAAAGCTCAGTAATTTGGGCATAATATTAAAAGGTAAGTGTGAACCTTAATTATTTAATCTTTACAGATAATTAATTTGAAAAGTTAAACTCATTATATGTATGTATTTCAGGAATCTTTTTTTTTTTTTTCCTAACTCTAAATAAAAAGAAAAATAATGGGTTCACAGACCTTTGAGTAATTTGCCTTCTGTTTGTTTTATGTTGCATGACCTATTGTAATATGGTCTAAGAGTGGCAGGTAAGTGTCATTGACCCCTGTGCATGTTGGAGAGCTTTTGCTTTTTGGCTGTCTGTATCGCTTTAGCTTACCTGGTTGTCAGATTGAGAACAATGAAATTAAATGGTTGTTTCACTGTGAATGTTGCTGTTTTAACTGATCATTATTAGAAAATTGTTAGGAAGGGGTGAAGAGATAAAAATTTTTAAGTTGTGTGATCCTATGCATTTTTATTTGAGATTAAAGCATTTGAACAGATTTTTAAATTCTTAAAATTTAAGACCTTTTTGGGTTTTAAAAACAAAATAAGCAAATCCCTTAAAATCTATCTCCAGAGAGTCTTTGTATTTTACATCAACTTAAGTTTATGTGATATTATATAATTCATTCTATTTTATGGATAATTTATATATTTTTTCTTTAAACTAGGACAGTTCATATGAATCAGTTTGTAGCTTATCTCTGTTTTATGGAATTATTTGTGGTCTCTGATTTTTTTTTCTTTTTTTTTTTTAAATTTTACTACATTCCTAGAACTGTTCTGTTACAGTTTGGGTCCTGTGTACAGGCTAGCAAAGAAAAGTAATGTGACTATCAGGACCATATTAAATTGTTGGGTTCTTAGGGGAAGATTTTATTAAATGAGTATTAGTTTTCTTGACCCTTCTCAACAATTTAACAGTGCCATTTTAAGTGCATGTCTGGCATGAATTTTAATCAGCTTGGGGATGTTAAGCAAATTGCTGACTTGAAGATTATTCTTTCAGATGAGGCAGCTTACGTTAGAGCTGTATTTTAGTTTATTTGCATCTGTTTCAAACTGGTCTTGTATATATTTCTGCTATTCTGTCTCCTTTTTATTCTGTCTCAAATTCCTTACATTTGCAGAATCTTGGCTTGATACAGTCAAGATCTTGTTCAAGACTTGGCACTTGATCTTTTTATAAACCTAGCATCATGTTGTGGTCAAGTGAGAAGCACGAATTCACTGTAGTATTTTAAGTATTATTTGGTCTTGATTTTACAGTCTTTGGGGGTTTGAACCATTATCCTTAAAATTTAATTAGCTAATTTAGTGACAGGAATAGGTTAAAATTGCTACCAACACTAATAACCAGTAATGAAGAACTATATATGAAGTGTTAACTAAAGACAGATGTAAAGTAAAACGTATTTGTTCTCCTTATCAGCCAATGTAGAACTTTCAGTTTGACACTTGATATACTGTATACTCGGCCAGAGTTTGCCGGTTGTTACTTATCTAGGTTTTTAAATGTTTTCTTTTTCTTTTTTTTTTTTTTAAGATTTTATTTATTTATTTGACAGAGAGAGATCACAAGCAGGCAGAGAGACAGGCAGAGAGAGAGGAGGAAGCAGGCTCCCTGCTGAGCAGAGAGCCCGATGTGGGGCTCGATCCCAGGACCCCGAGTTCATGACCTGAGCCGAAGGCAGCGGCTCAACCACTGAGCCACCTAGGCGCCCTTAAATGTTTTCTTTTG
The DNA here is from genome assembly GCF_964662115.1 of Mustela nivalis. NCBI lineage: Eukaryota > Metazoa > Chordata > Mammalia > Carnivora > Mustelidae > Mustela > Mustela nivalis. The sequence goes on from NC_139021.1 coordinate 11,332,367, forward strand.
ATTCTAACATTGAGTTCTCTTAATCAGTTTTATCTTTGATCTGTTGCATATTCCCGTTTGTAAAAGTTTATCTTATCATTAGACTATTTCAGTGACTATAGCCCAACGCATGGGTCTTGTCTTCAACAGCTTCATAGCAGACTAGGAATTGTCAATATAGTTGATTTGCCATTTCCTTGTGATTACTGAGAATAAAGCCACATTCTTTTTTTAAGTAGCATATTTCATACTACATTGTTTATTTCTGGTTGAACAATAATAATTCAGGTTACCAGAGTAATTTGGCTTTACTCTTCGATCATTTATAGTGGTTAAATCTAGATCACTGTGTCTCCATGATTGGGCAGCTAGAGCAATAATTCCATACAGATAGATATACTGGCATTTTGTATCAAGTTGTATACAAATTAAGTATTTTTATGCATATAAAACATGATCTGATGGAATCCTGTAGTTTACAGAATGAAAATGTCTTTAAATCATGATTCACTTATTCACATGCATGCACATACGTGGTTTTTCAGTTCAGTTAACAAATGTCTGTAGCTTGCCTCCGGTATGCCAACCAGTAGATGGATGCTGGGGATTCAGAGATAACAAAGATACAACCCCTGCCTTTTGGGAGTTCTCAGTATAATACGATAGAAACACAAACTAATAATTTCCTTTGCATCCTTTACCATTCAAGGTATAGATCACAGGGGATTAACTTGACCTAGCAGTGAGTAGATGGGATATCTTGGAAGACTTTCTGATGGTAACCTTTGAATTGTGTTGTAGAGGGTGAGTTAGAATGTTTCAGGGTAAGTTAGTGAAGGACATTGTTAGGAAGAAGGAACAGCATCTACGAAGGCCTTAAGGCATGAAATGACATTCTGTGTTAAATGAAATAGACTGTTACCTACTTGAGGTGAACTAGAAAGAGGACCTTTTTAAAATTATAACTATGTAATAAGATTTTATTTAAGAATAATGGTTCAACTAAGATATAAGCCCAGAATTGCCCCCATAAAATTTGGCAGCAGTTATGCTAATGGCAGCATATAAAAAGCACTGAATTGGGGGCAGTATAGCCTCTTCTAGTTTTTTTTTTTTTTAATTTCTTATTTGATAATGATACAGCTCATTCTAATGACACATCTGTAGCCTGAGTAACTGTTGTATCTGTTAGTCCATTAAATTGTGGTTCTTAGGAGAATAGGGACTTCTATTTATTTTTATGTCCCTTTCTGTCCTTCACAGAGTGCTCTCTGAATGTTAGAGGTTCAGTATCTGTTAGTTAACTTGACTTAACTTATCTCAAGGCAGACCAGAATAGGAGAGTAAATAAAGGTGGTTATTTGTAAAGGAGGAATGGAATCTTACTTTCTCTAATTCTTTGTTAAAGTGCCTTTCCATTTAATCATACATTTCCTCTAATTCTTGTGTCGTTTGTGTCACTTGTCCCCTGCAATCTTGTAAAACTACTGAAATCCACTCTTTTAGTCTAATTTTATTTTCCTATTTTACTTCTTGCATATTTTCAGTTGCTTTTGCCCTCCCTATACTTTGAAATATCTTTATTCTGGTGGCATTTTCTTCTATTTATTTTTCTGAAATGATGAAAGATTATATTCATACAGAGTTGAAAATGCATAATAGTTTCCTTTAACTCATGGTGGAGGTGCATTTGTGTCTCTACCTTCTCAATCATTCAGCAAATAATTTATTACAGAAAATCTGCTTGGGACTGAGTTTACATCATGTACGGCCTATGTGCTATACATTGAGGTCCCTGCTTCAATGTAACTTAGGGAGATAGATCATAAATATTTACTGAATGAGTGAATGCAGAACTAAAGCACAGTGACCTCTTATCACAATTAGTTTTTATGTGACTAGCTTTCTGACTTTTTTTTTTTTAGCTGATCTTTGCCCCCTATTGTATTTTGTATAAAATTGTATAAAATTCAGATTGAATTTTAGCAATTATTTTCAGTGACTCTTTAATAGGAAACCAGTGTGAAATTACAGTATTTAATTTTACCTTCAAATAATAAGAGCAACTGAAGCATGCCTTAATTTCCCTTGAACAGCTATTAAAACTAAGCTTGATGAGTAATCACTACTACTCTAAGTAGTAGATACTTTATTTTGCATTCAAATGAATGTCCTTTTGTCAGCTGGTTAAGTGATAGTTTTTTCTTCAAGTAATAAAATTTTTCATTCTTTGCCATGAAAAATCAAAGTGACAAGTCTTGGTTGCATTATATGATACCATATTTTGAAAAAATGCTTTATTTTATAGTCCTTCTCCCTCCCTAGTATTTCACCCTTTTGCATGACTTGCTCTCAGTAAAGTAGTGCTTATTACTTGTCTGCTACTTTCTGTTTGTCTTCATTTCTACAGCAGTCTTCAGCAGCTTTCAAAATTATAAATGTGACTTTCCTGTGACAGTCTAAAAAATGTTTAATCAGTGTGGTGCTGGGTATTTTTTCCACCCTTAGGGGAAACTGGAATCTTCTCCTTTATTTTTAAATTTCTTGGTACTTACTAAACTTCTGATCATTATTAACCACTTCAAGGTCTACTTAAATCTACTTAATGATGTTTCTTTTGTATGTAAGTCTCAGTGTCACATTTTTCTGTTAACGGCTAGTCACCACACCAAAAATACAGTTTAGTATTTCCAAACTTCACAAGTATTTTTTGATAAATATATCAGTCAAAATATTGTCCTTGTCATGAATTCCCACTTCATGAATTAAAACTATGATATGTGTCTACTATTGATGTTATGTCTGTAGTTTCACAATTCCATATGAAAAAGTATAAAACTGCTGTTTTGCATGTTAAAAAATTATTTTTCTCTATTGCATCTGGTGTAAGTATAAAAATTATGAGGTGTACTTTTTTTTAGTGTGTGTCTTACTATTAATTTGGAGAATATGGTCTGGCTAAATATGAGAAATTATTACTGCTAAATAACCCTGATTTTTAAGAAATCATTTAGCTCCAATATAAATATTTACTTCTAGTAATATACGTTACGGCTTTGGATACAGAGTGTTTTTAATTTGGCTCCTCTTGTGTAATTATTTTGTCACAGTATTTTTATTAAAAAAGTAGATGATTTCTGAAAGATTCAGAAAATAATGGAACAGATACAAGAACACAAATTCTTAAGTGGACTTTACACATGAATGTTATTGTTGCCATAGTACTCTTTAAGTATGGTGAAGTTAAAATTTGGTACCCTGTTGATTTTTTTAAAAACTGGAATATTTTTGACTAGTTTGCAGCTTTAATAGATGGAATTGAGTTACGACTTGCCCCATGTGCAAAATAAAGTTACAGCTCTTAGGCATCTGGACTTCTAGTTTCATGTGTGAACTAAGTTTCTTTAAATTTTCTAAGGAAAGAAATAAATATATTTTGTATTTGTGGGAAGGTAAAGTGGATGTAGAAAAGTCTAAGTACTAGTTGTATATGATTGGTAGACAAAGTGATTTATCCCAAATGTTCTGAATTCATATTATCAATTTGGTCTTCCTCCCCTGACTCCATAAGAAAAATTTTTGTGTGGAGGAATTCATCCAACACCGTTCCTCTCTAAAATATGAGGATGATCATAATGTTTATAATTTTTAGTGCATTATGCCTTATCTGTAGCATCAAATGTGGTCTATATGGAAAGGTTTAGGAAAAACTCCCATTTCACACAGATTGCCCATTTTTCTCAAAAAGAAAAGAAAAGAATTATATTAAATAAAAAAGATTTAGCCTTAGAGAAACAAATGACCAAGTTATTAAAAACAGGGTTTCTGCTACCTCAATTTTAGGAGAGAGAAATCCAGATTTAGTCATCTGTTAGCATATGCTGTGTGACTAACACCACAGGTGGTAGAAATGCCCATATGTTTGTGTTCCTGATTGTGCTTTTTATGACTATAATTCTCCCTTCATTTTTCTCTCTGTCCCTAAGTGTGCGAAGAACCCGTTTTTGCTTTAGTATTTCAGAATTTCAGAGACAGTATTATAGCTGCAAGTATCTGGTTTTCAGCAGCCTAGCCATTCTGAAACAGTGTCATAATTTGAACTCCTCTCCACAAGAGTTTTGACCTTGTGCTTATCAGCAAAGAAGTTCATTGGCACAGAATTCAAAGTGGTCCCTAGGAAAGGGGAACGTCTAACAACTGTCATTTTCAGATAGTTTTTAATTTATTTTATATTGACACTTAAATCACTAAAATGAACTTTCTAGGAAAATAAAGCAGTTTCAATTTTAAACCATAGGTGATATGTTAGTAGGCTTTCCATTTCTGTTGCATTAAAATAAATCATTATTCATGCATTTACTGTCATTACTGGTAATGATTACTATAGTAGTAAAAGTGATTATTACCACTATCACAATTTGAACTTTGAATTAAAATTCTCAATTTTATTTAATATACCAAGTCATGGTTTGTAACTTAAGACAAATAGTAATGTTTGATGGTCCCTTGCTCCTTGTGTATTTACAAACTTGAGGCTAGCTATTCAAATGTTGTAGAAGTATGAAAAAATTACCAGTCTTTTCTGAGAAGTTCGGAGTTAACATTGAATAAGATGTGAGCCATCTTTAGAAATTGAGACTGTTCATTGCTTAGAGTTACACATTTATTTAAAAAAAATCATGTGACTGTAAATTTTTTTGTGCTTTCCTGCTATTTAGATGCCCAGCCTACAGAGTCTGAGAAGGAAATTTATAATCAGGTGAATGTAGTATTAAAAGATGCAGAAGGTATCTTGGAGGATTTGCAATCATATAGAGGAGCTGGCCATGAAATACGAGAGGTAAAGATGTTTAAACATTTTCCAATAAACTAAAATTCTCTGTGTCCCTCTTCTTAAGCCCTTTTGTACATACTTGTGAATTCTCTGTTGCATATTAAGTATTACACTTAAAGAATGATCACTTACTTGGACTATTTCAGATGTGGTTTTAGTGATACAAGGGTTAAAGGAAAATGGTGTTCTGAATATGTAATTTATGTATGTTGGAGAAAATTTTATTTTTTTGGTTGCTCTCACATCTGAAATTTACAGTATCCATGAGGGATGATTTATATCATTTATTTATTTATTTAGTTAGTTAGTTAGTTAGTTATTATACATACATACATACATACATACTTTTTGGGCAGAGAAGAGAACATAACTTTCTGTGGCCTTTTGTCCTGCTATTCTTATTTTTTTCCCCACTCCTATGCTTTCCGGGAGAAGGCTGCTGTCATCCTTGTGGTCTGGACTCCCCCAACTGTCTGATGACTTTACACCATGGAGCAAATATCTAGTGTGGTTTCTTCAATTATCTTCTCCTGAGCCTCTGAACTCATCCAGGTTTCTAACTACCTCTTACTCCACTTCTTCTGTTTTTCAGAAAAAGCGGTATCTCTACTTGGTACCAAGATTAATGTCTCTACCTTTGTTCTGCATCCTCCTCTGGAATTTTGCTCTTTTAATTATTCCTTCTCTTAATTACATCTTCTATGTTTTTTCTTCTGTTGGCTTCTTCCCCTCAGAATATACACATACTTGGGTGTCCTCTACCACTACCACCCAAAGAAACACCCTAGCCTCTGGACCTATTTCTTTCTCATGATGCATTTCTTAAGGGCATTGTCCTGTTTCTTCATTTTTTCCCACCCTTCTGCTTCTTCTATTCTTCTGTATAACTAACAGTGCAGAGGTTGTCAAGGAGCAGTCTGTTGGTTTTACGGTCCGCATACCAGCTCCATTCCTCTGATGACATTTGTAGTGTTAATGAAGGCAGAATTAAGTGTAGGTACCAGAAGATGATTCAAGACGATTTAGTTTTGGACCAAGGGGCCACAGGTTTTGGTGATTGACTGGATGTTTAATATAAGGGAGAAGGGGAGTTAATGATTCCAGGGTTTCTGGTTTAGATTAGCCATTGGTGATAGCATGAGCTGAGGGAAATTATAGATATTGTGAATTCATTTTTTTTTTTTAAGCTCTCCTGGCTTGGGCTGTTTGTTTCTTGAACGTCTTACACACGTACACTTTCCTTCCTTCACATCCCAGTAATTACTTCCCCTACTGTCTTGCCCCAGTGCTTTGCATGCATTTCTTTTACGGTAACTATCACTTTTTTAAAAAATTATTGAAATTTAATGTTGATAACTCCACTGCCACCTCCAGCTTGAGGAGGAGGGTAAACCTGGTTTCTTACTAATTGGTGTGTCATCAGCACCTAAAACAGTGTTTAGGAAGCACTTAGTAACTGTCGAAGAAATAAATACTAGAGCTTAGACGAATCTTGCCAGTATCATTAGCTTAAGTGAAACCTTTAGATTTCAGTAAATAAAGGCATGTAACCATTTCTGTGAAATTCAAATCCTAAACATTTAAATATAATTTGAAAAATCCAAACATTTGTGGAAATGGAAGATTTAAATGATTAAACAGGATTTAATTAACTAATTGACAAATTCTTTTCCTGTAGGTCACAACAATTCATAGTTTGTTCTAAAAGTGTTTTAGTGTCTTCATATTGATTATCAGTGCTACAAATTATTTTTAATTGTTCAGTATTATATCATTAAATTTTTTAAAGTTTTATGGTTGAATTCTGATAGCTGGTTACAGTTGTTTCCCATAAGCAATAAAGAAAAAAACTATAGAGATACAGACTTTTATCTGTTTTTAAGGTTAGAGCCCTTAGGATTTTTTTTTTTTTTTAATTTAACCAAGTGAAGGGTTACTCTCCTTCTTTGTGGAAAGGCTCACTATAGTCTTTATATTGACTTAATGAAATGCATCTATTGACTTAATTGAATGTAGTTGTCATCTTCTAAAAGACCGTAAAATGATGGAAACCTTTAGGAGTCATTTCAAAGAGGACTTAGGGAGCTGTGAAACCAGGAATTTTAGAGGCAATGACTAAAGGTTGGAGTACCGTAGGACCCTATGGTCACCCAGTTTAGCGCCGTCACCATATTCAGTGCACTTGTAGCATTCCGTGGTTGGTAGTGCGGGCAAATAAATACATGTCACAGAGTTAAAGTTTACATAGAAAAATAACACTAAAAGGAAAGGGGAGAATCACAAGAGATAGTAAGAGATTCACCTTACCAGGCTACCTATTAAGGTACCTTCATTAATTCTTTGGTAAAGGAATTAAGGACAGAGAAATAGGTAAATAAAATAGATAAAAAAATATGTAAGCTAGAAAACAAAATAGCATTTAAATCTGTAGATTAAGGTAAGTGTGTAACTATTCAAGCCTTTGAAGAAACTTTCACTGAGGAATGCGTATTGATGTCTGGGTTGAACTCTATAAGCAGAAATAGCATATTTCAGAATAATAGGAAAACAAGAAAGGAAGGTACAAATAAAAGCTGATTATATACAAATATACAGAGAACAGATACCACTACAGTAACTGTCAATAGAAAGACTTAAATAAACTTGGGAGAACTACTATTCTACCTATGAAAAAACACAGACAATAGAAATAAAGTGTTCAGATTTACTAATAAATGCACATCACTGTCAAGCAGTTTTACTATATACAATAATTGTTAAAAGTTCAATATTGGTTGGTTTATGAAGGTAGTGATTTTAATGAAAGTGCTATTATAAAATGGTTTCCTTTTTTGGAGGTCTATTTGGCCAGTTGTAAAATGAGATCTATAAAATTTTTTTTTAGATTACATTTTAGAAAATATTCTCCAAAACAGTATCATTCAAGAGCAAGGTAAATGTACAAAACTGTGCTGTGGGTGTGGAATTACTTATATTTTTGTTTAAGTAACATTTTAGTAAACATGATTGAAATAGAATAAAATTTGATTTAATACAGAATCTGTTAAATAAACAAAGCTTATTGTCTAGGATAGGCCACTGGTGAGGGAAATAAGAACACTCAGCTACTGTTTTGATGAATCTATACCAGTTGTGACATTTTTGGAGCTGGGAGTTAACATATCTGCTCCATGACAGTCTCACCGCTAACCTGTACTGAGTGTCCTTTGCATGTTGGGCTGTCTGGGTGCTGTACCAGAAATGTCGCCTAACGCAGTGAAACTAATGTGAAAGGAAAAGGAATCGCAATTACAGTGAGAACCATAAGATGTTATCATAAAAGAGCAACCAGTGTCCCAGTCTAAATGCAGGCAGGGCAGGGTCAGGGAAGCAGTTAACTCACTCAGTTGTGAAAGTAGGTATGTTTGCCAGACCATTTTGATATTATGAGAATGAGTTATTATTTTGAAAATAATTCTTAGCTCTTGCAAGAGAAGTTGGATATGCTTCTCAAGAAAAGAAAATTTTAATTTTTATCTGTCTGGTTATTTCCTGAATAATAAACAGATTTTTACCACTTGATATAAAGCATTGCTGAGACTGGGTCTTGAGGCTAAAAGAACTTTTCGTATTTGTCAGGACAGTATCACAGTCCCTTTGAAATATTCATATTAATGTGAAAGAAGGATTGTTACATGTAACGTCTGATTTTCTTTAATATTAAAATTGTAGGTAGTGACATAAATGGGATTCACTTCAGAATCCTACTGTGTTTGGATAGAATTCATAAACATTTTATATAGGGGGCACCTGGGTGGCCTAGTTGGTTGAGCATCTGATTTAGGCTTAGGTCGTCTTGGGATCTTGGGGTCCTGGACTTCTGGAATCCTCGGATCCAGCCCTGCCAGGGCTCCCTCTTGATGGGGAAACTGCTTGTCCCTCTCCCTCTGCCTCCCCCTCTCCTTCTCATGCTCTTACCTGTCTCTCAAATAAATGAATATGATCTTTAAAAAAAAAAAAGTTTTACATAAAAAAATCAAAATTTTCATGTTGCGGAAAGCTTATAAGACGCATTGTGTAAATAATACATAGCCCATTTGTTTAGTTTGTAGCTTATTTATTCAGAGCATTCCTTAAATCTGTCTGCTTTCAATTTTATTTTGCTTTCTTGTTTTTCAGTTTAGTGTGGATGGAGTCAGAGTACTAGTTGCCTTTGGAAAATCTAAACAAGTCGATACCTCCTGATAATGTTTATAAGAAGAACCCCCCAGACACTCCCCCATTTTGGTTATGAGTTTCAACTTTCAGATAGCATGTTTAGCTTGTTTGAAAATGTTAGAGAAAACAAACCAGATGGTTTAAAAAAAAGGCCTTAAGTTCCATAAAAGAGTACGAAAAGCAAAAGAAAGATAAAAGCAAGAAAATACCTTTCTTTGGGAGTGACCCCTCCGTGTTCACAAAAGATTGCTTAGTGGTCTGAAAGGCAGGTCATATTTTATCAAGTATACCAGGGTTTCCTGTGTTTGCCGAAACCTATATTTTAATGTAAAAATAATACTGTTTTGATTTTTAAAGCTCTAACTATTTTTATTCTTTGGATTTTGAAGGCAATCCAGCATCCAGCAGATGAGAAGTTGCAAGAGAAGGCTTGGGGTGCAGTTGTCCCACTAGTAGGCAAATTAAAGACATTTTATGAATTTTCTCAGAGGTTAGGTAAGTTGAAAGTTTCCTAATTATGACTTCCCTAGTGAAAAAGTCATTTATTGATAAGGAATTAATGTAGAGTATTTTATATTCACCTTGCTAAATTTATATGCTACATAGGTACAGCAATCTTGTTAGACTGTAATATTACAGCATAATTGTATCATCCCTATCAACCTAGGTCTTTAAATTATTTAGACCATTTCCCCCAATAAATTATAATTTCCATAAGGAAATGCCTGATTTTTGTTATTTATTTATTTATTTATTTACTTACTTACTTACTTACTTTCTTATTTGTTTATTTTAGCCTAAAGGGTTCTGGAAACACGTGCTAGAATTTCTCTCCAGCTCTACAGCACATCCTGTCCCATGTGTGGGAACTAATCATCAGGCCCTTGGGTTATTTAGATTTTTGTGTCCTTAAAAATAATTGCTGATTATGGTCAGTTCATGTATCTAAAATGGTACAAGATGAGAAATAGCAAGTTGATGATGTGCCCAAAATTATCTGGGGAGTTATTAAAACAAAAAGCATTCAAAACCATTTGCTTTTTCCCTGATGTGGGAAAAATTCCTCAAAGATCAGAATTGTATCTTCCATATAGTGAGTAAGCAGAATTGGAATTCCCTTTCTGTTAAAGGAGGAGGAAGAGCAGGTTAAGATTTAGGTAGTTAGCTGTTGGAGTAATTTGAAAGACATAAGTTGCCAGGTTTTAGAAATTGGTAATTACTTGAGTTCTGTGTTTTGTTGTTTATTAGAATGTTTTTAAGTCTCTAGATGCCTTGGAAAAATCATTAGCTTGGGCAGTTGATTGGTATTGGCTGGAGCGATCTCTATGGCAAAGCATCTCTGTGTCCATTGGTGTAGGGCTTGAGTGTTATAGTTTGCAGTAGGTCACTGTCACTTCCTAGTTTTTTCTATCTGGCTCTCCATAACTTTCATATTGGCTACTAGGCCACTTGGGTCTGCAACCTACTTCAAAGCTGAAGTACAATTTTTTAAAAATGCCTACTTTTTTTTGTTGTTGTTTTTTTAAATGCCTACATTTTTTAAAAACTAAGAGAACTGCTCTTTTTCTTAGATGAAGGACAGACTGTTAAAGGTACAGATTATTGAAATAGAAGTATTGTTACAAATTATCCTTTTTTTACTAGAAGTAAAAATTGTAGCTTATTACCTCAACAGGACAGTCAGTTCTTTCACACTGCCAACCTTTTGATCAAGTATCTCTGTAATCTGTAATTTTGTAGCTTCATTGGACTGAAGTGTTTTAATTGTGATTATCATCTTGACTCCTTCATATTTAGAGTGTTTGTTGTGCTGCTAGTTCCTGGCTGCATTTGAAGTTACATTGCTTTGGATGGTGTTCAGGCCTACTCAGACTCATCTTGGTCTCTTAGCATTTGCCAGTTAGAAAAGAATAATTGTAAAATAGGCCAAACCAGTCAGGGTTACATGTTTTCTCATGTTTTAACTATCGGAATTAAATCAGGCTATTGGTCTCTGTTCCATTTCACCAGAGTATATTATAACATAGGTAATAGCAAGAAGCTATCGTTTTTCATACCGTCATGTGGGAGCCTGGAACTTTGATTACTCTAAGGACTTCTGTAAAGTTATAAGGAAAGTACAAATTTAATATAGGACAGTTTACTCCTCATCTCTTCCCCAGTAACCTGGTTAATAATGTTTCCAGGTTCTTTGTGGACAGTAACATACCTTGTTTACATATGATAGGAGCTCACTGTTTCTTGAGTGAGTGAGGGTGAACTAATGAGTACACACATCTGGGGGTTCCTGGGTGGCTCAGTCGTTAAGGGTCTGCCTTGGGTTCAGGTCATAATCCCAGGGTCCTTGGGATGGAGCCCCACATCAGGCTCCCTGCTCAATGGGAAGTCTGCTTCTCCCTCTGCTTGTGATCTCTCTCTCTGTCAAATAAATAAATAAAATCTTTTTTTAAAAAAATGAATACACACATTTGATGTATCAGATATGTATTAGGTATTTAGGAGGAGCAGTAATACAGATTTTAGGCTTTGGAGGCATAGCTTCCTATTAGAAATCTGGTGTTTGCCATGTATTAGTTGTGTGGTCTTGACCACATGACTTAAATTCTCTGATTTACAGTACCCTATCTGGACTTCAAGTCTGGTAGGCCATCTGGTTTATATCCACTAAACCTTTTGTCTCTTTTGTTCCTGCTTGAGCCACCGGTGAGGATAAACATTACAAATAGCCCACAAAGCACCACCTGTTAAGAGCCACATGATCCTTCAGAATCGTGCTATCCCAAGGAGAGGGTGCTTGGCCTCAGCACTGCAGATACACTGTGGTGTGTATTCCAGAAGAGGGACCCTGATCCCTTGCCAGTTTGCATCCTTCTAGAGAGAGGGGGAAGGGATCACTCGACTAATTGGGAAGATACACTGACCTTAGGCTATAAGATTAATATTGCCGGCCTGGGGAATATTCTGTACCTGCTTATTTTAGTCTGAGGCCTTCCTAGTTGAGGCAACTCAGTGAAGGTTGTATGATCAGACAATAAACAGACTCCTTTGTCTTTCCTCAGTCATCTTCCTGTTTCAGGGGCTTATTAATAGGGACCATCCCCTGAGATCATAATGGGTAGGTCTCTCCAACATGTTGGCTCGCTTTCTCTGGGCTAGATTGCCCACAATGAGTGTGGTCATGTTTCTTGGCTATGTTAAGTCACCCACCATCCACATCTTTTGTGTTCTCTTCTGAGGATTTAAGTTCTGATATAAGTCTTTGATTTAGATGTGGATGGCAGTGGTGAGAATAAATGCTTGTCTCTAAAGGAGAACTTTGGACAGGGGCCTCCTCTTCCTAGGCATCCAGTCATTTCCCATTATTGTTCTACTTGTGGACTAATCTGTTTTTATTATTTTTCCCAGTTAGTCTCTTCCTTGTAACGTTGTGCACTGATCTACCAGCTAATTTCTTCTAGAACTTAGTAACTTGTTAATTTCTTCTTGTCACCTTTCCTAAGAATCCTGTTCACGTGATTTTGTTTTAGGAGCTCCATCCAGAAGACCAATCCCTACATCACCGTCTCCTTGACATCCGTTTCTTTACAACTCAGCCAGAGACCTGAGCCGTCTTCTGGGATCTTCTGTCTCTGATTCCTTTCTTGACACAGGGCATTAAAGACTAGTAGGATTGTTTTGTATCCACAGAGGCTCTCAAAATGAGAGGCTGGTCTAGGTGTCCCAGAGGCAGATATGCAGTGCCATTGTCTTGAGATGCCCTTTTTTCGCAGATTTGCCCTTGAGTGCTTCAGCCATTCAGGGACAGAAGTTCTCCAACATGGTTATTGTCCAGCCCAGCTCAGCCTAGTGACTGGACTGCACTCTTTGGGGGTGGGGGGGCCATCTCCCAAAGTGGCAGAGCACCTTGAATGTTAATTTTACCCTGAGACTTGATAAAGTCTAGGAAATGCAAATTTCTTTTTTCTTTAACAGCCTGTAACAGTATTGGTGTGCGTGTGTGTGTGTTTAACGGTTTTTTACTATTCTCATCTCTCTCAAACTTTGCTTTCCACTTACATTAATACTGACAGACAGAATGAATCTCAAGAGATGAGTAAGCCATTTTTTAAAATACCTAAAATGTGTTTTTCCTTTTAGTTGACCTTCACATCCACTCTTGCACTTCTGTAAACCATCTGTACTTCTGCAACCCATTCTACACACAGCAGATGACATGGAGTTTTTATAAATGTTAATCTGATGATAGCACCACCCTGCTCAAGTAGTTTCTCCAGGGACATTAGGATGACAAGACCAGAATACTTACTATGGCACATAAATTACACACGTATTGTTCTGGTCTTAGGTTACTCTCCTCCTTGTGCTCTCTTTTCTACATGTATTGGTCTTCTTGCCATTCCTCTGCTGTGTCCTGCTCTTCTCAGCTCAGGATCGGGCTCACTGCCCTGCCTGCAAACTCTTTTTCATCTTTAAAGATTTTTTTAATTTTATTTATTTGTCATAGAGAGAGAAGCGAGAGCAAGCACAGGCAGACAGAGGCAGAGGGAGAAGCAGGCTCCCTGCCAAGCAAGGAGCCCGACGTGGGACTCGATCCCAGGACGCTGGGATCATGACCTGAGCCGAAGGCAGCCGCTTAACCAACTGAGCCACCCAGGCATCCCACTTTTTTTTTTTTTTTTTAAAGATTTTTTATTTTATTTATTTGTCATAGAGAGAGAAGCGAGAGCAAGCACAGGCAGACAGAGGCAGAGGGAGAAGCAGGCTCCCTGCCTCTTTTTCATCTTTAATGCACACCTCAGTCTCAGCCCAAATGTCACTTACTCAGAGAGGTCTTTTCCTGAGCCTTAAACTAGGTGAGGTTCTATTTTTATATTTTGTCATTGTATCATGTACTTCTTAACACACATCACAACGATAATAATTTGTCTTTCTTCTCTGTGTAGTCACGCTCCGTGTGGGCATAAGGAGCATGTCTGCTTTCATCTCTGTTCCCCTAGTGCCTGGCACACGGTTGACAGGACTTTTTCTGACTTGCTATAAAAAAAAAGATAAGAACTATTGTTTGGAGTTATTGTGTAGGTGACAAATAATGTCTCTGTAGTATCTAGCTTAGTACCAGCACATATTAGTCATACAAGAAGTACCTCCTGTGTAGTAATCCATAGATGCACGTTTTAGAAGGTTACAGAAGGCTGGGTAGAGTGTTGCTTTATTTGAGAGACAGTCAGTTATGTACTGTGGTAGAAAGAATAAGGCTGTCGAGTCAGAAACATCTGGCATTTACTAGCTATACCCTTGGGAGTCTAAATCTTTGAAACTCAGTATGTACCCATCGTAATGCTCATGTCCTAGTTGACGGTGAAAGTTTAATAGGAGACCAAGTCATATGCGTAGTAGAGATGTTAGTTCTTATTAGGGTCTTCATAAATAGTAGAGCTGGTATTTTTTTAAGTTAAGGGTTGATGATCTGATAAATTTATTATTAATAAATATTAGTAATCTGACAGTTTTTCATTAATGTTGGATCACCATCTACTACCGTAAGTTCCTGTTTTCTCTGAAAGAGTCTGGCATTTCTTTCTGATTCTGGAATCTATGAATGAATTAGTTTGATTTCTTTGATTTTTTTTTTTTTTTGAAGTGAAATATATCTATTTTTAAACACAGTATATATTAGTTCCAAAAAGCATTTATTTCGAAGGGACCGTTTTACTTACATAATGAATCAGGATATTTATATTGTGATTCTAAGATGCCAAGCTCTAAGATAGGAAGCTAATTATTAAATCAAAAACTTCATTTCCCTTAGTATCTGAAAGAAAGCAATTTGTGTTTATAAATAAGCAACATATTCAAAGTACGAACAGTTGCTGATTGATTCCCAGCCATGTGGAGATTTGACTGTGTGGACATGATGCCACTGAAAGTTACTCAGCTGTAGGGTAACCCTTTACCAGTTCATAAAAACCAACACTACGTAGAATGATGAAAACAGAACATTTGCTGTTTGATCCTGGTGTTAAATTCATTAGATTTGCATTCTGTGTTATTTTGAATTTGGGTTTATGAAATTTTAAAGCTGAATTGGTTCCTTCAAGGTTTTTATTCTGTTTAACACTGTTCCATTTCAGTGATTATATTTAGATGATCTGGCTTTTGAAGAGACCTTATTTTTATGGGAATTAAAATCATAACATTTATAAATTGCTCATTTTTAAATAAAAATCAGGGAGCTACAGCCCAAGATTTTAATCTTCCTTTCTGTAGAAGCAGCACTAAGAGGTCTTCTGGGAGCCTTGACAAGTACCCCGTACTCTCCCACGCAGCATCTAGAGCGAGAGCAGGCTCTTGCCAAACAGTTCGCAGAGATTCTTCATTTCACACTCCGGTTCGACGAGCTCAAGGTAGGCCTCCCTACTGGCCCCGAGGTGCATGGATGTCGTGAGCCTCTCAGTGAGCACAGTAGGAAATGCCTGGAGACCTTCACAGTGTGTTTACGTGGTGTCTGTTGGTTCATCGCAAAACATGGAAAACTACATTTAAAAGGGCAAATCTTTTGATGTATTATACGTGTAGCAAATAGCAAATTACCCAATAGTTTGTCTTCATTTAACTTCATTTTAAAAATATCTCTGGAGCAATATTCACCTTTTCTAATACTATTTTTTCTTCTCTACTCATCCCTAATTTTCAGCATCCCTTTATATAAAGATGTTAAGAGATTTCCTTTCTTCCTTGTGCCTGCCTGCCTGTCTTCTTCCTCATCTCTTTATGTTGTCTTCCTATTTCCCTGCACACTCTCCCCGCCCCCACATTGTTGGAAGGACTGAGTGTAAAGAAATAGGTAGTAACTCTCATGTGAGGAGACCTGATCCACTTGAGACTCTGTCACAGTAACCAGGTGTGAGGTGGGTCCTTCCAACTTTCCAAGACCTCGAGGACCTTATCTGATAGGTGGTAGAGGTGGATTCCTAATTACAGCCTTTTATTTATTTTACAAAATAGGAAGCGATTCTCTTTTATTAATACTTTGAGCACAAAGAATTTGTATATAAAATTTTAGTCTGAGGATTGCACTGTTGACCATATAGACGTACCAAGACATACATACTTTTTATTGTATTAATTCAAAACTAAGTGCTTACATATTTCTTCTTCTTTCTTTTATTTGATAATACTGGTTTTTGGGAAACAACCGTTTATTTCATATGTTACCTAAAATTACTGAAAAGAAGGGAAGTATATGGATCATGACTATAAAACAGTTTACATGGTTTATATTCAGAAGGACTAAGTACAATGTTATGTGATTTAGGTACAAAAAGCTATCTTGGGTTATGCCAGTTTTAGTTCTTAAATTAGGGAGTTGTCACTTAACTCGTTAAAGCTGTATTTAGGAGATTTTTCACTTAATTTTTACACTGTCATTTAGTGTGCATAATACGTTTTTCTTTCGTGAATGTCTTCTTTAGATGACAAATCCCGCCATACAGAACGATTTCAGCTATTACAGAAGAACATTGAGTCGTATGAGGATTAATAACGTCCCAGTAAGTCAATGCTTTGAATTGGGTATAGTAATGATAGCCGTTAGTTTGCTTGTTCATGTGCTCGTCCATTCAGATGAAGTTCAAGCTGATGATAAAGTCGGTAACTCACTACGGGCTGTCGCTGTGGGAGGAAAGGGCAGGATGCCCCCGACTGCCCTTCCACTGAGTCCCTTCAATCGCCATGACTCCTTCCTTCAGTACAGTTGCTGTCTGTTCATACAACATTGATACTTAAAAATTCTCTGTGTAGTCTCATTTTATTTATTTTTTGATTTTTTAGAAAAGATTTTATTTTTAAGTAATCTTTACACTTCACATGGGGCTCGAACTCACAACCCCAAGATCAAGAGCCCCTGACCAAGCCAGTCAGGTGCCTCATGTGGATTCTCATTTAAATTGCACAAAAACTTTGTGAAATCGTGGTTGTGAGTTTTTTGACTCCACAGTCTTAGAATGGAAGAATCCTGGAGAGAATTTGACTGGAATGGGAGGATACTGATGTTGGCAAGAGGGGAGAGCAAGCTCATGGACCGTGAGCACTCCTGTGCCTGTTCCTTGGTTACATAAATGCTCTTCTGCTTTACTTGGGCTTGATTTGCCTTGATTTCTCCTTGTCTTTACCCTTTTCTACCTCCAGGGAGTCAAATACCGTAAGTAAAACCTTAAATAGAAAGAAATTGTTCTCTATTTCTTTAGGGATTTTGAGGAACCTACATTGTGCTAATTGGTGTGAAAAATGGGGAAATTTCTAGGGTCAGCCTTGTAGCCTCAACTGGATAGTTTAATACTAAAGATTACATAAGTGTGTAAGGAGTGGTAAGTGGCGTAAGAGGTTAAAGAAAGTGCCAAAGGAAAAATAAAAAGAAGAAAGTGCCAAAGGAGTGACCATTCTTTTTTTTTTCTTTTTCTTTTTTCATTGAGTCAGTATTTCCTGAAGTGTCTATTGTAAGATGGGCCTTGGTAGGAAAAGGATTTCTCTTCCATGAAGCATCTGTTATTTTACATCAGTTTGGTTTTGCATAGACCAGTTTCTGCTGTGATGTTGACTTATCATTTGTCTTTTTCATATCCACCATGTCAAATCGAATCAAATCAAATCAAAACACGTAACACCCAGTCAGTCCTCCTGTTATAGCTGTCCTGCTACCTCTCAAGGCCAGACACCATAAAATCATCTTTGCCCTGTCTTTCATCCTCCGTAATTACAGGTACATCCAACTGTTGCCAAGTAAAATATCTTTCACATCTCTTCCCCACCCCCGTTTTCATCTTTGTTTTTCTGTTCCAGTTGAGAGCCTCATTCTCATTCTTGTTGGGAGGCATTCTGTAGAACTCATTTTTTGACCTATGGTCCCTTTGGCACACTCCGCCCGCCACCATTAGTCAGTTTGCTTTAGGGGTGCCTCGGTGGTTGGCACCTGCCTTCAGCCCAGGTCATAATCTCAGGGTCCTGGGATTGAGCCCCGCATTGGGCTCCCTGCTCAGCGGGAGGTCTGCTTCCACCAACCCTCCCCCCCCCCGCCGCCCCTCCCTGTCGTGCTTGCCTCTGCCTACTTGTGATTTCTCTCTCTGTCAAATAAATGAATAAAATCTTTAAAAAAAAAAAAAAAAGAAAGAAAGAAAAAGAAAATTGACCTAGTTGTTGTTCCTTTCTAATAACATGTCCAGGGGCCCCCCATTACATGCAGAAGAAAAATGCGAATTTAAGCTAGCTCTTAAGACACTCTGCAGTCTGACCCCAGCCTTCCTTCCCAACCTTACTGTCCGCTGGCCGTGGCCCCTTGTACACTGAACACACTGGATTACTCTAAGCCACTTGAAAACATGCTCTTCTTCCCTGACTTTTTGGAATGCTGTGCCTACCTGCCCATCTGCAAAGGCTGTCTTCAGAGTCTGTCTGTCTCAGTTTCTTCCAGTCTAATGTAGTCTTCCTCTCACCTCTTTTTTTTGGTCATCACTTCTTAGTGTTTTGTGGGTACCTGTGTGATCCTAAAACAGAGGCTGGGGCAGCGTCTTCCTCATCTTCCTGTCTTCCATAGCATTAAGAATAATGCCTTGTTATAGTAGGCAGCCCATCCAGGTTTTACTCAACAGCTTAATATTATTTACAATATTTTAAAAGATGTTAATCTTTCTGAAAAATTGCTTAATATCATTTTTAACCTGTTTTAAAGAATATTTAAGTATTATTTGCACATGAGGATCTGAAATATAATTGAAGGGTACTTAATAGAATAACAAGCATTAGCGAAACAGGCACTCTGCCTAGGCTCTTTTTTTTTTTTTTTTTAAGATTTTATTTATTTATTTGACAGAGAGAAATCACAAGTAGATGGAGAGGCAGGCAGAGAGAGAGAGGGAAGCAGGCTCCCTGCTGAGCAGAGAGCCCGACGCGGGACTCGATCTCAGGACCCTGAGATCATGACCTGAGCCGAAGGCAGCGGCTTAACCCACTGAGCCACCCAGGCGCCCTAGGCTCTTCTTTTATAGATGTTATCATATTTAATAATTTGTGAACTGATATCACACGCTCTTACTTTCTACATAGGCAGAAGGAGAAAATGAAGTAAATAATGAATTGGCAAATCGAATGTCTTTGTTTTATGCTGAGGCAACCCCAATGCTGAAAACCTTAAGTGATGCCACGACAAAATTTGTATCAGAGGTAAGCGTTGCCTGGATGGTTGATTATCTTCGTGTTATTCTTCCTGTCTGCAGCCACGGTGACCTCCGCAGGCCCTGTGACATTGCCAGCTCTGAGTGCGTAAGCACTGAGTCCTGTCCCTTCCCCAGGGCCCACATGCACGCATCTACCTGCCTATGAGCAGCTTCCCTTTGGATGTATAGTCAACACCTCAGTGGTGTCATGGCCAAACAAAGTGTTGGGTGTTACCTCCTGACCCTGCCCTTTCTCCAGTCTTTTCTGTCTTAATTAATAGTACCACTATAAAGGGAAGTAACTTACAGGTTATAATCCTGAATTCCTTTCTTTATCTCACCTCTTTTATCTCCTCTGTGAGACAGTGTTATTGACTCTCCCTCTAAAATAGACCATGAGTCTGAAAACTTAGCCCCTTTCTTGCTCTCCCTCTCCAGATCGGCCCTCTCACCTCGGACCTGGATTACAGCATTCGTGTTCCCCCTGGTCCTACTTCTTCTGCTCTTGCCCCGCTGTAGTCCTTTCTCCAAAAGAGCCGCCAAAAAAATCTTCTTTTTAAAAACCACTTCTTCCTCTGTTTAGAATGTTTCAAACATTTAAAAAGCCCTTTAAGAAGCCCTTCTTCCTCTGTATAAAATACTTCCAGTGACTTCTCAGTATCCTTGGGATAAAATCCCTATACCTCATGACCTGTAAGGGCCTGTCTGCATGTAATGATTGTTCCCACTCAGCGGCAATGTAAGTGACTCTCAGGAGAGCAGGGTTTTGGTTCTCTGGCTCATAGCCATTTCCCTAGAGCTTGGAATAGTATCTAGACTCTAGTCCCCCCCCCCTTTTTTTTAAAAAACAAAATTAGGAGTAGAAACGAACATTTAAAGTTGTCAGTTTTTCACATTATGCTAAGTTTTAAATTATGCTTAAGTAATAACTATCACTTTCACTTTTTTCCTCCATACACTTTTACAGAATAAAAATTTACCAATAGAAAATACCACAGATTGTCTAAGCACCATGGCTAGTGTATGCAGAGTCATGCTCGAAACACCGTGAGTATTAGCTGATTCTTTTTCACTTTAACAATCCTCTTGAAACGGTTGTCTAGATACGAACAGGTCTTATTTAGAAGGCGGAAAATACGTTATCAAGTATCCAAAGTTAATATGTGAACAATATTAAAATAATTTGGAGCTTAATGTAACTGGTTAACTAGAAAGTACAGTGGATTTTCAGGTGCCTAAGGCCTAAGGCTAGTCAGACTCGCTTACTTGACTCTTCGTAATGGGGAATTTTGTGGTGCTCTTATTGGAGATAGGGGAAGAGCTTTGGTGTTTTGGTTATGCTTCTCATCAGCGTTCTCTCCTTTTCATTAAGAACCTTGTCTTTTTGCTAGAGGTCTAGAGTTACTCTTCCACTTAACCCCTCTCTCAGTATTAGTTCAGTCTTTATTTATTTTTCCAACACTAATCTGAATTCTCTGCTGGGTTTCCCTTCACTTTCAAGCCATTGATCGTGTATACCATAGTGTTGTCTGGCTGGATTTTGTTGCAGCGGAAGAAAGAATCCCTCCTGGATTCCGAAACAACAAATGGTCTTATTAGATGACTTTTCGTTTTTGTGGAGCTTTTCATTTTCCAAAGCAGTAGTATACACATCATCTTACTGGAAAACTTTATGAAGTAGGAGGGCAACTATTCATCGTTATCATTGTTCTTTAGGGGAGCAAGGTCCTGGGAAATGAAGGGACTTGAATGCACACTGGCTGGTCTGCCACACATGCCTGGATGGCCCCATCCTGGTTCTGGACGCCTTCTGCTATGTCATGCTGCTTTATAGATAGATGAAAGTTCTGTTTCCCTTTTTCCCAATTGAGAGAAGAATAAGAGTGAATTTTAGTGAAATTAGAATCCAGTGATATAATAATGTAAATACTTAGATTAAGTTAGCTTCTAAATAGCAAGCATATTGCTCAATTAAGCTAGTGGCTTTTTTCATCATATTGGCGAGAACAACCTTTATAAAGCACCTATCCTGAAAACATTACTGTGGGGCTACTTTAGATTTCCCTAAATTTGCCTCATCTCTGCCAAGCAGAAGGGGTGATAACACCAAGGAGGGTTCATACAAAGATGAGAATACGTGATACCTGCTGCACCCACCTCAGTTCTCTGGGAATCTCACCCTGGAGAAAGGGGGGCATACGTTAGCGTTCCTTTTAGAGATCAACAGGATACATCCTTCAGGGTCAACTGAATGTTGGATCAGTTCATTAAATAGTGATGTGCCTCATCCCTCCATATCTTTTCTACCCTCCAGGGAATACAGAAGCAGATTTACAAATGAAGAAACGGTGTCATTCTGCTTGAGGGTAATGGTGGGTGTCATAATACTCTATGACCATGTACATCCAGTGGGAGCATTTGCCAAAACTTCAAAGATTGATGTAAGTTATATTGTTTTATTTAATTTCAAACCATTTCTGGAAGTGGAATTCATAGGCATTTATTTAAAAGAGCTACAGGTTGCACCCTGTCACAGTCCTCAGTTTTACAGTTTCTGATAATAGTGGGTTTCTCTTCCCTCTTGTTTTGTGCTGGGTTTTTAATAGCCGCGTACAACAGCCGCAGTCTTTTAGCATGCCTCCTTGTCCCTCTTACTCCTCAGCCGTCCTGCATATTTGGCAATATAAATAAATACTTAGACATGAGAAGTTTACTTTCATTCTTGGACCAAAAGCCATTTCAAACAAAAGACTTATTTCCAAATGTGTATAGAAATTCAGTAGATGTTCTCCCAATGAAAAAAGACCATATAATACAGAATTTCTCCTCCCTCCTAATCATAATAATTTGTGGCTCTAGTCTGGGTTCCTACTTGGCTTGTCTCTACAGAAGTTCATATTAGGAATACAGCAGGTTTCTGATTTCTCTGTTTCGTAATTTCTCGCGCTAACCCTGTCACATCTAGTTCATCAGAATTATAACCAGTATTTGTCTTCCAGTTTTCCTTTCTTAGCTAGCTCAGGCTCTCGGAATTTCGTGTCTAGATTACTGATTGCCCACCAGCCTCTCTACCTCTTATTCATGTCCATCCTCTGTGAAGAGATATGAATTAACATTTATTGAGTGATTATTACTGTGTCTCAGGAATTTTATGCTAGTTTCCCTCTTACCTCGGAAAATATTCCCAGGATGTAGATGTTATTTCCTCTGTACTAATAGAGAATCTAAAATTCAGGGAAATTACATAATATAATCTCTAGTGAATTGTGGAGTGGGATTTTGAACCTACATCTCCATGGCTTGCAAAGCCTGTGCTCACCTTTTGTTCTCTTCTCTTTTCTCCTGTTTTTTGTTTTTTCTTTCCTTTCCTTACCTTTTCCCTTTCCTTCCCTTTTCATTCATTCTATTTTATTTATTGAGACAGAGCATGGCACTTTAGTTGAGGGAAGAGTAGAGGGAGAGAGAGAATCTCAAGGGGACTCCACGCTGATCGCAGAGCCCAGGGCAGGGCTTGATCCTAGGATCACGGGACCATGACCTGAGCCAGAATCAGGACGAGGACACTTAACTGACTGAACCACCCAGGCACTCCAAGCCTGTGCTGTTTCTGCTACATTCCGTGTTTTCAAAATCATCAGGCTCATGTGCCTTACATACCATCTTTACTGAGTTGTTCCCTTTTTAGAGCCAATCACAAGTCCCTACCCCATTAGTTACAGTTGAGTCTTCCTTGGCTTGTGAGGCCCTCTACACTTGATCTTAGCCAAAAGGCCGAGAAGCGATTTGTGAGGCCCTCTGTAAACTCCCCTATGCTAGTCATTTCAGCCTTGCAAAATTCTGTTCTCAGTGTGTGATAAGATGTATTATTTTTGTCAAGGTGTTTGTCTACCTGGAAAGGCTCCTCTCTTCCTTGGCTACGTGTTCAGTCTGTTTTCTTAAAAGCTTCTCCACACCTTTTCTGGGAAGTCGTCCCTTAGCCAACCCTTTGTTCTCTCATTCGTGTGTGTAGTGCTTTCATTTGACCAGATTCAGTTCTTTAAAAGTTTTGCTTGACAAAGAAACAAAATAACAGTTGGGTTGATTTTTTCCCCCTTCTTTTAAGAATAATGATTTTGACATTTCTAGAATGTAATTTCTCATGAGTTCCATAGTTGTGGTACTGATTTAAGTACTACTGTTTTGAGATAATGACTGTTGTATGAGAAAAACATTTTTACCTTTTCTGTTTCCTTTTCTTCTTAGATGAAAGGTTGTATCAAAGTTCTTAAGGACCAACCTCCCAATAGTGTAGAAGGTCTTCTAAATGCTCTCAGGTGTGTATATATATATATACATGTGAATATGTATAGAAAAACTATCTATAAGGAAATACTTAAAAATGCCAGTAGTACAAAGAATATGAATTTATATGTTCATGTTAGAAATGGGAAGATCTCATTTGCTTATTGTCACTCTTGGTTTCAACTGTTGGTTACAATATTTTTATAATAAAGAGAGTGTGCGTGGTGGGGGGGGGCGTTCACCTGAAAATAGCAATTTTATTTTTTTTTTTAAATTTTATTTATTTATTTGACAGACAGAGATCACAAGTAGGCAGAGAGGCAGGCAGAGAAGAGGAAGCAGGCTCGCTGCTGAGCAGAGAGCCCGATGCGGGGCTCGATCTCAGGACCCTGAAATCATGACCCGAGCCGAAGGCAGGGGCTTAACCCACTGAGCCACCCAGGCGCCCCAGCAGTTTTATTTCTTTGCCAAAGATTTTGGCTTTCATTTTTTGATGGCTTAGGATGTTTATTTTTTCTTAATGAATGTGCAACATGCTAATTATAAAATTAAATTCAGCAAACAGGAAGATTTAAAGCAAAATAAGGAAATCACATAATCTCACTATTTTGAAACAAACTGCTCTTAATTTTGGTATATAGTCTTGCAAAACTTTTTCTTTACACTTTATAGATAGTCATAGGTCTGTGATATTTACTTTTTACAAATGCCATAAAAACTCTTCTGCAAAAACTAGCTCTTTTCCCTTAATATCATTACATTTCTAATTTCACAGATACCTTTATTTATTTTGTATATTTCTTACAATATTTCTTATAATGAAAAAACAGTTATTTGCTGTCTTTTCTCAGCTTAAACCTACTTGATGTTGTTACTGTAACTCCTAAGAATGCTATAATTTTTTTTTTTAAGAGGATTTTTTCTTTCCATTTTTTTTAAAGTAAGTTCTAGGCCCAGCATGGGGCTTGAATTCATGACCCTGAGATCAAGAGTCACAAGTTCTATGGACTGAGCCAGCCAGGCATCTCTTGAATGCTGCTGTATTTTTAAATGCAAATCTCAGCATACTATAACATCTTAACTACAGAGATTTAATTTGCAATTTAATTTCCCTAACATAAAAGATAATTTGCTCATTGCTCAAATTATTTTGTGTTTAAACACAAAATTGCATGAGCACAGAAATATTTATAAAGAGACTTTTTGAGGTCATGGGCTCTCTTTGCTTTTTACTGTAGTGCACTGTAGTTCACGTGATAACCAAAAATAATGTCCAGCTCAGTATTAAATTTCTCATGTTTAATGAGCAAAACAGGTTGTTACTCCTCTTGAATGCTTAGTCACACTTGGTGCATCATAAAGCAGAATTCTGTGCTGTATCATTTCAGCTGAATGGAACCAGTAAATGATTTTATTAGGATTATGAAAAGTATTCTGTGAGCAGTGACTACCTGAGCAAAGGAGGTCGTTTCTACACAAAGATCAGAAAGAGTCGGGATCATAATATAACAATAAAAAGCCTCATAATGTCAAATTATTTCAACCATAAGCCTACAGAAACCGCAACTTCTGGGAATTTTTTACTCTGGAGGTTTTTACAACATAAACCTCATTGGTTTTATCCATATTTGTGGTATTGTGAATCTTTACTACTTGATTCCTTTCTGAAGACACCCTGGGACCCAGTCAGCCCGGTTTGTCTACCAAGACCCTTTTTTTCTTACTGGTGAGACTCTGTGAAGCCAGTCAGTGACAGGAAACCTGCTTTGAAAAGGAAGAGGGAATCAAAGTCTAGGAGGACCTGGTATTGCTTCTTTGCCCGTTTTCCTTCCCTCCCCCCTCACTCCTTCCTTCCTGCCTTCCTTCCTTGAGATTTTTATACTTAACAGAGAGAGCAAAAGCAGAGGGAGCGGCAGAGGAGAGGGAGAAGCGGATTCCACACTGAGCAGGGAGCCCTATGTGGGGCTCAATCCTAGGACCCTGAGATCATGACCTGAGCCAAAGGCAGTCATTTAATTGACTGAGTCACCCAGGAGCCCCAGGCCTGGTGTTCCATTTCTTTACCTTGAAGGGGCAGTGCTCCGCACATTAAAAACTCAGAGTTTGGACACATGGGTGGCTCAGTGGGTTAAAGCCTTTGGCTCTCAGGTCATGATCCCAGGGTCCTGGGATGGAGCCTTGCATCGGGCTCTCTGCTCAGCAGGGAGCCTGCTTCCTCCTCTCTCTCTCTCTGCCTGCCTCTCTGCCTACTTGTGATCTCTGTCAAATGAATAAATAAAATCTTTAAAAAAAAAAAAAAAACCTCAGAGTTTGCTTTTGTTTTTCAGAATTTAAAGGTAGTTGGGTCTTTTCTATTCTAGCATTAGGGCAGCACCAGGCATGAGGGCTAAGTGAGAGGTAGGAGTCTGTGTTTGAGGAAAAGGGAAGAAAAGCCCCATTGAGGCAAGGGCCACTTAACAGTTTTCAGTTTTTGTTTCGCATATCTAATGGAAAGTAGAAGATGAAGGTTTTATCGCAGAGATAACTCTTGAACTGTTTTTCTACATAGTGAACGTGTTACATGTCTGATTCTTTTTCACCTGGGAAGTTGTGTAAGGTTCATTGGTGCACATGATGCTTTATAGTAGTGGTTATAATTAGTAACATTTTTATATTACTGTATGTTCATATGTCGTTTCATACCGTTTCATACTCATGACTTTATTTAATCCACACCACAGGAAGATGGTGGATATGAGGTGCTTGGGGATGTCTCCATCGTACAACTGTACAACTAGTTACCTTGTGCTCTTGAGAGACTCACAGATCATATAGCTAATAAGTGTCGGAGTCTTTCCACATTCAGGTTTTTGTTCTTAAAATCCTGTATGCTTGATGCTGTAGCATTGAGCCTTAGGTTTTCTATGTGACCAAACCCTGGAGTGCTTTGGAATAACTAGGAAGGAGGGGAAAATGCAGACCCCTGGGTCACCATCCCCCAGAGGGTCTCTCTCAGGTCTGGGGTGGGGCTCAGGAACCTCATTTTATAAGTAAACACCCTCGCTGATGTCATGGTGGCACTTTGAGAAATACTGCTCACACTAATTACCACAGCCCCTAATGTGCTTCACTTTAAGAGCAAAGGAGATACTATTTGAAAAGCACTTTGTAATCCCAAAAGTGCTGTGCAATTGTTAATTGTTACTTTGACCTCTAGAGAATGGGAGATAGTTTTGTGGAATTACTTTCTGAGTAGCTGCTTTACTAGAGATGTTCACTCCATCAACTTCCTCAGAGCCAGCAGTTAATAACTAAAAATTTTTTTATTTTTATTTTTTAAGATTTTACTGATCTCTCTGACAGAGAGGCAGATAGAGCACAAGCAGGCGGAGCAGCAGGCTTCCAGCTGAGTAGAGCACCTGATGTGGGGCTCCAGCCCAGGACCCTGGGAATATGACCTGAGCTGAAGGCAGAGGCACACCCAGGCACCCCAATAGCTAAAAATTTTAAAATTTTAATTGCATGCACATATATATGCTGTTTATTTTAAATGCTTCTCTATCATTATATATAGTGCCTCCAACTTACAGTATGTGGTTACAGAAAAGCAGCAAGTCATGCCTGCATTTTATAGATAGAAAAATGGAACCAAGTGTTGTCATCATGAGAGAGCAAGCTAGAGCTGGGAGTTAAGATTCGGTGCTAGATAACTCCGTTCTTTACTAAATTTCAGAGTAAAGTTAAATAATAGTTGATTTTCTTTGGTAGGAAAGTCATACGCTCTCAAAAAGGAACTTTGTTGTTACGCTTGAAGTGCGGCAATGCCGTATGGGTCCAAACGGGATTTTCCCGTGTGTGTGTGAATGTGTGTGTGTGTGTGAGGCGCTCCTGCCCTTTGCTTGCTTTCCTCCCTTCTTGCTTTCTTTCTTTCCTTCTTTTTCTCCCTCCCTCCCTCCATCCCTTCCCTTCCTCCCTCCATCCTTCCTTGCTTCTTTGTTTGTTTTAAAGATTTTATTTATTTATTTGACAGAGATCACAAGTAGGCAGAGAGGCAGGCAGAGAGAGAGAGAGAGGAGGAAGCAAGCCCCCCACGGAGCAGAGAGCCCGATGTGCGGCTCCATCCCAGGACCCTGGGATCATGACCTGAGCCGAAGGCAGAGCCTTCGGAGCCACCCAGGCACCCCATGTTTGTTTTTTTAATTTATTTGTTTAAAGAGGGAGAGGCAAAGAGAGGGGAGAATTCCAAGCAGGCTCTGCACCCAGCACAGACTCTGACATGGGGCTCCATCTTACAACCCCAAGTCAAGACCTCAGCTGGAATCAAGAGTTGGATGCTTAACTGACTGAGCCACCCAGGTGCCTCCATTCCTGGCCATTTCTTGAGAAGAATGTGATGATGTGACAGTCCTGCCTCCCAGTCAGCCCCGTTGAGGGGAAGGATCTCAGAACTGCAGGAAGCGCATGATCACATCCTGCAAAAGCAGCAAGAACTTGTGTCTGGTAAAGAGGAAAGCACTCACAGCTCCTGGGATGTCTGAGAACATGGCTGAGTAGTGGTACTTAAACCACTCTGTGTGAAATGTCGGTGTGCCGCTTGCATGGCTCTCTCCCCTGTTCAGGTGCATAAAGGAAAGGGGGGAAAAAAAGAAAGGGGAGGATGTTAAACATTTTTTATTTGCTGACATCATTAGGATTATGTGCAGCTAAATATACTTTATCTGCACTTGGAAAAGAAAACAGAAGGCTTTAGTCTTGGCTACATCACTTGCCACTTAATGTAAATATTCTTTAGGGATGTTTTTTCCAGCCTGGCTGCTTACTTTCTTGTCTTCTTTCCACAAGTACTAATGGAGCATCTATCACATGCCAGGTGCTCTGGTGTCTCTTCAGTAGTGCGTGAACAATTTGGAAGTAGCCTTCTAAGTAAGACGTTGGGAATATGTCAAGTACTTAATAAGTACATGTGTGCCCTTATCTCTCCAGGATTTGAGTTCAGGTCCTCTCTTCAATTTTTTATTGATTTGAAATGAAACAAGAATTTCTTGAAGACACAAAGACCATCTGTGTGTACTTGCTTTAAAATGATCTATTCCTTAAAGATTAAATTTGAAATTCTTATAAGCCAAATTAACTGATCCAGGATTAAGTTCTGTCTGAATTGTCCCACATTCAGGCATTGAGCACCTGTTTCCGTTGCTGCTCATCTCGTCCAGGCGTTGGTCGCCTCACTGAGGCCCCTGGAACAGCCCCCTGGTTGGTCCCTGTGCTGCTCCTCTGTTCTCTACAGTTCAACTGCCAGAGCAGTCTTTTCAGAACCTAAATGAAATCCCCTATCACTGCCCTACCTGATAGCCTCCACTGGCTTTCATGTGCACTTAAAATAACCTCCCTGCTTCTCACTGTGACCTGCGGTGTCTTCGTGAGCTGGGCTTTTCTGGTCCGGAAGGCCCCATCTAGTAATTTTCTCCTTTGCCCCGGTATGAGTGTATTACCGTCTGTCTGCTCTGCCAGATTGTCAGCTCCTGGAACAGTGCCGGACACATAGCAGGCTTACTCACTGACTTTGGGCTATTAAAGGGCTCCTGTGGTGAATCTTCTCATAAACCAGTGGTCCCTCTTCATGATTTTTGTGTTTACTTGCCTATAGCAAAACATGTCTAGCTGGAAACAAGGCTCTCAGAATATTGAGACATTTGGGGATGTGATGGTTTGGGACTTGAGTGGGGCTCGGCGTATTTTTCGGTAAAGGTCTAGAGGGTAAACATACTTTTTAGGGTTTGGGGCCACATGGTTTCTGTCACAGCTACTCTGCCACTGTAGCAAGAAGGTAACCGTAGGTAATATTGAAGTAAATCAGTATGGCTGTCTTCCATTAAAACTTTTTATAAAAGGGGCGCCTGGGTGGCTCAGTGGGTTAAAGCCTCTGCCTTTGGCTCAGTCATGGTCTCAGGGTCCTGGGATCGGGCCCCACATCAGGCTCTCTGCTTAGTGGGGAGCCTGCTTCCCCTTCTCTCTCTGCCTGCCTCTCTGCCTACTTGTGATCTCTGTCAAAATAAATAATTAAAATTAAAAAAAAAACTTTTTATAAAAACACTGAAAATCGCATTTCATATAATTTCCATGTTAATGTGAAATATTCTTTTGATTCGTTCCCTATTCATTTAAAATTATAAAAGGCACTTCATTCACAGCCCATACAAAAATAGGTGGGGGCTTAGATTGGGCCAGTGATTTGTCAGTCCCTGTGATGGAGCGGAGACTGTTTTCCTCCGAGTGGGAGGTGTTCCCTAGGCTTTAACCAGCTCACTTCAGCAAGGTAGTTGTGACTCAGTACACAGCTCTTGGATCTTCTGTCTAAAAGCTGGTCGGGAGGCTAAGCGAGGCAGAACCTGAACCCAGTTGAAGCTGAAAATTAAAGGCACAATTGTGAGAGAAGATTTATCTATTTGCTCACCTTGTGATAATTCTAGAACCCAGTGCAGATAATGTTGTTTTTTTTTAATTCCCTAAAATTGCTGTTTTTGTCTTTGTTTCTGTTTTTATTTGTAGGTACACAACAAAACATTTGAATGATGAGACTACCTCCAAGCAAATCAAGTCCATGCTGCAGTAGCAGCTGTGGCGTGCGCACCTGCTGTGGGTGGAAGACAGTATTCTGCAGTGACTGGGAATGCACAGTTTTTAGTGATTGCAATTACTATCTCATGTACTCTTGCTTTTTATTTCTTGCCTCTGTTCCTCTTCCCTCTTTTTTAATCATGTTCTTGTTCTTAAGACTTCTTTTCTGTGCCAAAATCAGTAAAGTTATACTCTGAAGGGATATTGTCCTTTCAAACGGGCCATCTAAGGCAGCTAATTATGCATTGCATTGGGGTCTCTACTGAGAAAAATTCTGTGACTTGAACTAAATATTTTTAAATGTGGATTTTTTTTGAAAACTAATATTTAATATTGCTTCTCCTGCATGGCAAAACTGCCTATTCTGCTATTTAAAAACCCTCAATGACTTTATTTTCTACTGCCGCTTTTTTCATGTGCAGCCAAAATGAAAATGTTTAAATTAACTGTGTTGTACAAATGGTACCCAACACAAACTTTTTTTTAAATTAGTAAGACTTTTGTTTAAAGTTTTAAGTTTGCATTTGACTTTTTTTGTAAGGATGTATGTTGTGTGTTTAACCTTTATTAACTAACGTTAAAAACTGTGATGTGTGCGTAGAATATTACGTATGCATGTTCATGTTTAAAGAATGGCTGTTGATGATAAAATAAAAATCAGCTTTCATTTTTCTAAGTGTGGCTTGGTTTACTGGTGTTTTGTTTTTAAGCTTGTAAAGCCTTCCCTGTGTTATTTTAGCAGAATGCATACAAACATCAAATATTACCACTTCTTGTAGAGGAGAACTGGTTCTTTGTTATTAGTTTTTTTCTTCATTATTGTCTATGTAGGTAGTTTTAGTTGCTTTTAAAATCTTGCCAAATGCAGTAAGACCAGTGATCTTGTTGTTAATCTGCTTTTTACTCTGGATTTACTTTTGTATGGTTGTAGTAATAGGGGGAAAACTGCACTTGCCTGATTCACAGCTCCCAGGAGTGAGAGGGCAGTCACAGGAGGCGAAGAGGGAGGGTGGCAGGAAGAGCAGCCCTCACCATGGGGAGGAGCGTGTGTGCAAGGGGGGCTTTGACACCACTGGTAGAAAAGCAGTGTGTATGTTATTTGAAGGTCATAAAACCTTAATCATGAGATCAAAATGTCCTGATTGTGAGATGCAGCTTAAAGGTTGTCTAGTCCCGTTGTGCTGGTGGTGTGATGGGGGTCTTGAGTGTCTCCGCTCTGGCAGTGCATGTGAAGTGGAAGGAGTGCCAGAGGCTTCCACCAAATCCTTTTGGCTTAAATAGTGCTGGATCGTGATGCCCACAGCGCCGCCATGGACTCCCTGCTGACCTCCTTGGCCTTCACCGCACGCTCCCCCACTGCATACCCAGCTCGTCTTCAGCTCAGCTGCCTGCAGCTTACAAATTGCATGTGATGTCACACCTCCCTAACTCTGGCTGGTCCCCAAACCTGCCCTTCCCTTCCCCACTCATGTCCGTCTGATGAGCAGCAACTTGCATTTTTTGAGACCTTCTTCATGAAGCCTTCAGGAAAACATTAACCCCAGTCTTCTGAGTATTGTAATGGATTCAACTGTGGCTCCCTAAAGGATATGTCTACCTGGAACCTGAAAATACAACCTTATTTGGAATAAGGGTATTTACAGATATTATCAAGGATCTGGAGATGAGACCATCCCGAATTAGAGTAGGCCCTAAATCCAATGACAAATCCTTGTAAGAGAAAAGAAGGGGAAACAGACTCAGCAAAAGGCCATGTGAAGATGGAGGCAGATAGGAGCAGCGCATGGACGAGCCACAGATCCAAGACTGGCTGGCAATCGCCCAAAGCTGGAAGAGTCATGGGATACATTCTCCCTCTGGAAGGAGGGAGTCTCCAGAAGGAACCAACCCTGCTGCCACCTCTGGCCTCCAGGACCGTGAGAGGACGCACTTCTACCCCATTTGTGGTAGTTTGGTATGGCAGCCCTGGGAATCTAACACAGGTGTCTCATCCAGCGCCTCTGACACCTGACTACGTTTGTGGGTACCTTTTCTGACCCTGTGAGACTCAGAAAAGAGCCATGTCTGATTTTCCCTCTGCCCCAAGGATTTTGTACAGTGCCCCGACTGGAATAGGAGCCAAGCGAATGCTCGAACGGAGTGAATACAAGTAAAAAATAATGAGGCAGCTGGAAGAGAAAAGGCAATACTGCTGTGGCCTGTGTGGTCGGCACAGCGCACGCTCCACATATGGGAGAAGTAGAAGAATCTAACTCTGGACGGAGGGCTGGCAAGCTGGTCTGTGGGCTGGCAAGCTGGTCTGTGGGCCAGTCCACCCCCCTCCTCTATTTTTGTACAGCCTGTGAACTAAGAATACCTTTTACATTTGTAAAAGGTTGAGAAAAATCAAAAGACTATTTCATAGCATGTGTGAAGTATACAAAATTCAAATTCCAGTGTCCACAAATAAAATTTTATTGGAACACAGCCTCACTCACTTGTTTACATATTATTTTTGGCTATTTTTGCACTACAACAGCAGAATGGAATTCTTGTGACAGAAGCCATATGGCCCTCAGTGGCAAAAATATTTACTATCTGGCCCTTTACAGAAAGAGTTTGCTGACCCCTTCGCTAGTTACAAGAGCAGGTTTATTCGAGAACCGGGTATGATGGAAGTACGGGGCTCAGGGAGATAAAAGGAGCTGTCCCTGCTGCCACAGACTTAATTTCAGGTCTAATAGTTGCCATTCAGATGGCCAAAGAGAACAAATCGGCAACTTGCCACCTACCAAGTGTGATCTCATTTAATATTCGTCCTAGAGTAAAGGATGATGATAACTGGCCATGGGCTCACCAAAAATGAGGGCCAGGGCAAGTGGGCAGGGTCTGCCCGGTGTATTGGAGGGAGGTGGGACCCTGCTCCACTTTGGTGGTCTTCATCACTCAGAGCTGGGCCTCCTTTCACCCCCTCTCTCCTCTAAAACACAGCTCTGCTCAGTATTTCTACCCCTCTCTGGCCAGTGCTTGCGCACTCTTCTGTCTTCCCTCACCATACAAAGTACCCATTGCATCGTGATGGGCACTCTTCACCAGTGCCCTATTTCTACAGCCTTCAATGTGGGCAAGTAAGACATTTCAATCAGCTATTTCCCCCTTACAGATTGGGATTAAAAAGCACTGGACTATTTTGAGAGTGCTCCAAACAGTTTAGACTCGTCCTAAAGATAGTATTGGTGCTCGAATCTAGGTCTTTTGAGTTAAAATTGCCGTTCTGGTTCCATTTGAGATTGCAATAAACTCCAGCTCATAAATTCTTATATTCCCTTACAGAGTATATTTCAAACTCTACAGGGTGATCACAGAAGATGGCATAGAAGGATCTCTGCAGTAAGAGTCAGGAAACCCAAGCCACATCATTTCTTTGGAACTCTGTCTCATTGGTAAATGAGAGAATTGAAACAAAATCTCTAATGTTTGATTCCATGTTGTTTACTGCATGTCTTGTATATACTATCTGCAAAAGGCAGTAGGAATGTGAAGAGTTAAAACAGACTGGAGCTGGTGGACTGCAGTTTAAGTCAGTGTGACTTTGGGTGAGTGCACGTCCTCACTTACAAAATGATTAATACTTGGATACCTACTCCTCTATAGCAGCCCTGATGATTATGCCCAGATAATGCCAGTAATGCCCAGTACATATCAAAGTGCTCACTGTCAAAGGGGAACCCTCCACTGTTGGTGGGAATGCAAGCTGGTGCAGACACTCTGGAAACCATTATGGAGTTTCCTCAAAAAGTTGAAAATAGAGCTATCCCATGACCCAGCAATTGCACTACTGGGTATTTACCCTAAAGATAAAAATGTAGTGACCTGAAATGTGCACCCCAATGTTTATAGCAGCAATGTCCACAATAGCCAGTCTATGGAAAGAGCCTACATGTCCGTCAACAGATAAATGGACAAAGAAGGTGTGTGTGTGTGCGCGCGCATGCACACAGACACAGTGGAATATTATGCAGCCATCAAAAAGATGAAATCTTGCCATTTGCAACAACATGGATAGAACTAGAGGGTATTGTGTTAAGCGAAATAAGTCAATCAGAGGAAGACAATTGTCACATGATCTCACTGAGATGAAGAATTTGAGAAACAAGATAGAGGATCATAGGGGAAGGGAGGGAAAAATGAAGACGAAACCAGAGAGGGAGACAAACCATAAAAAACTCTTAATCTCAGGATTGCTAGAGGGGAGGGGTGTGAGAGGGATGGGGTGGCTGGATGATGGACATTGGGGAGGGCATGTGCTAATGGTGAGCGTTGTGAATTGAGTAAGGCTGATGAATCACAGACCTGTACCCCTGAAACAAATAATACATTATATGTTAATTTTTTTAAAAAGTGCTCACTGTCAGTTTTATTATGTCTACCATGACATTTAATTGTATTAAAAACAACAACACAGTCTATTCCAAGTGTCCTGTCCACTAACATGTATTGTTTTCCATTTATTCTGGAGTAGTCAGCAGTACCAGTTCTACTTCCCTCAGTCTGGGTGCTAGGCAAAGCTGCACAATTTTGAAGAACCCTTTAAAGATCCTATAACTAATAGACACTGTGTGGTTGTTCCAGTTTTCTAAATGGACAGGCGGTTCACAATGATTTTAAGCAACAAGCTCTAGTGTACTGATACATTGCTTTGGTCAGTGTGTTCACAAGTCTATCTTTATGTCAGTCAACATTTAATAAGTAACTTTCCAGGGCCCACTTAGACTTTGTCCTAGGACTAGCGCTCGGGAGGGCCTGAATGGAGGAGGGCAGCATGTTCTGGGTGTTCAGGGAGGGCATTTGGATAGAAGAAGCCACAGTAAAAGGAAATGTTGAGTGTCTATTCTTTGTGGTGTGGTCTGAATATTGTGTTGACACAAAACACCAGGATCATTCAAGACTTTTTTGGGAGAAATCACTCAATAATGTGTGGTTGTAGGAGAAATAGTATGGCTTTTCTAAATGCAATAGACTTGGGTTCAAATTTATGCCATTCATATTTATTCTTCCATCCCTTTACCCAAATTTAACTTTTTTTTTTTTAAAGATTTTATTTATTTATTTGACAGAGAGAGATCACAGCAGGCAGAGAGGCAGGCAGAGAGAGGGGAAGGGAAGGAAGCAGGCCCCTGCTGAGCAGAGAGCCCGATGCGGGACTCGATCCCAGGACCCTGAGATCACGACCCGAGCCGAAGGCAGCGGCTCAACCCACTGAGCCACCCAGGCGCCCCTAACTTTTTTTTTTTTTTAAGCATAGAATTACAGGTATGTCCTATTTATTTATTTATTTATTTATTGACAAACGGAGATCACAAGTAGGCAGAGATGCAGGCAGAGAGAGAGGAGGAAGCAGGCTCCCCGCTGAGCAAAGACCCCCGCTCGATCCCAGGACCCTGGGATCACGACCTGAGCCAAAGGCAGAGGCCTTAACCCACTGAGCCACCCAGGCACCCCCAAATTTAACTTCTTATATGCACATTCCACACTTTGCTTTATTCACTTAATATGAATTGGAAGTTGTCCCATATTTTTATATAAAAAGTGTTTTCTTTCTTCTTGAATGCTGTCTAGTATTCCATTATATGGATGTGTCATAACTTACTTAAGCATCCCTCTGTTTGATGGACTCCGGTTTTTTCCAGACTACTGTGAACAACAGTGTGAGGACAAGGCTTCATGTATGTGTGCAAGAATCATGTGTCTACTTCACATCCATCCCCCCTGGCCATGCTAATCGTGCTGTTCCTTGAGCACAGGGTGGTCATTCTGCTGTCCCAAGTCCTTTGCAGTGGCAGGTCCCCCTACTGGATTGTGGGTGGGTCATGCCCTTTGTCGTTGTGCAGATGTTACTTTCCAGGCAGGCCTACCTTGACCCTGCTGTTGAAAATGTCAACCTCCCAGACACTCCGCAACACGTGTACTCTGTTTTTGTCTCCACTGCACTTATCTAGAACCTGCTGTTTTAGCCTGGAGTGTTCATGAGAAGCAGAGCATGAGCAAGGGCTGTGCACTGTGGGCAGTTTTGGGAGAATGTCCTAGGGAGCAGAACCAGGGGCTGGGCAGAGTGAAATAGGCCAGAAGGGAAAGCGAATACAAGGCTGGGTTCTTAAGTTGGGACTCTGTGCCTCTGGCCCTTCTGGGAAATTTTGTAGAAAGCCCCTTGGATCTGTCCTTCTGAAGGTGGACAAGGGGAGCAAGGGGAGTATTCATCCACCAGTGTCCATCTGTGGTTGGTCAAAGTTGACAATAGGAGGCCTGCCCCCACCCTTCTTTATCCTTCTCTCTCTGCCCTCAGTCATATCTCCCAAAGTAGCACATTTGTTAGTGATACCTGGGAAAGTCATGCTGTTGATCAATGTGCTTGACCAAAGTGAAATCTTAGAGCATGTTCAGCTCTGAGGAGGTCCTGGGTTCCCATAACCAGTGTCGGCACTCTCCTGTGTATCACTCTTCATGGCAGGAATTAACAAAGCGATCGCAGACTTTTTGTTTTGTGCCTGTGTCGTACCCCAGATGGTTGGTTCCATTAGAGCAGGACCAGGTCTGTTCCCTGCACTGTTATATTCCCAGTGTCCAGATGTAACCAATTACTAGATTGATTTTAATCACTGTACAGTATAGTTGAAGATACTAAGGGCTATGGGAAAATTAAGGTAGATTGGGAGGGCTGGACAGAAGATCAGTTAGCGATTTAGTAGGATGGACAAGTCTTGCCTCATGAGAGTCCAGACTGAAATAGGGAAGGAAGTTAGCAGTGCGGGTATCTGGGGAGAGGTGTCCCAGATAGAGCTGAGAACAAGGGCAGACAACTCAAAGCAAGAGAGTGCCTGATGACCAGAGGATGTCAGGGAGAGAGGTGGGTCGGAGGGGTAATGAGATCAGATCATGTAAAGCCATAGCAGCCACCAGAGGACTTTAGATTTTGCTCTGAGGCATCAGAAGGCTCTGGGTAAGGAGTGATATAAACTGATATATTTGATAAGTTTTAACTCTTTTAACTCTCTAACTGCCTTGCCAAGAACAGATTGAGATGAGGCAAGACAGAGGCAAGGAGACCAGTTAAGGAATTCCAAGAGGCAATTAGTCAGTCTAGGCAAGGAATAAAGGCAGATCATTGCAGTGGATGTGGGGAGGAGGCATCAGATTCGGTATATATTTTGAGGGAGAGCCCCAGGTGTCCCCCACAGATTAGAGTTAAGAATGATCCAAGTTTGGGGCTTGAACACCTGGAAGGAGGGACGGGTTGGGAAAGAAGTGGGAAGGAGGTGAGTGGAGCATATTTGGCAGGAGCAGCGAGATTATCTCTGGCTCAGTAAGCACTAGCATCTTTCACTACTTAAGCGCTTTTGCCCTGAGATTCTGGCCCCCGTTAGTCCAGAGGGGGAGTGTTTTTCCAGGAGCATTAGGCAGCAAGAGGGTGGGAGATGGGAGGGGCATGGAAGGTGGACACCAAAACGGTTTGGACAGGGGAAAGACTCCACTGTATGGGTTCTGGTCCCCCTTCTACCTGTCCGGGGCTTTATGACTCATTCTCCCTATTTCTAAGGTCCCACCTCAGATTTGGAAAAGCTGCTCAAACAACACTGGCCTCTGGGCGGTGCCCTATGTGCTTTGGCAAGTTCAAAGAAAGGGAAGAGCTGCACAGGGATGGTCAAAGGCAGAGAGATACTTCTTCTTTCAGACCCGGATGGCTATAAGGCAGCTCATCCACACCACCTCCTCTGCTGGCCACCAGCTCAGAGCTCCTGGAGACTCTGACTTAGCTGCTGAAAGGGGATTTTAGACAAGGACCGTCCTGGGAGTACGGTTAGGGCTCTCTAGAGGGTCCTATGAAGGGAGGAAAATAATTTTGAGGGGCCACTGTATGTGAGCATGTTATTGAGGGGTACAAACACATAGAGTGCTGGTTCACAGTCTTCTGGAGAGCTTCAGGTTCCTGGGTATGATCTGAGACTGGCCCCTGTAATCAGAGGGCAGGGAGAGAGACCTAAGAAAGCAGGAGGCCACTTCAGGTCGGTAGTTTTAATGTCAGTGAAGGGAACTTACACACAGGTCTTGTCTTGGGCAGCAACAAGATGAATGGGCACGGACCCTCCAAATCTTAAAAGTTTATAAAGAGGCCCTAACTGTGTTCATTTATACACCATGCGGGTGTTTTCAACATTGCATCACCGTCTCAAGGCTGTGTCCTTGCAGCAGGCTCTGGGAGCAGAAGAGGCAAGCGGAACCCTCTCTCCAAGGTCAGGGGAGGATGTGAGGAGGCTGGGAGCGCCTGGTCCAGCTCACAGGTCAGCTGGCAGTCGCGTCTTTTTGACGATGTTCTCTATCATGGATCCTTTAACCTCTGGTTTACAGGAAAGGAAACAGAAGTTCGGACAGGTTGCGAAACTTGCCTAGGTTCACACCGCTACCTGCGAGATGAAGATGATGTGTATGAATGCATGGGAATAATACTGCAGGGCAGATGTTACCGAAATGTCAACACTGCTTGTATCTGGGAAGCAGAGTTACGGAGACTCTGAAAGACCCGCGGATCCCCTTACCCAAGAATCCAACACTGCCACTGGATGCAATCAGCAAGAGGTTCTTTATTGTTACGCAGGCGCCTGCAGGTGGTCAGAGCGCGCCTGCGGGTGGTCAGCAGCTCCTGCTAGCTGAGCACACCTGGCTGGGGTGGTGCCGGGTTTTTATAGACAGGTGCAAACAAGTTTTGGGTGGGGCGCAACTGATTGGTTGACAGTTAGAACTTTTGAAAAAGGCATTCGTGGAGTTTGCTGATTGGCTTTGGGGACCCGCTCGCGCGGAAGAGAGAGGCGGGAAGGGGGAACAAGCTGATTGGTTCTGAGGGCCCGTGCGCGGGAGGAGAGAGGCAGGGAGGGGGAACAAGAAGGGGGAAGGTAGGAATGCCATCATGGCGTCTTCTATTATTTCTATAAGCCAAACAGTTACAGAAGGGCAAAAGAGCAATTAATCACGCAATTAATAACCTAATCTACGCCTAAAAGCCAGCGGTTCACAGAAAAGCAAACAAGCGGTTAGTTATCCTATCTATCTTCCAGGGGAGGGGACTTTCCAGGGCAGGGGTCTTTCAACTCAAACGTTCTTCTTACATTTCTGAGACCTTTTTTTTTTTTTTTTTTTTTACAAGGGTCCTTGTTTGGACGGTGAGGTAAGTTTGATCAGGGGGAACAAACATATACTGTGATTGCCGGGCCGAGGCGAAACCAAGGGATCCGTGCCGGGTTTTGCTTCGGCTGCGGAGGAAAGAGAACTGAGCTAGGCCTGCAAGACCGGAAACCGGAAACCGACGCGCACCCTCCGGCTCGGCCTTTCCCGCGGCGCGTGCACGCCACGCACACGGATGGGCGCGCGCACGCACGCGCACGCGCACTCCTTCACAGCGCCTGTACGTCGCGGCCATGGTGGGTCGTGTGCGTTTTACCAGCGACTCTTCTTACTGTGAAAAGAGTCCGCTTGCCGCTGTGTGGCGTTGCTGGATAGGACCCCGCACGTTCCCACCACCGGACAAGTCTATAGGGAGGGCCCAGCCCAGGAGTCCCAGCCCGCAGGCCCCTGCGGGCCGAGTGGAACTTTCCCCCCATGTCCCCCATCCTGCGCGGGGAAAGCACGCGTTAAGGGGAGGCTGTCAGGTCCTCTGTGCGCCTGCGGAAAGGTCCTGCAGCTTCCTCCGGAGTAGCCGGACGATCAGTAACGTCCGCATCACGCAATGATAGCTGACAGCCAAGCGTTGTTCTGGGCACTTGATGGACAACTTTGAAGTCTCCACTATGGTCAAGTGAGCTAGGGATTCTTGGCCCCATTTCATCGGGGGGTTATGTTGCAGGAGGAGAAGGCACAGAGAGGGAGGAACTGGCCCAGGGCTACACAGCTGTCGGTGGTGGGGCGCTGGATGGAGCCCAGGCTGTTCCGGAACCAGCTTCTGCTGCCTCTCAAGGAAGAGTTCTGATCCAAGGTGAGACCCTACACTAATGGGTGTCCCTGCCCCCTCACATCTGGATGGGTGACTAATGTCAGGACACCAGTTCTGAAAGAGATGGAGGAGAGCATGTGAGCCAGTCCTGGTGGAGCCCATAATCACCTATGGCTGCCTGGGGCAGCGGCTCCCCAGAGGCAGAAGGACTGGAACCCTAGGGGAGGATGTGGCACCCTTCTCAGGCATTATTGGCCTGGAGGGCTACAGGGCTGGGTGCAGCCAGCATCTGCAGCCCTGCGAGGGACCCAGAGAGTGCAGACAGCTGTGGCACCAGGTCAGGGTCCCACCTGAGTTGCTGGCTGGGCCCTGTAGCTCCAGTCCACAGCTCTCCACCAGGCTCAGGGAGAGGGATACATCCTCACTCTGCAGGGATGAGAGGACTTCCAGTGGGAGACCGAAGGTGGTTTCCTCCATCTGACTAAAGTTTGGTTCTAAGATGCTCTCCACCCGCAAGGAACCACCCGGAATGAACAGACAGGTCTCCCAGGTCCTGCATCAGTGGAATCCACCCTCCAGGGGCCAGTGCTCCCCCATCTCCTACTACCGCTGAGGCTTGGCAAAGTAGTGTACCCCCCACCCCCACCCCGGATGCATGGATGACTCAGTCTGTTAGGTGGCTGCCTTTGGCTCAGGTCATGATTCCAGGGTCCTGGGTTCCAGTCCAGCATCCATCTCCCTGCTCAGTGGGGAGCCCACTTCTCCCTCTCCCTCTGCTTCTGCCCCTCCCGCTCATGCTCTCTCAATAAAAGCTTTTTAAAAAAAAAATAGTGAACCACCAAAACTGTTCTTCCCACACTGGCTGGAGTCATTGGTTTCCAACGCTCTCCAGTAACTCCCAGCCTCTGCTGGCACTCTTCTGCCAGGATTCTGCCTGCCTTCCCCAACCCCCAGCTTTTCATCCTTGAATTCATGACCTGCATGGAGGCTCACTCCCTGGAAAATGCCCGGAGCCCTGTAGTTGGTGTCCTCATAGCTGCTTGTTTGAGCTAAAGCAGGTGCTGTCTGTTGTCACTGGTTTGCTTAGTCTCTCAACCAGACTGTGAGGGGTGGAACCTCTTTCACCTTCGTATTCTCATCCCCAGCAGAGAGCCTGGTGACACAAGTTATGGACTCAGCATAATCAGTAAATCCATGCATGAGTGAATGTGGCCCACACAGCAGAGGCTGCACAGGCCTGGGGGCTCAGAAGTCAGAGCCAGGGTGTACCCCCCTCTGTGAGTGAGGGCTGATAAAGGGCTCTCCTGGGACTGGGGACTGGACCCCAGCAAACCACTTGGGATATTTCCCCGGATGTCCTCCCTCCACACCCCATCTTGGTGGCTCTCACCAGCTCCAGTTGCTGGGGTGTGATCCGTCTCTCCTGACTGGCTCAGCAGGCAATGTTGGGTGTCACTGAGCACTGTTGAGAGATAGGATTTGGGGACCACCAGGCATATGAGGCATCCTGTGTGTCCCAGGAATGGCTGGGATACTGGAGCCCTAAGGTGGAGACAAGTTCCACTAGGTACCTCTCGGGCCATCCTCTCAGAGAAGGTTCAAGAAGGTAAGAACTGTGCTTGCTTGGATGTGCTAAGTTCCCACCCCTTCCAACCCCTCAGTTTTCCTAAAACATGATCCTTGAAGGGTAGATGGTTGGTTTCATTTTATGAAGGAAGGTCTTTCTGCTCCCCAGCGGCTTTGGAAGATGGTTATTAACTAGGATAATGGTGATTCCTCATCCTGTCAGGGGCAAAACTATGATAAGAAACCAGGTTGGCCCGATTCCAAACCTGAAGCATCAGTCTTGGGGAACAGCATGCCTCTAGCCCCGTGGGGGCATCTCTGCCCCGCAATCTCCTTTTCATGCCTGGGGAGGGACCTAATGGACGTTAGGCACCTATGATGTACAGACATATGAGACAGACCGTAACACTTGCTTTTATGGCACTTACATTTCTGGCAGGGGGAGCCTGAAGATAAATAGTGAACACAGTCAGCCTTGTGAATATCTGGGGGAAAGAGTATGCCACCGGGCAGAGGGACTACCCAGTGCAAAGATCCTGAGGCCGAAGCCAGCTGACTTATTCAAGCAATGACAGCACGGGGAGTGCCGTGCTGGAGTGCAGGAAGCAAGATGGAAAGTCGTGAAGGCTAGTGGGAAGAGGACTGTCAAGGTGCAGCTGACAGAAGCTGATGGGGAGCTGTGGCCTCTGTGTATGGGGACAGGGCCAAGGCCTTACTGGTCAGCAGCACTAGCAGTTGTGAGGAAGCACTGGGACTCTGGGCAGCATCTGTCCGTCAGGGAGCCTGCAGAGATGAATGGCTACTGCTTCACTTCTGGCCCCCCAGTCTCACGCTGGTTCCTCTTTTGGAGGAGTCTCACCCAGAACCCAGGGAAGGGGGTTCTGGGAAATGAAGATGCTAAGATAACAACAGAACAGCCCGGCCCGGGCTTCAAAGCCTCTGTCCTCCTGACTGCCCAAGGGCTTCTGTCCACACGGCAGGCCATCAGTGTGGGGATCCTGTTCCTAGCTCCCTCTGTGAGTCTCACCTCGTTCCGGGCTGGAGCAGGGCCTCTGTTAGACACTGTCATGCTATCGGTAATTCTCTGTCCATATTGGTGTGCCGTCTGCTCCCACTACAGACTGAAAGAAGAGAGTGGCTGCCTCAGTTTTTCCTGGTACCTGTTCACACACAGCAGATGCTGAGACAACCATCACCGAAGGAAGCGCTGGAGCGTCCTGCAAGGTCAGTGTCACTCAAGGCACAAGCAAAATGAGAAAAGGGGGGCTGGGCTTTTCCATGCCTACTTTGGGCAGAGCTTGGACAGAGACTCAGATGTGAGTGGAAATGGCCTGCGACCATCTAGAGCACAGAACAAACAGGAGAAGGCTCACTCGGAGGGGGTGCGCAGGGAACACAGGGGCTGCTGGGTAGGGGTCTTGCGAGGACTTCCCTCTGGACTCTTCCTTCCTACCCCAGCCCCTTGTCATCCCTCTTACCCACAAGAGCTCCAAGAATGCAGAGGATGGCCCTGCCTTTCGAGGTCAGCAGGCTGCCTGAAGGGTTCCTGCCAGTGCTTAGGATGAAGCCTCCAGGGCCAACCAGCTGTCCTAGCACCCCAGCATCCAGATCCTGTTCCATCTGCATGGCAGGGGCAAAGGGGAGTAAGGACAGGCTGTGGGTCTCATCCTCTGTCCCCTGGCCCCACACCCAACCACACAACCACCCAAGCTCCTGTTCTCCATCCCCTGGCACCGTGTGCCCTCTGATGCCAGTGAGGATGGAATGAGTCTGGGTTCTGATGCCAGCAGTGCTGAGCCAGGTCCCCCCCTTTGGGATTTAGTGAGCAAATGTTCAGTGGGAGTCTGACACAAAAGCTGGCACAGGTCTGTGCCTGGTCACCACAGGGCCGGCCTCACCATGCCATCCAAGGCTGGGCACTACCGAGACTCAGAGCACATCCCGTTCCTGCTCCTCATTCCCCTGTTCCTCCCCCATTTCCTGGATCCGTCCTCAGTCCCTGGTCTGGCCTGTGGGCCCCTTACTGTGTCGTGGAGTTCCTGCAGGGCCTGGGGGTCTTGGAGCAGCTCTGGGAGGGCACTTAGCAGTGGATGCTGCAGCTCTGTGGGCAGTGTGGCCAGGTCCTGCAAATGGGTACCTGTCTGCTTCTGCAGGCCCTGAAAGTTGGGCTCCTCACCGAGGGCCCAGCTGTAGGCTGCAGCGTGGAGAGAGGATAGGCACCCCCAGCTCCTGGGCCCAGATCCCCTGCCCAGGGTCAGCCTGCTCGGATCCTCCGCCTAACCAGGAGGTCCTGGTGTCACAGTCCTGGCCTGGTGAGGCTCCCACCTCACGCAGGGCTCTCTTGTGCCCCTTCTCACCACCCACTCCCTTGTCCCTGGGTCCCTGGGCTCTCTGCTGATGGTGGACCTTCCCATCCCAACCTGCTCTTCAGAGCGGCTTCATCGGAGACCTCAAGCTGGCTGGAGCCTTGGGCTTTTCTCTCTTCCCACTGATCCCTACTCCAGCCTGGAGGACCTGAGCTGGCAGACAGACCTCGGCCAGGAGAGCCCAGCCGGCTTGGTGGGCCCACCTGACTTTCGGCTCCTCATCAGAGTTTCCCAGGTGTGAGGGAAAACCATGGGTGTGTGTACAGTCAGTGTGGAGCTGCGGGTCACCCCACTGTCCCCTGTCACCTGCAGTGGCAGCCTGGTGCTCACACTCATGGCCCCTGTCATGGCTCCTGCCACCATCTCCGGGTCCGGATGGACTGGCCACAGGTCAGCTCTGTGGGAAGAGAGGTCCAGGCTGGAGCCAGGGGGCGAGGGGGGCAGCTTTGAGTGTGGCCAAGGCCTCAGCCCTGGGATCCAGTTCGGCTTCCACCACTTACTGGCTGGGTGCGACCCCGAGCAAGCCACTAACTCCTAGAGCCTCAGTTGCCCCATCTGAAAAAGGGGAGGGGAGGGTGACAGGGTCTTCCCCCAAGGGTGGTTGTGAGGATTAACCGAGGAACTGCCAACATGGGTCTCTGGCACACAGCAAGCCCTTGACCTGTGTTAAACATTATTATTGTTTAAAGTTATATTACTTAGCATGGAGCTGGGGACAGCAGGAAGAAAAAGATGTTTATCCTTCCCCTACATGGAAGGTGGGGGTCCGTGGGGGTCCATTGCGTGCTCCAGGCGAGGCAGTCCAGGGGTCTGTGTGTCTGGGCAGA
Organism: Mustela nivalis; assembly: GCF_964662115.1. Lineage (NCBI taxonomy): Eukaryota > Metazoa > Chordata > Mammalia > Carnivora > Mustelidae > Mustela > Mustela nivalis. Next base: position 11,377,180 of record NC_139021.1, read on the forward strand.
GGCTGTCCACTTTCTCAGCCACATGAATCTGTCTTTTTTTGCAGCATTCTGCTACCCAATGGGCCTCTCATCACGCTTTTACTTGTCCCCTGTCCATCTGAAAGTACCTGGGATGGGGGAACTGGGCTCCAGCACATCCCTGATGAGGGAGAAGTCTGTAAGGATGAAGGGCGGTGTCCTAAGGCCAGGGGTGACGTCTGCGCTTTTTCCTCACCAGGCAGAAGGGGCGCAGGTATGGGCCTCTGTCCAGGCTGTCCGCAGGTACCAGCTCCTTTCTCCTGCCCAGTTCTCTGGCCACAGTCCTAGCATCCCTTGCAAACAGGGAGGACATGTTCCTGGAGGGGCGAAGAGGGCAGGTGTCCTCCAAAGCCATGGGGGCCTTAGTGAAGTCTCTCAGCTGAACTGAATTTCTAGCAGAAGCATGAGGAGTGGGGAGCCCTGAGCAGACTTCCCCCAGGTGCTTCTGATGCTGGGCTGGGTTCCAAAGTCAGTAGGTAGGTGGAAATCACAGGTGGCCAAAACCACCCTGGAAATACTGCCCTGGAAATCACTCCCCTCCTGCCAGTACGGGGCCTGGAGAAACTCCAAGGCCAAGAACTTCCTTCTCATAGTTTTAGAACAGGTGTTCCCTTGGGAACATTACTAAAATCCCTCTGGTTCTTGGCTTCCTCAGTTGTAAAGCAGAAATTTATTCATATTTACGTAAAATATAGACAATTACTATCTAGAACAGTATATCCTCTATTGGACTGTTACGAGGACTAACACGTTGATGTTGGCATAGGTTGATAAGCTGTTACCCTTTGTATTCTGGCCTTGCTTGCTTTTCTGAGGTGGTGGATGCCCAGGTGGGTGGGAAGAGGGAGAGGAGGTGGGGTGGCATGAGAAGGGACACTGCAAGCCAGTGCATGTGTTTTAGGATGAGCACTCACAGCCCAGTGGAAAGGGAGACTGCGGGAGCTTATGACCCGGTCCAGGGGAGTGTGCGCTGGGCTCCAGCGGGATGTGAGATGCCAGGGGCCAGCCTTGGCACAGCCCCAGGGAAAAGAGGCAAGTGAGGGGCCAGATTCTCCACTAGGCACGGTGCCCAGGACTCACACTACTTTTAGGGCCCACCAAAATGTTTTAATTTACTTTAAAATCAGAAGAAAGAAACAAGCTTTTAGGTCTGAGAGAGTGTCTTGATTATAGTGTTAATATATTCATCTTTTTGCCAATAGTCTTTTTTCCTTTTTCTCTCCAACTTAAAGTGAAAGAGAAACTTCCCTGTTGTTGGGAATGGGCCAACACAGCCTTAAATGACAATAGTTGCTATTTTTATGGAGGAAGCCGCCCCATGGAGGCGGCTGCGGCCTGGAGAAGCGCGGGCCTGCTCAGGCCTGCAGGGGGCGCCAGAGACGCGGCTGCGGGGCAGTGGCAGATGGGGCTGGCTAAAGTGATGACCAGGAGGACTTTGCGGGGACCGCCTGGGGGCAGCGCCAGCTCGGAGTCGGGGAGGGAAGTAGACGTTCTCCAGAGGAGGTGGCGGCCAGAGAAGGACGGGCGGGGAGCATCCGGGAGCAGGAGGAAGGAGGGGTGAGGAGTGGGGTGCCTGGAGCACGTCTGCCCTCCTGCCTGCTGCCCCCTGCCTGCCTCCCAGTCCCGCCACCCCTCCAGGACCCGGTGTCCCGGGCCTGCCCACACCCAGCTGAGGCCCGGGGCGGCTGCCTGTAGGATGGTGGCTGGATGGTTCTGGACTGTAGGCTGTGCCCAGCGCAGGAAGCCTTCGGAACCCGGTCCAGCACTACAGGGTTTGCAGCCCTACGCAGGGGTCCTGGTCCCCCGCCCTCTCCAGTCCTAACCCTGACACATGGGGTGATCCTCCAGCTTCCAATGAGGGCGTGTGGACTTAAATTAATACTTATGCTTTGTGTTCTTTTGTTTTTTAATTATTTTTATTAACATATAATGCACTATTTGTTGCAGCGGTACAGGTCTGTGGGTCATCAGGCTTACACACTTCACAGCACTCACCATAGCCCATACCCTCCCCAGCGTCCGTCAGGCAGCCACCTCATCCCCCCACCACAGCAGCCCTCAGTTTGTTTTGTCTGATTGAGAGTCTCTTATGGTTTGTCTTCCTCCAAATCCTATCTTGTTTCATTTTTTTCCTTCCCTACCCCTCAAACCCCTCAGCCTGCCCTCAAATTCCTCATATCAGGGAGATCATATGATAGTTGTCTTTCTCGGATTGACTTACTGAAGCTGATCTGATCCTGCCCCCTCTTTTATGCCGCCCCCACTTCTGTTGCTTCTTCCCAGAAACGATCACTTGTTTTGGTAATTACCTCCCTTATTTCTTGTTTAAAGGGCATTCTTGAGATGTAATTCACAAGCCATACAGTTCACCCCTTGAAAGTGTACAAGTCATTGGCTTTAGTATGTTTACAGAATGGTGCAGCCATGACCACAGCCCGTGTTAGAACCTTTTCATTACTCCTCATGCTAACTACTGATAGACTTTCTGGTCTCTCTGGATTTGCCTGTTCTAGATATTTCATATGAACAGGATAATATAATATGTGGCCTTTTGTGTCTCACATCTCTTAACAATGAGCTTGCTCAGTTGTGGCATTGTCCATGGACTTACACCAAGGGAGATGAGGATTTCAGGTCCCCTTGGCTCTACACCACAGCACAGGTCCCATCAAATTGTGACTATGTAAACACTACTCAGCTTTAATAAAGCATAATTATTTTTCCTTTCCTGTAGGATTTTTGTTTTGTTTCTCATTGTCACTTTTTGTTTTTCCTTCTATTTTCTATGTACCTAATTAAATCCAAAATTCCTTAAATCTGGTATTTAATATCCCAGATTCAAGGTATTTTATCAATTTCCTCTTCCTGGAGAAATCTCCCCCAAAGCCTTCCTGTCTGCTCAGATGGGGACTACTTGTCCTTTGTGCCCTCTCCAGCCCCACTGTCACCCTGGGAATCCCCCTTTCTCTATTCTACACTTAATCTTTTCCCCGTAGCCAGTGTCTTCCTCCTGGGTCTCTCATTTTGTTGTATCACATCCTCTCAACTGAGCCACTAACTAACCAGCTGAGCCACTCAGGCACCCCTTAAAGTTATGCTTATGTTTGATCTTTTGTAGATAACATTTATTCTTCTCCCTGGATTTTTACTCTGTCCTGCATGTTCTGAAACATCACACAGATGTGTTTTGATATGGTCTCATTTTCATCCATTTGTGTCAGGTATGTGATGGGTTCTTTAAATCTGGAAACTCATATTCTGGTTAAGGGATATTTTATTGAATTATCTTGTTGATAATTTCCTCTCCACTTGTGTGTGTGTGTTCTCTTTTTGAGAACTTGTTTTACCCAGCTGTTAGGCTTCCTAAACTGCTCTTCTAAATTCCTTTTTTCCCTCTTTTTTATTTTTCGTCTTATGACTTTTTACTTTACCTGTTGGGAAAGCTCCTCAACTTTACTTTCTGATTCTTCTATTGAGTTTTTACTATAATAGTTTAATTTCTTTTTTTTTAAATAAAAAAAAACTAAAGTTTAATAGACATTGAAGGGGTAATGACCACTTGTAGTCTACATTGAAAAGTAATTTTATTTTATTTTTTTAAAGAAGTCATTTATTTATCTGAGGTTGTGGGGAGAGCACGAGAGCACAAGCAGAGGTAGTGGCAGAGGGAGAGGGAGAAGCAGGTCCCCGCTGGGCAGGGAGCCCATCAGTGGGACCCTGGGATCTTGACTTGAGCTGAAGGCAGAGCCTCAAGGGACTGAGCCACCCAGGCGCCTCCAAAGTAATTTTAATCATATCTAAAACAAATGAAAATCAACAAATTCTATTAAGAAATAATAAAAATGATAAACATTTAAGAACACCTAAAATGTAGATAAGACCTCAAACAAAAGTATTAAAATGGCCTTGAAATTTTTTCCCAACAATTCATCTCATAAAATCGATTTCGAAATAGCTCTTATCCTTTGGTTTGGTGTTTTGTCTGCTATCAACTAGGCATTATTAGTACAGTCGAAAATCACTTCTTTTCTTTGCAAATGGTCGGCATTATCACGTAATCACCTCTCTTTCCTCAGATTAAATTTCACTCTGTATGTCCCACACGTATGCAGATGAGCATCCGGGTCCTGTTCAGCTGTTCCTGTCTGGGCATATTGGAAAGCAGACCTGGCATGTAGCCCCGCCAGCAGTTAAATGAGAACTCATGTGCCGTAAGGGGTCATGTTTTCTGAGGTTTCCTTGATCACAGGTGGACCAGACATGCCTTATGGTCTTATGTGCTTTCCATGTGTCCAACAAACAGACTGTTTTAACTTCGTATGGACAGTATCGTGTTCTCTTGAGTGATGTCGCTGATAAAATCCTTTCCCACGTGGATTACAGAAATGCCCTCATCTGTGGTCTCTCATTTTCTTCCACGATGGCATCTTAAAACACATCCTGGTCTAGGCAGCAAGGCATGTGTTCAAGCACTAGATTTTCAGTTTCAGAACACTGGCCACAATTAGGATGTTGACGAGGACAGGCAGAATGTTTAAATAAAATTGGTTTTTTGGGATACTGTTTATCTGGAAACGATTGTCTCTAAAATCATCCAGCATTTCCACAAACACATCTCTTCGGACTGCTCATGGGGGCTCTCTCCCACGTGCATCTTCTCCTCGGTATTTCCTAAGCCCGTTCCTTGTCAGGTTGCGGGGTTCTCCTCATCTTTGCCTGGGGTCCTGAAGCTGCCTGCCCTTAACGAGGATCTGTCCACATTTCCCCCGCACACAGATCCGTTCAGTGTGTTTGGCTGAGGAACGAGATGACAGGTCCGTGGCTACTGTCAGTGCGCGCAGCTCACAGGATGCCTGGGCTGTGAGAGGACCATCAGCATGGTCCATCAGCATTTATCGACATCCACCGTTTCAGACGTTTCCTACCACTTTTCTTAATAGTGGTACCGTCTTCAGCCTAGTGTCTGTGAAATGGCTCTGCGGGCTCACCAACTCATCGTTATCAGTGGATTCATTACAGTCTTTATCAGTAACTTTAATAGTGTTAAAGTCTTTCGGTTCAGCTGTAGGGGCATCTTCTGGGCCCTCTAGGTAAGGATTCTTTCCCTCTCTGCAGCTCTGCTTTTTCTCCGCTGGCTAGTTTAGACTCCACCATGCCCTCTTTCTGCTCCTGGCGGTTGCAGTGGAATCAGCAGCAGCCTGGCTGGTGTCTCCTCCATATTCAGCTGTCTGTGCACAAAATGTTTTAGAAGATGCCTTTTCACCACATTTGGCTTGGGTAGTACCATTTTTCCATCTCTAATATCTACTATTTTATGGTAGGATCTTGTGTTTTGGTGTGAATGTCTTTAATGCAGGTTAGCCCATGCTCATCTCGAAATTTTTTTAGAGCTAAAGCCAAATCCCCAACTATCACACCTAAAACTCCGTCCAAAGTGCCGTGACATGGGATCTTTTGGACTAGATAATTTAGATGCTGAATGTTTTCTTACATACATCAGATAGTGATTTGGGAAAATTGCCTGACTGTAAAGACTTCATCAGGCTCTCAAGTGCGTGGTACTGTTGAACTTGGCTCTGCACACCACCTTTTGGCTTCACTGCCATTTCTAGCCACTATGTCTTACCCCAAAATAACCATTTTTCTCTTCTGTTTGCTAGAAGCAGAAGGTGAACATTTTGAACTAGAACAGTCTGCATCCTATATGTCTTCTAAGCAGTCAGGGACGTTGTACATCTGTAGGCAGCTCATTGCCACTTTAACCTGCTCAAAACTGGAGGGAGTGGTCATAGTTTTCCCTAAATACATGAATTGCAAAATGAGATCAGAACACTCAGCACTAATTTTTATGTTGCTGAGATTCAGTTGTGCCGTCCTGTGCTGACAGTCCAAGAAAAACATTCTGAAAGGGGAGCTACAGGCAGCCAGAACAGCTTTATGTGCTTGAAAGTGAATGTCATGGACCACCGCCCAGCAATCATGGAGAAAACCCCACTCCGTTTGGTAGTTTAGCTGCTGGAGGATGGAGCTGTGGGTGGGCTTTGCCATCATCTGTTAATTAGAGACCTGCTGCTGCAGGAATGGAGCTGAGGAGGCTTTAAGGAGTTGAAGGAAAGGCGGGCGGAGGCGAGGGGGCTCCTGAGGGGCAGTGGCCACGGCATATGATGTTTGGATAGTAGTTTTCATTTCTAAGACCTCTTTTTTTGTTCTCTCATTGTTCCTTTTAATTTTTTTAAAAGATTTTATTTATTTATTTGACAGAAGAGAGACAGCAAGAGAAGGAACACAAGCAGGAGAAGTAGGAGAGGGAGAAACAGGCCCCCTGTCTGTTGAGTAGGGAGCTTGATGCGGGGCTTGATCCCAGGATAGTGAGATCATGACCTGAGCTGATGGCAGACGCTTAACGACTGAGCCACCCAGACATCCCTCAGTGTTCCCTTTAAAGTAGCTCAAAAAGCACAATTTTGGAAAAGTACATGTGCATACATATGTGCAATATGTACAATACATAGTGATCAATATGCAGGTATAATTTGGGGGGATAATTATTTTTTGAAGCAATTCTGGATGTTTCAAGAAAAAAAAAAACCCTCTTGTTTTTGACATTTTACTACCTCTTCCTGGTCACATATCTATCTCTCCCTTCATCAATCACCTTATTATTTGATACATTTCACAGTAAGTTACAGATCCCAGTACATTTCATCCCAAACAATTCATACTGTTCCTAGAGTTCAGTATTTGTTTACATTGTTTTGGAGTAGCTTTAATATATAGCAAAATGCTCATATCTTTAGATACTGTTTGATGAGCTTTGACAATTGCATGAATCCAGATACAGATCTGTCACTTCAGAACGTTCCTTCAGGTGTGCTGATTCCTGGCTCCATGCTACCCGGAACGCCAGAAGTGGTGGCTTTTGGGCCCCTGAGCTCATCAGGGATGCTCCCAACATAGACTGCGGTGAGGCCAGGCCTCTCTGGACTGACTGTCAGCCGCTGCAGCAGGGAGAGGGTCCCATACAGGGCAGACAGGGTCTGCTTGTCTTCCAGATCCCAGGTTGAACTTGGGCTGTTTAGCTCCATATTCAGGCCACACTCCTGCAGAAGGCCATAGGTGATGGCCAAATCCTCGTCCTGGAGTGTGGCAAGGAGCTCAGGTTTGAGGGTGAAGGGGATATCCTTGAAGTATTTGAAGTTGGGCTCCAGGATGCTCCTTACCTAGAATAAACAGTATCTGATGTTACAGGTCAGCGTTTAAGGTTGGAAAGAGAAAATTTGTCCCCAAGAGGGTCAATGCTGGGTAACTGAAAATGGTAAGACTTTTGGAGTCAAGGGGACCAGGAGTCATGTCCTGGTCATGTCCTGTGATCAGTGTGATTGTGGACACATTACTGGAAAACGCTGAGCATTGGTTCCTCATCTGCTAAATGGTTACACTAGCATTTCTCGTGTGGAGTAGTGGCATCTGGAGTTAGATGTGTGTGCATGTGCGTACACGCGGGCAGTGTGTGTATATGGGTATGCATACGTCTGCACCACATATGTACTTACATATAGGTATGAGGGGAGAGAAGGAGAGAGCAATTCTCAAGTGGTAACTGTGTTAATAAAGCAGGGATGTGACTCCAACCCCCTCAGTTCCCAAACCTGGGTTCCTATATGGCTATTTTGGAACTGGCAGGCCCCTCTGCTGGGGTTGCCAGGGAAATGGAGAGCCTCCTAAAGTAGCCTCATAGCCACCGGGCCTGTTCCCTAGAGGCACTTGCAGCCAGGGATTTCCCGTTGCCGGAGCAGCATCCTGTCTCCCTTCCTGGCCGAAACCTCCATCATCTCTTTTTCCTCAGAGTCATTCTATTTTTTTTTTTTTTAAAGATTTTATTTATTTATTTGACAGAGAGAAATCACAAGTAGTCGGAGAGGCAGGCAGAGAGAGAGAGAGAGGGAAGCAGGCTCCCTGCTGAGCAGAGAGCCCAATGCGGGACTCGATCCCAGGACCCTGAGATCATGACCTGAGCCGAAGGCAGCAGCCTAACCCACTGAGCCACCCAGGCGCCCCTCCTCAGAGTCATTCTTAACTCCAGTTTTTTCACCCTCTTCCCGTTAGAGATGAGGATCTTACGTTGCCCCTGGGGATTTCTCACCAGCTCCTGCTGCTGGAGCAGGATCCTCTTCTTCATGGACTGGGCGAGCAGGTCACGTTGGGTGTCACTCAGCACTGGGATTGGGAACATTTGGGGAAAGAGTGATGAAAAGTCATATTTTCCTCTCCCTGCTGTGAACTAGGAGACCCAATGAGAGGGGAACTCTGAGGCAGAGGAATAATCCACTGGACTTGAAGGTCAAGTTCCCTATACTAGAAAGTCCCCCTTCTACTCTTGGGATGGTCTTTGGGATGCTACATGACATGGTCCAGAGAACGGGATCCTGAGGCCAGAGGCTGGAATCATCCACCCAGTGATGTGTTGGATGAACTTGGGCCAATCACTTTCTGGGCCTGAAGCTGGTTCTCTGTCCACATGGCAAATTGATCTCACTAAGCCTGCCAGACTTTGGAGAGAGGTGATATGTGAGGATGAAGATCATGATATTTGAAGGGTTTTGGAGAAGTGGCATCTAACCCATGGCTTTTATGAGGTCTGCCGGCCAAACTTGTGACTTTCGTACATGTCCCCCAGATCACTCTTACCCATTATGGCTTCAAGGAGGTAAGTGATGTGAAATCTTTCCTGGATCCATAGGTCTCTTATGTCCTCTTGCATCTCATTTAAGATTTTGCCACCAAAGCTATCCGGAGGATCCCAGGGGTTCCTATCCAGCTGTAGGAGATTGGTGTTATTGGTAGTATGATACTACTACTAGTACAACTAGTATTGTTAAATAATTTTGTCTGTGTCTTTTAAGGCTGTATGTGATTAACAAGGTTGGGGAGGTCAGGGCACTTTACCTGTGCCAGGGGATTCCTTGCAGCCTCAGTATTTGCGACTGCACTCCTTGGCCCTGTCGTGCTTGGGGCCAGTGTCCTGTATCTCTCACATTCTCCTCTTCCCCTGGAATTGCTCCGTCCCTCCTCCTCCATGTGCCTTGGTAGCAGCATCTCCTAAACCTGCCCCCATTACCACTTTTGATGAGCTCTAGGTAGCTGTAAGAACCCCTCACCTCATCCATGAGGTCCTGCAAAGCCTCTCGGTTCCCAAGCATGTTCAGGATCGTATGGAGTATAGCATCCTGAGCGTCCTGTGAGAGCAGGGACAGGGCCACCAATTCCCAGAAAATCTCCTGCCGTAGGTCCTCAAATTCTGCCCTCAGGAATCAACAATGAGAATGGGTACAATTCTTTGATGAGAACATTCCTGGGATGATCAGCCCTTCCCTATCAGTAGGAGCCCTTTTATCAACCAAGAGCATCTCTGTGGATGGCATGTTTGAGCTCTGAATAGGTTAGAAGTAGCAGACTTCTAACTCTGAGCTCTGAAATGAGAGGGGTAGAAAGCAGGGAGAAGGGATGGAGATTCTGGAAAGCGGTCATGGAAAGTGGGAGAAAATGACCAGCTCCTCATTCTGGGACATGCGTGACATAACATGGATTCTCATGTTGGGCCGTTAGAGATGAGGATCTTACGTGCCCTGGGCTCAGTTTCTACATCTGTTAAATGGGCATGTTAAAAGGATTAAATTGAGTTTACATATGGAAAATGCTTGGGGTAATACTGGGTGCACATGACTTGTCCTTCTTATTGTGTAATTCTACTTGTATCGTCTATATCCACAGACAGTTTTAACCAAAGAACTGGGGTGCCTGAGTGGCTCAGTCAGTTGGGCATCTGCCTTTGGCTCAGGTCATGATCTCAGCATCCTGGGGTTGAGCCCCATGTCGGGCTTCCTGCTCTGCGGTGAGTCTGTTTCTTCCTGGCCCTCTGCTCATGCTCTTTGTCTCTGTCTCTCTTTCTCCCCCTGTGTCTCTCAAATAAATAATTTTTTTTTTTTAAGAGTTAACCAAGGAAAGAATTTGGGGCTCTCTGCTTCTGCTAGCAGACTTCAGGTGGCCTCAAGATGAGTTGCTGACTGAGGGACCAGCGGGATGGGAGCTGCAGTGACATAGGCGTTTCTCTTTGGGTTTCTCTAATGCCTGTTGCCCACTGAGTTCTTCATGGATGTTTGTCGCAGGCAGGCAGAAGTGAATCAAAGAATGAATAAGCAGATTGGACAAGAGCATCTCTTTGGAAGAAGAGCTCAGTGTTCTGAGTTGAATGGAAATTCCAATTTCGGTTCTCAGCTTTGCAGCTTCCTACCGTGGAAGTCCCTTAATTCCCTCTTAGTAGATACTCATCTTACAGGAGGACTCTGCATTCTCTTCCTGGAAAGAGAAGCACAAGTGATCATCTCTTTTCTCCTGCTTAGATCGGCTTTTGAGACACTTTGGAGGCTTCTGTCCTCTCTCCACTTCCTCTTGCCTGCCCTCTTCCTGCCCCAGTCTGGGTCCGTCCCTCCAACCCCATGGCCTTCCTGCACCTTTCCTGTTCCACAAGAGCTAGGGCCAGGCACTAGGGCCTGGGTGGTCAGGCCAGGGCAGTCTGCCCTGCTGACCGGATGCGGGCAGAATGAGATCGCCCTGCTCTCCTCCAGCAGACACGTACCTATTAGGGGGAGGGGACTGCTTGTGAGGGCGTCCGAAAGAGAAAGTACGTCCCCTGCCCAAGACTTAGCTTCTGAAGACATTCAGTTTCTCTGACCTTCTGCCCCTGACTTCCTTGACCCCTTCCTGTCCATCTACTCCTGCCCTTTGCCCAGGGGCCATATCTCCCACCTCAGGTAGGGCCAGCAGAGGCAATCATGGGGGATTTCGTGCAAAGTGGCCTCATGGAGGGCTACATTCCCACCTTCCTGCATTGAAAACCACCACTCACCTGCTGGGAACGGTATAAAACCCATGAACCATTTTGCTGGAAAGAGAAACAGAAATGCTCATTCCCAAAGCCTTACTCTCCTCTTCCCTCGCCTCCTCCCCACCGCTCTCCTTTTTCTGCCCAGCTTTCTCCTCCTCCTCTTCCTACCCCCGCCCCTGCATTTCTCACCTCTTCCCACCACTGCAGTTGACTTGGTGCCTAGGCACACGGAGACCCAGGCAGCACCCCCCGCAGCCCCACAACCCTATCTCAGTGTTCAAAGGAGAAAGGAGGCTTTCTGGTGGCTGAGGCCTGTGCAGGTCAAAGGCCGGGGAGAGTAGGAGGCGGTGGAGGAATCTGGAAAGATTTCCCTGTGGGGGGTGGGGGCTGAGCCCTGTGCATGGCTCTTACTTGTATCCAGAGGGGGTCAGGGCGCAGCAGGGTCTGAGTTGAGGCAGAGAACTGCCCAGCTCTGGAGCTCACCTTTTGGAAAGGTTTTTGTTTGTTTGCTTGTTTGTTTTTAAGATTATATTTATTGGAGAGAGCTGAGCAGGAGCCAGAGAGCACGAACGGGGGAGGGGCAGAGGGAGAGGGAGGAGGAGACTCCCCACTGAGCAGAGAGCTTGATGGGAGACTGGACCCCAGCACCCTGAGATCGTGACCCGAGCCGAAGCAGATGCTTACAGCCTCCCGACTTGAACACCAAGGTGCGTCCTGGAAAGGTTTTCGGCTTGTAGTCGTCTAGGGTGAGAATATCTGTGTGGGAGGAAGTCAGGCCAGGACAGCCGAGGTTATTCCTGCTGGACTGCTTCACAGCCCGGCACCTACAGCCCCAGACCGCCCCCTCCAGGCCGCCTGTGGCCGCTCTTCTCAGTGGGGCCTGGGGACCCCTCCATCATAGTCCCCCGTGATGCTGGCTAAAACTCAGAACCCCCGACCTGACTCTGAAGAAGAGCCTGGAACCCACCTTTTCTGCAAGCACCTTGGTTGGTCACTGTGCTCTCTGACACTGCAGCACTGTCTCTGTAAGGTAAAGGTAATTGGCTTTGTCCCTCCTCCTTTGGGTAGGATGGTCTGTCTGGTGCTCTTCGTCTTACTCTCCTGAGGTCTCCTCCTTTCCCTGTTTCTGCTCCCAATCCTGTCTGGGAAGACATGGGTGATTTCACGCTCTCTGTGAGAATTGTGCTGAGACAAGATGTTGCAGAGAGGATACTACAGAGAATAGTGTGTGTGTGTGTGTGTACCTCTGTGTGTGTGTGTGTGCGCGCGGGCATGCGTGTGTGAGGGGAGGGTGCTGGGGCACTGAGGCGAGCGAGGGAGGGAGAGGTGTAGATAAAGCCCTGCCTTATGCTCCCAGGACATTATGTCTGCAGTTTGGTTTGGGATCCTGCTGATATCTCAGGGGCTTTGACCCGAGGCGATGGGGAGCCCGGAGAGCTCCCTGGGGCTCCCCAGGTGAACTGCTGAGAGTGGCTTGAGTGAGTCCTTGACTGAATAGGGATGATGGGATTGGGGCTGCACTTCGCCCAGTGCTAAGGACACCTCTGCGCTGGGTCCCTCTTTGTCCCTCTCCATGTGGGAGACTGTCTCTGTATCTCCCCCGGCAGCGTTTCAGGCCGTGCCGGGCGGGAGGGGGCCGTGGGTGGTGGGGTGTGTGTGTGCCCCCACGGCTGGGAAACGTCCTCAGCCTGCTCCGTGAGTGGGCAGAGCCGCGAGTGGAAGCGTGAGCACGCTGATGCTCCTTCCCCTCTCATTTCTCCCCTTCCTTCCCCAGCTGCCTCTTTTCAGCCTCTGCTTACCCCAGCCATTCTCCTCAAAAACAGCCGCTTCCTCTTGTAGGCCAACACTGTGCCCTGTGACAGAGGCAGCATCTTCTCTGTCACTTTGTGAACCTCTCCCTGGCATTGACCCTGGGGAGAGAAAGCAGGCAGTGTGGTCCCGTATGCATGTGATCTTCAAACTCGGGCTCGTGCTCAGAGAACCCAGCATCTTCCTCCTCTCACTCTCCCTTGGTCCTGATTTTCAGGTCCTGCTCTTTAATCCTTCTTCTTCTTCTTTTTTTTTTTTTTTTAAAGATTTTATTTATTTATTTGACAGAGATCGCAAATAGGCAGAGAGGCAGGCAGAGAGAGAGAGAGGAGGAAGCAGGCTCCCTGCTGAGCAGAGAGCCCAACGCGGGGCTCCATCCCAGGACCCTGAGATCATGACCTGAGCCGAAGGCAGAGGCTTTAACCCACTGAGCCACCCAGGCACCCCATAATCCTTCTTGGTCCAGTATTTAATTTCATATTTCTCAGGTTCATGTTTGTATTGCAGTGATTTATTATTTTTTTTCAGATTTAAGTGTATCCAGTTATTTTCTCCTTTGAATGATGGAGGTTCCTACTCTTCCCCCTTCCCCAGCTCTACCCATCCTTCCCCCATCCTCCTAAAATGTTCACATCCCAATATCTACGTGAAAATCCATTGTTTGCTCTTGGGGAAACTGCTTCTCCTCACTCCAGATCTTTCCTTTATCAGTTAATTACTTGTGTCAGTCATGTGCCCTCTCTGCCTCTTACTCATCTTCCCAGGGGATGTAGGGTTGCATTTTTGGAGATCATGCATTTCTGAAGACTTCCTTCTTTTACTCTCACACCTGAGCATTATTTTGACTGGACATAGAATTCTAAGCTGTAACTTTTTGGAAAATGACTCTTGTTTTCCCTTTTTAGAGATATTCTTGATTTTCTTTTGGAAGCAAATATCCTGATAGTTCGCACGTAGGTTTTGTGGTGTATGTGGACCCATGAACCTGGCCTCCTGTTGGTCCTTGCATCCGGAAGCACATTCCTCCGGTCCTGCCTTTCTTGTATTATTTCCTGGGTGACTGACTGACTGTGTTTCCGTTCTCTCGGGAACTCCTGTTATTCACATTTTGGATCTCCAGGACTAACCCTCTTTATTTTAAAATTAACATTTTCCTTACTTTTTTTTGGGGGGGGGATATTTCTTTGATTATTATATTTTGTTTTTTCTATTAAAAAAAAATGTAGACTTCTATTTAAAAAAATGCCAGACTTCCGGTTTCTGGTCTGGTACATAAAGAGCTTAGAAATTGTCACTCTGTCTTCAAATCAAGCGAAAAGCTGACAAACTTTACTGAGAATATCAGTCTGGGTTTTCCAGAAAAACAGCACCACTAGGCTCTCTGTCTCTCTGTCTGTATATTTATCTGTCTAAAGGGCTTTATTGTGAGGGATCTGCTCATGCAGTTATAACGGTTGAGAAGTCCCAAGATGTGCAGGCCCAGGAGAACTTATGATATGGTTCTCATCTGAATCTAAAGGCCTGAGAACCAGGCGAGCCTTTGGTGTAGCTCACAGTGTAAGTCAGTCTGACGGCAGAACAGTGTCCCAGCTGAAAGACACTCAGGCCGAGAGTGAACTTAGTCTTTCTCCATGTTTGTTTTGTGCATACCTTCAGTGGACTGAGGAGGCCCACTTACCCTGCTTTACCAGTCTGCCCATTCAAAGCTCATCTGGAAGCCCCCTCACAGACACACCCAGAGTAACACTGAACCAAGTATCATGGACCAGTCACAGCGGCAACGTAAAATGAACCATCCCATGGAGTAGTAATTACTATATTCTAGAGACCTGATTGTTAATACATATTGTAGTGGACTTCTACGGACGTGTCATATTTTAATTTTATGGATGAGGGAACCCTATCTCAGAAACAAGAATACTGTCCTCAGGCGGCCAAGTGAGTAAATGGCTTCTCCAGAATTCAGCCCTACTCTTTGTCCTGGCAAATCAAATATTACCTAAGAGAGTCAAGTGCAAATCAACGGCATGGGAAACTGAGGCAGCCATGAACCCGGGGTGACATACAGACTGTTCGATGTCACAGCCCCAGAGCCCACACTTAGATGGCACTGGTTGTGAACAGCTGGGGCGGTGGCCGGACACACCGCTGAGCAGTCACCCTGTGCGAGGTGCCACAGGGTGTTCTGTCCTCACGAAACCCAGTCCACCCGTCCGAACAGGTGGGAAAGCAGCTGACCAGGGGACTGTCCTCCCAGCTGGATGGAGTTTTGTTTCAGACTTCTTTAACACTGGGTGGCGCCTTGCTCTCCTTTCGGGTTCATTCACAGATCTTGGAACGTTAGCGCACATCTCAGTTTTTGTTTTGTTTTAGTTCCTAAATCTCTTAAGTGAGGACAAGTTACATATGAAATATATTGTGTGTAAATGTCCATTATAACTCACATACACAAACTTTATATGTTCCTGAATCATGGTTCATGTTGACTTAATATTTGATAAACTGAGGTGTGTAAGCCATTTTTTAAACACGGTTACTTAAGTACATCAGATGTGTTTGGAGATATTTAATCTCAGTCCAGAACACTTTCTACTCAGGGGTTGCCATTATTTAGGATATTTCAACTGCTGAAGTTTTGTACTGTGGTCTCTTGTTTCTGCAGCCACAGAGCCCCACTTGTATGAAGTAGAACAGCCATGCTTTAGAGGATCCAGAATCTATTATTTACCCAAAGCAAAGTATAATCACCAATAATTAAGTCTATCTTCTATTTTATCAATATTGAATAATCTCATATATTAAGATACTAAAATGAGGATGTTAGAACATACTCTCAGGTCAGGAGTCAGGCACGTGAGAAGTGGGAAATACTAGCCCTATTCATTCCACCCCCAAAGATGGGTCCTAATGGACTGCAAAGCCCCTGGACAGTGAGGCTGGCTGGCTGTGCTCTTAGTGTCCCCAACCCACAACAGGGACAACCATGTACCTTGACCAAAAGAGTCCAAGGGATTGAGCAACTTCCTGTAGCAGTCACACTTCCGCTGTCATGCAGCTCAGTAGTCTGGGTCAGCTCCACGGTCTCTGTCACCACATAGAAATTGTTTCCTCTGTCCTGGGATTTCACCATCAGTAACAGCTTTGGATCCAGCACTTTCCTGGGGTAGATGGGAAGAGAAAGGTCATAGTGGGAAAGGGATGCCTTCTTGGGTTGTTCTAGGTTACTCTTCTAAGAACCCGGATGGGGTAGAAAGTGTTTGGAACTTGACAGGTGAGCTCTCAATGTGTAGGAAGATACTGCTTATAGGTTAGGTGGCTTAGGGCAACAGAACATCTTCTCTGTTATGTACAGTGGCGGGGTCCCCATTCTCTGACAGGGTTCGAGGGTGTGCATCTCATATGATGAAAGACATCTGCATTTTCCAAAATTACTTTTGTCCTATTAGGGTAGTTTATAGATTTTCAGTACTAGGGCCTCTCAGCAGAAGGAGGCTGGACGTCAGCGAGGCCAGGTGATTGAGAACAGTGCTGGGGAAGTCCCGTCGTCCAGGCCGGTTACGCACACTGCACGTGGAGTGGGTGGATAAAGTGTGATGAAGTGGGTGGATGCTGGGTGATTGTTCATGACCAGCTCAGCTGGGCTTGGTGGGCTGACTGTCCCTAGAAGGTGGTTGTGCAGCTTGACTTGAAAAATCCAGGATGGGGGAGATGGGGAAGGTCTGCAGTGCTGAAGACAAAGTCCATCCCCATTTCAATTCTGAGACCCAACTGCGGTTCTACTCCAGGCCCCATTTGCCTGGTGCCCTGGTAACAGCTGTGGGGAATACTGTGATGAAAATCACATCTGAATAGATGCAGAAGTGTTTGACAAAATGGAACACCTGACCTGTTCATGATAAAAACTTTCAAAGAACTATAAAGGGAATGTACCTCAACATAATAAACATTAATATTTGACAAGTCCATAGCTAACATTTTCAATGGCAAAAAAAAAAAAAAAAAAAAAAAGCTTTTCTTCTAATATCGGGAACAAGACAACGATGTCAGCTTTATTCATCATAGTCCTGAAAGTCCTAGCCAGAACAATTAGGCAAGAAAAAGAAATGAATAGTCCCCAAATCAGGAAAGAAAAATTAAAATTGTCCCTGTTTGTAGATGGTACGATTTTATAAACAGAGAACTCTAAAGACCCCATAAAAAAATCTGTTAGAACTAATAATCAAATTTAGTAAATTTGTAGGATACGACATCAAGACAGGTTAGTTGCATGTCTATACACTAACAGCAAACTGTCTGTAATGAAAATTTAAAAGTGATCCCCTTTACAATTGCACCAGAAAGAATAAGATACTTGGGAATAAACGTAACTAAGGGATATAAGATTAATGTACTGAAAACTACAAAATATTGCTTAACAAAATCAAACAAGAGAAGCAAATGGAAAGACATTCATGTTCATGGACCAGAAGACTTAATATTTTTAAAATGTCTATACAGATAGAAGTGATCTACAGATTCAGTATAAACCCTATCAAAATCCCAATGATATTCTTTACAGAAATTAAAAAAAAACTTATAAAATTTATACGGAACCACACGCCTGCCCCAATTGCCAAAGCAGTCTTGAGAAAGAACAAAGTTGGGGTGCCTGGGTGGCTTAGTGAGTTGGGCCTCTGCCTTCGGCTCGGGTCATGATCTCAGGGTCCTGGGATCAAGCCCGGCATCAGGCTCTCTGCTCAGCAGGGAGCCTACATTCCCCTACCTCTCTGCCTGCCTCTTTGCCTACTTGTGTTCTTGCTCTCTCTGTCAAATAAATAAATAAAATCTAAAAAAAAAAAAAAAAAAAAAGACAAAGCTAGAGGCATCACACTTTCTGTTTTTAAGTGTATTACAAGTTGCGGTAATCAAGACAATATGGGGGTGGAATAAAAACAAGCATATGGATCAAAAGAACAGAATAGATTCATACTTTATAATAAATTTATGGCCAGCTGATTTTCAACAGCGTACCAAGAATATCCAGTGGGGGAAAGGATAATCTCTTCAACACTAGTCTCTTCAACAAATGCTGCTGGGAAAACTGGATGTGCCTATGCAGAAGATGAAATTGGGCCCTGTCTTACACTAGTCACAGAAGAACTCAAACTGGATTAAAGGCTTAAATGTAAGATCGGAAAGTCCAAAATTACTAGAAGAAAAGATAGGGGAAAAGCTTCAGGACGTTGGTCTTGGCAATGGTTTCACAGATATAAAACCAAAAGCACAGGCAACAAGAGTAAAACAGAAAAGTAGGATTGCACTGAGCTATAAAAAGCTTTTGCACAGCAAAGGAAACAAATCAAAAGAGTGAAAAGGAAACCTATGGAGTGGGAGAAAATGTTTGCAAATCATCTGTTGGATAAAGGGTCAATATCCAAAATACAGAAGGAACTCACACAAATAAATAGCAAAAACCAAATAAGTCAATTAAAAATTGGGCAAAGGACGTGAATAGACATTTCTTCGAAGAAGACATACAAACGTCCAACAAGTATATGAAAAAGGGCTCAACATCACCAATCAGCAGGGCTATTCGAATCAAAACCACAATGAGATGACATTGCACATCTGGTTGAATGGCTATTATAAAAAACAAAACACAAAAACCCAAAAAACAAGGGGTGCCTGGGTGGCCCAGTCAGTTGAAAGTCTGGGATCAAACCTCACATGGGACTCTGCCTATAGGGGAGCAGGTCTCCCTATAGCTCTACCTGCTGTTCCCCCTCTTTATGATCTCTCTCTCTCAAATAAATAAAATCTTTAAAAAAAAAAAAAAAGAAAGACAAAAATTAAAGGGTGCCTGGGTGGCTCAGTCAGTTGAGCATCCGACTCTTGATATCAGCCCAGGTCATGATCTCAGGGTTATGAGATCAAGCCCCTGAGTAGGTTCCTCACTCAGCATGGAACCTACTTGGTATTCTCTCTCTCGCACTTCCTCTGCTCATCCCCACTTGCGTGCTCTTTCTTGCTCTCTAAAAAAAGAGAGGAAAAAAAATTAACAAGTGTAGGTGAGGCTATGGAGAAATTGGAACTCTTGCATACCGTTGGTGGGAATATAAACTAATATAGCCATTATGGAAGACAGTATAGAAGTTCCTCAAAAAATTAAAAATTGAACTACCTAGGGGTGCCTGCATGGCTCAGTCGTTAAGCGTCTGCCTTCGGCTCAGGTCAAGATCCCAGGGTGCTGGGGTCAAGCCGCACATCGCACTCCCTGCTTGGTGGAAGCCTGTTTCATCCTCTCCCATTCCCCCTGCTTATGTTCCCTCTCTCGCTGCGTCTGTCAAATAAATAAATGAAATCTTAAAAAAAAAAAAAAAAACTGCCTTAAAACCCAGCAATCCCACTTCTGGGCATATATTCAAAGGAGATGAAACAATATCTCAAAGAGCTATCTGCATTCCCAAGTTCGTTGTAGCATTATTCACAATAGCCAAGATATGGAAACAACCTAAGTGTCCTTTGATGGTTGAATGAATGAAGAAGGTGTGAAATTTGCATACGCACACTGGAGTATTTTTAAGGCTTAAAAAAATGAAATTCTGCTATTTGCAGCAACATGGATGATCTGGAAGGCATTATGCTAAGTAAAAAGCCAGACACAGAAAGATAAGTACTGCAAGGTCTCACTCATGTGTGAAATCTAAAAGAGCCACACTGCTCTTTGAGGAAGACATGGTCTCGGCTACAGTAGAGGCTTGGACGCCCCTCTCCTGCCCCTGACTCACGACTGTCTGCTCACACGGATGAACAAGCCCGTCAGAAACCCACACAGCAGCCACGGCTTTTAAAGACATGGGGAAGACACCCGTGGAACCAGAGGCGGGTGATTCCTTGAAATAGAATTACTCTCACCGGCTGCAACGTAAATCTTTCGAAAAGCTAAGTACTGACTTGATCAGAGGCACAAAGGAAAAGAATTCTCAGAGTGAAAGGACCAGTTCAGATGCCCACCAAGAGTCTGAAAATCACTACAAGAAAAACTCATCATGGTGAAAGTTCCAAGACTTGAGATCGTCTTCAGATGAGGATCCACAAGAGACCCATGGATTCGCACAGTCCTTCTGAGACGGTTAAACAGGTGACTTCCATCGGTACTGGGCCAGGAGTTGAGGCTGAAGCCACCATTGCAGATGCTTAAATCAACCTTTTTAATGAATTGAGTATCAGTTGTTAAAAAAATAAAAATAAAAAATAGCCGCACTTGTAGAAGCAGAGAGTAGGATAGTGGTGGCCAGGGGCTCGAGGAAGGAGGAAATGGACTGACGTTGGTCTAAGTGTTGGTTATAAGAGACAAAAAATCTGGGAGATCTAATAAACAGTGTGGTGACTGCAGTTAGCAATATTGTATTATATACTTGAAATTGGCCAAGAAGCTAGGTCTTAAGTGTTCCTAACACACACACACACACACACACACACACACACACACACAACGGTAATTATGTGAGGTGATGGATATGCTTATTAGCTTGGTTGTGGCCAAGATTTCACAAAGTATATCAAGTTATGCGCCTTAAACTTAAACATACACAGTTTTTGTTTGTCAGTTATACCTCAGTAAAGCCAAAAAAAAAAAAAAAAAAAAGGATAAAATCCTCAAAATAACCACCCCCCAAACAGTCTTACAGATCACAGATCGGAGCTTAGAGCTGAGACCTGCCCTGGAGATGTAAATTAGTTATCTGTGTATAAGTGGAAATTGAAACCAGTGCACTGTAGATGAAGGCATTAATGAATATTTCATAGCTGCAGAGGGGAAAATGCAAAGTGAATTTTGCAGACCACAAATTGGAAATAGGGATAGGGTTTCCCAGCTAGACAGAATTCAACTTTTGAATATTTATTGAATATTTATTAAATATTTATTGGCTGAATAGAAACAGAACTTCAACAATTCCTGTAAAATCCTTGCTATGACTTTCATTTCCATCTAGTGTGGGTCTCGGAAGTGGATCATGGAAGAGGTCAGTGGGCGAGAGAAAGTGACGAGAACAAAAGATTTTTCTGAGAATGGACCTGGATAAAAGTGTATCAAAGATACATACATCCCTGAGCCTTACACACTGGCATTTATCTGGAATTCTCCTTTATTAAGGAGAACTTTAGGAAGAAGTACTACTGATGAGGGGGTTAGAAGGCAAGCTGACCCTCAGCAACCGCCCCCTGTACTCCCACCCCCCTGCCCCCACTTCTGGGTAGGATCTGTGTGACGTTCATCCAGGAAGCCCCCTAGGATCTGATTGTTAAGTCCTTGCTGTGTAATCAGTCACCGCTCACAGCCCCAGAGCAGCAGCTCTTACTGCCCCTGGGTCCGGTCCCCCAGCTTTAATAGAACCACCTTTAATAAAACCACCTTTTTGCCCCAGAGGTGTCTCAAGAATTTTTTCTTGGTTGTAGGCTCTGGACCCCACCCCATCAGACCTCATCCATATTCCAAAACCACATCATGGTGAACCCTGCGTTTTTCTGTTTCTCTTGATTAGGCTTCGAACGGATGTGGCTTCGAGCAAAGATCATCTCGGTGAAGTGACTGATAGCTTTACTCACCCGGCTCCCTGTTTTCTCTCCCGGAGCAGCCTAGAGCCCTCTGGAGGCAGGGCGGCAAGGGCAGGTCCAGCAGCGAGCAGCAGGTGAGGCTTGCTGATCCACGGGGGGCTGGGGACGCAGTGGTCTAGAAAAGCCTGAGAAGAAGCTTGAGGAAAAGCTCCAGATTCCTTCTGGAAAGAGTCCTAAGTGTGTAGAGCGCACTCAGCTGTTTTTGTCCCTTCAGCGGCTCTGCATCCCTCTTGCCACAGCCCATAAGAGCGTTCTTGGACTTTTGCCCTTTATCACCAGGAAGCTCTTAAGCTCTCATCGTCGGCGAGAGCGGCCAAGAGTGAGTGATGTCCGTTTACTTGAGACGCAGGGGAACTGAGGTGGCGGCCCTCGCACAGCACATGTTGCTGTCTTCAAAACTCTCCGCCAGTTACCTCTCCAGGTTAGCCGTTTCCGCAGCTTTTCAGGAGATCGCTTCTCTCCTCCTCCTCCCCCTTCCTCTCCTTCTCCTCCTCCCCTCCTTTCCCCTCTGCTCTTTTTCTTTTCCTCCCCCACTTCTCCTCCCCATTCCCCCCCTTCCCTTCCCCTTCCCTCTACTCCCCCCTCCTCCCCCTCTTTCCCCCTCGTACCCCGACTTCTCACTCTCTGACTCACTCCTTCTCTGCCTCCTACTTTCCTATTCCTATTTGTTATTCTTCCTCTCTCCTCTCTTCCACAGTCTCTCCCCACTGTCTGTGAATAATTAGAGCTGCCCAAAGCTCACTGGGGCAGTCCTTCCCTAGACAGTTACTGAGTGCCGGCTACAGTTTGTAGGTTCCAGGTATACATTCGCTGCACATCTTCGTGCTGGGGACAGGGAGGGTAGTAGGGCAGAGGCCCCAGCACAGAGACTCTTTTCGTTGTGGGGAGAGTGACAACGCACAGTTTAAACATCGAAAAATAAGAGACGTGGAGGGGCACCTGTGTGGCTCAGTTGTTAAGCGTCTGCCTTTGGCTCAGGTCCTGGGATCCAGCCCCACATTGGGCTCCCTGCTCTGCGAGCCTTCCCCTCCCTCTCCCTCTGTCTGCTGTTCCCCCTGCTGTGCTTGCTCTCTCTCCATCAAATAAATAAATAAAATCTTAAAATAAAAGAGAGAGAGAGAGAGACACATGGAAAATAGCCTTACCCTTACAAGCTCGCTGAGATCACAGTAGTAGTGACACATGCAGACAGAACCGGTTGTCTGGATCCGCAAGCCAGCTTCCCTTTGTTTGCCAGGACTCCTGTTTCCCCTCGCCTTGCTGCCCTGGCGCATCCCCCTCTGTAGCACACAGCCCATTTCACAATGAGTCTGCTGATGTATGCATGTCACCTTCCTGACTCACTCTGAGTGTCAGAGCTCTGAGTAGCCCTGGGGGCCACCTCGCCACCCCACTCTCTTGGTAGATGTTGGCTCTACCTTCCACACAGACCAGGACCCGACCGCTTCTCGTGGCTCCCTGGGCCAGCACCCTGGCCCCATGTCCCATCAGCTCAGTGAGGGGTCCCTGCAGTCCTTCCTAATGAGACTCCCTCCTTCTGCTCTTCCTGCCCCACTGTGTCTGTGGTCAACACGGCAAACACAGGCATCTTTTCAAAAGCCGTGTCCCACTTGTCCCTCTTGAGCTCAGCCCCCTCCAAGAGCCACCAGTCCCACGTCAGGTAAAAAGTAAGTCCTCACAATGACCAGCAAGGGCCCGCCCCACCTGCTCCTCCCCCCCCTTCTGATGAATTCTCTCAGGCCCTGCACCTGGGCTCATACCAGGTCTTTCTTCCTGGAGGATCCCTGTGCTTGCTCACTCCTCTGCCTGAAATCTCTTCTCCAGAGAGCCACATGCCTAGTTCACTGCTCCCTACCTGTCAAATGTCACGTCTCAGTGAGGCCTTCCCTTCCCACTGGCAAACACTGCCACCACATGAATCTGTAACATGCACCGAACTTTCTTTCAGGTCCCTCTGAAAGGACCTAATGATCCTATAGAACACATCCTGGGCCTTTAGAGTGCCCTTGGGTTGGGGCTGGGGAGACACACAGGCTTTCCATTTGACCCCAAATGAAGGTCAGGGCTCAGTGGCACCTACGTCTAGGCAGAGAACCTGTCCAGCTCTGGAGTTACCTCCAGGAAAGATTTTCCGCTTGTTGTCGTCTGGGGTGAGACTATCTGGATGGGAGGAAGTCAGGCCAGGACAGCCGAGGTTATTCCTGCTGGACTGGCTCACAGCCCGGCACCTACAGCCCCAGACCACCCCCTCCAGGCCGCCCCTGGCAGCTCTTCTCAGTGGGGCCTGGGGACCCCTCCATCATAGTCCCCTGTGTTGCTGGCTAAAACTCAGAACCCCTGGGACTGCCTTGGTGGCTCAGTGGGTTGAGCCTCTGCCTTCAGTTCAGGTCATGATCTCAGGGTCCTGGGATCGAGTCCCGCATCAGGCTCTCTGCTACGTGGAGGGCCTGCTTCCTCCTCTCTCTCTCTCTCTTTCTCTCTCTCTGCTTGCCTCTCTGCCTACTTGTGACCTCTTTCTGTCAAATAAAAGCTTTAAAACAAAACAAAACAAAAAACAAACAAACAACAACAACAACAACAAAAAACTCAGAATCCCTGACTTGACTCTGAAGAGGAGCCTGGAACCTGCCTTTTGCACAAGCACCTTGGTTGGTCAAGCACCTTGTCACTGTGCTCTCTGACACTGGAGAACTGTCTCTGGTAATTGGCTTTGTCCCTCCTCATTGGGTAGGATGGTCTGTCTGGTGCTCTTCGTCTTACTCTCCTGAGGTCTCCTCCCTTCCCTGTTTCTGCTCCCAATCCTGCCCTCTTTCTGGGTGATTTCACGCTGCATGTAACAAGTGCTGAGATGTGGGATTTGCCTAACAGTAGGATTTAAATGTTTGTCCAGGGACCGGAGCCTGTGGAGGAGGCAGAATAGAAATGATACCATAAAGGAGACTCCAAGGAGCAAGGTGTTCTAGTATCTAGGAGGTTGAGAGCACCAAGGATGGAATAGTCAAGTGTGTGCTCTTGGTGACATCTGTACATTCACTAGGAGACAGACTTTGGGTGGTCCAGGTTGAATGTTAGAGAGGAGCGAGAGCACAGCATGTAGATGGTTCTTTAAGGAAGTGGTGTATGAGGGGACAGTGGTTGGGAAGAGGGTCTAATTAGACGTGACGCATGGGTGAGGGGTTTATGAGATGACAGGTACCTGATCTGGTTGTCAGGCCACAGGGAAGGAGCCAGGTGAAATGGGGAGGGGAGGATGACTTTTGTCAGTTTTATCACCAGACTCATCCCTACTTCTTTTTTTTTTTAATTTTTATTTATTTTATTTTATTTTTTTTTAAAGATTTTTTATTAATTTATTTGACAGAAAGAGATCACAAGCAGGCAGAGAGGCAGGCAGAGAGAGAGAGAGGAGGAAGCAGGCTCCCTGCTGAGCAGAGAGCCCGATGCGAGACTCGATCCCAGGACCCTGAGATCATGACCTGAGCCGAAGGCAGCGGCTTAACCCACTGAGCCACCCAGGCGCCCATCTTTTTTTTTTTTTTTTTAAATTAACATATAATGTATTATTTGTTTCAGGGGTACAGGTCTGTGATTCATCAGTCTTGCACAATTCACAGCGCTCCCCATAGCGCATGCCCTCCCCAGTGTCCCTCACCAGCCACCCCATCACTCCCACCCTCCTCTCCTCCAGCAGTCTCAGTTTGTTGGCTGAGATTAAGAGTCTCTTAGGGTTTGTCTCCCTCTCTGGTTTTATCTTGTTTCATTTTTCCCTCCCTTCCCCTATGATCCTCTGTCTTGTTTCTCAAATTCCTCATATCAGGGAGATCATATGACAGTTGTCTTTCTCTGATTGATTATTTCACTCAGCATAATACCCTCTAGTTCCATCCATGTTGTTGCAAATGGCAAGATTTCATTTCTTTTGATGGCTGCATAATATTCCGTTGTATGTATATACCACATCTTCTTTATCCATTCATCTGCTGATGGACATCTAGGTTCTTTCCATATTTGGTTATTGTGGACATTGCTGCTGTAAACACTGGGGTGCACATGCCCTTCAGATCACTACATTTGTATCTTTGGGGTAATTATCCAGTAGAGCAATTGCTGGGTTGTAGGGTAGCTCTATTTTCAACTTTCTGAGGAACTTCCATATTGTTTTTCATAGTGTCTGCACCAGCTTGCATTCCCACCAGCATAGGAGGGTTTCCTTTTCTCTGCATCCTCGCCAATATTTGTCATTTCCTGACTTGTTAATTTTAGCCATTCTTACTGGTGTGAAGTGATATCTCATTGTGCTTTTGATTTGATGCCAGGTGATCTGATGCCAGGTGAGGTTAAACTCTTTTTCATGTGTCTGTTGGCCACCTGGATGTCTTCTTTGCAGAAATGTCTGTTCATGTCCTCTGCCCATTTCTTGATTGGATTATTTGTTCTCTGGGTGTTGAGTTTGATAAGTTCTTTATAGATGTTGAATACTAGCCCTTTATCTGACATGTCATTTGAAAATACCTTCTCCCATTCTGTCTGTTGTCTTTTCGTTTTGTTGACTGTTTCCTTTGTTGTACAAAAACTTACCTTGATGAAGTCTCAATAGTTCATTTTTGCTGTTGCTTCCCTTGCCTTTGGCCATGTTTCTAGGAAGAAGTTGCTGTGACTGAGGTCGAAGAGGTTGGTGCCTGTGTTCTCCTCAAAGATTTGGATGGATTTCTGTCTCGAATTGAGATCTTTTATCCATTTTGAGTCTATTTTTGCGTGTGGTATAAGGAAATGGTCTAGTTTCTTTTTTATGCATGTGGCTGTCCAGTGTTCCCAACACCATTTGTTGAAGACACTTTTTTCCACTGGACATTCTTTCCTGCTTTATTGAAGATTAGTTGACCATAGAGTTGAGGGTCCATTTCTGGGCTCTCTATTCTGTTCCATTGATCTATGTGTCTGTTTTTGTTCCAGTATCGTACTGTCTTGATGATGACAGCCTTGTAATAGAGTTTGAAGCTGGAATTGTGATGCATCCAACTTTGGCTTTCTTTTTCAACATTCCTCTGGCTATTTGGGGTCTTTTCTGGTTTCATATAAATATTAGGCTTATTTGTGCCATTTTCTTGAAATAAGTTGATGGTATTTTGATAGGGATTGTGTTAAATGTGTAGATTGCTCTAGGTAGCTTAGACATTTTCACAATATTTGTTCGTCCAGTCCATGATCATGGAATGTTTTTTCCATTTCTTTGTGTCTTACTCAGTTTCTTTCATGAATACTCTATAGTTTTCTTAGTACAGATTCTTTGCCTTTTTGGTTAGGTTTATTCCTAGGTATCTTATCATTTTGGGTGAATTGTAAAATGGATTGACTCCTTAATTTCTCTTTCTTCTGTCTTGTTGGTATTTAGAAATGCAACTGATTTTTGTGCATTGATTTTATATCCTGACACTTTATTGAATTTCTGTATGAGTTCTAGCAGTTTTGGAGTGGAGTCTTTTGGGTTTTCTATGTATAGTATCCTATCATTTGCAAAGAGTGAGAGTTTGACTTCTTTGCCGATTCAGATGCCTTTTTTTTTTGTTGTTGTTGTCTGATTGCTGAGGCCAAGACTTCTAGTACTCTGTTAAATAGCAGTGGTGATAGTTGACAGCCCTGCCCTGTTCCTGACCTTAGGGGAAAAGCTCTCAGTTTTTCCCCATTCAGAATATTCATTGTGAGTTTTTCGTAGATGGCTTTTATGATATTGAGGTATGTACCCTCTATCCCTACACTGTGAAGAATTTTGATTAAGAAAGGGTGCTGTACTTTGTTGAATGCTTTTTCAGCATCTGTTGAGAGTATCATATGGTTCTTGTTCTTTCTTTTGTTAATATATTGTATCACATCGATTGATTTGTGGATATTGAGCCAACCTTGCAGCCTAGGAATAAATCCCATTTGGGCCGTGGTGAATAATCCTTTTAATGTACTGTTGGATCCTATTGGCTAGTATTTTGGTGAGAATTTTTGCATCCATGTTAATCAAGATTAATACTCCTCTGAGTGGGTTTTGGGATCAAGGTAATGTTGGCCTCAAAAAATGAGCTTGGAAGTTTTCCTTCCATTTCTATTTTTTGGAACGGTTTCAGGAGAATAGGTATTAATTCTTCTTTAAATGTTTGGTAGAATTCCCCCTGGGAAGCCATCTGGCCCTGGGCTCTTGTTTATTGGGAGATTTTTGATTATTGCTTCAATCTCCTTACTGGTTATATGTATGTTCAGGTTTTCTATTTCTTCCTTTTTCAGTTTTGGTAGTTTATATGTCTCTATGAATGGATCCATTTCTCTCCTCTTTCATTCATGATTTTATTAATTTGGGGCCTTTCTCTCTCTTTCTCTTTTTTAAAAAAGATTTTATTTATTTATTTACTTGTCAAAGAGAAAGAGAGAGAGAGGGAGCACACAAGCAGGCAGAGAGGCAGGCAGAGGTAGAGAGAGAAGCAAGCTCCTTGTTGAGCAAGGAGCCCGATGTGGGACTCAATCCCAGGACCCTGGGATCATGACCTGAGCCGAAGGCAGTGGCTTAACCCACTGAGCCACCCAGGCGTCCCTCTTTTCTTTTTGGTAAGTTTGACCAGGGGTTTATCAATCTTATTAATTCTTTAAGGAACCAGCTCCTAGTTTCGTTGATCTGTTCTATTGTACTTTTGGTTTCTATTTCATTGATTTCTTTTATGATCTTTAGTATTTCTCTTCTCCTGCTGGGTTTAGACTTTATTCACTGTTTTTTCTCCATATCCTTTAGGTGTAGGGTTAGGTTATGTACTTGAGACCTTGTTTCTTGAGAAAGTATAGCTGTATACTTTCCTTTCAGGAGCCTTTGCTATATCCCAAAGATTTTGAGAAGTTGTGTTTTCATTTTCATTTTCCATGAAATTATTCCATTAATTTATTCAATTCTTCTTTAATTTCCTGGTTGACCCATTCATTCTTTAGTAAGATGCTCTTTAGCCTCCATATATTTGAGTTCTTTCCAACTTTCCTCTTGTGGTTGAGTTCTAGTTTCAAAGCATTGTGGTCCAAAAATATGCAGGTAATGATCCCAGTCTTTTGGTACCAGTTGAGACCTGATTTGTTCCCTCTGATGTGATCTATTCTGGTGAAGGCTCCATGTGCACTAGAGAAGAATGTGTATTCTGTTGCTTTAGGATGGGATGTTCTAAATATATCTGTGGTGTCCATCAGGTCCAGTGTGTCATTTAAAGCCTTTATTTCCTTGTTGCTCTTTTGCTTAGATGATCTGTACATTTCAGGGAGGGGGGGTGTTAAAGTCCACTACTATTATTGTATTATTGTTGATGTGTTTCTCTGACTTTGTTATTAATTGGTTTATATAATTGGCTGCTCCCATGTTAGGGGCATAGATATTTAAAATTGTTAGATCTTCATGTAGGACAGACCCTTTAAGTATGATATAATGCCCTTCCTCATCTCTTATTGTAGTCTTTGGCTTAAAATCTAATTTATCTGATACAAGGATTGCTACCCCAGCTTTCTTTGGATGTCCATTAGCATAGTAAATTATTTTCCACCCCCTCACTTTAAATTTGGGGGTGTCTTTGGCTCTCAGTGAGTTTCTTGCAGACAGTATATGGATGGGTACTGTTTTTTTTTTTTTTTAATCTATTCTGATACCCTGTGTCTTTTTATTGGAACATTTAGCCCATTTATATTCAGGGTAGCTATTGAAATATATGAATTTAGTGCCATTGTATTGCCTGTATGGTGACTGTTACTGTATATTGTCTCTGTTCCTTTCTGGTGTGTTATTTTTAGGCTCTCTGTTTGCTTAGAGAACCCCTTTCAATATTTCCTGTAGGGCTGGTTTTGTGTTTGCAAATTCTTTTCATTTTTGTTTGTCCTGGAAGCTTTTTATTTCTCCTTGTATTTTCAATGACAGCCTAGCTGTATATAATTTTTTTGGCTGCATTTTTTTTTCTCATTTTGTGCTCTGAATATATTATGCCAGTCCTTTCTGGCCTGCCAAGTCTCTGTGGATAGGTCTTCTGCCAGTCTAATATTTTTACCATTGTAGGTTACAGACCTCTTGTCCCAAGCTGCTTTCAGGATTTTCTCTTTGTCTCTGAGACTTGTAAGTTTTACTATTAGATTATGAGGTGTGGACCTATCTTTATTGATTTTGAGGGGGACTCTCTGTGCCTCCAGGATTTTGTGGCTTGTTTCCTTCCCAAATTAGGGATGTTCTCTAATATAATTTATTTCAATCTGCCCCCTCCTCTTTCTTCTTCTTCTGGGATCCTAATTATTCTAATATTGTTTCATCTTATGGTATCAAATTCTCCCCTCATGGTCCAGTAGTTGTTTATCTGTCTTTTTCTCAGCTTCTTTATTCTCCATCATTTGGTCTTCTATACCACTAGTTCTCTCTTCTGCTTCATTTATTCTAGCAGTAAGAGCCTCCATTTTTTTATTGTACCTCATTAATAGATTTTTTAAAAAATCTCAACTTGGTAAGATTTTAGTTCTTTTATTTCTGTAATAAGGGATTTAATTTCTCCAGTAGTGGATTCTCTGCTACCCTCTATGCTTTATTCAAGCCCAGCTAGCATCTTTATAATTGTCATTCTGAACTCTAGTTCTGACATGTTACTAATGTCCATACTGATTAAGTCACTAGCAGTTGGTTCTGCCTCTTGTTCTTTTTTTTTCTTGAGGTGAGTTTTTCTATGTTGTCATTTAGTCCAGAGAAAAAAAATAGATGGTTGAGAGAACAAAATGCTAAAAGGGTAACAATGACCCCAGAAAAATATACACTGACCAAATCAGAAGAGACCTGAAACCATGGGGAGAAGAAAGGGGAAAAAAAAAAAAAAAAGACTAGGCTGGTGAATAGAACAGAGCGACACACTTGATTTTCAGTGCGTTTTGATCTGTTAGAAGAAACTGCCTCCCAATTTTAAAGATGAAAATTTAAAAAGGTCTCAAAAAGGAATTGATAAGATAAGAATTTGGTTGAAAAAAGAAAAAGAAAAAGGAGAAGGTATTCAGGCTAGAGGGTAGAAAAAAGGCATCCAGTAGATTTAGGGTATATTTTGATCTGTTAGAAGAAACTGTATTCCAAAATTTTAAATAACGAAAAACTTCTATGTATGTAAAACATAAGGTTAAATACAGTGAAGGGATAGAATATGACTATAAAAATGAAAATCAAAATATATATGTATATATATATTTTTTTGGTTTAAATAATTAAACAATGGAATTTATTTACTGAAATAGGCAAGATTTTAGGAGTACCAAGTTTTTAAAAATTTTTTTTAAATTTTTTAATAAACATATAATGTATTTTTATCCCCAGGGGTACAGGTCTGTGAATTGCCAGGTTTACACACTTCACAGCACTCACCAGAGCACATACCCTCCCCAGTGTCCATAACCTGCCCCCTCTCCCAACCCCCCTCCCCCCAGCAACCCTCAGTTTGTTTTGTGAGATTAAGAGTCACTTATGGTTTGTCTCCATCAAAAAATATTTTTAAAAATAAAATAATTGATACGATAAAATAGTTAAAATAGGAAAGAGGAAAAATTCAAAAAATTAAGAAAAAATAGAAAAAGGAAAAAATATTTTTGGAATTTTAACTTTGAAAGACTAAAATTTTAACTTTGAAAGACTAAAGAATAATGTGAAAGAAGCCATAAATTCTGTGTGTTGCTTTCCCTTAGCACTGGTGTTTTACAGTTCTATTGCTTCGTGAACTTGGTCTTGGCTGGATGTTCTTGCTGATCTTCTAGGGGAGGGGCCTGTTGCAGTGATTCTCATATGTCTACTCGAGATGGAATTGTACCGTCCTTGCCAGGGGCCGGACTAGGCAATCTGCTTGGGTTTGTGCTTGCTGGCTTTTGTTCCCTGAACACTTTCCATACAGCCTTGGAGGATGAGAATGAAAATGGTGACCTCCCAGTCTCTGGCCCTGGAGGAGCCAAGAGCTTGGGGGTCCTGTCTTCAGTGAGCCCTCAGAGAAAAGCAGTTAATCACACCTGTCTCCCTGCTCT
This sequence comes from Mustela nivalis, assembly GCF_964662115.1. NCBI lineage: Eukaryota > Metazoa > Chordata > Mammalia > Carnivora > Mustelidae > Mustela > Mustela nivalis. The sequence goes on from NC_139021.1 coordinate 11,408,528, forward strand.
CTGGCTGCTCTCCATGCTCAGCCAGCCTATGACGGAGCATTTCTCTCTCTGGCAAACAGCCCCGTTTGGAGTCTCCATTCCCAGCAGATTCCTGCAGCATGATCCTGCGCCGCTCCTCCGGGGGAAGAAGGAGGGGGGTCTCCCTGGATCTGCCACTTGCGGGGTCTCTACTCAAGGAGCAATATCCCAACTGTGCCTTGGATCATAGTTTATGGCAGCTCTGAGCTGAGAGCCCCCTGCTCAGCTCTGTCTCTGCAGCTGGCTTCCCTGCTCTGATACCGGGGAGCTCTGCCACACTCAGGCACGCCTGGTCTTTCTGTGACCCCGTGGGACCCAAGACCACATTGTCCCCATGAGGGCTCCAGCCCCCACTTAGCCTCTGGAGCGATGTCCCTCAGTGGAGCAGACTTCTAAAAGGTCAGATTTTGTGCTCTGCTGCGTCACGGCTTGCTGGGAGCCGGCCCCTCTCCCCACGGGCTGTCTTCCCATGTATCGCCTCTGCAGGTCCTGCCTTCCAGCAAGTGGTCGCTTTTCTGTTTGTAGGATTACTGCTCTGCTTCTCTTCTCGATCTTCTGTTGAGTTTAATAGGTGTTCAGAGCGATAACTGTCAAGCTGAGTTCCTGGGACCGGAAGAAATCCGGGTCGCCTGCTCCTCTGCCATCTTGCTCCTCCTCTCAGTCCTGCTTCTCACAGCCACTCTAGAGAGGAGGGTTCGTTTCCATTTTATAGACGAGATGGCTGACAGAGTCTGATTTTCTTTGAAATTGCACAGCAGTGCTGTGACAAGTTATTGAGCTATTCTACACTTAGGTCCCTCTCTGATTGGTCGTGATGATTACTGTAGTTCATGTAAGTCCAAGGTCGGCTGCCTTGGGCCATGCTAAAGGTTCTGTCTCTTCCTGGTAATGATGTGTAAACAGCAAACCCCGCTCACCCCCTAGTGGACCTGGGGTGACCTGCAGGCACTGCGGCGGCAGCCTTCACCTTCCTTCAGTCCATGCTCACCAACAGTTAGAAAACATCCAGTGTTATGTTTTCTGCCTTCCCTAAATGTACAGCATGTTTTCATTTACTGTGAGCTTAATGGCCCTAACATCTCCTGGTACGCTTGGCAGGAGTCTCTGACCTCTCAAAGTGAGTCCTGTTTTTGTTCGTATTCCTCAGGAGAGAGCAGCTTTGGGGAGGGGAAAGAGCATCAGCACGCTTCCCCTCGCGGCTCTGCCCACTCACGGAGCAGGCTGAGGACGTTTCCCAGCCGTGGGGGCACACACACACCCCACCACCCACGGCCCCCTCCCGCCGGGCACGGCCTGAAACGCTGCCAGGGGAGATACAGAGATAGTCTCCCACATGGAGAGGGACAAAGAGGGACCCAGCGCAGAGGTGTCCTTAGCACTGGGAGAAGTGCAGCCCCAATCCCATCATCCCTATTCAGTCAAGGACTCACTCAAGCCACTCTCAGCAGTTCACCTGGGGAGCCCCAGGGAGCTCTCCGGGCTCCCCATCGCCTCGGGTCAAAGCCCCTGAGATATCAGCAGGATCCCAAACCGAGCTGCAGACATAATGTCCTCGGAGCATAAGGCAGGGCTTTAGCTACACCTCTCCCTCCCTCGCTCGCCTCAGTGCCCCAGCACCCTCCCCTCTGGGCTCTGTGTGGGGGGAGCCATCTGGAGCAAACAGCAGCTGTATTGCTGGGTGGACTGGGGAGTGCTGGGGGCACAACAAGCTCAGAGTTCTTGGCCTGTCCCTTCCCAAACTGAGCTCCCAGGTAGAGTGAGCCTGGTACAGCTGCGGTCCAGCTCCTCAGGGATGCAGGGATGCCCTCAGCACACACACACACACACACACCCCTTATAGTATCCTTACGACAACATTTTGTTACAGGAGCATCCCGGTGTCACTTACCTGCTGTCAGTGGCAGTAGATGGAAGGGGTTAACCTCTCCGACCCCACCGAATCAGTGGGCTTTGCTTCTGAAGAGAGACCAGCCCCGCCCAAAGCAGCTGTCTGTGGAGGGGTAGGGAGGAGGATTGGATTCACATTTTAGACAGAGGTCAGAGACTCTGCTGAGGGCAAAAGGAGAAGGTAGTGCTATTAAAGGTCATGGGGAATAATAAAGTGCTTTTAATTTAGGGAAGAGGAACATGGAGCGCCATTTCCATAAATGTTGGAAGGTGTGAACTGGAATGAGATGAAAGGTCAACCTCATAGTAGGTCACTTCTTGTCTGAAGGTCACTTGTCCACTGGGAAGTGAGTGGGGCTTGTAGACACACTTTAGGCCTAAGGTTGAAGAGAGTGAGACTTTACGATGACCCAGTGCAGTGAACATGGGCCTTTTCAGATCTGACTTAATCCTCAAAACAAATCAGAAAGGAAAATAATGTGCAGAACAGCTTGATAATTTGCTATCACACTTACTGTGTGACTTTGGGGGAAATTAGAATGCCTTTATTGAGATTCGGCTGTTGGGGAAATAGAATGAAGAAGAAATTCTTCTCCCAAGCCAAGAAACCTGCCCCCCAAGGTAGTCAAGAAAGAAGAGAGCGTCATTACTGAGTCAGTGTTAAACCGGAATGTGGTGCACATCACGCGATGTGGAGATTGCGAAGACCAAGAAATCTCACTTTTTAATACAGCCACGCAGATACATCAATTTCATACACACTGGCAAGATAAATGATAACTAGTCTTCCGAGAAACAGGCTTGACAGCACCATCTATCACACAGAATTGTGTGTGACTCACTTTACCTGGTAATTGGGGTGACCATGTATGTTAGCTAATTAGCTTTACCTAGAAGAAAAACATGCTTCTCCTATTTTTATGGGAGGAAGTACATTTGTCACTTGGAGCGAGGAACCCATTGAATGTAAGTTCTGGCCCTTCCCCCAGGAACTGGGAGGGGTGATACCTCTTCACCTTTACCCCTCCCTCAAAGAATGGTCTCAGGTCCTGGAGAAAGACAGTCCTGAGTCCTAACACTGAGTTTCCAAAAGGACTTATATGTATTTCAAAGAGAAGAGAATGTGCTTACAATCACTTGTTTTCTAAAATTAGCATTTCAGTGATCAGACACCTGTCACCAGCAAGGCACGGTGCGCCCTGAAACACATGAGGCCAGAGGGTGCGTGAGCATGCACAGTGCAGTGCGGAGTGGACCGGGATGTTGGAGGAGGTTTCCCTGGGCTGCGGGGAGGGGGCTGAAATGGAGGGCCGAGGCATGAGGTGATCTGGGTGGGGGAACCTGTACGGAGATGAGGGAAATGTGTGTGGTTGTAGGCGGAGAGGCAGGTTGATGGATGGGGCTGGAAAGAGAGGCAGGGGCCTGACATGTCTGGGGCTGGGTCCGAAAACCCCACTGGCAGGACAGCAGCGGCTCACTGAAGCGCTCTGAGCAGTCGTGCGGGGTGATCAGGAGTCGGTTGCATAGAGATGTAATTTATATAAACTAAAACACACCCGTATGTGCTTTTTATGAGGTTCAGCAAATGTCTCCAGTGCGTTACCGCCCAACCCAAGGATCCTTGTGGCTTGTTGTCATCTACGGGTCTCCTGACCCTCAGCCCCTCAGAACCACTGATTGGTTTTCTGCCTAAGCAGGTAAAGGCCATCCTACCGTATGCGCCCTTTGGAGTCTGGCTTCTTAGCACCGTGCGTTTGAGCCTCCTGGCTCCTGTCTCATCTTGTGATGTACTGTCCCCTGCATCCCCTGTGTGGCTTCTTTCTGCTGCTGAGGCTGCGCTCACCGGTTCCCCAGGGCAGGACAGTTCCGCTGTTTCCGGTTTGGAGCTCTTCTGCACAGGAACTCGTTTGTGCACGTTTTTCTGCGAACATAGGTTTTCATTTCACTTGTAAACACTTAAGACTCAGACCGCTGGGTTGTGTGGTGTGTGTTCTTTAACTTCACGTAGGGTTGTCGAATTGTTTTTTGGAAGTGGCTGCCGTAGTTTGCATTCCCAATAAAGTTTCATTTTCTCTGTGTCCTTGGTAGCACTGGGCCTTGTCGTGTGCTTTGATTTTTGCCATTCTCATAGCTGCATGGCGACCCCTCCCTGCGGCTTCCGCTTGCTTTTCCCTAAAGACTCATGGGGTCAGACTTCTCCTGTGCTGCCCCCCTCACCCCCACCTCCCCGCAATCTGTGGATCGTCTTTGGTGAAGTCTTTATTTAAATATTTTGTCCATTAAAATTTTTTTTTCTTATTTTAAACTTTGACAGTCCCCCCCCCCCCCAGTTCTGCTGAGATCTAGTTGACATACAGCTCTGTGTGTGCTCAGGTGTGCAGCATTATGACGTGACTGACATCTATTATGAAATGATGACCACAGTGAGTTTAGTTAATATCCATCATCTCCTCCAGATACAAAAAGAGAAGAGAAAAACACATTCCCCCCCCTTGTGATGAGAAACCTTAGTATTTACTCTCTTCACAACTTTCAAATATACCATACACAGGGGCACCTGACTGCCTCCGTCAGTGGAGCATGAAGCTCTTAGTCTCAGGGTTGTGGGTCTGAGTCCCATGTTGGGCGTGGAAATGACTTAAAAAATAAAATCTTAAAAAAAAATACCACACAGCAGTGTTAGCCGTAGCTATAATGTTGTACGTTACGTCTCTAGTACTTATTTCTCTTATAACTGGAAGCTTACACCTTTTGACCACCTGGTTCATCCATTTCTACCTGTCCCCCCCACCCCATCGCGGGTTAACACAAATCCGATTTCTTTTTTCTGTGAAGTTTTTTTATTCACATATAAGTGAGATCACACAGTATTTGTCGTTCTCTGCTTACTTCACTTAGCATAATGCTCTCTAGGTCCAACCATATTATTGCAAATAGCAGGATTGCATTCTTTTTTATGACTACATAATGTGTGTTTGTGTGTATGTGTGTGTGTGTGTGTGTGTGTGTGTCCTACCACTTCTTAAACGGATTTACCCATGTATCTGTTGGTGGACACTCAGGTTTCCATGACTTAACTATTTTAATAGAGCAGCAGTGAACATAGGGGTGCAGATATCTCTTTGTTTGCTTTAAGTAGATTCCCAGAAGTGGGATTGCTAGACCATCACGATAGTCCCACTGTCCGTTTTTGGAGAAGCCTTCCTCCCATTTTCCATATTGGCCAAATTTGTTTACTGTCCCACCAGCAGTGCATAGACCCACCAGTGCTCGTTGATTTTCGTCTTCCTGACAGTAGCTGTTCTGACAGGGGTGAGGTGCTATTTTACTGTGGTTTTGATTTGCATTTCCCTGATGCCCAGCGAGGCTGAACATCTATTCAGGCCCCCACCTATGGTCCATCTGGATGTCTTCTTTAAACAAAATGTCTTTTCACATCTTCTGCCCGTTTTCTCATTGGGTGGTTTGGCTTTTGCTTTTGAGTTGTAGGAGTTCTTTGTATGTTTTGGATAGTAACCCTTTATCAGAAATAGGATTTGCAAATACTTTTTCCCGTCTGGCAGTTTGCCTTTTCGTTCTGTTGGTGGTTTCCTGGGCTGTGCGCAGTTTTGCTTCGCTGTCCTTCCTCTTGTTTGTTTCGTGCCTTCTGTCTGGTCTAGTCTAAGAAGTCATCACCAGGATCATGCCAAGGAGCTTCCCGCCTTGTCTTCTTCCACAGTTTTTATGGTTTCAGGTCTTACAGCCAAGGCTCTAATCCATTTTGAGTTAATTGTGTGTGGTGTGAGATAGTGGCCCAGTTTCATTCTTCGCCGTGTGCTTCCAACAGTGCTGCAGAGGCTGCCTTCCCCATGTATATTCTTGGCTCTTTTGTTGTAAATTAGTCACCATAGACGCTTGGTTTTATTTTGGGGATCCCTATTCTGTTTCCTCGATGGATGTGTCTGTTTTTTGTTTGTTTGTTTGGATTTGGTTTTGTTTTTGTTTTTTTTTTGCCAAGGCCGACTATTTTGATTACTATAGATTTGTAATGTAGTTTGAAATCAGGAAGCATAATGCTGCTAGCTTTGTTCTTTTTAAGATTGCTTTGACTATTTGGGGTGTTTCTGGTTCCACACAAATTTTAGGATTATCTGTCCTATTTCTATGAAAAATGCCATTGGAATTTTGGTAGGTACTGCATTGAATCAGTCAATATCTTTGGGTAGCATGGACATTTTAACATTATTAATTTTCCAATCATGAGCATGGAATATCTTTCCAATTTTTTGTGTCTTCTTCAGTTTCTTTCATTAATGTCTTATAGTTTCCAGTGTACAGATCTTTCACTTCCTTCATTAAATGTATTCATAGGTATTTTATTCTTTTTGATGGAATTGTAGATGAGATCATTTTCTTAATTCTCTTTCTGATAGTTTGTCATTAGTGTATAGAAATACAACAGATTTTTTTGTGTATTGATTTTGTGTAAGAGATTGTTTTTTCCCTCACCAAATGCTCTTGGTACCCTTGTAAAAAACAATTTGACCACGTTTGTGAAGGTTTATTTCAGGGCTCTTTATTTTAGTAGAAGATCAGAAAACAAATAATGTATGAGTTTCCTAAGGCTGCTGAAACAGAGGACCGTAAACTGGGTGGCTTAAAACAACAGCAGTTTTTTCTCTCACAGTGTCAGAGGCTAGAAGTCTGACATCGAGGTGTCAGTAGGGCCGTGCTCCTTCCTATGGCTCCTGGGGAGACTCCTTCCTTCCTTCTTCTAGCTTCTGGTGGTTGCTGGCAATTTTTGACATTCCTTGGCTTGAATCTGTATCACTCCAGTGTCTGCCTCTGTCTTTGCACGACCTCTCCCTTGCCTGTCTTTGTTTATGGCATCTGTTCTGATAAGGACCCCAGTCACATTGGATTTAGGGTCCCATCTAATCCAGTGCGACCCTTCTTCACTGAGTGTATCTGCAACTGTATGTGTTTCTAAATAAGGTCACATCTTAAGGTTCTGGGTGGACGTGAGTTACCGAGTGAGCTTTCCTGACTTTAGGGGTGTGAAGACGTGTGCATATCCGTATAGGGTATAGGTAGGGGTTGGCAGCTGACTGAGGAGGTAGGGAGTGCCCCACTTAAAGCACTTGAAAATGTTGCTATCTACACACACACACACACACACACACTCTTGGAGCTGCTGAAACTGGGCTTGTAGGCAGCCAGCTTGGGCTCTCTCATAGGCCAGAGCAACAAGTTTTTCCCCAGGTAAAATGAGAAGTCACTGGAGGCTGTGACTGCTGGGTGGGGCAATGGAATGGAAGGAGGCAGGCATGGGCTTGGGGAGAATATTAAAGAAGTTTCTCTAATTGTCCAGGCAGTAGATGGTATATTTGAAAAGATAGGAGCCTGAAAAGTGAAGATACTCGATTCTAGTTTAAATAGATCCCAGGAATGTATTGAGGGTAATTATTCTTTTTTCTAACTTTATTCGTCTATAGGGATCATATCTTTGTTGGCTTATCTACTGAATGGTAGGTCGTGACTGGTTGTCTTTTCCCATGAATTTCCACTTGGTGCCAGAAGGTGGCAGCATTGTCAAACAGCAGGTAGCTTGTTGGGGATTCCAGGCACTCTGTCCTTTCTTTGCTTTGGGACCTACGGAAGGAAAGGCAGTCTCCTCTCTTCCAGCACGTCTTGGCCGCCTCCCTGCCCCCACTTCTCCCTTCCTTCCCCTTCCAGCTTCCTCCCTGCTGAGTTAACATGGAAGAGGCTGGGAGAAATGGGGCAGTGGCGGAGGCGGTTAACGCTGGGTTCTTTTTATATCTTCAGGATAGAATCTCCCGCTTAAACACTACATTGATTGTATTATAAATGTCTCTCTTAAAGATCTCTGGGACGTAAGACCTGAATTATGGGGAATTTAGACCTATGTTCAATGTTTCAGAAAAGCTGTACCTTAGTAAAATGTCAGTAGCTTATACCAGGATCATTATGAATTCTGTGATAAATCTGATTGTCTTGTGCTGAGCAAAAGCCCAGATTAAGAGTTCTTAATAAGCAGGGATATATTATTTCTAAATAAATTCAGCTAAGAAATTAAACTCTTTGAAAACAGTGGAAGCTTGGTCAAGACATGTGACAGCAGAGGAGACGACAGTGTGGGTGGGGTTCACTCTCGTGTTGGAAACAGAGCTTGTCTTCAGAAGCTCAGAGTGTTGTGATCGCTTAGTGGGGACAACTGCAAGAATCTGCAAATCCCCAGCTTTGTGACCTCTGGTAAAGAATTCAGATTCTCTGAGCTTCGTCTTTCTCATTTATTGAAGTGTTTTGGGACCCAATTGAGTAATGTATGTCAAGAGCCTACCACAGTGCCTAGCACACAGCCAGCAGAGAGTGCGTTTTCCTTCAAATAACCAAGGGCAACAGTAACACGTTAAGTTTAGGAGTCCTTCTGGTACTTGATATGGTGACCCCGGGAAGACTCAAAAGCAGTGGATGACAAGAAGAGTAGGATTCTCTGCTCTGGGACATTTGAATTACTATTTTAATTTTTAGGTATTCTTAGGCAATTGGGCGTATTTAAAAATGTCCCCTCCCATGGGAGTGGGATGGTAGGTAACTCAACTCCCGGGCTACGAACTTCTTTCTTGGCCTACTTCACAGGAAGTGATAGAGAACATATTAACAGTTGTTAAAAAGAAACACAAACATCAGTGGGTCTTTGCATTTGAATATAATTAGCCCTCAGTTGCCTGAGGCTGGAGGACAAATCCTGGCTTTAATCTTCAAGGCCCTAATTGTCACAGAGGAAATAAGACAGTGATTTCCTTCCATTGGTCACCTTCTCTTATTTCTGCAGGGGCGTATGGTCCCCCCTAAAATGATAATGTCCTATGATAATGGAAGTGGGACTCCTTTGAGCCTGAATGTAGACCTTTTGGGTTCAGGTCTACTCTTGAGGTGTCCTCAGGCCAGCAGAGGGCAGGCGTGCGCCCCACTGCCTGCTAGGTGTGCCTGGAGCACAGGCTGGGGGAGGACTTGCCATCACAGCACCTCAAAGGCACGAAGGTAGGAGAGAAATCCTGTTCAGCTGGCCTTTGTGTCCTTAAACTCCTTTGATGACATCGCTTCAGGAGAAGGACCAGAAAATCCCCAAGTGGGACTCGAGACCCACCGTTCCCCCTGTGTCCCGTGCTCTAATGTTTTCTCCTTCTCAGGACAAGAATGGACTTCTCAGGCTCTGCCGCTCCTCAGTTGTTCTTATCTTGGATACATTCTGTTCCTTATATGCCTCATACTCCCTCTTCCACCCCCATAAGGGAGGAGGATTATGCTAATTCTAACAGCACTGTTTCCATAGTTTCAAATAGTTCCTTTTCATTAAAAATTTTTAATGTTCTTTCTTTTTCTATAAAATTCAAGTTAATCGTTCCTTTTTAAATAATTAAGCTTTCTAATGGCTCTTTGTTTAAAAGTCTCTTTCCCTGGTGAAGGATGATCCTGTCTTTGGGGTGTGAATCTGTCTGTATAGCTTCCCCTAAAGGATTAGGGACAAGCTTGTCATTCAGTGAGCTGCTCCCTGTAGTTCACTGAATTCACAAAATGCCAGGTGTTGAGGATACAAGAGTGAGGGAGACACCCTCAAGGAGTTTCTGTTTGTGTTGTGTCCAGAAAGGAGAAAGAGGATTATCTATTGTCCCACAATAAACCACCCCAAAACACAATGGCTTAAAATAGGACATCTTTAATTTATATTTCCCTGTTCCTGTGGGTCGGGAGTTTGGGAGTGGCCTTCCCTGGGGTGGTTCTGGCTGGGTGGGGGGGTTTCTTGAGAGGGCACTGGAGGGTTAGCGGAGGCCACAGGCATCTGAAGGCTTGCTTGAGGCCAGAGGCTGTTTAGAAGATAATTCTCTCACCTTGCTTTTGGCAGGAAGACTCAGCTCCTTACCACACGGGCCTCTCCAAAGATGGCTGGAGTGCCTCAGGACAGGGCAGGTAGCTTCCCCAGAATGAGTGAGAGAGAGAGAGAGAGGGAGGGAGAGAGGGAAAGTTTCAGTTTTTTCTGTGATGGAGTCGCATGCTGTGAATTCTGTCCCATTGTATTAGTTAGAAATTAGTTGTTAAGCCCAACTCCCACCCCTGCTTTATCTCCTGAGGGGAGAAAGACCAAAGAATTGGTGGACTTATTTTGAAACCATCACATACATATATGACTTTGCGTGTCTATATTTTTCAAGGCCACGACTCCTCAGGTTGCAAAAGCAGGCCCTTGTGCCCACATAGCCATACATTAATTCGTCCATACATTCATTCAACCAGTATTTATCGAGCTCCCATTGCTTGCCAGGAATCCCAGCACTGAAACATTTTTCTTTGTTTCTTCACTCGGTCTCTGGGAGGAGTCAGAAATACTTCCTGCTTCATTAGAAATTTGAAAGGCTATTTCCTAGAGTAACCAAGAAATAGACCATCTAGCCAAGGTGTGGGTGCATCCCAACCAATTGCAAATTAAGTATGCAGTTGTACTTGATTTAAGTGTATTCTGGGTCACTTTTTATTTTGGAAATTCTTCTTCTTTTGTAACGGTTGCCTAGCAACCAGAGCTTTACTCAGTTCACACCAGGAGTGTTTGAGCTGAGTTGCTCAATAGCATTAAAATTCACTGGGTTCCCCAAGCAGAAGAGAAGCTGCTGGATGCTGAGCCCGGATGGCCACCTGGCAGGGTGGAGGTGGGGGGGGGTCGAGGTGGGAAAACCCTGGAAGGAGCAGAGTTTGCTTGGGGTCGAGGGAGGGATGTGCATACATGGCCGTTATTCCTCCGTATAGGTGGCGCGAAATGACATGATTTATATCGAAGAAAGGATAACGTTTGTTTTCAGATGTCCTTGACACTTGCTTCAGCAGCCCTTGCCATGAAACAGGAATGACACGGAAAATAGAACATGGCTTGTTTGCGAGTCAGTGCCTCACATCTGTGAATGTTCTACAGTTTTATGATTAGAGGCTGTCAATTTTAGGGATGCTGGCACAGTGATAACTCAAATCCAGCTGCTTCCCCAAATCTGCACTGGCCCCAAACAAGAAAATCTGATTAGGATCCTTTTTTATGTATTTTGAAATAAATTAGATCCGGAAAACATCTCTGGAGCACGTGCCATACCCTAGACTCGGGATGAAGTGTGGCCAAAGTGCAAAAACATAATCATGTTTGGACCCTCTGGTTCATTCATTCAATCGATAAATATTTATTAGGTGTAGAACTTGCCAGGTTCTCGCCCAGGCTCTGGAAATAGAGACATAAATAAAACTGATCTCCTCCCTGTCCTCATAGGATTACCTTCTTGTGGGGCTCATGACATAATGACGAGGAAAGCAACACTGTAGCTCTCTCGGGGAAGGAGGAGGGAACAAGGGCTCCAGCAGGCGGGTGAGGCTTCTGACAGGTGCACGGGGAACCCAGGGCCACCAGAATCTGCGTTTCTGGATGCTTTTCTGGGGATACCATGTTGGATGTGTGGATTGTTCTGTCACAAACCTGTTTACTAGCACTGCCAACCCAAAGTGCTGCAGGAAACCAAGCAAAACCATAACGCCCCCCACCGCCGCTCTCCCTCCCAGTGATTCAGTCATGAGAGCTTCATCTCTTTCCAAGTTTCTTCCTCTTATTCAAGGAGGGCTCTGAAGTTTCTCATTGTGCTTGTGAATTGCCATTCCTGAACCCTGCAGGGCCTTCAGTGGGGTGTCGCTAGAGTCTAGGGAATAGAGGAAAGACACGTCAGGTATTTTTAAGATGAGTGAGAGTGGAGTGACATTGGAATTAAGAAGTATGATTAAGAGGCATACAGGACAGGTGTTTTATTCTGTCTGTCTATTTGTCTATTAGTGTTCCTTACTTTAGGGTATCAGCTCCTCAGTGTTGCTTTGGGGACCCATCCCTCCCACTTACAGTCATTAGGACTTAGGGGGACCCCCCCCATCCCTGTGGCTAGGGTCAGTGGACTGGGTCCGACTATTAAGAGTACACACAGTACATTATTCTCGAGCCACAGTCATCACTTGTTCAGGATGTTTGCTGGAACAGTGGACAAGGCACCTTGTTACCAGTGGCATTGCCAACAGGTAGGATGTGAGTCCACAACTGTGTTTGCCCTTACATGAGGGGAGCCTGACTGAGAGTGAGGTCAACTCAGCGAATTAGGGCAGAGCTATGGAGATTGGTATTTGGTAACAGTGAGGCCCTGGATTCAGCCTTGCCTGAAGCCTGTATTTCAGTTCCACTGGCCAACAGACTATCTTTTTTAGTAAAGGTAGTTTAACCTGGAATTTCTGCCATTTTTGCAAAAAGAACCCTTGGTAAAGAACCCTTGGTAATGCTGCAGGATACTTAATACAGGTGAACAATGAGAAGACTTTAATAAAGTAATTGAAATTAGGGAAGTTATTGAGAAGAACTATAGAAGAATATGGTACAGGAAGGAGAGAGGGAGGAGTCAGTAAAGTTTAGCCTCTTGATGATTAGAAGGATGGTGGTGTTCTTAGCTAAGATAAGTAAATTGGGACAGTGATCTGGAGTGAGACAAGGACAGGAGACCAACCATAGGTTTTGCTGCACTGTGAGTGCTGGCTGGGCGTCTGATCTGGCAGCTGGACGTTTAGGACTGAAGTGGAGGAGAGAGACCATTTCTAAAATGGGAGGCAGTAGTTAAAATAAGTAGTGGAGCCATAACCAAGGGAAGGCCTGGGGGGTGGGTGTCTAAGTCTGCTTGGACTGCCATAACAAAATGCTGGAGAGGGAGTAGCTTAGTGGAACTTTATTTTCTCATGGTTCTGAAGACTAGAAATTCAAGATTGAGGTGTTCAGACTATCAGATTCCTGGTTTGCAGACAGCTGTTTTCTTGCCTTTCCTAGGTGCATGGAGAAAGAGAGAGAGAGAGGGAGAAGGGAAGGGAGGTATCTTTCTTTTCTTAAAAGGATGCTGTTCTATCAGACTAGGAATCCATCCTCATGACCTTATTTAACTGTATTGTTTCCTAAAAGCCCTATCTCCCAATATAGTCATATTGGGTGTTAGAGCTTCAATGTAGGAATTCTGGGGGGACACAGTTTAGTCCATAGCATGTATGGACCCAAGGAGAGGTCACAGGTTGGGGACTCAAGAGCAGGAAGAGGATGAATGAAGGTGATGTCTTGTCACCATGCTTTTGTGTGCGGTCCTCATTTCCTGGGATCCGCGACTTTTATGTCAGTCATTTCTTTGGGACAGTCCAGACAATACCTCTTCCAGGAATCGTCTCTCACAGGTACCTAAAGTTGGGCTTCTTAATACCTATTTCAGTTTCCCACCACACTTACCACATTTTATTATCATATGTCTGTGAGTTTGCTTCTGAGACAGACGTGGCTTGGATTTCAAACCGAATCTTCCTGTCTCCAGAACCCATGCTTGTCCCATTATGCTTTGCTGTGATGGTTTCTAACGCCACTACAGTGGAAGACAACTGGGGACCTTAAATGAAATGGTGACTATGAAACTGCCATGTAAAGTGTAAGTTAATGTGTGAATATAAGCTGACGTTATGTTACACACCTGTAATCGACTGTGTGTGTGTGTGGTTAAGGTGGCATCATTGCAAATGTATATAATGTTTGTGCGTGTGTTCATTAATATGTAATAAATCATGTCTATGTATGAATATATAATAGCATTGGTGTTTTGGAATTACTCTGAGTGTCCTCATGCATAACATGTGTGTGATATACAGCATATGTGTCTGAGACGCACGCTATGGTACGTGAGTGTGAGTGTGTGTATTTATCTCAGGACTCAGGATACAGTTTAGTTACTGGTTTTCAAAATGTTCTCTGTTAAGCAAGAATTTAGGCCAAAAAAGAAATGTATTTGGTATGTCCTAGTATCAGGACGTCATAAGGACTCACATTCATAATCTTGGATGTTGATATAACGAATAGTGATTAATCGTTACATTGAGTTGGTGGTTTTTAGCCTCTTAAAACAGGGTCATGGGCGCTGTCCTGTTCGTTCTCGCCACAGCCCCATGGGGGTGTCTGATTTCTGTGTTGGGAGAAGCACAGGCTCTGACTGTTGGCTTCTGCCAATTTACTAGATTTGCTGTCCTTTTATTTATTTATTTATTTTTACTTATCCTGGTACTGGTAGTGTGTTCTGTAAATGTCAGTTGGGGCCAGTTGGTTGATAGCGTTGTTCTCATCTCCTGTATGCTTCCTGTTCTATCAACTACTGAGGGATGGGTATTGGAATCTCAAAATATAATTGCTGACTTTTCTCTTTCTCTTTTTGGTTCAATCAGCTTTGGCTTTGCAGAGTTTTTAGTTGCAAATACTGGGAGAGATAGGCTGAGTTCTGCTTACTCCATTGTGCCTGGGACTGGGAGTTTTCACTCATCTGTTTCTTCTAGTAGATACAAAGTTCATGAGGAGAGGCTGTAGGTCATATATTGGTGTTCTTTTCACATGGTGAACAGGGCAACTCTGTTTAAGGGTGTGGACATAGTTGCCCTGTTCACTGTGTGAAAAGAACACCAGACCTTCACCTGCTATCACGAACTCCTTTTTACCCAGAAGATGGACACTTGACTGCCCGATGGGAACACAAGTGCAGTTTGTGTGGGTGAAATAGCACAAAATGCATGAATTTTTGGCCACTCTTGGGAAGGACATTTGAGGTTTTGTTCACAGAATCCATGGAAACAGAATTGTCAGATATTTTACTTAAAACTAGCAAACGATTAGTACTACATAGATTATAAAATAATATGATTTTATGGGAAGATAAGTGTTTTCAGAACCTCCACTCTTCGGAACATACCGTAGGCACTATTAGATCAGCCTGCTGATGGGTGACACTAATCAAGGAGAGCTCAGGTCCTCCCTGCTCACACACTGGCCCCATGTCCTCCGGGATGTTGTCCGCCATTCTCTGCACTCACATCTAAACATGTTCACGTGACGCCTTGTGAGCAACGGGAAAACAATGCAGTGTATCGACTGTCTCCGTCTGCTGGGGTGGCCGTGGCCAAGTCCATAGACTGGGTGGCTTCAACAACAGAAATTGATTTGCCCACAGTTCTTACTCTTCTTTTTTTTGAAGATATTTATTTATTTGAGAGAGAGAGAGAGATAGCGAGAGAGAGCATGAGCAGGGACAAGAGGGAGAAGCAGGCTCCCTGCTGATCAGAGAGCCCAGTGTGGGGCTCTATCCTAGGACCCCAGGATCACAACCTGAGCTGAAGGCAGATGCTTAACCAACTGAGCCACCCAGGCTCCCCTTTCTCACTAGTTCTTAAGGCTAGAAGTCCAAGATCAAGGTGCTGGCAGGTTTAATGTCTCCTGAGGCTTCTCTCCTTGGCTTATAGTGGCCATCTTCTCCCTGTGTCCTCACATGGTCTTTTCCCTTGTGTGAGCACACCCCTGGTATCTCTCTGTGTGTCCAGATCTTTTCTTCTTCTTCAGTTGGTTTTTTTTTTTTTTTTAAAGATTTTGTTTCTTTGTTTGAGGGAGAGAGAGAGAGAGAGCAGCTCAAGCATGCATGAGTCGGGGGAGGGGCAGAGGAACAAGCAGACTCCCCGCTGAGAAGCCTGATGACCTGGGGCTTGATCCCAGGACCTGAGATCATGACGTGAGCCCAAATCAGATGCTTAACCGACTGAGCCACCCCGGTGCCCCTTCTTCCTATAAAGACACCAGTCGGAATGTACTTGGGCCACACTAACACACTCATTTTAACATCTTTTAAGGTCCTAATTCCAAATTAGTTCTGTTTTGAGGTACTGCGGGTTAGGGCTTCAACACATGAATATGGGGCAGGGGCACAATTCAGTCCTTAACCATGACTGGTTTTAGAAAATAAACAAGTAATAAGGTTGTACCAGTGACAAACAACATGAGTGTTGGGAAGGACAGAAAAGAAGGACAGAAAATTTCAGTCAGTGTACAAAGACGAACTTCGAAAAGATGTCACTTCCCTGTGGGTGGTTTCACCTTGGACTGTTCACGCTCCAGAACTGTTTCTAATCAGCAAATCTTTGTTGAGTGTGGTACTCCTTAAGGTTTAACCATTCCTGTGCCACGTTTAAGATTTTTGCCGTATCTGTATAAAAGCTGTGCTTTGATTTAATTGTTTGTTTGTATTTCAGTTGACTCTCTACTCTTATATGAAGAAATCTGAAGACAAAATTTTTGTATCACTACCTCAAATGGCGAATCAGTATCATGTACTGTATACAGTGATAAAATATATATGCATGACAAAAAACATTATCAAATGTCCTCTTTCTGGCCGGGCACAAAAGATGTATTGGTCATGCCCTTTGGGAAGAGCTGGCGGATGTATGGATGTAAAGAAACACTGTTTCTGTCTGCTCATTGGATCAGGAGTTACTGAGTGTCTGGTCCATGATGGGCCCTGAATTGTCTTGTGTTGCAGTAGCGGTGGAACAGATGAGGTCTGGGCCCTCATGGTGCTTTGATACCAGCAGCTCATGTGAAGGAGTGGAACCAACCTTGACCTCAGGGTGGGTTTGGATGGGGCCAGAGCTTGGTAGGACAGCTTGCAAGGATGGACAGTGGGGACGCCATTAGAGATCAAGGTCGGCCACCAGCTTTTGGGGACTGCGACCGCATCCCGGGTCGTCTTCCCCTTCAGGACCTCGGCCCGGATGGTTAGTGACAGCTGCTTCCTGTGATGTGTTTGGGACTGTCTCTTAGTAATGTAACTGTCTGTTCCAAACATCTTTACTTAGCATTTAGTGAGAGCTCGACCTTTTTCCATCCAAGGCCATCACGTATATCAGTGGCCTCTGTGTGTGCTCCTAGCCAGGATAAATCCCCCAAGTCAGGGGCAGTAGATCATGGGCTCCATCATTTACGGCCTATAAATTAAAGGGTGGCTGGCAAATCTGGCTTCTGTGCCTGGCTGCTTGCTGCTTAGATACACAGTGTCACTCTTTTATCGGGGGATAGTGGGGGTAGGCTGTTTGGTCTCCCTCTGAGCCCCCTGAAAGACAGTATTTACAGGCTATGGAAATACCTTCACCGCATGTTTATTTCTTTGAGACACTCTGCCCCAAACTCATTGGCTCCTTGTTCTTGCCTCTGTCCCGGGCTGTCTGGGCATTTACTGGCTTGGGTGGTGTGCTCTCCACATTTCCAAGGCTTCTCAGTGGTACAGAATACGCTTTTAAAAACCCCACCACACCCAGAGTGTTTGGGGTTTCATAATGGCAAAGAGTGGCTGTCTTCAGCACTCTGAGGTTGCATTCCTGAGACAGGGTGTTCCTCGCTTTCCACTGAGGCCACAAAGCTCCATTGACGGCTGGGACCATCCCATCCATGCTCCTCGAGAGACTTGGCGCCACTCGTGGGTCTCCTGCCTCCCCAACCTATGAGAACAGATGTGCCACTGTGGAGTCTTAGATCTCGGGATGAGCATTGACTTTATAGGGAGATTGTTCCCAGAGACATCTCGGCCAGGTTCAGATTTTGGAGAATTGCGCTGTCTCCATATTGGGAACTGAAGTGGAATCATGTATGCAGTCCTAATTTGTCTTGGTTGAGCCCAAAGATGCCTAATGTTGATGCGGGGGTGGGTTGGGGGGCATAAGAGGGAATGAGCCTGGTGGAATCACGGGATGGCAGAGTGGAAGGTGGGTTGGGGATCCTCTGATGCAACACTTCACCAAACGCAAGAACCGCCTCCCCGACATCCCTGACGAGCTTCCATCCAGCTGCAGTCTGGGCGTGTTGGGCCCTGACTGGTCACCAGCCTTGGTGGGTGTCTTCTGCCAGCCGGAAGCTCCCAGATCCTCCATGCCTTCCCCTGTGCCAAGCTCTCAGGACCCCTGCTTGTCCCAAGGCAGGAGCTTTAACAAACTCTAGATGATCTGTGCATGAAACTCAACTTCGGGTCCCACCGGGCTCTTCCTCTTATCTCCTGTTTTTGCCCAGTCACTGGGACAAAATTGTCCTGACCCCAGGCTCCCATCCCTTTTACATTCTCTGGGACAAGCCCTTGTTTTCCGGATGTAGATATTTCCGAGCCCTGCCTTGCCCTAGTAAGATCTTCTCCCTGGGGCCTGTCACCTTGTCTCTGAGCGCCAGCCCAAGATTCAGGTCTTGTTGGCTGAAGACCGTGCTCCTAGAGCTTCTGAGTGTGGACTGCTCCTGGTTTCTTGTTGCTGTGTTCTGTCTTCCATGGCCAGTGGTCACGCTGAGCTAGCAGCCATCATGAGTGAAGATGGCCTGCCCCTGAGGCAGCCTGTGGGGCTGGATGCCTCCCCAGAACTTGCAGCTCAGCCCTTGCACAAAATGCTTGACTTCAGACCTTGGGCCCCTGGACCGGCTGTCTGTATCACAGCTGCAGCTAATGAGGGCACTCCTCAGCACCTACTAAAAAATGAGGTGGTAAATTCAGTTAACAATAAAATGTGCCCTGTGTTGAAGGCCTAAGACTACTACAGGCCATTTTGCTGTGCACTTTGCATGCATAAGGTCCCCAGAGCCTGAGGTCGGTGGTATTATTATTAGTATTATTGCTGCCTTCAGAGCCCAGGCACTCCAGCTGGAGCACCTAGCTTGGAATCCCAACTCTGCCTTTTTCCAGCTGAGTCCCTGGGATAAGCTGCTTAGCCATTTTATGGCTCAATTTTCTCATCCATGGAGGAGGACTAGTCCTGCCCACCTTAAGCAGTGGTTATGCAGCTAAAGCATTTAGAACCATGCCTAACCAGGCTAGAGGTGTGGAGCCACTTGTCCAGCAACACACAGTGACTGGTAAAGCTGGGACTTACAAAAAGGCCCCAGCCCAAGGCCTGGCTCTTCCTCAGCCTATCACTGCCCCCTTCCTCAGCCTTGGAATCTGGGAGATTACCTGTCTTAGGTAATCACCTGATGTCTTCGGTGGCAGTTCTTGGCAACAGTGAAATGCCTTGCTCTCATTGACTTTGGACTAGGCACTTGTTGTCTGTAAAGACCATGTTATTCATCTGCTTATCCAGAAAAAATCAGTGTCTCTGGCATCCTGGTTAAGAGAGCGTAATTGGCTTTTTGCAACTACTTGCACCTGGGTTTGGGCTCTGCCACTTCCCAGCTGGGTGATCTTGGGCAAGTCAGCAAATCTCTTCCCCTGTTGTTTTTCTCTTCCATAGAGGAAAGAGGTTGACATTACCTTCCAAGGCTGCATCCAGTTCCTTTTGATGACCTGAATCAGAGCAGGCGTGAAAGGACCCTGTAAACCTCTTTACACTCCACCGGTCTCATCCGGGAAGTGGGATGGTCATACGTGCCCTGCAAAGGGCTCTGCACATTGCCTGGCCCACAGTGACTACCCAGTAGATATGATCTCTCATCGTCACCGTGCCTGTAGGGGTCCTGTGTTAAGGTGAACAAGATCTCGGTTGCTTTTCTCTGCTGAAGGGTTTCACCTAAGCCATCCCTACTATTACCCTCCCCTTCGGGACAAGTGCTTAAATTTGCAAGATTGTTGCCCGGCGTTAACTGTAGCACACAGGGTATGGCTGGGAAGCAGATTTTTCCTCTGCCTATGGATAACTAGTCTCCAGGGAGCCTCAAACCTGTGACCCTGGCTTCATTAGCCCTGTGAACCGGCTGGCCCAGCCCGCCCTTGGTAATAATTCCTGCCAGGTCACAAAGAATATTTTACCCCATGAGCCTTGGGTTAATACCAACCTTTGACCCTATTCACTTAAAAGGTAATAAGCAACAGAAGCATTCATTCATTTATCCAGCAAACATTTATCAAGGGACATTCTTGAGTTTCTTAGTTCATCCCGACTCAGTGTGCCGGCTGCCGATTCTTTGAGGCTGCGCATTCTTGCCGAGATAAGAACAAAGTCAGGTATCTGAGTTTCCCTGTCTTGGGGCCATTCATCACCTTTTCTCTTCTCTCCACACCCAATTGAGTCAGGAACTCGCATTAAAAGGGCTTTGAGCTGATGACTCTGAGAAAGCCCAGGACCCAGATTCCCTTTCCTTTATGATCCCATTAGCAGGCTGATGGGTGACGGCCCTGGGAGGGAGCGAGCGCAAGAAAGCCCCGCTGACAAATGCAGAACACATGTTCCCTGTCTCGAGGAGGTGGCACTTCCTTTACACGTGCAGGTCTCCTCCATTCAGTTCATTCCAGCAAGTTTTGGGCAAGCGCCCGATTGCTCATTTATTCAATGATTTATTCATTCATCCATCAAACATGTTTTAAGTGTTGTGTACAAGTGCAGCACTGTGCTGCACACTGGGCTGGAAACAAAAGCCATATACAACGCTCACCCCGCCTGCATTCTAATGGGAGACACGATTTGCATTTGTAAGACACCCAGCAAAGAATTGCGTGCACAGGGGAGAAGAAAAAATATTTATTTCATTTATCATTCATGCATTCATGCATGAACACATCCTTATTAATTACCGACTGTGGGTCATGCAGTGTGCTCGATGCTGGTACCCGGAGATGAGCGACAGAGGTACTGTTTTTACCACCAGGGCAGGGCAGGAGACCACCTTAGACTAGCTGATGAAGGATCACCACCGGTAGGCTGAGGTCTCAGACACAAGAAAGAGACCGCCATGCCAAACGTGGGGAAAGGGGCTTCCAGACAGAGGGACTGGTATACGCAAAGCCCTATCTTGGAAAAGAGGTAGACATTTCGAGGAGACGTTTAGAAAACAGGCTTGAGGACAGGAGAGTCACAGTGGAAGGGAGAGGACATTGGAGAGCTAGGAAGGGACCAGGTAGTGTCGAAGTTGGGATCCACTGACCTTCTTCTCTTTCTTCCTTCCTTCCTTCCCTCCCCTGCTCTCTCCATCCCTCTCTCTCTTCCTTCTCGTCTCCCCTGCCTCCCCTCCTGCCTCCCCTGCCTGCCTGTGCTTCCTGCTTCCCCTGCCATTCCTTTCTTCCTTCCTTCCTGGGTCAAAGAGAAACTGTTCAAGAGTTTGAAGCTGGGCATGATTCTAGTTCAGCCTACTGTGTGTCTCTGACATATCAGGCTTCGTGCCAAGGGTGCTCCTATTAAAACAAATACCATGAGCTTAAAAACTCACCCAGTGCTATTTTTTTCCTTTCCGGGAGCGTCAGCAAGTCGAATGTAACCAGTTGCTCCAGGGTGTGGGATAGAAAAACACGTTTCTTGAATGTCTGGAGGGGGAGTTCGGTGAGAATTAGAGACAGAAGCACCACGGATGGTGTAAGACTTGTGTGAGGTCCTCTTGGATTCAGAGAATGGGGAGGGAGAACAGAAGAAGCTCGAGGAAAATCCTTCCTCCCTTTTTCTTTTCTCTGTACATTGTTTCCTAATTTGTCTTCCATTAATGCCTCTATGGAGCAGGAACGTTTATTCCTATTTTCAGATGGGGAAACTGAGGCCCATAAAAGTAATTAGCCAAGGACACTCATCTAGTTGGTGGCATGGGCACTTGCCTGAAGTGGGAAGGGTTTTCACATCTCGGTGGCATACCAGAAAGAGAGCCAGTCGTTCTACAGCTGGAGAAGGCTTTGTGTTAGAAGAGGAATTTTGTCCCTTTTTGTCTGCTGTTGGTGAAGGATGGCATTCCACATTTCCATCTGGCAGTGCTTGGACAAGGTCTAGACGAGGGCCGTGCGATGGCAGAAGCCCGCCTGTCTGCATGGCCAGGCCAAATGGCTGGCCCCATCTGGCACCCTGCCGCAGCTGCTTCTCTGGCCTCTGTTAACCAGCATGCGTGTAAGGCTTCTGCTCTGGCTGGGACTGAAATTGCCCTCGGTTCTGAGACCTGGTGAGTATGGGAATGTTGTCTTGGCCATGTTTCCCTTTCGAGGCTCAAGCAGGCTTCTCTGAGGCTGGACTTGGCAGGATTGCATTGCTTTCTCTTGCTTCTCACCCCAAACTTCTCTCTGAACTCTGTGGGGAGCTCCCTGCCATTCTCTCTGTAGGACCTGGAGTTTCTGTCCTTGCTAAGGAGGCTTCTGGAAGGAACCAAGATCCCCTCTTTATTCAGTCCGAACTGGCTAGCCTCACTGGGTCTGTGGTGTCCTGGGCTCCTCAGGAGCTGCTGATGCTCCAGCTGGGGCCGTACTCAGGCCTCGGGGACTATTCCCTTGACTGTGAACCTTCGGTCCTGTCTAGGTAGAGCTGGCTGCATGGGCATGTGACCTGCGCAGGTGCACAAAATCCATGCTTAGAAAGGCCCCGACCTTGATTCAATGCTGTGTTGCCACAGTCTCAAAATTCTTACTAGTTTTCTCCTTGAACTTGTACTTTGAAAGTGGATCTGATGGGACAGTGAAGTGTGCACAGTGTGGTGTTGTTGGTGCTTTCTTGTTCACACATAGTGTTTGTGGTGCCCATGGGCACTGAAGTCCAAGCTGTGACACATGGGAGGTGAGCACGACTGACGCCCATCAGGTGGGCGTGTTGTAGCTACACCCACGGGGGCGGAGGTGCCGATGGCCTCAAGAAGCCAAGCTTCCTACGTGACCTGGAACTTGGTGTGGAACACAGAAGGAAGATAGTGAAGTTCTCTCCATTGTTGTGTTACTTCCTGGGTTCATCAGCCCCTTAGACTGAATGTAATGGCAAAGAACAAAAGATGAAGTTCCCTCCCTTTAAGTCCCTCCTTGTCATCAGGGAGCCAGAGGCAGAGCGTTGGTAGAATGTGTGTGCATCAAGAAGTCAAAGAAAAATCGTCGACTTACTTTTGTGCGGTTTCTGCCATTCTGGCAGGAACGGGACACCAGTTACCAAATTTGCATCGTGTACTTTCAGTGATTCTTCCTGAGTTCAGTGTGTTTATATTTACCTTTAAAGTTGGCAGGGCGCAATATCGGGAGGAGTAGTCATCCTAATTAAGGTCTCAAAATGTTTCCCTCGGAATGATATTAAATAGCAAATAAGATAACAGCAAGACTAATTGAAAAAGATGCCAAGAAAGGTCTAAAAGCGTTACACCTTAGTTGTCATAAGGACACTTTTTTCTTCTTTTTTGAACAAGGGCCGCTATATTGCTATTTTGCGCAGGGCCCCACAGTGATGTAGCTGTCCCTGCACCCAAGGGTTATTTGATCAAATGTCTTTGCAGTGTGTCGCCTGAACAGCCACATAACTCATCTGGGCTGAGAAGCCTGCAGAGCTAGCCTCAGTCCTTAACCATGGTCTGAACCTGAGCATCCAGAGACAGACAGATCAGTAGGTATCTGCTCTTCTAGGAGTTTACAGTTCAGTGAGGGGAGCCCAGAGCAGGCGCCCCTACTTGGCCTTTGCTGCTCTGTTTCTCAGAACCGAGAACGTTGCTGGTGCACAGTGGGTGCCCCATGAATGCTTGATGAACACACGAACACGAAAGCATCCGATTCCATGGCAGTGGGGGGGTTATGGTTAATGGGGGAGCCAGTGTGGGCGCTGGAGAGAATGCAGCTTTCCAAAGGCCAGTCAGAGTGGCCAGGGCAGACTCTCCTCTGTCCTCATGAGTTTCGATTGATTTTTTTCCATGCGTTGTTTTGTTTTTTTGTTTTTTTTTTTAGGGCTGTTGTAGGGGTGTCCTGCTTCTTTGTTTGGCCAGATGAGGTTTTATCTTGGGATGAAGGGTAGACGGGTTCCAGAAAGCTAAGTTCATGATTTAAAGGGTTTTCTCTGTCCTGAGACCATGTTCTTCCTTCTTGTTAAAATGTACTTTAGGTGGGAGGCGGTGGCAGGATGCCAGTGATGGTAATGGCGATGGCTTATAGGATTTCTCTGTGTGGCAGCCAGTGTTCTAAATACATTACATCTTCAGGAATCCTATGAGTAGATACTGTTATAGAATAAGAAACCCAGCGCAGAGAGGTAAACAGCTTAGGCCTGTGTCGTTAGGAGAAGGGGCATCTCTCAGGAATGGGCAAAGTGACTGGGAGAAGCAGTGAGAGGACTTAGCTTAGCCACCAGACCAGGTGGGATTCTCCCGGGCTGGGGAGTGGGGAGGGAGTGTGCAGAACAGTGGAGACCAGCCAGCGTACGGGGAGGCAGCCAGACCCATGGGAGGGAGGACGGGCTGGTGGTCGTGGGAGCTGCGACCCCACGCAGCTGGCAAGGGGTTCCCAAGGTGGAAGCCTGGCCCAGAAGCAGCAGAGAGCTGTCCAACCTGGAGCACGTGGGGACAGGGACAAGGGTGTCTTTGCAATGCCCAGAGTGGACAGGGGATCATGAGCGAGGCCGACCATACCGCATAAGACCTTCAGAACCTTATAGTGATCAGTACGGGGGGAGGGGATGTTACCAATGACAGAGGTGGCAGAATTGGGGCTTACGGAGAAATTTGTTTGTTTGTAGTGCCTTGTTTACAGGATGCCAGAAGAAAGAAGGGAGGAGGGAGCGGAGATGAGAGGAAGGAAGGAAGGGTGGAAGCGAGGGGGAGGGAGGGGGAGGGAGGGGGGACCAGAGGGGAAGGGGAGGGGGAGAGGGTGCGAGGGGGAGGGAGGGCAGGCTGGAGGCAGGAGGGCAAGGAGGAGGGAAAGGAATGTCGGCCCAGCGGGCCCAGGGGCTCCCCCCTTTTTCCTGGTTCCCACACTTCCCTGGAGGCAGGCAGTGGCC
Organism: Mustela nivalis; assembly: GCF_964662115.1. Classification (NCBI taxonomy): domain Eukaryota; kingdom Metazoa; phylum Chordata; class Mammalia; order Carnivora; family Mustelidae; genus Mustela; species Mustela nivalis. The sequence continues at coordinate 11,433,002 of NC_139021.1, forward strand.
TCAGCTGTTTCACCGCACGCGTGAGCGAGAGCAGGGCTGTGCACGGTTGGTCGTGGGGAGCAGGGAGACCATTAGTGGCGGTGATTTATTGCAGGTCAGAGCGCGGCACTTTGATGCCTATCACAGAAGCCCTTGACGCCTCATGATGAATGGGAAACCAGGTACCGAGAGGGGAGATGTCGTGCCTGGGAACGGCGTGCCCGGCGGACGGAGCACAGGCTGGGGCCGGCCGAGCGAGGCTGATGACATCTTGGCTTCAGACCTCGGGTCCACATCACAGGGCAGACTGTGTCTCTCTGGACCCCGTTTCCCTGCCTGTAACATGGGGCTGAGCAGGGTGATTTTCCGTGGTGAGGGTGGGGGTGGTCATTTTCCTGGGCTTCCCTTGTTCTGTGCTCCGCAGCAGTGGAGGCAAGGCCCTCATGTCCCACCGCACCTGTCCGCGTCTCGTCACATTGTCCACGTGACCTTCCTTGCTTCCTTTAACCTCCCTTGTCCTTACCTCCCAAGCTTGTTCTGGAGCTGTGGAGACACGGGCTCGTGTCCTGCTCGGGCTCCTTGCCTCCCCGCTCCCGACAACCAAATTCATCTCACCCCATTCCTCTGTGCATCTCTGCGCAGTGGGTCGGACTGTCTGCATCATGCTGGAGTGTTAAAACCCAACTTCTGTAATCGAGGTGTGCGGTAGACGGAGACACAGATGAGTCACGAGAGGGGCTTCTTCACCTCCGCCCACCGCCATCTGCCTTGCGCACAACTGACTCGCAACGTGAATGGTGGGTCTGAACCGGCACCGGTCTCTGACAGAGCAGAGTGCACAGTTCATACGCGACTGTGAGGGAGACCGGACACTTCAGAGGAATGTCCTCCCTCCAGGAGGCTAATCTGGGCTCCCAGGTCAGAATTCCTACCACATTCTCCTGCTGTTTGGCCTACTTCCTTCACAAAGTCTGAAAAGCACTATTTGCTCTGTTTCTCCTTCCTGCCAGACCACATATTTTCGTGATGCCTGAGAACTTGTGGAGGTCTTCGGGGCTCTCTCCCCTGCCACGGAGCCTTGGTGGATGAGGGGTAGCGTGGAGGAGGTTCTCTGGGGTCAAGGCTGGACCAGGAGGGGTCAAGTGAGGCTCGGACGAGACCCAGCCTGGCGAAGAGAGACTCGAGTCAAGTGATGGGAGAAGGGGAGCTGCGGCGGTGAGCGCGGAGGTCTAGAAAGCAAGCAAAGTAGAATCCATCGGGCAAGACCATTCTCAGAAAAAGCCCTCCTGTAGGCAGGATGTTCTCAGGTGTCTCGTAAGGTTCACCACCTGATCCAGTACCTGCTGGCTGAACCACTGGGCTGGCCCAGATGTCGGAGCAGGAGCCTGGAGATCAGAGAGCAGACCTGAGAGCACAGGCACCAGCACCTCATGCTAGTGGCTGGTCTGAGAGAGGAGGCTTGGAGACAGCAGCCTAGAGAAGGAGTGGCCCTTCAAAGCGTAATCTGGGGATAATCCTTCTAAAAAAGTCACCTGCGGATGCTTGTGAAACATTCGAGCTTCCTTCTTTCTGGACCTATGAGACCCGTGATCCTTATGTATGCTGAAGGTTTAGAACCAAGATGAACTTGGGAGGAGTAGCTCCCAAATAGGTCTCTTCGGGCTGCAAGAGAAAGGCCCAGGACAGGACTGAACTTGAACTCAAGCAGAGTCGTAGTGGAGGAGGTTCAGGGCCTGCAGCAGGTGGTGGTGGAGAGTCTGGTCCCAGAGAAACTCTCTGACAGTCTCTGTCAGTCAGTGTCTGCTGCACACACTGGGTGCCCAGGAACACGTGACCCTTCGTGTGCTGGGACAGCATGTGCGTGTACTGGCCTGACTTCCAGCTATGCCCAGAGTTCCCGTGGCCTTTCTGCAGTCCTCCAGCCCGGGGCCACCTTCGCTGAGCAGCTGTCTGGCCTCTGTGGCCACCCTGCCCCACGCTTGTGCCGACCGGCAGTGTCCACTCTGTGCAGATGGCCCTGGCCCACTTCCAAACCCCTCAGTAGCTAGGCCTTGTCTTGAAGGACAGTGCTGCACGGAGAGGTGATTTTAGCCTGCCCCTCAGCTGGGCCCAGCTGTTTCTAGCTTGGGAAGGACCCTTCATTCGTTCTGGGATAAAACTCAATGCTTGCTTCAAGGTTTCTAGACCACCCAGGACTTCAGGCCTATTGGAAGACGTCCTGCAAATGTTCTTGGCTCTGGATGCCGTTGTGGGGAGGGGAGGCAGGGGCCAGCGGCGATGGTAGGGCATTGCCTGGAAGGAGCATGGGCCTTGGAGTGGAGTTTAGAGCCTCGTCTGACTAGGTCATCTTGGACATGTTGACCATTGGGCATCAGTGCCTCATCTGCATGATGAGAATGACAGAACTGCCTCACAGGTTCTTGTGACAAGGAGAAGTAAAAGCATGTGTGTGCATGTAGCATCTTTGCTCTGTCTGCAGCCTTGGGAACGATAGGAATGTGTGGTTCATTCCCGCGACGAAAGGCACGCTATTGGATGACAATGTGTGTGGAGTCAGAGGAAGGGCCGCAGGGAGCTTGCCCTGGGCCTGCCGTGGACGTTTCTGAGCCCCCTTGTCCTGATACCCTCCCTTCATTCTTTCTCAGTGGTCGTACTACCCACCCAGAATTCGCTCTGGTTTCATGAGTTCCATCTTGCCCTGCTTTAATAGTGTTTAGGGTGGAATGAAGCTCATGTGAACCCCTTTTGTAGCTAGAGGTGGGGGCAGAGATGGAGCGGGGTGGGGAGTGGGGGGCTTTTCTCTTGTCTTCACTCTTGTAGAGTGAAACATCTCCAAGACAAACTTTCCTGTTTGCCACTATTTTTTTTTTTTTAAAGATTTTATTTATTTATCAGAGAGAGAGAGGGAGCGAGAGCGAGCACAGGCAGACAGAATGGCAGGCAGAGGCAGAAGGAGAAGCAGGCTCCCTGCTGAGCAAGGAGCCTGATGTGGGACTCGATCCCAGGACGCCGGGATCATGACCTGAGCCGAAGGCAGCTGCTTAACCAACTGAGCCACCCAGGCGTCCCCCTGTTTGCCACTTATTGACCACTGACCGCCTTTTCCTGTAGAATTCTGGTACGTCATTTTTTTTAACAGAGGCTGCGTTCTTCTTCTTACTGAAACACCTTCCCAGGAAAAAACTAGAGGGGCTGGAAGACCACCCCCCACAGTCTTCTACGGTCTGTAGTGCAGTGTGGGCAATCCGCGTCGGCTACCATCGTTGTAATCGGTGGAAATGATAGAGCGGTGGTACTTTCAATGGGCATCTGAACGTTCTGATGTTCTTTGTCCAGCATCCCAGCGTCGGGTGGGGTGATGATGAATTGGTGGTCTGATGACAGCGTGACCTAGAGCAGAGGACAGACTCTAAGCCAGGGGGTCTCTGACATCATCCCGAATAGGGTGGGGGAGTGTGGCTGGGTGGAGTTCAGGTTATCAGGAGGCCATGGCAACAAAAACCAAAATATTATCTCTAGGAAGCACATGGTCAGTCCTGACCTCTGACAGCAGAGAAGTCAGGTACTTAGAAATGGACAGTGGCCTGTGTACAGTGAACACCTTAATCAAAGCACAGAAAAGCTAGAGCCTTTCAATAGTCAGATGTTTGGGGGTGGGTGGGAAGGGCACTGTATTTTTCATGGAAAGAGCCATATAGTTGCTGAGTAGCCTACCTGGTAGTTTTGTAGCCAACACTTGAAATTATTATCTTTATTTGAGAGATGGAACAGTGAGGCTCAGAGAGGCTAAATAACTTACCCAAAGACACACAGCTGTGTATAGAGGCCAGATTCAAACCCCAGGCCCAGTGTTCTTTCCACTTTATTATGCTGTCTTTCAAAAGAGACACTTGTAAGGAAATGATACTCTTGGTTTTTTTGAAATCTGTATTAGTTTTCTACTGTTGCTGTGAAAAGTTACCATAAGCCTAGTGGTCAGTAACAGCATAAATTTATCTTCTTACAGTTCTGGAGGCAGAATTCCAAAATGAGCCTTCATTGGCCAAAATCAAGGTGTCATCAGACTTTCATTGCTTCTGGAAGCTTCCTTGCCTTTTCCAGCTTCTGGAGCTGTCCACATTCCCTGACTCAGGGCAGAGGGGTCCCATCACCTCACTTTCCCCCCTCCCTCAGTCATCATACCACCTTCTGTCTGGAACTCTGACCGTTTTGTCTCCCTTTTACAGGGACCCTGTGATTGCACTGGGTTTGCATCTTAAACCCAGATCATCTCCTCCCCCAACCCCTCTAATCCTTAACTTAGTCACATCTTCAAAGTCTCTTTTGCCATATAAAGTTCCAGGTGCCAGGGGTGAGGACATGGACATCTTTGGGACCATTATTCTGCCTGCCACAGTATCCACGGAAGGCTTTAAGTCGGTGTACTCCCAAGGTGATCTCTCCCCTCCTAACACCTATAATCTGTGCTGTTCAGAACAGTTGCTGTGCGAGGATGGAGACCCTTTGGACTTGCCATGTTATAGTAACTGCTCACACTTATTAAATGTTTATCATGAATCTGGCCCTGCTTGAAGCTCAGTATCAGCTTTATGAGGTCAGGACTAGCATCACGTGCATTTGTCAGGTGAGGAGAATCATGACATGAGAGCTTAAGCATTCTGCCCCAGGTCACTCAGGTAAGAAGTGGCAGATGGGAACCCCACTGTCTGGTCCCAGGGCCCGTACCCCTCTGCATGAAGCTGCCGCCTATGGCTGCGAGCTCCCGGAGGACAAGCCTGAGCCCTGTTGACTGGCTTTTGTCTTCCCCGTGTGGGTCCATACGCTGCCTGACCACAGGAGGCACTAAATGAACACACGGTATTAAAGCATAAAACCCCAAACACCAAGGATCTGGTAGTTTCTGTGAGTGGAATCAGTGAGTGAGAGCAGAGAGAAGAGGAATTAGGTATTTTGGGCATTTTGCCTACCTCACCAAATCAAACCTTCTCTTTTATGCCAGAAATGTCTATCATCTGAGTGTTGTGCTTCACAGATGATCTAGGATGGAGCTCCCCTGAGGCTGAGGTCATGGCCGTGACTCATGGGTGTGCCTGAAGACCAGACCCTTCAAACGGTGGGAAGAGAGGGTCCCCGATGTCCTCTATCTCTCCTCCTGGCCCTTGCCAACCACTTGCTTGGTGATGCCACTTCTGGCCTGCCCTCCTCCCTTGTTGGAAGCAGCTGTTAGGCCCACATCTGTCTACTTGGCTGTAGTCCGGGCCCGAGAATCACATTAGTTTCAGAGCTAATACGAAACCAACCAACCTGGGGAGTCCTGGGGCCCTGAGCTCCCTCTCTGGGAACTCTCAGCCTCTCATGCTCCGGGGCTGTCAGCAGGTGAGCTCGGAGAAGGAGAGTAAGACTCATCCCATGTTGGAGCTACCGTCAGAGACTCCAGTGGGGCAGCGTTGTAGGGCCTGATCTTATGTGCGAGCAGGTGGGAGTCTCATATGTGGGGGTCACAGAACGGGGTAAGGAGAAATCTCCCGCTCCGTATAACTTCTCTTAGGGGGGTCTTGGAGGGGGGGGATCCCTGGCTTCTGTGATAGGCTCTGCCCGACTAGCCTTGCTTATTTATTTACTTATAACTTGTAGATACTCTCTGGGAAGATATACAAAGTTTGAGGAGCTAATTAATGACACCTCCCCTTTTTTTCACGATATGTCCGGAGCGTACAAAGAAGTGGGGAGAGGATAGGCAGTTGGAGGCAAAACACATCAACTTAGTTATTAAAACATTGCTGTGATGTCAGTCCCAGATGCTCATCTGCTTGGTGGCGAAGCCCGTGATCTCGTTGGGTGCCCCTGAGTCTCCCCACACTGATGGCAGCGCTGGCCTGGGGCCTGAGTCCATAGTGGGGCTCCTCACCAACCTGCTGTTTTTTTTTTTTTTTTTTTTGTCCCAAAAAGGCTTAAATCCCATCCTGTCCCACTAGCATTCTACCCCAGTATTCCCTGGTATTGCGTTTAATTCCTAATTCTTTGTGGCTTTGGAGTGGTGGAGTGTTTAAAGGGGAGGAGGCAGGGGGAAAGGCCTGTCTTGGTGAGGCTCTGACAAAGGTCTGGGCACCTTTAACAGGCTGAGCTCCCCCGTGGTCTCATCACGCCCAGCAGATGGCGATGTTACTGCGTGCGGGACTGTTGCGCGGTGACCAGAATGGCCACCACCTCCAGCCCCAGAAAAAAAGCAGCAAACTGGGGGGTGGTGGGGGGTGGTGGTGTGTGTGTGTGTGTGTGTGTGTGTGTGTGTGTGTGTGTGTTTTCCCCCTCTTCTTTGAAAAATGGGGAGAGAACTTTCTAAGAAGGTGTATACTTCTAGCTTTAAGTAGGATTTAAAATGAATTTGAAAGAAACTATATCCGCTTCTCAGGCTTATGCTGTCTTTCCCCCTTTGCTGGGGGTTCAGCAGTATCTACGGCCCCTCCCTCTCTCCTGTGTTGGCACCACTTTATTTATTGAACAGCATGGAATTTTAAACAATGCAACATAAATTAGGAAAAGTCACATTTGTACTTGGTAAGTGTAGATACGATTGTATTTCAAAAAATGCCTAAAAACAAAACAAAAAAAAGACTAGAAGGAGACTAGAAGGACATATGCTGAAATGTTAGCAGTGGTTTCCACTGTTGGTAGGTAGGATCTCAGAATGACTTTTTCTTTTTGTATTTCGTTTAATTTGATTTTTAAATTCAGCATATAATAAAATGGACTCCTTGGGTGTACGGTTCTGTGCATTTTAGCATTTGTATAGATTTTTGTAACCCCATGTGGGGCTGCTTCCTCTGGTCCTTTCCTTCTCCAGGGGCGCCCTGTCTGCCTGGTTCTCCTGCACTTCCGCCCCCTCCTTCCTGCTCCCATCAGGAAACTTCTCCTTAGGCTGCTGTTTAAGTTTTTTATTTTTTTTCCCAATGGGAATCCCATCCCAGGGCGATCTTATCCACCTCTGGACCCCGGGCCTATGCATCCCGTTAGGCGCCTTCATACTGTCCCCTGGGCTCTATCACCACTCCAGACCTGTTTGGTCACATCCTTTTTGGACAATACCGCCAGTCGCAAATCAAGCTCCTTTTCTCTTCCTGCCGAGGGTACGTCTCTCACATCTAAAATCTGTTAATGGTGACACTGGAAACCTGGCTTCCCAAGCGAGACCCCTCAGAGGCATTTTTATGTTATTTCTACCGCCTCCCACATAAATCAACAGGCAGGCCCCTGTGTGTCATGTTTTTGGCGCGCCCTTTGACCCACTGCCTCTTCTCCATCCTCCTTGTCCTTTGCTCTAATCCTGTCTTGCCTGGGTCACCTTGAAAATGTAAGTGGTCTCTGAGTCTCTGGTTCCTCTTCTCTCCTGTGTGTCCGTTCTGCGGCCTGCCTGGGCTGCTGCTAAAACACAGGCAATATCCTTTCACTCCTGGGTGTAAAACCCTTCCAGTGCCACGGGATGGCGTCTGGAGGCCTCCTGGTGACACCCAGGACTCTCACAAAGGCCCCATGACACTTGCTTGGCCCCACTTTCCTCTGCTGCCCTGGCTCAGCTCTGAGCTTTGGCTCCAGGGCCCGGGGTTGGGACCTCTTCCGCCCGGCAGCCTTCCCCTCGGCAGGCGGTTTGGTTCAGAATTTCCTCTTCTGCGTAGCTGTTCTCAGCGCTCTTGGAAACACGGATCTGCTCGTTTGCGTTCTCCTGCATGCTGACTGCGGGGAGGTGGGAGGTACACCCCTGAAGGGATTGGGGACCTTGATAATCGGAGGAACAGTCAGAAGATATCAGGATGATGGAGACCGAAGGAGGCTCCAACTAGGAAGGTGGGGGGGGGAGGACAAAGGTTTAAGGACCAGAGCAGGGACAGGGAGAGCTGTCACAGAGCTCATGTGGCTTGTGCGCCAGTGGCTCTGTGTGGTCCATCTGCTCTGTCCACCCCACAACCAGGAGCATCTATTTTTCAGATGAGGACAGTGAAGTTCAAAGCATTGGGGTAGCTTGTCCCAAATGATATAGTTGGTGTCAGAGGCAGTTTTGTGTGAGTCCCAAACCTCGTGCTTTCCAGGGAAGGAGCTTTGCTGGGAGGGCGCTCCCTGATGCTGCTTGGGAGGGAGCAGTTTCTATGTCTGACGCGTCTTTCCTTCAGGGCATCCACAGGACCCTGAAAACCCTGCAGGTCAGATGGACCATTTGCTAATGGTGTGCCTGGTCCACGGTGCCTGCCATTCCAAAGAAGCCTCTTGTTTGCAAGGCTTCTAGAATGTCTTGAGCCAGGAAAGGTGTCCACACCAGCTGTGGGGACAAGGGTGGTTGCTTGCAGTGGGTGTCCACGCTTCCTTCTCAGACTGGTCCAGTACCCAGCCAGGAATAGGGAGCACGGCAACAGGGTCCAGAAGTAAGACCACCTCCTGGTCCTTCTGAGTCACTTCCGGGAAATGGTGTGGGTTGCTGGAGCTCTGGGCCCCTCTGTTTTTAAGTGCAAGAAAAAACCAGGCCAAGTGAAGAAGGACAGGAGGACAGAGAATAAAAAACCTTTGGTAGGTCTCAGGAGACCTGGATTCCAGCTCCGGCGTTCACTAGCTCTGTGTTCTGCATGAAGAACTTAAGGTGTCTGCACCTCAGAGGCCCCTCGGTCAAATGGGGGCGGCAGTGCTTACCCCACACAGGAGGAGTCAGTGACAATGTGCTAGTTGTCGTCTGCAGGTGCCCCATCTACTTCCCCAGCAGCCTGTGAGCTCCTGAGGGCACGAGGCTGTCTTCTTCATCTCTGTCTTTTCCATAGAAAAAAGGAAGAGTTAACAGAGTGCCTGGTTGGCTCAGTCCACTGAGAGTCTGATTCTTGATTTTAGTTCAGGTCATGATCTCGGGGTAGTGAGATTGAGCCCTGTGTCGGGCTCTGCACTTAGTGGGGAGTCTGCTTGAGATTCCCTCCCTCCATCCCCCTCCGTTCCTCCCCCGCTTGTGCTATCTCTCTGAAATAAATAAAAATCTTAAAAAAAAAAGGATGAATTAGGAGACCATGTATTAAGTGTGTCAGCTCTTAGTAAGTACAGAGTTTGCTTTTTTAGGGTTCTGACAGTAATACTCTTCTATATTTGGCAGTTAATGAATTCATTCCTGATTCTGTTCATTTTATTCAACAACTATTTGTTGATCTCTTCCTGACCAGGCAGTATGTGGGTTCCTGACAGACAGTGATGACAGAAGTGAGCCCCAGCCTCCGTCACTGTGGGTTGGAAGTGGGGGTGAGGGACATGGTCATTACGAGGACACACACACAGGTACAAGTGCACATCGAGTTCTGGGAAGGAGCACACCCAGGGGAAGTGGAGGAGTCTATCAGGAAGAGGGGCCAGAGTAGGTCTACAGGGGGCAGGCACAACTTACCACAGATGAGACCTGAGAATGTGGGAGCCCTGCGGGCAAAGAGCAAGGCTGCCGGTGGGGGGCGGTGGGGTTGCTGAGAGCGAGCGAATTCATTCCAAGGTAGGTGTTCTTGATTTTGCTCTGGAGAGACCAGTTCTGGGACAGCTATTTATTAAGAGAGTTTCACAGCGTGTGCTCCGAAAAGAATAGCTGAGCGAATCCCCAGGCTACAGGCAGGCTGGGAACAGAGGTGTCCAAGTCACGTGGCGTACACCAAAGTCAGGGGTCCCCCAGGGGTCCCGGGACGGAGAGCTCTCTGCCAGGGGTCTCAGGGCTGTGTGCAGCAGCTTCCAGTAACAGGCCTCTGCTCCCCCTGGCCTGCCCTCCATCCTGGCCCAGAGTAACAGCTGTTCATTTGACTCCTCCTTCTGCTCTGTGTGTGTGTGTGTGAGAGAGAGAGAGAGAGAGAGAGAGAGACGGAAATAGAGAAAGAGAAGACCCGCACTCCAAACTACTTTACTGGCAGGAGGCGGCCAGGAACAGCTGGGGACTGTTGTTAGCTTCTGGCAACCTTCTGAAATTCCTTCCTTGTGGATCCTGTGCCTCTGAGCTGCTGGGGGCCCCTGACTTGACCTGAAGTTGAACTTAGCTGAAGGGTCCAGGCCTAGGAGTTGTCTCCATGTCAGACCCGATAGCAGCGTGAAATCCACCATCTTTCTGAGAAGCCAAGGTGTCCTTGCTCGCGGTTCCTGGGAGGGGAAGACTATCAGAGGCCAGGTAGTCTGCAAATCCGTTCCTGTTTTCCAAGGGCAGGATCGTGCTGGAGAGACGGACCAGATAAGACTATTGCTTTTGTCCACAAGCACGCCAGGACGTCCCCTCCAAGATAGCAGCTCCGGGTGGGGATGAGGCATGAAGGGTGGGTTCAGATAAGATGCTGGTTGAAGAGATTGGCTGTTTCCAAGGGTGGAGGTGCAAAACATCCGTTAATGGGTTTGTCTAAGGGTGAACTTCCCATTCATAGAACTGAAGAATGGGACTTGCCATAATTCTGGTCTTTTGCAACCTTTTTTAAAAAAACAACAATACGAAGAGTCCATGAGAGAGTAAATGATTTTTCCTAGATGACACAGCAAGTGAGGGGTAAAGCTCTGTAGAATTTAGAGCCTGTGCCATGGAACCCACTATTTTTTCTACTATAGACCTCTTACTCCCAGTGCCCCAGTACTTTGTGTTTCCCTCCTCTTATCCCTCTACACATTTGTTTGTTCGTTGATGAATCCATCTATCTGTCCATCCATCATCCGGCCAGTCAGCCATGCATTCCTGTACATGTTTGCTCAGCTTTTACTAAGAATACAGAGATGGTCATAACAGCTCCGAAGGGAGTGGGTAGCATCATGGAGCAGAGACCCGCAGGGCAGAGCAGAGCGGCATGGAGGAGGTGACGAGGGAGATTGTCGTGGAGAGGACCGGAAGCCTCCCTGGGGAAGGCGGCCTTTCAACTCGCTTAGCCTTAAGCAGGAAAAGGACCCCATCTGTTGGAGACAAAGGCTTTGGCACGGTACTTCTAGAGGCAGTAGGAAGGCTGGACTGAAGAAGTGAACTGTTGGCCCAAGGAGGTGACTTAACAGTCAGTTCATCCAGCTGGCCAGCAAGCCATGCCTGTGTCTTTAGGGGCCATCCGTGGTGGCTGTCCGTGGGCCCTGTGGGGACGTCAGGATTGAAAGATCTCCCCTTTTCTGTGAGGAACTTGCTGTCTAACAAGGGGGAAAAAACGAGTGTACTCAAAACAATAAGGCAAAAGTAACATGGACCCAGAGCTTGTGAACGAGGGGTACCAGCCACACTCTGGTGTTTCGGGGCCCGGACTTCCTCAGCGGGGAAACGGTGGGACTGGGCGCTCCCTCCTATCCCGGCAAACGGGAGAGGATGGTGTCCTGTCTTGAGCCTCTTCCCTTAGTCGTGCGACCGTGAGAATTCGTCGAATCGCACCAGAGCTCCATTCTTCAACTGTGACGTCGGAGGAGGAAGACCCAGAGCCCAGGGAGGGCAAGGGCCGAGGGGGCAGCTCCGGAGCATGCCCCGCGCACTGCCTGCCAAGAACAGACCTTGAGCAAGTGCCCCTTTGCCCCACACCCTGTCGCTTTGGCAGAAGGGAGCGAAGGAATATACATGACGTTTTGTGAGAGGAAATTCCTGCGTGGATGCCAGGGAACGGCACGTGGGTTTCTACAAGGCAGTCAGGAGGCTCTTGAGGCTGGGCCCTGGGCCTCTCCTCTCGCGTCTGATCTTTCTCCTTATAGGAAGGTGCTGGGCAGACCTCCCACTGCCACAGTGAGTCCTGTCCAGAGGCAGGCAGAGGGCGCCAGGCGCACACATGGCAACAGACACGGATTATTGTGGTGCTTAAATGAGGCGATACATAAACATTCCTAGTAGTTCGCCTCATGTAGTGAATCCTCAGTCGATGTTACGCATTCCACCCCATCCCAGCCAAGCGTTGGTGGCTTTGAGTGTGCTTTTGACTTTTCCGTGTGAGACACGCTGCCTCCTTCCTCCCACGAGGACCCATGAGCCCGCTTCCCGGGTCAGAAAGTGAGTCCACCATAGCTTAAACTCACCACAACCAGCAACACAGACTCTTCTCACCCCATCCTCCCGTTCTGTTTCATTCTTTCCTCTCCATCGTTGCCACGAGCACCCCCCACTGTTCCCGTCTCCCTGGAACTCCCGCTCCGTTTGTACCTTTCCGGTTCCTGCTCCGGGCTCTGGCCTCCCACTGATTCCCCTCCCTGGCCACCTTCCCTCCCACGATCCTTTCTGCTTCCATCACGCGAGTGCCCTGCAGTGAACTGCTGCCCCATCCTGCCTGGACTTTGTTCTTGAGGAGATCGTCTCTGCTGTCACTTTGTGTTTCCGGGGACAATTATTTCATCGCAGTTTCATTTCTTTGCTGCTGAAGGCAGTGCCTGCCCCGAATCCAGCTTCTTTAGCTTGTTCCCAGGGAACCCTTTCAAGTATAACGTACGATGAAATACATGGGTTTTCAATCCAGAATGTGTGCAAATCCTGCCTCTGCCACTTACCAGCTGTGTGATCTTGGGCAAGTTACTTAACTTCTCTGTGCCTCTGTATTCTCAAACTGGGAATGAATATACTCCATACCTCACAGGATTATTGTGGTGCTTAAATGAGGTGATACATGCAATATTCTTAGTAGTTCGCCTCATGTAGTGAATCGTCAATCAATGTTAAGCATTCCAGAACCCTCTATTGCAGCCAAGTGTTAGTGGCTTTGAGTGTGCTTTTGACTTTTCTACCTCTGATTTGCGATGCTCTTTTCACCGGCCTGGAATGATGTCTCCTCCCGTCTGCTTGGGCCCACATTCTCCTTCCCCTCCTTAGCTGAGCGCACCTAGGAAGTACCAGGCCCAGGCAGGTCCTTCTCTGGGTCTCAGGCCCTCTCTGGGTCTGTGCCTGAGCCACTGTGCGGGACACCGGGTCACTCTGTGTCCAGCTTTGCTCCGTGATGTGAAGATGGTCACGCAGTCCTTGTAGGGCTGTCCACAGGGAAATCCTCAGACTCTGGCAGACTCCGGTGGGCACTTAAGAAAGGAGAGATGTCAGTAAGCCAAATCCTATGAATTCTGCTCGCCTGGACGTCCCCTCTGAACTCTTTTGTAATTACTTATTCCACCATTTACTGGTCATCTGCTAGCCATGTAGGACCTGTGTCACCTTTAAAATTATTTTCTTCTTCTGCTTGGAATTGTTGTTGGGCTTTCCTTGCCATTTAGCTTGCAAATGCACCTAGTCCCCTGCTCCCGCACTGGGGTCCATGGAGGGCATGTCTGACCTGACTGGTTTGTCGCCATTCCCCTCCGTGCCGGAAGCCTCACGTAGGCCTCCATCTGCTGGTGCTTCATTGTCTTTTTTATTTCGGCACAGCAGCTGGGAGTGACCCAGGGCTTGGAGACCACAGCTCTCTCGATAATATTTATTTCATTTTATTTTCTTTTTGGCATCTTTATTTTTGTGTGCTAGGCTCTCTCTCCCTGGCTTGGACTTTTGCTGGCTGTCCCATTGGCCAGGTGGGAGGCCTGGGCACAGACCTGGGGCTGAGCAGATAAGGGCTCATTCTCAGAAGCTGCTAGGTAATTGGTGGGTGGCTTCTGCTCTTGCTCTTCCTTTTCTTCTCCGTGAAAACATGAGCCTTTCAACTGTGTTCTAAGAAACACTTCAGCAGTCCTGCATGCTAGATGTTTCCTGACCTGAGATAAGGCTTGGGTGCCGGTGCTAAGGAAGGAGAAAGCTAGAGTGGAGAGGAAGGTTTCAAAGGCACCAATGCCCGCTCTGGCCCAGTGGCCTGGAGACTGGACTGCCTGGACGCCCCCTCCCATTCCGTCCTCCTGAGGGGCACAGGGGCTCTTGCCCCTGGAGAGGACCCCCAGGGCTGATAGCGGCTGTGCTCCAGGCCTCACGGTGGGGCTGGGTGGCTGGGGCTGGAGCAGACGGTCCTGGGGATAAAGTGGCGAGCCCAGCCTTCTGGTCTTGGCTCTCTGTCCCTTGCTGAGTGATCCTGAGTGGGCCCCGCCAGCTCCACGGACCTCAGTTTTCCGCCTGCAAAGGAAGCGTGTCCTATCAGTATTTAAACATGTGTTTTTTAAAAAGCATGAGAGTGCCTTCCTTTTTTTTTTTTTTTCCAAAAAAGAATCACATGCATATTCCAAGTTTATAAAACATAAAAAGAGCCGTGCTGCGTGAAGGAGGTGGGCACTCCCAGGGTCCTGTCTGCCTTTCCCCGTCGTTCTCTCCTCCCACACGCATTCCCCAGAGCTCCTGCGTGCGAACGTGGCTTTCCCAAACCCAGCTTCAACCCCCTGGACCGGTTACTCTCCGCTGTCTGTTCTAGGCCTAGCCTGCCGCTGATGCTCCCCCTTCCTTGGAGATGGACGAGCAGGGCCTGTGGGTGGGGGCGAGGGGAACAGTTGCCCATTATGACCACAAACCGGGCAGAGAGGATGCTGGTCAGTGTGCTGGTTGACTGTTACTCACTTTTTGTCTCAGAAACATACGCAGTCAGATATTGTATTAATACTATTGTGTTCTATTAGCAGAACTACGTTGTGTAATGTATTTTAAAGTACAGTATTTGGGTCCCATCCAGATTCATTTGAACAAAAATGTGGGGTTCTTATTTTGAACAGTGTCCACAGGAAATGGATAAATAACAACAAATAAACAACCCTAAATGAAAACCTTGATCTGGGTCCTTGGTAGGGTGACAGTCTTTGGGAGGAGTGGGAAGAATGGGCTGGGGCTTGAGCTGACTCTGAGCACAGTCAAGGCAAGAATAACACCAATTATATAATGAAGGGCTGACTCCAGGATAGGATTATTTCCATGCCTAGTAGCCCATGAAATAGGTGTTTCTTCGGGCTGCCTTAACAAATCATCACAAATTTAGTGAATTGAAAAAAACTCCAGAAATTTATTTTCTCACAGTTCTGGAAGCCAGAATCTGAGATGAAGGTCCCAATAGGGCCACGGTCTCTCCAGAGGCTCTGGGGGAGAATCCTTCACCTCCTGCAGGTTCTGGGGTCTCTAGGCATTTCTTCTTCTTCCTTCTTCTTTTTTTAAAAAGATTTATTTATTTATTTGACAGACAGAGATCACAAGTAGGCAGAGAGGCAGGCAGAGAGAGAGAGAAGAGGCAGGCTCCCTGCTGAGATGTGGGACTCGATCCCAGGAGCCGAAGGCAGAAACTTTAACCCACGGAGCCACCCAGGCGCCTCAGGTCTAGGCATTTCTTGGCTTGTGATTGTATAATCCCAGCTCTGTCTTTGTCTTCCACGGACTTCTAAGCTTTTCCCTTGTCTTTTTCCTTCTTGGTGTCTCTCGGGAAGATCCTAGTTGGGTTTGGGCCCACTTGGATAATCCAGGGCGATCTCAGATTCTTAACTTCATTAGACCCGCGAAAACTCCCTTCTCAACTAAGATCTCATCGATGGGTTCTGGAGGTTATGATGCGGATGTAGTTTTAAGGGGCTACCATTCAGCCCACTACAAAGTATTATTAACCCTGCCCTTAGATAGGAGAAAACTGGGCTTCAATCCACGCAGCTCGTTTGCCCATAGCTGCTCAGCTGGTGGGGGGCAGTGCTGGGCCAGGACTCCCCCTGAGGCCTGGTTCATGCTCCGTGTCCTGCAGAGGATTGTGGAGGGACAGGGAAGGGACAGTCCTAACAACGAGCTCGGATGGCCCTGCTTTGCCTGCAGAGGGCGCTCAAGGTCAGCCTATTACGGAGGTGGCTATCTACACTGAGGCCTCTGCCTGCGCTTTTGGGGCTTGGTAATCTGATATATCTTCCTCTGTAGCCCTAGGGCAGTGCAGGAACTGTTGGGTAAATGAAGCTGAATGCCTTTGAGAAGATATTCTGCTCACATGTCTGTGTACCTTTATCATGTCTACAGCTCGCAGTGGGTGAGAGGGCCGCCCTGCTGCGGGAAAGGCTATGTGGGACCGCGGCTCCCTCCAGGAGGCCCAGTGCCTGCCTTCCCCACAGTCTGCTTGAGGGACTTCAGATTGGTCACTCTGCCTTGCTCTCCTAGTATGTAAGGTGGCATTAGTCATCCTCAGCCTTCCTAGGGATCTCACTGGGTGTTTCTATGTTATGTTGATTTAGTGGGGTATGTGTCAGGGTTGGGGCGGTGGGGAACGTCCTGTCTGAAGGCAGGAGGAAGTACGAGATAGAATTTCCAAGCCCCTTCCAGCCCTGGGGTCTTAGGAAAAAAAATTTAATCATGTTTTACACCACCAGATGTAAGCACGTATTGTAACCGTGGGGGCCACATGAAATTGAGGACAATCGTGCTCTTTCACGTCAATGAGAGCAAGAAGCATTCTGCTTAAACGGTGGTCAGAAGGAGGGAGGTCAGACCGAAACCCCTTTGTGGTGGCAGGGGATCCGGTTCATGGGAACGGGCCCGAGGCCGGCTTCTCAGGGGGCAGTTTGGGAGCTGGGGGGGACTGTGCTGTGTACGGGCAGGGATGAAGGGTGACGAAACATTCCGACATAAGGAAAACCTTCCAGAAGTTCAGGCTGAGAAACCTTGTGATGGGTGGTTGGGCATTGAGATAGTCCTAGAATGAACAAAACAGAGATCAAATCCTTATTGCTTTTTTCTTGATTGGAGGTCTTTCTGCCTGGTGGAGGGGAGGGCTGGGAGGCCTCTTCTCTGGGTGGCTCGGGCTTTGGAGTCCGGTGGAGGGGGTTAAGTTCCTCCATTGTCAGTTACCCATTGTTGACCGTATAGGAGTCATTTAACCGTCCCAGGTTGCTTGGCTGTATTAGTGATACTGATGCCTCCCTCCTGAGCCAGAGTATGAGGATTAGATGAGTCAGGGCAAGTGAAACACTTAGCGCTGTGCCTGGCACACAGTAAGCCCGAGGAGGCTCTGACATACCCGTGTGAAACCTTGTCATCCTCACCAGTGCCAGGCGGACAGTTTGGAGAGCCTCCAGGCTGGGACAGGAGAGCCTCTGTGCTGTTAGATGACGCATGTTTTCTGTGTTTCAAAATGAAGGCAAATTGAAACTCGATATATTTTTTGATCAGGAACCTTAAGGCAAGGCAAGGCTTGGAGAAGCACCACAAATCCCGTTTTCTGTGATCGTGGGTGTTGGCCCAGGGTGTCGGATGTCTCTGCTCCCCCTGACTTCCTTCTGATGCTTTGGTGACTGCCCACAGACAGGCCAGCTCCCAGTCATCTGAAACACCAGTCAGAAGGCAGGAATTTGCAATCCGTTCCAAGCTGGAAGTGACTTTCATGTGATGGGGCCTCACCGCTCTATGACTCTGTAACCAATGCTCCGGGCGCCGGGGGCTCTGCAGATGCCTAGGATGTGATCACTTGACGAAACAACTTCAGGTCCCATTCAGGAGAAGCCTGTGTCTGGCTTCTGGGCCAAGAGCTCCCAGCATGTGCAAAACATAAGCCCCAAGTTCCTCCCCTCCCCCGTTCTTTTCAGACAGCTCTTCTTAGATGAGAAAACTACAACCTTCAAAGTTGAAAGAAGTTTAGGTAGAGCAGTCAGGGCTGGGTGTCGATGACTGAGGAGGTCACGATGTGGCAGACATTCATTTTTTATTGAACCAAGGTAAACGGAAGGGAGCTGAATTGTCTTTCACCCACCCATTTTTGTGAGCATGTCGGGGAAGGTCATCACCTCCAAGGGGCTCTTATTAAAAGGAGGATGGCCCTGGGAATCCCAACGCTGTCTTCCGGCGATAGCTGGGTTCCTAACTCACTGTGAAACTCTGAGCCAACCTCCTAACTTCTCAGGAAGTCAGTTTCCTTATTTCTAAAATTAGTTGGCTTCAGAGTTTCCTTCCCTATTTCAAATTCTTTGACGTACTTTCTAGTGTCAGATAAATTCTCTGTTGATAGATCCATAAAGGTATTTGTAAGGATCTCTCATGTTTGGATAGTGCTTCATTGTTTTCATTTGTTGTTTGAACCTTCTGAGCTTGGCAGAGCAGGTCGTGTTACCCTTGCACAGAGCTGAGGAACGTTGAGGAAGTCCAGATAAAATGAGGGTCTTGGTTTGGCCATGACGTTTTGGCGGGTAAATGGAGGAGGTGAGAATGGAACTCAGATCTCCTGCTATCTAGTCCAGAATTCTTTTTTAATCTTGACACATAAGATTGTTGACAGAGCAAGAAACCATATCTGACCCTGGCTGTCTATACCAGAGGCAAAATTCTACTCAACTTGTTCTTCTCAGTAATGGTCATCGGCTACCCCAGGGGGCTCTTCTTGGCTTCTCATTTGGAGTTCTGTTTATGATCAAATATGCTAATGTTAAAAATTCAGATTTTCAAGGAGAGTCTTATAATCAGGCATGCAAAGTCAGCAGGGGTATGTGGCGGTTTTGGTTGGAAATAAGCTTGGTGGGCATTTCTGGTCCACCATTAACTGGCCACTCATCTACCTTTGTTTTAACATCTTTAAAATGGGTGATGCAATATCTAATGTTTAGGATACTCAGGACATTAATCTTCTTGCTCTCTTCATGTTATCCTGCTCATTTGTACTGAAGTTTTGGTGTTCACTACAGTTATGTAGGAACATTGAATGACAGAGTGGTTATGATATGTTGCTATGGGAAACAAGTGGTACAAAGTGAGGTGTTCTGTATGTACTTATTTTGTATAAAAATGTGACATAGGGATGCCTGGGTGGCTCAGTCGGTTAGGCATCTGCCTTCGGTTCAGATCACAATCCCAGGGTCCCGGCATCCAGTGCTGCATCAGCCTCCCCATGCAGTGGGGAGTCGAGTTTTCGCCCTCTTCCTGTTGCTCCCCCTGCTTGTGATCTCTCTCTCTGACAAATAAACAAAAACTGGAAAAAATGTGAAACAAGGTATACAATGAGGAGAGGGATTATCATGTGGATTAATAATGGTTTCTGTATAGATGGTGGGAAGACCAGCGCTTTTTCCTTCTTTTTGCTTTTCTGCTTTTCCCTGAGTACATACATTGACCATATGTTAAGGTGGTAATTAGTTTAAAAAAGTTTCTGCCTTTAAAGGTGTACAGGTGATGATTTTATTTGTTTGGGGATAAAAACTGGAGAAACAGGGTATTTCCAGGTGGTTCTTGAATGAGACTGCTTCCCAAATATTTTCAAAACAGACACAAATTGTGTCATCCACAGTAATTGCTAATTAACCCTCTTTGGGTTCAATTAAGACAGCCTCTCTCAGCTGCTGCGGGTCACTAGGATGGAGGATGCTGTTGCCAAGCGCAGCTGGGGCCCGGGCTTCACATCTGCCGCTCGCCTTTGCCAAACAGCTGTGTTCTGCGTGAGCGGCATGGTGGTACTTACCTGCAGGAAACATGGGTTGAGGCGTTGCTCTGCAGGCTGGGGGACAAAGAGCTGGCAGTTCCCCTCCAGCAGGTGGGCCGGCCCATGGAGCCCGGGTTAGAGCCCTGTGAAAAGAATGTCTGTTGCTCTTAGTACTGCGTGAGGGTGACCCAGCTGTCGGATAAGACCCTGGGGCAGGATGCTCCTGTAGTCTGGCTGGGAACCCGAAGTCCCCAGGGCCCGGGATTTCCAACACGGAGGATCCTGATGGGAGACACCCCCGCCCTCCCCCGCCCCCAAGCTCTGGAGCAGAGAACCACATAGACCAAACATGGCAGATACGCATGGCCGCGCAGGTTGAACGAGACGCCACCACTCAGCGGCGTACTTTTGCTGCAGTGCTCGGTCTCATCAGGAGCAGAGAGGAGTGCTTTTCTTGGCTCTCAGTGAGCAATAGCTCCAAAACCAAAAAATGAAAGAGCCTTATTTCATACACAATTATACATTTATTTTTGTATGTTTTTTTTTTTTTTTTGTATTTAAGTGTATTTGATTTTATGGTTGAGTTTTGTTTTGTGGCAAGTAGATACTGCTTTCCCGTCCCCGCAAGTAACAGGGTTCCCTTAAAAGGATATTGATTTAAGTAAAAAAGGGGTTGCTTATAATACTATTGATGATACAGTTGGAGCGTGGCATTGTCAGAAGTCTGCAGAGTGTACTGCAAGCATTTGAAATGTGGGCAGTACTATTATTCAAGGCCTGGCATGGAAAGGCCCAGAGTACCCTTGGCTCACTGACCAACTGAGTGAACGTAAGCCAGCAGCTCCCAAACCTGGCTGCATGTTGGAATCACCTGGGAGGCGCGTGTAGGTGTTGGGGGGTAGGTCTTCAAAACTTCCACCACCTGTCTCCCAACCCCAGACGTTCCGGTGTAATAGGGCTGGGGGATGTCCTGGGCTTTGGAAGTTGTTAGTAATCCCCAGGGGGTCCTCGTGTCAGGCTCCTTGGGACCTAGTGCCACAGCACATTCTTTGAAGTCCCTTAGACTTAGTCTCCTAGTCTATAGTATGGGCGTGTTGAGCGTCAGCTGTAGGAATCTGCCCTGGCCTTTGTGTTCCTAAAAATATAAACAAATGCCTTCAAGCGAACCGTTTAACATTTTGTGTCTGAAAGGGATTGCTGGGCAGGATGAGTCATCCAGGTTCTAGACGGAGAAGGAAATGCCAGTGCAGGTCTAGTCTGGGCTGTTGGTGCAAAAGGGAGAAGGTAGACCAGAAGACGGAGAGGAAGGGGCGAATTGCAGAAACTGTTCCCCAAGCCAGCTTTGTTCATATTTTTGGATAGAAATGGTATAGTACCTAGTCACCACTATTAACCTCTTTTTTAAAAAGAATTTTTAAAAAAATGATTTTATTTATTTATTTGAGAGAGAGAGCGAGAGCATGAGAGGAGAGAGGCCGGCTGGAGACTGCTCGGCAGGGAGCCCGACGCGGGACTCGATCCCAGGACTCCAGGATCATGACCTGAGCCGAAGGCAGTCGCCCAACCAACTGAGCCACCCAGGCGCCCCTATTAACCTCTTTTTTTAAAAATAAAATCTAGATTTGAATATTTCCTATAATAAAGCATTATTATGATGAACACTAAAAACAACAAAGGTAAGAAATGGTATAGCCTGGGGCAGCCCTAAAATATGGATCTAGCAGCTATGGATTAGACATAGACAAGCCCCCGTGCCGCTTGGTGCCACAGTTTCCCCATTTGGAAGAGGTGTTGGGGGTGGACTAACTGGTCTGTGAGATCGCTTCCAATTGTGTACAAGGTAATCTAAAGCTTCCTTCCTCTCACCCGCCAAGTCCATTCTTGGCTTTTTGCCAATGGAATCCCCCAATGGCCAGTAGATGGCAGTAGAGACTTTTGAATTGGGATTTTAGCGCCTCTGACCACCCGATTTAGGCCTCTTACCCTGGCCATGCTAGGAATGCTGCCCCAGAACAGTTCCTTGCTGCTGAGCTCAACAGCTGCTGTCTGAATGTACTCATCGGTAAGCCACAAAGGGGCAAAATTTAAAGGAATATTATTTCTTTGGAGTTCTCAGCCCAACCAGAGCACGGCCCAGTAGGACCAACCTGGTGCTCAGAGCCCGGTTGCGTCAGCCCTCCCCTGGGTCTGATATTGGGTCCCTGCAAGCGATGCATGAGTGAGGGAGTGTGGGAGTGCACAACTGGACTTTTGTGGCAAGAGAGAACCCTGGGCCATTTTTAAGGCAGAACTGATTTCTGGGAGGGACTTGAATGTGTGCATGACTGCATAGTTTTAAAGGGCATTCATATACGCGAACTCATTTTGTCTTCGAAGTGACCCTTTGAAGTCGGTAGAGACGATTTTCAACCTTGTCGGGTGAGAGAGCTGAATCTCCGGGTAAATGAGCAAAGGCACCTTGCTCTCAGGAGGTGGTCAGAAACTCGAACTCGAGTCATTCAGCTCCTCCGCCATCTTCTTTCTGTTGATGGAGGCACGTGGGCAGACGTGTCTCACATTTGGATTCCTGTAGGAATGTGGGGGATATGCACTTGATAAACCTCCATCGTTCCCTTACTGTGTGTCAGGCACCGAACCGTGTTCCGGCAATGCAGAGGTGAAAGATAAATACCTACCCTTACCCGTACCGGTCACTCTAAATGTTCTAGGAGCCATTCTAATTACTTTAAAAACAATTGCCCAAAATAAATAAAGAAAATAATAATCCTTGTCAATTTCATCCTTTGACCATGCTTTACCCCAGGTGAGAGCTGAAGAAACTGAGGGACAGAGAAATCATGAAACTTGACTCCAGGTCACAGGAGACGCAGACAGGCTGGGACGCAGAGGCAGTCAGGCGTGCTCTTCCCGTCTGTCTTTTCAAAAACAGCCTCATTGAGATAAAACTCACACACTCTGTAGTTCGCCCATTTAAGGTGGGCAGCTGAGTGGTTTTTAGTGTATTTGGTGGAGATGAGAAAACATCACCATAGTCCATTTTAGACCATTTTTCATCACCCTAAGAGGAAGCCTGTTTCCATGAGCAGTTAGTTGGGCAGCGCGTTCTCAACGGCCAGATGCTGTGTTCCGCGTCTCCGCAGTGAAGCACGCTGTTGTCTCCTGTCTGACATGGGTGGTGCTGGTACTTGCATAGATAGTCCCGTTACAGTGCAGTCCGCAGGACAGTGGTTGAGGCCCAGGGAACTCATGGCCCACAGCGTCCTTCAAGGTGCTCTACCTAGAGAGGGACAGAGGGACAGAGAATGGTCTTCTGTACGGGGCCCAAGTTTTTTCTGTTTGTGACGGAGCTGTGGGTTAATACTCCTGGAAATTAAAATGCGATTCATAGAGGGGACACTTAGCCCTTGTATGCCAGGGGTTAGTGACCATGATGGTATCAGATTAGCTAAAGACCCCTTTTTAGTCCTTGTGGGAATGTGTCCGGTGGGCAGGAGGATGGGGCTCAGTGTGGTGTAAACATAGGTAGGTTGCGAGCCCTGAGCTCCTGGTATGGGGGCTGCCGCCGGGAAACTCGGTTGGCTTCCCACTCCTCCCCAGGGTCAGCCCGGGGTGCTACACTTTCCCAGCGGTGAAGCCCGGTGGGATCAGCCTTATCTTGGGAGCTGCAGAAACTTTCACGGAGCAGCTGGAGGACCGAGGAGCCCGCAGCTGGGGTCCACTTGCTCGGTCTATGGTGAGTGCAGCCTCGGCGTCTCAGCGTTTCCGGTGCGTAGGAAAATCCCTACCAGCTGGCTCCAGCCCCGCTCCTAGGAGAGCCGTTTCCGGGAGGATCTGAAGCCTGCCTTCCAGCTTCAGGAGCGGCGGGAAAAGTGCAGACGAAGTCTCATTTTCATAACTTCGCAGGAATCATAACAGTGGCCATTAGTGGAATGCCTTCCAAGTGCCAGATGGTATGTTAGGGATTTTTCGCTTATTTCGCTAAAATCTCCCGATAAACCTGCCAGGGCCCCATTCTTCCACCCCCTTTAGTGGAGAGGAGGAGCAGAAGGGGGGAAGGAGTGTGCCCCAGATACAGAGCTGGAACGCTAACCGGGGTGCCCAGCTTGTCCTGGTGTGCCCGGGGTTTTTCCTGGATCTGAGACTGAAAGTCCCATGTCCCAGAAAACACCTCGGTCCTGGGCGGGCCGGGACAGTCTGTGGGCCTCCTACCCAGGACCGCTGGCTCCCCTCTGCTGGGCCTGCCACCTAGGTGCTGAGGTTTCTTTGGCTGCTTTCTTGACAGCAGTACGTGGTTTGGGCTCCCCTTCAAAACCTACTTAGGGACATGCCCTGCTCCTCCCTATCTGTCCCCGCGTGCCTGCTCCCTTGCCCTCCGCAGAGCCTTGTCTCTTCCCAGCTGTTTCCTGGCTCCCTCACTTGCCTAGTTGTTCTTGTTTTGAGACAGGCCCTTTACCGTTGATCTGTTTAAGCTTCCCCTGAGCACCCAGCCCGCCGCTGGCTACAAATCATCCGAAGACGGGGGCTTGAGTTCCAGCTGAGCCCCCTCCTGGCTCTGCCCCTTGGGGAAACCACGTCCCTGGAGCTTTTGCTTCCTCCTCCAAGGCAGGTTGCCGACGGAACCCCCCTCTCCACGCTGCCATAGAGTCTAACGTACACGCACGATAGGGAAATTGACTTTCAACATGAAAGGCACTGCACACGTTGGCTGTCCTTGCTGTTGGTGAGTTCCTCCTTTCCCTGCCTCCCTCGGGAAGGATAAGTGAGCTCAGACACTGTGTGGACCTGATTTAGCACGGATGCTTTTGGTGCTCGCTGGTCGGGCTACCCATGGCCTCCGTGTCCTCGGTTTCTTCCCCACATTTTGTGAACTGAAACGCAGGGTTTTGTGAGCGCCCAAGAGTTAGCCTGTGGCGTGCCCGGCCTTGTGTCTGGACTGGCTTCAAGCTGGAAGAGGAGATTGGAATCGGTGTCTTCACGTCAGCCGCCAGACCCAGCGCTCAGAACATGGGCTCCCCGCGCTGTCGATCAGTGTTGTGTCAGCAAGGGATCCATGAAGGCGCGCGGGACGGCGTCTGCTGAGTAAGGGATGAGGCGGACGCGAGGACAGGAGGCAAAATTGCTTCATAAGGTTAAAAATACTTAATGCAAATAAGCCGTTTTCTCACAAACCACCCTAAATCTTTCCTAGAGCAAGGTGGCTTTGGAAGAAATGCATCGAATGAAAAGTGTAAAAATTGATGTGGCTCTCGCTTCTTTGCACCCGTTAGCTTCTCTTGGCCCTGGCCCTTCCCCCTGCCGTCCTGGGCCGGCCACTTGTCTCTCGTCAACTGAGCACAGAAACGAGCCATTTTTGTTGTATCTATTTTAGAAGCGTTTATTGAAGTTATTTTCCCCTCTTCTCCACACCAATCCAGAACTTGTGGCCATTGTCAATTATTTCTGTCACTTCTTCTTTTCTTACTTGTTTACTTCACCTCAGCGTCCTTTGCTGGTTTCTTTTTTCCACCCAGACCTTTTACGTTGGAAGGCCCTGGGCCCCATACCCGGGCTCCCTTTTTCCTAACTACACTCTGTCCTTTGGTGACCTTATTCAATCTTTTGGCTTCAATTATTGTTTTTTTTTTTTTTTTTTAAAGATTTTATTTGTTCATTATTTAGAGGGAGAGCGTACACATGTGCGCGCGTGGGGGGAGCGGGTAGAGGGAGAGAGAATCTGAAGCAGACTCTCCGCTGAGTGCAGAGCCTGACATGGGGCTCCGTCTCAGGACCCTGAGCTCATGACCTGTGCCCAAATCAGGAGCCCAAATCAGGATTAACTCCTTGAGTCACCCAGCTGTCCCTTCAGTTCTTATTCATATCCTCTGACTCTCACGTCTAAACCTCATTTGAACTCATGTAATTGATTGCCTACACAGTATTCTCACTTGTATTTTTAATAGATATCTAAATTCCGCGTGTCCCAAACTGTTGTGATCTGCACCTGCGCCAGCCCTCCCCACCGGTGCCTCCTGGACTCCTCCTGATCGTCATCTCAGCCCGGGGAAGCCTTCCAGTTGTCCTTGAGACGTCCTTGACTCTTTCTCTCTTCTCTCCACTTCACATCTGCCAGAAACCCTCCAGTTCATCTTAAAAATACTGTGTTTCCTGGATACCAAGATACAGATTGCATCACCTTTTAATATCTCCAAATCAGGAATGTGTCCCACAAACTGGCATCTTAAGTTCAATCAAGTTCATCGAGCACTTGGTGATTGTTCAGCTCGTCACTGTTAACAGGTCACAGTCACTGTCATTTCCCATCTGGGTTGGGCTGCCTTCCTCTTCTTGGACAATGCATTGTCTATTCTCAAATGATAGCTACGGCAACTCGTTTATAGCATAAATTAGATCAGAACCTTGCAGGGACTTCTGTCTCATACAAAGAAAAAGCTGGTGTTCCCATAATGTCCTAAAGACTTGAGGTGACCCAGCCTTTCTTTCCTTTCCGATCTCATCCCTGCTGCCTTTACCCGTCATGCATGCTGTCCCAGCCCCACTGGTTTCATTGCTGTTCTGCAATAAAAATCAGACACACTTCCATCTTTGGGCTTTTACAGTGGGTGGTCTGGTTGACTAACGCCCTGATTTCCTTCAGGTTTTGTTCAAACATCATCTTATCAGTGAGGCTTATTTTGACTGCTCTAATTAAAAATAAAATTGAAACGGACCCCTTACCCCAGTACTTTTCTCCCATTCTCTGCCCACCCCCCAACAGCCCTTACCACATCCGGCATAATTACAGTTCACTTATCAATACCTAGCTTCTGTTACAAGAGTTGTTTTGTCTGTTTTACTTACTGAAGTATCCCAAGCACCTGGGGTAGGTATCCACAAATATTTGTTAAATGAGCCAATGACTTTCAAATTCAAGAAAAGCAGCAGTGATCAGAGAATCAGAAGCTGAACATATAGACTTGTCAGAGACCCTGGTGTGATTTCAGTGACGGCAACGAATGTTTTCGCTCCCTTCCTTTCAAAATAAGACTCCCAGAGCCGAAGCCATTATTGAAAGCAGTGGTGGGGAAAGCGGTGGGAAAGATGGCCCGTGAGAAACAGCCAAGTCAGCGAGTTTAGGGAGCCTAGGTAAGCCAGGAGCTGGGCGGCCGCGTGTGACTTTCATTAATCATCCTCCTCATGCCATGTCAACGCAAGTGGTGACTTTTGTCTGCACCTCCTGCCTTCAGTGCCATGATATAGGGCCGGAGAAGAGTCCTAGGCACTAATGGTTGAAGAACCCAGAAAGATGAATGCTCACATCCTGGCCTGCGAAGGGAAGAGGGGATTGTAGCGAAGCGTGAATGGGCTATGCAAGCCTGTGTTGGCTTTGGCCTCCCAAGCCCGCTGGCTGTTCTCTCCATACAGCGGCCTGGCAGCTGTTGGCTAGCCCACAGAAGAAATAGCCCCTAAGCACAGATTTGTGCCCCTTTGGTTGCATGGCTCCCTGAGAAGTCAAGAGGAGAGGAGGACTGAGGAGGGCCAAGTTACGAGATCAAGCAGAACACGGAGATTTGGAGCCCCTCCTCTGTGCAGGCTTTTCTGCTCTTTCCTTGACTTTCCACCCCAATAGAGGGCTTCAGGTGAGAGTATGTTAATATAGATAGAGATGAGAAATTGGATCAACGGTCTCATTTTGCCATTTCCCACACCCTTGGGCAGATTATTGATTCTTTCTAGTTTTCCCATGATTTATAAAGTGATAATCGCTTGTATCTGTATAGAATTGCAGATGTCACACAATAGCTCTAACACTTATTAACTAATATGAGCCTCTCAATTCTGTAAGGTCTGGGGGGATATAATTATCTCTATTTTACAGATGAGAAAATCCCCATGATTCGGAGAATTCAGGCCATTTGCCTGAAGTCACAAGGCTAGTTAATAGAGATGAAATAAAAATTCAGCTCTTCGTTTCTTAGTTCAGTAAATTTTAAGAATCTCTTAGGCCTTCGAATCTGACTCATCAACATTGAAGTTGAGTCACCAGTGATAACCCTACCGAGGAAAGATCTTCTTAAAAACAGAAGATGAAGGAAGGTCATAAAGATGATGGTTGACGGAGAAAGGTGAATCCTGAGTTATAGTTCTTCATTCAGTCATTTCACAGGGTTTATATGAGCACTTGCTTTGTGCTGTGAATTTTTCTAGATATTTTATGTCTCATGGCATCTAAATCTTGAAATAGCTTTGAATGGTAGGGAATAAGGTATTTCAAGTACTGCAAAGGTTAATCACTCCATATGGGTATTCCTGTGGCTAGTGAACAAATCCTAGAGGGTTTGCGGTTCCTAGGAAAAGCCATGCCTTTGTTCATGCTGTTCCCGTCATGTGCAATGCCCTTCCTTCAACTGGCCTATCTACCTCTGCTCCCCTTTGAAGATTCAAGTCAAGCATCACCATGGATGAAAACTTCCTTGATACCTCACCGCTTCTCATAGAATCGACAGGTGTGAACTCTGAACTCTGCAAACATTGTCACATATGTGCAGTCCTTCCTCACATTGGCCCATACATCTGTCTTCCTGTAACAGGCTCTGAGCATCTTGATGGAAGAGATGGTGTTCATTCAGAACTGGAAGCAATCCAAAGACAAGTGTCATTAATGTTTTGAAATTTTTCACTATCTTCTTCTTATTATTATTTATTTATTTTTTAAAAAGATTTTATTTATTTATTTGACAGACAGAGATCACAAGTAGGCAGAGAGGCAGAGCAGAGAGAGAGGAAGGGAAGTGGGCTTCCTGCTGAGCAGAGAGTCCGTTGCAGGGCAGGATCCCAGGACCCTGGGATCATGACCTGAGCTGAAGGCAGAGGCTTTAACCCACTGAGCCACCCAGGCGCCCACTATATTATTATTTTTTAAAGATTTTATTTATTTATTTGAGAGTGAGCAAGAGAGAGAGAGAGAGAGAGAGAGTGTGTGTGTGTGTGTGTGTATGTGTGCATGAGTCAGGGGAGGGGCAGAAGGAGAGGGAGAGGCACCCCTAATTCTTCATTTTATTATTGTCTATTATTGTCTAGATCTGAAATCACATGCTTTTATTTTCTCTTTTCTAACAAAGATGGATTTCCCCCTACATTTTAATGCTTCCTAAACTGGAACATATTTTACAACCAATATTACATTATTATTAATATTGTAGTGTTTATCAACACTCAAATGTGATGTTAATTTGGCTAGTGAGTCTTAAATTGCCACCATCTAGAACTGAAGGAATACTGAGTGTGTATGTATGTGTGTGTGTGCGCGCATGCATGTAGATACTATATTTTCTCAAATATATATGTATTATTTTCTCAAATATACATACATTTAAGTATATATTCATATATTCTGTAATGTATAGTAGACTACATATTATATTGTAAGCATTTTCTCATGACAGCAAATATTCCTTGAAAGCATAAATTTTAATGGGTGCCTAGTTTCCTACTCTATAAACGAGGTGCACATACTTTGATTACTTTTGGTCCTTGGAACTGTTTCCAGTTTTTTTTTCCCAGTATATGTGTGTAATTCTGCTATGAATATCTGTAACATATATCTGATTGCCTCCTTCGATAAATCCCACAAGGAGCATCACCTAGTCAAAGACAAAGACCTGTGTAACCTGTGTGTCCAGGACATGTTTTTCTGAGCTGCCCTTACCCAGTGCTCACAGACTTGGTCTACCCCAGGGCCACCTTCGAGGGGCATACAAAGAGAGAGATGGCCGTTATAGACCCTTGGTGGTTGCCTGAAGATATGCAAACCTTTTTTTTGCAAAAACCAGTAATTTTAAGAAACACATTTAGGTTTTTATAAAAGAAATGAGAAAAATTTAAGTACAGCGGTTGCATGGCATCCCTTTTTTTGTTTTTTTTTTTTGTTTTTTTTATTTTTAAAAATTTGTTTATTTATTTTAAAGATTTATTTATTTTAGAGAGAGAGTTGGGGGGCACGCAGGCACAGAGGGAATCTTCAGCGGACTCTGTGCTGATCGTGGACCCCAACAAGGGGCTCCATCTCACCACCCTGAGATTAGGACCTGAGCAGAAACCAAGAGCTGGACACTTAATGGACCATGTGACCCAGGTGCCTCAGTGTCCCTGTCTTTGAACCCAAGTTACTGGAGCCCTGAAAAACACAGGCTCAGTGTCATCCCAAGCTCTGATGTGAGACAGGTATGGGAGCAACCCATCCAGATTGACTTTGACCAAGGAGAAATAATGAAACAGGAACAGCAGCTGAAGTTTTCTGAAAGCATGTTCCGTTCTGGCTTTTCAGCATTAAGTAAGCAGCTTCTGTATGCTGGCAGAGTGCCGGTTTGGGGAATAGAATGATGAACAAGACCCAAGTCTTAGCTTTAAGAAGCTCAGAGATGGGGGGATGGCGTTGGGGGGTAAGCGCGTTACTTAATCTAGTATCATGACTGGTTTGTTGGGTTGGGGGAGGATGGGAAGGGCAGGCGGGAGGCACAGTTCATTGCAGGTGAGAGAAGAGGAGTTTCGGGAAAGGTGGAGGGAAGTCGGAGCAGAGACCGAGCGGTGAACTCAGAGACTGCTGAAGAAAGGTGATTTTCTTGCCTCTGGCTGCACTACTGAGTAGCAACTCCCCTCAGCATTTTTCCTGAAGGCCCAATTATGCTGTTTTCAGGGAGGACACGTTCATATATTCGTCCTTATTTTAACACCCTGGCCTGAGGGGAAGTGCAGACCAATGGCTGCCTTTTGTTTTCGGTGGGTCAATAAGAGTTAACCAGGCAGACCTCAGAGGCGGGGGTGACGCGGATACAAATGGCAGGATGACAGAATTGCTCCTTCCCCAACATATTTTTTGTCTTGTAATAATTCAGTTTTGCTAAGAAGACAGAAAGGGAGAGGATAACTTTCTCGAGAGCCCCTGAGGTGTGGGAGCAGATGTGAACATGAGTCTGAACTGTTTAATGAGTCCTCGCTAGGGAATCACACCCAGTAATTTACGAGGACCTTCCTCATTCGGAGGTCACTTCTCTGGCCACACTGGGTATGTGACAAACACCTGAGAACCAGCAAATGGGCACAAAAAGACTCAGAGATATCAAAACTAATGTCGAAAAGCCCATGGACTAAAGCAAAAATGCTTCCTGGCTTTGATGCAGAACTTATTTTTTCTTACTTAAGAAACAGTTCTAACTTGGCAATCTGGTTTCCCAAGACATAGCAGATTAGATACAGAAAATCAAAAGTGGGAAGAGGAAGGGGGTGTAGGGTTCAGCTCAGGCAAGCTGCATCAAATCCAGAGGTCCTGGCAGAGAACTATCAGGAAAAATCAGAGAAAACTCAGCAAGGGGCCATTTTCTGGCATTTTATGCAAGGACTGTAGCATGCTATAGGTCACTGATTCCTGTGGCTGTAAGGTGTGTGCATGATGACCCTTGGTCACTGAACAGGACTAAAATTATGTTCAGTGTCCTCAATTTACAAAGCCCGGAGAGGTGAGACACCTTTCTTTTCAAATAGCTAAGATACTTCATTTATACTTGAAAGCTTTTTTTTTTTTTTAATTTAGAAAAACCATTTATTTGAAATTCCTCTTTCTTAGTAAAACTAGGTTAATGAAATACTATTGTCTCAAAAGGCAGCTACTGTTAAGAGGCAAAGGAGAAGTTATCCTGTGTAGGGAATCTACGGGGCATGAGAAGGGAGTGAGTTATGGCTTCATAGAGGTTTCCAGGGAGTAGGAGGACAACAGAGGTCGAATCATGGTGGGCTTCATATGGCAAGAAGACACAGTGCAGGGTGTTCGCAAGGGGAGTCGACTAGGCCGATATGTATTTAAGAATAATCATGTTGACCATCACAGGAGGGAGTGTGGCCTGAGTGTTTTAGACATTTGACCATTCTGTCCATTCTCCAGAATGACTCCTTTGTCCTTGGCTAGAGTGACCAGAGAGCTACCCATTTCTTTACTTGTGGTCCGATCAGTACTTGGTGAGTTTGGATACCCATGTAGGCATCATGACGTGGAGCTCCGTTGCTGGTCCCGTGGGATTGCAGAAGACATTTCCTGAACCTTCCTTTTCTGATCTCTATTATGGGCACCATAATCCTTGCCTTTCCTTTCTCCTGGGACTTTTGAGAAGATCAAATAAACAAGGGATGGAAAGTTGCTTTATAAGACAAAGTACTCTTTTTTCCTCCCTGTAAAAAATATCTTTTGCAATGCCAAGTCCTGAGCTGGGCATAAAACAGTATGATAGACAGACTTGACTCACCGAATTCTGAAATGCTCCTTGGATCTTATTATGTTGGGTTATCTTGGTTTGCCATCTCCAACCACTTTCCATCCTTCCTCTGCTCTATTCCAGAAGACTGAATTCAAGGAACTGTATCTCCTGGGCTCCCTTGCTTTCTAGCTTCTGGTTGGGTTTTGCCAAAGGAAAGAACTAGCAAGAGGCCAGAGGGCAAGAGAAGGAGAGAAGCCGGGGTGTCTTGCGATAATTTGGCAGGAGCTCTGTTCCACCACAGAAATCTCGCACCTCTTGTTGGGTGGTCCCTTTCCCATGGTTTAACTCTCACTGGATTTTGGTGACTCATCCTTCTCAGGCCTTTGTGTGCCAGTAGCTCCCACTATTGTTGGACTCTGGGTCTCCCACCCTCTTTTCTGGTTCTCACTCTGCCTGCATCTTTGAAAACAGTCCCTTCATGAAAGCTGTCTTCCAATTCTCTTATGACTATGTCATCTGCCTTGTGATAGGACTCTAGTCCTTGCAGATGATATAGAACCTTGTCTAATATCTCAGTTTGAATTCATGGGAACTTTTAAGAAGCCTTCTTTTGTGGTTGAACTTTCAACTAGTTTCAACCAGGTTGGGGCTTCTGTACTTATCTTCCAGTTCTTCCTAAGTCCATTTTATTGGAAATGTGTACATTGTATTCTAAAAACCCCATCAAACCAAGTACCCTTCTCTTCTTAAACATTATTTAAAAAAAGAAAACTTTATTGAGATATAATGTCCATGCAAGAAAATGTATCTATTTTAATTTAATTTTTTAAAATTTTAATTTATTTTTTAAATTTCTCTTGAGTGTTCCAGAATTTATTGTGTATGCATCACACCCAGTGCTCCATGCAATATGTGCCCTCAACAATACCCACCATCAGGCTCACCCAACGTCCTATCCCACTCCCCTCCAAAACCCTCAGTCAGTTAATTAATTGAAATTTTTCAGTGTTCCAAAATGCATCTATTTTAAATGGACAGTCTGTTGAGTTTTGAAAAATGTGTCTGTTCATATAACCATCATGACGGTCAAGATAGGAGCATTTCCCTCACTGCATGAGATTTCCTTGTGCCCCTTTCTACTCAGTCCTGGCCTAGGCAACTGCTGATCTGCCATCTCTCACTATGGATAAGATATTCTTTGCTGGTGATTCATATTAATAACAATCATACAGTATTTATTTTTTGTGTGTGGTGGCTTCCCTTACTGAGGATAACATTTTGGAGATTACTCCATTCTGTGGCATGTTTCAGTCATGGTTCTTTGTTATTACTGTGTGTTGTTTCATTTCACTGGTGACCCATTTGGGTTCTTTCTGGTTTTTGTCTCTTGTAAATAAAGCTAATATGAACACTCAGGCAGAGGCTGTCACATGAACATGTTTTCATTTCTCTTGAGTAAATATCTAGGAATGGAACTGTCTAGCTGTATGGTAAGTGTATGTGTAACTTTATGGGAATGTGCCAAGTGGTTCTTCAAACTGTTATCATTTTATACTGTTGCCAGTGTGAGAGTATCTGTTACTTCCCTGCCAGCACATAGCATTGTCTGTCTTGTTAATTTTAGACATTCTAATGGATGTTTAGTAGTGTCTCATTATTTTAATTTATATTTCCATGAGAACTAGCATTTTTGAGCTTGTTTTCTTCATGTACTTATTGGCCGTTTGTATATTTTCTTTTGTGAAGTGTGTCTGCTCCGAAGTTTTGCCCCCTCCCTCCTTAATTTTCTCAATCTCACCATTTTGCTTATTATTGGGTTGCAAAGTTCTTTATATATTTCTGAATGTAAATCCATCATCAGATGTATGTGTTGTAAATATTTTTTCCAGGTTTGACTTTTCATTTTTTCAGTGGAATCTTCGAAAAGCAGAAATTTTAAATTTTGATGGAGTCTAATTGATCATTTTTTCCCCTTTATGCTTCATGATTCTTTTTTTCTAAAAAAATCGTTGCCTAACCCAGTGCTGCAAAGATTTTCATTTATGTGTTGTTCCAGAAGTTTTGTAATTTAACTGGATAAATTTAGGTCTATAATCATTTCAAATTAATTTTTGTGAATGGTGTGTGGAAAATGTTGAGGGTAATTTTTCCTATGTGAATGTTCAATTGTTCTATCACCATTTGTTGAAAAGAATATTCTTTTACCGTTGAAATGCCATGACTTCTTGGCCAGCCAAACATTATATGCCGGTTTAAGGACTCTTTTTTTAAAATAAAGATTTTATTTATTTATTTGAGAGAGGGAGAGAGACAGAGAGAGCGAGAGTGAGCGAGAGAGCAGGAGTGACAGGGGGAGCAGCAGACAGAGAGGGAGAAGCAGACTCCCCACTGAGCAGGGAGCCTGACACAGGCCTCCATCCCAGGACCCTGGGATCATGACCTGAGTCGAAGGCAGATGCTTAAACAACTGAGCCACCTGGGCGCCCCACAGATTCTTTTTTTGATTCTTGTGTCTATCCATGTGCCAACAGACAACCGTACTGTTGTCTTGATTGCTTGTAACTGTAAATTTCTTGAACTCAGGTATTGTCATTCTCCAGCTGTGTTCTTTCTCTCAAGAGTGTGCTGACCATTCCAGGTGCTTTGAATTTTCACATAAATTTTAAAATCAGTTTGCCGGTTTTTACAAACAAAAAAGCCTGCTAGAATCATGATACAAACTGTGTGAATCTGTTGATCAGTTTTGGGGGGAATGACTGTCTTAATAACATTGAACCCTTCAATCTGTGAACATTAGCACGTCTTTCTTTTTATTAAGGTCTTCAAATTAGAGTTTTCCATGTACTGGTCTTGTCTGCAGTTTGAGTGTATTCCTATATGTCTCATGTCTATGATACTATCGCAAACGGTATTTTAACGTCTCCTCCTGCAGCTGATTTTGCTGTTGGTGTGTAGAATACTGTTTATTACTAATATATATATATATATATTTTTTTTTTTTAAAGATTTTATTTATTCATTTGACAGATCACAAGTAGGCAGAGAGAAGGGGGAAGAAGGATCCCCGCTGAGCAGAGAGCCTGAAGTGGGGCTCGATCCCAGGACTGTGAGATCATGACCTGAGCCGAAGGCAGAGGCTTAACCCACTGAGCCACCCAGGTGCCCCTATTACTAATATTTTTTGATGCTGACCTCCCATCTTGCAGCCTTTCTGAACTCTCTCACGGGTTTCAATAGCTTGTTATTTTTGTAGATTCCTTAAGATTCTCTTCATGTATGATCAGGCTATCTGCAAAGAAAGACAAATTTACTTCTCCCTTCTTAATATGCTTGTCTTTTGTTTCTTTCCTTAACTTGTCACAATGCCTGTGACCTTTTGTAAAATGTTGATTAAAAATGGTGAGAGCAGACGTCTTTGCCTTGTTCCCCAGTATAGAGGTAAACATTTATTCTTTCATTTTTATGTATGATGTTGGAATAGGTTTTCACAGATGCTCTCTGTCTCATTGAGGAATTTACCTCTATCCTGGGTTGTCGAGAGGTTTTTTATTTTTAATTAATTAATTAATTTATTTATTTATCATGCATAGGTTTCAACTTTTGTCAAATGTCTTTTCTACACCGATTGATTTGGTCACATGTCTTGTCCTTTATTCTGTTGACGTGATGAGTTGAACTGATTAATTTTGAATTTTAAAGGTTTTTTTTTTTAAAGATTTTATTTATTTGACAGACAGAGATCACAAGTAGGCAGAGAGACAGGCAGAGAGAGAGAGGAAGGGAAGCAGGCTCCCCGCTGAGCAGAGAGCCCAATGCGGGACTCGATCCCAGGATCCTGAGACCATGACTTGAGCCGAAGGCAGAGGCTTAACCACTGAGCCACCCAGGCGCCCCAATTTTAAAGGGTTTTTGAATTCCCAGGATTGCAGTTTGTAGATCGCATATTAAATTCCTACCAAGCTGAGGTCCCAACCCCTCTTTAATTCATCTATAATGTTGCTTGTGTTTTGGAACCCACATTTGCACACGTGACTTGAAATGCTAGGATGCTTGTGTGCTGGCAGGCTTGTATGAAAGAGACCAGCTTGAGTTAGGTACTCCTCCTTGTCCCCGTGGCACCCTGTTCTTCCTTTTAGCAATGTATATCTTATGCCAAATGATGATTGTTACTTTCCTTCTTTACCTTGGTGTCTGCCCCAACTAGATTTGAACTTTCCAAGAGCTGAGGCTTTGTCCTACTATTTCAGTAATCCTTGTGCCACATATATGAGAAGTTGAGAAGAAGAATAGCTAGGAACAGGTTCTTTGCCCCTATAACTTTTCTCTTTCCCCCAGAACCCCACTATGTTGGCGTTCTTAGCCCATTATACATATAAGGCTCAGAGAGTTGAAATCCTCTGTCCCAGGCCACCTAGCTGGTAGGCACAAATCCACGATTTGGAGTGTCTTCTCTTTCTACCTGTTGCAGAATCTCCTAAATAGCAGGCTATTAAGTAATTATTAGTCAACTGATTGACTGAATGAGTAAATGAGTGAATGAGTGAAAGTAACCTTTCCCCCTTTTTTCATGAATGGAACAGGTCCACCTAATGAGAAAAAAAAACAAAAAACCGCTTGGAAACTGGTACGATGGCATGAGGGAGGGGGAAAGGCGGGGGTAGGGAGCACTTGCTAAAAAAAAGAAAAGGAAGTGTAAACTATAAATTTACTTGACAGGGTTGCATCTCTGCGGCTCAGACGTTGGCCACTTCATCTTGGCATGATTGTTATATAACAGGGGGATGGAGAAATGGCCGGAAAGTATTGCTTCCTATTACATAACTCTCCCTGTGTGCCTGGCAGTGTTTCTGATAATGGGAGAACAGAAAGTGTGCCACTCTCCCAGGGAAAGCCTTCAAGCTTCTGGCAGTGGAACCGGCCTGGTCTTCAGCCGTTTAGAGCGTTAGAGTGGTGACCAATTTCCTCAGCGGCCTCGGGCTGGCTCTCCCGTCCTGGCCTGTGTCTCCACAGACCCTACCCCCTCAGGAAGTGTCTTCTATTTGCATTCCTCACAAATACTTTTTATAGCTTCTAACTCCGTGGTCCTTTTGCACCCAACGAGGGATTTGTGGTGGAGAATGCTCTGGATTATTGGAGTTTTTGTCACCAGGTCAAATGGGCCCCAGTTCCTCACCGTTTAGTGTTGTGACGATAAGAACTTAGAACAGTCTTTGACTAGTTCCTACGTGTCTGTTTTGCATGTTTCAGAGCTCGGCGTCAGGCAACAGGCATGACTCCGGCAGGCTCTGCGGCGCCCTCTCCTTGGGCTGTCCTGCGTGGAGCCGCCTTGCTGGGCAGTTAGGGTCCAGCTTCAGAGCACCCAAACCACTGGTGCCTTCTGTCTGAGCCTCTCCCTTGTGACCTATACAGATGCGGCTCAGGGCCCGGCTACTGTTCCGTGTCCGTACGTGAAGCCAAGTGAGCACAGGCCGCAGCCCTCCCTCGTCCCTACCCCTGCGTGCCATCCTCCAGTGACTTCTGCTGGCCCGACCTCCACGAGAACCTCTCTCTTCTCTTCTCCCCACCTGGAAGCCACGTCCCTGCTTTTCCTCCTTTTGCTCTGCCATTTCTAGTGCCATGGCTGGAATGAATATTTCCAAACTTGTAAATTAGAGCAAGCCACGGCTTGGCCCCAAACCCTCCACGTGCTTTTCTGGTGCAGTTAGAAGATGCCGCACGATCTGGTTTGGTCCGGTCTTTGACTTTCTCTCTTACTGGCCCCCTTCTTCCCCTCCTCCTCCTCCTCCTCGTCGTCGGCGTCGTCTTCTTCGTCTTCAATTTATTTATTTGTCAGAGAGAGAGCACGTAAGCACAGCAGGGGGAGCAGCAGGCAGAGGGAGAAGGAGGCTCCCCGGTGTGCAAGGAGCCTGATATGGATCCCAGGACCCTGAGATCATGACCCAAGACAAAGGCAGACATTGAACAGACTGAGCCACCCAGGCGTCCCTACCGCTTACCACGCTGGCCTTCTTCCTGTTCCCCGGGCACCTTCGGCCTGAGGCTCTGTCTGCTAGCTCTTCCTACTACTTGGAAGCCTCTTTCTTGGGATCCTGACATGGCTGGTGCATCAGCAAATGTCATCTCCTCCCTCCACCCAATCTAAAGGTGCCTCGCCTTCACTCTCTCATCGCACTGCTCTGTTTTTCAGAGCTCTCGCCTTTACTGCCTGTTGTCTCCTCCACTTATGTCCCTGTTTATTGTTTGTCTCGGGGGTCGGCGAACTGCCATGGGCTGAATCAGACCTGCCTATTCTTATAAATACACTTTTCTTGGGACGCAGCCATGCCCGTTGTTTACATTTTCCCTGCAGCCGCTTCGGCTCTGTAAGCGCCGAGCTGACTAGTTGTGACGGAGACAGTTTGGCCTGCAAAGCGTAAAATATTTACTTTCTGGCCCTTCACAGAAAATGTTTGCAGACCCCCTGCTCTCTCTTTCTCCACTACCTGCTGTCTCACTCACTGCTGATTTCCTGGTGGTTCTCTGCATGTGAATGTGCTCCATGAATTTAATGAATGTGGGAGCGTAGGACGTTTTGTTTTTGACCCTGAGTGTATATATCTTTTGAGCCCTTGCAGGCACAAGAGAACTAATAAGGGCCACATCTGTGTTTATGTGCATACAGACATATTTCTCTGTCTGGGAGGGAGAAGGCAGTGAGGCAAAAAGGACATCATGCAGCTTTTGGGTCCCCTCAGAGCAGCGGTCCAGACCTAGTCCTGTTACTTAGTGTCTGTATGACCTTGGAAAACCCCCTCGAGCTCTGATGCTTCAGTCTTCAGGAGAAGTGATACCTGCTTTACATGGTTCTGGGAAGGCCGCAGAGTGCTTCGCTTTAAAGAAATGCACTGGCATGGAGTTGAAAGTACGGACACTGCCATTTTGGCGATTCAGGTCAGTTCCGTCAGTTGCCCCGGTGAGAAGGTTAGGGAGTGCCTACTGCTCTCCAGGCGCTATGTGCCTTTCCAGGAATGTGGAAACCATCCAGGCAGAGGGCTTGCAGCTCTCTAATTCCAGGGTCCCTCCTGCGTACCAAGTAGAGGGCGACAGGCTGGAGCATGCAGAGACAAACAAGACACAGTCCCACCCATGCAGACCTTCCGATGTTACAGAGGAGATCAGAGCAGCTCACCTGCTGCACCTTAGCAATGGAAGGTTGTTAAGAACCACAAGAGACACGCAGGCACCAACGAAGATCTAAAGAAGGAGATAGGACAACATCAAGTTTATTTTTAGGTTGGACAGAAAGACCCACAGTATTGTAAGCCTTTTTTCTTTGTTTGTTTTAAATAGAATCTCCAGTCCCTTCTGGCTTTATTTTAAATGGGTTTTATTTATCTACCAGTTATCCTGATATCTCAAATCTTGTTTTATTCCTAAGTAGGTGTGCAATATATACTAAATTGAGAAGTAATAATACAAAAGCCTAATCGTATTGTAGCTTGAGGGGAGGATAGGCAAATTATGGGTGGCACACCAACTTTTATTTCTTTATAGAAAGAAATCTGAGGGATTAGCTTTGGGTGTTAGCTGGGTTAGTCACACGTGGCTCAATTAGGCAGGCACATTTCTGTGTCTTTTCCCCCGGGTTTTGTTATAAACTGAAGAACTGGTATGATCTTGGACACGGACTCTTTATTCAGTACCTTTCTTTTGAGAACATATCAAATAGCCAGTGGACATAGTGCCAGGACCTGAAGGTACAGAGATGAACAGTCAGTATTTTAAAACTCTGAGTTCTAAGCTTATTCTGTGCTGTCTACCTTTCTTATAAACAAAAAATTAAGAAAATCAAGAAAGCTGAGCAGCTCTGATTTCTCACCCATTCACTGAGCACAAACTCCTCATGAGACACTAGGTGCTGGAGAAACAATCAAATAGGGTCCCTGCCCTCTAGGAACTTAGCGTGTTGTGGGGGTATCGACTGGGGAATAGTCCATTACTGCAGCATTTTTCAAGTTCTCTGATTTAAGTTTTATGACTGAGAGTCAGTGCATTGTAGTTCCTGGGTTCAGATCATCTCTGACAATCTGACCATTGGCAAATTATTTAATCTTAGATGGGGAGGCATTGCCGGAAGCACCCTTGTTTGCTGTGTATGCAACAGGGAGAGAGTAGCTTTAAAGTATGTTAGCTTTGGTCAGAGTTTATTAAGCTGCAGGAAGACACGATGATTTTTATTTTGTTTTGTTTTTAAAGATTTTATTTATATATTTGACAGACCGAGATCACAAGTAGGCAGAGAGGCAGGCAGAGAGAGGAAGGGAAGCAGGCTCCCTGCTGAGCAGAGAGCCTGATGCGGGGCTCTATCCCAGGACCCTGGGATCATGACCTGAACCAAAGGCAGAGGCTTTAACTCGCTGAGCCACCCAGTGCCCCAGACATGATGTTTTTTATATCCTATACAACTGAGTAGAATATATTTCTAAGAAGCTATGGATAGAGAAGAGAGAAATGCATTCATTCACCAGGTGGCACCTGTGCGCACGAGGCCTGTGGAAGGCACTGATAATCAGGTAGTGACTGAGACGTGTTATGTCTCCTGCCCTGAAGGAAACAGAGAAGTCTAGTCTGTGTTGTTGGTGGGTAAGAAAAACAAAGGATGTTCATTTAATACCTCCTGTGTGGAACTCGTAGGTAATTTTTAAATTCAGTTCAATCTAGTTTACTTGATTTCAGTTGGGTTCAACTTATTATTGATTGCTAACCTAACCTGATCCACTTGGAGAGTGGTCCAGTCAGGGGCCAGGCAAATGTGCCTCTGGGGGCTTCCTAGGGACTTGAATCAGGTAGGGAAGTCTCCTCAGATTACAAGAGGCGGAAAACCAACTCCCAACAATTTTAGGCCAAAAAGGGAGTTCTAGGGATGACTTCTGTAACTGAGGGGAGGGCAGCATGTATTCAGGGCAAGGATAAGCGGAATGTCATCAGGATTTGCTCTCCTGTTTTCTCTCCTCTCTGCATTCCGGCCTCATCCTCTCTGCCGTAGTCAGGCTCTTCCACCTGGTACAGGAACGCGGAGCTGGAATCCCGCTTCCCAGCGCTGGAGAGCACTTGAGGCTTTTTGTCTTAGGTCTCTCTGCTGGTCAGATACGAGGGAAGGGCTCTCATTGGCACAGCTTAGGTCAACAGCATAGCCAACCATCGAGTTCATCAGATGCCTGAGTTGACTTGCTTCTAGAGTAATCCTGTAGATTCCTGCTGGCACTTACATAGGACGCTGAAATATGGGGGAGAAGAGGTTCCCAGTTAATTTCTGATTATGTAATGAACTGCTTATCTGACTTAAAACAATGAATATTGATTCTAGAAAATTTAGAGAATGAAGTTTTAAAAGCACAAAGAAGCCCACCATCCAGAAATAGCCGCAAAGGTAGTTAAAACAACAACAACAACAACAACAACTTTTAACTTTGGAATAATTTTAGATTTACAGAAGAGTTGCAGAGATAATATGGAATGTTTCCATGTGCATTTTACCCAGCTTCCTCGAAGGTTAGCATCTTGCGTAATCATGGTGCCTTTGTCAAAGTATTAAAATAGCATCCTACTCTTAACTAACTCAGGACTTTATTTCGATTTCAGCAGTTTTCCCACTGATGTCCTTTCTCTATCTCAGGGTTTAACTGGGATACTTTTCATACAGTCGCTGTCTCCTTCGTCGCTCTTGATCTGTGACAACTTCTCTGTCTTTCCTTGTTTTTCATGACCACAACAGATGTGAGGAGTGAGAATCAAGTATTTTGACGAATGTCCCTCAATTTGGATTTGTCTGATGTTTTTCTCATGAGTAGATTGGGGTTATAGCTTTTGGGAAAGAATACCACAAAGCTGGAATATGACATCATTTAGGGGTACATGCAACCCACATGATTTCTTGATTGAAAGGTTCTGCCCTGCGAGTTAATTAAATCTCTCTTTCCAAGGGTGCCTGGGTGGCTCCGTCAGTTAAGCGTCTGCCTTCAGCTCAGGTCGTGATCTCAGGGTCCTGGGATCGAGCCCCGCATGGGGCTCTCTGCTGGGCGGGGAGCCTGCTTCCCCCTCTGTCCTTCACCCTGCTCATGCGCACTCTCTCTCTCTCTCAAATAAATAAATTCAGTCTTAAAAAAAAAATAAAAAAAATAGATCTCTCTTTGCAGATGCTGTTCTTTGGAGGTGAATCATGAAGCCCAGCTCACACTCAAGGAGAGGGCAATTAAGCTCCTCCTCCTCAAGCGGGGGTTGCCCTATGTATATTAACAAAAGTAGTTTTTAATATAAATTTTTTTGACCAAAAAAGAATTACAGTGCATGTGCTTTTCTGTAATCTGCAGTTTTCTTCCTAATAATATAGCATCAATGGATATCCACCTCAAATATTCTTTTATAATGTGATTTTTAATAGCTATTCAGTTTTTAGCTGTCTGGATATATCAGAATTTAACCTATTTATTAGTCTGGACATTTAGATTGTTTTCAATTACTTTTCCTGGATATTATGAAAATCATGACGATTAACATCCTCCTAGCTAAATCTTTGTACAGTTATTTATTTCAAGGTAAAATTTGAACAAAACAGATATACCAAAGCATATGCATGCTTCAAAGTTTGCAGGTGTAGATTGCCTCCTGACAATGACCTCTACCCGGTTTCTGCTGGCTTCTCGCAGGCGTCCCAGGTGGGAGCTGCGCAGGGAGAGTGTGAGGAGCAAATGTGGACAGGGCTGCCATTATTCAGGGCAGCTTGAAAGAGAAGCGGTGAAGGTGAGGGCTGGACTCCTCGTTTACCAAGCTCGAGTGCTAAGGATGGCACCTCCTTAATGAGGACAGTGACACAATTTATTTTTCCATTTAAAAACATTTTATTAAAATATATATTGAGAGGTAAAACACATTTGAATAATGGCAATGGGAAAATCAGTTTCTTCTGCTGAGTATCTGTGCCCAGACATTGCATTACTAGTGTCTAGTCTTCCCTGAGTCCCTTCCAGATCCTTCCTTTGGCCCCACCCCAAGTAACCATTATCCCACATTTAGTGGTAATTACTTCCTTGCTGTTCTTTATTTTTAAAGTTATTAAGATACATGCTTATGGCAAAATTAGCAAACAATATGGAAATTTACAAAGTAAACATTGAAAGTGTCCCCTAACAGGGGTCTTCTCCCCAGGGGTATCTGCTGTTAACCACGGGGTATGTGCTCTCCTGGTTGGTGCTTTTCAGTGGAACTTTCTGCAAGGATGACACGTTCTGTTTCAGCACTATCGAACACAGTAGGAACTAGGTACATTTTAATATCGAGCTCTTGAAATGTGGCCAGTGTGACTAAAGAGCTGAATTTAAAATTTTACTTAATTGTAATTGATTTAATGTTTGGTAGTCTCCTGTGGCTAGTGGCTACCATATTGGACAACACAGTTGTATGTTTTTGAAACCCCTTCCTCTCACGCTGGCATTTGGGATCTTCACAGCATTGTATGTGTGAGGAAATGTACCTCTCGGCAAGATGAAGCTGTCCCAGCTGGCAGTGGCAAAGACCCCCTACTTGACGTCATGCCCTCCACTCTTTCCATACGGCCCTTCTAGACATCATCGACAGCACTACAAAGGTCAGCTGGGCTGGAGTTTTGTGTGTGTGTGTGTTTTAAGCATTTGTCTCCGTCTACAGTCTCAGCTGCAATTTGAGCAGCCCGGTCAGGGTGCTGTGTGGTGTGGTTTCAGAAAGGATGGGTAAAGGTGAGGCCCCTCTCCCCCAGTGACCTTTTTTCTCTGGGTCTACATTTCCAGGCAGCTATTTTTGAAAGCTGAATTTTGTAGCTCTATAGACTTGTGTTATCACCAAAATGATCTTACTTTAAAAATAATCATTATCTCTTCTTTTGAGACAGAAGAATAAAAACCAAAAGGAGGACAGGAACTCCTGTTGGAACATGAATTAAATAACATTTTCTGAAATCATGGCTCATGACCTCATAATTTTCTGTCATCAAGGCTCGTGTTGAAAGAGCCTGGACCAGGAGTGGCCAGCCATGAGTCCTGGTCCCACCACTGCCCTGGTGGCCTGGTGGGGTCATCTCAGTAAGAACGGTGAATTACAGACTCCTATTGCTTGGGAGAGCCCAGAGGCATCATCTCCAACAGGAGAAAGCCACTGCATGGATGCAGTCCTGTGTATAATTTCATCCTGTGCCTACGTTTTATCACACAACCAAAACCACCTCTCCTTTGGACAAGAGAGCAGAGGAGAGTCATACTCTCTTTGGCAATCTAAGCTCTTGGCAAAATCCCCTGCTCACAGCAGGTACTAATGTGTGTGTTCTATTGAGGACAAGAAGAAAGGAAGGGAGGAAGGAAGGAAGTCAGATAGGGAGGAAGCAAAGGGAAGGTAGGCAGGAAGGGGGGAGACAAACCCTCATTACCAGTGAATTACTTTCCATACCCAACCGCATACTTCTTCCTACAGTTGGGTAGGAGAGATACGAGGCTCAGAGGTCAAGTAACCTGTTGAAGGCCACACAGCCGCCAAGGAGCGGAGTCTCTGTTCTAGTGGCAACTCACAAAGTTGGAATCCAGATTCTCGGGGCTTTGCTGTCATTCCCCAGGTTAAGAATGGTGAAGTTGGTGACTTTGCTGAGTACCTAGGCCCCAAGAGAAGCCTCTGACTTGAGGAAGACCAAGGTTTTAGATCAGTTCTTGCCCGCAGCCCTTACTCTTTCTGACATTAAGCATATCTTAAACCAGGTTCCTGGGCTGACATTCTCATGTAAATGGATTTAGGAGGAGAGCAGCTTTCTCAGCAGGTCTGGGGAAGTCTATTAATTTCACAGAGCCCCGATCCCCCAACCCCCAGCAACGTGGAGGGGCCCCCCTCAGGACCATTTAATCTCACCTTTTGTCTGCATTGAGAATGGGCATTTTTCTCTCTTTAAATATCATCCCCCCCATCTCTCTCCCCCTCATCAAACTCTTTGTTGTAGATGATCAGGCCAGGAGGGGAGAAGGCACTGGCCCACCAAGCTTGGGAAAGGCCAAAAAGGAAGGCTTTGCAGGAGGTGACCCAGCCTCGGGG
Organism: Mustela nivalis; assembly: GCF_964662115.1. NCBI lineage: Eukaryota > Metazoa > Chordata > Mammalia > Carnivora > Mustelidae > Mustela > Mustela nivalis. The sequence continues at coordinate 11,477,526 of NC_139021.1, forward strand.
TCCCCTGAACTCTGAGGCCTAATCCTCTGTAATGGCTGGTGTTGGAAAGTCTTTGTGAAGCCCTTGAAGGGGGGTGGGTCTGGGAGGGGCTCTGCCCCTCTTACTCCCAGTTCTCAGAGGGGCTTGGGTTGCTTCTAATGGGGACACACCCAGCTGGAAAGCTGCTGTCTGACGCAACAGTGGGGTGCCTGGAGAGGCTGCAGGATTCCCAATGAATGTTTCAGGTTTTGCCCCTGCTCTGCTCCCTTTTAGAACACCCCTGGGTCTCTCTGCCCTGGTCCTTTGTAGGAGCCACGGGAAACGACACCTCGATTCCCAAACCTGTAACCTGTACCGGATGTTATTATCCAGGTCTAGCAGGGATCAGAAATAAGTGACTTATTTAAAAAAAAAAAAAAAATTCAAAAACAGATAAGGTGGAGAAGAGCAGATGTTTTCAGATAGTAGAGTCTTGTGTTAGGGGCCAGTATCCCGGCACACAGCCCGTGGTTCAAACCCAGACTTCCTTCAGCAGAGACCCGGGTCTCTCAGCTTGTAGTGAGAATGGGAGCTAAAAACTGTGGGCAAAGTGTAGGCTCTTACCAAATGGTGGGTATTGAAGGAGCGTGTGTAATCACCTTGCCATCTTTTCTTGGGTGAAGAAAGCAAGTCCCAGAGAAGGGAAGTAACTTGGGGAAGGTTGCACAGCAAGTTAAGAGCAGGGCTCAAATTAAAACCCTTTGCTCTGGCCGCTGGATCAGAGCGCCATCAGAGGAGCTCTGTGAGCAAAGCCCGTCTTCGTTTTAAAAAGGCAGATAGGTGGTGTGCGCAAGCTGGGGGATGGTGTCTATCAGACAGTGTCCGAGAGATGAAAAGAATGACTGCCCTTTCCCTTTGGAATATTGTGATCATATTTCTGGATGGTGTTTTCTGTGGAGCAGAAATGAAAAACCGTCATTTCTAACCCAAGAGCTGACATGCTGGATGGTTATTACTGCTTCAGCATGGAGTGGTGCAGAGACGAGCTCTGTTTCTGGAAAGAATTAGTTAGGTTGGGGAGAATGCTTGAGTGAGAGCTAGAAAGGACCTATCTGTTCTTGGAGTCCGAGGCCACCAATGTCAGGGATCTCCATTTTGATTAAGAAATGAATCCAAGGGGTGCCTGGGTGGCTCAGTGGGTTAAGCCTCTGCCTTCAGCTCAGGTCATGATCTCAGGGTCCTGGGATCGAGCACCACATCTGGGTTCTCTGCTCGGCAGGGAGCCTGCTTCCTCCTCTCTCTGTGCCTGCCTCTCTGCCTGCTTGTGATCTCTCTCTCTCTGTCAAATAAATAAATTTTAAAAAATTAAAAAAAGAGAGAGAAATGAATCCAATATGGTTCTTTAATTGAATTTTTGACTAGTTGGACTTGGCGGGGGGTTTGGATGTCTTCCGTTTTGTATGATGAGTTAGATAGTTTGCTCAGTTGGAGGTCATGAGAGACTTTTCTAGAGTTTAAATGACTATTGATATGACCATTAAGTAATATATATTAATATAGCCATTAATAAAATTGACAGTTCCTAGCCTTCACATGCTCTTCTGTAAATCTTGTGAAGCTTTGAAGAGAGAGGTATTTTTATCACTTGTATTTTTTAGATGAAGAAATAAAAGCTCAAAGGTAACTTGCCAGGCGTCATTAGTACAGCCGTCGCTAGTATGGCGGACGCTGGACGTAAGTCAGAGATGTGAAGCATTCTCTAAACTCACCTTGGGAACGCTCAGGCAGGGAGTTAGACAATCTGTTGCTTGCTGCCTTGGGGGTTAGGAGAGTAGAGTTCACGCTGTGGTTCTAGATCATAACTCAGGTGGCAAATGACTGCTATTTCTCTTGTGCAAGCAGCTGGCCCTCCCTTCTGCCACTCCTCTCTCTCTCTCTCAGCACGGGAAAGGCCTGTCTGTACATTGTGGTCTACACATTCCCCTCCATACCCTTTGTGAATTGATACCCCCTTAATTTAGCCACAATGGAAATTTTTCTTTGTTCCTGATTCCTGGGGTTTGGGTTTCTGCTCTGTCCCCTGTTCTGATTGTTGAGGTTTAGCTTTGCTCCAGTCATTGCTGGCAGCCATTACCCAATGGCTGTACCCTCTCTTCCTTGCTGACAGAACTCTGGTTTCCTCAGGTGTCCACCATCTGTAGCCGTCAAGGAAAGTTGGCCCCAGACTTGACTGACTTCTCACTGGTCTAAGCCAGCTATCGTGGGACCAGGACACTTCACATTGACTGGTGTAGGCGTGGGCTTATAATGAGACAGGAGCAAATGATGGCCCAGGGCCTCTTGGAAAAGGTTTTCCTCATATTCAGAAGGGAAGTCCTGGTACTGTGCTCCTGCTTCTGGATGTCGCTATGTCTACCTACGATGACTGGAACTGCAGCCACTGTTTTGGGGACCACAGAGGGTCTGTGCCCGAGAACACCATGAGCATGGCAGCATGGAAGGTTGGAGTAAGCTGAATCCTTCACGAAGGCGCCTTGGAATTAACTAACCCTGTTAACATCCCTCTTTCAAGCATTCCCTTAGGGTTCAAGCCACTTTTTTTTCCCTATTACTGGCTGCTAAAATCATTGTCACTGATAAAATATAACATCTCAATAATCTACTTCCCCAATCTCTGCCTAGGACTTTGCTTTTGACCCCTCTAAACTCCCCATTTCCTGAGACACCCTCTTCTCAGTAGCTTAACTCCACTCAACATCCCAGGGAGAGGAGCTGGGAGTTAGACTGGGGAACATTGAAAGTCACAAAAAAATGTTGCCCTGATACTACTTTCTCTTGTGTCTCATAGTCTATTTATCCACACCAGTTGCTTGAATGTCTTTTAATTTTAAAAAAGCGCTACTTTTGGGAGTGCCTGAGTGGTTCCACTGGTTAAGCCTCTGACTCTTGGTTTCAGTTCAAGTTATGATCTCAGGAGTGGTGGGATTGAGCCCTGCGTCACACTCTGCACTCAGCGTAGATGCTTGAAAGACTTTCTTCCCCATCCCTCCTCCTGTTCTCTCTCTCTCTCTCTCTAAGAGAAAGAAAGTACTACTTTTGGAGAATGGACCTCGAGTAGAAAATATCACTGCCTCTGTTATTTCTACCCACCGTTTTCAAGGAAACATTTCCCTAGAATTTGAACAAGTCCTGTTAGAATACAGCCCCTTCTCCTGCTCTCCATAGTCCTACTGCCTTCCCACTCCTGCTGGCTGTGTACACGGATGGAGGAGTGGCCGTCCCTCTGACACATGCTGTCTCCTGCCCGCTGGAGCTTTGCCATTACCTCTGTGCTCGGGCTGCTCTGGCTGCCCAGTGTTTAGGGACAGAGGCCAGGTGTCTTCCCATCTATCCTTCTGACTGACAGAACAGGGCTTGATTCATGGACTTGTGGGATCCTGGACTCAGTCCAACTCCTGCTCCTATGTTGAAGCCCTAACCTTTAGCATGGCTGTGTGTGCGGATAGGGCCTTTACAGGGGTCACTGAGGTTAAACGTGGTCATAAGCATGGGAGCCCTAATCCGGTCTGACTGATGTCCTCCTAAGAAGATGACATCAAAGAGGCATGCACAGAGAGAAAGGGCTACATGAGGACACAGCAAGAAGACGGTCATTAGCAAGCCAAAGAGAGAGAAGCCTGGAAGAAATCAACCCTGCTCTCACCTTGATACTGGCCTTCCAGTTTCTAGAATGGTGGGAAAATGAGTTTCTGTTGTTTAAGGCACCGAGCGTGGCGTTTTGTTCTGGCGGCCCCAGCGAACTCATGTGTTGGTCATACCTCACATTCCAGATCTGGTTCCTGGGGTTTGTCAGACACCATTCAGTCTGCTCCTTCATTCAGACTTCATCAGTCAGAAAGGTAGCACAACACACTACGGAATTGCCCAGTATGTGTGCCACGGAGTCTGAGTCCTGCAAGACCCTCTGTGAAGAGGGGCCTCCGAGGTCTTACGTTATGTCACCCCTTGATTTGCAGATTCATGTGTTGGCTTTAAAGATTCCGAGCAGGACTGCGGGAGAGGACCTTGTGTAATGTTCCTGAAGGGGCCGTTTACAGCATTGGGATTTGACTCTGTATCTCTCCCTTATTGACTAACATCTGCTGATAGCCATGAAGCTTGTTGGGAGAAATGCCAAGCTTGTTTTTCAGAGCAAAGCCTTGAAGTCAGATGGTTCACGGAATTTGTGGAACTTAGTTTTCCCATCTGCTAAGTGAGGCTGATGGTCCCTATCTAGGTTAGTGCTCTGAGGATCCAATGAGAGAGCTTATGTGAATGGCCACACAGTATCATTCCATTTCTGTTCCTTCATCCTCCATTTATTCAGAAATTCAATAATTGGCTCTTTATTGAGTACAAAAGTGTACAGCTCTTGCTGGATGGAAATCCTGGGAGTGTCTTCCTTTTCTTTCTGCTCTGAGCTGTGCTGAGGCCTTACAGACGGGCTCAAGCCACGCCTCCTACAGCTTTTCCCCCCTGTTGTGTTTCTATAAATGATGACAAGATTCCAGGACCTCTTTGACTTCATGCTGGCCACTGGGAAGCCAGGCTAGCTTCACACCTAGCGTGTTTAGGTGCTGGGCGCGTACCTGGCCCCGAGGAACATGAAACTCAAGGCTTGCAAGGGCACATCTGGGACCAAGGAGCAACTTGCCACGTGAACCCACAACATCGTCCATGTCAGCACCAGACCCGCTCTGCTGTGGGTGTCCTGGCTTGCGAGTTTTGAAAACCCAAGGTCTTTTTAAAAGCTTTCATTTGGCAATAATCAGAATTAACTCCGTATGAGCAGAAAATGTTCCAGTTGAATTGCAATGCAGAGAAAATTCCACTATGTCAGAATTTACCAAGAGAGTCCATTCTGCCAAGTACATTCTGTGTGAGAGGCTCTGTGTTCAAACTTTTATTTACCTTGTCTCATTTAATCTTCACAAATGACCCAATTATTTTTCTCATTTTACAGATGAAGAAAAGGAAGAAACTGAGGCACAGGGAGGTTACTTTGCTCAGTCCACACAGCTACAAAGTCCCAGAGCCAGCATTTGCCTGTGGGCAGCCTGACTCCAGAGCCCAGGCTCTGCTTTACCACTGTGGTCTTCTTCATCTAATTAATCACCACCTCGAGTTGACGGATGTGGAAACTGAGGCTCAGAGGTGAAATTATTTGACCAAGCCACACAGCTAGTAAATGCCAGAGTCAAAACTGGATCCCAAGTTTCTCTCTGTCTGCAAAGCATTCGCACTTTTCATAGGAGAACATTTCCTCCCTGCTCTGTGGTTCTACATGTGGCGCTGCACGCGGAACATGTAGGAGCTGGCTGCCACAGTCCTGGGTGCCGTGATTCGCTAGTCCCCCACCTACAGGTGACCTGACTAGAGCTAAAGTAACTTGCCACCACCACACAGCTCCATGTACTGGAGCCCACGTTCCAGGCTCATGGTTGGCCTCTGGCCTGAAAAACTCTTTCCCTGTCCTTCTCACTCAATTATTTTCATCTCTCAGATCTCAGATTAAATGCCACTTTCTGGGGATGGCTTCTCTGGCCCTCCAAACAAATTAAATATCCCCTTTGGGAGATCTGCTGAACGTCCCTTAGTTTTCTGTCTCACTTTTAAATTACCTACTCATGTGATTATTTGGTAAGTTCCTGCATTCCCCTAGATTGTCCACACTATGAGGTCAGAGCCCACAGCAGTGTGCTACCATAACACCTGCTGGGTTTAATTCCATTTTTAGCCTGTAGGTAAAAATTGTAGTTATTATTCTATAGAACAGACATATCTATATCCATGTGTATGTTTACATATATACATATGTATGCAGGTAAACACACACATATATAAACACACACATATTTAAACTATGCTTAAATGTCATTAGGTCCATCTCCCCTCCTCCTGATGCATCAATCACAGAAAGGTCACGTGGCCTTGTTGCAGCTCCCTGATTACTGGCTCTTGCCGACATGGCTGATCGGTCACCCTGCTCTCTTCTTCTGAGTGGGGAGCCTCAGGACCCCTCTCAAAGCATTGCTGCAGGCAGCCACTATTGATTAATTGGGCTTGGCCCTCAAAATGAAACTTGCCCACCCCAGGGGGCAGGCAACTATTCTCATATATTCCATATAGTCGTCTAATCCTAATTTTCTGCAATTGAAATCACCTGAGGAATTTAAAAAATATTGGTGTTTGAGGTCTTCTAGAGATTCTGATCAACTGGGCCAAGAACCACTGGCCAAATAGTGTTGATTCTGGCCAGTGCCTGTCTGGTTCCATTTTCCCTTGTGTTGTTTGTTTACTTTTGCATGCAGTGTATAACAACTCCACAGTGGCAGATACGGAATTGAGGGCACTGAGGATACAGACATAACAGAAAGCTCGGTCTCCATTCTCAGTAGCTCTCACACTAACACAGGAGACAGACTGACATGAAGAACTCTTGAATGAGGCAGATTGTTAGGAGTTCATTTATAGGCGCCTGAAAGCACAAGGGAGTATGTGGCAGAGGAAGACAGAACTTCTAGGTGGGAGGATCTGGAAAAACGTTCTGAAGGAGGTTGGTTTTGCACTAACTCTTGAGGAACAGGTGGACTGGGGAACCCATGGTGAATTCAAATCGTGGAAGACTTTGAATGCCAGACAGAGCCATGTGGAGTCAATGACTTAAGGACAATAGTTTTCAGGGTGGATCGTCAGGAAGTCAACTTTGGCAGCAAGATGGAAGGTGCTTGGAGAAGGATGGAAGAGGAGGCTTGGTGCAAAATCTCTAGTCCTGATTCATCGCCGTGGTGGAAGTCATGTAAGTGAATTGGAAATGGAATGAGATTTTGGCAATATGGGAGAAATATTGAATATGACTCAAGGGAAACCTATGTAAATTAATCGTATACTTGCTCTTAAATTGCTTTGCATTATATTGTGAGCCCTTTGGAAAAAGATTTGCTTTCCTAATCTGGGCCGGGTACTGTGTCAAATATCTTACATAGGTCTTCTGATTAATCCTATAACAGTTCCACAGTTAGGGGTGCCTGGGTGGCTCAGTGGATTAAGCCTCTGCCTTCAGCTCAGGTCATGATCCCAGGGTCCTGGGATGGAGCCCTACATCGGGCTCCCTGCTCAGCAGGGAGCCTGCTTCCTCCTTTCTCTCTGCCTGCTGCTCTGCCTACTTATGATCTCCCTCTCAATCTGTTAAATAAATAAATAATCTTAAAAAAAAAAAAAAAGCCACAGTTATTTTCATTATCTGGATGAGGATCCTGAAGTTAGAAATATATTAAATCACTTTCCCAGTGTTACACAGCCAGTAAGTCGCAAGGTCAGGACACAAAGATAGATAGTTTAACCCTGGAGTACATGCACTGAATTGTGTGACGGTTCTGTCTTCATTCCTGTTCTATTCTGTGGTTTTTAGCCAGGGAGGATTTTGTGTACCTCACTCAGGGGAGACATTTAGCAATTTCTGTAGACAATTTTGGCTGTCTCAACTCGAGTCGGGGGATTGCTACTGCATTTAGTCGGTAGAGGTCAGATATGCTGCTAAAAATCCTACAATGTGTGGGATGGTCTCCACACCAACACCTCTCCCTGGAAGAAAGAATTACCGAGTCCCAAATGTCAGTGGTGCCAAGGTCAAGAAGCCCTGTTGCATTTCTAGGGCCTAACTCAGTGCCTAGCACATGGTTAGTTAAATGTTTGTTGAACTAAAGAGAGCTCTGAGAATATGTATTCATACATATATAAATTTACATATACATACATATATAAAGTTATATAAATTTATATTTATGTGAATATAGCTCCTAACAAATATATACATTCTTTAATCCTGACGTATTCTCCTGATCACAGAAGTTTCGCTGTGTGTGTCATCTTTATTTCCTCTTAAATCTATAACTTTGGGGCAATGTTTCTAATTTATCCTATTCCAAGTCTTATCTCCTATAATTATGGTGTCTCCTGGCTTGGCCATCATCCCATGGATCGGAATTTCATTTTAAATCCTGCAGTTGCTGTGCTGACTTATAAAAGATTTGGGGTTTTTGTGTGTTTTTCTTTCTTGTTCCTGCCCCATCCTGTTGGAATTCATTACATCACCCTATACTTTCCTAGCAAGGGGCTTAGCATCTACTTTGGGGGATGGGCTCCCAGCAAAACTCCCTGAATAATCAGATGCACGTCCAGGTTCACTGAATGAAGTGTTGTGGCTGGCAGCCTCAGTTCCTATCCAGAAGGCGACATATTCCTGAGCTTGGGTGATGTGGTCTTGGAAAGTTCCATCCCTTGTTGTGAACTAGATTTTTGCAAATCCATCCATGATTACATTTCCCTATATCCAGTTTCCAGCTGACAGCTGTTCCTCAATCTTCTCCTACCCCCAGACCTGACACACTCCGGGATTTCCTTCCTTCCTTCTTCTTTCCTCCCTCCTCTCTCCTCTCTCCTCCTTCCCTCCCTCTTTCTTCTTTCTTTTTTTCTTTCTTCTCATTCTTTTTATATGATAGCCGCTCTGGAACTTTTTTCTTTCCCCAGTTCTTAAATTCCACCTTTTCAGTCCATTCTGTTATAGTTGCTTTTGGTGCAGCTGCAATTAGGGAGAGGGATACCCAGTTGCATTGCCTGTTTTGGCAACAGGGTCATGATTAGGAAAGAGCTGGGGAGTAAGGGAGTCCTCTGGAGCTGCCTCTCAGTAAGAGGCCAATTAGTTTCTCCAGTGAACCCTAAAGTCCGGTTGTAGGAGTGCCTGGATTTGGTCCCGCCAAGATTCTTCAAAGATGCACAAGAACAAACAAGTAACCAGAGAGAACCCATAGAGTTGCTCATACCTATATCTTTACTTCCCTTTGACATTCATAATTGTTTATATTGTTGACTACTGTTGTGTGTCACACGTCTACTGACCCCCAAAGGCGAAGTGATCTCTGACTGAAGGTGAGGTGATCCCTCAGGACCCCTCTCCCACCTTTTGCTCCAGATGTGATTTTGTTTGATAAGCTATGATGTTATCAGTGAGGAGGCATTACATTATAAATAACAGGAAAGCAATGGACTGAAAAGTTCAGAGAAAAAGCTTCAACTTCAGAGAATGCTCTCACTAAAGACTTGACTTTTCCCCCGCCTTTCTTTCTGACTTCACACTAAATCTGTTTCTTTCTTTGTTCCCAAGATGCATACCAGTAGCTCCCGGAGTAACATGTCTTCTTGCCTCATCCAGCAGATATGAAAACTTCTTTCCCTGAGATTTCTCAGTGCAAGTCTTGAGATCCATGCTGAATTGGCTAAGGTTATAGAAGTGCCCTGAATCAACTTTCTGGCTATGGGGTGGACTGGGCAGAGTGGCATGGCCTAACTTATGAGCTCTGCACCAGGAGAGCAGGTGGAAGTCAGACCATTAGCAAAGAGGGTGGTGGATGGCAAAGAGATAACCAACCAAGGTCCTTTATAAGATTTATGCTTGGTCTCCTTGACACTTGAATATCATCAGTGTATTAGAATAATACTTTGACCAATTGCCTTCCTTTGTTTTTGAGGAGTCGCCTCCACCAAGTTCCTGACCCTGTGAAACCCATTCACTACCACTGTCTGCATGGCTACTGCCCCGAAATCTAGACCTAATTCTTTCCAACAGGACAGGTAGGCTGATAGGATTTTGATAACAATCTTAACTTTAAAGCACCTACTATTTGGAGAAATATTACTAATGCAAATACATTTGTAAGTGCAATAGTTCCTATTCATTCCTTTACTCTAATATCTTTTGACTCTTCACTGTTTTGTCTATCCATCCATCCCATTGGAAAACTTATATTAAATATGTGCCACGTGTCTGTCACTGTATAAGATTCCAAGATCCGGGGCGCCTGGGTGGCTCAGTGGGTTAAGCCTCTGCCTTCGGCTCAGGTCACGAACTCCGGGTCCTGGGATCGAGCCCCTCATCGGGCTCTCTGCTTGGCAAGGAGCCTGCTTCTTCCTCTCTCACTGCCTGCCTTTCTGCCTACTTGTGATCTCTGTCTGTCAAATAAATATATAAAATCTTAAAAAAAAAAAAAAAGATCCCAAGATCCAAGGATAAACAGCATACTGAACCCAAGGAGTTCAAAACAAAGTAAGAGAGATGGGCACATAAACAATTAACAGTCATAAAGGATTTTTTTGGGTAAAATTATAAAAAAGTATTTAAAAACAGCTATTTCCTTCAACTCCAAACCATTGTGTTGTGTGCTTGTGTGTGTGTGTGGGTCTGTGTGTGCGTGTATTGCTAGTCAATTTCTATTTCCTACCTGCTTTCCTGGTCCAAATGACCTCTACCTGTTGTTATTGCTCACCTATGTGTGACTGCTTCTTTTTCTTGTTGAGGACCTCTTGTCCTCTGTTCCTAGGATTCCACAAACCTAGCAGCAGAACCAGACGGTGTCATATACACCCGAGGTTACCTGAACAAATACTTGGTCAATGACCAGAACATCGGTGCTTTCTAGATAGTTTCTCAGTTTCACTGGGGCATAGACTTCTTACACAAGGAGTTTTTGATTCTACAGTTGCTAGGAAAGGAAGGCCTATATTTTTCTTTAATTGAATTTGGATGTTTAAAACTAAGTTTTTTGCTTCCTTTCTCTTAGTAAAAAATGTCTCCCACATGCTTTAATGGCCTTAAGAGTCCCATAGAAACAGCCGTGCGGTGGGAAGGGAGAGAGATTTGGCATCAGACCAGCCTAAATTTGGGCCCCTGATTTGCCATTCCCTGGCTCTGCTACCTTGATTCTTAATCTCTGTGAGCCATAGACTGGTTTCCTACCGAACAGGAGCACAGTTCTACAGCACGGATGATGGAGGGTTTCACCTTAGTTATATGTGTGGGCATGGAGCACAGTGTTTGGGGTCTAGCCAGCTTGCATGTGGTTATTATTTCTTCTGTTTCTCCTGTCCTGTTTCTTTCTTCCTTTTGACTGGAATGGTTTACAGTCTATGTAAGAATGGGTCACAGGGTCATGGGGGCGGGTGTTGGGTGAGAAAGCTTTGGACAGGGATTTTTAACATGTTTTTAATGGGTCATTTGTCTTATGTCAATAGTCATTTGGCTTTTTTCTTTTTTAAAGTTCTAAAATCTATGATGCCAATATAAATTTTATCATTAATCCAGCATATCACCATGAAAATGAATATAGCAAATGGTGGACTATTGTCATCTCAAGCAAAGTGATGTATTCCAAACATATGTAGCTAATGCAGCTCTCCGTATCCTAGTGTGTATTTGAGTGGCATGTAATGTCAGTAGACCCACAAAGAAGTAACCACTGTCATCAAATGTAATGAAAGAGAACAATATTTATGCAGCCTCCATGAGCTAGGGACTGTGCTCTGTGCTTTTTGCCTTCACATATATTTTTTGATCCTCCCTAATCAAATACCCCAGATTCTTGGGCTTCAGTGTCAAGGGAAGAATGAGCTATTGCTGTTGCCATTGCGAGCTTTCTGTTTGATCACTGCTCTCTTTAGCAGTTGTGGGAAATCTCTCCAAATAGCCAGGCATAACAATTAGTAATGCTTCCCACACAATGGGCCTATTGGCAGATAAGGTTACAGTTTGCTTCTCCCATCCGTCCCACGAAATGCAAACTTTTACATTGGTTGTTTATTTATTGGACTTTCACTTCCACATTCATTATACAAAATCTGAATTCGTAACAACTTCCAAAAAACCGCTCTGTTTACAAAATACTATACTCTCCATCAATTACAATTTTGACATCTTTTCGACTACTTTCTGACAAATAAGACAAATTCTGTGAATTTAGCTGATGTGAAAGTTCTGTGGTTCTTGCCACCAAAAAAGTCTGAATTCACCAACATGTCCCCGTGTTCTGTGCTGTAGCTTTGCTCACTGAGATTTGTCACACTGCATTGCTACAATAGTGAGAGATGGCTGTGAGTCCTTGCTGTGAACCAGACACTGTTTGAGGTGTCTTGTACTATGAATGTGCTTGATTTCTCCTGAGAACAACTTTGGAGGTAGGAAGTATTTGTGAACCTATCTTCAGATGTGGAAACTGAGCAGCAAGAAGTTCAATGTTTTGCCCGTGTGTGAAAGTTACATAGCTAAGACTCAAATCCAGGCTGTTGGACTCTAGAGCTCATGGTTTGGACCACCACCAGGTTTTATCACCGCAGCAATTATGCAAGAGTTTCCTCATTGGTTTCCCTGCGTCCACTCTTGACCTTCTAGGAATCTCTACCCTGCAGCTCGTTCTGAGCTCATTCTGATCATATCATCCTCTTCCTTGAAACTCCTCATGCCTTTCCTCCACCTTAGCTACATAGTCCAGATTCATCATGACCCACAGGGTTCTGTGTGTGGTCTGGCCTCACCCTCTCCGCAGCCTCATCTTGCTATGGTCAATCTTGCTTTTTTAGGTCCATCAGCCGTGTGATTATGTAGTGACTATGTAGTGCTTCACCCTCCCGGAACGGTCCTGGCGAAAGCAGATTTCTACCTGGATTTCTCTCCTTGTGTTCTTGAATTCTGAGATTTAGATATTACTGCTAATAGACTTCAGTGACTGTACCCCTAGTTTTCTTCCTGCCTCCCTGATTCTTCCTTCTTATTTTCTTTTGGGTTTCTTTCCTTGATCCTCAGGGGTCTACCTTCACTTCCTGATCCCCCTGCCACCGACACCCTTCCCCCACCACAGCCATTCTCAACATGTAAACTTTTCTTTGGTTAAGCAAACGTGTGGCTTAAACTAAAGCTGCTGTAGATTGTAGCCAAATACCATTCTCAAACTCCATGTCAGGGTTTAGATTCTTATATTTAAGCTGGATTCTAGATGGTTCTTCTGGACATGTGCACAGGGACTTCAAATTCAACAAGTCCAAAACTGTGTTCACTATCTTCTCTCGAAAGCTGCCAACTGCTCTTGTATGTCCACAGTAAGTGGCTTTTCCATTCATCCGGTCATCTGTACCCGAAACTGCAGGGTCCCCTTCATATTTCCCTTCCATTTGCCGGGTCCTTGAGTGCTGCCAGCTCAGTCTTTGAACTGTCTATCAAGCATGCTTTGTCTTCCTCATTTCTGTTCTCTTTGACCCGGTTTAGACATACATTCTCTCTTAGCTGAAATCTTGCACAAGGCACTCTAATGATTTACCTGCTTGTTCATTCTCCATACTATTCCTTGCAGGAGGAATCACATCAAAGGGCTTAATTTAGTGTCCTCAGTATCTCTGAGAAGCGGGAACAGCCCCACTGAACTAGAAGTAGCATTGACAGACCATCAGTGATGTGGTGATACAAATCCCCTGCCCTAGTCTTAGCTAGTTCACAAAACCCAAGCAATTTCTAGGTTAAGGCTGACAACAGCAGTGGAAAAAGCAGCAGGGCACTAGCTGCCAACCCCACCTTCCTACAACTACCTCTAACATTTATGGCACTTTGACCATAAATTGGGCCCAATTCAAACTTCACGTACATCTTATTTAATCTATTAATTCATCTGAAAGTGACCTTTGATACAACAGTGGATGTATAAAGAACTCTATACTTTTTTTTTTTTTAAAGGATGTTATTTATTTATCTGACACAGAAAGAAGATGAGCACAAGCAAGGGGAGCAGCAGGCAGAGGGAAAAGCAGCTTCCCCTAACCGGGGATGTGTGACTGGATCCCAGGACTCTCAGGTCATGACCTGAGTCAAAGGCAGAGGTTTAACCAATGGAGCCACCCAGGTACCCAAGTACTCTATACCTCCTTAGCAAGACTCAGATTCTCTTTGGAAACCCAACCCCATTGGTGTGTGCAATACTGGTGGAATTTTTAATCAGGTGCCCTCCCGTCCCCTGGCAAGGGCAATGTACTTTCCACGGGGATTTTATATATTAAAGATGACATAGAATGGAACAAATTCTGGGGGCTCATTTACTTTCATAGTGACACCTCTAGGAGCTAGTTTCATAGTCTTTTCAATCAGACCCTGAATGCCGGGCTGGTTCCTGTCCTGATGAACCTTCTGTTTCCAAGTCTGGGTCTCCAGTCTTTAGCCCTCTGTCCGCTCTATGCCCTGATTAAATATCTTGCTAATGAATTCTTTCTTGTTTTTCTTCCTCTTCCTTTTAAAACTTCACTTAGCCAAGGTGGGTTTCAGTTGCCTGCAACCAGAAAAACCCAAGTGATGCTGAAATTGTCCCAAGGAAAACCTGTTGTGTTAGAGGCAGGGAAATTCAGGTCTCTCTGTAACTCGCCTCAGGTCACATGGGGAGTTAATGGCAGAATGTGGACTGAAAGGATATTTTCCTGTTCAAGTGTTCTTTAGAGGGCACAGTGGAGCAAGAGTGATTCTTATGTCCAGAATTCCTCGTGTTTGAATACTTGGTTCCATGACATGTTTATCTGTGTGACCTAATCTCATTCTGCCTAGGTTTTCTTACTTGTAAAATGGGGAGAATAATAATAGCACCTACCCTGTTGGGTTGCTGTATGGATTATATCGCTTAGTACTAGATACTTGCTATAAAGTACGCATGGACAGTACCTATGTCCATGTGTACATAGTGAAAGAGATAGAAATGTAATTACTATTGTAGTAACTTTCACTGCACCCGCTGGCCACTTCAGGAATATTATTGTTTTAAATAGTTTGTTTTGCAGCACTGGTGAAGAGTGTTTTAACTGCAGTATGCAAGTCGTTCTCAGTTAGGAAAGTCTAATTCATCTATCCAGAGTGCCCCGTCCAGAGATGACCAGGAAGGGTGCTGGCGGCTTGGTAGCTGAGAGTTTATTCTGTCTCCTTTTACTCTGAAAATAATATCATTTAAAAGGACTTTTATTTTCTTCTTCTTTTTTCTAACCAATGAAATGGACATCAAAGTACAGAGTGTTTGACAAGAGGACCAGTTGGTTCCATTCAGGGGCACATTATGAATTGTTCATTTTTGACAAGGGGAACAATTCATTACATTTTGTTTATGTAGCACCTCCCGAGGGTCCATTTCTAAGTGGTTCACAAAAGGCTTGTTCTCACTGGAACGCACTTGTCCTTCGGGGTTCCCAGGGACTGAAGATCATGTGTGCAAATAAAATAAACTCACCCTGAAGGCCAGTAATTTAGATTAATAAAGAGCTATGTTTATACAACTCCATTAACAAAATTCTACATGGCAAGTTGAACCCAATTTTCTCAGGCAGCACAACCATTTCTAAACAAGACTTGATGAAGAATGGCTAGTTTCTGGGTATACAAAATGAGGAGAAAGTCTTTTCATTGTCCTCAGGCCCCCGAGATGATTTCTGTGACCCCTGTTTCTCAGGAGACCACTCAGAAGTTGAAGCAGCTTGAATGTGGAAGATATCTGTAGGAATTAAGTCAGACCCCTCCATCCACCTACTTATGTGCGCATCCTTATATCATACGTGCACTTAATTAAAAAAAAAAACAACAAACCCTCTCACATCCATGTTAGGAGTAGCATCTCAACTCCTTAAACCTGTATCTGGGTGCTCCAGGCAGGGCAGAAGCACATTGGTGGGAGAGATCCATTATAAAACACCCAGTAGGTCCCAATAATGACCATGTGAGATAGGTTGTGTTTAATTCTCTCTGCCTTCTAAAAGCTTGAAGACCCAGGGCAGTTACAAGTCTTGCCCAAAGGAAAGGAAGCTCCCATTTACTGAGTACCTGCTATGTACCAGACATGACGTGAGAGGTTTTCGTATTCATAATGTTATTGGATTGTCTAGAGAACACTGTGAAGTGTGTGTGTGTGTGTATGTGTGTGTGTGCATTCGATAGTTGTGGAAACAGAGACACAGACAAGTTGCAGAACTGCTGATACCACTGGGAAGTAGGATGTGAAGAGCGTCTGGTCTTCCTATGCCCTCACGTCGCCTCCGCGGAGACCATCTGGGGTCAAGGGCCTCGCCCTCTGCCAACCCCAGTCGTTCTGTGACATCCTGGCCTTCTTCCCCTTTTCTTCCAAAATTTTAGTAAGAAGGGTCAGAAAGGAAAACCACAGCATCCACACAAATAGCTGAGGAAGGGCTCGGGTGAGAGAAGCGTCTGTGGGAGCGTGTGGTCCTATGAAGATAACATTTCCCACCAAGGCCCGGAGCCCAGGGGACGTGTGCCTCCTCCAGAGCTGTCTTTCAGAGTGGGGTTTCCTGACCGCCGGCTGCTCAGCCTTCCCCTTCCTCATCTACCCCTCAGCTCCCGAGTGACGGAGCAAATGCTTCCCGGAAGGGCGCTCTCCCCTGGCTCTGGTGTTGACTCTTGGCATTTCTTTTCTTTTCTGGATACTCGCCCCCCACCCCCCGACTTTGGGTCCAGCACCTGACTCCCAGACCTGCACTTACAGCCGAGGTCTGTGTCCTGAGGCCCGCCCCTCCGATTCATGAACGATCGATCAGTGGCCCCCGGACCCGAGAATTGCCGCTGAGGTACCCTCCCCTTGCACTCTGTTCCAGATAGCAGTGGTGCGCCACGGCTAGCGTCCAATAGGCAGTACGGATCAGGCCAGTGGTCGATTCACTTAGTCCACAGCCGCCTTTCTTTATTTTCATGAGTACCTACTTGAGTATCAGGCAGTGTGTTCAGGGCTAGCCTGCAAAATGTAGAAAATGACGTCCTAATCCTTAGGAAGCTTCCAGTCCATGATGGTATATTATTCTGTGTGTTTGGGGTGGGGGGCAGCGGGGGCTACTGATGGAATCAGATTTCTCTTCATGTACTGGTTATTTCTCTATTATAACTCTGCTTTCTTTTGCCTATTGTGTGGTCTGTTTTCCATACATTTTTCACCCCCTTTTGGGTCAAAGTCCCCGGACACTTCCTTCTTCGTCTCTGTGGCCCTCTCTGCTCTGGCATGCTGGTGCGGTACCGAGTGGGTGTCCCATAAATACACTTGAAGAAATGAATGAATTTCAAGGTCAAGATGCAGATGAGTAGAAAACCTGCTCCTTGCTAACTGCCGGAGTAGAACCAGCTCTCCCTTGCTCACTAGTACAATTAGTAGTGCTGCTTAAATCTTGGCTGTACTTTAAAACATGCTGTATATTTGAAACCAGTTCCTTGGAATAATGGAACAACTGGTAATCTGTTTCAAGGGTTTATCCTATGCGAGGCATTGTCTGAATACTTCTTTGTAATCTGATTTCCTCTTCTCAGAGGTCCTGGGAGGTGGTATTATTAATCCTTGCTTTAGAGGCAAAGATGCTGGAGCCTAGAGAGCTGAAGGTACGTACGAACTGAAGGTCATCTGGCTAGCAGGCAGTCTAGCTGGCGTTTGAGCTATGGCCTGTCCTAATCCAATGCCTGTGTTTTCAGAGCCCGCCCCCGAATATTTCCGGTAAATTAAAAGCTAAAATAGGTATCCGGCTGAAGGGTCAGTCATCACTTCATTTATTGTCATTCAGTTTCCTATCATCCCGGGTCCCCCCAAACCCGTGAACTGTCACAGTGAAGACAATCTCCAACCTGTTCGACATGAGCGAATTCTTTGTGTATTTTGACATGTTTAGCAAACAAATTTCCCAAAGAAGAAGGTGGACCTTTCAGCTCTTCCTGGCAGAGCCGAGCGTTGGTCGGGATGGTGGTGCTCAGTGAGGATCCATGCATTGTTCGCTCTCGCCACAGGCTCCTATCTGTCTGTGGCCGCCATCAATAAAGCCCTGTAAACAGATCTGTACATTCGGGGCCCGGCTGGCAAGGCACGTGCCATGAAGCACCCCCTCCCCAATAATCGAACTCTTGTAAGCGGCACTGAATGAGATTCTTTCTCCCAGGAGAAGTATATGTTTGTTTGTTGGCATGGTCTTAAATGACTTAAAGAAAAATGCCGGAAACCAGTACCGCGTTCTTCCCTGAAAGGAACATTGGCCCTTTGTTCCAGAAATGCCTTTGCAGAACGGCTTCTGAGTAAGCCCTTGGAATTCCTCATGGTTTATATGTCTTTGTAAGCTCCTGGCATTGAGGAACTGAGGTTTTTCTTTTGCTTTTTTCTCCCCAATGAATCCAACATTGTATTGAACACACTCTCACTCAATTTTGATAAAACCAACAACTCACAAAGCCAACTTGAGTGGAAAGAGCCGGATCCTAAAGTAAAATTCACTATCATTGGAGGCTGTTTGGTATTAAAAAGTTAGAAATGTGGGATTTGAGGCCGGAGCCACAATATTTTTCTGCATTCTCTTTGTTCGGGGATAGCATCACATTTGTTTTTGCAACGGAATGCTGTTCAGTTGTACAGTGTTTAAAACCAGTTTGGATGGCACCTGTACAGTGTTTACCTTTCAGTTTTCTCAACAGGTCTGTGGGCTGACTTTGAGAGAGTCAATGTGGTGTAGCCTCAGGAGCTGACGGTTTTATGGTTGATGGAGGCACTTACAAACTGGCTTCCCTGGATTCTCTCTTTGACTCTGATCGAGAGGGAAGGTCATCTCTCTGATCCCCACTCTGCCAAATGGAAATACTGTGGCTGTTTATTCTACATGGTTATGATGAGGATTCAATAAGATTAGGTGAGTTGCCTGCCAGGTCACACCAGAGGCACGTAACAAACATCTGCCTGCCACATCCCTCACCTGCTTTTGAGGTAAGGACACTGAGTGTGAATGAAGTTCATAGACAAGGTGTGTGAGTCCTCCGGCTGCCATAATGAAGCGCCACAGACCGGTTTGCTGAGACAACAGGAATTTGTTTCTTCACAATTCTGGAGGCGCAAGTCTAAGACTAAGGTATCGTAGGGTTGCTTTCTTCTGTCGCCTCTCTCCTTGGCTTATAGTTGGCCGCCTTCTTCTCTAAGCCACTCCTCACGTGGTTTCCCCTCTACATGTGTCTCTGTCCTGTTCTAGTCTTTTTTTTTTTTTTTTAAGATTTTATTTTTTAAAAATATTTTATTTATTTATTTGACAAAGAGATTGAGAGAGAGTGCACAAGTGGCAGGGAGAAGAAGGCTTTCCGTGGAGCAGGGATCCCGATGCAGGATTCGATCCCAGGATCCTGGGATCATGACCTGAGCTGAAGGCAGCTGCTTAACTGACTGAGCCACTTAGGTGCCCCTGTTCTAGTCTTATAAGAATTCAAATTATATTGGATTAGGGCCTGCCCTGGGGACTTCATTTTAATTAATTAGCTCTCTAAAGACCCCATCTTCACATACTGGGGATGATGATATCAACATATGAATTTTATGGAGACACAATTCGGCTCATAACACCAGAGGAGCTTGGTTGGCACTGGTGAAAATATATGGCTGATTCTGCATTTAAAAGGAAGAGTTAGTTTGCCCATTCTCCCTTCTCCAGATTCTCTGCCTGAGTACATACAAGATGGCACTTGATTCTTCTCCCCCACTTTTTATTTGCTCTGAGTCCCATTCAGAGTCTCATTATCCCGACCAGGTAGAAAGCCTCTTGAGGCCAGAATGTTTCTGCCACTTTGTGAGTCCCAGCTTATGTGTCGCCACGGTGGGCCCACAACAACTGCTTTGAGTTTATCTGTTGCATTTGCGCGTATCCTGGGACACACGGCATTGTATGCCTTGAGTATGGCGAGGCTCTCAGTAGATGTTCATGTATTGAGTGTGGATAATACAGCCTTTGCTCCTGAGGAGCTCACTCTCCACTGGGAAACAGACTGATACATGTCATTTCAGGTTAATAAATCTAATCTCTTTGAAGTGGGACCAAGCTAGGAGAGGGTGCCTGCAGGAGCGTAGATCGGGTGGGGCTTGGCATTTGGGAGGAGAGGCAGGTGGTCTAGGAAGGCCAGCATTCTTGTCACTGGCAGCATATTCCACAGATCGGCATCGTGGCATCATCTGGGATCTTGTTACAAATGCAGAGTCTCAGGTTCTCCCTCTGACTATGGAATCAGAATCTGCCCATAGATGTGCAGCCCAGACAGGAGGAAATAAAGTGCCCATAAGGGATAGAATATAAATGAGTACAATAGGTGAGTGTAAGAAAAATCACAGAGCTCTACATCTGTGTTTTATTTCCCCACACTTTGCTTAGAGTCATGGCGTGGCGCAGAGACTGATGGCAACAAAACTGAGTGTCCCCTTCTGTACTGCAGAGTTACTGTTGGAGGCGGCTTTCTATTTCCCGGACCACCTGGCATCTCGCGGGGCCATGTAACTGGTTCTTACCCATGAGGACACACCAGTGATGTGTGTGAGGAAGGACAAATGTCCCTTCCAGGCCGGTACTTTAAGTAACAGATAGGGTTTTCCTACTCTCCTTTTGCTCATTCTCTGGCTGAAGAGCCCTTGGGGATGGCAAAAACCACACGATGGAAGGAGCTTGGGTCCCTCATTCACCGTCTGGAGGAAAACCATCCCCGATGACTGTTACAAGACCATGAAATAAATGCTTATTGCATGAAGTCATGCCCATTTGGGGTTTATTAGTTACAGCAGCTAGTGTTACCCTCAGAGGCATGGACAGAATGTTTGTGATAAGGACAACAGCAATCTAATGACAATCTAATGACGCTAAGCTGCAGCGTTCCAGAAGCAGCAGGGAGAAGTGGAGATACGGTGACCCGGAACCTAATTGCCTCGTAGGAGGCCGTCTCGCCCCAGCTCTACCTGACTGCTTCCCTGTACGACTATGGCCTCCGTGTTGTCAGAACTCCCAGCTGTAAAGTCCAGTCTCGCTTTTTTAAAGCTATGTGCCAAATAAAACATATTGGTGGCATACTCAATCTGGCGTACTGGCGGTCGGATGGCAGAGTCCGCCTTAACTGGTGGATACCGAGGAGGCGGCCTCCCAGCTCCCTGCCGATGCCACCGATCGTTCTGCAGGTGGGAAACTGTGAAGGTTTCTAGGATAATATGTTGTTCCGGGTAACACACACGGAATGCTTGTTGTATGACAGACGGAGTCAAGGACTACTGCCCAGGCCACCAGAGTGGTAGTAAGGTCGCCCTTACTCCCACCGTCACTGTCCCTGCCACCAGGATCTGTGCAGCTCTGCCGCTCCAGTGTCACTGGAATGACTGCTGTGCTCTCCAAAGCCATTCTTGTGTTTCCATTCAATCTTTGCAGCGCCCTGTGAGGTTTTACCAGCATCTCCATTCTACGGGAGTAGAAATGAGGCACAGAGAAGTGGCTTGCTCAAGGTCACCTGGGCCATCATTCCAGGTCTCCTTACTCCCTGTGCCTGGGATTTTCCTAGGTCACCTGACGCTGTCCAGCCACGGCCAAGAGGAGTGCACTGGAGATGCTTAGGTGTGGATTATTATAGTGAAGAAGGCCAGGGTGAGCTGGGCGGTAAACTCCATTTCTTATGTGAAAGGGCCTTTGGATACTGAGTGTGAGAAGGAGGGGTGTGGAGTGAGGGGGAGGAGAATCATTATTTCCTCCTTTTCCTTCCTTTAGGGAGGAGGGGGCGAGGCACGCAGCAGCTGGGCTGGTGGGCCTTACGTTCCTGCTCTCTTGCTTCGCAGAGGACGTCTTTGAGGAGGTGGCATCTCTGAAACTCTCGTTGCTCGATCTCTAACTTTCAGGCCACGTGGCCGTGTGTGAGTCACCTGACTTTTTCAAGACTCGGCTTCCTGTGTTGTCAAATGAAGAGACTAGAACGATCCCGACGGGGGAGCCGAATCTTCGGGCTCAAGGAGGTCACAGTTGAGGAGGGGCCGTGCCAGGCGCAGAGTCGGTCCGCTGTTAATGGCAAAGGAAGGAGCCAGCCGCTCTGAAAGCATTTTGTAGATGGACTTGAATGAGCCGCACACACACAAGTGATAATAATTGTCCGCGGGCCCGGGCATCTGCCAGCTCGCCCATGAATCTGTCCCCAAACTACCAGGCCTGGGCTGTGGATGCATTTCTGGGTGTCCAGAGGCCGGCTTTGCAAAAAGGAGCAAACAACACCATCTATTCACAGTCTTGCAGGCTCCTCCTGCCAGAGCCCACGAGGGGTTTGGATTCAGGCAGCTATTGAAGGGAAGCCACAAAGACACGTTTTCTCCCCTGCGGCCTGGAGCGAAGACAGAGCAGCCCAGGCACAAGAAGTCGGTTGTTTCGCATCAGCCGGCAGCCGGCAAATTCTGTCAAAGCAGCTGAAGGAGAGAAGTCGTCAAAACACCCAGGAAAAACAAGAGCTCTGGCGCAGGCAGGAGATAAAAGACAAGGAGGGCAGCCGCCGCGGCACACAGGCCCCCTTCACGCCGCGCTGGCAGCCATGCTCCTGCCATTGTCTGCCACCACGGGCTCCGAGGAGGGAGGCTTTCTTATTTCTCCTCGTGAAGAAAGAATTTATTTCAGGGGAAAGAGAGTTTGTGTTGTATGAACAGTGGCTGCCAAATGAAATCTTTGGTTGCTAAAATGGGGAGGCACAGATTCAAACTGGCCCTTTGTCCCAGCTGGTGGAGGAGGTGGGCGGGGTGCTCCCTCTGTTCCCGAGCTGGCTCCCCTCTTGGCTTTGCTGCTCAGGGTCCCTCGTGCTGCGGCTCTTGCTGTTACAAAATGGAGGCCCAATGCTTCTGTGGCAGGCCCTGCTCTCACGCAGACTCTGCTCCCGTCCTCGGAGCTTGTAGTCCCCCAGCTGCCTGTATGCCTGGGCATCTCCCTCGCCTGTGTTTCTTGTGTCCCTTTGCCCCTGCCTGGAGGGAGTGACCTTCTCCTAACTTCCCCTGGCACGTCCAAGGGCACCTCAAGTCAACAGGTGCTAAATGGAACTTGGTGTCTTAAACCCCTGGGGTGCGTCAGAAGCATTCTCTGAGTTTCTTCTTTGGAGAGGATCAAAGGAAGGGGTCCAGATTCGTGAAAAGGGGGCTAAGAAACCAGGGGGCTCTATCTGAAACGTGAACGTGCTTATGACTCCACAGTTGTCCATATGAAGGCATTGCAGAAAGGCCGATGGGAATCACAGGGGGAGGAACTAACAGATTCTTCCAAGAAGTTCCTGGGGCTAATCCTCCTGTCCCCATCATTGTTCCTCCCATGCTGGTGGTCAGTGTTGGCTGGGATGGAATTTGTGCAGAGGTGGTATTATTTAAAATAGCTCAGTCCTGTTGCTTTGCAATTAGCATTTAATGAAGGCATGGCGTGTGCAGCCTCGGCAGCCAGGTGAGACACAGCCAGCGGCTAACACACTGCAGGGAATTGGAGTTGAATCCAGCCTTGTAGAAGCCAGCCTTGTAGACCCATAAACAGGACCTCCACCCTCAAAGAATGAGGCCAGCTCAGCCGCCAAGAGGGGCTGGTAGAAATGAACCAGCTGCGCATTCAGAGGGAGTAAGAAGTCTCCCTTCCCAGGAAACCAGGAGTCCTGGTGGCTCCATCCTGTTTCCCAATTTATGGAGAACCAATGCCCTCAGACTGACTTATCTAAGTTACTAATACTCCCAGGATACAGATGGTAAAGTTGTCCATCCAGGCTGAAATAAAGCTCTTACTTTATTTCATTTAAAAAAAAAATTATTTGTCAGAGACAGAGAGCACAAGCAGGGGGAGCAGCAGGCAGAGCAGGCAGAGGGGGAAGCACGTTCCCTGCTGAGCAGGGAGCCCGATGTGGAACTCGATCCCAGAACCCTAGGATCATGACCTGAGCTGAAGGCAGCTGCTTAACCAACTGAGCCCCCAGGTGTCCTAAGCTCTTACTTAATAAATGGAACTTATTTTGAGGCTGGCACTGTGTTAGTCACTTTTATATTTAGTATTCTATATAATCCTTAGCATACATTTTCCAAATAGATATTATGATCTTCATTTATCAGATGAGGAAATCGAGTCTCAGCGAAGCTAAACTGCCTTAGGGGCACCTGGGTGGCTCAGTTGGTTAACCATTTACCTTCAGCTCAGGTCATGATCTGGGGGTCCTGGGATGGCTCCTGAGCCCCGCATTGACCTCTCTGCTCAGCGGGGAGTCTGTTTCTCCCTTTCCCTCCGTGCATGTGCCACCCACCTCCAAATACAGAAATAAAATCTTAAAAAAAAAAAAAATAGCCTGCCTTAGGATCACAGGAACACCAAATGGCTCAGTTAGGATTTGAACCCAATTCTGTTCACTTCCAAGTCCCATGTTCTTTTTCCTTCTTTAAGACAAAATCTGTTAATGCAACACTTACGTATTATTGGTAAAGCTGTGTACTGAATTTATTATTTATACTTCAGAGCTCCCCCCTCACACAGAATCTGGCTTTGTTCATCAGGTCGAGGTCGAGTAAGTCAGGCAGAAGTTAGAATGATTTAACTTTTGTGCTCAGAAGGCTCCAGAATAGCTAGTTGTAAATTTCTTCCCATCCCTTTCCCCTCAGCCCTCTTTGGCGAATAAAAGGATTGCAACCCGACCCAGCCTCTTGTGCTTTGATTCTCATTGCATTCTTTTTGGATTAAGAGTGTCCGGTTTCCTTGGGAGGGATAAAATATGGCCATCTAAGTGAGGGAAAGGACAAGCCCCGCCAGTAAACTCCTTCGTGGGAGTTTTTATGGGAGGTATTTTCACCTCATTGAGCTTTTTATTTCACTAAGATTCTTTCCTCCACCCAAGCAGGTGAAGAAAGTGGGAAAATGGTGGCAGAGAATAGACGAGCTTTAGGAACTTGAAAAGGAAGAGTAAACCAAAAGAAGCTGTCCCCACATTGTTTGCTTAATATGGTCTAACAAGCCAGTGGACCAGTAACAGAAGGGTAGAAATTATTATCCTTGATTAGTAATGTGCCTTGAAAATAGGTCACTTATTAGGAGAACTGGCCAGTTAATTAGCTAATCACTTTATCACTTGTTTAGGCATCACTATGTATGGATTCATTGATTTATTGATTCATTTAAAAGTTTGAGCATCTGTATCAGAAGTCCTGTCTTCAACATGCAGAGAACTTTTATTTTCTTGAAAATCAAAAAGATTTTCAAAGAAGGGAATGATTTAGATACATGTATCATTAATTTGTTTGTTTGTTTTTACTTAAAACTTAGATCTGTGTATGCATTCATCTGTCTTTTGCTACAAGGCATTTATGTGTTGGTTTTCATCTTTGTTGCAAAAAAAAAAGCTCAAGCCACGCCCACAATGCATCAACCATCTCTTGAGTTCTAGTTTCTTTAAAGTGGATCAGGAGCTTAGAGATATTTTTGACACAATTTGATGTCAGACTTCTACAGGTTCCCCCGCCCCCAGTATTTTATGGTTGTTTTGCCCATAATTAATTTCAACAAAGAATTCTTAATACCAACTGCCTTTATCAATTTTTTCCAAGGAATTCAGTTTAGTTTTCATAGATACAGTATTTTTATTTAATACTTGGATTGTGCAAGATTATAGATTATTCCACCAAATGACATGCATATTGTTAGCTGCCTTGGAGGGCTCGTGTTTTCCAGTTACTGTTCAGTGCTTGACCTGAACTTGCTAATTAATCATTACAACCAGGCTGTAAGGTCAGTAATATAATTATCCCCATTTCCCAGGGGAGATAATGACATGAACTGGTTTGAGAAAAATATCCTGATGACTCCTGATGAGCCTCTACCTCGATGGATTCAGAAGTGTGTGCTCTAATAGCAGGTAGACTACT
Organism: Mustela nivalis; assembly: GCF_964662115.1. Classification (NCBI taxonomy): domain Eukaryota; kingdom Metazoa; phylum Chordata; class Mammalia; order Carnivora; family Mustelidae; genus Mustela; species Mustela nivalis. Next base: position 11,503,031 of record NC_139021.1, read on the forward strand.
AGCTGTGACTTTCAGGTCTGTGAGCGTCAGCCACTTTGTGTGCGTCAGCTAAGAGGAAGCCGCTTAATCTGAACTAAGATAGTGCAGTTAAGAGGACTCCTGCTGTAATGGTGGGGAGACTGGAGTGATGGAAAGAGCATGCATTTTGAGATCAAACCAATTTGAGTTTGGATAGTAGTTGCTGGCAATCACTAGCTACTTAACCCCTAAAACCTCATTCTCCACCCATAAAATGGAGAATAACTGTAATTTATTGGGGTTTTTTTTCTTTTATTGATTTATTCAACAAGCTTTTCTTTTTTCTTTCTTGTTTTTAAGAGGCCTTTCCCAATTTCCCTCAGAAAATCCCCTTTTTTAAAGTTTCTCTTTCTCTTTTTTATTTTAATTCCAGTAGAATTAACATATATTACGTTTAGGTGTACAATATAGTGATTAATCAGTTCTATACATTGCTCAGTGCTCATCACGATAAGTGTACTCTTTTTTTAAAGATTTTTATTTATTTATTTGACAGACAGAGGTCACAAGTAGGCAGAGAGGCAGGTAGAGAGAGAGAGGAGGAAGCAGGCTCCCTGCTTGAGCAGAGAGCCGGATGCAGGGCTCGATCCCAGGACTCTGAGATCATGACCTGAGCTGAAGGCAGAGGCTTTAACCCACTGAGCCACCCAGGCGCCCCGATAAGTGTACTCTTAATTCCCATCACCTGATTCATCCCTCTCCCTCTCCTCTACCCCTCTGGTGGCCATCAGTTTGTTTTCTATAGTTAAGAGTTTTTAGTTTTTAGTTTATGGTTTTTTTTTCCTCCTTTGGTTTTGTTAGTTTTTTTCTCAAAGTCCACATATGAGTGAAATCATATGGTATTTGTCTTTCTCTGACTGATTCTCTCACTAGAATTATACTCTCTAGCTCTATCCATGTCGTTGCAAATGGCAAGATTTCATTCTTTTTCATGGTGGAGTAATAGTCCATTCTGTGTGTGTGTGTGTGTGTGAGTTCTTTGTCCTTTCATTCATCAATGGACATTTGGGCTGCTTCCATAGCTTGGCTATCATAGATAATGCTATAAGAAACATAGAGGTGCATACATCTTTTTGAATTAGTATTTTTATATCTTGGGGTAAGTACCCAATTGTGGAATTACAGGATCATATAGTAATTCTATTTTTAATTTTTGAGGAGCTTCCACTCTGTTTGCTATTGTGACTGTACCAGTTTGCATTCCCAGCCAACAGAACACGAGGCTTCCTTTTTCTCCACATTCTCACCAGTGCTGGTTTCTTGTGTTTTTGAATGTAGCCGTTCTGACAGGTTTATCCAATATCCCATTGTGGTTCTGATTTGCATTCTCCTGAGGATGAATGATGTTGAGCATCTTTTCATGTATCTGTTGGCCATCTGGATGTCTTCTTTGGAGAAATGTCTGTTCATTTCTTCTGCCCATTTTTAATTTATTATTAATTTTTGGTGTTGAGTTGTATAAGTTCTTTATATATTCTCGATACTAATCCTTTATCAGGTATGCCATTTGCAAATATTTTTTCCCATTTGGTAGATTGCCTTTTAGTTTTGATTGTTTCCTTCATTGTGCAGAAGCTTTTTATTTTGACGTAGTCCCAGTAGTTTATTTTTGCTGTTGTTTCCCTTGAGAAATGTTGCTATGGCTGATGTCATAGACATTACTGCCTGTGCTTTCTTCTAGGATTTTTGTGGTTTTAGGTCTCATGTTTAGGTACTTAATCCATTCTGAGTTTATTTTGGTGTAGAGTGTGAGAAAGTGGTTCAGTTTCATTCTTTTGCATGTAGCTGTCCAGTTTTCCAACACTATTTGTTGAAGAGACTGTCTTTCTTATTGCATATTCTCGCCTCCTTTGTCAAAGATTAATTGACCATATAGTTGTGATTTTATTTCTGAGCTCTCTGTTCTGTTGATCTATATGTCTGTTTCTGTGCCAGTACCACACTCTTTTGACTACTACAGTTTTATGGTGTATCCTGATATGGGGGGTTGTGATGTCTCCAGTTTTGTTCTTCTTTCTCAAATAGCCTTGGCTATTTGGGGACTTCTGTGGTTCCATCCAAGTTTCAAGATTGTTTGTCCATGAAAAATGCTGTTTATATTTTAATAGGGATTGCATTAAATTTGTAGATTGCTTTAGATAATATTTTAAAATATTTGTTCTTTGTGTTCATGAAGTGTCTTTCTGTTTGTTTATATCATTCTCAATTTCTTTCACCAGTTTTTTATAGTTTTCAGAGTATAGATCTTTCATCTCCTTGGTTAAGTGCAATCCTATGTAGTTTATTATTTTTGGTGCAATTGTAAACGGGATTGTTTTTTTTCTTCCTTTTTTTTTTTTTAAAAGGTTTTATTTATTTATTTGACAGACAGAGATCACAAGTAGGCAGAGAGGCAGACAGAGAGAGAGGGAAGTAGGCTCCCCACCGAGCAGAGAGCCCAATGCTGGGCTTGATCTTAGGACCCTGGGATCATGACCTGAGCCGAAGGCAGAGGCTTTAACCCACTGAGCCACCCAGGCACCCCTGGGATTGTTTTATTAATTTCTCTTTCCACTGATTCATTATTAGTGTATAGAAATGTAACAGATTTCTGCATATTGATTTTGTATCTTGTGACCTTACTGAATTCACATTTCAGTTCTAGCAGTGTTTTGGTGGTGTCTTTAGGGTTTTCTATATATAGTATCATGTCATCTGCAAATAGTGAAAGCTTTACTTTTTCCTTACAGATTTAGATGCCTTTTCTTTCTTTTTGATGTCTGATTTTTGTGGTTAGGACTTTGAATATTCTGTCAAATAAAAGTGGTAAGAGTGGACATCCTTGTCTTCCTCTTGGTCTTAGGGGGGAAACTCACAGTTTTTTGCCATTGAGTATGATGTTGGCTGAGGGTTTTTTATATATGGCCTTTATTAGGTTGAATTTTGTTCCCTTTACACCTACTTTGTTGAGGGCCTTTATCACGAATGGATGTTGTACTGTGTCAAATGCTTTTTCTACATCTATTGAGGTGATCATATGGTTTTTATCCTTTCTCTTGTTGATTGATTTGTGAATATTGAACTGCCTTTGCATCCCAGGAATAATTCCCACTTGATCATGGTGAATGATTTTTAAAATTTATTGTTGGATTTGGTTTGCTAATAATTTGTTAAGGATTTTTCCATCTATGTTCATCATACCTGTAGTTCATTTTTTTTTTTTTGTAGTGTTTTTATCTGGTTTTGATATCAGGGTAATACTGGCCTCATAAAGTGAATTTGGAAGTTTTCCTTCCATTTCTATTTTTTTGAATACTCAGAGAGAAATAGGTATTAACTTTTCTTTTAATGTTTGGTAGGATTCTTCTGTGAAGTCAGTCTGATCCTGGCCTTTTGTTTGCTGGGAGTTTTTTGATTACTGATTCAATTCCACTGCTGGTAGTTGGTCTGTTCAAATTTTCCATTTTTTCCTCATTCAGTTTTGGGAGGTCATATATTTCTAGGAATTTATTTCTTCTAAGTTGTCCAGTTTGTTGGGATATAATTTTTCATAATATGCTGTTATAAATAATTTGTATCTATGGTGTCAGTGTTTATTTCTCTTCCCTTTCAAGAAACTTTTCTTATAATGCGGTGGGTACTAAATAAAGTTTTGTTAATCAATAAACAGAAGTTTCCCTACCCTTCTTGAAAATACATCTGGGGTACAGAGAATAACTATGAATAATCAAAAGTGCTCGGAAGAAAGACAGGGTAGCATGATAGAGACACGGAGCATATGAGTATTTATTTGTTCATTCATTCATTTACTCATTCAAATGTGTTGTCAAATAATATTTACTGAAGTCTTACTGTGACCCAGGCATCATGCAGTAACGACCAGGATAACATAGGCAATTAGACAAGACAATATAGCATCAAGGATTTAAAGATGAAGAGTAGATACTATAATACCTCCCAGAATCTCAGTCTAGTTAGGAAAGTCACTGATTAAATCTTAGTAAAGTAAGTGCTCTTACCACTTTTATCCAACTCTTTTTGTCCACTCTTACCACTTTTATCCAACAAAGGAAGTGCAAAAGCTATGGGAACTCAGGGCAGGGAGAGATGGGTATATCTGGAACAGAAACAAAATGGCTGAACATTTCATGTTAGACAAAAAAGCAGACTCTAATGGCTACATGAGATGTCACAAGTCTGTACAGCACAACTCCAGGAGCTACCTTTCAAAGAGGCTTTGATGTAAATGGTGGCCCCTAGAATTGTACAGTGTGCACCCTTCAAATCCATACCCTGAAGTTCTACCAGAAGCTTTGGAGGTATTGATTTTGCTTAATCTTGTTTTACATTGAATAATCAAAGGGGAGAATGATGGCTGGAAACATGATCTCTTTGGAGTTAAGGACCTCTAGAGGAATAATTTTGATCATTAAAGTAGATGGTAAAGGAAATAATTATAACTCGACCAGCAATGGCTATCGCAAAAGAAAGCACATGATGCCATATAGGAATAGACCCAGTTTTGAGGGGCCTAAAGCTTACATATATTTGGGTCATTCATAAAAAGAAGAAAAACAGAATTATTAATGAAACCAAATATTCATCTAACATGAAAAGAAATACTACAACAATACTACAATTCAGTTGTAGAACACACTGTCAGTGACCTATCCACATTTTCTTGGCATTTGCTATTCCAGCAAATGCCTCAGGTTCCTACTGCAAGCACCTGCAACCCTCCTTCCAAGGCCCATGATTGGGGTAGTAGGGATGAAGTGTGGGGGAGTTACTGCCTCCAGGAGCCAGCTACCCATAGAAGGTAGAGGATGAATGCCTTGTTGAAGAAGAAACACTTTGTTTGGTGGGATAACTCCAAGAAACTCCTAGAGTTGTCTGGAGGGATTGAGCCTTACCCATGGTGGTAACTTGTCCAATAACACAACCTTTATCAGCTTTCTTCCCTTCTTTTCTGCTTCCTCATTCTCCTGTGGGTATTTTCTGGTCAGGCCCAGCTACATAATTTGTGAGATCCAGTGCAAATTGAAATTGCAGGGCTCCTTGCTGAAAAATTGTTGTAGTTTCAAGATGATGATAGTTAAACCAAGTAGAAGACCCTTTAGAACACAAACCCTATGTGACCACACAGGTGGTAACCCTATAAAGTTGGTCCTGGTCCTTGGTAGGATCCCCTCCCAAATGAACTATCTTTCCCCGCCGATTTGCATTTGGAAAGCCCAAACTATGACACAGAGACATTCCACAAATATTTGAGAAGGAAGACAATGCTACATTTTTATTAATTAAATACCTAACCCACCTTTAATATTTTCCCTCATTTTTGGCTACATTTTTAAAAAAATTATTTCTACACGGCAATGGTTTTGTGACATTTTTCTGTAATGAGATTGGAAAGATAATTCAGTCTTCTAACATGATTGCATTAAAACTTTTTAAAGCAACTGGTAGCTTCAAAAAGTTACAACTTCATTGTTCACTATTAATAAATAATGTCTTGTGAGTTTCTGGGGTTCTTATCACATTTTGTAAAATCCTTATCAAGTTTTCTTTGTATATGAGCACTCAGATTTCAGGACACTTCTTATGCACTGGCTAATCTTCAAAACTGCTGCTGCTTCTTTGTTACTTTTTCTAGTGCTGCTACAACAAATTTCTTGACTTAAAACCACAGACATTTATTATCTTGCCATTCTTTGGGTCACAAGTCCATTACAGATTTTACTGAATCAAGGTATCAGCAGGGCTGTGTTCATTTCTGGAGGCTGTAGGGCAGAATCCATTTCCTTACCTTTTCCAGCTTCTAGAGGACACACTCCTTAGATGTGAGGTCTAGCCCACTTTCAATATCTTCAAAATCCAAACTATTCTCTACTCAGATTTCCCTCTAAACCACTCTTTTGCCTTCTTTTTCCATTTTTAAAAATACTTGTGAGTATTTAAAAATCCTGATCCTGATAATCCAGGATCATCTCTTCATCTCAAGGTCTATGCCCTTAATCACATCCGCAAAGACCTTTTAGCCAGACGAGGTAAAGTATTTCCAGGTTCTAGGGATTAGAACCTGTAGGTATCTTTTGGAGGAGGGGAGCTGTTACTCTGCTCACAACACTCCTTTCCTTGATAGCATCAAAACCAGCTTGGTCCTCCATGTTTTGTTTAGTTATGTATTATGACTTTTTTGTTATCTTTGTCACTGTCAGTTAAATTAGCAAGAAACTTAAATATTTTTCCAATATGTTCATAAAATTTGACCCGTTTTCATTATTTGGGCTATCAAATGATCCGAGAGACTATTCAATACTCTATTTAAAACTGTTTCTTTTTCTTAGTGAATTACTACTTTTGGTATGGTCTGAATTTTTTTTTCTTTGTAATTTACTTCTTAGGTCAGGATAATTTCTATTGATTTTGTTACTCTTCTAAATTGCTTTTATTCCATAATTATTTTTTTTTAATCTGTGCTTTCTCTCCATTATTTAATATGTAGAGATGACAAAGAAGTACCTTTATAGGGACGCCTGGGTGGCTCAGTGGGTTAAAGCCTCTGCCTTTGGCTCAGGTCATGATCTCAGGGTCCTGGGATTGAGCCCTGCATCAGGCTCTCTGCCAACAGGGAGCTTGCCTCCTCCTCTCTCTCTCTGCCTGCTCTCTGCCTGCTTATGATCTCTGTCTGTCAAATAAATAAATAAAAATCTTAAAAAAAAAAAGAAGTACCTTTATATATATTCATGTAACAAACCTTCATTTCTGACTTATTTAATGGATAGAAAATATCTGTTTTGCAAATTAAATGACACATTCCCAATTTACCTTGCTCAGAGCTATTCTGCAAATGCTAGACGCCTCAGTAATTCTCTTGACAATAAAAAAAGAAGTATAATGGGAAGGACTGGTTCCAGTTAAAATATCTTATTTTTGGCAATTTTACAAAAATGTATGACCATGTGAACACAGTGCCAAAGCTTCTGCCTGAGGCCTGGAAGCGCCTAAGGCTTAAACTTCTTTAGTTTAATATAAATAACGTCTTGGGTGCTGTGTAGCACAACGGAAAGGAACCCAAGAGAGCCTGGAAGTGTCCAGAAACGCATGGCAGAGGAAGCCCAAGCTTAAAGCAAGTCTGGAAGGACAGATGGAATTCAGTCAAGTATGGGAAGAACAGAAAGGTCTTCCAGGGCAGTGATCATGATTTGCTTCAGCACAGAAGTGTGAGGGGGAGCCGGGAAATGCCCGTCGCTCAGTGTGGGTGGAGGAGGAGGAGGAGGAGGAGGAGGAGGAGAGGAGGAGCAGGATTCGGATGAGGAGAGAGTGTGAGGAAAACCGTGGGCTTTATCCTGAGGGTGGGGAAGTCCCAGCAGAAGCTATTAACAGAGATGCCAGAGGTTTGGATCTGTGTTTTACAGTCACTTGGGTCCTGTCCTTTTTTTTTTTTTTTAATTTAAGCAATATAATTTTTACTTGAATTAAAATTATATGCAGAAAAAAACCAAAAGCCCAATGCATTGAAAAAAACATTATAATTCATCTTTTAGCAAAGACCAAGGTGAAACTTATTTGGTGGTTCCCTTAACGTAATGAATATGAGCCATACAGTGTTCAAAGCTATGTCCTACTCACTTTTTACCTTAAGCATCAATTTTCCTAACCACTGGGGCTGATTTGATTCTCCTTCCTAGACACCCCAACACTTTCCTGTCTTAAAGAGACTTGGATGAGGGAGCAAGAGTGACTGCTTTATTATGACGATGGACATCTGGGCTCTTTCCACAGTTTGGCTATCGTGGACATTGTTGCTATAAACATTTGGGTGCATGTGCCCCTTCATATCACTACATTTGTATCTTTAGGGTAAATACCCAGTCATACAATTGCTGGGTCATAGGGTAGCTCTATTTTCAACTTTTTGAGAAGCCTCGATACTGTTTGCACCAGCTTACATTCCAACCAGCAGTGTAGAAGGGCTCCCCTTTCTCCATATCTTCATATGAATGGATAAAAAAAGATATATATATATATATACACACACACAATGGAATATTATGAAGCCCCCCCAAAAAGAAATCTTGACATTTGCAATGGCATGGATGGAAATAGAGGGTATTACGCTAAGCAAAATAAGTCAGAGAAAAACAATTATCACATGATCTCATTGATATGAAGAATTTGAGAAACAAGGCAGAGGATCATAGGGGAAGAGAGGAAAAAATGAAACGAGACAAACCAGAGAGGGAGACAAACCATAAGAGAGTCTTAATCTAATCTCAGGAAACAAACCGAGGGTTGCTGGAACAGAGTGGGGTGGGAGGGATGGAGGGGCTGGCTGATGGCTCATGTATTTTCATGAGCGCTATGAACTGTGTAAGACTGATGAATCACAGACTGGAACCCCTGAAACAAATAATACATTATATGTTCATAATAGAAATAAATTTTAAAAAAGGAACAAAAGAGTGACTGCTTTAATCTTTTTTTAAATCAAATTCATGGCAACTATCTCTCTAGACCATGGTTACTCAATCAAACTTTCCATGATAATGGAAATGGACTATCCAATATGGCAGCACTAACACCATGTGGTTATTCAGCATTTGAACTGTCACAAGTGTGACCTAGTTACTAAATTTTTAATTGTATTTAATTTTAATGAAAAAAATTAACTTGTTACACACATAGCGGATGGCTATCATATGGAACAGCATAGCTCTTGATTCTCAAAGAAAGCCTCAAGAAAGTGGGATAGATAGTCTCATCAGGCTAAGCTTAATGAAAAGTTTCTATTTTCAAGGACCATCCTAAACACTGAGGAGTAATTTAAGTACTGTAAGACACAGATGGACCCCAGTTTAATGGAACTGGTGATCAAGACAAGGCTTAGTGTTAAGAGAGGTGAGTGGGTACTAAGGATATATTCAGGATATGCCAAAAAAGTGATGAGAATGGCTATTCATGGCAACACTGGTTGTAAACAACATAAATGTACAAATATAGAAGAGTGTTGAAGAAAATGCATTCGGTGGAAAACAGCATGGAGGTTCCTCAAAACTTGAAAATAGAGCTACCATATAACCCAGCAATTGCACTAATGGGTATTTACCCTAAAGATACAAACGTAGTGATCCGAAGGGACATGTGCACCTGAATGTTATAGCAGCAATGTCCACAATAGCCAAACTATGGAAAGAACCTAGATGTCCATCAACAGATGAATGGACAAAGAAGATATGGTACACACACACACACACACACACACACACACACACACACACAGTGGAATACTATGCAGCCGTCAGAAGAAACAAAATCTTGCCATTTGCAACGACGTGAATGGAACTAGAGGTTATTATGCTTAGCGAAATAAGTCAGTTGGAGAAAGACAACTATCATATGATCTCCCTGATATGAGGAAGTGGAGATGCAACATGAGGGGTTTGGGGGGTAGGAAAAGAATAAATGAAACAAGATGGGACAGGAGGGAGACAAACCATAAGAGACTCTTAATCTCACAAAACAAACTGAGGGTTGCTTGGGGGAGGGGGGGTCGGGAGAGGGTGATGGGATTATGGACATTGGGGAGGGTATGTGCTATGGTGAGTGCTGTGAAGTGTGTAAACCTGGCGATTCACAGATCTGTACCCCTGGGGCTAATAATACATTATATGTTTATTAAAAAGAAAAGAAAAGAAAAGAAAAGAAAAGAAAATGCATCCAGGCAATACATGGAATGAAGTAAATAATGCAAAAGTGTATTTATTTTAATACAAAATTGTTTATGATATAGTATTTAGTTGGAAAGTATATTATAAAATCGTTATAAAATTTTTAATGAAAATATGCTTAGAAAACATCTGTAAGTAAATGCATAAGATACATATACCCAGAGCGGTTATCTTGGAGTTTAAGGCAATTGCTTTATTTTTGTCTCCCTTCCTTTTTCTCCTTATGAATATTGTCACAGATTTTTCTGTAATGAGAGTATATTTCTATTATAATCAGAAAAATAAGGGGCACCTGGGTGGCTCAGTCGGTTACATGTTCGACTCTTGATTTAAGCTCAGGTCTTGATCTCAGGGTTGTAAGTTCAAGCCCCCAAATAAGAAAACAATAAAAAAAACTTATTTAAAAATTCTTATAGGAGTGACATAGATAGCAAGACTGATTGTAGTTCAGAGGGAAGGGTCTCTGATAGGTGAGGAATAGGGTAGGCAGGGAAGCCCTCTCATCGAAGATGTGTCTTAAAAGGAAAGGAGGGGGTGGGAGCAGAAGGGAACACACGTTTCTTGGGCACTCCCTCTGTGCTGAGTATTTATGTGTTACCTCTTTTTTTTTTAATTCTTTTTTTTTTTTTTAGATTTTTTATTTATTTGACAGATGGAAATCACAAGTAGAGAGAGAGAAGGAAGCAGGCTCCCCGCTAAGCAGAGAGCCCTATGCGGGGCTCGATCCCAGGAGCCTGGGATCATGACCTGAGCTGAAGGCAGAGGCTTTAACCCACTGAGCCACCCAGGCACCCCTATGTGTTCCCTTTTTTAATCCTCACCATGAGCAGATATGGTAGATACCATCATCTACCATTTTACAGATCGATAGGGAAATCTTAAAGTAGAGCCTTTTCTTCAGGGCTTACTAGTCATTTCATGACATGCTGGATCTAAAAAAATATATATATATACATATATATATACACACATATCTATATTTATTATTATAATTATTATTATTTTTGACAGAGAGGGATCATAAGTAGGCAGAGAGCCAGGTGGGGGGGGGGTGATGGGTAGAGCGGGAGGCAGGCTCCCTGCCCAGCAGAGAGCCCAATGCGGGGCTCGATCCCATGACTACGAGACCACAACCTGAGCCAAAGGCAGAGACCTAACCCACTGAGCCACCCAGGCACCCCTCTAATTTATATTTTGACTTGAGAAATATCCATGTAGTGACTAGACTATGAGCTCCTTGTAGGCCAGGATTGTGTGTGATTAATACATACATACATACAGCATGCATATACTGTATATACAGTACAATATGCAGATACTGTACTGCATACAGTAGATGCAGTACTGTATCTACAGCCTTTAACAAAAAACCTGGCACACAACAAGCTCTCAATTAATGTTGCTAACTGAATGAAGATATATTAGAGATCATTAATTCCTGTCTCTCCAAGAGAGTTGACTTGAAGTGACTTAAATGAGATAATTGGCCTGACAAGATTTTAAACTTTAGAGTCATGTACCCATGTCAGGGGTTTTGATTTCTGAAGACTTTCCTTTATTGGCTTTTTGCAAGCTAAATGACATTTTTTTGGAAACGCTGCTGAACTCTTGAAATAGAAATTCTTGGAATATAGCAAGAAAACACAAAGCATTTATTTGGTCCAAACTAGGTTCTTAAGAGACTTTTTTGATTCTTAATGGGATCATCAGAGCTCATTAATGTACATTTTAAAAATGTTTCTGAATCATCTCTTATTTCAATCAAACTATAAGTTGTAAAACCTATGAATTATTAGTTGCATAATCACTTATCATCAGCCCCAAAACAGATATTAGGAAATGTTGATTTTTCTATTTCTGTGGTCAAGTTAAAGTAGACTGATTGTCCCCTTGCAGAACAGGGAGAGGGTGAAAGGAAAATTGAATGTATCCTGGGTTCCCACAGAATGCTGTTTGTATCAATTGCTAATCACAGTTGGAAATTTTTATTTTTATTTTCTCTTTGAGGTAATGACAAGAATATCATCAACTTTGTGTCAGGTGGACTTGGTTTGAACCTGACCCACAAGACTTTGGACAAGCTTCTTTCATGCCATCAGCCTCTATTTCTCCAGTTTGTAAAGGAGAAACAATCATACTGACTTTGTAGGACTGTTAGGAGAGATGAAGTGAAATCATGTGTCTAGCTTTCCTGACAGAGTGCTTGGCATCTGTAAGGATTAAATGAAATAATGAAAGGCTCTTAGTTTGGTGTAAGGTATGGATGATACAGGGTATCAGCAGTCGTAATTAGGAATGGTGTTGTCAAATGGATAGTGACATCAATAGCACTATTCAGAATGCTTGTATGTTTGTTGCAGCCGATTAGGCAGATCCTGTTAAGCACAAAATATTGTGAAAACATGAACTGCATGTTTTACAAATCTTTCAGTACTCTTAAATGAGGTTGATTTGTAAGACATTGGTTGGAAGTCTGTTGAAGATTTATTATAACAGAAGAGTATAACACATGGACCCATAATCATTGTAGTGAATGACTCATGTGAATGTAATGATTTGTGGTAAAATGCTACCTAAAGACAAAAGATCTGATTACCTGTCAAGGACTTGTGCCACAGATGACCTTACACCATTTCCTGGCACTTTTGGGCATGATACACCTTCTTTACTGCCACATTACTACAAAAGAATAAAGGACATGTGTGATCTTGTATGTGTATACATGTGTTTGCTTTTCTTTCCCAACATACTTTGAAGTCTGGTGGGGTTTGTGCTTTTACATCTTCACTCTAGGAAAATCCTATAGTTTTCCCTTTCCTTTTCCTTTGTGAGTTGTTGAAATGTGGTATTGTGTATGTGATGTGGTGGAGAAAATGTTGCATCCCAGTAATCTAGGAGAAAAGCAGCTGAGCTAGGGTGATAGGTATACATGCCAGGGGGCTGTGCATGACAGGGAGGGACATGTTTTGGGAATATAGGCTTTGGAAAAGAGCATGAGGAGATGTAAACTTGATAAGATAGCAGTGTCCTGTGAAGTGAGAACTGATACTCCTCTGCTCTGATACCCCAAATCTTCAGTGTAGTTTCTCAAATCACCAGATGTTTGGCTTCAGGGGATTTTTGACAGAGAATATAACTGATGTGACAGGTGTAGAAGAGGGTAGGGAGATTGATGGGGCCAAGAGGAAGAGAATTTGGGAATATCATAAAGAAGACCATATTCAAATATATTTATATCATGGAGGAGTGGTGGGGGGTTGAGTTAGGTTTACTGTTATCTCAGCATTCCTAAGGGACATTTTTATTATGCTTTTTATAGTACTTTCACTTTATATAGTGATTTCCCATTCTGCCACAAAAATAAAAAATGTATTAGATCCATCTGACAGAGATTTCTTTGCTCATATTGGAAATAAGTAAACTGAAGCTTTAAACATTTTTTTTTTTAAATTCAGTAAACTGAAGCTTTAAAAAAGATGTATATAGCAAGCCCTAGTACAACCATTAAATTTTATTTTTCAAAAACAAAATAATTGTTAAAGAAATGACAATGCTGGGGCGCCTGGGTGGCTCAGTGGGTTAAGCCGCTGCTTTCGGCTCAGGTCAAGATCTCAGGGTCCTGGGATCGAGTCCCGCATTGGGCTCTCTGCTCAGCGGGGAGCCTGCTTCCTTTTCTCTCTGCCTGCCTCTCTACTTGTGATCTCTCTCTGTCAAATAAATAAATAAAATCTTAAAAAAAAAAAAGAAATGACAATGCTACCTTAGAAAATATTGACTTAAGGAGAAAGAAAGCAGCAAGGAGGAATAGAGAAATTGAAAAGACATAAGACACATAGGAAACAAAGAAAATGTCAGGTGTAAACCAAATTATATCAATAATAATCATAAAATGTGAATAGATTAAACAATCCAATCAGAAGGCAATGATGTCAGACTAGATAAAAAATATCCAACTAATATGTCGTCTATAAGAGACATACTTAAGATTCAAAGATACAAATATATTGAAGGTAAAAGGATGGGAGAGATGTGTTATGTATACAGTGACAGCAAGAAAGCTCAATTGTCCATCAGATAAACTTCAAATAAAAATATTAGTGGAGATGTGGAGAGATATTTTATAATGATAAGTGGGTCAATTTAGCAGGAAGATACAACAATTACAAATATATGTATATCTAAGAAGAGAATGTCAAAACATGTGAAGCATAATCAACAAAAGTGAAGAAATAAACAATTTAAAATGATAATTGCAGAATTTAATACCTTGCTTCATAATGGACGAAACAAGTAGGCAGAAGATCAATAGGAAATATACAAAAGGAACAACACTATAAACCAAGTAGACTTAACATTTATTTGTAGAGCACCATACTCAACAATAGCAGAATGGACATTCTTCTCAAGTATGGGAGAAACTAAAATCTAGGCCATAAGAACATTCTCAATAAGTGTAAACCGTAATGGAACAAAATTAAAAGTCAATAAAAGAACGAAATTTGAGAAACTCCCAAATATGTGGAAATAAACAACAGACTTCTAAAAACCAATGAGTTAAAGAAGAAATCAAAAGGGAAGTTAGATAATATTTGGAGTGAACTAAAACAAGAACACAACATATCTAACTCATGGGATGCAGCTAAAGCACTATTTAGAAGGAAATTTATAGCTGTAAAATTCTTATATTAAAAAGAAGATTTAAAATCAATAATCTAAATTTCCACATTAAGACACTAGGGGAAAAAAGAGCAAACTAAAACTAAGTCAGGCAGAGGAACGAAATAAAGATTAGAGTAGAAATCAAATAGAGAATAAAAAAATAGAGATTTTCAGTGAAACCAAAAGTGAGTTCTTTGAAAACATTAACACAATGGACAAATCTTTAGTTAGATTGACCAAGAAGATTGAAGACCTAAATCACTGGAATCAAAAATGAAAGCTGGAATATTACTCCTGAACTTATAGAAATAAAAACTACTTTATGCCAAAAAATTAGATAAGTTGCATGAAATGGATAAATTCATAAGAAGACACAAACTACTGAAACTGACTCAAAAAGAAATAGTTTAAATAGACTTATAACAATGAGATTGAATTAGTGATTAAAAAAAAAATCCTGCCTCTCAAAAACCAAGATAAACAATACCGCCAAAGAATAAGCAAAGGGCTTGAATAACACTTCCATGAAGAATCTATAAAAATGGCCAAAAAGTATGTGAAAAGATGCTCAACGTTGTTAGTAATCAAGGAAATGAAAATGAAAGCACAATGCAGTTCCACTTTATACTCACTAGGATGGGCATAACAAGAACAACAAAAGGAAAATAATAAAATTCGGTGAGAATGTGAAGAAACTGGAATCTTCACACACTGCTGCTGGCAATATAAAATGGTTCAGCCACTGTGGGAAACAACCGGGTGGTTCCTCAAAAAGTTAAACATAAAATTACTGTATGAAATGCCACTGGACAGTGGTACTGGCATGAGCACAGACATAATGAAACAGAATTGAGAATTCAGAAATAAGCCCACGTGTCTATGATCAACTGATTTTCAACAAGGGTGCCCATATCATTCAATGGGGGGAAAGAAACTTTTTTTTTTTAATTTAATTTATTTGAGAGAGCATAAATGGGGGGGGGGGAGGGGCAACCAGAAGGGGGGAAGCCGACTCCTGCCTGAGCAGGGAGCCCACAACAGGGCTGTATTCCAGCACCATGAGATGAGATCATGACCTGAGATAAAGACAGACTCTTACCACCGGAGCCACCCAGGCACCCTGGAAAGAATTATCTTGTATGGGAAAACTGGATAGCCACAGGCAAAAGAATGAAATTGGACCCTTATCTCACACCATATAAAATAGTTAACTCAAAGTGTACCAAAGACCTAAATATAAGAGCTAGAATTAGTAAGAGCTACATATCTTAGAAAAAGTTGTGTGGATAAATTTGTATGACCTCTGATTTGGCAATGGATTCTTAGATATGACACCAAAAGCATGATCAAGAAAAGAAAAAAAAAATAGATAAACGAGACTTCATTAAAATTACAATCTGTGCGTTAAAGGACACTATCCAAAAAGTGCAAAGATAAACGACAGAATGGGGTAAAATATTTGCAAGTCACACTTTTTGTGAAAATTAATAAAAGGAAATCTTGTTTAGAATGGAGGTGAGCAGGGGAGCACTCAAGGCCCTACCAGCTTCATCAGTTGCAAACCAATAGGAAGAGCTGACCTCACCTGTTCTGCCTGCTTTACTCTCCAAAGAAGACTTTCCTCCTTCCCTGGCAACAGCCCAGCCAATGAGAGACAGTCACGATTCAGCCAATGAGAAGCCACTGCACTTCAGGGTCCCAGTTTCCTCCAATGGACTTTTTGCTTATAACAGTTCCTCCCATCTTCCTCCTTTCCCCGGCTCAATAGCTATTTCTCTCCTTTATTCTGTGGACTTGCTTGTGTTTTAGCTGAAGCCTCCTTGTCCTGCATCCCAAGTTCCGTGCTCTTCTTGAGTAAACTCTTCTTTGAAACTGCTAAAATAACTGGCAGTTTTATTTTTAAGACTAACAATTTGGTGAGCAACTTGTATCTACGGTAAAGAAAGAACTCTTAAAATTCGGTGATGACAACCCAATTTCTAGCCTAAGGGGACAGCCTTAAAAATTGGGCTTGGCTGTCAGTGAAAGGAGTGAGTCCTCGCTTCTTCGGGGACTGGCGCTGGGGAGCCTGGCCCGCGGACAGCCGCCAACATGGTGCCACCAGCCAGGGGGGTCCTGGGTGGGGGCTAAACTGGGTGCCTGCCCCTCCGGCCGGGGCTGGGGATTAGCAAGTGAACCTCATTCCCTTCAAGTCTCCGAGCCTCCGGATGGCGCCTCTGCACGGAGCCCGGCGGCGGGTGAGTCAGTCCTTCACAAGCTGTTTCTCGGATCGCTGCGGTCCTACAGCGCTCCTCCTGTGGAGCCCGTTTGTTTTTCAAAGCTAGATGTTCTGGGGGCTTGGTTCTCAAGTGCAGGCCTTAAAAGTTGAGATGCTTGATGTAGGGTCCAAACCCTTCACTCCCTAGGGAGAAGCTCCAGGATTTCGATTCCCTGCTGAGTGTGGGTTGTTGCGCTCAGGATGGGATTTATGGCGAGTTTGTGGCTCTGTGTCTCCTGCCCACTTCCATGGTGAACCTTCTGTCCTTTGCTGGATGTATGGGATTTGCTCTGTTTTTGGCTTGTTTGCAGGGGAAGCTGTTAGGCATGCAGATTCAGTGTGTCTCCGGGAGTAGGCCAGTAGGGAGCCTAGGTTCCTCCTCCTTGCCATCTTGAAATGTTTTAAGTGGAGAGATCCAGTAGACACCTCTGAAGGCTGGGCAGAAGATGGGTGCACGACGGGCAGGGATGGTGTGAGACCAGGGATGGAGCTTTGTAGGATGCCCTAAACTAGGTTAGTAGGTCAGTAGTGAAGGCAAACAAACACACAGATGAAATCATTAAGATTTGTTGACTGAGAGAGAAAGAGTAGATGATATCTGGGTGGGTGATGGTGAGTTGGGCTGAGATTAAAACGTAGGAGGATGAGAAAGTTTAGTAACCTTGAGAAACCTATTTAACACCTCCAGCCTCCAAGCTGGAAGTGTCAAATAGACTGTTGAATGTAGAAGGTACGCAAGAGGGGTGCCTGGGTGGTTCAGTGGGTTAAAGCCTCTGCCTTTGGCTCAGGTCATGATCCCAGGGTCCTGGGATCGAGCCCCAAATTGGGCTCTCTGCTCAGCAGGGAGCCTGCTTCCTCCTCTCTCTCTGCCTGCTTCTCTGCCTACTTGTGATCTCTGTCTGTCAAATAAATAAATAAAATCTTAAAAAAAAGAAGGTAGGCAAGATGTTCATTATGGAAATGCCGATTTCGGAGACAGCCGCGCTGACATAGTTGCTAAAATGATGAGAATAGATTATAGTGGCTGAGCACAGTGCCAGTGGAGAGAGGAATATCCAGGGACTTAATTCCGGGGCTCAGAAGTGCCAAGAGGAGAAGGAGCCCATGAGTAATAATAAGAGGAATGACTAGTAAGATGTGAGGAGGAAGAAGCAAAGGAAAGAGAGTTTCAAATGAGCTGTGAGTCCAGTTGGAGCAGGACTCATTGTTTTGGCAAGCCTGGTTACTGGACACCTTGAGTGGAGCATTCCAGTGGAGTGATGGGAGGCAAGGGAGATTGCCACAGCCCAGTTAGTGAATGGGGAGTGAGAAGCAGAGATAGCACACGAAGAATACTCTTTTCCAAAACTTTCTAGAAGAAGAGTAAAGTAGAAATATAGTAGAGAATAGAGGGAAATGTTAGATCCAGAGTGTTTTTCTGTGTTTACGGAAGCCACGTGATTCTTTTTATAGGGTCCTGGGAGACAGCCCATAGAGAATGGAAGACCTAGAAGACTAGAGGTAGAGGCCTCCAAAGAAGAGGAAAACAGAGACCTCGAGAAGGGGAGGCCATGAAGAAGAGTGGCCACACTCACTGTCTTTCTGGGCTGAATAATGGCCCCCGGAGATATCCAGCCATAGTCCCCAGAGCCTGCCAGTGTTACCTTCTGGGTTATCTTTCGTGTGTAGTGACCACAAAGGGGACTTTGCAGATGTAATTAAATGAAGGGGTTCTTCAAATGAAGAGATTATCCTGGATATTCTGGGTGGGCCTTAAATGTAAGCACAGATATCCTTTTAAGAAGGAGGCAGAGGAATATAGAAAAGAAAGCTGTGTGACCACATGAGCAGTGATTGGGTGTTGTGTTCATAAAGCAGTGAATGCTGGCCACCACCAGAAGCCAGAAGTCAAGGAAGTCTTTCTCCCCTGGATCTTCTGGAAAGAAATAGCTCTGTTGACATCTTGAATTTAGCTCTGTAGCACTCATTTTGGACTTCTGACCACCAGAATTGTAAGGGAGTAAGATTTTTTTTTAAGAGAAGACATTTGTGTCATTTTAAGCTACAAAGTTTGTGGTGATTGTCATAGCAGCAGTAGGAAATGAATATATCTGAACCTGGAAGGGGAGAAGATGCAGGAATAGTTAACTATGGGGAAGGCTGGATGGGAATTCATTCGTGCATGCCTAATGTCCTCATCTTTCTTCCATTAGGAAGACAGGTTGTGTGCTAAGATGGTGGGACTGGATAGGGAGGCTGAAAGGAAGGGTATTGGAAGTCAGTGGCAGGGCTGCTTAACTAGCAGAAGAAAAGGAATTGACTGGTGACCTTGATTCTCTGAGGTTTCAGGTGTAGACCAGGACACTTTTGAAGGTGGGTGATAAGGGCGTTGGTTCCCAGCTTTGTGATTTTATCTGACTATGCTTGCAAAGAAGGCGAGTGTGAGTTAGCTCAGGTTTGGGGTTTTGCCAAATTGCCGTAATGGGGTGGTGGGAACACAGGGATTCAACAGGGTGGAGGGGAGGCAGATCCTTAAAGTGTTTCTGGGTCAGGTTGAAGTTGAGGTGAGGAGGAAGAATGAGCATTCAGTGGAAAGATTGAAGTTAATGGGACGTTAGGTGCCGGGGAAACAGTGGGAATGTGTGAGAAGAGAGAATGTGTGAACAGAGTTCTTACTGGGGGACAGAGACTCTGAGGGAGCTAATGGGGGTGTGAGCACAGGAGAAGCGACTGAAGGGCTTGTCCTAGGGATGCAAGCCAGCACACTGGGAGGAGCGGCAGTTTGGCTTTGCAGCTCCTTGGTAAACTGGGGTCAGGCTTTGGGATAGGCATGGCAGAGATCTTGTGAAGGCAAGTCTGTCATAGTGAACAGGGCACCAGTGGGGTGAAGTGATCATGGCCAAGTCTTGGCCAGCTGAAGGATTCTGACTGTGGTGTTCCAAGTCCCACCGTGCCTGCTTTTACAACGATGTCAGTTTGGCCCAAAGCCCGCTCTGGACTGGGCAGAGCTCGGAACAGATGCTTGTTCTCTGTGTCCCATGGTCAGATGCCTTAGGGGCTCTTGATTGCATTGTGTGCAATATCCTTTCCTCCTGGACCAATGCAAACCCCTAGTGGCTCTAGGACATTTTATGTCTCCATGCCTTGCACTTGCTGTTTGTTTATGCCAGAACTAGCCTTGTCTACTTTGTCTGCCTGGTGAATTCACTTTTCCAGACCTAGGTCAGCTGTTGTCTCTTCCAGGAAGGCTTCCCTGATGTTCTCCAGACCCAGCTCCCTAGTCCCTCCGGAGAGAAATGCTTGCTCCCTTCTCTGCCAACCTATGCTTTGCAATACTCATCCTATTATATGGAATCACAAGATCTTTTCTTTATATACATTTTTTTTTTTAAATCTTTCCCTAGATGTTAAGTTTATTGTGTCTCGGTCACCTCTTTTGTCCCAATACTTAGGAGAGAATGTTAAGAAACAAATTGATATAAGCATAGAGGGCTGCTTAAGTGAAGGATTAATTCTGATCAGAGTAGTAACTGGGCATATGGGTTGATGGCATATTTAAACCTCAAGCCTCCATTAGTTCTTCTTGGTTGAATTACTTTGTCTAAAACCAGTTGCTTAAAAACTCATTGTCTAAAGTAAAAAACAGTGCAGATTTGTTCCACCAAAGGCCAGCCCTGTCGGATTGCTAGGAAATTTCAGTTTTTCAGTGCAATCACCTCTATGTCCTTACCCTGTACCAAGGCCCAAGCCAGTTGCTTTTTTGCTTATTTACTTGCACCTCTGTAAGGGGCCGCAGTACCCCCTTCTTCACATCACTTTTTTCTCCTAGATCCTGCCACCTGTTCTCCTAAGCATGAAAGAACTAAAGTCTGGAGAGGGGCCTAAACTCTCTGTGAACCTCTCATCCAGTCACATAGTTTCAGAAAACCCAGATGCAGTTTGAAATTACAGTTAAGATCCCATGGAAAATAAATGACATGAACAGCTGAAAACCCCGCCCCCACCTCTTCAACTCCCCTCCCCTCTTCAGAACACGCTTTGTTCACTGGGGATACGAAACCCGAGCCTTGCACAAGAGCACACACCACAGAGTGGGGCGTTGATTTGGTCCATCCAGGGCCAGCAGCTGCTAGAGGACCGGCTGTGGGCTGGAGGGGCGGGTGTGAGGCACTTAAGAGTGCCTTGGAAGTCCTCAGGAGAGTTGCTGTTGGAGGGTCCTTGGGGGCTGCCCCTCCTGTTTTGCGCAATCTATCTTTAGAGAACTGCAAGTTCATTTCTCAGAAGGGCCCCAGAGCTGAGATGACTTCTAAACGGACAAACCACTTCCTGCAATCTTCAACTGAATTGGGGCTGGGGGGGGCTGTGACCATCAGAGGGGGGGCTCCAGTCAGACTTGTCCACCCTCATGTCTTTCCACAGCCCACCCCTGGCTCTGGGCCCAGCGAGATGGAGCAAAGAGTGGGCCTGAGGGCATGCATGGGAGGTCACAGCCAGAAGTGCAGCCTTGCTTCCAGGGCTGGTCACTTAGGGGGCTCTGGAAGAGAAAAAGGGCCCTGTCTGGATAGCCTGTGTCAGGTTGGACCCTCCTGCACTCAACTCTCTGATAAGCAGCCTGGGATAATCCTTTTGCTCCCATGTGCTTGGAGCCATTCAGAAATGGCCTTAAGTCTTCTAGTGGGTGCCAGCACTGAACAGAGTATTTAAGATCAAAGATCCCCCAAAGATACTTTTAAGCAGCTTGGTACAGTGGAGAAAGAGATTTTAAGCATAAGCAGACCTGGCTTCAAATCTGGTCTCCACCATTTTGTATCTGTGTGGCCTTGGGCAGGTGTCAAGTTCTCCGAACCCTAGTAAATTGCTATTAATAACAGTAACTGCCTTGGATCATTGTTTTGAGGTTTGTATGAGATAACACATATCAGTTCTCATTTCAGTGCTAGGCGTATGCAATATATCCCATAAATGCTGCTTCTTGTTCCCTCAGAAGGAAGAATAGTAACTGAGGCTACTTTGGGGAGTTTGCTAAGTGCCAGGCCTTAGCACTAAACATACATTATCTCACTTGATCATTGCAGTGACCATATGAAGTCGTCATACTACTATTGCAACTTTATGGAGTCTCAAGATGGAAGTGTCTCTGCGATTTTGGCTTCATCTACAAGGCCTCATTCCTTCCCTCTCTCTGGTGCTGCTACTCACCATACCTGTCAGAATGCCTCTTCCTCATGTGCCTGGAGCAAGTCTCCTGTGACTCAGGGACTCCAGAGCTCCACACCTAGAACCAAACTGTTCTTCCATTCCTGTCCCTCCTGCCTCCATTGGAAATGGCGTCTGGCCCATGTCAGCCCAGTGACTTCGGGCTGATGAGGTAGGTCCATGTTGGAGTTTGGGTGTAGAACACCCAAATTCAGGGGGAAAAAAAAAATAGAGGACACTCAGATTTGAATTTCAGATAAACAACAAATAGGTTTTTTAGTCTATTTATATCCAAAATACTGCATGCAACATACTTACTCTAAAAGGTTATTTGTTGCTTATTCAAAATTCAAATTTAATGGGTTACCCTTCTCTGGGAGGAGATATTCGGGGATTGAAGCTGCGTGAATCTTCGGGCAGAAGACTCCTGCTCACTCTCCTTAAGAGAGTCACTTCCTCTGTCGGAATCTCAGTGTCATCGTTTTTAGGAAGGTCATAGGAATCTTCCTTTGCACTACAGTTTAGCTCAGTGTTTAGTGATTAAAAGGTCCTCATGTTGGTTATAACAATTTCAAGTCCATGATTTCAATGAGCATTTTTTTTAGAATGATCTGTTCTGAGTGGTGGTGAAGAGAAGCCTTCAGGAGATGTCACGGCCCTGGCCTTGGAGCTAATCACAATCCGGTTGGGAGATTATAGGCAGGTGGATGAACGGTTGTGCATGGGCATGGCGCATGGCGTGCTGGAGAAGCCTGCTCCCCTGTGCCTGAAGGGACTTGGGCAGCTTCCCACGGAGATGGGGCTTCAACGGGGTCTTGAATGAGGAGAACAGTTTCATGCCCACCTGTTTTCTATGAAATCCATGCTCCCTTTTATATAATCAAACTATACTCTTAACTATATTTTAGCCCAGTGAATCCTTCCAGTTGATTAGCATTCTACACGTCACATGTGCTCCTCATTTAAGCCTCTGGGTATCATCCCCATTTTACAAATGAGAAAGTCAAAGGGTCAAAGAACTTGCTCAAACATAGCCTGAAAGTAGTGGAGTAAGAACCAGACCTTTGAGCCTACCTGTGAGTTCACTAAACTTTTCAGTCTAGTCTGAAAACTATAGTCCAGAGGATATAGGAGGATGAGGGTCTCAAAAACATAAAGCATAAAATACGAGTGGAAAGCCAGTTGGATGTTGTCTTGGAGGCCAGAGCTGCATTTCAGAGCCAGCCTTAGCAGTTCAGCATTCCACAGACCCCTTCCTCTAGTGTGGCAAGGTAGGGGCAGGCTCTGGTGGCCTTTATTGTATAATGAAAGGTTATCTGATCACATTGGTTATTTGATCACAAAGCTCTGCTATGTTTCACTTGAAGCCAGAACCTTAGAAATGCAGAGAATAGATCCAGTTTCAGACCTGACCTTTTTTGAGCACCAAAGGCTGATGGAGAAAGGAGCAAGACAGTTCTCTCTGCAGTTCAGAGTAAGAGCTGTCAGACAAGGTGGAGGAGGAATAATAACCGGGGAGCTTCCAGGGTTTCCAGAGACAGGTGCCTGGCATCCATCTTGTCCCGAGTGGGCTGCTAACATATCCATGATTGTTTTTGTTTTAATCTTATTCTCATGTTATCCTCCCTCTTTTGCATTTGTTATGGATGCAGACACCCATACATATGTTAATATTTGAAACACACACATCACATTGCGAGAAATGTATTTTTGATTTTGAACATGAAACAATCATATTCCATGTGTTATACAGGTAACTGCTTAATATTATTTGTAAGTGAATCAACAGTCAGCTTATTTGTTGATTTATGCATTGGTTCATTCAACAGATACGTGTAATGAGCACCTGTTGAGTGATAGACTTTATTCTGGGGGTGGGGGGTGGGGCTAGTGATGGGTGGAACTTAAATAATTAATATTTAATCCCGTGCAATAATAGGGGCAGGTGGTGTGGAAGGAACTGAGACATTGCAGCCAGGTGTACCCCCTCTTTGGAACTGGGCTCTGCCACTCCTGGAATCCACTTAACTCTTTCAAGCTCAATGTACTCATCTGTAAACTGGGGCTAATAAGAACTGTGTTATGGTTTTGTATGACAACCTTGTGACTGATTATATGTTAGCATTGTACCCATTTTACAGACGGCAACTGTAGGTCAGAGATATTTACTGTGTTGTTCAAGATCACACAACTAGTGAGTAGTAGAGTTGAGGGTTGAACCTTGTTCTTCAAATTCCAAGCATAGTATTTTTTTCATTTCTTCTCAACTCATTTTTTTTTTTTTTTAGCCCAAATAATTAGTTAATTATTCCCTCAGAGGTATTCAGGAAAACGTTTCTTTATTCTGGTACCATTAGCAGCTATGAATAGACCTTCTTTGGTTTGTTTATTTAAAATTTTCTGCTATCTCAATAAAATTAACTTTATTTTTCAAGGTGAGCACAGCCATTGTTCCACATTGAGTCATCACTAACCTCCTTCAGGATTGATAATAGCAATTTAATACCAGTGTCCAGATTGGATGGGGAGGGTCCGTAGGCTGCCACCCTCTCCTCACCACAGAGTGCCAGCTCCTAGCATGTCCTATTTTGGTCCTTCACATTTTTCTGTTTATCTCAGCAGTTCACCTCACGAAACCATAACTTCTTGGTTTTCTAATAAAAGAACAACAATTCTAACCATATTGAGCTGTGGAGGTAATCCCAGACAGCTGGATCACTGCATCTGCTTATGTCTGTGTCCACCCAGAGGATGGGGAAGGCCACTCACTGAGGACCCAGTTTACTTGTTCTAGTCTGTCATGAAAGCTGTTCTCTTTCCTGCCAGCTCTGCTGTCTCTAGGGGAGGAACCACGCATTTGTTAATGTGCTTCTACAATAGAGTCTTCCCCTTCTTCTCCTCCAGGTTGGAATCCTTGACCAGAGGACATGAGAATATGCCTCAATTTGGCGTGGACTCATTTCCCTGCGCCTGATGGGGAGTGGGGAATTTGTGCATGCGTGCACTGTGGGGGTGAGGAGAGTTGGTGGCAGTGAAAGGTGGAAAAGTCCCACCGAGTTTGGATGAGGCCCTAACATTACACAGTGCACCGATACCCACTTAGCACACTGAAGTGTATCTTTGGACTGAAGGGGACTGCAGCGTCCTTTTCCAGTACGATGCTGACTGATATTTGGGCCTGTCTTCCTAAAATCCTGCCAGCTGATTGAACTGTGAAGGGCCCCATTAGGGATAGGTTTTACCAGTTGCTGTGGTTGGTCTGAGAAAAACAAAAGCAGTCCCTGTGCCTCACTTGACATTTGAGGTGTCCAGTAGAAATGTTTTGAAATTTTAAGGAAAAAAAAAAGGAAAAAAGTTGCATATCTAATACATAAATACATTCTTCTATGGTAATGTGAAATACTACAGATAAGACTGAAGTCCCCTCTGGGCTGTCTTCCTACCCTGTGAACTTTTCTCAGAAGAGACCGTTATTAACATGTTGGTGC
The DNA here is from genome assembly GCF_964662115.1 of Mustela nivalis. Lineage (NCBI taxonomy): Eukaryota > Metazoa > Chordata > Mammalia > Carnivora > Mustelidae > Mustela > Mustela nivalis. The sequence goes on from NC_139021.1 coordinate 11,528,338, forward strand.
ACCTCCTTCTAGGCCTTTATTTGTGTGCTTGGGGTGTCTGCATGGGTATGTCCTGGACCCATGCCTTGTGTGGCACGTGTCTACTCAGTTTTCTGTTGAAATGTGGCAGCCATTTCCATTCTGGCAGTTGTCAGTGACTGAAGGGCGGGAGGGCACTGGGTTCACGGGACACCAGGAAGACAGGTCTAGATGGGCCACATCCCAACATGAAAGTTTGGTTTGTACTTTTGACTTAAAATGATATAAGTTATTTTGGATGGTTTCTATATGGCAGTTTACCACTTTGCCCCAGTCGGCTTCATTTAAGGATGACCCACAGTCACAAACTCTCACCTGTATTGTTGGGGGTGCAGAGAATTCAGAAGCCATTCTTTGCAGTTGCTGAATTTTAAAGATGGAGACACGGAGCAGAGTCTTCCTAACACTGGAGTAGTAACCGAGGTCTTTTCAAATCATTTGTTAGGGGATGTGATGCCACTGCTCTGCCTGGCTCTTGTGGTCATTGCAGGGATGAAATGAAATGACAAAGGCGAAATCTTATTGTAGATGATAAGTGATGGTGTAAGGAGCAACTGTAGTATAGTGTTTAAAAATGGAGGCTCTGGAATCACATTTTTATCTGGAAGGCTTGATTCCTCTTGAGAGAGAAATGTATGCAGGGCCGAGGAGAAAGATTGCGGCTTTGGGCAGAAGGGGGCACTCTTGTACTTTCTCTAAATTGTCTTAACTAGGTAAAGGGAGAGGACAAAGTCTAGTCCCTATTGTTCTGTATAGTCCCGAGTCATCTTGGGGGTGATGGGTTACAATGTGCCCATTCTCTGGGGCTGGCAATTTCATGATCTCTCCAAAATACAAAGGATCCAGGCTCCGGGCTGATTTTACAAGTGGTTTTTCCAGAATGGTTAGGAGCTGACCACAGGGCCAAGTGGCATATGAAGAGTCCAGCCCAGCAAAAAGCCATCAGATGGTGAAAATGGCACCAGGGACCAAACTGTCAGCTGATTTCTGTATGATCTATGGATGCTGGCATGATTCACTGCAGTAGAGATATCCTTCTGCCTTCCATCGGGAATGGAAGAGATGGAGTTGAACTGTGGGTTCCAGGAGATAAATTTTTAAGACCCCAGCTGGCTCAGCAACGGTAGCTAGTCCTAACGATGCTGCTGGGTTGTACAGGTGGGTAGTAATGGGAAACCATCACAAGGGAATGGACCCATTCAGCATCATCTCCCATCTGGTCATGAATATCAGAAGCCCTGAAGACAGCGATGAAGAACGGGTGACACACATTTGGCATCTGGGGTTTCCAGAAAATGCAGCCAGACCTTTCTGTAGAAGAGTACAAGGGGTTCCCAAGTGTTGATAATTTACCAACTTTGGTTAATCCCTGCCCTGGGTACACACACACACACACAGGCACAGACATACGTCATACATACATGTTTATATACCATTACTTTTAATATATAAAATTGTTTTTCTGAGTTATTTGAGAGTAAATTACAGACATAATGCCCTCTACTCCTAAATACCTCTGTGTATGCTTCCTCAGAGACATTCTTGCACATAACTGTAGAAAAGTAATTACAACTAGGAAATTAACGTTAAATACAGAACTACTACCTAATCTATAGACCATATTCAAATTCATTAATTATCCCAATGATCTGCTAAATAGCAAAAGAAAACACTAGATCTGCCTTGATTTTGTGTCTGTCAAGCCTCTTTTAAGGTGGAGCAGTTCCTCAATTCCCTTTTCTGACAGTGACAGACTGGAAGAGTATAGTAGGTCAGATATTTTGTAGAATGCTCCTCATTGTGGGTTTCTCTGAGTTTGCCTCCTGATGAGATTCAGGTTATGCATTTTCAGCTAGAGTGTCATAGAAGTGATGTGTCCTTTTTCAGGCATTCTATCAGGACACAGGATGTCAATTTCTTCCACTATTGTTGATTTTGATTAAGATGATGTCTGCCACTTTTCTCTACTGTAAAGTTACTGTTTCTTTCCTCTGTAATTAAGTATTTTTTCAGAAGATAATTTATTATCTGTTTTATTCTGTTACTCTTCACACCTTAAGTCACTAGTTTGATCAAGTGTTGGTGATTCTTCCCTGACATTATTATTATAATGGTAGCTAAAAGTTGGTTTTCTGTTTTCATCATCCTTCCTGCACGTGTTAGCTTTCTGCTGTAGGGAAGAGATTTCCCTTCTGTATTCATTTGCTCAGGAGACTGCTTGTCAGTGGTTCACGTCCTTGAGCACAAGTGATACAAGATGGTAATTGAACTGAAGTTGTGCTTTGTAGTTGGTGAAGAATGTTAGCGTTGTTCTTCACAGCTGGCCTGGGTGGAAGTGAGTGGGATTTTTCCATCACAAATGAGGAAAGGGAGGCTTCAGAGGGAGTCCTTCAGTCATCCTGTGTGTACACTGTAAGGTCAGGAGTTGGTTTTGTGAGCTTCCTGAGGGAAGGTGTGTTAATCATACTTAGGTCTTCTACACACCCAGTCCAGTAGGTACTTAACACTGGCCCGTTACATGAATGAGTGAATAAATGAATGAATGAATAAGAAAGCATTCTTTTGACTCAAGTCCCTCCTCTACCTGCTTGTGATTCATGGAGCTCTTTTCCTCCTCTGTTGTAGCAAAGTGTAATGCCAGAAGTCCCCCCCAACAAAAAGCAGCAAGTTACCATGCACCAAATTCTAGATCTTTGCTGAATGGTGTGAAAATGGGCAAGAAATGGAAGATCCTGGGCCTTTGCAAGTGGTAAAGGGGGATGGAAGCATGAACCAAATGGCAGGAGCATAGAGAGCCATGCCAGTGGGTCCCAAAGATAGGTTTTTCTTAGAGAGTTCACCACTGGCTACCAGTCAGCTCAGGCCACAATCCCAGGGAGGGAGAGCAGCAGGCAGACTCATCATTTTGACTCCAGTCCAATATCAAAATTCCACTAATGAGGCATGACAAGGGGTTTCCGCCCAGAGCCCCTACTCCTGTTTGCTTGTTCAAGCCCTTTGCCACAAGTGCAGCTCACTGTAGAGTATTGACTGAAACAGAATCAGATCCAAATTAAAAATAACTCCAAAATAGAACTAAGAACCTGACCCCAGAGTACTAAGGAGGCTTGGCCACCAGGTCTCATTAGGAGGAAGGAGTGACCCGTGTAAACTTAATTCCTGTGAGGTCTTTATTTTTAGCACTTGCATTTATTTATGACTGAAGACTCCACCATCTCCCTCTTTCTAGACCTCAGTCTTCTGTATTTTATTCAAAAGGAATTAGATAAGATGAGGGCTTGTTTGGAGCTGTGATTTCGTGAAGTGGGTCAAAAGTAAGTAATAGTAAGTAGAAGGGGCCGGGGTGAACTGGGAACCATTAACCTGATTCGTGCGGAGAGCCACTATTACGGACCAGCTGTGATGGGATACAGACTTCATATTGTAGATATTCATAGGTGTGTATACCTTCATTCAGGTGTATATAATGTATATATATATATTTATTGAACAAATGTGAAAATTTCTTTTTATTGATCTTACAAGGGATTTAGTTGACATAGTATTACATTAGTTTCAAGTGTACAGTGTAATGATTTGACATTTCTATACCTTACAATATGCTCACCACAAATAGAGTTACCATCTGTCACCATATAATGCTATTACAATACCATGTTTTTACAATATAATATTTGTGATTTTAAAGAGAAGCAAGAAATACAAATTTCTTTGTGTGTGTTTTAACTTGCAAGTACCTAAAAAATTAGGAAAAAAAAAAAAAGCCATGTAGTTCAGACAAAACAGATCTGCCAGTTGGATTTGAACCTGTAGGCCACAGGTTAACATGAGGACTGGCCAGTGTCTAAATGACTTTCTTGATCCAAAATTCAGTGGTCACTGATATTAGGCTTATATCTTGTACTACCTCTAACCTTACCTTCTTATGATTATTGGGACTTTAGGGTGAGAGTGTCATTATTTCTGAGTGTCTTTTCCCCCTCATTTCATGCCTTCAGAGCAACAAACAGTATTTCCTGCTGTCAAAGAGGCTGGTGACCCTGTTCAAAATAAACTGTTAGGCTTAAAAGAATTCCCCCAGTCTACCACTTTAATAATAGTGTGCTTATTACGTCATTATTTCTTTAAAAATGATTGCACTCCATAAGCATTATAGGTGGCCAGTGCGGAGAGTTGAGCATTTGTTAATGGTACCAGAGTCTGGAGTAACCATTTATCATTGCTGTGTTCTGAGAGTATTAGGCTGCACCCAGTCAGTGTAGTCCTTGGAATCTGTCTCTTTGGTTAAGAAGGTTGAGGAAGGGAGAGAGCAATGACCCAGAGTAAAGCCATTCCTTCTACAGGAAAATAAATGCAAAATTGTTTTCTCAAATATTAATGGGTCAGTTGAATGACCTAAACCATGTTGCTGCCTGGTGGGCTGTTGGCATCCCCCCTTCCCCTTTACTCTAACCAGCAGGCCAGTGAGGATGGCGTGGGTCTGTAGGTCAATCTGACTTCATTCAGAAACCTGTAGGGACCTCCAATGCAGATAGCTGGTAATGATATTCAAAGGGAACTTCCCATGTTTGTTCTTACTCCAGAGTGAGCACGATGGTGAATGGTCTGATTCTGCCCCTTCTCTGCTCAGAGCAGCCATGGTTACCATCGCATCTATTCTGAAAGCCCCGAGCCTTACCATGGCCTGCAGAGTCCTTCCTGCTCCAGCCCCATATCTTTGCGACATTACTTCTTACTCTTCTTTCCCTTGCTCACTCTGCTCCTCCCACCCTGACCTCTTTTGTTGTCTTTTATACACACTGGGAACACACCTACCTTAGACCCTTGCTTTTCCTCCAGATAGTCACATAACTGACACCCTTATCTTATTCAAGGCTTTGCTCAGATGTCATCTCTTCAAGGCCTATACCCTGCACCTTGTTTAAAATCGCACCCCCCCTCCCCTTCTCCACTGCCTTGTCGTCGTTGCTTTTATTGGTTTCGCTTGTCACCTTCTAGCACATTACTCTATTTATTTATTTACTGTTGCTCATTCTATCTGCCTCTATTAGAATAGAATTCTTTGTTTTGTTTGTGGATAAACCCCAAGAACCCAGAATGGTGGGCACTCAATAAATGCTCGTTGACTAAATGAGTGGATTCGTTTCTCCTGCCCTACTGGTCCATTGGGAAGTTGCAGTGCAGCCGGCTGCAATACTTAAACACAGCCACGAGATTCCTGCCCTGCTTCTCAGGGGTGGGCAGCCCATTCACTTTCTGATGAGAAACCATCCTGGAGGAAGGAGGTTATGTAACCCCCAAGCTTTTCCTAATCACTTGTACCCTAGGAGGGTGAGGAAACCTGACTGGTCGAAAAAGTGTCTCCCACCTAAATTTCTCCAGCTTCCTGTTCTAGGAATGAATAGCCACAGAAGTCAGAGAGAAACCAACGGAAAAACAGTTTCCTCCAATCTCCCTCTGCACCTTGAGCATTGAGGTTTATGAAGATTACGGTAAAGCTTATCCAAGAGAACTGTGACCGCTGCCATGCCCCGGCCCCTTCCCCTGGCTGGTGGTGAAGCAAGGGTCTGGGCTGAAAGGAGGGCACTGGGGTATCCGGAGTGGGGCACCTCAAAGAAAGTGCATCTTGAAAAATGTGAGCTGCTCTGAAAGATCCAGCCTCGCAGCTTCCTGACAGTGCACACCACATTTTGTTGGTTTCCCACCCCCTGACTCTGCCTCTCCTTCCCAAGCTCTCTTCCTCCACTCTCCGCAACCCCCGCCAGAAGAGAGAATTGTCTCGTTTCCAGAACTCGCTCTGTTGCAAGTAGATAGTTTGGGGCCGAGGACCGAAGGCAGACAGACACTTGGAATCCTGCCCTACTGAGGTTCCTGTGTTCCACATCTGCTTAGGATATCAAACAGCTGCGTTTAGGGCTGCCCACTGGGGTGGAGGTTGTGCAGGATTTCAAATGAAAGGAAAGTTTGGTGCTCTTGTGGCTGAGGTGCAGACAAGAGCTAATTCTTTCCCGTGCTTGCTAGTTGGCTGACGTGCATAGGAACTGAGCAGATTCTAACTGAGGATTCACCAGTTAATGAGCAGAAGAGATGGTTTTGTGATGTTAATATAGTCTCTCTTCTTTTGAAATTTTCAGCTACATCTGGACTTTAATCTGGGGAGTCAAATCTGCATGTCCCTGGCATGCAATTCATAGAAAAACCTCAGCAGTTTTCTGTGTATTGCTGCTAATTTCCTTATATTTTTATTTTTCGTTGCAATTCTTAGTTTTATTTATTTATTTTTTTTGGTCTTTATTTATTTGTTTGACACACACAGAGAGATCACAAGTAGGTAGAGAGGCAGGCAGAGAGAGAGAGGGAAGCAGGCTCCCTGCTGAGCAGACAGCCTGATGCGGAACTTGATTCCAGGACCCTGAGATCATGACCTGAGGCGAAGGCAGAGCCTTAACCCACTGAGCCACCCAGGCACCCCCTTAGTTTTTTTTTTTTTTAAGAGTCTTGTTCTCCATGTTATAATTGCTGAAATATACATGACATTTGAGGTGTTCATTTTGATTTATTTTAGATAGATACATTTCTTTTCTTAAAAAAAGAAAGGACAGGGGCACTTGACTGGCTCTTTTTAGAACTTGCAACTCCTGAGGTTGTGAGTTCAAGCCCCATGTTGGGTGTAGAGATTACTTAAAAATTTTTTAAAAAATATTAAAAAACGGGACAATGTTTTTTTGTTCAAGAGCATAAGACTGTGGCAGGCACTTAGTTAGAGGGAGTATCTCAGAGAAGCAGAGTTTAAAAATGGGGTGACATTGTGATTTATAAGAGAGATATTTCTTATATATTTTTGGTCTTCATCCATGGTTCCCAAGGCCGTTGGAAGTCTCCTGAACAATAAGAGCAATGGGAACATCTTTTATTACAATATTTGGTCTCTTGTCCTCAGTTCTTGAAAAATACCAGAACCATAAAATGAAATGGGGGTCTTGTTATTCATAACAAGCCCTTTTCCATCACAGCTGGGTTTGTGTTAATGAGGTGACTTTTGGAAAGCATCTAAGGATGGGGAGTTAACCAGGGGGAAGTGGTCAGGAATAGAGGATTCGAACTTTGAAACTTGCCCCCTGATTTTGGTTTGGGGGGGGTTGGTTAGAGGTAGAATTAATCACCAAAAGCCAATGAGTTAAGAATCATAGCTATGTAGTGAAGCTTCTGTAGAAACCCAGAAGGAGAGGGTTTGGAGAGCTTCCAGGCTAGTGAACAAGTGGAGGTCCTGAGAGGGTGGTGCACTTGGGGAGGGCATGGAAGCTCTACACCCTCTCCCCACAGCTTGACCTGTCCATCTCTTCCATATGGCTGCTCCTGAGTTACATCCCTCCCCCCCTTTTTTTAAACAAACTTGTAATCTAGTAAGTCCAACATTTTTCTTAGTTCTGTGAACTGCTCTAGCAAATTAATCAAGTCCAAGGAGGATGTCCTGCAAAGCTCTGATTTCTAGCCAGTTGGTCAAGCACAGGTGATTACCTAGGCTTGTAACTGACATCTGAAGTGGAGGTGGGAGGCAGTCTTGTAGGACTGAACCCTTAGCCTGGTGAATCTGTCCGGGGGTAGGTAGTGTCAGAATTGAGGTAATGGTAGGGCATGCAACTGGTGTCCCGAGAATTGTGAACCCCAAACACACACGTGTTGGAATTTTATCCAGGAACCCAAAAGTTGGGGTAGATAGCCCTAGGGACTGGAGAGTAGATTTGTCAAGATTTTGGAATTCCACATAATCTGTTGTTAAGTAGACCTTTTGTTGAACAAACCTTTTGGGAAACAACATCGGAAAGGTGCTCTGGTCATAAAAGTACAGCTTGATCAATTTTCAAAAATAAACATACTCCCCAATACCTAGTACCTAAATCATGAAACAGTGTATGATCAAATCTCCAGATGACCCCTCTTGTTCATTTCCCATCGCTGTATCTCTCAAGGAAACCACTATGTTGACTTCTAGTTGCGCTGTTTGAACTTTGTGTAAATGGAATCCTAGAACACATACTCTTTTATATCTGGCTTCTTTTTCTCAACCTTATCTTTGTGAGAATTAACCATGTGGTTTTGTGTAGAAGTGGTTTGTTCATCCTCCTTAGTGTACATTATTTTATTATATGAATATACAAAGGTGTATTTATTCGACTGTTGAAGACTTTGAAGTTTCCAGTTTTTACGATTATGAATAGTCAGGCTACGTGATTCTTGTTCATGCCCTTTAGGAGACTTACATACTCATTCTTTTTTGGTGTATACCCAGAGTGAAAATGCTATGTAAGGTGGTCTATGTGTGTTCACCTTTGGGAGATACCATCAAATAGCTTTCCAAAGTTGTACCAAGTTGTGGTTCTGCCGGTAGCGCGGGAATGTTCTGGCTCCTCATCCTCATTAATGCTGTGTGGTGTTGGTGGTATTTTTATTTCAGGCATTCTAGTGGGCATGTAATACTGCCCCCTTGCATGCCTTTACATTGTCCTGATGACTAATTATTTTCATACATTTATTAGCCACTCAGCTGTCTTTTTTTGGTGATTTCTTGCTGTTTAGTATTCCCCCCCACCCAACCCCGTTGATTTCCTGTCTTTTACTTATTGGTTGCAGGAGTTCTTGATACAATCTAGAGCGAGTCCTTTGTCATGCACTTGAGTTTCAGATATCTCTTCCTGATCAGATCATGCTTCCTCATACTTTTAATGGTTTCTTTTAATGAAAAGATTTGAAATTTTAATCTGCCAAACTTTTTCTGTATGGTCAGTTGTATGTTTGTCCTGTTTAAGAAATTTTCGTTTACTCAAGATATCAAGATAATCTTCTAAGGGATTTTATAGAAGCTCTATTTGTTTACCATTTCCAACTAGATCTATAATCCGTCTGAGATTTTTTATGTCTATGATAAAATAGGGAGTTGGGATTATCATGGCAGCTTTTATTAAAACGGTAATGCTTTCTCCGCGTAACTGCAGTTACGTCACTTTTGTTATGAATGAATGACTACATGTGCTAGTCTGTAATCTGCATGCTGTTTTTTGTTTCACTGATATATTTGTATATATTTGCAGTGCCTTAATGATGCAGAATGCCATAATAAATCTTGATACTTGGTTAGGTACATCCTCCAATTGTTCTTCCTCAAGATTGTCTTGGCTCTTCCTGACCTTTTCCATTTTCTGTATATTTAGAATCTGCTGGCTAATTTTCCTGAACAATATCTTCTGGGATTTTGATAGAGATTTGCATAGGATATAGAGTCAGTGTGGAAGAAACTGACTCTTTATTGAGCGTTTTGAACCATAAGCCTTGTCTAACCCTGTGTTTGCTTAGGCCCTCTTAAATTTCTCTACATAATATTTTGTAGTTCTCTGCTTAGAAGTCTTCCATATCTTTAGACAGCTTGAGTGTCTATGGGATGTTGATTTTTAAATAAATAGCATTTTAAGGCTTTTATTTTCTTAACAAAATCATTAATTTCAATTCAGATGTAGAGTCTTGGGTTCTCAGTGTACATAATCACATTCTCAAGAAAAAATCGTATCTTTTTCCTTATCAATTTTATATCTTCCATTTCATTTCTTTGTTTTATTACCGTAGCAAGGGCTGCCAGTACATTGTCCACTAGATATTGATAGTGGATACCTTTGCCCCATTTTCAATGTCAGAAAGATATGTTTCAATATTACCATTAATATGATGTGTTCTATAGGTTTTGAGCCTTTTTCTCAGACTGGAAAGAGAGAATTATAGGACTTTTACAAACATTTTTCAACAGATTAAGAAAGATCTTTTGTATTCCTAATTTACTAAGAGCTTTTAAAATCATTTTTTATTATATCTATAAAATGAACTATTTTTCCCTCTTAGTTTATCAATATAGTAAATATGATCAGTTATATTTTTGGAATAAGTAAGTTTGGTTGTGACATTTGTGCTTCTCATATATTTCTGGACTTGAAATACAACTTACTTAGGCTTTTTTCTTCTGCGTTCTTGAGAGATAATTGTATGTAAAAGTATTTTGTTTTAATATTCTTGTTAGATTTGAAGATCAAATTATGTTGGCTTTATAAAATGCCTTGGGAATTGTTTTTTAATATTTTCCCTGGAAGAGTTTTTGTGATGCTGGTGTTATTGCTTCCTTTTTTTTTTTTTTTTTTAAGATTTTATTTATTTGACAGACAGAGATCACAAGTAGGCAGAGAGGCAGGCAGATAGAGAGTGAGAGAAGGAAGCAGGCTCCCTGCTGAGCAGAGAGCCCGATGTGGGACTCGATCCCAGGACCCTGAGATCATGACCTGAGCCGAAGGCAGCGGCTTAACCCACTGAGCCACCCAGGCGCCCTCTTTTTTTTTTTTTTTAAATTGCTTATTTAAGTATCCAGAAGAGAATTCAGAAGTGGTTATTAGGGCCTACAGGTATTTGTTTGTTTGTTTGTTTTGTTTTGTGGGAAGATTTTAAATTGCAAGTTCAATTATTTAATAAAGTATTCTTCATATTTTCTATTTCATCATGTGTCTATTTTAGTAACTTACATTCTTTAAAATTGGTTCACTTTGGTTCAGTTATTAACTTTATTAACACAAAATTATTGTATCATATTTTATTTCTATTGTATTGCATGTTTTTTTTTTACTTATTTTTTAAAATTTCTTTTTGGTGTAACAGTATTCACTGTTTTTGCACCACACCCAGTGCTCCATGCAATACGTGTCCTCCATAATACCCACCAACTGGCTCCCCCAACTTCCCACCCACCCCCACCCCTTCAAAACCCTCAGATTGTTTTTCAGAGTCCATAATCTCTTGTGGTTCGTTTCCCCTTCCAATTGCCCTCAACTCCCTTCTCCTTTCCATCTCCCCATGTCCTCCGTGTTACTCCCCATGTCCTCAGTGTTATTTGTTATGCTATTGTATTGCATTTTAATATCATTAGACACAAAGTGATATTCATATTTTCTTTCCTTGTGTTGGTTATTTACTTTGTATCTCTCTCTCTTTTTCTTGCTGTGGATTCTTCTACTTATTAGTCTTTTAAAAGAATCAACTTTTGAATTCATTGATTTCTGTACTCCAAGTTTATTTTTATTTCATTAATTTCTACTGTTATCTTAATTATTTTCTTCCTACTGCTTTATTTAGGTTTAATTTGTTCTTTTTAAAATTTAATCTTCTTGGGGTGAATAGATGTTGTTTCAGCTTTTCTTCTTTTCTAATATACCCTTTGGTTAAATGCCAAGAGTTTTTTTTTTTTAAGTTCTTATTTTAATTCCAGTGTAGTTAACATGCAGTGTTTTATTAGTTTCACATGTACAATATAGTTAGTCAACAATCCCGTACATCATGCAGTGCTCATCACAGCAAACGCAGTCCTTAATCCCCATCACCTATCCCCCCATCTTCTCACCCACCTGCCTCTGGTAACCATCAGTTTGTTCTCTGAGTCTGTTTCTTGATTTTTCTCTCTCTCTCCCATCTGCCCTTTGCTCATTTATTTTATTTCTTAAATTCCACATATAAGTGGAATCACATGTTATTTGTATTTCTCTGACTGACTTATTTTGCTCAGCATTATACTCTCTAGGTCTATTCATGTCATTGCAAATGGCAAGATTTCACATTTTTTTTTATCCTTTCATCTGTGGATGGATGCCTTGTGCTGCTTCCATGATTTGGCTATTGTAAATAATGCCGCTATAAATGTAGGGAGCATGTATCCCTTTGAATTAATGTTTTTGTATTTTTTTGGCAAATACCCAGTAGTGCAATTGCTGGATTGTAGGGTGGTTCTATTTTTAACTTTTTGAGGAACCTCCACACTGTTCTCTGCAGTGACTGCAACAGTTTGCATTCCTGCCAACAGTGCTCAAGGGTTCCCTTCTCCCCACATCCTCACGAACACCTTTTGTTTCTTGTGTTTTTGATTTTAGCCATTCTGGTGGTGTAAGGCATTATTTAATTGTAGGTTTGATTTGTATTTCCCTGATGGTAAGTAAGGTCGAACATCATTTTATGTGTTTATTGGCTCTCAGTATGTCTTCTTTGGAGAAATGTCTGTTCATGTTTTCTGCCCATTTTTAAATTGGATTATTTGTTTTTTGGGTATTGGGTTGTATAAGTTCTTTATGTATTTTTGATACTAATCCTTTATTGGATATGTGATTTGCAGATATCTTCTCCCATTCCATAGGTGCCTTTTAATTTTGTTGATTGTCTCCCTCACTGTGCAGAGACTTTTTATTTTAATGTAATCCCAGTAGTTTATTTTTACTGTTGTTTTGCTTGCCTCAGGAGACATATCTAGAAAAATGTTGCTATGGTCTATGTCAGAGACATTTTTGCCTGTGTTTTCTTGCAGGATTTTTATGATTTCAGGTTTCATATTTAGGTCTTGAATGCATTTTGAGTTTATTTTTGTGTATGGTGAAAGAAAGTGGTCCAGTCTTCCTAACACCATTTGTTGGAGAGTCTGTCTTTTTTTTATTGGATATTCTTTCTTGCTTCATTGAAGGCTAATTGACCATATAATTGTGGGATTATTTATGGGCTTCCTTTTCTGTTCTATTGATCTGTGTGTCTGTTTTTGTGCCAATATCATACTGTTTTGATTACTACAGCTCTGTAATATAACTTGAAGTCCAGAATTGTAATACCTTCAGCTCAAATACCTCAAAATTTTTTGGCTATTTGGGGTCTTTAGTGATTCCATATAAGTTTAAGATTTCTTGTTCTAGTTCTGTGAAAAATGCTGTTGGTATTTTGATAGGGATTGTGTTGAGTCTATAGATTGCCTTGGGTAGGGTAGACATTTTCACAGTATTTGTTCTTCTAACCCATGAGTGTGGAATGTGTTTTCTTTGTGTCATCTTCAGTCTCTTTCATCAGTGTTTTGTAGTTTTCAGAGTACAGGTCTTTCACCTCCTTGGTAGGTTTATTCCTAAGTATCTTACCTATCATTCTTGGTGAGATTATAAATGGGATTATTTTCTTAATTTCTTTTTCTGTTATTTCATCATTGGTGTATTGAAATGTAACAGATTTCTGCATATTGATTTTATATCCTCTGACTTTACTGAATTTATCAGTTCTCGCAGTTTTTTGGTGGAGTCTTCCAGGTTTTCTATATATGTATCATGTCATCTGCAAATAGTGAGAGTTTTTCTTCTTCCTTGCTGATTTGGATGCCTTTTATTCCTTTTTATTGTCTGACTGCTGTATCTAGGACTTCCAGTACTATGCTGAATAACAGTGGTGAGGCTGGACATCCTTGTCTTGTTCCCAGCCTTAGGGGAAAAGTTCTCAGTTTTTCCCCATTAAGGTTGATGTTAGCTGTGGGTTTTTCATGTATGTGAATGCCACAGGTTTTAAATATCAAATTTTTAATATCACTCAGTTAACATATTTTCTAATATTCCCTCTGCTTTATTATTGAATGTATTATTATTTAACAGTTTACTGTCTAGTTTTCAAACATTTGAGAATTTTCTAGTTGCCCATTATGTATGTTTAATTTATATCCCATGCCACCATAAAATCTATTTCATATGTCAATCCTGTGAATCGTGTGGAAGCTTGCTTTGTATCAGATCATATAGTCAATTTGGTAAATGTCCCTCATATACTTGAGAGTTACATATTGTCAGCATATTTTTTTTTTTCCTTTTGTGGAATTTCACTTACATATAGTCTTACTTTCCCACTACTGTCCATTTGCTTCTCATACTCTTTTTTCAAAACTGACTTTTGACTTTTTTTTTTGGTCTTCTTGTTCTTCAATCTGGTAGTGTCTCCTAATGCCTTTTTTAGTTCTTTTAGTTTAGATATCCTTTTATAAGCTTTATGCAATCCATTGTGTTTATTTATTGCATTTCTAATTTCAGTTATTTTTTACTTCTGAAATTTCCATTGGATTCTTTTTTAAAGATTGCATTTGTCTGATAATTTTTATATTCTGTCATCTTTGTTCTTGAAAACATCAACACAGTTTAAAAAAATCTGTGTTTATTAAATCTAATAAGTGGGTCACTTGTGTATTAGATTTTATTGTCAGCTGCAACCTTGGATTGGACCCTAATTATATTTTATTTAGAGTTTTGGCCAATAATTCCATTTCTACTCCCTCAGCTCATTCTAGTCTGGCCCTAGCCATTTGACTAAGACTTGCAAAATCCCCTCTTATCACATCTTTCCTATTCGAAACCTTCAACGACTGAGTTTAGAGAACTAAGGTTCAACAAGAAAAGCCTACCATGTTTTCTTCTCTAATGGATTTCCAAATGTCTGATTGCTGTTGCTAGGACTTCTAATACTATGTTGAACAATAGTGGTGAAAGTGGGCATCCTTGTCTTGTTCCTGATCTCAACGGGAAGGCTGCAAGCTTTTTCCCATTGAGGATGATATTTGCTGTGGGTCTTTCATAGATAGATTTGATGAGGTTCAGGAATGTTCCCTCTATCTCTATACTTTGAAGTGTTTTAATCAGGAACGGATGCTGGATTTTGTCAAATGCTTTTTCTGCATCAATTGAGAGGACCATGTGGTTCTTCTCTCTTCTCATATTAATTTGTTGTATCACATTGATTGATTTGCGAATGTTGAACCATCCTTGTAGCCCACGGATGAATCCCACCTGATCATGGTGGATAATCTTTTTAATGTGCTGTTGGATCTTGTTGGCTAGGATCTTGTTGAGAATCTTAGCATCCATATTCATCAGTGATATTGGTCTAAAATTTCTCCTTTTTGGTAGGGTCTTTGCCTGGTTTGGGGATCGTTGGCTAGGATCTTGTTGAGAATCTTAGCATCCATATTCATCAGTGATATTGGTCTAAAATTCTCCTTTTTGGTAGGGTCTTTGCCTGGTTTGGGGATCAGGGTAATGTAAGAGAGGACAAGGAGCAAAATTGGAAGCAGAACATATGTCCTGATATCCTAGCCTTTGCATTTCTAGTCTAGTCATGAATGGAATTCTACCTTGTTTTGTGATAACTGAGGGTTCTTCCAAAAAGAATGTATTCTTATTAGGAATTATCTTTTAAGGAAAAAATTCTCTTCTTAAATTTGTTACAATGAGCATTATTTATTATTTATAACAAAATAAACATTTCCTATTAAAATGTAAGAATACCTCACAATCTTTCTTAATTATACAAACAGTCTAGGAATTAGCATTGCTTGTTATTTGCATACAATACCTCAATTTAAAAACTCTCTCTCCCCAAGTAAAGAGAAGAGTTATCATACAGGAAGAAAACATAATTCAAGATAATTTTTTCCCTGTAATAGAAGCATATTTCTTTCTTCACCTCTGTGAGTATAGATTTGATGCTATATGTAAATGTGTCTTGTAAACTATACACTTGATCTTAGCCAAAACGCCAAGAAGTGATGTATCTTGTAAACTCTAAAGTGCTATAAAAATGAATGCTATTTTACTTAATAATTAGCATTAATGCTAATAAAATATTGTCTCCCATTAAAATGCAAATGCTTTTGGGAGACTGAGACATTAAACCAATTATGCATGACTTGGTGAGAAGTATTTCATCAGCAACATTCCTGTGCAATAAACGAGATGGTGTGAGAGAGAGAGGCAGACAGAGACAGACAGATAGGGACAGAAGAGTCAGGCCTAAATGTTCTTCAGGACAGTATTGCATTGACGACCAGGTGACTGGGCAGCAGATTATTATAATAACCTAGTGGGCCTGTTTTTGTGACGTCATTGGGAAAGTAGGTAGAACTCATGTCCTAACTCTGACCTTTCAGTGATGTTTTCTGATGGGTTCCATTTCCTAGTCAATACCCTGAGAGGTTTAAATAAGGTTTCCAGCTCTGGTAGTCAATAGTCAAGGTCTGTGATGCAGTGATTTGATGGTTCATGGTGAGGAGGTACTAAGTCTTAGGGAATCATCTGATGTAGTAGTCTTGGGATTTGGGGGAAGATTTCCCAAGAAAGGTGATACTAGAGATGGCATCTGAAAATCTGAGGATGAGTTCTCTGAGTGGGGGTCAGCGGGACCCAGTGGGAAGAGTTTTTGATAGAGTGGAAGGGAGCCCAAGGGAGGGAGAGAGGATATACAATTGAGGAGGAAGTGTGGCAGGGACAGGGGAGAAAACACAATTATGCATGTATGTATTGAGCATATGATGCTACAGGAGGGCCTGGGCAGAAAACAAGAGGCAGGACAGGTAAGCAGGAATGAAGTCACACTGGACATTTTGACTAATGCAAAGAATTTTAGTCTAAAAGCAGTGGTGAACTTTTGATGAATTTTAAGTGTGGGCATTTCAGGTGTACTGAAGGGGAATCAGAGTGACCCTATGGAGATCTTTCATGTCTTATTATTGAGAGAAGATTGTTGTTTTTGGTCAAAGTTAAAATTTCCTCTTTCCTTCAAAAATAAGAACTAAGAAGTCTTAGATGGGGGTCTAAGTTTCAAATATGACACTGTATGTAAAGCTTCTAGCCTGGTGCCCGTTATGTAAAAGGCTTTCAACAAAAGGCAGCTCTGAAAGTGACCGTGGTATAAAGGTCATTCTCTTGCCCTGGTGGGACACCTCACCTCTCACCCATCAGAAATTTAGGACCGGCTAGGTCTAAGAGCCTGCCTTCTTCTCTTGTGATTCCCAGTACTGCAGTCTCTACATTTCTCTTTCTACTTCTCCTCTGTCTTCCCTCCAGCTGAAGCCCTAACAGGAATTCTGGGTGAACTCCGAGAATTTCATTTCCAGATTTTCTGTGGAAGCCTTTTTTCCATGGTTCATTGTTTAACTTTCTAGGAACACCTTAACTTGGGAGCTGGGGAAGGTGATCAGCAGGTGGCTCTTCGCCATTATATCCCCTTGAGAACCTGCATGATGGAGAGCAGTGAAGTCTGGGAACTTCGAGAAAAGCTATTGGTTTCTGTCTCCAATAAGCACATAGGAAAACTTCCAGTAGAATTTTGGAGAAAAGACTGTAAAAAGCACCAAAATGAGGTGATAGATGTTTGAGAGATGTGAAAAGGAAGTGATATTTCTGATGCAAATTTATATGGGTTTTACCTATTTTCAGCTTTATTTGCTGCTCCCTGTAGTATTTATTTACTTTGTGGGTTTTAAATGACTGATCAATGTGAACTTTATTTGGACTTGTGGTCACAGATTATTTTGAGTGCTGGTGACTCTTTTGGGGAGAATTGCATTTGAAAGACACAACACTCACTCTCAGGTACTGTGTAAGGCAGAAAGAAGGGCAGGAGGCAAGGAGGAAGGAAGGGAAACAGCATTTTGAGTACCTGCAGTGGTGCAGATTCTAAAGATAGATACATATATATATATATATATAAAAGTATATAAGTAAATATATATATAAGTATATATATATACACACACACATATATATACTTATAAATAATAGCTTGTTTAATCACCACAGAAATCTGCTAATTTAGATGTTTTTAATCCATTCATTACAGATGAAAAAATTGAGGCTCAGATGGGTTAAGAGATAGCTCGAATTTACACAGATAGGAAGAAATAGAGCTGGAGTTTGATCTGATGGGGTAGACATCATGTTCTTTCCATTCTCAGTTTGGGAAGAGCCATTTAGATACTAGAGGTTTCTATACCAAATGGTGAGATAATTTGACTATTGTTATTTAAATTTGGGGGAAATTAGTGTTCTGTGATTATTTTAAATTTATTTTTATTATTTGTTTATTTTCAAAGATTTTATTTGCTTATTTGAGATAGAAAGAGTGAGAGAGAGAGCATGAGCAGGGGACAGAGGGAGGGAGCACACTCCCTGCTGAACAGGGAGCACACCGCAGGGCTCAATCCCAGGATCCTGGGATCATGACCTGAACTGAAGGCAGGCGCTCAGCTGACCAGGCCACCCAGGCGCCCTTGTGATTATTGTTTTTATTTTTCCCTACGAATATGACTGAGGTCATTGGGACTCTCTGAGTCTGTTTTCTGACCATGAAAATATGTCATTGGGTGAAATCATGATTAAAAAGTTTTTTGTTTATCTCAAATTCCAGTCAGTTAACACACGGTATTATATCAGTTTCAAGTGTGCAGTACAATGAGTCAGTACTTCCTGCATCACCCGGTGATCCCTCCTTGATCCCCGCCCCCTTATCGCCCATCCCCCACCACCTCCCCAGTGGTAACCATCCGTTTGTTCTCTGTAGTTACGAGTCTGTTTCTTGGTTTGTCTTTCTTTCTTGTTTTTTTCTTTGCTCATTTGTTTTGTTTCTTATTCCACATATAAATAAAATGATATGGTATTTGTCTTTCCTTGACTGACTTATTTCACTCTCTGGCTCCGTCATGTCACTGCAAATGGTAAGCTTTTGTTCTTCTTTATGGCTGAATAATATTCTATTGTATGTACAGACCACATCTTTCTCTGTTCATCAGTCAGTTGACACTTGGCCTGCTTCCATAATTTGACTATTGTGAATAATGCTGCTACAAACATAGGGGTGCACATATACATTTGAATTAGTGTTTTGTATTCTTTGGTTAAATACCAATAGTGCGATTCCTGGATTGTAGTGTAGTTTGATTTTAACTTTTTGAGCAACCCCCATACTGATTTCCAGAGTGGCTACACCAATGTGCATTCCCACCAACAGTGTAAGAAAGTTCCTCTTTCTCCACCTCCTCACCACCACCTGTTGTTTCCTGTGTTGTTGATTTTAGCTGTTCTGACAGGTGTGATGGGTTATCTCATTGTGGTTTTGATTGGTATTTTCCTGATGATGAGTGATGTTGAACATCTTTTCATGTGTTTGTTGGCCATCTGTGAGTCTTCTTTGGAGAATTGTCTATTCATGTCTTTTGCCCATTTTTAAAATTGTATTATTTGGTTCTGGGGTGTTCAGTTGTATAAGTTCTTTATATATTTTGATACTAACCCTTTATTGGATGTGTGCTTTGTGAATATCTCCTCCCATTCCATAGGTTGCCTGTTAATTTTGTTGATTATTTCCCTCGCTGTGCAGAAACTTTTTATTTAATGTAATCCCAGTAGTTTATTTTTGCTATTGTTTTGCTTGCTCAGGAGACATATCTGGAAAAATGTTGCTATCACCAGAAATTGGTGATTTTTAAATTGTGAGTTGTAGAATGGCAGGTCACCTTCTGAGGAACTCAGGCTACTGTAGGAGCAGAGGTGCACATGGGAGAGGTTTTGGGGTGTGGGCTTAATGGCTCCTACCTCAGCAAGAGCTTATCTTCTTTCATGCCCTTTGTATTAGACTTCTGTACTTTTGAAGAAAGTATTTCATAACTATTGAAAATAAAAAGGGAAGGGGACAACTAGTGTATGCTGCCTGGTTTGCACCCCTCACACTTGTTATAATCCACACTCCTGGCTAAATCTGAACTGTAAGGCTTTAGGTCTCAAAGCATGTAAGCTCCTGAGAGGTTCAAGTAGTGAAAGCATGTGACTATGAGTGGACTCATTTCTGTTTACAAGGAATGAAGCGGGGAGGAGATAGAGTATACAAGAGAAGAATTGAGTTGTTCACTGGCTCTCAGTCAGTTTGCTGAAAATCCATTTGCCAAAGGCAGTTCACCAGAACATCAATTTCCTGTAAACCTATTCAGTGGAAATAATTTTGCCAAAACCTCAACTGGAGTAATTCCCTAAAAACTGTGAAATGACTGTTTTAAACCAGATCTAGGACAGTTTGCTCTGTCTCCTAGCAAGGGTAGATGAGTTTTGATGAAGGAGTATAGCAGAGGCAGGTCTTGGGGAGGGGAAGGATTGGGGCATAAAGCTGCAAAAATAGCAAAGTTGATAAAATTAAAATCTCATCTTTGAAATACAAATTGTTAACTATTTTGAAAGTTCAGAGACAAATGTAAACTGCAAGAATAACTGACATTCAAATTAGCTGGATTAACAAATCCATATAAAAAGTGTGCAGTGACATTTAGAGATTTTTCATTTCTTGGTTATTATGAGTAATGCTGCTGTAAACATTCATTTTTCCTTCTTAAAATATTTTTTTCTGTACACACTTGCTTTTATTCCTCTTAGGGTTGGAATTGCTGGGTCATAGGGTAAGTCTATAGTTAACTACTTAAGAAACTGTGAAACTGTTTATTGATGTGGCTGTAGCATTTTACACTTTGCCAGCAATGTATGAGGGTTCTAATTTTTCCACAACCTCGTCAACACTTGTTATTATCTGACTTTTAGATTCTAACCATCCTACTGGGTATGGAGTGGTATCTTACTATTTGGATTTGTATTTCCTAATTAATAATGATGAGCATCCTTTCATGTGCTTACTGGTCATTTGTGACTCTTCTTTGGAGAAAAGTCTACTCTAATCTGTGACCCATTTTTTTTTAAATTTAAAGATTTTATTTATTTATTTGACAGACAAAGATCACAAATAGACAGAGAGGCAGGTAGAGAGAGAGATGGGAAGCAGGCTCCCTGCTGAGCAGAGACCCTGATGTGGGACTCAGTCCCAGGACACTGGGATCATGACCTGAGCCGAAGGCAGAGGCTTTAACCCACTGAGCCACCCAGGCGCCTCCGTGGCCCATTTTTAAATTGGGTTGTCTACTTATTACTGAGTTGTTAGAGTTCTTTTTTTTTTTTTTTTTAAGATTTTGTTTATTTATTTACTTGACAGAGAGAGACACAGCGAGAGAGGGAACACAACAGAGGGAGTGGGAGAGAGAAACAGGTTTCCTGAGGAGCAAGGAGCCTGATGGGGGACTTGATTCCAGGACTCTGGGACCATGACTGGAGCCAAAGGCAGACACTCAACCACTGAGCCACCCAGATGCCCTGAGTACGAGTTCTTTATAGATTCCAGATACAAGTGCCTTACCAGGTATAGGATTTGCAGATACTTACTCCATTCTGTGCATGTCTTCTCACTTTACTGAATGTCTTTTGAATCACAAAGGTTTTTAATGTTACATCTGGTTTTTCAGTTTTTCCTTTTATTGCTTGTGCTTTTGTATTGTATCTAAGAAACCATTGCCTAAACCAAGATCATGAAGATTTTTCTCTTTTGTGTTCTTCTAAGAGTTTTATAGTTTTAGCTCTTACATTTTGGTCTTTGATCAATTTTCAGTGAGTATTTGTGGTATGATGTGAGCTAGGTGTCCAAATTAATGTTTTTGCAGATGAATTGTCAGTTGTCCCAGCATATGTTGAAAAGATTTTCTTTCCTGTTTAATTTTCTTGACAATTCTGTTGAAAAACAGTTGATTACAAACGTAAGGGTTTATTTTTGGGCCCTCAGTTCCATTGATTTAGATGTCTGTCCTTTTTTAAAAACATGTTTTTTTTTTTTTTTTTAAGGATTTTATTTATTTATTTGACAGAGAGAGATCACAAGTAGGCAGAGAGGCAGGCAGAGAGAGAGAGAAAGGAGGAAGCAGGCTCCCTGCTGAGCAGAGAGCCCGATGCGGGACTCGATCCCAGGACGGTGAGATCATGACCTGAGCCGAAGGCAGCGGCTTAACCCACTGAGCCACCCAGGCGCCCCTAAAAACATGTTTTAATTGTGTTATATAAACCACCATACAATACATCATTCGTTTTTGATATAGTGTCCATGATTCCTTATTTGTGTGTAACACCCAGTGGTCCATGCAGTAGGTGCCCTCCGTAACACCCTTACAGCAGTACTTCACTGTCTTGATTAATGTAGCTTTAGAGTAAATTTTCAAGTTGGGAAGTGCAAGTCCTCCAACTTTGTTCTTATTTTTCAGTATTGTTTGGCTGTTTAAGTTTCTGCAGAAAGAGTTGACACAGCCTTGTTTTTCTTTGACAAAACCCATTTGGTCAAGATGTTTAATTCTTTTTCTGTGAGTCTGGTTTCCTAGTATTTTGCTAATATTCGCTAATATTTTGGTTTGCTAATATTTTGCTGAGAATTTCTTTGCTAATGGCTTGCTGATATTTTGCTGAGAATTTCTTCATTGCTTTTGGCTAGTTTTTTTTTTCTTTTCACTGAACTATTTTCTCTGTGCTCTTAATACTATTCTCTTGAGGAAGTGGGCAGAAAAACAAATTAAGATTCATTGGAGATGACCATATTGGAAGAAGCTTTTTTGTAACACCCATGAGCTTTGGGACAGGATGGAGGTGGGGGTGAGACTAGATCATAATGTTTCACAATCCGCCTCTCTTACACATCCTGGAGTCCCGGCCTTTGAGGCAGCATCCTACAGTGTGTAAATGCAGGATGGTTAAAGAAATGTTCAGGTGGCCTTCGCCTAAAGATGAATATTAAGCAGAGGATTTTTCTTTCTCATAAAACTTTCCCTGTTTCCTTCATCATTACATAACTATGGGCTAGGCACTGCGTGTGACGTATTACATGGTTTACCCAATAGAATACCTAAGTTCATCTTAAAACACATGTAGACCAGATAACTTTTCAAGATTACCCACTGTACATGCAGCAGGACAAAGACTCAGGGCTACTGAGTGTAAACTTGGTGCTGTTCTCTGTGCGAGGAAGGAAACCCTGCCTTCTCCTTCCTTCCTTCCTCCCTCCCTCTCTCCCATTTATTCCATTCACATTTACTGAGCCCTCACCAGAATAGTAAACATTAATATTATTAAGCACTTACTATGGACTAGAAGATACACTTTTTCCTTAATGATTATGAGTATATTTAATTCTTTTTTTTTTAAAAAGATTTTATTTACTTATTTGCCAGAGAGAGAGAGAGCAAGCAAGCACAGGCAGGCAGAATGGTAGCAGAGGCAGAGGGAGAAGCAGGCTCCCCGCTGAGCAAGGAGCCTGACAAGGGACTCAATCCCAGGATGCCGGGATCACAACCCGAGCCGAAGGCAGCCGCCCAACCAACTAAGCTACCCAGGCGTCCCTATTTAATTCTTATATATGCCTATGAAGTGTAGGCTTTCATTGGTTTCATTTTTCTGTTGGGAAAATTGATGTGTCAAGAGTTTACATATTCTGTCCAAAGTCACAAAGCTATTAAGTGATGGGATGGGGATTTTAATTCAGGTAATCTCTTTAATGATGCCTGTCATAGTTATAAAGAAGATATAACAAAGACACTAGACTGATAGCAGGTAGCTGTATTTAAGTGCTATTTGAGAGACTGAAGAGAATGGTCCATGTATGCATAAGCTATCTGGAGTAACTGTGCTTAGAGAAGCAGTGGAGAGCTCATAAGAATGTGATATTTGTTCATGACTTCAGAAGAAGAGCAGGGGTTTACCAGTTCTCAGCAGGGGCAAGGAGAGGTCAGGCATGTCAGGTGAGAGGAGCTGCATGGACGAGGGGCAGAGAAGTGCAAAGATGTGTATCACTTTTAAAGAATGGTGAGAAGCTCAGAGCAAAGCAGTGCAGGGTTGTGCAGCAGCAGAAGAGGGGCAGTGAGCAAGGATGCTCTGTAGGCTGGGGCTGGAGCTAGGTTGTGAAGGACTTGAGCCAGTGTTTCTGCATCAGAACCCCATTTATGAGCACAGGAAGGACATGCCCCGTTCTGACTTAGAGCGGATCCCGAGGCGGTGGCCGGGAGACCAGAGGGAGCAGAGCCTCACCCGAGCAGGGAAACAGAGGAAGGAGGCCGGTGCAGGGATCGAATTTCTTACCGTGACTACACCGTGTGGGTCAGGGGCGGCTGTTTGCTTCTGTCTTGAGGCCATATTGAAAAAACTGCATACACAATTTAGAGATGGGCCCACTTGGCTTCCATTGCTAACTCAGGTTGGCTCTGGTATGTATCCCTGGACTAACTGTGTTACCTGTCCGAAGGTGGTTTTCTGGAACAGACATAAAAGTACCTGACACTTGAGGAGATGCTCTTCAAATACTTCATATTTTCCTGGGATTAAAAATATTTGAAGTGTGTGTGTGTGTGTGTGTGTGTGTGTGTGTTTTAATAGCTTTGTTATACTACAGTTTACACAACATAAAATTCAGTCATTATTAAGCGTTCAACTTAATTATCTCAGCAAATTTGTAGAGTTGGGCAACCATCACCACAATGCATTTTGAAACATTTCCATCCGCTCCAGGAAGTTCTCTTGTGCCTCTTTGCAGTTAATGCCTGCTTCACTTCCACCTGTAAGCATTCATGATCTGATTTCTGTCTGTACAGGTTTACCTTCTATAGACATTTGTAAATATGTAGTCATCCTAGATATTTCATGTCAATGACATTTTATTTTTTACATTTGGCTTCTTAAGCTTAGCTTAATACTTTTGAGGTTCTTCCGCATTATAGTGTGTATCATAGTCTGCTCCTTTGAATTGCCGAGTGGTATTCAATTATATGGATAATGCTATACTTTGTAAATGCATTCACAAATTGATGGGCATTTGGATATAAAGAGTGTTTTTGCACAATATTGTGCAGAATTCACCAGATCCAAATTCGCAGAATTTTAAAATTAACTGAGATTTACTTTTCTTGGATTAAGTATTTTGAAGAAAGCAAATAACCATGCAGCAAAGACCATATGAGAAGCATAGAAGGAGGGTTTGTTGTCTCTTTTATCTAGCAACAGCTTTATCACCTATGTCTCTATGAGTCATCCCTGTTTATTTTAGCATTCAGGAGCAGAAGAGTAAAGGAGGCATTCCCACCTGTAACTCTCAAATTCCTGAAAAAAATACTTTTAGTTATATGACATCTTCAGTGGGCCCCCCCACCCCCGAACTGTGGTTTCAGTGACCCATGGTCAGCCACTTTCTGGAAGCAGATGATCCTCCTTCTGACATATCATCTAAAGGTAAGCAGCAGCCTAATGCTATGTGACAATGCCCCACATCATGGACCTCACTTCATCTCATCATGGAGGCATTTGATCATCTCACATCATCGCAAGAAGAAAGGTGAGTACAGTTCAATAATATACCTTGAGAGAGAGACCACTTTCACATAACTTTTATTACAGTATATTGTTATAATTCTGTTTTATTATTGGGTATTGGTGTTAATCTCTTACTGTGCCCAGTTTGTCAAATGAACTTTATCACATATATATGTAGAAAAAACTAGTCGGTATAGGATTGGTCATTGTCCGTGGTTTCAGGCACCTAATGGAGGTCTTGGAATGTATTTCCTGTGGATCAGAGGGGACTATCCTGTCACTGAATAATTCAATTTCATTAATTTTACTGTAGCTGCTGACCATCATGATGGTCTTGTTCACTTGAGGAATATTTTTAACACTAAGGTTGGAAACTAAAAACACATTTGTTTGCTGTTGAGGCAAGCTGACAACAAAATTCACCAGAATTCTTATATTTGTAATACTTCAGGCTAATGGAATTTTGACTGTAGTAAGTGAAGAAACCTATTTGTATCCATCAGGTGTAGCTTCCTATGGTCACTGAAGTAATCTTGGCTACGTTCCCCCATCAGAGTGCCCATTCCCCCATTCTGAATTTCCTGTTCACTTGTGTGTCTCATTTGTCAAGACTTTGTGTCCCAGGGGGGCTAATTTCTAATTTTTGTAAACGTAACCCATAATGTGGTCATGCTCTGTAAAGTTTGCTGAATGAGTGGATATGTGCTAAGGAGACTTTGAGAATTTTGAGGTTTGTTTTTGCAAGTGGCAGCTATTTTGAATGTATTCTAGGTGGGTTGAAGTGAAAGGGACCACTTCCTGGCCCCATTTATAATTTCTACTACTATGGTCAGTTATTGGGAAGAAACACCTTTTGGTTCCCCTCATTGGCCCAGGGTTGTTCAGTGGGAACCAGCCACTTCTCACCAACTAGCTTTCTGTGGCTAAAAAATCTAGATCCCTAAATAGCCTGTTCTTTATGCACTGGGGTTCTAAAGCCGGCATCCACCGTTCCCTTCACATCTAAAACTTTAGGAAGACCTGGAAAAAAAAGCCATATTTAAACATAATGGTGGTAATAATCTTCCTAGTTATCTGCATTCTTAGCCCTACCCAAGTCCCCAGTGGGCCCCCAAGCCCTTCTTCACAATGAAGCCAGAGTTTTCTTTTCTAAGCTCACATCTCATGCCACTCCCCACTTGAAATTCTCCAGTAGCTTTCCTCTTGCCCTTCCCTCTTCCCAGTGTGACTTCTGCCTGCTTCTCATGTCTCACCTCTGGGACCTCTTCTCGTGTGAATACTCATAGGAATACTCAGCAACAGAGACCGAAGGTGTGGGTAGTTTTGATTACAAGTGAGAGGAGTTGGGGATAACAATGAACAGTATAAACAAACTGTGTCAGTAATGGAGAATTAGTCTGCTGAATGTGCCATATGTCCCCCAAAGAGCCAAGATGGCAGACAGGACTCTTGTTTTTTCCTTTTAGTTGGCTTCAGTTTCCACTTACCTCTCAGAGTGTGCTGTCACTCTCAGTTGCTAACTGCCTCATGCTCTCAGATTGTGATGTGGTCCTAGCTCTATGCAGAGAAACTGGGGTGTGATGGGCTTCCTGAGAGGCCACATACTTGGCCCAGCACAGCTCTTTCCAAAGGGATTATCTAAGGATAATTTTGATTCTCTGCAGTGTTGAGTGTGCTGACTCTGGATCTCTTTAATGGGGAACGGTCCCCTCCAGTGTCAGTGCAGATCCTTAAGCTTTTCCAGGCTTCCTGTATCTCCCTCCCTCTGAGAGGTCCTTCTCCTGTGTTTTGTTCTTTGGTCATATTCAGGCCTCAGCCCACATGGATTCCCTTGAAGCTTTCTCTGATTCTTCTTGGACTGCACTTAATTACCTGCCTTTCTGTGCTAATAGAGCAGCTTTCAAGCCTAAGAATCTATTAGGAGTGGTGAAGTGTTGACTTTATAATTCTAACATTCCTTTTGCATTTATTGCTTGACATTCTTCCATGAAACAGACCTTTCTGTCATAAGTGGTCCATTTGCCCTGATATACAGTTTTTACTGACAAGGCAGGGTGAGTACTTAATTACTTCTCTTTAGCAATTTGCAAAGGATGATGTTTCTTTAATGACCACCTTAAATAGTGACAAATGAATTTTTATTCCTAGCTTTCTCTGATTTGAGAATCGTTATGGACTCATGGCTTTGGTAGAACCAGTGTGTTTCAATCCATTATAATCACTGCTTCTTTTAGTGCTCCAATCATTACAATTTGGGGCAGCGTGATCTCCTTTCAGGATGGTTCTTGCGTCCTTTGGACATGCCCAATTACAAGCTTCTTTGCTTTTGAACATGACAGCATGTTCCAGGCTCACCTTGTACCTTCCCGGGCCCAGTCCTGAAAGCAACCAGTTCTCTAAGAAATCCTGATTTTATAGAGCATAACCTGAGTGCCTGGAGTGATTATTATGGTGGGTAACATTGTTGCTAGGCCATTTCAATGGGCTAAAATAGATAATCTACAGTTAATAAAACCATTCATTCATTTAACATTTTCAATTCAATTTTAACATTACTTTTATAGTTAATTTTTTATTTTATAATTGAATCTTAGGTTTTCTTAGACCATCATTATTATAATTCCTCATTTGCTTTATTGTGCAATATAAGAAAATAGTTTCAAAATAACAAAATAGTCAGGTTTGGTTGGTGTTTCTTTGTAGTTCTTTCTGTCCATGGAGCATATCCCACTAAAGATGTTCAATCAAAGTACTGTGGTCAGAGCATCTTGGGGGAAAAAATAATCGTTTTTTGTGTGGTTATGTTACTAAATTGATATATGGTTAGATTTATTTGTCTTGGTTTATTTTCAGAAAGGCTTTTAAAAACTAGTTTTCCTTTTAATAGGTAATGAACTGACATTATTCACAGGGCATAATAGCATAGAAAGGTATACACAAGGAAGTTTTCTTCAATCTCTTTCCCCTCCACACATTCTTCAGTGCATTTCCTATAAGGTGACCACTTTTGTCAATTTCTTATTTCTATTTCCTGCATTTTGTTGTTCTTACTTTTGCAAGTATATGCAACATAGAGATTTTTATTTCTTCTCTTAGGCAAAAGGTAGCATAATTTTAATTTTTAAAAAATTTTATTATTTTTAAAGACGATTTTATGTATTTATTTGACAGACAGAGATCACAAGTAGGCAGAGAGGCAGGCAGAGAGAGAGAGCTGGGGAAACAGGCTCCCTGCTGAAAAGAGAGCCCTGTGTGGGGCTCGATCCCAGGACCCTGGGATCATGACCTGAGCTGAAGGCAGAGGCTTTAACCCGCTGAGCCACCCAGGCACCCCAAGGTAGCATATGTTTTTACAAAAAGATTTTATCTATTTAGAGCACATATGAGCAGGGGGATGGGCAAACAGTGGGGGAAAGAGTAAATCTTAAGCAGAGTCCATGCTAAGTGTCGAGCCCAACCTGGGGCTCTATTCCATGACTCTGAGATCGTGACCTGAGCTGAAATCATGAATCAGATACTCAACTGACCAAGCCACCCAGGTGCCCTTACAAGGTAGCATATTATAACTGTTCTATACATTCCTGTTTTCACTTAACAGTATACCTTGGGGAACTCTACATATTACTATGTGGAGATTGTCCTCATTTTTTTTTTAAGACTTTATTTATTTATTTGTTGGAAAGAGAGAGACGAAGCAGGGGGAACAGAAGGTAGAGGGAAAAGCAGGCTCCCTGCTGAGCAGGGAGCACAATGTGGGACTCGGTCCCAGGACCCTGGGATCATGACCTGAGAAGGCAGGCACTCAACCAGCTGAGCCTCCCAAGCTTCCCTTGTTTTGTTTTTGTGACCACATAGGACAGATGACCCCCAAGCAATACAGGTTTGACATGCTTGGGTCAATTTATACATGGATTTTTTTTTTCAATAAATAAATTAAAAAAATCTTTTTTTCTCTTCCTTATGATTTTTTTAAACAAGATTTTTTTTATTTATTTGAGAGCAAGAAAGAGAGCGAGAGAGTGCAAGCACAGGGAGGAGCCGAGGGAGAAGGACAAGCAGACTCTGCACTGATCACAGAGCCAGATGTAGGGTTTGATCGCACAACTCTGAGATCACAGCCTGAGTAGAAATCAAGAGTTGGATGCTCAACCAACTGAGCCACCCAGGTGTCCCCCTTGTGGTTTTCTTAATATCATTTTCTTTTCTTTAGCTTACTTTATTGTACACATTCAGTATATAACATATACAACATCCAAAATATGTGCTGGTTGACTATTTATGTTGTCAGTAAGACTTCTAGTCAGCAGTAAGCTTTTAAGAGTTAAATTTTCGGGGAGTCAAAATTATGTGCAGATATTTGCATGGAGAAGGGGTCAGTGCCCCTAACTCCTGTGTTGTTCAAGGGTCAACTGTACTCCATTTTATGGATGTACCATGGCTTATTGAACCACACTGCATGGCTCCTTGTCTTTGATATTTTGACTTACAGATAATGCTACAATTAATGACCACATGCATTTGTCATTTCATGCTTTAGCCTGGTAGATTTCTAGAAGTAGAATTAATGGGCCGAAGAGTGAATGGATTGTAACCTCGGTAGATACTTCCAAAACCCATGGGGCTTTATTTCTGTGCAGTATTGGCCCCCTAAACCAATTCACAGTGAAAGTGAATTTATTTTAACAAGATATCTGAAAACAGACATTTCAGTACCTTTTAATACCAGGTTGTTGTAAGGAATTTAATCTGCTACTCTTCCTTTTCTGATGAAGAAAATAGAAGAAACTCAAACACCAAAATATCTGACACTCTGTTGTGATTATTGAAATAAGGAAGCACAATTTTAAGGAATGTTACTGAGCTGTATTGGGGGCAGAGATATAGGTGTGAGTTTGCCCTCATGGAGCCTACCACCTGGTCGAGTTGCTCCGGTAAACATTGCACCCAGTGACCCAGTCAGTGATGTAATTGTGGTTGCAATAAAGCCTACAGAACAAAATGAAGCCTGAGACAAAGGTGACAAGAGGGCGCGTCCTCACCTTGGGTGTGGGGTCAGACCTTTCTGTGACATTTGTGGGAGACCTGAAAGATGGCTGATGATAAGATGGAGAGGTGCTGAGGCACAGAGGGAAGGAGCAAAAGAGCTATTCAGAAAGAGGAAACAAAGTTTGTGGATAGTGAGGTCAGGAGAGCAGTTGTTTCAGGTAATGAAAAGAAGGTCAGTGCAGCTGGAGCACAGAGGGGCAGGGTGAGAGACATGCTGTGCTGCTAAAGAGAGACATAGGGGTTCTTGAGGCAGCACTAGGAGGCACCACACTTTCTGAATCTTTTGCTTTTCTTCACAGTGACTAGAACATAGGTGGATAGAGTTGAAAAGAGCTAAGTCATTTTTGAGTTAACTGGAGTAGGTAATTTGAGTATCAATTTCTTGGGTTGAGATTTTGGACTTATTATGTCTTAAATTGGTATGGGATCATTAGGGGGCACTGCTGTCCAAAGATTGTTGTCTTAACATCACCCTAAGCCAGCATACAAACAAATCTGCAGACAAATCGTCTTCCATTTGAAGAGTGTTAGAGCTGGAAGATCTTCGGATCACTTGCTGTGATATTCTGAACACAAGCGTTGTTTGTGAAGCACTGAGAAGTTCTGGTGCATCCCCTAAACCATGATCTTTGTTGATCCCCTAAACCATGAATTGTCCTGTTTCATGCTTCTAGCTGCTCTAGGAGGTAAATACTAAGGCCATGAATTTTGTCTTTCTGTATCCTTAGCAAGACGGACTCTCCCTGTTATTGGCGATAATGGGTAAACTTATCACTGTTCTTCTGCCAGGAGTAAACAAGTACATTTTTCAGGAAGGGAAGCAAACCAAAAGCACCATGCCGGAAGGTGTGAAGGTCTGGTAGCAATCTAGGGAGGATTCTCTCCATGGGAGATTTGTACTTTGGTGGTTTACTGTCACCACCACTACCATCGCTGCTGCTACATGATGAAGACAAACAGCATCGACCTGTTGCTTCCTCAAATATTGACAACCATTGTAAGCATTTTACATGGATTATCATTAAATCTGCAAGCATTAAAGAAGGAAAGAACTGTTGTATTCCCATGCAGAGATAACAGAACTTGGCTACAGCAACATGAACTTGTGCCCAGCACAGTCCTAAATACTCCCCTAGCAATAACTTATTTAAACACTTACAACATCATCATTAGTCATCAGGGAAATTCAAATCAAAACCGCATTGAGATACCACCTTACACCTGTTACAATGGCCAGAATTAACAGGACAGGAAACACCAAGTGTTGGAGAGGATGTGGAGAAAGGGGAACCCTCTTACACTATTGGTGGGAATGCAAGTTGGTACAGCCACTTTGGAAAACAGTGTGGAGATTCCTTAAGAAATTAAAAATAGAGCTTCCCTGCAATTGCACTACTGGGTATTTACCCCAAAGAAACAGATGTAGTGAAAAGAAGGGCCATCTGTACCCCAGTGTTCATAGCAGCAATGGCCACAATCACCGGACTGTGGAAAGAGCCAAGACGTCCTTCAACAGATGAGTGGATGAAGAAGATGTGGTCCATATATACAAGGGAATATTACTCAGCCATCAGGAAGGATGAATATCCAACTTTTGTATCAATGTTGGCGGGACTGGAGATTATACTGAGTGAAATAAGTCAAGCAGAGAGAGTTATATGGTTTCACTTGTGGAGCATAAGAAATAACATGGATGACATTAAGAGAAGGAAAGGAAAAGTGAGTTGGAAGTCAGAGTGGGAGATGAAGCATGAGAGACTGTGGACTCTGAGAAAAGAACTGAGGGTTTTGGAAGGGAGGTGAGTTGGGGGGGTTGGGTGAGCCTGGTGGTGGGTATTAAGGATATGTATTACATGGAGCACTGGGTATGGTACGTGAACAATGTATCTTGGAACACTGAAAAAAATTTAAAATTAAGATGTTAAAAAAAAATAAACACAACAGCGGTATATATGAGCTTGGGACTCCTGCCATCTCTGGCCTGCAAGTGAGAGAACAGGGTCTCGCAGTTAATAAGTGGCAGAGCAGTTGGACCAGCCTCACCATTCACTCAGCCTTCACAGCATGGGTGCCACAGACACTGCGGGGTGGGAGAAGGTTGAGCTTGCCTCTCTGTGCCAATGTATGGGGGCCACAGGCGGTCGCCTCATTGATGGGCTCAGTCAGTCTCCTTACTTAGGGCTTCTGTGCTCCCCATCTGACTGGTTTGTTCTGAGGATCAGCAAAGTAAAGTGAAAGTCTGTGGCACTTGGTTGAGTGTTTAAGGGGTCTGGTGCTAATTTGAGTCCTTGATCTGGCACTTAATATCCAAATGTGTGCAACTCTCTGGACCCTACTTGCTCACTTCTCTGACACCTCAGAGATGTAATCAGCATCACTCCCTGAGAATCAGGTTAACAGCTTAGGTTAATCAGGTTAATCAGGTTAACAACTCTCTGTTCTTCACGCAGTCTGACTTACTTTTTGTGCATGTTTTATGAAACAGGTACTACTATGATATCCACTTGACAGATGAGGCTACTGAGGATGGATACATTTAAGAAACTTGCTAAGGCTCTCTCATTGTGTACAGGAGCCAGGATTTGAACCCAGGCAGGCCTACCTCTTGCCTGCCCCAACTAACACCAACATCTTTGAAACCAGGCAACTCCAGGTTTGAATCCAAGCTCTGCCACTTCCCAGATGCATGTCAAAATAAGTTACATAACCTCTCTGTGCCTCAGTTTGCACATTGGTAAAATCGTGGTCACTGGGAGGACTGATAGAGATGGTCTTGGAAATGCTAAAGCTCAGAGCTTGGTGCATAATCAGACGGTAACAAATGTTAGTTCCCTTCCAGTGGGAATGCTGGTGAGAGAAATTGCTCCCTGAGGGCTGATGCAAGGAGAAGTGCCTACCTCAGTCCACCAAATGAGACTTCGAGGAATTAGGTTGGGCAGCTTTAATTGATCATCTTGTAATTTCCACAACTGGATGCAGATCAGCTACACTAGATCCTAGACTAATTACATTTGTCACTCCACCAGGCCTGAAGAATACATTCTTGTGTCTTTGCTCTTAAAATGGGGTTCATCTAATTAAAACCAAGGAGCTCTGCAAACAGCCTGTGGTGTTTTAATTCCAGCAGGCTGTATTTAATCAGAACAATTGCCTATGCGCCTACTGATTGTGTTTCTTTAGGATCAAATTCTGAGCTTAATGTGCCATAGGATTGCACTATTGACTGAAGTTGATGGGGGACTAGTCAGGGAGATTACAGTTTTTTGCTGGGAGCTGAGTGGTTACTATTTTCATGGCTAGTTATCTCAGCATTTATTCTTGCTATTAAAAAGAAAAGCCTTAATAGGTAGGAGAAGATTATTCTTTCTTTCCCCCATTGGCTTGGCGTGCATGCATTTTTTTATTCATTTGACCTTAATGTACTGGGGCTTGCTACTAGCCAGGCACCATCCTGGGTACTCTGGGATACAGTGATAATGCTTAAGAGCTGGTTCTTCATGTCTGAGGTAAAAAAGATTCCACAATATTAGTGATTAAAATAATGCAGAGGGTCCCAGTGTTTCCAGAAACCTGAAATTAAAGTTTGCTGTTGTTTATGGCTCAGTGGGAAGGGTCATAGGAGGATGGAGTTAGCTTGACATGGGGACATAGGATGAAGCTCTGACTCTTGTTTTCCAGCTTGTGCCTGGGGACGTCACAACCACTGAATTCCAGATGCCTCGATTGTAGCATTGGGGTGACAATGCCTACTTCATAGTGTTGTTGTGAAGATCTGGAGCAGAGTATATAAAGTGTAGGTGTTAGTTAATATTGCAACTTATACGCTTGTC
The DNA here is from genome assembly GCF_964662115.1 of Mustela nivalis. NCBI lineage: Eukaryota > Metazoa > Chordata > Mammalia > Carnivora > Mustelidae > Mustela > Mustela nivalis. The sequence continues at coordinate 11,562,077 of NC_139021.1, forward strand.
TCTCTAATATCAGTATTAAGTAGGCGATGCTGGACAAATTAATCCTAGAGGGATATTACCATCTATTTAACTTTTACCATGTACTAAGTGCTGTCCTAAACATTGCATAAGTTATCTGACTTGGTTTCCATAATAACAATATGAAATAATACTAGTTTTATGTCTGTTTTTTTCAGATACAAAAACTGAGGTACAGAGGCAAAGTGAATTTCTTAGTATGACACTGTTAGTGGCCAAGCCAAAATTCGAACCCTGGCTACTGACTCCTGAGGGCTTGGTGCTAACCACTATGGTGTTCTCTTCCTACTGTGCAGTGAGGGTGCAGTGTGTAAGGCCCCTTATGTTGGTCTGGTGCTTTAGATAAAACACTTTTATCATCTGACTCTGTAGGAAAGCCATATGATCTCCACTTGACAGATATGGAAACTGGTATTCAGAAAGTTAACTGATCTGCCCAAAGTCAGAAAGATAATGTACTACAGAGTGGGGCTTTTATTTTATTTTTTATTTTAGTAAATTGAAATACTTTGTACATTATTTGATATATGGCACTTTCACTTAATTTTAGTTGTGGTAATTTTACTGTATCATGAAGTAATTAAAAAACTCATGACTCATATAATAATAATTTACTTTATGAAGACACCTTAAATTTTAAACTACTTTCCTATCGTTGGACTATTTATTCTTTGCTTATTTTGGAAAAATGTGTTACTTTTGCTCCCAGTAGCATCCTTTTACATAAGCTTAGATCTTCATCTGTATTAACAATTGCTTCCTTGTCACAGATTAATTCTTAAGAATGGAATGATTGGGTCAAAGGTTGTTTACTTTTTGTGTACTGTTTCCTTTTTTTAATCCAATTTATTGAATTGTTGTTCTCCAAGACCTGGTAACTGCTTAATGCATACTTGTTGAATCAAAGAGAAAGGCATTTACCCCAGTAGTGTGTGTAATCCTTTTTGTATCAGTCTGGGTTTGGGCAAGAAAATAAAACCACTCACTGCAAGTTTTTTAGGGAAAGAGTTTCATGTAGTAATTAGCATATAGGAGTGTGGGAAGGGTGTGGAAGGGAAGGTCTTGGAAGACTGTGCCAGAAGTTGGGAAGATCTGTCACTGATGACTTCAGCCCAGAACGGGTGGAGAAGTCGGAACTCATGGAGATGTTGGAGTTTACCACCATCTGCCACCATGATTGCAGAGTGGGAGCTTATGGGCAGGCCCAGAAAGTCATTGCCTCTGGCCATTAGGTCCCTGGCTTCTGCTTCACTTCTGCCTTCCACATTGACTATGAGTTCTTCCCTTTGGCAAACTCTTAACTCTGAAGTGCCTGAGAAGGAGATTCTAGAAAGTGCAGCTCATGCCTTAGTAGGGAGTGTGGTAGTCTGACTGCTGACAGTCCATGATGGTTCTTTTTATAGACTCAGCAGAACTTGATGGAACTTTACACTGTTCTTGGCAAATATGAAAGGGAAGAAGTGATCATCTTACTTTAATTTTAATTTTTAAAAATTATGAGTGTGACTCATTTTTTCAGGTTATTATTGGTCACCTCTTTATTCAACAAATATTTCTGAACACATAGTATAAATCAGCCATAATTCTGGGCTTTGGGGAAAACCTGGTGAATAAGGCAGGCAGTTTCTGCTCTTATGAAACTTATATTCCAGGGCAGAGAGATTAGAAAAAAGAACAACTAAAGGAACAAGGTAATTTGAGATAGTAATAGACAATATAAGGAAAAACTGTGGATAACTTTGAAATGGACAAAAGAGATTACTGAATATCCTGCCGGTGAATCTGGTGTCTCTGGAGATTATTTGATGCTGTGGGTTGTCTTCAACTAGGCTGTTTTACAACTTGGTAGAGGTAGGAGTTATAGAAAACTGTAAGGAATACAAATAATTCCTGTCCATAAAAATGCAGATGGTGTCTGGTGGAATGCATTTGATTATCACCCTGTTGGTGTGGAGTATTTTTGCCAGTTTAACATTAGTTTATAAATTGATTTCTTCATTCCTTAGATGAATATCAGCCTGTGACATTTGGACTTCTCTCTTTTTTTTTTTTTAAGATTTTATTTATATATTTGACAGAGAGAGATCACAAGTAGGCAGAGAGGCAGGCAGAGAGAGAGAGAGAGAGAGGAGGAAGCAGGCTCCCTGCTGAGCAGAGAGCCCGATGCGGGACTCGATCCCAGGACCCTGAGATCATGACCTGAGCCGAAAGCAGTGGCTTAACCCACTGAGCCACCCAGGCACCCCAGACTTCTCTTTTGAACTGGTTGTAGCATTTCACTGGTTACCTTATGAGTTTTGGAGTTAAGATCTCTGATATGTGTTCATTTTATATGTTGATGAGAGTCATGATTACATCTTCTATTAAAATGTATTAACATTTTAGGGGCACCTGGGTGGCTCAGCCAGTTAAGCCTTTGCCTTTGGCTCTGGTCATGGTCCCAGGGACATAGGGATCAAGACCTATGTCAGACTCCCTGCTCAGCAGAGAGTCTGCTTCTCCCTTTCCCTCTGCCGCTCAGCCTGCTTGTGCTCGCTCTCTCTCTCTCTCTTTCCCTCTCTCTCTCTGTCAGATAAATAAATTAAAAAAAATAAAAAAATAAATGTATAACAGTTTGGAAGAAATAAATGAATGAAATAATTTCTGACAGTAGTAAATGTCAAGAAAATGAGACAGGCATTGTTCCAGATGGTGACTATGGAGACAATGGGAAGGGGCTGATTGGGATTGAGTAATCAGGAAAGGCCTTGTTGAGGAGGTGGCATTTGAGTTGAGTATCCATTCAAGAAGAGGTCATGTGCAGGCAAGAGGGCAGAGTGTTCCAGGCAAAGGGGATAGCTTGTATAAATGTCCTGAAGCAGGGAAGGCTGTCATATTCAAGGAACCAATCACAGTGAGGAAGGAGGTGGATGGTAGGAGGTGTGATCTAAGATGCTAGTGGGGGCCAGATTATGTTGGGCCTTTTAGTCTATGATGAGGATTTAGAATTTTATTATAAGTGCCATAAGAAACCATTGTGCTTTTACCCTGTAGTGATGTAAAATGAAGTGTCATCATTTGATTTCTGTTAGAGAATCTTCTTCTATGAGTGTTTTATAAGTGTTCCATTCTCATTTACCTCCTCACATTATTATTAAACTTGACATTTTAATTCACTTATCAAGTCTTATTGTGAGTAAAAATGTAATCTTATTTTAATAATTATAAACCAATATAATCATGAAAGTAATACATAACCATTGGAGAAACATCTGCAAAATTAAAAATGTACCAGGAAAAAAAATATATTTACCTTTTGGAAACATTTATGTGTGTGTGTGTGTGTGTGTGTGTGTGTGTGTGTGTGTGTATTTAGCTCACGTAATATTTTAAACTTCTAGAGTATCTCAGTGTCTTAGCCACCTTGAACCAGCAGAGTTAACTTACAAGTCATTTTCTAAGCTAACTGATCTACTAACATTTAGTGATTTACAAAGTTTTCCTGTGGCATCTATTCATTGGGTGACAGCAATAATAGGTATGGCATGTAAGCAGCAGGTGCCAGAGACACCTGAGGCTTTTGGCCCAAACCCAGTTGATTTCAGGTCACACATCTGCTCTTCCTTCCTCTGAGAGACACCCACTGGGAAGGCTCTTCCGGCCCGGCAGTCCCAGGGGCAGGTGGCAATTTGCTACCCCGCCCCCTCCCTTCAAGGAGTGCATCTGGGAAGAAACTCACCAGTGGAAAGTAAACTTGAACAAAGAAAGCAAGAGGAAATTCAGTGGAGGTACCCAGAGGCCTGTATGATAGGAAGCAGGAAATAGATATTTTTTTCTTGGTCTTTCTATGAAATAAAGGTCTATTGTGTACTTAAGGATTGCTGTTTAAGTCAGTGGAGTTAGATGCCTCTAAGATTGGGATGTGAGATCAGAGAAAGGCCTCTTTTATAGGTAGATACACCCTCATGTTATAATGACTGAGAACCACCAGTGGAAAAGGGACTGACATTCTCACAGTGAGATCTCTGGGGTCCACGTTTCTATTAATGAATATGGCATGGGAAACAGTTTAGGGGAGATCTCTCTGGATGATCTTTCTTTGTCTGTATAGGGAAGACTTTTTAGGCCAGTGGAAGACTTTAGCGTTGAGATAACTTGGGAATCATGGAAGTGTAACTGACAATGACCAGACCTTGTGGTCAGGACTGTAGCATAATTATGAAGATCTTCTAGTTAACTACTCTTCTAAGGTGGGGTTAAGAGCCTGGGGGGCAGGCAGACCTGAACTAAAGCCCGCTTTGCCACTTAGTGGTTGCATGATCTTGGGCAAGTTAATTAACTCACCTTTTGTGCTTAGTATGATAATAGAAGGACACAGTCTGCATGTACCCCAGGGAAAAGGAATGAAGTCCTCAGAAATTAGCATGGTTCATGTAATCCCATTTAGGAGGGAGGAATCCAGAAGAGAGTAGGCAGGGACATTCCACAGGCTCCAGGGAGATGGGTTTTGTTGTGGTGGGAACAGAATGAATTCTTCAGTTGGGACAAAATACTCAGAACTCTAGTTACCATTCATTGTTATGATTAACTCTGTATCAGGCTACTTTCTTGTGACTAATTTAGTATTCTAGGTATTTTCACACAGGTAAAAGTGAGTGTCTGGAGAGTTGACTCAGGTAATCTGCCCACTGGATCACTTTGTGTAGGCTACATAATATGAAGAGTCTAAGTTTTCCTGTCTCTAATTTGGAAATTATATGTGTTTTCTGAAGTTGCTGTAAGGATTAAATGGAACACAGTAGATGTTTCTTAAATTCAGCTTCTTTTCCTTATCAGTGGATCGATTCGTTCAATGTACAGTTCTAACAGACACTGTAACATGTGCCTAGGGATACAGCAATGAGCAGAAGGGATACAGTCCCTATATTGTTTCTTTCATGAAACATATTCTACAGGAAGATAAACTTTAAAAAGTTATTCAAGCTGGAATAGCCACTCTAGAAAACAATATAGAGGTTCCTCAAGATATTAAAAATGGAACTACCATATGACCAGCAGTTGTACTACAGGGTATTTACTCCAAAGATATAGATGTAGTAAAAAGAAGGGGCAGACGCACCCCAATGTTCATAACAGCAATGTCCACAATAGGCAAACTATGGACGGAGTTGAGATGCCCTTCAACGGATGAATGGATAAAGAAGTTGTAGTACGTATATACAATGAAATATTACTCAACCATCTCAGAAATGATGCATTGATGTGTATGGAACTAGAGGGTATTTATGGTAAGTGAAATAAGTCAAGCATAGAAAGACAATTATCACGTGGTTTAACTCATCTGTGAAACATAAGGAATAGTGCAGAGGACCATAGGGGAAGGGAGGGAAAACTGAACGGGAAGAAATCAGAGAGGGAGACAAGCCATGAGAGACTCTGGACTCTGGGAAACAAATTAAGGGCTGCAGAAGGTTCCTCCAAAGCTCCAGAAGGGAGGAGGATGGGGGTGGGGTAACTGGGTGATGGGCCTTAAGGAGGGCATAGCATCTGACGGGCACTGGGTGTGACATGCAACTAATGAATCATTGAACACTGGGTTAAAAACTTGTGATGTACTGGCTGTTGGCTAATTGAACTTAATAAAAAACAAAAATTTTCTCAGAAATATATTAACAGATAATTTTGAAAGTGCTATGAAAGAGAAAGGAACAGGTACATTGACAGATTCTATTTAGATTGGGGTTTGTGCAGAGGTGGTCAGGTAAACCATTCTCTAAAAAATAGTGATGCTTTAAGCTGATGCTTGAATGGTAACAGAAATTCACCAGATAAAAAGTTTTGTGAGTAGTGGAAAGAGCATTTCAAGAATGGAAGACAGCATGTTCAGAGATCCCAAAGTGGGAAAAGACTTATTGGCCAGAGTGGAAGCGAGCCAGGAGACAGGTGTCTATGTAAGCCTAGAGGTTTAAATTCCATTATCTTCTCAATTGTGTGCCATAAAATCTTTAAAGGTGTTCAGAGCCTAGAATTACAAAGCATTCCACCAAAGATGTCTTTCTCTTTCCCCATGCTTCCTCCCTATAAAATAGTGAGTTGGCTTCTTGAGCCATGGAACTTGAGTTGCAAAGCCAATGTGATTGTATGTTCTAGTTTGTCCAGGACAGTCAGTCCTGGTGTCTGCACATTATCCCCAAGTAATTATTAACATCATGTCCTTTCATTCTGAAGTTTGTCCTGTTTTGGGTGATTAATTATATGGCCATCTGACCCTTAACACATGGGATTTGGCCCCAGCCTGAGAGAACTCATTCCTTGTGTTTCTGATTGTCAGTATGAGTTTAGTGATTCTCCTTTTTGTGATATTTCCCTTGGGATTACATTGTACTTAAAACTTTGAGAATGATATCTGGTTAGACAGTGGATTATGTGGTTGCCATAATCTTGTGTGGGGATGATGATTTCTGCTGTTAGAAGGGTCCTGCAATATGGGAGAACCACCAATTGACCAGAATGTTTAACTTTTCTATAGGAGAAGAGGAAATAATTTTTGAGTGCCTACCCTAAGCCAGCATTGATGCTGGATACTCCTTATACGGTTCTGTTCAACAGTGTATTTAGATCTGTGTTTCTTTTCTTTATACTTTTTTTTTTTTTTGTGAGAAATAGAGATTTTACTAGGCAAAGAGAGTGACTGTTGGACAGAATTACAAAATGGCTACTGGACTTCCTACCAAGCTGTAGTGCAGTACTCTAGGGGAAGGAGGGGCAGAAGAACATTTTTTCTCTGTCCTCTCCCTTCAAGGCTGCATGCTGGTGGCCCCTTCCAGCCACATGACCTCTCTGTTCATGGCTGGGTTCTTGATGATGGCCTAAATCAGATGAGCAGACACAACAGGGTCACCCAGTAGGCTGCGAGGCTGGTTAGCAGAAGGGTGCCAAATAGGCCAAATAGGCCTGGAGCAGAGGTCATCACTTAGAAGCCCATGGGATGGGCTTGATGCGGAGCCATGGGCAGTGTCATGCCCTCATGCAGAATAAACAGCTTATTGAAACTGGCCCTGAAAGGCAGTCAGCGCTGGCAGTGTTGATGATGAACCCACACTGGCCTCCTTGGTCTGGTTCATTCTACCCCATTGCAATAGCCACCAGGTGGATCACATTAAAGGTGCCTATAAGATTACATTGAGAACTTGCTGGAAGTCCTCCAAGGTCTGGACTTGATTCTTCTCGAAGTCGTATGTCTTAATGGCCACTGCAGTGCCTACATCCACGTGGCCAAACCTTTCTTTTGCTAGAGTCAGGGCTGCTTGTACATCCTTCTTGGAGGTCACGTCAGCTAGGGTGAAGGCATAGCTCTTCCCTTACTTCTTGGCTTGGGCCTCCCCATTGGAGTTGGGCAGGTCCAGAAGTACTGCAGTGGCCCCTTGCCCCTCCAGCTGCTCTGCCATGGCCCGGCCTGGACTGGAGCCTCCTTGGGTTGTTAGACCGACCAGGCCCTCATGTTCCTAAAGACCACAGCCATCTTTATTTATTTATTTATTTTGTTTTTTTAAAGATTTTATTTATTTATTTGACAGAGAGAAATTACAAGTACACTGAGAGGCAGGCAGAGAGAGAGAGAAGGAAGCAGGCTCCCTGCTGAGCAGAGAGCCCGATGAACACAGCCATCTTTAAATCTGTGTTTCTAGACACGGTTTTTTCTCCTCTTGCTTGTAATTCTGGCTCTGACCCTTATTGACTAGGTGACTTCAGGCTAATCACTGACCTTGGTGGACCTCAATTTTCTCTTTTGGAGGAGGTTGTTTAAAATGGGAGTTCACATGCAATTGAGGTGATCAGAGAGTGAGCTTCGAATGGACTGTAAGGAAAGCTGTAACTGTATTGTTTCTTTTATTGTCTGAAGAAAGAGGGCTTCCAGAATCGGCAGTGAGATCATGCCACTGAGACACCATTGCTGCCTCCGGTGTGCTGCTTTATAACCATGGGTACGAAACCCAAACCAGCTCTGCCCAGGAATCATGGCTGGGGTGGGGGCTTGACCACAGCCCACTAGCACCACTGGACTCTGGTTTAGCATTTGGGACTCAAAAGCTGGGCAAGAGTGAGAAGTGGTTTTTCTGCTGGCTGCTGTTTTTGCTTTGTCTTGTCTCTCTAGCACATGACAGGATCTGGCAGAGGTAGTGGTCAGAGGAGCATGAGGGGGGAAGTAACCTTTTCTCCCATTGGGGGAGATTTGTTCCATTGAAACATGAAGTGCAACTTCACACGGCTGGGCCCTAGCTGGCTGGCAAAGGGCAGTGTGTTAGCAAACAAAAGTGTTCTTGTGTTTTTGTGAATGAAAACTCAGTAAACCGTAGGGAGAGACTACAGTACCTTTCCCACTTCATTCACATGAATGATAATGAACTCCATTGTACAGCGAGCCTTTGGGCATTATCGGATGCTGCTATTTCTGCTGGCCAGAATTTGCCAATCTCCCACATGACTCGGGGTCGGGTAGTCTCTTTCCCGCTGGGTGGTTCTGACAGCTTCACGTTCTGCAGCTTCTGAGCGCTGGCCTGGATACGCAGCCACTCAAAGGGAGCATGGCCGTGTGGGCCCCAAACCTTCTGACGCGGGAAGTAGTTCCAGGGGGCATTTCGATTACAATGGACTTTTCTTACGGGTTTAAAATATACAGGGGCTTTTTGGCAAATGAAATTTACACACACACACACACACACACACACACACCCATTCCTCAGTGATTAGAACTTAACAGTGAAACAGAATTTATAAAAATAATTCTGTAGGGTGAAGGGAAAGTAGTGATATTTAAGTATGTACCATGCTACAGACCCTATGCTGGATACTTCCCAAATCCTCCTTACCAAATCCTCCAAGGTAGATGTTAGCATCCCTACTATATTGGCCGGCCACTTAGGTTCAGAGAGGTTAAACTATTGGCCCAAGATGATCGCAAATAAAAAGAGTGGGTCAGGAAACTGGCACCAGTTGAATCAATCATTTGACACGCCTGGTGCGGTGGTAGGAATGTTGTAGACGCTTCTTCACTGACTTCTCACAGTAACTTTATTATTACCCTTATAGATGAAAAAAAAAATCAGAGTTCCATGAGACATTGTCTCATGTAACAGCCAGCATTGGAAACATGTTTTTTTGTTTTGTTTTGTTTGTTTGTTTCTTCATATCACACTGTTATGTGATTGAGTCCACTTTTGGGAGCCAGAGGCCACTCATAAGCAAACAGGGTTATCTCAGGGTTGTGATCAGAGCAGGAGCTGGCCCAGGCTGATTTAGCGTAAGCTCTCCTAGCTATGTAAAAAACTGTGTTCGATCATTTCTCTGCTCCCTTAGCAAACTTTGAAGACCTATTGTGTATAAAGCATTGCAGAGGGCACTGATGATCAAAACAGTGATCTTAAAGCTTGTGTAACAAAAGATGATGGATGTATATTCACTATACTGAGGCAGTAAACAAAGTAGGGTGGTTTTGAGAGCATTTCAGAAATAAAGAATTGCTGGTTAATGGAAATATAATCGACAATATCCTCTGTAATCTCCGAGCATTTTAGTAATTTGTGTGTAAATCTATATTCTTGGAAAAATGTTTTTTTCTTATCAATAATAGGTCAATTTCCAAATACAGGGTATAGAACTTGAAATTAGAAGCTACCATCTATCAGATATTAACTAGGAGTTAGGACTGAACTTTATACATCTGCTCTGAGTTTTATAAGAATCCTGAATATAGGTATTATTTTCTACATTTTCTAAGACAGGAACCTGAAACAGAGAGATTAAGCAACTTGAAATATCAGATCTGTTTTCAGAGGTTCTATGCTTTCTACTCCAGTGGCCTGCTGATGTATGTATAAATGAAGCTTACTCCTCAGCTCAAATTTTGTTTTAAAATTCCTCATCTTTGTTTTAAAACCGATGAGGCATTTTGCACTAGTCTCAAACATAAGCCCTAGGATTTGGGAGATCTAGTTATTCACCTAGGTCCTGCTGACCCTTTATCTTATTTAAAAATTTTAGGTTGTGACCCCATTGAAGAATGCAACTGTATACCTTCCCTGTCCGTGCTCATGCTTCCCCTGTGAGAGCCCAGACTCCCTAACACATTGCAGGCACTCAGGAAGTGTCTGTTGAGTATAATGTGATTTAGGTTTATTTGCTTTGTTTTTGTTTTGTTTGTTTGTTTTTGGCTAAAAAAAGACTAGAAATAGACACCAAGAAGGGAGGAACATTTAAGACCACAGATGTGGTCATTAACTGGAAGGGACCAGATAGAGAAAAACATAAAAAGTAGATAAAAGATTTCAAAAGCATGAGGGTGGGGGTTAGGGTCAACCCCAGGCACGTCAACAATCTTAGTCAAAATCTGCCTTTCCTTTTCCACTCACGAAAAAGGTGACGGCTGTTCACCATACTGGGACAGATTGCTTGGGCTCTGGCTAGCCTTCCCAAGTACCGAGGGGATTAAACTGTCATTGCAGCTTGCTTGTGTGCCTTACTTAGCACAGTGGTTGGGAAGGTACCATTTTAGTACCACAAAACTGCAATAAAGGGGAGTGTCTTTGCTTCTGTGACCTCCTGCCTGGTGCTCCATCAGCCTTCAGAAATGTTTGTCGAATTGAATGGAATGTGGACTTTGAATTTTCCAGAATAGATAATATATAACCTACTTTGCTCTAGAAGATAGGACCATGCCTATAATGCGTGTGACAGTTTGAAATGAAAACTAAAGAAACAGCGTGGTGGATTTATAAAGTTTCTCAGCTAGTCTGTAGAAAAGAGAAAAGCTAGGAGCAGGCATATTTTCTTCTTCTTCTTCTTTTCTCTCCCCCCACCCCCAATCAAATGGTTACTCTCTAGTCCTGCTTGGGAGGTTTACATTGAGTGACCAAAGCTGCCAGATGTTTCCATTAGACCACTGTGAACAGTGTGCCATGCAGACACCTGGAGTGTATTTCTGGGTTTGCTAAAGGGTGGTGTGGAGGGAGCTGGTGAGCGGTGCCTGCTGCATAGTCTGGATTCTGCTTTCGGTGGGTGATGATATGGTGCTGTTTTATGATTATGTTCTTTTTAAATCTAATATTGCCAGTGTCAAAATTAGAGAAGACCTGTGTGCTTGTGTCTGTGTGGTTTTCTTTGCTAGGGAGTAATTTGGAAACCATTGCAAACCGATGATAGCAGCCGTTATGATTTGACTAGCCTGGCATGAATTTTTCCCAAAGACATGCAACACTGATCATCTGAAGCTATTCACTTACCAGAAAAAGAAAGAAAGAAAGGAATAGAATAGAAGAGAATAGAATGATCTTGAAGGGAAGAGCTGAGGAAAGCCTGCAAGGGTTTTTTATGTCCTAAATTTTTTTCTACAAGAGGTACCTTCTTGAAAGTGATACAGAAGGGCTGAGGTTCTATTTTTTTTTCTATTTTTTTTTTTTAAACCATGCTCTTGGGAAGTTGCAAAAGCTGAACAGAAAGTATGAAATCTGGAAGTTTAAAAAAAGACACAAAACCTCCCCAAAGTGGCCAAAAAAAAAAAAAAAAAAGCCGATACTGGAGAAACAGAGGACGTTTTGCTCACTTTTAATTGTTCCAAATCCCACTCATAGAATTCATGATCTTTTTTTCTTATTGACTTAAAGAATTACGGATGCCTACCAGTTTTTGTCCTGGGAACTTTCTCATAAATTCTGTTTCCATATTATGAGAATGATTCCTGTAATTTATCATTAATAACAAAGTTCCAGAAGTCATGTGGATGTCTCATCTGATGCACAGGAGACATTGCCAGATGTGACCGAACCGGGTTAGTGACAAGCCTGCTCTCGGGCGTGCGGAAGCGGTCATGCTTCATCCAGGTCCGGGGTGCTGACCGCAGTTGCCTGAGGTTGCCTTCCTTTCATTTCTGGACTGGCGGTCTTCGGAGCTTTTTTTTTTTTTTTTTTTAAATATTTTATTTATTTATTTGACAGAGAGAGATCACAAGTAGGCAGAGAGGCAGGCAGAGAGAGAGAGAGAGGAGGAAGCAGGCTCCCTGCTGAGCAGAGAGCCCGATGCGGGACTCGATCCCAGGACCCTGAGATCATGACCTGAGCCGAAGGCAGCAGCTTAACCCACTGAGCCACCCAGGCGCCCCGGAGCTTTTGAGTGGACACAGCACTGCTTTAGATATGGAGTCACTCGTTGCCTCTGCCAGCTAACTCACTCAGGAACTCACTTCAGCTCTCCAAGCCTCAGAATTTCTCAGCTGTAAAATGGGGAGGCAGAACCTCCAGTACCTCCCAGGTCATTGTGAAAATTAAATGAGGAAATAGAAGCCGTATTTGGCACATAGTCAATGTCATTATTGTCCTTCTGCCATCTTTTGATAGACCTGATGGGCCACATGAATTTGATAGGTGTTTTAACCGAGACCATAGTGTGTGCAAGGTGTGTGCATTGAACTCAATTCAGGACTCAGGGGGTTGGGGGAGGAATGTAAGGGAGCTGACATTTGCTCATTATCTGCTGGGTGTCGGGCTCCGTGCCGGATCACCTCGCATATGTCCTACCCACTTCTTGCAATGACACTCTGGAGTGGGAATTAGCACACACATACTCATCCCCTTTTATGAATCGGGAAACTGAGGCTCAGGGACTTTCTTGCCTTCCTAGGGTCATGTGGCTAAGTAACTGGCAGCTTGGGAAAGGAATTCAGCTTTCCTTGGAGCTTAGATGCCACTGATGAGATTCATAACCTCAGACACATATTTTAGGAAGTTCTCTGTAGATGGGCATGTCTAATTGCTTTCATTTTTAACAACGGCCATATCGTAGGTTTTCAGATACGCTGATTAATTGTGACCCCACTTGTAGCCCTCTTCTGCCTGAAGACTGTGTTTGTCCCCTAGCTTTTATGAGGTCAAGAGTAGAAAGCTGGCTCTGGAGGGCTTTGCCCTGGGGGCAAGAGGAAGAGACAAAGGGATCTGGAGCAAGGCTTTCAGCTTTAAGTGTTCAGCTTTGGCCAAGTTCTTTCCCCCATTTTCCAGACCTTACCTCAGTTTCTTACACCTCTGCTTTTCCTTGGCTTTATAAAGTCTTATCCTTCTAGACCCAGCTTGACTATTCCCTTCTGTGTCAAGGCTTTCCCACCTAGCTCCTCTAAGCTGGTAGCTTCTTCAGGGGTGGGTTGTGTCTTACTCCCCTTAGTGTCTACTGTTGACTGCATGACATGCATATAATTGGTGTAGCCACACTAGTAATGAGTGAGTCAAAAGAAACTAGCCTTGGCCTCTGAATTCCTAACAGTGTTAGCTTCCAAAGAGGCTGACCATTTTATGCTCACCTTTCAAGTGTTTGCTTGGTCTTGGCATCCTTACTTGACTCTTCTGCAGTCAGAGCGGTCTCAAAGTGACGCTGCCTGATGGCTTTTTTGGTTCAAACTGTACCTTGACTGTTGATTTCTGTTCTCTGCCTGGGACTCCTGGGGATTCTGACTTAATTGGTTTGGGCACTCGCCTCACAGAGTGAATTGTTTAAGCATAACCAGCACAACATAAAGCACGCAGGCTGCAGCTCTGAGATCCCAGTATTTGAGGAAGAGATGCACATGCGTGCAAAAGAGAGAAACCATTCCTGAAGGCGGGGGTGGGGGAGGGCATAGAAGTTGAAAAGGATATGAAAGCCACTTCACTTTCTCGTGTGAGTAGAAACACCAGCAGAGGTTGTCGGAGCCACCTTCATGTGTCCGTGTTCATTCCTTCATCCCGTACAGCCTAGCTTGTGGCAGACCCCCTCAGTGGCCTCTCATCCTGCCTTCTGGCCCCTGTGTGCTTGCTCTGTCTTATGCAGTAGTGAATCTGCTTCCCCCATTATTCACAGGGTAAACTGTAGGCTCCCTAGCATGGCCTCCGTGGTCACTGATCTCATCTGCCCACTGGTTCCCTGCTCTTCATCTCCCGCAGCTCCATGCTTGTGCCTCTTGAAACTCCAGCCATGTTGTACTCTTAAGGACACCCCCGAAATTCCACTTTGTTTTATCTCCAGGCGTTCCTGTGTGCTGTTCCCTGCCTTCTAGATTTTTTCCTTCTCTCCTACTTAGTTGTCAAAAGTCCGTTCAGTCCTATCACTACCATTTTCCCTGACCCGGCCGAGCTGAAGGAGAGGCATCCTCTCCCCGACCATGGTGCTGTGGGCACCCACTTGTGACAGTGCTGAGCTGTGTTTGCATACATCTTTTTTCCCACTAGCCTATGAACTTCTCATAGTTGAGGCCCATGTAATATGCCTCATAAGAACAGTTCCTGACATACAGTAGATGCTAAATAAATGCACACTGATTAAGCACATTAATTGTATGCTGTGTGCTAAGGAATTACCCTGAATCCAAATAGAGCCATTAGTAGGGTTTTAGCAGAGGTGGTGGCAGGGTTAGGGTTGTGCTTGGGATAGAATGGAGAATGACTGGGGTTGGCGAGTACTGGAGGAAAAGAAGCCAGCCGACCTTCCCACCCTCACCTCTAGCCTCTTACACCATTTTTGTACTCCACGCATCCTGGGGAGCATTCTTCTCATGCATTTCTGTGTTCTTTCCAGATAGGCGCTGTCCTCGACTTGTTTCCATTACACTCGGTAATGTGTCTCCTCTTTATTGAGCATTTTATTATGTACTGAGAACTTTGGACTCAAAAAGATTAATCATCACAGTAGCCCATTGAAGACACTCACTTTTACTAACTTATTTTTTTGATATTTGAGGCAACTGAAGCCCAGAGAAGTTAAGTCATTTGCCCAAACTACCCAGCTAGGGATAGTAGGTAAGATGTGAATGGAAGTGTGACTCTGAGTCCCTGCTCTTTCCTATGGCAACATCTCTACTGTGTGTGTGTGTGTGTGTGTTTTTCCCCTTCCCCATAACCTATAGTGTAGTAGCACACCCAACACAATCTGTTGGATTTAATTTAGTTTTACACGTCCACCCTGTGTATTGGTTGGTGAGGGGACAGTTGGGATTTGCTTGTAGTTTGCTCTGATTTCCTCTGAGCAATGCTGCTGGCCTTCCCTCCTCCGTTGTTTTGTTTCTTTCTCTTATGTCCCTCAGATTCCTTCACTATATCTAGGTTTCCGTCATACTGGGTCATTTTTCTCTCTTCCTTTGAAATTTTGATTGGAAGTCTTCATCAGACTTCCCTGTTGCCCATGAAGCTGTTGTCCCTGGTGTTGATGAGATGATGACTCATTTCCAGTTCCAGGGACCCACTGCTCTGACATGGTGATACATCAAAGCCCGATTGTCAATATTATTTTGATGGCAGGTTCACACTTCCCAAATAATCCTCTCCCCTGCAAGGTCCTCACCCTCAACTAAAAGAAGAGGGGAAGTATCATCTAGGTCTGGAAGTCCTTTAATTCTTTTATTCTGGGCTTGATTGGACTTGTGTTAGGATAGGATGTAGACAGGGCTGGACTCAGTCCGCCTTCATTGCTTCCTAGGTATGAAGCTTCTGGAAAATGGGAGCACTAGTGTATATCTCCTGAGTGGTGGGGAGGATTCAGTATGAGAATAGGCATTAAAGCACCTTGTTCAGACTAACGAATAGTCTTACAAACACTAAGGACTTCCTTTCTTTTCATCAGAAAGTCACCTTTGAGGGTCCTCACAACTGGCCACTTTGCATGAGTCACACCAGTTGAGTAGAGGCTGGTGGGCTTGACGGCAGATCAGGCAAAGCTTAATTTTCTACTAACTTAGTGATTTTCAGACAGTTGCTCAGTCATGTTCATCATGTCATATAACCTTACCTCAGGGGTTAGCATCGATCTTCTTTAAAGGGCTGGGTAGTATTTTAGGCTTTTCAGAGTATAGTATCTCTATCACTTCTGTTTAACTCTGCTTTTGTTTTATGAAAGAAGCCATATATGGTAGTAAATGAGTGGACATACTTGTGTTTTGATAAAACTTTATTTGCAAAAGGAGGTAGTAAGCCAGATTTGGCCCACTAGTTGCAGTTTGTTGATCCCCATTTTACTAGAATGTTCATGGCCAACTTTCTTTTATTTTATAGCTACCTATTCCAGAAACACTGCACATTAATCCAATATCTTCAGTTAGCCTTCATATGGTTATCTCTGTTCATTTGGTAGGCAGATATCAAACACAGCCGCAGTAGATTAGCTGGGACTCTCTAACCCAACGTGCTAATGCTTGTACATCATCCTTTGTTTGGTTCAAGGCATGCTTACTGCTTCCTGAGCAGGTCCCACCTCACAGTCTGGCAAGAGCCCCCTTTTATGTTACACTCCAATATGAAAAGCTTCCCTTCCTCTCATGGGCATCATCTTCATTTTCCTCCATTCTCTCAATGATTTCCCCTGAGGATTATTTTCTCTATCCATGTCAAATGTAAGAATAATTTATTTTAAGGCAGAGATCTGACATTCTTTTTTTAGTGTTAGGTAGATCGGGTTTGAGTTCCAGCTTCCCTACTCACTAGCTATGTCACCCTATGTAAATTACAGAAACTCTTTTTACTCCAGTTTTTTTTTTTTTTTAAATTTGTAAGATATGGACTGTGTAGTACCTACTTCACATGGTGTTTGTAATTCACAAGGGAATGCATATGCCATCAGTACATTTTGGGGCCCATAGGAGGCACATATTCCCATTTGTTCATCAGATACTACTGATTATCTGCAATGTCCCAGCAACTGCATGCCAACCTTTATAATAATATCCAAAGCCACATGTATAAATAGCAGAGCTAAGACCAAAGTCAGATCTACTAGACCTCCCAAACCCTGTGCTCTTCACTCAGTAATGATTTTGAAAATAAGTATTTTCAGGGAATTTATAACTTCACCAGTATTAAAGTTTTTGGTTTACTGTCTTCACCCATTCTTCTTTTTATATCAAAGTCTTCTATAGACTATAGAGTACTTCTAAACATACACAAAGTTCAGGCTTAGTAAATACTCACTGAATGAATGAATTTGGTGAGCAAGCCACTACTGAGCAAAAGTCTATAAAAGACTTAGATATTCTCTTTACTCATCCGTACCTTCTATCTGATCATCACGATTTCTCCCATTATTCAATTTTGCTTTGAGATGGCTCTTTTCTGTCTTTTCTTACAGTACCCAAATTCTACCCTGAATTCTCATTGCTTCCCAGACCATGATGCTCAAACCACACTTCACACGCCATGCATTTAAAAATTCAGTGGCTCAGGGTGGTGCCAAGCCTAATTTTCCCGGTGTCCCTTGCTGTCTCTCCCATTGCTTTTGACAGGAGCCAGGCTCACCACAGCACACTTGGTTTGTCAGGGAAGCTGAAGAAGCTTCCCCAGACCCAAATTTTTGGTGGCTGGGCTGGTATTCCTTTGCCCTACATAGCCTTTAATTGAAAACAACACAGATTCTAACTTGTTTAAAATGTCTCCAAGTCCTGGCATACACTGAATTGAACCCAAGGCCCCAAGACCTATCATCCCCAGAGAAACACAACATTAGAGGGGACAGAGCTTAGTGTAGGGAGACCTATAGGAATGCAGAGGTCTGTAAAATGGCTCCAACAGATTCTGTGAGGTTTGGCAAAAGCCAGAGCCCTTGTAGCCAGACACGTTCTGCATGAAGTTTAAACTGATTTGACATTGTGGCAGGGGAAGTCCTTGCTTTCAGGATTTATTAATTCATGATTCACTCATCAGGATTGTGTTTTGTGTAAGGTATCCAAGATATCTAATGATTCCTGCTGAAATACTGCTAATGCTTGGTTTTCCCACTTTCTCTCCTCTTCACATTCTTGGTCAAGATCAAACAGCATTTGAATCTGTCTTGATTTGGACTTGGGTCTGGAAGTCAAATCACGTGACAAAATATAAACTTGGCAAGCTCCCCCCTCCAAAAAAAATTACTAGTGTAACCACCTATTTTTAGCTATTCAATTGAGTCTTTCAGTTAGGCTCAGATATCATGTGCAGTGAAATTGTCAGAGACATTATTTTCCTTTTAGAGATTATTCAAGTAGTGCAACAAAGACACCTATTATAAACCTCGGGCCCCTACATTCCCAGGAACATATGTTGTTATTGAGGGCTTATCTCGGTGAACACCCCGTTATGCCGCTAGTGGCCCCAGTGGGAACGTTGACTGTTATTCTTGACTTTTCCCTCTCGGATATCTAACAATTCCAAGACATGCTGATTCTGCTTTATTCATATCGCTCGACTTCATCCACTTCTCCCCTACTCATAGTTCATGCCTTGTCATTTACTGCGCAGCGTATGGCCATCGCCGGCTGACGAGCTTCCCTGCTTACCCTCTGTCCTTTCCCTTCCCACCTGCCAGCCAGCATTCCTGTGGATCTCTGTAAAGCAGGCATTTTATCATTCCATTCACTCGCTTAAGCATTCTCAGTGGTCTTTCCCCCTCAGAGTAACACCTCAGACAACAAGCACAGTCTGTAATGTCCAGCATGACTTGGTCTGTGTCCTGTACTCAGCATTGCTTTCCACTGTCACCTCTTCATTCTTTGAGATTCACCATATTGAACTCTGGACTGTACTCAAGATGTGCCGTATTTTGCTTTAATTGCTGTGCCTTTCATGTGATTCTTCTGTCTTGAATGGTTCTATTGACCTGTCTCCCGCTAGCCTTATTCTTCCTCAGGACCCCGTTTAGCTTCCATTCCGTCCAATAAATCTTTTTCTGTCTGGATTATGAGGTCCTCTATGTTTCTGCAGTACCTTGGACGTTCTCCTATTATGGCACTTGCCATACAGTATTATAATTACCTTTTTTCTTATTTAAGCAACTAGATTATAAATTTCCTGAAGATTGGACCGTATCATGGTTCCCATCATATTTGTAATACCCTAGAAGAAGTTTGAGGGAAAGAGTAATTTATTCTATATTTTTACTTCCCTTGCTGTGTATACCAGATGGATTTCCTTTTTTGAACACATTAAGCTGGATTTCTTTCATGATTCTGCCTTTGTTCTAGATATTTCCTAGAAATGTCTTTCCTCTCTCTTTCTCTTTTTTTTTTCCTTGTGAGTTCATCCAGGGCCAATCATGTAAATTTTTAATGTTTTATTTTATTTTATTTATTATAACCAGACCAGCTATGCTGACCCTCTGCATCAGGGATGAGTGGAAACAGCATGGTTGATACAGAGTGAAATGTCTTAGAAAAAGTACTGAGATGGGAATCAGGAACCCAGAGCCCAGGTCACAGCTGTACTGATGATTTCCAATGTGACCTTATGCAAATGAGTCACCCTCTCTGGACTTCACCTCCCTTATCTTAGCATGAGGAGAAATTGGATGAAATGATCTTTGGGGACCCTTCCATTGACAATCCCTTTAAATCGTGGCATTTGAGATAGGAAAAGGGAAGAACTTTGTGGAAAGATTTGTCTGCGTTAAATAGGCCAAATCAACAAGCCAAATGTCCAAATGAAATTCGTCAGTAAATCCTTGGTTGATGGTTGCTCTGCCACTGTGTGTGCTATGATTGGCTTAGTCTCAGCATTGCCTGCTGTGCAGGCTTGGTGCAGGCTTTGGTTTCAGGCAAAACTAGACGTGGTTTCCAGTGCTACTTCTGTTGCTTACTTGTGATGTGACCTTGATCAGGTTCCTTCTTTCTACGCTTCGGCTTCTTCCTCTATAAATTGGGTATCAAGAGTATGTAATATGGTTGGTGAGAGCATCAGGATTTGAAATAGTGCCTGTAAAGTGCTTAGAGTTTGCACAGTAAATGCTGTGGTGGTGACAAAGATGTTGTAACTTGATATGAATAGGTTGCCACGTGGTTAAACTAAGAGGATTAGAAGAAGAGATTCTTGGGATAGTGACTTCCCTGTGGTGAGTGTTAAAAAATCATTGATTGAAATGGTACACAGCACCCAGCAGGAACTCAGTAAGTATTTGCTCAATAAATAGAAGGGAGAATTTCCTTTTTGTATGGATAATGAGAAAACAGTGCTGAGGTTTAACTCTGGCTATTTGAAGGCTGTGGAAATGAGCTTCCCTGTTAGAGATACTTTGAGTTCTTAGTGTAGTAAGAGTCCAAGGAGCCATTTTTAGTTAGACCTTCAGGGCATATTTTAAGATTTTATTTATTTATTTGACAGACAGATGGCAAGTAGGCAGAGAGGCAGGCAGCGAGAGATGCGGAAGCAGGCTCTCTGCTCAGCAGAGAGCCCAGTGTGGGGCTCGATCCCAGGGTCGTGGGATCATGATCTGAGCCGAAGGCAGAGGCTTTAACCTACTGAGCCATCCAGGTGCCCCCAGGGTATATTTTGAAACCAAGAATTCACCTTTCAAAATAGTTTTTTCCTTAGACTTTGTTTTTGAAACACAAATAAAACCAAGTCTCTTTAATTTTCAGCATTTATATCCTTTCCAACTAATGTTAAAATGGTTGAATTATCATAAAAAGCTATTTGTTACCTAAAGCTATACATTGATTCAGTAAAGTGATATGAGTTTCTAAGCCTTGAAAATCTTCTCATTGAGTCCATCTTATTTTGGGAAAGGCACAAAAGCTATTTTTTCTCTTCAAGAGTGGGGGAAATGCTGTTCTTGCTTATGTGCTGAGAAACACATACCTCTGATAATCATAATAATCTTTTATAGCCTTATATTGTGCCTTGTTCTTTCCTTCCTCCAACTATGGAAAAGTGATATATCCATCTTCCTGGAATATTTACTATGTGCTAGGCATGCTTGGCGAGGTTTCCATATAGTGTCTCTAATTCTACAAGATAAATATCACCATTTTTATTTTAATATGAAGAAGCAGGTGCTTTTGGAGAGTAAGTGATGGATAGGTGTTTTAATTTGGGGTCTGCCTGTTCCTAAAATCCATCCCTTTCACTCCACCAGATTGGTCCTTATGTGAGAGTTGGGCATTAGTTATCAGCTGCACCAGGGGTGATGAGAACAAGCATTGAGGGTACAGGGCACAAGGTGCGTAATGAGGAAGTGGTTCTCCTGGGACTACCTTTCAGGTGCACGGCTTACTCACGCAGAACATGGCTGCCTTTTGCTTATAGTTGGGTTATATTGCCTAAATCCTTCAGTAAAAAGAAACACAAAGGCCACACACTGATGGGCATGAGGAATTGGGAATTATTTAATGTTGGGTTTGGTCACAACAGAGTGTCCCTCCAGAACAGAATGGTTGTCCATACAGAGGCCTTTTGTTTGTTATCACATTACATGCTTAATGAACATCCTAGAGGATATGATCGGAAATGTGGCCCTGGTGGGTGCATTTCAGGATCCTAGATTTAGTGGAGCTCAATGATTCCTTTTCTTAATCATTGTTGTTGATCTCCTGCTACATGCCAGCTAGTGTGTTGTGCCCTGGGTATAACCCAGCCTTTTTAACCCTGATTGGCAGTAGAAGTATCTGGGAAGCTTTGAAAACAAAACAAAACGATGTTGAGGCTTCACTCCCAGAAACTCTTATTGAGGTAGAAGCGATGTAGGCACCAATACTGGGTGATTCTCGTGTGCACTGAGGGTTGAGAGACTAGTGCAGGGGTAAGGAGAGCAAGAAGTAATGACAAATGCGGGAGGCCGGGAAGTGCGCAGCAAGCAAGCGGAGTTCCCCAGACATTAGTCAGCTGCGCATCATGATTATGGTGTTGTGTAGATCTTCACACCAATTGTCACAGAAAAGGTTTCTTTAAATCACTCATTTGGAAAAATAATATATTTAAATAGGAAGCTTTACTTCCTCACCATAATCAAAAGTCCAGTATGCCTTGCCATTAATGGAATAAAAACATAAAAATAAAGACAAAACAAACAATATGTATAATTCATATACAACATTTTGAGAAATATCACTACAAGGGCAAGAAAGTGGGCTTTGCAGGATAGGACGTGGGTTAAGGTCCTAGATCTATTGTTCATTATCTGGGCATTTCCAGGGACGTGACCTTGCCTCCCTCAACATAATTTTTCTTTATGTATAAAACAGTCAGTAATGCTTGCCATGGCATGTTTTTATGCTTATGAAATCATTGCAGGACAAAGTGCCTAGTTCATTTTTGTGTGCATAGATAGATGCTCATGAAATTGTAGTTTCTCTTACACTAACTGGCCTTTCTTGTTAGACTTATGACTAGCGGTGCCTATAATGTGCTTGGGGGCCGACCTCCTCAAGATTGGGGAGTGCTGGTAAGTCGCAGTGTGATCTGAGCCAGTCTTAAAGAGTGAGTAAAGGTGCTCCAGGGTGATTGGTTTGAAGGGTATGGCGCAACTAGTAGATACCATGACTTCATTGACAACCAAGGTGGGGATTACCAAAAATTATTTCTGAGTATCTTATGTTTATGTTTAAAGAAACTAAGTGTACTCCAGCAAGGGTCTGTTCCTCTGTGGCAGTCTTTAGACATACCTCTCGCCTGTTTCCCATCCTGGGACAGAGGGTGAGGCAGCTCTTTCCCATAATTATAGTGGGATTTCAGATTAATTTGGCTTCTGCAAAGAGGAGCCTGGTTATTCCTATTTTATTGCTCTGGTTAGTCCTGCTTGTGTAAGGCAGGATCCTCTCTGAGAATGCTCAAGCTTCTGATGGCTCATTATATAAACGCTCATCCACATCCAGCACTATGTCTGACAGATTGCTTGGGTAATAAATGCTGAGTGACTTGCAGTGATATACTTGGATAGAGAAATGTGTAACTCTCAAGTCTTTGCCAGTCGCCAGTAACCATGTCTACAGTCTCATGCATTTCAAGTTAAAAACTTTGGGGAGGTGATTTTATTCATAATATCAAACTTGGCTGACTGATTGGTTCATTTTGATTCTTTCCTTTAGTCATTCAAAAATTTCAGCCAGCAGCTACTGTTTGGTAGGAATCTCTGCTGACCTCAAGAAGCTGAGAGTCTTGTGGGAGACAGAGACAAGTGTAAACCATAATGAAAGCCA
The DNA here is from genome assembly GCF_964662115.1 of Mustela nivalis. NCBI lineage: Eukaryota > Metazoa > Chordata > Mammalia > Carnivora > Mustelidae > Mustela > Mustela nivalis. The sequence continues at coordinate 11,585,016 of NC_139021.1, forward strand.
AAACACAAAATGAGAAATAATGACAGCATAATGTGGAGCAGAGCCCTTGAAAGGTGTGCATAGAATTCCGTGCGCATGTAGGGAGTGAGCAGAAAACTTACTCAGATCTGGTTTCATTCTGCAGTCCGTGAATCCTTGGCATTTATTCAGAGAAGCCCTCTTTCCCCATCTATGCAGTCATCATACTGTCACATGATTATCTGGATAAGGACACGCAAGTTCCGTGAGGGCAGTTTTGCCGGCTGCAGTGCTCATCGCCGAATCCTCGGGGCTCCGCTTAGCTTAGTGGTAGGTGCCGAATGTGTGTTTGTTTAATGGCTTTGTGGATGAACCCGAACTGGCTGCAGACGCAGTAAAGAGCTAGAATATGGGTCTGAAAAGGATATAATGTTGGTGAAATATTTAGTATCGTGGAGCACATTCTAGCTTCAGGAAAAGAGATTTCCTTTCCAGTTTAAATGTCCTGAATTGGACGGAGCCTCATTGCCACCTTTCATAAGCAAAGGGATTCCTGAACCATAAGCACAATTCCAAATGGAGAGATATTCCCGGCAACTGAGTAACGCCCATGAAAGTCAGAGAGGCTTTCTCCAAATGGACCAGATTTATAGGGTGAGAAGAGATATGTGAATCTAGGCCAGAGGCCAAGGTTCCTCATTTATTCCATCGCTAGAAGTGAGGGCCTCAACAAGATATAAAAACAACTGGCTTCTGCATACCTGCCTTTGAAGGACATTCAGTCTGGAAAACTCCATACACAGCCCTCTGTCTACACTCTACTAGAGTCTGACTGCTTTTGGCATAGGTCAATCTCTTGGTGTCCTAGCAGGCCTGCCCTGCTACTTTCCAGCTGTGTGGTCCAGGTTTTCTTGGCTGTGAAATAAGGGATGGGGCCTTCTGATGCCTTCTGATGCTAGTGCACTTGTGGTGAGCGCACAGAATCTGGAACCCAGATCCTCTGTGCAGAACTCACCTCAGCCCCTCTACTGATCCCGCTGTGTGACTTCTCAGTGAGCAAATCCTCAGTGAGCAAATCCATGTGTACCATTACACACAGGAGCCCTCCTCCTGCCAGAAACCAGGGCTCACTTTGGACGCTGAGATCCATCTAGAACGTGAGCTCCTCACTAGTTTGTGGGCTGTTGGCAGGGGCTGCGTCGTGCCCTGTCGTGCAGCATGGGGTTCATAGCAGAGCCGCAGGAACTGTTGGTCATTGAAGGAGCCCAGCTTCCTCTCTTCCAGGCACGCAAGTCCGCTTCGGTGCCTGCCTGTCCGTGGGTGTCCTCTAGATGGCGAGCTCAGCTCAGTTTTGGACAGCAGTCAGCCCGGCAGGAGGGGCGGCTTCTGGGTGTGGATTGGTTTAGTGGAAATCCAGTTTCATCCGGTGCACAAGGAATCCTCAGAATGGCTGCAAAGCATCTGGAAATGCCAGCCAGCCGGGCAAAATCTCTGTTCTTTCCCTGGGAGTTGATGGGTGTGGGTGTGTCATCTCTCGTCTCCTACCAGCCAGTTTTCTGAATAGGGGAAATGGCCTCCTCAGAGGTGGGGAAGAAGCTAAACTTTCTCTGCAGGTGCTGCTGGGTGGCCTCACCTGTATTTTCCCTTCCAATTCTGACGACGACCTTGTACAATAAATAGTGTTATGATTTCCTCATTATAAAAGATGAAGCTGAAAATTTGAGACATTTGTGTGTCTCATCACCAGCAAGCAGCTCTTTTGGAAGTGCAGGGTTGCCAAATCATGTCATTCCCCTGATTCAGTCACTTACGTGTCCTCGCTATCGTAGAGAAAAGGTACAACATCAAGGGTGCAGGAAACAGAAGCCTGATAGCTAATTTATTTAAGTATTTGGGTGTACAGTAAGAGTCCCTGGCTCCGGGGGTAACGTCTGCTCTAGCCAGGGAAGGTAACCTGTGTCTGAGTTCTTGGCAAGGCAGGGTTTTATGTGTCCGGAATCCTGTCACAGCTTCCAGGGAGCCCCTTTGGGAAGGGTTCAGTCAGCTGCAGAAATCCTAAATGCTGGTGGCTTGAGGAACTCCTGTCTAAAATGAGCTTCGTTTTCTCCAAAAACAGATTTTTAATGTTCTCCTCCTCCCATGTTTTGGAGTTGGCTGGCACTTTTAGGAGAAAGGTGAGTGGGAAAATTATTATTCATTTACTTGACAGATATCAGTTTAGCTCGTATTAAGGTTTGGACTATGTTCTGTCAGGCATAGTCCATACAATGCTGAAGGCTTTGCAAGTTCTGTCTTAGTAAAAGACATTAAGACATGTTCAAAAATAATTAGATTTAAGGGAGAAAATGCCAAGGGCTTTGAATGTATATCTGAGTTTGGGAGGAATTGCATATTCTCATTTAGGGGACTCTGGGAAGGCTTCATGGAGGAGGTGATACTAGAACTGGACCTTGGAGATTATATAGGATAAAGGTAGGATTACAAGGAGAAGAAGTAGTGGCATTTAAGCCAAGAAAAGTTAAAAACCAGTATGGGGGGAGCTGTGAGCTGGGGAGCAGTGAGTCCTGCAGTTACCCCTGTGTAGAGAAGCAGAAGTTACAGTCAGGGAGGAGGCAGGCCTCACAGTCGAGCGGTGTTATATATTACATTCATCTCCCATTATGATTATGTTTCTGTTTGCCCTTTCTCTGGGATGTTTATGTAGTTGCTGCTGTGTTATTAGGTGCATGTAAATTTAGAATTATCACACCTGGCTTTTAATTGTCTTTGTATCGTAAGTATGTCTCTTTATTTTTAATAACACTCTTTAGATTGGAGTCTATATTGGATGATATTAGTGTAGCTACCCCAAATTCTTTTGGTGAGTTTTTGCATGGTTCATCTTTTAAAACCCTTTGAGTGTTAATATTTCTGTGTCCTTTTATTTAAGGTCTATCACACATAAACAATATACAGATATTTTTCTAGTCAGAGTGGATCTTTCAGTTAGAGAATTTAGTCCGTTAGCATTAAATATAATTACTGATGTATCTGTGCTTTTAACTCTTTTACTTATTTATTTTCTATTTGAGCTACTTGTTTTATGTTTAATTTTTCTTTTTTGAATTATTTAGGAATATGCAGATATTTCTAAATCCCATTTCCCCTCCAAATTCTGCTTTATTAGAATTTTAGTTACAGTTCAAATAGTTATCCTGAAGATTACAAGATTAGTTGTACATTTATTAAATTTAACAACCTAATATATATAGATATATATAGGTATATAGATACATATAGATATATATAGATATATATTTAACATAAACTAATATTTTTACCATCTCCCAATAATGCTGGAGATTTGAGCACTTTAATTTGCTCTCTATTGCCTTTTTTTGGATAGTTTATATTCATTATAATTTTACATATATTTTAAGACCATAAAATTTAATTTTTTTGTATAGTCTATGTTCATTAGTCTTATACAACATTAGAAAACATATTTACCGTTCTTATTACTCTTCATTTTTGCTTCTACTTCTGTGTTTGTCTCTGGGATCTTTTTTTCTCCTGCTTGAAAATTTCTCTTGTTTTCTTTTTTGTGCATATCTGTTGGATACGAATTACCTCTTTTTGCTTGTCTGGAAGTGTCTTTATGTTACCTTTACTCTGAGGGTTATTTTCTCTGAGCGTAGAGTTCTGCATTTCTGCCAGTTCCTTATTTTCCAGTCCTTTTCAGACATTCTTCTATTGTCTTTTTTGTCTCCTGTTGTTTGTGTCAAGAAATCACCCCTATTACTGTTTCTCACTTGAAGTTAATGTATTTTTTAGTTTTTAATGTATCTTTTAATTTTTCATTGTTGTTCATTTTTATTGTTTGACTGTGATATTCCTAGCTCTAATTTCCTTTGTATTGATCCTCGTTGGGTTGCTTAATCCTTTTTTGTCTTGGAAAATTGTCACATTTTTTTCTATTTAAATAATTTTTCTATTTAAATTTCATGATTTTTCTGTTTCAATTTAAATAATTTCTCTATTAAATAATTTTCTTGTCTCCATCTTCTGGGACTTCAATTACACGTATATTAGATCTTTATGCCTCATTCATATATCACTTATATAAATACATAAAATATATGTAGATATATGGCCTGTTGATTGATTGATCTATCTTATGTTACCTTGTTTTTGTATTTTCTTATTTTTTAATCTCCTTGCTTCAGCCTGTGTATTTTCTGTTGGTGTATCTTCCATGTTACTGATCCTTCCTTTTGCTGTACCTAATTTGCTCCCAAGCCTTCCTTTTGAGTTCTTAAGTTCAGTTATTGCATTGATTTTCAGTTTTAATATTTCTATTTGAATTTTTATTGGTGTAATTTCTTTGGTAAAATTGTCCATTTTGTTTTCCATTTTATTTTCCATATTAATTATAGTTAAAAACAATATGGATTTTGTTTGCCAAGCAGAACTCTAAAATGGGCCCCAAATTCTGTCTCTCCCCCACTCATGTACATTGCATGTATAATTCTCTCCCTCTTGAATATGTTTGGCACCTGTGAATTTGGGGGGTATCACTCCCTGATTAGATAGGTTACACTGTATAATAAACATGATGAGATAATCATTTCTGTGATAAGACTTCTTCATAGCAGACTAAGGAGAGAGTCTCCTGCTGGCTTTGAAGAAGTAAGCTGCCAATCTGTGAGATGGTCACATGGCAAGGACCTGAGGGTGGCTTCTAAGAGCTGAGCAGCCAAGAAAATGGGGCCTTCAATTCTTCTAATAATTTGACTGAGCTTGGAAGAGGATCCTGAACACCAGATAAGGATGCAGCCTCACTGTCTTCAACCATGTGAGATTCTGAGCAGAGAACACAGTGATGCTGTACATAGATTAGACCTTTAGAAACTGTGAGATAATAAGTGAGTGTTGTTTCAACTCTCTCTGTGTGTGATGGTTTGTTATACAACGTTAGAAAATGGTCATTGATAGACCTATTTCTGTATCTTTTTATATTCATCTTGTTTTTGTTATGTTTGTTATTTTTATATCGAAGGCCTGGGGTTGTATGTGAAAAGTTATAGAGGCTGTTGAAGATGCTCTCTTTCTCTGGGAATGGTCCATCTTGTTCTCTAATAGGTATTTAGGATAGTGGTAAATTCCCATAATCAAATCATTAGTGGGTCTCATTCATTCTTGGTTGCAACATTGATATGGCTGTATCTGAATTGTATTTGCCCTCACTCCTAGGTGTAGCCCTTCAGTGATTACAAACTGAAAGCTGGGGTTTTCACTTTGGCTTTCCTTTAAGTAGGAAACTCCAGTTTTGAACCCCCCAATATCTTGCTGTTACTAATTATTTGTGTTCCCTCCAAATTCATATGTTGAAGTCTAATCCCCGAATATGTTGTATTTGGAAGTGGAGGCCTTGGAAGGTAAATAAGTCATAGGAATGGGGCCCTAATGATGGGTTAGTGCCCATATAAGAAGAGACAAAAGGGAGCTGATCTCATTTTTCATTTTGTGAGGGTATAGCAAAAAGGCATCTGCCTGCAAATCAGCAAGAGGGCCCTCACCGTGAACCAAATTGGGTGGCACCTTGGACTTCTAGTCTTCAGAATTGTGAAGAATAAATTTCTGTTGTTTAAGTCCCCTTTACTTTTCCCTGCCAATATATGGTTATTTTAAAAATAGCAGCCCAAACTGACTAAGACATTTGGTGTTGGCAAAAACTCTGCTCTGCTTTCCAAAGGCTTATTTACTTGTATACTTAGTAGCTTCCTGCCTGGTTTAACAATTTATGTTTTCCTACCATGTTCTTTATTTCCTTCCGAGTCCTCACTAGCAGACTGTAACATCCATATTTCTATTAAAAAGCCTACTAATGTAGGCTTTTTCTGTGATGCTCCCCCAAATAATTCCAGCTTCTGCCCATTGCCCAATTGCAAAGCCACTTTCATATTTTTCAGTATTTGTTATAGCAGTATTACACCTCCAGATACCAAAACTTGAATTAGTTTCCTACTAGTCAGAACTAGTAGGAAATAAATATTGAGAGATGTAGTACAATGAATTGGCTGATGTGATTGTGGAGATTGACTAGGCTATTCCAAAATCCATAGTGCAGACCATCAGGAAGGGCAGACTGGAGCTTATGGACGTGGACTGAAGCTTCTGTCCGTAAGTAGAACCTTTCCTTCTCTCAAGGAAGTCTTAGTACTGCTTTTCCTTCAGCTGATTAAATCAGGCCCATCCAGATTATCTAGGAACATTTACCTTAAGGTCAGCTGATATGGACTTTAGTCACAGCTACAAAATACTTCCATAGCCTAAATTAGTATTTTACTGAATAACTGAGGGCTGTAGGCTAGCTGAGTTGATACATCCAAAAGACCATCATATTTGGACATGAACTTGGGCTTCCTTTGCAAATATTTGTCCTATTTTCTCTGCTTGATCAAATATCTTCAACTCTTGGTTTAAGTGTTGCCTCTACTCTATCTGTTGCCTCTGCTCCCCACCCCTGCTTCATATAAAAGTAATTTCTTTTTTTCATGTGCCTGTAGCATTTACTATGTTTTTTATAACAAGGGTCTGTGGTTATTTACCCACTTACTGATCTCTGAGCTCTGAAAAGCCCAGACAAGGGTATGGCATTCAGTGTCTGATACTGAGCAAATGCTCCATAAATATTATTTAAATGCTTATTGATCTGTACCAAAGTAGAAGGTATGTGTCTGTTTATTTTAAAACCTTAATCGAAGGAAGCTGACTCTCTTTGAAGGCCCATTTGAGTGGGCCACTTAATTATGCAAATATATAGTGAGAGAAACACAACCACTGTGTTGAGATAATGCACAGCAGAAGCATACAACTTTATTTAGAGTGCCACTGTCTGGGGTGCCTGGGTGGCTCAGTGGGTTAAGCTCTGCCTTCGGCTAAGGTCATGATCCTAGGGTCCTGGGATCAAGCCCCACAACGGGCTCCCTGGTCATCAGGAAGCCTGCTTCTCCATCTCCCTCTCTCACTGCTTGTGTTCCCCTTCTCGTTGTGTCTCTCTCTGTCAAATAAATAACATCTTAAAAAAAAAATATAAGAGTACCACTGTCCAGATCAATGGTATGCAGAATTGATCTCTGCAGAAGAAAAGGTGAACAAAATTGCATGAGGATCCCATTGCTTTTTAAAAGTGGAGGGACAACAAGCTATCCGTTCTCCTTGAGATTCTAATTAAGAGAGAATTATTGGAACGAAGCTGGCTGGATCTGCTGAGTATCTAGTTACAGAGAAGGTCAATGATGTTCTCCAAATAAAAGTCTCCTTAAGGATGGGAAGACTTAGGCTGATGGCCTGGATCTAAATCACCCCAGAGGTGGGCTGGTTGCCTCACACTGTGAGGGATGTGAGAATCTCTTCTAGAGTCAGCCATCTCAACACAGTGCTGTGCCCTGGGGAACAACAGCTGAACATGCTGATGGAAGTGAACACTGGTCTCGGCCTGGAATCCCTTTGGCCAGTATTGCCCCTGAAGGAGTGAGGTTATTTTCCTTTGAAGAATAGTAGTGCTGTGAGTAAGGAGCTTGGCTATTGAGGAAGGGCTATTGCTGTGGAGACCAGTATTCCATTATAACAAGTTAGAATGATAAGAGGTCTTGCCAGTAGCAGCAGGTTGGAATTTGGTACCTTTCCTACTCTGAATATAATTTATATTTAGCAGCTTCGCTGAGGTATAACTGGTATACAGTGCACACATTTAAAGTATAAAATGTGATATGTTTTGACATATGCATATGCACCCATGTAACCATCATCCTGTCCATTATTTCTAAAACTTTCCTGGGTCTCTTTTTCTTTGTAGCAAGAGCACTTAACATTAGATCTACCCTCCTAACACATTTTTTCAGTGCACGATACAGGACTGTTGACTATAGGCATTATGCTGTATAGCACATTTCCAGAACGAATTTTGAAGGTGTGACCTTCAATGTATGCCTTATATTTTGGTGCCTTTCGTGAAAGAAGAGAGTCCCAAGAGAAGTGACTTCCTACGAATCTGTCTAGTGAGGGATGGAGTGTCCATAATTCCCCCTGAGGTGGGGAGAACTTGTGATGTCAGTTTCAGATGGCTTGTGAATGGAGAAGCGAATGATCATGTATGCTCTTCCCCCGGTGAAAGGTTTAGCAGGGGTAAACATGGACTTTAGAGTCAGAAAGACCCATTTCAGGAATCTGATTCTAACACTTACTACCTGCATAAGGGTGAGCAGCAATTTAACCTCTTTGAGCATGTTTCTATTTCTGTTGCATGTGGATGTTTGTGCTTATTTAAGAAGATGGCTTTTTGTGAGACAGTGCAGGCCCCTTGACTCCCACCTAGACGTGTCCCCACTTTTTGCTGGATTTGTGGTCATATGGACACCATTCACAGAACACTAGTTTTCAAATCCTGCCCTACTAAAGGCTGAACACTAAATGCAGTGAGAGACATTTGCTGCCAATATGCACAGGAATCTATTCTCCACCTGGAGCTGAGTGTGAGACCATCACTATTACACATCTCCTGCAAAGCCCTGTTTCCCACTACAGCTTAGATTGTCCTCCTCTGTCAAATGAAGACAGTACTCAGTATCAAAATAGCATCAGGATTCAGAAGGAAACAAAACAGAAGTTGAAAAGAGTGCTGTCAAAGGAAGTGAAAATATAGGTGCCTCTAGATTGTTCAGGAGGGTGGTTTTAGGTACTAGATCTATTTTTACACTTTGCCTTTTTATTTATTTAACATGGCTAGGGTTGCTGGGAATTTGCTACACAGAAGTATTTTTGAATGGTCCTGAATTCACTATGGAGCTGGCCTTTAAATTTATATCTTGTGGTCCTTATGGTTCATTTTGCCTGTTTCTGTAATGCAACCTTCTTAAAGCAAGGGATGGGGTTTATCTTTTTTTTTTTTAATACTTTATTTATTTATTTGACAGAGAGCACAGGTAGGCAGAGAGGCAAGCAGAGAGAGAGAGAGAGGGAGAGGAGGAGAAAGCAGGCTCCCCGTGGAGCAGAGAGTCTGATGCGGGGCTCCATCCCAGGACCCTGGGATCATGACCTGAGCCGAAGGCAGAGGCTTTAACCCACTGAGCCACCCAGGTGCCCCTGCTGGGGTTTATCTTATTGATTGTTGATCCCCATCCAATTCATTCACTCATTCACTAATTCAAAAGCAGTTTTGTATTTGATAGGATGTAAGGAAAAGACATAAAAATATTCTCCCTTAATTTGAGGAGAAGATAAAGATCAATATTTTCTGTTGCTGTTTCCTAAGAAATAGGCTGTTGTTATAGATAATTTGGAGAATACTTTTATTTATATAGAATGGTCTTCTTTAGGTAGATTTCTAAAGGAGAATCAGCACTTCAAAGAACCATGAAAAAACATGTAAGAGGGAATGTGAAACATAAAATTCTGAGATTGGAAAAAAGCTTATCAAGTTCTAATAATTATAGAACCAAGAGTAGCAGGAGGATGGGCAGTAATGACCTGGACTCTGGCACTTAGATACACAATAGATACTTTATCTAGTATTAGTCGGTGTGTCCTTCTGAGGTTTCATTCTGTAAGTGTCATTACCCTAGTCTCAAAACTCTTTAATTCCCCCTTCTTCATCATCCACCCCATCTATCAGGTACTAAGTCATGTTGGGTTCTATATACTCTGCAATTCTCACTCTTACCCATATTGATTCTTTTGCCCCCACTTGTACTGACTTCCCAAGTGTAAATCTTTCAAGCTTTTATTCTGCACTATAGCAGGAGCCTCTTATAGTCCATATTAGCATCACCTGCCCAGTACCCTGTTCTGTCTTTTCTCCATTAGCAGCAGTTGTGTGGTGTAATGAGATTGGCTGCATTTATGCCTCCAACAATGATCCCTCTCATGCTAATGCTGTATATACAGTGGACATCTTCACATTGTGATTGGTTGAAGGAAGGATGTGTAACTAGACCAACAATGGGCTTTTCTATGATTAAAATGATAGGTCCATGCATGATGACATAATTCAAGTTGGTTCATCCAGAATATTCACTTGAACTTGTTATAAATGCATGCAACCTAATATTGCTGTGGCTGTTTGGCCCTAATGTTGGAAGCCCAGCCTAAGGAATAAGCTGAGAGATGAGACAGGGAAGTCTGGGATATTGCAGAGAAGAGGGCTTACAGATCTTGATAATTTTGCTTACATCCCCATCTCTTGACCTCAGTTCTGTTAACCAGTCAGTTCCCTGTATTACTTGAGGTGTACTGAGTTAGATTTCTTTTTCGATGTGCAACACATGCCCGAGGGGCTACCATCTCACTTGTAGCTATCTACCACATGCTAAAGTCTGCCAAAAGAATTATAATTTAAAAAAGCTAATATTTATTGAGGATTTATTATTTTCTCAGCACTTTTATAGTAATTTAAATGCATTACCTCATTTATGGCTCACAGCAACCTTGAAGTTGGATTTTATCATTGAGACCATTTTACAGATTTGACCTAGACTTCCTGGCTAATATGGAATAGCAGGGATATTACTTATACATGGCTGCATGACAAATTACCCACAAATTTAGCAGCTTAGAATAACAAACATGACCTGTCTCACCCTTTTGTGGGTGAGGGATTTGGGTAGAGTATAGCTGGGGCCTCTTTTTTAAGATCTCTGATGGGGTGCAGCCTTCCTGTTGACCAGGCTGCAGTCTCATCTGATGGCTTGACTGTGGCATTGGGGACTTCATCCTAAGCTAACTCATGTGGTTGTCAGCTGGCCTCTGTCTCTTGCCATGTGAGTCTCTTCATAGGGTGCCCTCATGACATAGGAGGTGGTTTCCCCCAGGTGGAGATCTGAAAGACAGTGAGTGAGACCAAGAACAATATCAAGGGTGCATGGGTGCCTGCATGAGAGGGAGAGGCAGAAGGAGAGGGGAAGAGAGAGACAGACAAAGATGGAAGTCACAGTTGGTTTTTTTCTTTTTATTTAATTTTGTGTGTGTGTGTGTGTGTGTGTGTGTGTGTGTTCCAAAATTCATCATTTATGCACCACACCCAGTGCTGCATGCAATACTTGCCCTCCTTAATACCCACCACCTGGCTCACCCAACCCCCCAACCCCTCCCCTCCAAAACCCTCAGTTTGTTTCTCAGAGTCTGCAGTCTCTCATGGTTCATCTGCCCCTCTGATTTCCCCCAACACAGTTGTTTATTGGAAGCTAATCTCTGAGGTGACATCCCATCACCTTTACTGCATTCTGATGCTGGAAGTGAGTCATTAAATCCAGTGCACCTCCAAGGGGAGAGCAAAGAAATGAATTCCAGCAGGTGGGACTCATTGAAGACCACCTTAGAGGCTGCCTACCACAGCCAGTGCCTACTACCATGTAGTCAAAGACACACACCCTACTGGCCAGTTCTTACACTTCACAGACTTTCTCATGTCCTTCCCTTTCAGGGTCACTCCTCTCTTAAAATTCCTTCATGTGTTCACGTAAACTCTAACTGTACCACAAATCCCAGTCTATCTCTCATGAGTCTGCTCAGAGTGCGTCTCAACTGTTACAAAACCTAACTTGTCTCTCCACTGTCGATCAAACTTCTTTAACACATCTCAACATCTGATAAAAGCTTTATAATCATAGTGGACCGCCTCCACATACTCTTTGATCCTGGAATAGCCAGGATTTTCTCACTACCATGCATTTTCTCACTACCATGTTTTTGCCCCTGCCATTGCTTCCTCCACGGATTCCTTTGAAACTTCTCTATCATTGGTAAAAGTCTTTTTATGAGAAAGCTTCCATACACATCCAGTTCCTTCTTGATGATGTCCTGGATTCACCAGCACCGTCTCTTCAGGGGCTAATCTCCTTTTTCCTTACTCTCTTGTGCTCCTTCTTGTCCTGTTCTCAGTTGTTTCCCAGGATTCCTCTCATTTGAACTGCATGACTGTTTACTAATAGAGTCATAGGATATGGAGCCCATCTGTGAGGAGGAAGGTAGAGAGAATTGTGCCTGGAAGAATGTACTTGCTTTATGAGGCGGTTGCCTCCCCCCAGAAGACGTATGGAAGTCCTAATCCCTGAAACCTGTGAATGTGCTTTTGTTTGGAAGTAGGGTCTTTGCAGATGTAATCAAGTTAAGATGAGGTCATACTCATTTGGGTGGATTCTTATCCAGTATGAGTGGTGTTCTTACAGCAGGAGGAGAAAGCAGGCACAGACACAGAGGGAAGAGTGCCACAAGATGATGGAAGCACAGACTGCAATGCTGCAGTTAGAGCCAAGGAGTGCCAAGGATTCCTTGCATTCCAAAGACATTCCAGTGTCATTCAAACTACCAGAAGCTGAGAAGGACAAGAAAGGATTCTTCTCTAAAGGTTTCTTTAGCGTGGTCCTAATGACAGCTTGATATTTTGGACTTCTAGTTTCCAGAACCGTGAGATAATATATTTCTGCTCCTTTTAGCCACCCAGTATGTGATACTTGTTATAGCGCTCCTAGGAAATGAACACATAGCCTTAGCTGCACACAAGGAGGTCAGGACGAAATTCAGTCCTCAGTGTGCCTGAAAAAAGGAAAGGACAATATATCAGTAGCATTAATGCCTGCAAAAAGAGACATCATTAGACAGGGTAAATTTCACTGAAGGTTCTGTGGGTTTTATCACGGCATGCGGCAAAATCTTGTCAAAATAGCTACCTGGGAATTCTCTTCTCTTGTTTCCAACATCTTCCCCCAGCAGCTACTCTGCCTTTCCTTTTACAACCTGCAAACAAATCCCTTTTCTTTTCCTTGCAATTCAACTCTCCCTTCATTAAGCTAAATAAAATCTCAGTGGCAAAGGCAACATGAGCATCGTGTTCCTCTAATTGGGAGAGTCCAGGCACTGAAGGATCTCACACTAATAATGGGGCACTGGCCAGGGGTGCTTTGGTGGTCTCACAGTCATCGCTAGACTAGATTTTAATTCCCAGCATATTCAGAGTACACATCTGCCTTGTGATGAACTAGGTTTTCAACCGCATCACTTAAGCTCATGAGGTAAGGCTGCAGTACTGATGGGAAATGTTGGTGTCTGCGAGTGGATGCTCAAGAAAGAATTCTTGAGACATCTTCAGTGCAAAAAGGTGGTTTTATTAAAGCACAGCACAGGACCTGAGGGCAAAAAGAGCTGCACTGGGGCTGTGAGGGGTAACTGATTATATACTTTCAAGGGGGGAGGGTGTTAGGGCTAGCACAAGTCTCTAAGGAATTTTGGAAGCAAGGATTCCAGGACCTTCAGGGGGCCAACTATTGTTAGGAAACGGTCATTTATTATTATCTAATGAAACTTTAGTCCTGAGACCCTTCAGATGTAGATCAGTGGGCCATATGCTTGGAGGATGACTGCTAACATTTATCTTGGGGAGTGGGTAGAGATAAAGGAAGTTTCCAAAGGAATTTTTATATGTTAAAGTAGACTTAAACAAGATCTTGGAGGGTCAGGATGACATTAAGCCAAGATTGCCTTTTGCCCTTAGCAAAGTATCAGCATTGAGGCAGCTGAGTTCAGAAAGGAAGGTCACTCTGCCTATTTCAAGGACTTGTCAATGGGCTGTAGGCAGTGAGGAAATTTAATTTTTTCTTTTGCCCTTGTTTCCTTCATCAGTAATGGCTGAGACTTCCTGCTCTGCATTCCTATTTGCACATTATTGGCATGTGGTACCAGTTTCACTAAATGATTGGATGATTTCTATTTCATAGTTTTGGTGTAGTGCCTTGCCTGAAGGTGTAAATATCGGCTAATGAGCTTTTGCTGTAGGCAAACCTGTTTTAGTTAATAGATATGCTAGGAATCATCTTGTAAAGTAAAACCTGCTTTATTAACAGTAGGTACAAGAGCCTCTGTCTTCTCCTTGGTATGTGAAGATTATAGAAAAGGTGTGGATATTTTATCTTCTGTAACAAGAAAACCTTGGGACTGGGACAGGTATCAAGGATCTGTTGCAGATGTGGTCTGAAGTCAGGTCTCTTATTGGTTGAAGGGGAATCTGAGACCAGGTGGCAGGGGTACTAGATAGAATATTCTACCTGTCTCCTCCCTAGTCCCTTCAACACAGTGTTATTAGCACATCTTTAGTTGAAGGAGTAGCCCTGTAGCTCAGAAAGCCTGAATTCTCCAGATAATACAGGATACATAAATATTTCATATGTACTAAGCAATCACAAGTCACTGCTTCTTCCTGGCAAGTCAAATTGCATATATTAGTTAATGTTTGGCTTGGATTAATATTTATTAGATTACCATTTACATTAAATTATATTAAAATATTAAATTAAGCATACATTGAGCAAATCCAGTTCCCAACTGTGGGATATTTGCAATGTGGTTTTTGAGTAATTAGACATTTATAAATAATTACAGGCTATTCCTTTATGTATAGCTGGCTATGCCAAAGGTACCCTTTGAGGAAAACAAGTTAATACTTTCTGAAGGTGATTTTGGTATTTTATGCCATTTATGTATTGAGGACTTAAATATGCTAGGCTTTGCTCCAGGCAGTTCACATTATTTTCCTATCGAATACTTACACCATCCCCTTGAGGTGGGTATTGATAGTCTTGCTTTATAGATGAGGATACTGAAGTTTAGAAAAGTAATTTGATGAAAGATAATTACTGATAAATGATTAGTGGGGAAGCTTGACTTTGAATGAAAGTCTCTTTGACTTCACAGTTGTTAATTGTAAGCACTGTATAATAAAGCCTCCAGTATAAAGAAAGCATACTTTGCGTTTATTTTCCAGATTTTGTGAAACTTTCCCAGGAAAGAAATTTAGCTATCTTGTCTAACACACTGCTTTACAAAGGAAAAACCTGAAGCACAGAGCATTAGGAATATTTCACTTGAAATAACTGAGACGTCCATACCATCCATGAAATTCTTAACCTCTCCAGATGAAGGGCTCTGTATTTTTCATCTTTTATCACCCAAAAGCTAACACAACACTTAGTACAACGGAGATACCTGATACATGAATGAATGTTTGAGTGAATAGTGAATGAATTTACTCCCTATGTTTGGTTCTTTGATGGTTGTCAGTCATCTTCAGGACCAAGTCTTGTCTTCTTATACCCAACAACAAACCTACCATGACCTAGCCCTGCTTTGCTCTCCCAAGTCCCACACTTGAGTGATAGGACTTAATGCTCCTGGCTGACAATCTCAGGACACACAGCCCTGACCCAGTCTCTCTGACCTGGTACATGCTATTACTAAGGCTGTCTTGAAGCCTGTCCTCCTCCTATTGGGTTGAGAAATGATCCCAGACAGAGGGGTCCCTTCTTCCTCAGCGTTCTTTGGTGCCTCTGCTCTCTCAGCCTCAGGCCTTTTTCACTGTTGTGCAAGCCAAACCATTTGACAAAGAGTTTGTAGAGGGTAGGGCTTTGGACTTGGCAGCAGGCATAAAGAACAGAAGTCCTACTTATTGAGTGTCTACCAGGTGGCAAGCCTCCTACATAAATACATTTTATTTTATTCTCTCAAAATCATGATAGGGTATGCATCTATCTTTTAACATGTTTGCACACATAAACACCATAGTGTTTTCCATCTCAGAATCCATAGATGCAATTAAGTACATTTTTAATTAATTCTTATTTAACATACACTGTTGTATTCTCATTTATCCCATTGACGATCATACTCTTAAGACACATAAATAGGTCAGAGGGTACTTAAATAAAAAGTGAAACTCTTTCCCTATACAGTGGTTATTGAGCATCTAGAAATGTCAAACAAACAATATAATATGGCAGAGGAAGCTTATTTGTAGTGAGAAAGAAAAAAAGTTTTGTGGTAAGGCTGAATATTAAAGCCAAAAATAAAAAGCAAAGAAAGGAGTAGCCTTTTTTTTTTTTCTGTACCTACTAAGTACTTGGTACACACTTCAGAACATTTGATGTTTGAACATTGATCCTTGAAACAATGCTGTAAGTTGGCTATTATAGGTTGAATCACATCTCCTCAAAAAGATACGTGAAGTCCTGATCCTCAGTGCCTCAGAATGTGACCTCATTTGAAGTAGGGTCTCTGCGGGGGTGAACAAGTTCAAATGATATCATTAGGGTAGGCTCTAATCCAGTATGACTGATATCCTTTTAAAAAGGGAAAATTTGGAGTCAGACACCCATAAGAGAAGCAGATGTGAAGATACAGGCTTCCATCTACAGGTCAATGGCGTGCCGGGGGCCGCTTGGAGCTGGGGGAGAGGAATGGAAGAGATTCTTCCTTACAACCCTCAGAAGGAACTAGTCCTACTAATACCGTGATTTCAGACTTACAGCTTCCAGAACTGTGACATAGGAAATTTCTGTACAAGCCGCCCTATTTCTGGTGTTTTGTCATGGCAGCCCTAGGAAATGAATACATTGGCACTTTACTGTTTTTCAGATGACTAAACTGAGCCTTAGTCAAGGTAAAATGTCATACATGGACTAAAGCCTGGGTTGGGACAGAGACTTCCAGAGCCCCCGACAGTGGCTGTCTACTGTACAGGACACTCAGAAAGGAGGATAAGCAGGAAACATGAAGGCTAGGCTGATGGAGAGGAAGTGGCAGTCCTGCGAGGAAGTAATGCCTGGGGTGGGGTGGGGGTGTTTGCCAGCTCTAGTCATTTCTCTTTCTATGTGGCTCATTAAACCTAACCTTGTCATTAACCATTGCCTTTCGCTCAGAGACTTTCCCCTCCTGTCTCACAGATTTACCCTCTTCCACATTTCTGGGGATTCTCTGTGTCAAAGGGAACTCAGGCTACTTATTCAGATGTGTCTGGTTTGCAGGGGGCGTCAGCCTGAAGGATGACAGTGCAGACCTGAGGGGACCGCCTCCGATTAATCACAGTGATCAGTAAGTCAGTTTTAACCTTCTCAGGGTCTCACAGAGCGTGTCACAGTCACAGCTATTGATTCCTGGTCAGTCGATGTTGCAGCTCACAAAGCTCCAGGTAACAGAAAGGGACGGAGACTTTGTTTTCATTGCCACCAAAGTGGCAAACCCATTAAAGAAACCGTTCATTCTAGGCATGCTGTTGAGCCAGTCCTGATTATTTTCCAGCTGAGTGGAGTCTAAGTTAGGTTGTTGCTTCTGTGTTATCTTTGGGCCACTTAATGCACTTAAACTTAAATTTAAGCCAAGATTTTATTAATACTCTAAGCATTGTGATGGCTGCCACCTGATTGCTTCTTCTATCTTATTCACCCCTGTGTCCCTAACAGGTAGCATCTAGCTATATATAGAGATGCTCAGTAGACAAACTTGTTGACTAAATGAAAGATCCCAGGATTTGGAATCATCTGGGTTGAGTAAAATTTGAACTCCGTGTGTTTGGTTCCAGGCTCTGTGCTGCACATTAGGGAAACTGAGACGGACAAGATTTGACTCCTGCCTTCAAACAGCTTGCGCTGGGGAGTGGGGGCATGCAAATGGAGACCGGTATAGAAACAGATCTCTAACAGTCCACAGGTAAACCCAGGGAGAGCATTTTAGTGCGTGCCCTGTGCTGGAAAGGAACTTGAGTTAGAGCTAAGAATAGGAACTTCAACTGTATCTGACTGAGCTGTACTCAGAAAAGCAATTCCTATAATAGACCACCTACTTAGAAATAGACATTATCACACTGCCAAAGGAGATAAGATGTTTTTATGGGTCAGCTTAATCGCTGCTGTGAAGGCCCCATGAGAAATTTTGTGTCCTTGGGCTCCCTGGTAAGTGCTGACACGTTATGTTCTACGTTCTTAACATGAGTACTCCTGGTTATAATTCTCCTCGGTTCTCTTAGGGTATGTATGAGTGCCTGAATGATTGATTGGCTGGTTCTTCTTCCCACAAGCATTTATTGCTTACTTACTAGAAGTCAGGCTCTGTGCTGAGCACTGGAGGAACAGAGGTGGACAAACACACTCCCTGCCCTCGAGACTCTGAACGCAGAGTCAACAGACAAGTGCTGGATGTGTAACTTCATCAGTAATAGCCCCCTGTAAACACATACAGAGGAATAGGTTATGAATAAAGATGGAATCCCAGCTTCAGTGCTATCTAATGAATTTAATGAATGGCTATAAACAACAGAACACTCAGTTGATGTAGACCTATGCATTCCTTAAAAATGAGGAAGGACTTATAAATAATTCAGAAAATGCTGCCCTGTATTATAAAAATAGGTTAAAGAAAAGGGCACAATGTTATATTTAGAATACTACAACCATGCAAAGTAAGAATCAAAACAAAATAAGAATATATAAATGAAAAGTGGGAAGGGTTTACATAGATATGGAAATTATTTCCTGGTGTGAAACTGTTTGCTTTTGCCTTTATTTTTTCCCTTTGAGTGAGTGAGTGAGTGAGTGTGTGTGTGTGTGTGTGTGTGTGTGTGGATTTCTTTCTTTCTTTTTTTTAGGTATTTCAGTATATAAATAGCATTCATAGTTTTTTAAGTGGGATTAAAACACCAATCAGCTTTTGTTTTGAAATGTCCTGGTTACTATAAATCAATGAGGCCGTGCAAGGGTGAGGTGGGAGTGGGCTTCTTTTGGAATGGATGGAATGAATGATGTGAATCTTCTGATCCATGATGATCTTTGTTAGACACAGATGCCATCAGACACAGATGAGGCCAAATCCAGAATCCATGCAGAATTTGCCAGGAGATCTCATTGTGTCTCCCAAGAGCAATGGCCAAGCTTGCAACCTAAGGAAAAACAAATTAGTCAGGGAGAAAAAAAGAAGTGATAAAATCTTCTGCACCAACTGAATCATGGTCTGTTTTCCTCTTTTTCTATTTCTCTTTCTCTCTGCTTCTTTCTCTCCTTGGTCTCTTTTGCAAGCATGTACAGAGGGCATAAAACACTTAGGGTACCAGGATTTATCTGCATTTAACTAAAAACTGGACATTGTGTCACTAACCTTTTCTGTTGTTCATTTATTATCATAAGGAGTCCCAGAATGAAAAGTGTCTCAGAACCTGTGGATAGTGTGGCTCAATCATATTTTCCATATGATTCTTGCATTCACATTACTTATGGCTCTAAGAGTTCTACCAAAATACATTTTTCTATTGAGTGCTGTGTTCATCACTTGTCTTCTTTTTTCTGGATTTCAGCCTATGTTGGTGGGATGGTGACAAGGCCAGTAAGTCAGATATCCATGGGGAAGAAGTGCCCTCCTGGGTCAAGGAGAGAGCTATAGAGAGCAAGCCTGGGCTTGGAGCTCAGTTCTTTTGACTTTTGGCCAAGTGGGTCCATGACCTATTGTCTCCTAGACTGTTAAGTTCTTGAGATGATGAACAATGTCATTCATTCCTTTGTTCATATGTATCTTTCGCACTTAGCATGATGCCTGGCATATGACATATTCTGAATGAATAGTAAGTACAACTTTGGTATTTTACAAGTGCCCAGTAAAGTGAATGCTGACACTTTTACAAGTCTTTATTGGTCAGGATTCTATATGGCCTAAAATGCATGAGAATTGAATATGTGATTTATTCTGTAATATTTGTGTAAGATCAATATAAATTTGATACAGTGATAATAGTGATTTATTCATTTATACATTCATGTGTTTTAGCATGGATTGAGTGCCAGCTCTGTGTCAGGCTTTATTGGGGGGTCAGGGAGATAATTGTTACCATTTGTAATGATTTTCTATCATCTGTAGGAAGTTTCACTAACACACCACTTCTGAATTCTCTCCATGCTTCACTCACCCCTCTCCACAAAGGCAGTAGCTTAATTTGGTTGGTTACTTTAGAATGCCTCAGTAGGGTCCAGTTATCCCCATGGTGTTTGTGGCAAACAGAATCCTATGTGGAGCCTGGAAGGCCTCTAAAGAAGAATCACAGAGCACATCCTCCTGGGCTTTGGAGTAACACTGTGCCCATATTTACTAACAACTAGTCTCCTTTTGAGAAAACTCCCTGAGTTGTTACTGAGTCCTGATAGAGACCAGATATTTGACCAGTGCACCGAATCGGAGCTGCTTATCATGAACTGGCTAGTATCTGATGCACTATGACATAAGGTTGGATGTGTGCAGTAGCAATCCACCATTAAGAGGATAGGGTAGATAGGATCCGGGGCTGCAAGGAGTCAGGAAGGCACAGTCAACTGCATGAGTAGGTAGGATAGACTCCTCTGACCCCTATTATGATATATTATTGTTCCCTTTCCCAGAAATTTAGCTCAAGGAGAGTTCCCTGTGATGAGTTAAACTTGATTCTGGAGACTTCCAGTTTCTAGTTATGATGAAGCAGCTTAGTTAGACACAGGCACAAAAAAATGTATCTATAAAATAATGATTTTATGACACTGGCCTCAAAAAGAGGCAAAACTTGCAGAGGAAAGAGGAGGGAGGCAAGGCTGGTAGAAGAGCCAGAAAGGTAGGAAGGGAAATTCTGGAAAGGGAGGGAGCCCCAGAAGACATGAGCCCCAAAGTCTGTGCATAAAATTTCCCCAAATCCGTGGCAGATTGCTAAACTCCATGTGTGTGAGGTGAGGGGACTCCAAACTTGGTGAAAAAGCTGCTGCTGGAAGTTGGAAGCCCTGAACAGAGATTCCAGCTTCTGTACCCTGCAAGGGGAGACAGTTTGGAATTTGAATTCAGCTTATTTAACTGCTAGCTGAAACAAAAACCACAGAATGCAGAGCATCAAGAACATACCACTTACCATATCCCATATCTAATGCAGTATTCAATGAAACAAGGGTAGTCCAGAGAAGAAGCCAGCAGTAGAGTCAAGGTGAGGTTTAGGGTCAGAGGCTCAGTTTGTGTTTTGGTTAAGAGAAGGGTTGGGACATGAGAGACTATGGACTCTGAAAAACAATCTGAGGGTTTTGAAGGGGCGGGGGTGGGAGGTTGGGGAACCAGGTGGTGGGTATTAGAGAGGGCACGGATTGCATGGAGCACTGGGTGTGGTGAAAAAATAATGAATACTGTTATGCTGAAAATAAATAAAAAATAAATTAAAAAAAGAGAAAGGTTGGGATAGGATTTGGATTAATGTTCAAGTGAGGGAGACACTGAGGTTAAAATGAGGGCGAGGCTTAGGATTGTAGTTTGCATTTAGATTAGGTGTATTGGAAAGGAGTTACAGCAACATCCCCTTTCATACTCAAGTCCTGAAACAACTGAGAAAAGCTAAAAGGGTAAGTAGGGAAAAATACCTTCTTTAAATAAATAATGAAAACTTATATGTTGTCTTGTTCCTATGGCCAAATGTTCCTGCCAACACTTTACTCCAGAATTAGACTTATGTAGCAAAGGCTGTTGGTGCCCACAGCTCTCACCCTTCAGCCCCCTGTAAGTTCAGCTGAGCCTCTGATCAACCACAGGGGAGTACATGGAGACTTTCTACCTCAGTGTCAACAACACCTTTCAGCTTTTCTGCCATAAGACTTCTCCTGAACACTCAGAAGCTCAGTCAGGTAACTCACAGGTATAGCCCAGAATCTAGTGGGAGGTAACTCGCTTGAAGGCAGCCTTCCACCAGTCAACAGTAAGCATCAGCATGCAAAGCTCCTACCTTCTGTGTGCCAGAGAGACAATTCTGAGGTCCATCCTACACTGTACCTCAAGGTCTCTGGCGGGATGAGCCCCAGTTGCTCTCAATGGTCAACAGCCCAAAAATTCTATGTCAGTTTTTCTTTTTTTCCTTGTCTGACTGCCCCTACTCCCTTAGTTTGACTTTATGGATCAACTATGTCTTTGACTCAGTTTTGCAACTTTCTTAAAAATTAGTTTGGTGTATTTGTGGTTCTGCTTTAGGGTTCTCTATTCTTTACATTGACCTGTGTATCTGATCTTCTGCCAATACTGCACTGTCATGATTACTGTGGCTAAATAGTAAACCTTAACATCAGGGAAAATATTATCTCCCATTTCATTCTTCTTGTCAAGATTATTTTAGTCTTGGCTCGTACCTTTCTGTATAAATTTTAGAGTAATATTCTCTGTATCTAT
The DNA here is from genome assembly GCF_964662115.1 of Mustela nivalis. Lineage (NCBI taxonomy): Eukaryota > Metazoa > Chordata > Mammalia > Carnivora > Mustelidae > Mustela > Mustela nivalis. Next base: position 11,606,979 of record NC_139021.1, read on the forward strand.
ATAAAGTTTCTCTGAGATATTTATAGGATTGTGTTAGACCTTTACATCAATTCAGAGAGTTGACATCATTAATATACTCAGTATTCCAGACTGTGAGCACAGTGTACCTCTCCATCTATTTAGATATTCTTTGATTTCTTTCATTAGTATTTTGTAGTTGTCAGCATTATAAGTCCTGAACATAATTTGTTAAGATTTTTGCAATATGCATTTTATTTTTTTGGAGCAATTGTATATAAAATTATATGTTTAATTTGGCTGACAACATGTTCATTGGTGGTATATAGAAATACAGTTGATTTATGTGTGTGTGTGTGTGTGTGTGTTTATGTGTCTGTGTGTTGATATTGTATTCTGTGATTTTGCTAAATTCACTTACTAGTTCTAAGAATGTTTTTGTGCACTCACTAGGATTTTCTACATAGACTATCCTGTCACTTTTAAATAGAGATCACTTTCTTTTTTCTTTCCTGTTGTATATGCTTAATTTTCCCTTTTCTTGCCCTATTGCACTGGCTAAAACCTCTAGTTTCCCATTGAATAAGAATGGTAAGACTGAAAATCCTTGCCCCATTTTTTCCTTCAATTTTAAGGGAAAAGACTCAGTCTTTCATTATTAAGTATAATGTTAGCTGTAGATCTTTTTTTTTTTTTTAAAGATTTAATTTATTTATTTGACAGACAGAGATTACAAGTAGGCAGAGAGGCAGGCAGAGAGAGAGAGAGAGAGAGGAGAAAGCAGGCTCCCTGCTGAGCAGAGAGCTTGATTGCAGGGCTCGATCCCGGGACCCTGGGATCATTACCTGAGCCGAAGTCAGAGGCTTTAACCCACTGAGCCACCCAGGCGCCCTGCAGATCTTTTTTTAATCATATTGAATTCTGTCAAATGCTTTCTTTGCATGCCTTAACACGATGGTGTCATTTTTCTTCTTTAGTCTGTTAGTAAAATGGATTACATTTATTCATTTTCAAATATTGAACTTGTCTTGTACCTCAGGAGTAAACCTCTCCTCATTATCTATAATTCTTTTTATATGTTGCTGATTTCTATTTGCTAATATTTTGTTAAGGGTTTTACATCTACTTTCATGAAGGGTCTGTAGTTTTATTTATTATTTATTTTATTTTTTAGAACTGTCTTTGTCTCTTTGTGGTATCAGGGTAATACTAGCTTCATAAAATAAAATGGAAATGTTCCGTCCTCTTCTGTTTTCTGGAAAAGATTGTGTAGGATTGTTATTGATTCTTTAAATATTTGGTGGAATTCTTCAGTGACATCTAGGTCTGGTGATTACTTTTATGGAATTTTAAAATTATGATCTTACTTTTTAAATAGTTATGTGGATACTCAGATGTTTCACATTGAGTAAGTTGTTGTGTTTGTGTTTTTCAAGGAATTGGTCCATTTAATCTAAGTTTTAAAATTTGTGTGTGTAGATATGTTCTTTTTTTTTTTTTAAGATTTTATTTATTTATTTGACAGAGAAATCACAAGTAGGCAGAGAGGCAGGCAGAGAGAGAGAGAGAGAGAGAGGAGGAAGCAGGCTCCCTGCTGAGCAAAGAGCCCGTTGCGGGACTCGATCCCAGGACCCTGAGTTCATGACCTGAGCCGAAGGCAGCGGCTTAACCACTGAGCCACCCAGGCGCCCCTAGATATGTTCTTAATACTCCTTTATCCTTTTGATAATCTACAGGGTTTCTTGTAATGTCCCTGTTTTATTCCTGATATTGGTGATTTATGTCTTCTTTTTTAGCCTTTGGCAGTTTTGCTAGATTTTTCAACTTTATTAACCTTTTAAAGAACCGGCTCTTTGTTTGCTAATTTTTATCTGACGTTTTTAGTTTAGTTGGTTTCTGTTCTTTATCTCCTTCCTTATTCTTACTTTGTGTTTACATTGTTCTTCATTTTCTAGATTCTTGAGATAGGAGCTTAGGTCATTGATATGAGACTTTCCATACATATATGGAAAAATATATATATATGCATTTAATGCTATAAATTTCCCTCTCAGCACTGCTTTAACTATATATCACAAATTTTGATGTGTAGTAGTTTAATTTTCATTTAGGTCAATGAATTTTTAAATTTCCCTTGAAACTTCCTATCTATGTATCATACTAGTTTTAATATATCTATTAATTACATATATATGTGTAGACATATATATGACAGATCTAGTCTTATAAATACATATATAATTGTATATACATATATATGATATGTATATATAAAATATGTATATGTATATTCAAGGAATGGAATATCCAAGGAACAACTTCATTCAAACTGGTAAAATGACACTAGTAGATTATGATATCTAGACAGATATTACATATACATAGATATCTATTACATTATATGTCATATATATTACATATGTATATTATATATAATATATATTACATATGAAAAATCTGTAGATGATAGATTATAATCTATATAAATATATATTATATAAGTATATAAAATATAGATTATTTATTTGTATAGATGTATTTATGTATCTTAACACAGTCTACTTTAGTTGGAGAGCTTGGACTTCTAGACTTAGAGGTTTAGACTTTTGTTGAGGGGAAATAAGATTGTGCAGTTTTATTATCCTTTTACTTTCTGTGACAGTACATCAGTTTTCATAGACCCAACTGACAGATGAGGATCCTTGGGTTCAGTGAATTCAAATAACTTGTCTAAGATCACTCAGTTTTTTAATAGCACAAAGAAAGTAGGTCATAAAATTTTTGTGTGGTTGAATGAGTCAGCACTAAATTTCTGATTTCTTGACTACCCAAGGTCTGACAGATTTCATAGTCCTGGCTAGAGAAAGTGGAGGCATTTCTTTTCTGCCAAAATCATAGGACTTCTCCCACTTTTCATAAACAACCCTTGGGAGACCTTGACAAGCACAGTGGTCTAATGGAAAATTATTTACTGGTGTTCTTTCTTCTTTAGATGTTTACACTTACTTTATAAGGTCTTTGACATTAAGAAACATGAAGTACATTCCTAATTTAGTGCTGATGGGACACCACTTCACTTCAGCAGTAACCAAATATAGGCAATTTCTGAGGGTCAGCTCAGGGTAAAGGATATCCCAAGACCCATTCCCAGGGCATACAGTTTCTCTACCCTCAAGTTTACAAGTGGGAAGGGCTAAGGTACCAGGGTACCAAAAGATCATACATTGGAAACTCCATTAGATGATACTCATTTTATTTTACCTGTACTTTTGGGAAACATTTAAAGTTAGCAGTTCCTATCAAGTCTTCCAGTTAGTGGCACATTTATCCTCCTTAGAGAGACCCAGTGTAACAGGCATGGAACCCAGCATAAAGGAAGCTTTTGACTTTTTTGTCTCCAGTGATCCTTACCTCATTTCCCAATTGTCTACCTGTTCCCTTGGTCATTGATATGGTCAAAGTGTCCTCCTATAAATCTTGGGCTCCAAGACCTCTTCTCCATCCTCTACTTTAGTTCTTTTACTCTTCCTTGCCCTCTGTCTGTCATTTAGACCTCCACATTCTGGCTCTTCTTTCGGATATCTGCTGCTTCTTGCCTCACATCCCTTGCTGTCCAGCTTGACTCAGTTATGTTATTGTGCTCCAGTGTTTCATGAATATTTTCACATATAGTCATTAATTGCTCCTTGTCTGTACTGTAAAATTCAGCTTTGTCCCAGTTTAGCCTCTCCATTTCTCATTTCAGTATTTAGAGAGTCGAGTTCTTCTTCTTCTTCTTCTTTTTTTAAAAATTTTATTTATTTGAGAAGGAGGGAGGGAAGGAGTAAGAGAGATTATGAGCAGGGGGAGGGGCAGAGGGAGAAGCAGGCTCCCCACTTAGCAGGGAGCCTGAGGTGGGGCTCAGTCCCAGGACCTTGGGATCATGACCTGAGCCGAAGGCAAACGCTTCATTGACTGAACCACCCAGCTGCCGCTAGAGAGCTGAGTTCTGATAGAGAAATCAAACTACCCTGGATATTTGATATCATTACAAATTCAGAGTCTTGGCTGGCTTTTGGTACTTGCAGCAGTTCTGCATTTCTCTATGGTTTATATTGTCTTCCATTGTGTTCCCAGCTCTTTCACATTTACATCCTTGCTCCAACCTGTAGCCTCCGCCACTTTTCTCACTTGTAGTGGGCAGCTTTGCACTTACTTTTGCTGAGATGGAAATTAAGGCCAAAGGTGAGATTTTCCTTAGTTTCATTCTCTGACATTTGTACTCTTATCTTTGTGTACATTCGTACTTTCTTCTCTTTCCTACCCCAGTGGATGTGATGAAATTCCCTCTGATACATGTATTCCCATTATAGTGTATTCTGGATATCATGCTGTTCTGCTTCCTTAGGAACCTTACACTCTAGCCTTACACCCTTTTTTGTTTGTATTTTATGACATTCTTTCTTTCCCTTCAGAATGGAAATATGACCATGTTAAAAAACAAACAAGCGAACACATTATTACGTTCTCACTTTCCCTTTTTAGCCAGTTTTCTTGAAAAATCAGTCCATATTTAGATCTTCATTTTTTTTTTTTTTAAACTCCCCTTCTATTGTCTTACCAATACTTTGGCTTCTGTCCCTACAATATCACTGAAGTCCTCTAAGCACAGCAGTGACCTGAGTATCATGACTTCAAACAATTGATTCTTTTTCAGTTCTTATCTTTTCTTCTATATCTATAGCATGTGGAAATACTGATGGCTTTATCATTTCTTAATTAAATTAAAATAATTTATTTACAAGTAAGTAATGAGTTCACATAGTTCAAAATTTAAAAATGGTACCAGGGAAGACAATCAAATTTTCCTTCCCACCCCCACCCTCTGGTCATCTACTTCCCATACCTGGAGGCACCCACTGTTACCAGTTTTGTGAACAGGTTTAGCAACACAGACAAACATGTGCAAACATGCAGTACACACAAATGCACATACATGCATGTATTCTCCTTACTTTTTTTTTTTTTTTTAAACAGACCTAAACATTTGCTAACTTAGCACGGTCTCTTAGTCATTTTGGTAGATACTCAAAAAACCCTTCCAGGATGTTGTCCAGGTCACAGTGCAACTGATCAGCAATTTATAAGCACTAAGCTTCTTGTGCATCTTCTGAAGCCTGTTTTCTTTCAGTTTTCCTACTCCCTTCTTAGCCCTTTCCCATTCGGCATCCCCTGTGGGCCCCTTTGCTTTTGCATCTTGGGATTTTCAAGGGCTTCATTGCAGCCCACTCCTCTTCTCCCCATCTATCCTTCGGAATGATCATATTAATCTATTATTCAGTGCACACTCATATACGGATGTCATTCTGATTGAGTCTCTGGAGGGACCTCCTTGCTCAGCTTAAGAATAGCATCACCAGGGATGCCTGGGTGGCTCAATTGGTTAAGCCACTGCCTTTGGCTCAGGTGATGATCCCAGGGTCCTGGGATCCAGTCCCGCATTGGGCTTCTTGCTGCGGGGAGCCTGTTCTGTCTCTGCCTCTGCCTATCACTTTGCCTGCGTATGCTCTTTTCTCTCTGATAAATAAATAAAATCTTTAAAAAAAAAAAAAAGAATAACATCAACTCCCTAAGGAAGCCTGGCTATCTTCTGGAGATATCCTCCAGGTGCCTCTGAATCAGTTGGTCCAAAGGGAACTCATCCCCAGCCACTCTAACCCTCCTCCAGTGCTCCACTTCCTACCCGCACACCTGCTGACCTCATGCACGTCGGTTGATATGAATGCCATCAAAATTAACCAGTGAGAGTGAAATAAGTCAAGCAGAGAGAGTCAATTATCATATGGTTTCACTTATTTGTGGAGCATAACAAATATCATGGAGGACAAGGGGTGTTAGAGAGGAGAATGGAGTTGGGGTAAATTGGAAGGGGAGGTGAACCATAAGAGACTATGGACTCTGAAAAACAATCTGAGAGGTTTGAAGTGGCGGGGGGGGTGGGACGTTGGGGGAACCAGGTGGTGGGTATTATAGAGGGCACGGATTGCATGGAGCACTGGGTGTGGTAAAAAAATAATGAATACTGTTATGCTGAAAATAAATAAATCAATTTAATAATAACAAAACAAAACAAAACAAAACAAAACAAAACAAAGCAAAACAAACTAACCAGTGAACCCAACCAGATCTGCAAGCCTTCCCGGTGCCTCCTTTCCCTTTGTTCTCCAGATTCTAACAATCTTCAGGGGTTTAGATGTAAAATCTGTCCCATCAGTTCCTTCTCTCCATTTCCAAAACTCCCTGCTTAGGTCCTCAGATTATTTTTTTACTCAGATTATTGAAAACTTGGCAGCTTCTGCCCCTTTGATTCATCTTCCACAAGGTGTCTGCCAGGGTGAGCTTCTCCAGATCTGCTTCCTCACTGTATTGCCTAGAACCTTACCATGGCTGTCTGTGGATTTTAAGGTGAACAAACCTCATTTTAGTTCACGGTGTTTTTGTGCTGTGTGGAGTAATGTCCCCCAAAGATGTTTGAATCCTAATCCCTGGAACCCCTGGAGGTTACCTTTTATGCAAAATGGACTTTGTGAATGTGACAAAGTGAAGGATCCTGAGATGGAGATTAACTTGGATTACTCAGGTGGGGCAGAGTTCTAATCACAGGTGTCTCTACACTAGAGAAGCAGAGAGAGATTTGGATCCAGAGAAAGTCAGTGTGATGACAGAGGCAGAGACTGGACTGACGTGGTCAGGGCATGCTGGCAGCCTTAGAAGCTGGAAGTGATAAGAAACAGATTTTTCCCTGGAGACTCCAGAAGAAACCAGCTCTGCCTGCACCTTGATTTTAGCCCTGTAAGACTCATTTTGGACGTCTGACCCTTAGAACTGTGAGAGACTAAATTTGTGTCATTTGAAACCACTAGCTTTGAGGGACTTTGTTAGAGCAGCAATAGGAAACCCATACAGTTCTTTTTGCTATTAGTCCTTGCCCCTTTCCTCCAAAAATTCATCAGTCCTAACCACTCTGAATTTCTTTTCTATTCTGAGCACATATGCTCTTTGAAGACTTCACTCCATAAACTTCTATTGAAGGCTTTCTTCACTTTTATCCAAATACATTACATTTCTTTAAATTCCTCTCAAGAGTCTCTTTTGTTAGAAAGCCTTCTCTAACCTCCAGTGTGATTTCAATTCCCCTCATCCGTGTTCCCAGTAAGGCACCTCTCTTCATTGGACTGTAGTTACTGACTTACCACTCTTCTCCTCTTGGACCTGAGCTACTCAAGAGCAGATAATGGGTCTTATCTGAACTTGTAGCCCCTGAGCCTGGTGCAGTGCTTGGCACATATATCTGCCCCTTAGTTAATGGTTTTTGGGAAGAGAAATAAAGTCAAATTGAGCTGGGCAAATTCTGATGCTGTTCAGTATGTCAGTTGCAAACTTCCCTTTGCCCTGGGTGGACAGACTAGGAGTGGAAGAAGCCACCTACAAGACACGCTCATCAACCCACTTGTTTTTCACCTTTGTGAGTGGCTGTACTGCCACAATATTCAGTGAAAACAGAAGCAGTCCATGGTCTGGGATGTTGATGGTCTGCTGTGGGGTTGAATGTGTATTGTTGGGATGTGGGTGGGGTAATGAAAGGAAGGTGTGGGCTGAGAACCAGGAAACCAGAGTCCTAGTTGTGACATTGACACAGACCCAGTATGAAAAGAGTCTCTTTGTTCCCAGATAGCCTATTACTTCAGTCTTTAGGTGGAATATAAATTTCTTCAAGATTTAAAGTTTAATTCATATTTATTACATTTATTCAGCCAGTCTAGACATCTGGATGAAGTTAGATATTCACATATTTTTCCCGATTGCTCTAATGAGGGTAGCACAGTTACCTTCTTGTTGGTCAGATATTCTGTTAGCTTCTCCCATTTTCAGTAAAGCTCATGTTACTCTTTCCCTCACTTTCCTTATGATTTTCAGACCTATTCTTCCTTTATACTCCAGGAAATTTAGAGGATAAGCTTTAGTCTTGTTTTCCATTTTGTATTGCTCTCTCCCCCTTCTTTCTTCCCAAGTACGCTCTGTGCTCTCATCCAGGAGAGAGTTCATGCCTGCAGCCTGGTTGTGATTTCTGATCCACAGAAACTGTGAGGTAATAACTATTTGCTGTTTCAAGCCACTAAGATTTGGAGTACTCTTTATGCAGCTGGTTGAGAAACATTGTGTGTATATTGTGGTGCTTGTAACAGGCGCTGGAATACAGGGGGTGCTTGTTAAAACCTGCCACCGTACCCCATCTGCTGTGTCCTTGCGCTTTCTCTGAGAGTCAGTGTTCTGGGGGAAGCAGGAAGAGCCCACAGTAGGAGACAAGACTCAGGATCTAGAGTTTGTCCTGCCACCAGCAAGGTAGTCTTGGTTTTCCACCTGAACTGGAAGTTGGTTTGTTAAAATTGGCAGCATGTTGCAATCATCTGGGAAACCTTCCAAGATGCCTGAATGCTAACTATATCCTACCCACAACGATTCCCATTTAATTGTTGTAGATGTGATTTAGGTATTGAAACATTTAAAATCTCTGTAGGTGATTATAGTATGTAGCAAAGTTTAATGACCGTTGCCTTAGCCTAGAGGTTCTCAGATCGTGGTCACCTGGGCCAGCTCTATGGGCACTACCTTGTGGATTTGTTAGAAATGCGGCATCTCATGCCCTTCCCCAGACCTACTGAACCAGAACCTGTGAGATGGGGCACAGCACCCTGTGTTCAACAAGCCCCTCCAGTGATTCTGATGTTTTCTCAAGTTCGAGGGCCAGTGCTCAGCTCAGTCTAAATGGTTCCCGAGCTGCTTCCAGGTCAGAAGTGTGTGCGCCTATGTCTTCTGCCCTGGGGCTCCGTGTCAGGCTCTCTCACCTTCCTCCTCTTCACCCAAAGCATACAGCCTATCAGATTTTGAGCTGTATGTTCCTGTCCCCCAGACTTGAAGATTCAGGTCTTCTAAAAGCCTAGAATTTTCCTGATGCGGCAGTTTTATTTGTGTGTTAACTGGTGTCCAGAGCTCAAGTTTTGGAGAAACCTAGATGGTTATAAGCCTGTCAACAAACATTTTAATTCCGTGGAGGGTGCTTTTCCTCAACTGTCTCATTCTGACATTATCAAAGACTCAAGTGTGCTTGGGGGAGCCTAGAATCTTCTCACCAGTTTAAAAAAAAAAAGTAAAAATAAAAGGCAGAAGAAATGACATAGATACTGGGGTCTAAAGGACTTGTCAGTTCAATATAAATTTACCAGATTCTGTCCGTTTGCCTTGCTTGCTCACAATGGATAGTTGGTATATTAATACAGCGAAGATCAGATGAAAACAGTCCAGGAAGAAACAACAATAATGACTTTCATACAAGGAGTGGTGTCTGCTGATGACTGGACTAGATTTTGATGGACCACCAGGTTGGGAAGTGCTATTTTCATCAGCTTAGTGGGCCCCTTCCCTTTGGCCAGCTATGTGAATTCATCAATTCCACATTAGATTTCAGGAGGGAGCTTGCATTTTGGGAGTTACTGGTTTACAGCAGTTTTTCAAAAATAAAAGAAAATTAATATTTAAGTTCCTTGATAAAACTTTAATGTGGGTTAGATTGACATTTGCAGAAAAACTCTCTGCAAATATATATGTCATCTATTGGCTTTCTACCAACATTTAATGCAGCGTTGGTCAAGAATCTTTCTAAATAGGCTGGCATCTTTCCTTTTGTGTGTATATTTTATCTCCTGTGCATGTTTTAAAAATATATATGCATACATAGAGATTGGTGATACAGATAGATGCACATATGAGTTTATCCCCTTCTTATGTTTATATACATAATTTGGTCTTTACAACTTGGTGGTGTAGCCAGGTTTGTACAATAGAAATACTATCTTTTGTTATTTATTAGTACCCAGGGACTGGCACTTGGCACTTGCTCAGGGCTTTATATTCATTGCCTCTTATCCTTGCAGTGACCTCACCAAGATGATTATTATTACTCGCATTTTACAGAGAGAAAAATTGAGACTCAGAAAGAGAAGGTCAGTAAGTGGTAGATATGGGGCTGGCATTGACACCACATCCTTATGGTCCGACACCACCATGTTGACAAAACCACAGAGAGGACGGATCCCGGGCCACCTGCTCTCCCTCCTACCAGGGATGGTGTGATAGTTATTTAGCAGGCATTCTATCTCCAGGTGCTTTGTCCTCGGAGATGTTGCCACAGCAGCAGTCCATGCATGCTAGAAGACCATGGGGGCAGTGTTAATAAAGTGCTGAGGAAACGAATGATGAACTGGTTGTTTATCATCACGTGGTTTGCCTTCTAAGTAATGAGGCAAGAAGCAGACTTCCTCAGGCATTCGGGAACTTCTGGAATACAATACCAATGAGGACTTCTTTGGAAAGACTTAAGAGTTTGTTTCTTGATGAAAATCTAACCAAACAAAAGATCCCAGGTACCAAGGGGCCCCTATAAAAAGCTGGCTTTGCAGTTACTGCTCTTGTTTTTTAGAAAGTTCTTAGAATCACTAGACCCCCCTGGGTAAAGTATCCTGGCTCACTCCGACACTCTCCCCTCAGCCTCGCTCACTCACTGTCTTTTTATTCATTACATTTGTCACATCCCACGTATTTCCTATGTGTGTGCATGTGGAGAGATACGGGATATTTATTACCCGTCTCTTGCCCTGAGCTCCATGAGAGCAGGGACTCCGTTTAGTTTACTGCTGTATGCTTAGTGCGGTGAATGGTCCTGGCACATGACAGGTGCTCAACAGATAGCAGTTGTATACCTTATAATGTACAATTAAAACTGTATAGTGGTTTTAGAATAACGTGCAAACGCTCAAACTTTGACAAAGTAGACATAGTAATATAATTACTAAAATGTGAGAGGGAAGGGGTATGGCAAGTTTGAAACAAAGGAATTATGTGAATCCTCTTTGAAACCAAGGGTATAGCAGAATGTTGAATGTTTGACTTCAAAGGGCTTCTTAATATTTTGTAATCTTTTTTTTCTTCAGCTTTAGAGGACTCTCTTATGAGTTAACAAATCTTTCAGATAAGAAACATTTAGTTTAGGAATTTGCTTGTGTTTTTCCCTGTATTCTTTTTTTTCTTTAATAAATTCAGATGAAATTAAACATCACACTTTTATTCAAAATAGCATTTATATTATGAATCCGTTTTTAAAAAAATTCTATTAGTATATCTGTGTATTCACGAACTACCCATCATCTTTATTGTCCCTTTCTAATAATGCATGATAGGTTGAGGATTGGATTGCTTTCCACCAGCTGTGGGCAGTACTTATTTGTAGGTGATGAGATGTTGGCTAATTTTTCCCTTACTGACTTCTACCACTGAGAGTTTGTGTCCCTCTCCTCAATTCATATATTGAGATCCTAACTCCCAGTGTATTTGGAAGCGGAGCCTTTGTGGGGTGATTAGAGAATTCATGAAGCCTCCGTAATGGGATTAGGGTTCTTATGAGAAAAGACATAGAGTTCCTCTTTTCTCTCTATCACATGAGGGTACAAAGAAGAGAGAGCACTTTGTGAAGCAGGGAGAGAGAGAGCTCTAGAACCCGACCATGCTGGGCACCCTGATCTCAGACTTCCAGCCTCCAGAGTTGTAAAACATAAATTTCTGTTGTTAACGCACCCAGTTTATGGTTTTTTGTTTAGTGGCCCAAACTAAGACATTTCTTTATGCTTATGTGGTATGACTTACATTCTTCATAATTAGCACATAATTTTCTTTATAAAAGACTGAAGTTACTATTCTTATGGTTAATTTATCTAATATTTCAAATATTAACAAATATTTCCTGGGCAGTGAATATAGGGGAAACACTGTGTTAGTTGCAGTGGATGGCAGTCTAGTGAAAGGTATTTTTTTGTTGTTGTTGTTTTTAAACATCTGTCCCCATGGGCTAAAATGTCATCACGTTGTGGTGTAGTAATCCATGTCTGTGATGATGGTCTTGAAACCTGAAGAAAAACACACAAAAATTTATTTTCGGTAAGTAAGTATGTATAGCACTCATCACATATATCTTGTCTATCTGCTTTGTGACATGTGTGTTTTTAAGTTACACCCACAGATTGCTGTTCAGACACATCTTGTGACTGGCACAGGGCTTCACAGCTACTGAGCAGTAAAGCCAGGCCAAAGCCCCATGTTATTCCAAGGAAATTTTTTTTTCCTTACACTCTGTTGCGGTATGTGGGGAAGCATATGGTATGTTTGAAAGATTTTCATAAAAATCATTGTTAAGGAAAAAGACTATGTTTCTCTTCTCTTAAAGACACTGTTGTGTTGAAAATCTCATTTCTGTTATAAATGGGGCTTTATTGTTCTTAGCATCATCAACATAGGGCTTTCTGTGTGTCATTTCATGAATTTCAGACAGCCCTGTGGGGTGGGTAGTGTGCCTGGCCCCGTAGAACAAACTCGAAGAACTCAAGGAGGAAAGACATGCCCGGGCTGAGATGAAAGTCCAGGCAGACTGACTCTGGTGCCCACATCTTAATCATTCTATGTTCTTTTCCCAACCAGAAAAAAGGCAGTCCCTCATTCGAGGGCACACCTGCCACTGGGTCAGAATAGATCCTCAACTGCTTACCTCATTCCTCTTCCTCTGTGGCTTTTCCCAGCCTGTTTTATTGGCTGGGTTTGGGGGAGACGCATTTGAGAATCCAGCTCTTAGCTAAACAGCACCTTTCAAAATCCTATGGTCTTCTATCCTGGGATCTGTTTTCCCTACCCCTAATAATCTATCCTGGTTGTCCTCATCACTTGATTGGCCATAGTTGAAATTGGACTGAACCTGATGCCTCTGCAGTGTCTTCAGCCTCTGGAGAGAGGCTTGCTGTGGTGACAGGTGTCCTTACACTGGTTGGTTCCTGCTGCCTTTCAGAATCAAGAGTCTTCTTTTTGGAAGGTGCTGATTTGTCATGCTTCCTAGCCCCTAGGCACAGATTAAACACAATTACAGAATTTATTGCTTTATAATCATTATTTACCTGGGGCTTTCCAAACAATAAACCCTAAATTGCTTTCCCCAAAGGTCAAAAGCAATTTTTCCTTCTCCTTGCAAGGGTCTTAATGACTTTGTACAGAACAGAATCCATACATAGGAGGAGTCTGTGAATATGGAAAATAACTGGTTATTTTGAAATGTGAACATACCGAATTCCTGAATTTAAAAAATTTTGTTCTGTGTTTAGACTTATAAGAAGTCCACTCTAGCGAAATGTGCTGGACAGCGATAGTTGTATTTATGTGTTACCATGTTCAGATCGTCCAGGTTAACATGCCCATGTGTCTTAGGTCAGGCTGTGGTAAGAAAATACCACCGACGGGGGCTTCAGCAAGGAATGCTTATTTTGCAGTTCAGGAGCCTGGGAAGTCAGAAATCAAGGCGCAGATAGACCTTGTTCCCTGCGATTCCCTTCGCTGGGTTGCAGGTTGCTGTATTCTTGCTGTTCCTCACATGGTTCAGAGAGAGTGCGCGCCAGCTCCCCGTGGGAGCGTGACAGTAAGCAGGAAAGAGCTCCCTGGTCTCACCTTCTTTTCTTCCTTCTCTTTTATTTTTCCTTTCCTTTCCTTTCCTTTCTCTCCCTCTTTCTCTTCTTTCCATAAGATTTTATTTATTTATTTGACACACAGATAGAGCTGCAGGCAGAGGGAGAAGCAGGTCTCCTCCCGTAGAGCAGGGAGCCCAACGTGGGGCTTGATCCCAGGACCCTGGGATCATGACCTGACCCCAAGACAGCTGCTTAATTGACTGAGCCCCAGGTGTCCCTCTCTCTTCCTTTTCTTATATGGACACTAATCCCATTCTGGGGGCCCCACCCTCATGACCTCATCTAAGCCTAATTGCCTCCTAAGGACCCCATCTCCCAAGTACCATCACAATGGTGGGTAGGACTTCAAGGAACTGAAGTTTGGGAGGGCCGAAACATCCAGTGCAGAATATCATGGGATGGGTGAGAACTGAGAACAGGTAGGTGAAACGGCACAAGGAAGCATCCATTAGAGACAAACCTGCACACCCAGTTGCCTTCTTTCTGGTTAGAGCAAGGTGCTTCTCCTAGAATGGTAGAGAGGTTGTGAAGACTACCAAAGAAGATCCTGTCCTGAAGAGGGGAAATAATGGATTCGGAATGGCAAGGCATGAGACCTGGGATTTCTCAGACCTCCAAGAGGAGGCTACTCTAAGGCAGAAATGGCAGATGGGGATTGTGTGTGCTGTCTTTCTCCTGCCTCACGCTTCTAATACTTACTGTGGAAACACTGTGTTCTCCCTCTCTGTGCAAACTCAGAATCATTTGTATCCCACTTCTCTAGTTGTTATTTTTTTAAATTTAATTTTATTTATTTTTTATTTTTATTTTTTTTTTTGGATTTGTGGCTTTTTAAAAAATTTTTTTAATTTTTTATAAACATATATTTTTATCCCCAGGGGTACAGGTCTGTGAATCGCCAGGTTTACACACTTCACAGCACTCACCAAAGCACATACCCTCTCCAATGTCCATAACCCCACCCCCCCCTTCTCCCAACCCCCCTCCCTCCAGCAACCCTCAGTTTGTTTTGTGAGATTAAGAGTCACTTATGGTTTGTCTCCCTCCCAATCCCATCTTGTTTCATTGATTCTTCTCCTACCCACTTAAGCCCCCATGTTGCATCACCACTTCCTCATACTGGGTATTTACCCTAAAGATACAAACGTAGTGATCCGAAGGGGCACGTGCACCCGAATGTTTATAGCAGCAATGTCCACAATAGCCAAACTATGGAAAGAACCTAGATGTCCATCAACAGATGAATGGATCAAGAAGATGTGGTATATATACACAACGGAATGCTATGCAGCCATCAAAAGAAATCTTGCCATTTGCGACAACATGGATGGAACTAGAGCGTATCATGCTTAGCGAAGTAAGTCAAGCGGAGAAAGACAACTATCATATGATCTCCCTGATATGAGGAAGTGGTAATTTTAGTTTTTAATGTTCAAAGTTTTAATAGCAAAAAGTAAAATAACCCAAATGTCAAGGAAAAAAAGAATTGGTATTATCAAACATCCAGACAATGAAATAATATACATCCATTAAGAATGTTGCTGAAATGGGGTTCCTGGGTGGCTCAATCAGTCAAGCTTCCGACTCCCGATTTCAGCTCAGGTCATGATCCCTGATCCCAGGACCCTGGGATCCAGCCCTACATTGGGCTCGCTGCTCACCCTGAAGCCTGCTTCTCCTTCTCCCTCTGCCCACCTCTCTGCTCACTTGTGCTCTCCCTCTGTCAAATGAATGAATAAAATCTTTTTTTTTAAGTTGTTGAAATGCATGTATTCACATGCAGTCATGATGTACTAATTTAAAATGCAAGTTACAAAAAAAAAAAGAGTTGGTCTAATCTTCTTAAAAATGATATACTGCCGGGAGATCATGGTTGCTGGGGGGAGGGGGTTTGGGAGAAGGGGGTGGGATTATGGACATTGGGGAGGGTATGTGCTTTGGTGAGTGCTGTGAAGTGTGTAAACCTGGTGATTCACAGACCTGTACCCCTGGGGATAAAAATATATGTTTATAAAAAATAAAAAATTAAAAAAAAAATGATATACTGCCAGGATGCCTGGATGGCTCAGTCCGTTAAGTCTCTGACTCTCGACTTCGACTCCAGTCATGATCTGTGGGGTGGATCTCATCCTGGGCACGGAGCCTGCTTGGGATTTTCTCCCTCTCCCTCTCTCTCTGCCCCTGCTCCCACTTGAGCACACACATTCTCTAATAAACTTAAAAAAATTATATACTGTGCACACATTTATACATAACATATCTAAAAGAATATTATGAGAGTCTAATGTTTGCTGCAGATTGAATTGTGTCCTCCTCATTCAAATTCATATGTTGAAGCTTCAATTCCACTGTGATTGTATTTGGAAAGAGGGCTCTTAAGGAGGTAATTTCAGTTAAATGAGGCCATAAGAGTGGGGCCCTAATCCAATATAACTAGTGTCCTTAGAAGAGGAATAAACATGCTAGGAGTGGTGGTCACAGAGGAAAGGCCGTCTCTACTAGTTATTAACTAACAACTAGAGATGGGTGGTGCATTGGCCCCAGACTGAGTATGGAAACATGGTTTCTCTGGATCAACCCCTCGTTCCTGGGAGGGCTGCTCTAGTCTCTTAATATTTGCTTCTGGATGACTACGACAGGCCTCGTGCCTTTTACCTCGAGGCTTCCTGACTTTCTGAATCTCACCCACTCTCACTTCCCACTTTGAGGAAGTAAATGTTCACTCCCTTTGGGTGAGTCACTGCTCTTCCACACTCATGTGCTTGGACAGCAGACCAGCTCAGTGGGTGGAAGAGCTCTTTGCCTCTCGCTAACCTTGGCTTTCTAGTAGAATGCTGATGAATAGTAGGCATATGCAGTCACGTACCTGGATCTCAGAATCACTTTGCTGACTAAAAGAAGCAGATGTTAAAAAAAAAGTGCAGGAATGCCTGGGTGGCTCAGTGGGTTAAGCCTCTGCTTCTGCCTGGTTAAGCCTAGCCTCCATCTGGAGTCCCACATCGGGCTCCTTGCGCGGCAGGGAGTCTGCTTCTCTCTCTGCCTCTGCCTGCTTGTGCTCTCTCTCTGACAAATAAATAAATAAAATATTTAAAAAATTTTTTAAAAATGCATAGTGTTGAGTCTATAACTGCAAAGTTCTGAGAAGTGTGAACTAGTCTATGGTGAGGAGAACCCACATTACTGTTTGCTGAGAAATGGGGCAGAGGGCACAGGGAGCACAGAGGGGAGGAGGGAGGCATTGTGAAACAGTGTGAAGAAACTTTCAGGGGTAATGGTTTTGGCCATTAGCTTGATTGTGGCAGTTCTTTTACTGGTATACACACATTTTTCAAAATTTAGCAAATTGTTTGATCCTTTTGGGTTTTGCTTTTAAGCTTTGTTAAAGCAACATAGAGAACCATTTCTTCTAGGGTTATTTTTCCCCATTACTGAGGCAAAGCTATTCAAAGTATTTTACCCAATACTCCATGAAATATGAGATTTTCCACTCTGGCTATTGGGAAAAAGAATTGTTCCTGGCCCCATGTCAGCTGTGGGGAATGGTTTCTGTCCTCACACCCATGTCCTGGTGAGTAAGTACCCAGTGTAGGACCCTACAGGGGACCCTGTAGCTCACTGGGGCTCTCTGTCCATGCAGCTCTCTCTTCTGTACTCTGTTCTCCAAATTCTTGCCCTTGTGGTTTTCCCACATTCTCAGCTCCACTGTCTTGAATCCATGAGACCACCAGCCTGCAGTGGACTTCTCTTTTTCTCCTCTCTGTGCCATGGTTGAAAACTCCAGGCAGTGCTCTGGGGCAGCTGCAGCGCTGGTCTCATTCACTCTCATCCTCTCACAGATTGCTGTCTTCATGGCCTTATGGTCAATGTCTCAAGAAATGCTGTGTCATGCATATGTTGGTTTTTCAGTTGTTTCAGGTGGGAGGTAAATCTGATCCCTGTTACTGTCTTGACCAGAAATTTACATCTTCTTTTCCTTTGGATTTATGAGATAGGTTGGGTCATTTAATGAGGGATTCCCTTTGAATTCTGTTTTTTAGAAATTGCCTTTAAATGGTAGTTTTCAGGATGCTTTCTCATTGGGCAGCTTTCTCCTTTCCTGTCCCCATTGCTTAGAGAAGAGAGTTGAATCACACTGAGAATCTCCCTTGTCTTAATATTTGGCAGCATAAAGGGAATATTCTCAATTTGGAGGCTTATACACTAAATCTAACCTAAAGGAGTGTGTGTGTGTGTGTGTGTGTGTGTGTGTGTGTATTTGTATTTGCCTGAACAGTCTTTAAAAAACTGAATTAATTTCCAACATTAAAGTTCAGGAAATTTTCCAAGGATATCTGGATTTCTGGCTTCTCTCGAAAAGCCAGAAGACCTGACCTCTTTGGCTCATGTTCCCACATAGTACCATTGGTCTAAATGTATTAGCAGCTGCCCCTTTTTGAAGGACTGGGTACGCTGTGTTTTGACATTGGCCTCCCCAGGCTCAGGACCAGTTGCTCTTTCTTTGACATATTTCACAACCAGGCTTTGAAAAAGACTTTCTGGTGCGTTTGTAAATTGTCTTTATCCCTTTTGGACAAGCACTTTGTACCAAGAGAACCTATAAGCTAGAAGCCTATAAGATAGGTGACTAGCTTCATGGGTTATAGTTCATGGATGAAGTGCCTGTTCTTGGGTTGATCAGCTTTGTTCACAGTATTGTAGATCATATGATCAACATAAAAGATTTTCTGCTTGCCAGGTACTTACAGTAGAATGGATTTCTCTCCATTACTGCATCTAATTCTCTGTATACACTATCTAGGACATAGAATGTGTTCAAGTAATAACTTTACAATAAGGATGATAACAAAAGCAATAATAATTACAACAGTAATAGCTACCCTTTGTCAAGCACTTACTGTTTTCCATGTACTTTACACAAATTAACTCATTTTATCCCCATAATAACTCCAATAATTATGAACTCTTTTTCCCCCTCATTTCAAGGATGAGAAAACACTGTCACAGAGTGTTAGTGACTTCCCCAGGGTCATGGTAGGTCAGGAATGAAATTCAACCCAGGAAAGGTCAGATTCCAAAGCTTTTTGCAGTGAGGCAGAGGGAAAACCAAGGTCCATCAAGATGGGTATGTTACTCAGCACAGGCCTGTGGAGTAGGACTTCTGTCTGCATGTTGTGGGAGCCTCTCAGGGAAGCTGGAGTTCAGGGAGATCAGAGTGGCTCCCAAGTTAGGCGGCAGTTTTGCGTCTTGGAAGCAGCACAGCTTCTGGTCCCTGAGACAAGGGTCCCAGGCCATTTACTTGCTGTGCGACCTTAGAGACTTACTTGGTCTCCGTGAACTGCGGGTTCTTTTCCTCAAAATAGAACAGTATCCTGCCATGGTATTACAGGTTCATTTGGGGTGGTCTGTGTGAAAATTTATCAGATCATTCGGGAGCAATCAGAGCAGGGCTGTGCAGGGGGTTCACAGGGACTAAGACATGTATGTTTTGTAGGATATAATAGACTCTCAGCCAGTGAGAACTATTCAGGTTCCATAACTCTCTATCTGCAATTCCTAAACACAAAATACTCTGAAAATTAAAGTTTAGTGCCAGATGGATTTGGGGGTAAAATCTGACCTGAGCTAATAGGAGGCTGTTTCTGAGTTTTATACCAGTTAGATTTGTTAAGGGGGTCCTGTGAAACAGAGAGACACACACCCCATGCCGTATCATATCATGCCACTGAGGTCTGAAAACATCTGGATTCTGAAACTCCCCCGGCCTCAAGCATTGTGGATAAAGCAGGGCAGACTGGCCTTCCTGTTGTTATCTTACACGTGCCTTCCGTGTTGTGTGATGAGTCTCCACAGAACTGACAGCCTCTCCTCTTCAGCTTGTTCTCTCTAACCTGCAGCATAAATGCTTGAGACATGGTTGGTAAATTATCAATGCATATCGATTAAGCGGATAAAAGGATGTAGGGCCTTGGTGATGAAGAAATTAGACATAGAATCCCAGAGAACAGGGGCCAGAGGATGCATTGTTTTTTCCCTTTCTCTTAAGTCTTTTAAAGAATTCTAAGTGGTTTGAGGGGCCCACATCATTAACTGGTGGAGTGGGAGGAAGGGCTGGAAGCAGCCCCAGAATCCTGAAAAGGCTGTTCAAGGAGCAGTGCTGGCAGCCCTGCCCTGCTTCGTGATTCCATCAAGGAGCACAATTGCCTTTTTTGGAGGGCTGGCTCGGCCACAGCTGGTGTTAGAAGCTTTGCAACCATAATGCAAGGAAAAGCTGGGAAAAATCCCACAAAGTGAAATTGTATCTGCCTGTGGTCAAGTTGGGACTCCAAATTTGGACAGTGGAATTTGGTGGGAAAATGGGAAATGCATCAGGGGTTACACAGTGAACCTAAGATTTATCACTGCAGCAAGTGGCTATTTCCAGAGAAACCAGCTCATCGCGGTGATATTTCTGCAAAGGAGGAGAGGGGGAGGGACCCACAGTTCACTGCTGATGTGATCAACCTGTTAAAATCTTCGAACAAATGGAAAAATCAAAGTTGTTTCACGATACCTTTCAGATCACTGCACACCAGGATATATATGAACATTTAAAAAGCATGAAACCAATTCATTAGAACATAAAATACTAGAGACAGTTGAAGGAGTTGGATTAGGTGCCCAAATTGTATGTCGCTAGGCTTCTGTTTAAAGCTATTTAAGTGTATCCCAGGTGGTGGGTATTATAGAGGGCATGTATTGCATGGAGCACTGGGTGTGGTGAAAAAATAATGAATACGTTTTTCTGAAAATAATTAAATTAATTTAATTAAAAAAAATAAATGTATCCCAGTGAGAGAATTGGCGGCTAGGAATGGACAGCTCAGCCCAGGGTTTGAGGGTATCCAAGACCTGAAGTGTGGACCGGCTCAGCTCCCCTTCAGCTCTGTGACATTGACTTTGTTAGGTAACCTCTCTGAGGCTCAATTTTTAGTCTGCAGCACGGAGCCTCTAATACCTGCCCGAGTTTGTTAAGGGCAACTATGAGAGATCTTTGCCAGATGCCATTCCGACGTCATACCCAACGGGGACCTGGGGAAGCCACTGTCACAATAACCTGCCCTCAGTGTTAGAAATGTTCTCACCAAACATGCAACAGTAAGCCGAGGTTGGCAGCGCAGGTGCTGGCTGATTCATAGCATTTAAGAATCAGGGTATATTGTGTAAAATTCTGGAATTCTGGTTTCTCCTGGAAGACTGGAAGCTCTGGAAATGCTGGTCCTCATAGCAGTCTAGCACCACTCAAAATCAATGTCCAGAAAGAAATGGGGACAATGGAGCAAGGACTTTAGTGAACCCCAGAGTACACTGGATTGTGTCTGAAGGGTCCCAGTCAGTTGACTTCATCCTTACCCACTCACATCGTCGGCTTTGCTCATGAGAGCATTGGAGATCTTGATGCTTGCTTTAAAGTGCTTGAAACTTCAGGGAAGACTATAATGATTGTGGAGGAAATTAAAACATTAAGCAGTTACAGAACACAAATATCCGAATTGAAATTTATCGTATTAAAAGGCCCTGGTAATTTCATTAGACTGATCACAGGGGACAACAGAAATCCCAGATGCTTCCTAGGGGGATAAAATGGGCAGAAGGTTGAGAAGTTTTTCAGATTTAGAATTCAAAGCAGTAGCTGCAGATTGCTGATTAGGCGGTGCATAGCCTGTGCTGTCTAGGCTTGGGCTCAACAAGAAAACATTCTGTATTATCATGATATCGAAATCTTATTCAAGAATTTGAGGACGGTTAATAATACTAGCCCACAGAAACCTGTCATTTGTTTGTTACAAACACACCTCTGACTTCCTGTCTCCCAAGTTCTCCCTGTTTTTCCCCGACCGATGTATCTCTTCCCTTTTCTGTAAAAATACTCTATACTCCAGATGTTCCAAACCATTTTGTCCCATGGATCTTTTTGCTAGTCAGGTGAAGCTTATGAACCTCTTTTTGGAATACTTTTTAAAAAAAATCTATCAGATGATATCTGTTGTAATAAATGTGAAATAATATGGTATTATAATACATATTATAATGTATATCATATTATTCAGTATGCATTATAAAATTTAAAATTCAGGGGCACCTGAGTGGCTCAGTGGGTTAAGCCACTGCGTTTGGCTCAGGTCATGGTCTCAGGGTCCTGGGATCGAGTCCCACAGCTTGGAGCCTGTTTCCCTCTCTCTCTCTGCCTGTCTCTCTGCCTACTTTGTGATCTCTCTCTGTCAAATAAATAAATAAAGTCTTTAAAAAAATTTAAATTCATCTTGGTGGACAGTCCCTTTAAGGATTATGTAGTGTCCTTCTATATCTCTGACTACAGTCTTTAGTTTAAAATCTAATTTATCTGAAATGAGGATCGCTACCCCGGCCTTCTTTTGAGGCCCATTGGCATGAAAAATGCTTTTCCATCCCTTCACATTCAGTCTGGGTGTATCTTTAGGTTCAAAATGGGTCTCTTGTAGACAACATATAGATGGGTCCTGTCATTTTATCCAATCTGCAACCCTGTGCCGTTTTATGGGCGCATTTAGGCCATTCACATTGAGAGTCATTATTGATAGATACGTTTTTATTGACATCGAGTTACCTTTGAAGTCTTTCTTTCTGTAGATTGTCTCTATATTTCTGTTCAATGCTATTCTTAGGATTTTTCATCTTTTATAGAACCCCCCTTAATATTTCCTGCAGTGTCGGCTTGGTGGTTGCATAGTCTTCTAAGCCTTGCCGGTCTTGGAAACTCTTTATCTCTCCCTCCATTTTGAATGTCAGACTTGCTGGATAAAGTATTCTTTTTTTTTTTTTTTTTAAGATTTTTTTTTATTTATTTATTTGACAGAGAGAGAGAGATCACAAGTAGGCAGAGAGGCAGGCAGAGAGAGAGAGAGAGGAGGAAGCAGGCTCCCTGCCCAGCAGAGAGCCCGATGCGGGACTCAATCCCAGGACCCTGAGATCATGACCTGAGCTGAAGGCAGCGGCTTAACCCACTGAGCCACCCAGGCGCCCCTGGATAAAGTATTCTTGGCTGCATGTTCTTCTCATTTAGTGCCCTGAATATATCTTGCCAGCCTTTTCTGGCTTGCCAGGTCTCTGTGGACAGGTCTGACGTTATTCTGATGGGCTTTCCTCTGTAAGTAAGGAGCCTCTTTGCCCTAGCGGCTTTCAAGAGATTATACCTACAATTAAAATTCCTCAATTTGACTATCAGGTGTCGTGATGTTTTTTTGGAATGTATAATCTTGGGTAAAGACCGTTCAGCCATGAACGCTGGTTCCATTCACGAGATTGGGAAAATTTCATGAAGGACTTGTTCCACTATATCTTCTAGACTTCTTTCTTTCTCCTCCCCTTCAGGGATTCCAATAATTCTGACGTTGGAATGCTTCATGGCATCATTTATTTCCCTGATTCTGTTTTCGTGGTTTCTAAGCTGTTCGTTCCAGGCTTCCTCCTGATCCTTTCTCTCTGTATGTCCTCCAGATCACTAATTCTATCTTCTGTCTCAGTTATGCTAGCTTTGAGAGAGTTTAGATTAGATTGGAACTCATTGAGAGCATTGTGAACCTCCTCCCTGGTAGCTTTAAGCTCCACCCTAATATTGTGAACATCATCTCTGGTCACTTTCAGGTTGGCCCTAATCAATTCCTTTTGGTCATCCATGGCTCTCTCCAACCTAGCTATTGCCTGGATAATTGTTAGCCTGAATTCTCTTTCCGACATATTGTCTATGTTGATAGCCATTAGCTCTGTTGCAGAAGGTCCATCCTCTGTATTTTTCTTCTGTTGGGGATTCCTCCTCCTTGTCATTGGTGGGAGATGACTGAACAGATGTAGCTGAATGTATCAACTGTGGTGCAGTCAAGGTACACCCTGGAACACTTTTGAGCAATCAGGATTCTCCACCCAAATGAGAGACAAAAGAAAAGAAAAAGAAAAAAAAAAAAGAGAGAGAGAGAGAGACAGGAAAGAAAGGGAAGATGAAAGAGAAGGTTCAGCCCAAATGGGCCCCAAGGTAAGATTTATGGAGTAGACAAACAAAAACAGACAAACAAAAAGACTGATACAAGTATATGACAAGAGAAAAAAATATATATGCAAATAAAGGAAGAACCTCGTCAAAAAGAACCCCAAGTGTAAGATTTATATGCTATCAGGACAAACATAAAAACACAGAAACACTGGTGGAAGAAAAAGATGGGAGAGTGGTTATAGATTCTCAGTGTGTGCGAGGAAAGGTTTTTGATTCTTCCTGGATGTATCTTGATATCTTTGTTAAAGGACTCAACTTTCCTAAGATAAAGGGGGATTAAAAATTGGTTTACCTTGGGGCACCTGGGTGGCTCAGTGGGTTAAAGCCTCTGCTTTCAGCTCAGGTCATGGTCCCAGGGTCCTGGGATCGAGCCCCGCATCGGGCTCTCTGCTCAGTGGGGGGCCTGCTTCCCTCTCTCTCTATCTGCCTCTCTGCCTACTTGTGATCTCTGTCTGTCAAATAAATAAATAAAAATCTTTAAAAAAAATTGGTTTACCTATAGGGGTAGTATTGATCGGGGAAAGGGGATTACCTTGAAGTTTAACTCTATATGAGTATTAGAAGATAAAAATAAAAAGGAATAAACTATACTAAACTAAACTAAAATTTAAAAAAAAGGAATTCAAAAAATAGAAATGGAAAAGAAAAACATAGGTGTATGTATCAAAAAATTTATGTTAGAAGGTTATTATGGAATTTGATGTACTGTACAGCTCACTGTGATAGTAAATAGGTTAAAAAATTACCTATGTATATAAAAAAAAATGAACCAGAATAGTGAGAACGAGTGTAAAATAGAAGTTTTCCTATGAAGTAGTGGCTGTTCTCTTGTAGTCCTTTTTTTTCCTCTTTTTTTTTCTTTCTTGGTTTGTTTTTGGGGGAGGGGCCTGCCATGTGGGTTTTCAGGATCTGTACTTGAGGAACTACAGAACACTCATGAAAGAAATTGAAGAAGACACAAAAAGATGGAAGACCATTCCATGCTCTTGGATCGGAAGAATAAACATTGTTAAAATGTCTATACTGCCTAGAGCAATCTATACTTTTAATGCCATTCCGATCAAAATTCCACCGGTATTTTTCAAAGAGCTGGAGCAAATAATCCTAAAATTTGTATGGAATCAGAAGAGACCCCAAATCACTAAGGAAATGCTGAAAAACAAAAATAAAACTGGGGGCATCACGTTACCTGATTTCAAGCTTTATTACAAAGCTGTGATCACCAAGATAGCATGGTACTGGCATAAAAACAGACACATAGACCAGTGGAACAGCATAGAGAGCCCAGATACGCACCCTCAACTCTATGGTTAATTAATCTTTGACAAAACAGGAAAAAATATACAGTGGAAAAAAGACAGTCTCTTCAATAAATGGTGCTGGGAAAACTGGACAGCTATATGTAGAAGAATGAAACTCGACCATTCTCTAACACCATACACAAAGATAAACTCAAAATGGATAAAAGACCTCAATGTGAGACAGGAATCCATCAGAATCCTAGAGGAGAACATAGGCAGTAACCTCTTTGATATCAGCCACAGCAACTTCTTTCAAGATACGTCTCCAAAGGCAAAGGAAACAAAAGCGAAAATAAACTTTTGGACTTCATCAAAATCAAAAGTTTCTGCACAGCAAAGGAAACAGTCAAGAAAACAAAGAGGCAACCCACGGAATGGGAGAAGATATTTGCAAATAACAGTACAGACAAAAGGTTGATATCCAGGATCTATAATGAAGTCCTCAAACTTAACACACACGAAACAGGCAATCATATCAAAAAATGGGCAGAAGATATGAACAGACACTTCTCCAATTAAGACATACAAATGGCTATCAGACACATGAAAAAATGTTCATCATCACTAGCCATCAGGGAGATTCAAATTAAAACCACATTGAGATATCACCTTACACCAGTTAGAATGCCAAAATTAGCAAGACAGGAAACAACATGGGTTGGAGAGGATGTGGAGAAAGGGGAACCCTTTTATACTGTTGGTGGGAATGCAAGTTGGTGTAGCCTCTTTGGAGAACAGTGTGGAGATTCCTCAAGAAATTAAAAATAGAACTTCCCTATGACCCTGCACTTGCACTCCTGGGTATTTACCCCAAAAGTACAGATGTCGTGAAAAGAAGGGCCATCTGTCAATGTTGATAGCAGCTTTGGCCACGGTTGCCAAACTATGGAAAGAAATAAGATGCCCTTTAACGGACGAATGGATAAGGAAGATGTGGTCCATATACACTATGGAGTATTATGCCTCCATCAGAAAGGATGAATACCCAACTTTTGTAGCAACATGGACGGGACTGGAAGAGATTATGGTGAGTGAAATAAGTCAAGCAGAGAGAGTCAATTATCATATGGTTTCACTTATTTGTGGTGGAGCATAACAAATAGCATGGAAGACAAGGGGAGATAAGAGGAGAAGGGAGTTGAGGGAAATTGGAAGGGGAGGTGAACCATGAGAGACTATGGACTCTGAAAAACAATCTGAGGGGTTTGAAGTGGCGGGGGTGGGGTGGGAGGTTGGGGTACCAGGTGGTGGGTATTATAGAGGGCACGGATTGCATGGAGCACTGGGTGTGGTGAAAAAATAATGAATACTGTTATGCTGAAAATAAATAAATTAATTAAAAAATTTAAATTCAAAATATACCAATTATATTTAAATAGTCCTCACAATTTTATTTATTTATTTATTTTTAAAGATTTTGTTTTTATTTGACAGAGATCACAAGTAGGCAGAGAGACAGGCAGAGAGAGAGGAGGAAGCAGGCTCCCAGTTGAGCAGAGAGCCCAATGTGGGCTCAGTCCCAGGACCCTGGGATCATGACCTGAGCTTAAGGCAGAGGCTTCAACCCACTGAGCCACGCAGGTGCCCCATTATTTTTATTTTATTATTAATTTTTAAATTAACATATAATGTATTATTTGCTTCAGGGATGCAGCACTCACCATAGCACACACCCTCCCCAATGTCCATAACCCAACCACCCTATCCCTAAACCCCCTCTCCTCCAGCACCCCTCAGTTTTTTTCCTGAGATTAAGAGTCTCTTATGGTTTGTCTGGTCCCATCTTGTTTTTTTTCTGTCCCTAGCCCCCTACAATCCCAGCCCTGCCCTTCAAATTCTTCATATCAGAGAGATCATATGATAATTGTCTTTCTCTGATTGACTTATTTTGCTTAGCATAATACTCTCTAGTTCCATCCATGTTGTTGCAAATGGCAAGATTTTTTGATGTCTGCATAGTATTCCTATATATATATATATATGTACATATATATATATACACACACACACCACATCATCTTTTTTTAAGATTTTATTTATTTGAGAGAGAGAGAGTGTGAGCATGAAAGGGGCAAGGGGCAGAGGGAGAAGCCGGCTCCCCGATGAGCAGAGAGCCCGATGTGGGACTCGATCCTGGGACTACCAGGATCATGACCTGAGCCGAAGGCAGTCACCCAACCAACTGAGCCACCCAGGTGCCCGATACCACATCATCTTTATCCATTCATCTGTTGATGGACATCTAGGTTCTTTTCGTAGTTCAACTATTGTGAACATTGCTGCTATAAACAGTTGGGTGCCTGTGCCCTTTCAGATCACTACATTTGTATATTTAGGGTAAATACGCAGTAGTGCTATTGCTGGGTCATAGGGTTGCTCTATTTTCAACTTTTTGAGGAACCTCTATATTGTTTTCCTGAGTGGCCGCACCAGCTTGCATTCCCACCAACAGTGGAGGAGGGTTCCCCTTTCTTTGCATCCTCACCGACATGTGTCATTTCCTGACTTGTTAATTTTAGCCATTCTGACTGGTGAGTCCTCACAATTTTAAAAAATGTGTTATAGTGATATGCGGGCTTCTTTATGAACACATCAAATTACAAGATCTAGCAGAAATTTAATAACTATCATAATTTCAAAGTGGTAATGAATATAAATGACATTTTGTAATATTTGTAACAATTGCAATGTGATATGGAAGTACCTGTGATTTCCACTGATAACAGGTACAGTTACTGTTGATAGTTTTGTTTTGTTGCTTACATTCAAACTTGAGAGAAATGCTAAATTTCAGCTTGAGGTGAATGCAAATGAGGATGTAATTATTTTCCCAGCCCAATACACAGGCCCCCTAAATTCTCTCTAGACTCCTCCCTTCTCTCTAAGAGGTAAGGCATGGGCTTTAAGGCCACTATTTGTGCCAAAATCTTCTGTTAGTATTTCTATCATCTTAGCCGTATAAATTGAGTGTGCTTTGGTTTTTTCATGTCTCACCGGTAGTGATACCCTTATAGGTGCTCTTGTTACTGTACCATTGCTGCTTGTTCTGGCTGGTGTCCTTCCCGTCCTGTGCATTTGGCCAGCTCCTTTGTGTCTGTTTCAGTGTGATTTCATTCTGGGTTTACGGAGTGCAGACGGTTGTTCAACAACCTGCAGAACTCACAGTTGGATGAGGGGCTGAGTATTTGAATCATCTGGCTGAGTGTGTGATAGGGATCCAGGTTACTTTAATGTTTAACTACTTCAGAGATCCACAGATGAGCAGCCGAACCTTGGCTTGAGGGTTTCGGTTGGAGCGAGCAGAGGAAGGCTCATTTTGTAAGTGGCATCCTTAAGCCTGAACTGAGAATCAGAAATTCTGGGCATGTTGATTGTGCAGATGGTGTAAAACAATTAGCATGACGTCTGCTTTGTTTTGTTCATTTTAAAGTCTCTTCTTTTCTTTCTTTCTCTCTCTCTGTCTGTCTATCTCATGGACTAAAGGAGAAAGTTGTGTGTGTGTGTGTGTGTGTGTGTGTGTGTGTGTGTGTGTGTTGGTCAGCTCAGGCTGCTATCCCAGAATCCCACAGACTGAGTGGCTTAAACACAGACATTAATTTCTTACAGTCTGGAGGCTGGGAAGACTGAGATCAAGCCACCAACATGGTTGAGTTCTGGTGAGAACTGTTCTTGATTTACAGATGGCTGTTTCTTGCCTTTACTGTATCCTAATGTGGCTGAGAGACAGATCACCTTTGTGTCTTTTTATAAGGGCATTAATCCCTCTGATGAGTACTCTCCCTCTGAAATGCCCCATCTCCGGATATCACACTGGGAATTAGGGCTTCAACATGTGAATTTGGGGGGACACGTTTAGTCCAAGGCAAGATCCAAGGAAGAAGCAGAAGGGACAATTTTCTTATGGTGCCCCATGGGTCAATGCGATAGAAGCATCTTGGCTCAATGTCCAGTCTTCTCATTTCTCAAGAAGATAAGAAAGGCAGCGGTTACCAGCAGAGATTGGTGCCATCTCTGTGCAGATGCATCTGTGTGTATTATTCCCACTCTGTGGAATGGTATTTTTATCTCTGTTTGCTTTACAGTTAGGAAAATGAGACACAAAATAACCTGTCTGAAACTCTCAGCTAGGAAGAGGTAGGAAATGTGAACAGAGTGGGGTAGAGGCATTTTTTTTTCCCCCCAGCCTGGTGAGCCACTTGCACATGGAATGCGGCCTTACCCCAGGGCCTTGACAGCTGGCAGCTCTAGGAGCACATGGAGGCAGCACCTGGTGGAAGACGCTGCCCCTCTGTCCCAGCACCGGCAGCAGGTGTGATCAGAGGTCTCTGCAATTGGTTCCACACCCAGCAGCCTAGAGGAGGGCATCTGCAAGGGCTAAGAAGAATACAGAGATGTTGAGCACAGGGGAGACAGATGGACTTGGTGAAGAGCAGTGGGAGGTACGTGCTGGGGTTGCTTCGTCCTCAGTGGTGCCGTTCTGCATGGAGCTGAGGTGTGGGACGAGGGCGGCAGGCAGAGGGACGACAGGAGTTCGCACTATTCTGCAGTCCCATCTGTGCCCAGGGACAGGAGGGGCCTGGCACAGCTGGGGCTACATTGACGTGGAGCCCCTGCTCTCTGCAAGACCCCATGTTCAACCCTTGTTTGTGTGGTATTTGATTTCAGCCTTAGTACGATACTGAAAGGGGGAAATGATAGCTCCTAATTTGTAGACCGGAAACTGTAGCTCAGAGAAATCTGGACATATTCCAAGGGTAAGAATTTGCTAGGAGGCAGAGAGAGGAAGAAATGTTTACAGTTCTAGGTGCAGAGGGTGGAGGGAGGGAGACAAGCTCTCGAGTATTCCACTCACCAGCACACACTCAGCCCTGGTTTAATGATGGTTTCCCCGAGTGACATGTCCTGTAGGAATCCAGACCCTATAGGTCGCTGGGGTGTGTGTGCATGCACGTGTGCCCATGTGTGCACGTGTGTGAGGGCGTATGTGTGGCTTTTTTATTTCTCTTTATGTTTCCTGTTGTCAGCATTACGGTTGTCAACATTGCATGATTTGCCTGGCATGTGGGTGCTCCCCTCTGGAGCCCGGGTCACTAAGCTGCCGGGAGATCTGCCTGGGGTCCCAGGCCAGTGGCAGGGTTTAAACACAATCCATACGGGCTTCCTTCAGAAACAGCCAGCTCCTCTTCCCGCTTCTTCACGTCCATTTCCAGTGCTGGGGGGTTGCCCCCACACCTCCGGGGCTTCGGTCCTGTGCTGCTTCACCACTCAGGGGGCTCTTTTTGCCCTCTGGCCTTTTCCTTGATTCTCTAGGTGGTGTGGCCATTGCCATGGCTTCAGGGAGCACTGGAGTGGGGAAGGTGGGATGAAATTTTAAAGTCTGAGTTGTAAATTGAGTCTGAAATTGTAAAGTCTGAGTTGGTGCCATTATATACCAGGGTAGTTTAAGCACTGCCTAACTTGATTCAGGTGTGCAACTAATCAGTTCAATCAGGCAGGCTGACTTTTGGGAGGATGAACAGTTTAGTAGTATGTATTCAACGTAATTGTTGAGTACTGGGCTTATGCAAGCATGGTCTAGGCAATGAGGAAGAACAGTTAGTGAGAGATAACTTCCTGGTCTTATGGAGCTAACCTGATGCAGAAGCTAGAAAATGAATACATAAAATGCTTGTTATGTTTCATTTACTAGGTCATGGTACCCAGATTCTGGTCATAGGTTAGTCTAGGTGTTTCTTTGAAAGTATTTTGATTAACCTTTAAATGAGTAGACTTTAAGTAAAGCAAATTATTCTCCATAATGTGGGTGGGCTTTATCCAGTCAGTTGAAGGCTTGAAGTAAGAGGAATTAAGTCTCACACAGAAGGCATTCTGCCTGCAGACCACCTTCCGACTCGGGACTGTAGCATCAGCTCCTCCCTGGATCTCCGGCAGGCCCTTCAGATTCTGGATTTGTTCGCCCCCATAACTGCATGAGCCAATTGCTTAAAATCTCTCTCTCTCATCTTCTATCTGTTGATCTAATCCATCAAATACCTATAATATATTTATTAGTCCTACTTCTCTAGAGAACTAGAGACATGATTAATACATGTATATATATATATATATGTATGTATCTATATACACACACATACATATATACATGTGTGAGGGTATTTGCGTGTGCAACTAAAGTGCTATGAAGACAAGACAGAAGAATGAGATAGTGAGTGAGTAATACTTGAGATAGGGATATTTGGAAAGGACTTGCAGATGGAGGGCCATTTGAACAGATGTCTGAGTGAAACAACAACCAGCCTGGTGAAGACCTGGGAGACAGGATAGCAAGCCCAGATCTCTGAGTGGTTTGTGTGTGTGGCATGTCCAGGAGTTGTCGGGTGGCCAGATGGCAGCTTGAGCAAGGTGCCAGGGATCAGTGATGGGTGATGTGGTCATAGAAGCAGATTGTTAAAGGGCTTTCCTTCTGTTCTAAGTATGGTGGGAAGCCGTGGAAGAGGTCCTAACAAAGTGGGGGCATGACCTGACCACCTCCTGGCTGCTGTGTGCAGAATAGACAAAAGGGCAGAAAGACAGAGGTGGGATAATCAGATAGGAACCAACCCAGCTGAGAGGTAATGGTTGTTTGGACTAGAGCAGGGTTTCTCAACAGGGGAATCACCCATAAGCCATTATCTTGAGGCAATGGTGTTCAGTGAATTAGATGCATGATTTTTTCCAATTAATTTGTAATAACTTTTTACTTCAAATTGTAATTTATATTAGTCTATTTTCAGATGTTAATAATAATCTTATCAAAAGTATTTGACCTTGCTTTCCTAGTTCTCTCCCTATCTAGTTCATTTTCTTAGTCTTGCTGTTTTCTCTGTACATTTTCCTTTTCCTACTCTCAGATCCTTTCTCTCCACCCTGGCCCTTGGAAGCTTCCATCCATGGCCCTCAACAATCCCCTGCAACTTCAGTGTGATTCTGAGAGCAATGAAGATAAAATATGAATGGGCTTAGGAAATAAGTCTTCCACTTTCATAAAAGAAAAAAAAAAAAAGTAACACTGCTGCCAGGTCACCCAGAACAAGTTCCAATTCCCAAGAGCCAGGGAAGAATTTTCAAAGTAAAAAATCAATGGCTATGAAATTGCCCATTAGTCCGGGGGAGAGTTCTCTGTCTGTTTTCCTAGGGAACATCCATCTTGCTATAGTAATAGTGGCACAGACAATTTGCTGCAGTGAAGTTTATCTATAAGTGTTTTAATTAAAGTTCTGACAGCCAATTGAAGCCTTTTTTATTTTTTGGATGTATCGTATCAATCTTTTTCTGTCTGTGAAGGACTGTGCCTGGGGAGTTTAATCTATTGGGGGGGGTGTAAGTTAATGTCCTGGATGCATTAGCCGATCAGGAAGGAAGGGACATCCATGGTTTTCTTTTTCTTTTAAGCTCAAAGTTCCCTAAAGGCCTCCCCTAATAAATGTTTGTTGAGGTTGGTGTAGATTGCTTTGGGGCTGTGGTGGAGAAGGGGTTGAGATTTGACTTTAGTTGGCATGGGTCTATCTGCTGGCTTTGTCTCTCACAAGCTAGGTGAATGCGTAAGATACTAACATCTGTGCGTTTCACTCTTCTTCTTTTTAAATGGGGACAATTAATATCTAGCTTATAGGGTTGTTTCACATTTTAGCACCTCTCTTTCTGCCTTCTTTGACCACATTCCCAGGTTACACGGCTCATGAACTGTTCCTTGGGGCCAGAATACCTCTTCAGCAGCCCTGTGAGAGTTATCTGAAACAGAAGACAAAAACCTTAATGACATAACCAAGAGTTTATTAAGGAATTTTTCATTAGCCATATCTTCGATATTATGAGATCCAATTTGCACTTTGAAGAAGTCTATTGGATAACCCATCTGTCCATTTAGTCTTCTCAGCATCAACCCTGGAACTTTTTCTTTTTTCCAGTGGGAACATGAGGCTGAAATGGGTAGTGTGTGCTAGTTGAGGTTTCCCCCTTCCTCTTCTGCTAAACTTTTCACACCAACAGTTGTCACCTTTGCCTCTACCAATGGTCATCTCCATTCCCAACTGGCTATTTAGAGCAGTGGTATTTTCAGTTTCTGCCTTCTGAGAAGGCACAGACCATGTGATTCTGTTGTCTTCTGTGTAAACAAGCTACTGCAAGAATCAACTGGAGAGAGGGTAAGTGACTCTTCACCTAGCTGTGGCCTTCGTGGAAGGGTAGCTCCCTGACTCCCTTGAGTCACATGTTTCTCTCTGTACAATTGCCCTTTCTATGCTTCAAGAAGATGGCACAAAATCATAAATGTGAATTAGCCACATTAACTGTGAAGCAGTGTTTGCTTCTAATACTATAAAATTATTACTAATCAGCTATCTGCTTCATAGTGTTCTTCTTGGCAGGTGGAGTGGCATGGGGTGATGGCAAGGGTTTGGGCTAGTCTGATCACAGCAGGGATATTTGAAATCAAGATAAATAAATTAGATCCTTAAGGCAAGGATTGAGTTCTTATTATGGGACAGATTTTATGTTAGGTACCAGGGGATATGGAGAAAAACTAATCTCAGTGCCTGTCCTTGAGGTGATGGAAGTTTAGAAGGGGAGACTGACACGGCACACTTAATGAAAATACAACATGAAGGGCTGTCCAAAGTGAGTAACAGTGTCACAGGAGACCCAAGGGCAAAGAGATGGGCTTTGCTCTAATGAGAGACAGTGCATCCTAAGGCTTCCCAGAGGTGATACCAGAATATAAAGATCAGGGGAGTGGGAGCTGGTCTCTTCGGCTAACCATAGTGTTCCTGCACTAGAATAGCACTTGGCCCATATTAGATGCTCAAAAAAATGTTGTTGAATGACTGGTTTTGAGCTGTGAATTGGAAAAAGGACACAAAGGTAACTGACTTGGGATGAGGGGATACATTAGGGCAGGCAATTCTGTGTAGTGCCTCAGACTTTTCTAGCGCTTGCTGAGTGGTAACTCTTCCTCCCCAGAGCAATGGCTTCCATAGGCAGATCTATCCTTACTGCAAGGGGTTGTATTTGATCCAGTGATTAGGACAACTCTGCTGTTGTCAGTGAGTTTCAAATACTTGATCTCATTACCTAGGTTGGACTTCTGGATGATTTTTAGAATTGAATTTTGACAAGGATTAAAGTAGGTAGGAAGAGTTAACTACCTTTCCAGTATCACCAAGGATATTAGCCTGGCAGCAGTAAAAAGCCCATATTCCTTGGGGTTATTTTAATTCAAACTGTTGCAAGCAAATGATTATTCAAGCAAAGAGAGCTAGCCTGATGGTCAGTGCCCCAAACATAGATTTCGATTGAGCACAGGCTAGATTTTTGGCTGTTGATATTAAAAGAAAATTTTAGTTCAGCACTTAAAAAATATTTGTTGAATAAATGAATATTGATAATTGGTTGCTCTACAGTTTAATGAATTTTTCATGAGAATGCATGATGAAAGATAGTACATCTTCATTGGACTCTGTGCACCAAGAAGCAGCAATTATGGACTCTTAAGAGCTGACTTGAAGTCCAGAATCTGCTATGTGTGATTTTGGGTTGAACACTTCTGCTTGAGGAACCTAGATTATCTTACTGTGTAAGAGTTCCCTTAGGCTCTGAGATTCCATGATTCCACATCATCAATCCCATGTGCCTATCTCTTGTCAAAGGCAATGAGATTTTTTATTCTTAAATGTTGGAGGCATTCACATTTGTATTTGTATCCCCCGTGATGTTGGAGTCAAAGAAGCACAAATAATTAGAACTGGTCTGGGGATTTTGTTTTTTTGAATAGGAAAGTTCAGACATGGGAACTGACTTGCCAAGAGTTATGGAGTAAGTTTGAATACAGGCCTACAACTCATGGTTTCTGATCCTCATTCCAACATTATCTTAGGTTTCCACCATAACAATAATCAATAATACTGGCATTGTGTTGGAGAAGGTCAGACTGAGGTACATGGAGGTCAATGGCTTGTCTAAATGATGTATCGGTCTCTGTGACCTTGAATAAATTGGTTGTGGGTTGTGGAGATCTATTGGCTGGGTTTTCCCATGGTAATTTTATTGCTTGTTCTGAGATCAGTTCACTTCGTATGTTGGACATGTGCTTATGGTGTTCAAAACACAAGAAATAACCAAGCCACAGGCTGAGCTAGGTCTCCAGCAGCATGTGAATTGTAGCCACTGTGTATACCACTGCCAGATCTGACACTGGCCACTCCTGCTCCCAGATCCCCTAGTTCTGACCTTAGGGAAATCTGTGATTTAGGACAGGTAAAAGACAGAAATAGCAAAGTAAGCCAAACAATATTTTCCTCCTGGGGTTTAGATAAAGTTGACTTAAGATACTTTGCTTGCCTTAGGGTTGAGATAACTGGGCACATCTTGTAGTCTATCTCAGAGCATTCCATTTAGAATGATCCAGAGAACCCAAGGTCATCTTTGGTTTTGTTGATGCCAGTGTAGGATGCGGGTGGTTCTTGAACAATTTTAAGACTAATTAGGCTTATGCATTGGCTGTAATTCATGAAGAGTTCATATCACTTAATATAGTGAATAGAGATGGAGACAGGAATGAGTTTCTTGAAATAAAGGCTTCAAAAATACTACTCAAGGAGCCTGTATATACATGTGCAGCCTTGCGGTTGGAAGAAAGCCAAAAGACCTGGGTTTTCAGTCAGACTGTGCTGACTTCATTCCACTAAATTCAACAAGTGAGAGACACAGTAACCTACAAGGGGGGAAGAGGAATATAGAGGAGGGAGAAATTAACTTTGGTGAGCAATGACACTTTGGAAAGACTTTTTAGAAGAGGTGAATTGACATACGCACTATGTAAGTTTAAGGTGTACAGAGCATAATGACATGACTTACATCTATTATGAAATTATTACCACAGTGAGTTTAGTTAACATCCATCATTTCCTATAGATTAAAAAGAAAAGTAAAAGAAAAAATGGTTCTTTTCCTTATGATGAGAACTCTTAGGATTTACTCAATTCATTAACATTCATATAACCACACAGTAGTATTAACTAGTCATCATGTTGTACATTATATTCCTAGTACTTATTTATCTTAAAACTGGAAGTTTGTACCTTTGGACCACCTTCATCTGATTCCCCTCCCCCACCTCTGGTAACCACACATGTGGTCTCTTTTTCTATGTGTTTGAGGTCCCCCCCCCCAAGATTCCACTAATTGGCGAGATCATACAGTTGTCTTTCTCTGACTTATTTCATATAATGCTCTCAAGGCCCATGTCTGTTGCTACAAATGGCAGAATTTCCTCCTGTTTTATGGCTGAATGATGTTATGGTGTGTTTGTGTGTGTGTACACATATTCTTTATCTGTTTGTCCATTGTTGGACACTTAGGCTGTTTCCATGTATTGGCTATGGTAAATAATGCTGTTATGAACCTGGGGGTATAGCTATCTATTTGGTATGGTAATTTTGTTTCCTTTGGGAATATTCCTAGGAGTGGAATTGCTAGATCATAGGGTAGTTCTATTTTTAGTTTTTTAAGGAACTTCCCTACTGTTTTCCAAAGTGACTGCACCAATTTACATTCCTACCAACAGTGCACAGTAGACTAGCTTTTGGTAATGGTTAAATGTGTAAGGTAGGAGTTAAAAGCTTGAATTCTGGGTGTCTGAGTGCGTTAGTTGGTTAAGTGGCTGCCTTCGGCTCAGGTCATGATCTTGGAGTCCCGGGATCGACTCCCACATTGGGCTCCCTGCTCAATGGGGAGTCTGCCTCTCCCTCTGATCTCTCCCCTCTCATGCTCTCTCTCTCAAATAAATGAATAAAATCTTTAAAAAATATCTTGAATTCTGAGTGACCTTGAAAACATTAATGACCTCAGTTTTCTTGTCCATAAAGTGAGAACCATGATGGTATCTATGCTTAGGATAGTGAGGATTAATTCACTATTCTATGTTATGTGCAAAGCACAGGGCCTTATGTAGACCAAGTACTCAATAAATGTTAGCTCTCATCAGTATTATGATCTGGTAAAATGGCTTTCAGAACCACAACCTTGCATTGGCAGACTACTTTCAGGTGGGTAGGTATATGCTGAATATTAAGCTCCAAATCCACAATTCCATATTTGGCTTTGTGATGGTAGGGTTTATAGTTGGCAGTTTCCATTTCTCCTTTGCTGCTGGCTCCCTGTTAGTTTCTCTCAACGGGGCACTGGAGAGAAGCCAGAAGGCAGGAGGAGGGAGTAGCGACTTGCCGTTCCCCTGGGTGCTGTCCCAAGCACAGCAGCCCTTCATCCCTGCAGCAGCACTTAATTCCAGTTCCCAGCCTCTTTGTATATTTTTGCAGTTTCATTGTGCTCATCAGAGAAACCTAGCAGCATCCTTCCTTTTAGGACTGAAATTTAGTTCTATAGGTTCATTGCTCCAAGCTCCCTTTGGGGGCAGAGAAGCAGCCACGCAGTTTCCCTGCCCCAGAGGGTGTGGGTCCTGATTCTCTGCAGCCACTTCTCTGAGGTTCTGGCTTCTGATAACCCCTACTTATTTCCTGTGTCAGCCCCAATGCAGCTGCCTGCTGCAATATCTTCATTGTATCATCATTCCCAGTTTTTGATTTGTCAGTTCTTCTGTGACTTTTCAGCCACTTCTCTGTATTCATTTTCTTTATTAACAATGTGATTTTGTTTTCCCAGCCAGACCTAACTGATTCCAGTGAACTCTGCACCCCCAGAAGTGCCTTAAATTCTCCCATTTCAGAGGCTGGGGTGTCTTGCTGCTACCTGGTCCCCAGTCCAGGAGCTCAGTCTCTGCTGTTCTTCCTTCCTTTCTTCTGTCACTTTTATTGCCAAGCCTCTTTCAAAGTCGATGATTTCGGGCTATTTTACCATTTCAGATGGTCATGAAGGGTATTTCCTATGTTAGACCAGCCTGGTAGATGGGCCGAGAGAGATCAGAACAAAGCCCCAGTTCCTGGACAGTTTCGCTCTCCCCATGGTGGTTACTTCTCTGCACATATCCTTGCGTCTAGGCTGCAAGCAGCCTTGATGCTAGATACAAAAAATAAGTTGCTGAGATGACTTACTTGCTTGACTTTCTTTTCCTTTCTTTCCTCCTGGAAAACAATATGGTGAGCTGGCTGACAGTCTGAGCTCTGGAGCTAAATAGCCTTGGTTGGACTCTTGACACCGTTCTTAGTCTGCAACACTGGGCAACTTACTCCATCTCTTTATGTGTCTGGGTAATGCTGCCTTTCTTGATCTGCATTTCTTTCTTTATTTACCTTTCTTCATTAGATATTACAGTAGTATCTTTCCCAAGATGATAAAATAAAACAGGATTTGTAAGTGCTCAAACAGCGCCAGACATATGGTAAGTGATTAATAGGTATTAGTTCTTACTATTCCCACTCTACTGCAGAAACCCCTCCCAAAAAGCAGAACTGGGCCAGGCTGACCTCATGGATGCTCTGCTAGGTCCATCCCTCTCTCTTCCTTGACATCCTCTAGACTTTCTCTTATTGGTCATCTTTTCTCTTGGGAGCAAGAACGTTCTGGTTAAAAGTATGAGTTTGAAAGTCTAGCATCCCTGGGAATAAATCCTGGCATTATCAGAAATAATAACAAAATATATATATACATTTTAGGATTTATTTGTTTTAGAGAGAGAGAAAGAGAGAGAGAGCATGCACATGTTCAAGCAGGGGGAGGGGCAGAGAGAGAGAGAGAGAGAGAATCTCAAGCATACTCCCCACTAAAGTAAGAGCCTGAGACAGGGCTTGATCTCAGGACCCTAGATCATGACCTGAGCTGAAATCAAGAGTCAGACACTTAACTGACTAAGCCAGAATCCCAGAAATAATCAAAATATTAACAACTGCTATGGGTGTTGGCCTTAACCATGTGGCTGTATCCTGGAGATGCACATCCTGGGGCTCCCTCCCCCCACCCTGATGTACCCGGTTAACCTTTGAGTTACCATGGCATAGGGAAGGCCAGATATCCTGATACAGGGAGCTACATGCACAGATAAGATCTGGTAGGGTCCTGGGCTTGCATGGGGAAAGCACTCGGGACTTTTTCAACTAGTATGAAGTACCCCAATATTCGTTTTTTTATTTTTTAAGACTTATTTATTTATTTATTTATTTGACAGAGAGAGAGAGAGAGAGAGAGACAGTGAGAGAGGGAACACAAGAAGGGGGAGAGGGAGATGGAGAAGCAGGTTTTCTGCCAAGCAGGGAGCCTGATGCGGGGCTTGATCCCAGGACCCTGGGATCATGACCTGAGCTGAAGGCAGCCGCTTAACTGACTGAGCCACCCAGGCACCCCTGAAGTACCCTAGTATTCTAACAACCAGTGAGGCTTTCTCTGTTTATGCCTCCTAATAATAAGCCCTGACTGTGCCACCGGATCGTTCTTTCATCTTGGAGGTCATTTAACCCTTTCCAGGCCTCAGTTTACACAGTATCTAGCATTACGTGGGCTAACGTATGTTAAGTGCCCATTGACTATGTTAGACTAAAAATACCTGTTACAATTAATGTGTATTTTTCTATCCCTTACCTCCAGTTTGTTTCAGCTTGGGTGTAAATCCCTTGTTTCCACTGACATTTTGGTTCAAGGTATTCTGATTTTTATGTTAAGCGTAGAAAATACTACTCACCAATGATGGCAGTTGATTGTTCAGAAATAGAAACTTATGCTCAGCTTATCAAATTTGGGTTCAGTTTGCCCCCAAGATTATTACCAT
This sequence comes from Mustela nivalis, assembly GCF_964662115.1. Classification (NCBI taxonomy): domain Eukaryota; kingdom Metazoa; phylum Chordata; class Mammalia; order Carnivora; family Mustelidae; genus Mustela; species Mustela nivalis. The sequence goes on from NC_139021.1 coordinate 11,646,645, forward strand.
GCACTGGTATTCAGATCCTTTCTTCCTTCCAGCGTGCCCTGGCAGAGACTTTGCAGGGTTCAAGCCAGGTCTGCATAATGCTCTCTGATAAATCTCTGGCTTTGTCTCACTATGGGGCTGCTAATAAAGAGAGCAGGCAGGCATTGTAGCAGGGCTTTCTTTGGTCAGAGAGCCCTAATAGTGTGTCAGGATTATATAATTCACCCTCCAAGAGAATCCAAAAGAGAGATAAATTGTTTGGTTGGGAGAAATTAACCGCGGATTGATCCTATCTGTTTTAATTTAGCGCAGGATGGCTTAGACTACTCTAAGGAGCAGATGGGCTATTGATCTGACAATAGGATAATCAGAGCATCAGAGCTGGGGGCGGGGAGAGATTTGGAGCAGTTGGGGCTTTGCCAGGGCAGCCTTCTTGAAAAAAAGTTATCCCTTAATTGAGCAAGCGCCTTTGCCTGTTAACAGGTCTTATTAGGGCAAGTGCTCCCGAGGCATGGACCTGGCATCTGTATGGAGCTGCCCTTTAAAGAGGCCATGTCTTATGCCAGGTTTGCTGGCAGAGAAAGGCAGCTTGGCAGTGGAAAGGGGAGAGACTGTGGGGGAGGGCATGTGTGGGCTGTTACTGTGCTCTGGGCACACACTGCAGAAAGACGATCTAGAGAGAGGAGAGCTGGAAATAGAATCAGCTGGTGGAACTCACAGGGTGGGGTCTCTTTCTGTTTTCCTTTTCTTTTAAAGGTTTATTTATTATACTGTTGAATCCTATTGGCTCGTATTTATTTTGAGAGGGAGAGAGAGAAAGCAAGTGAGCTTGCGTGCGAGCAGGGGAAAAGAGAGAATCTCAACCAGACTCAGGGCTCCATCTCATGACCCTGAGATCATGACCTGAGCCCAAAACCAAGAGATGGTTGCCTAACTGACTGAGCCACTCGGGTGCCCCTGTCTTCTTTTTCTTTTAAAGATGTCTCTTTGCCTCTTCCCGCAGTCTGCTTCATTTCTGTCTGGTCTTTAGGTTCAGGCCCTTCCATACTTGCAAGGACAGGAACCGTGTGATTGGCCTTTAGAGGCTGTGTTTTCCCAAGGAGCCAGGCCAGAGGTGTGTGCTGAGGCTGAGTGGCTTTAGCTGGGTCAGGGCCCCCCATAAAGCGGGATCACACTGTCCCTTGTCCTGAAACTTTGTGGGTGAGATTTCTCCTTCGGCCCACAGAGAGTTAGGAGCCTGCTGCTTCCCGAAGCTTCCAGATAGGTCAGGCGAACATCCTGCTGTGCCTCGATGTCAGGACGCCCTGACACGTGAGCCAGTTGAAGTCCCAGCCAAGGGCCTGATGACCAAAGGGCAGATGAAGCATAGAGGTTCAGAGAAAGGGCAGATGATTCAGAAAGTGACACTTGGAGTAGAATTTTGCAGGCTCCCTGTGCCTGACTGGTAAGATCCTGTGTTCCCTCACTCCAAGGGCCTCTTTACAGGGGTGGGGATGAGAGCAGGCTATGGAGAGCTATGCTCAATTCTGAGTGGTCTTCCATCAAACTTCTAGGTGCTGTGGAACTAGCAGTGACCTCACCAGGCTCATGCAACTTGCATCCTAGCAGGGAAAGAAAGGCAATAAAAAACACATCTCAGGCGTTGAGTGCTAGGGAGGTTTTCATTTTTTAAAATCCTAGTCATGTAAAATTTTTAATCTTCATTGGAGTGCCAAAATGAAATTTGAAGATTAAGCAAAGGTCACCTACTCTAAGTAGTTAGAGTTAGTTAATGGGCAGGGTTAGTTAATGGGCAGTTTTATAAATTTGTCTTTTCTAATTTTTTATTCAACTTTATAGGAAAACAGAGACATGACTAAGCCGACATAGTCAGTTTGGATTTTTCACATAGCAAAGCCTGCTTTCTTGCTTCCATTTCCTCTTCATTTGAGGGAAAATAGGACTTTTGATGCCTGAAATGATAATGATTCCTTTTTTCCATCTAAGAGGATATCAACTAGAGGAGCAGCTAGGTTCTTGCCATAGTGGAAAAATAATAAAGTTATTAATAGCTGAACGAATGCATCTTGCTGGGAAATATTTTGGACTTTCAATGGTCTCACAGAGATGGAATATTCCTTGAACCTAAAACCTTTTTTTTTCCTTTTGGATTTTTTAACAAAAAGACCAACATGCCTTTCAATTAAAATTGCCGAATCATTTGAAGTTATGCTTGCTTGGACCCCAGTGTAACCGAGGCCCTGAAGGCACAGAACACTGAAGCCCGCACATTGGTGTCCTCTTGTTCCAAACCCTGGGCTGATTTCCTCTGCTTCTCACCTTTTCATCATTCCTGTGCTCGTTGGGGCTCAGGATGCTTAATCTGTGCTTGTAAAAACAATCATCTTTACACAAACATGGAGAGTAAAAGAAAGAAGATAGTCTTCTTTGTATATACATATATATATATAATCTTTTATATAACACAAAATGTATATATTATAATAATATAATCTTCTATATTTCTGTATACTCTATGTATTTTGTATTTCTAATATGACTTAGTTGTGCAGGGGGTCTCTGAGCTGATGCTTCCAAGCTATTTAGTCTGATGGAAATGAGAATCAAGCCCGCTGACAGCCACAGACCTTTGTGTAATCGTTTTGTATTTGATGGAGTGACCTAGGGATAGCTTGGTGCAGGTGAAACACAGATTTTGGACTCAACAAATCTGGTTTGAGTTCTGGCCTCAAACGAGTGTGTGACCTTGGATAGTGTGTTAGGCTTCTTGAGAGGAACTGAACCATTAAGATCTAGACCCTATTAAGGAAGTCTTGCAGCCTGCAGTCTGCAAGCTGGAGGTCCAGGAAATCTGCTGATGTCATTCAGCCCAAGTCTGGAGGCCTGAGAATCATGGGAGCTGATGGTGTAAGTCTTAAGAGAAGTGTAAGAGAAGACCGGTGTCCCAATTGAAATAGTGAGGCAGAAAAGGTCGAATTCTCCTTTCTTCTGCCTTTTTGTTCTGTTCAGGCCTTCAGAGGATTCAGAGATGCCTACCCACAGTGTGAAGGGCAGTCTGCTTTACTTTCTGGGTTCAAATGCTTATCTCACCCAGAAACACCTTTGCAGACACACTGGATCATAATACTTAAGAGACACCTGGGTAATACTGGGACCCAGTCAGGTTGATATATAAAATTAACTATTATAGATTGCCTTACTTTCTTTGGCTTCACCTACCTCTTCTGATTGTTAAGAAAATGAATGCACATATTTAAAGATTTTATTTATTTATTTGACAGACAGAGATCACAAGTAGGCAGAGAGGCAGGCAGAGAGAGAGAGGAGGAAGCAGGCTCCCTGCCGAGCAGAGAGCCCGACGCGGGGCTCGATCCCAGGACCCTGGGATCATGACCTGAGCCGAAGGCAGAGGCTTTAACCCACTGAGCCACCCAGGCGCCCCTGAATGCACATATTTAAAACATGTAACAGTGTCTAGTGCAGAGTAAGCATGACTGTTAGGGATAGAAATTGTTAACTCTGGATCTCAGTTTACCTTATGTTGCTCAGGTTGATTTAATGTCCTGAAATAGAGCAGTGTTTTGTGAATAGTAATGTCCTATGCAAATGGAAACTAATTTAGCCCACATAATTTTTTAAAGTTTAAACTTTTCTATTTAGACTGATTTTTCCCACTAACTTAATCACTATAGAATTAATTAAAAGAAAAGTAACCTCCAAATAGGCCCTGATCTCTTTTAAAATTTATTACTAGTGTTTGGCATTGAGAGACTTCAGAAGGATTTTTATTAAAGATATTGTGCAAAAATCAATACAATGCATTAAAACAATTAGGAAAATATGACAAATAAGCAAAACATCTCGTTATTTATTATAGACCTGAGGGGTATGAAAGGCCTGTTAGAAACACTTAGAGATAGAGTTCAGGAACAATTCAGTGCAATCCAATCTAATTCATTTGAATTACTCACAGAGTGTCTACCAAGGATCAGGCACTGTACCAGAACAGGAGGCATTCACATTTAAGTTTTCTTTACTCAAGGAATGCTCCGTCTTGGGGGGAGTTGTGTCACTATCATACAAGACAGAATAAGAGGTGGTCTACATTCTCTGTGATTTCAAAGAAAAGATCTTCCATGAAGTAAAGGGGAATGGAATCATAGTATTTTTTAAACTTTTTATTAAGATACAGTTTATGTATAGTTTGTGAAGCCATCCTATGTAGTATATAATTCTGTGAGTTTTAACAAATTCACATGTGACAAGTAATGACAAATATATCTGACCATCACTGCAGTCCATATATAGAACAGTTCCATTACCAGATTCTTCCTTTGTGTCATTTTGTAGTCAACAGTTCCTGTACTCCCAGATCCTGGAAACCACTGATCTGCATGTTGTCCCTGAGTGTTCCAGAATGTCATGGAAATGGAAATATACAGCATATAGCCTTTGAGTCTAGCTTCCACTTAACCTACTGATGAATTTCAGAGTCATCCTCATCGTTGCTTATAATTTTCTTCTCTTTTTATTGGAAGATAGTACTCCAGTGCATGGCTGTGCCACAGTTTGCTTATGTATTCCTCAGCGGAAGGAAATTTGAGTGGTTTGCAGTCTGGGAGATGATGAATAAAGCTGCTGTGAATATATGTGTTCAGGTTGTTGTGTGAACTTAAGTGTTCATGACTCTTGGGTCATATGAGGAATGTTTTAAGAAACTGCAAATTGGTTTTCTTTTTTTTTAATTTTTTATTTTTTATAAACATATATTTTTATCCCCAGGGGTACAGGTCTGTGAATCACAGGGTTTACACACTTCACAGCACTCACCAAAGCACATACCCTCCCCAATGTCCATAATCCCACCCCCCCTTCTCCCAACCCCCCTCCTCCCAGCAACCCTCAGTTTGTTTTGTGAGATTAAGAGTCACTTATGGTTTGTCTCCCTCCCAATTCCATCTTGTTTCATTGATTCTTCTTCTACCCACTTAAGCCCCCACGAGAAGATATTTGCAAAGGACATATCAGATAAAGGACTAGTGTCCAAAATCTATAAAGAACTTAGCAAACTCAACACCCAAAGAACAAATAATCCAATCAAGAAATGGGCAGAGGACATGAACAGACATTTCTGCAAAGAAGACATCCAGATGGCCAACAGACACATGAAAAAGTGCTCCATATCACTCGGCATCAGGGAAATACAAATCAAAACCACAATGAGATATCACCTCACACCAGTCAGAATGGCTAAAATCAACAAGTCAGGAAATGACAGATGCTGGCGAGGATGCGGAGAAAGGAGAACCCTCCTACACTGTTGGTGGGAATGTAAGCTGGTGCAGCCACTCTGGAAAACAGCATGGAGGTTCCTCAAAATGTTGAAAATAGAACTGCCCTATGACCCAGCAATTGCAAATTGGTTTTCTAAAGTGGTTGTACATTTTGTATTCCCACCTGGAATCTGTGGAGTTCTAGTCTCTCTATTTCTTCACCAGCACTTGCTATTGTCAAGCTTTTTTTTCATTTTAATCATTCTAATAGGTATATAATAGTATCTCACTGTGATTTTAAGTTTTTATTTCTCTAATGGCTAATGATGTTGACTGCCATTCTAGGAAGCCCATTTAAGTTTGGCTGGTAACAGGTTTAAGTATAGCACATTTAACTATAATGTCATTATAATTTTTTCTAATTCTTAAAAATTTGTTTTTTAATTTTTAACATTAAGTGATATAATATGTATCTTCCCTTATAAATGTTAAAAATTTTAACATTATTAAAAATATTTATTTAAGTAATCTCTATACCCACTGTGGGGCTCAAACTCATGACTTCAAGATCAAGAGTTGCATGATCTTCCCGCTGAGCCAGCTAGGGGGTCCCTAAATTTTAACATTCTTGATGAAACTATCCAAGTTAATTGTATCAAATTTTATACTCATTAAAAATATATAGGAGGATCTGAGTGACAGTTTCAACACATCTAAAACATTTTGTAAGAGCTTTTTGTAGTTTTTTTTTTGAATCATTGTCTTTTAAAGTTGGAAGAGAACTTAGAGGTGAATTCACCTAACCTTTCATGCAGTGAAAAATCTGTTCCTATATCATTTGTTCATATATCAGTGTGTGTTCTTATTCCTTCCACAATTCCTGAGTGCCTGCTGTTTGCCACAGATGGAGGAGAGACGAAGGTTCATAATCATGTGTTAGTTAGGGTTCTCCAGAGAAACAGAACCAACAGGGCACATCAGTATACATGTAGAGAGATTTATTTTTATTTTTATTTTTATTTATTTATTTGTTTTTTCGAGAGGTTTATTTTTAAGCAGTGGCTCTTGAGATTGTGGCAGCTGGCAAGTCCCAACTCAACAGAGTGGGCTGGCAGGCCAGAGACCCAGGGAGGGGTTTGTAGTGCAAGTCCAAGGTAGAATTTCTTCTTCCTTAGGGGGTCAGTCTCTTTCTCTTAAGGCCTCCAACTGTGATCGCACAAAGCCCACCAACCCTATGGAGGGTAATCTACTTTCCTCAAAATATACTAATTTAAACATTATTATGTCTTCAAAAACATACCTTCACAGAAACATCTAAAATAATGTTTGATCATGTATGGGTACTGTCGCCCAGCTAATTGACACATAAAATTAATCATCATAGACCTCATTCTTGCCCCTGAGGGCCTTACAACATCGAGTGAGGTATACAAGTAAGAAAATTTACTCCTCTGTATAATTATTGTTAATGATAGAAAAAAATTCCAGATGCTGTGGAGGTATGGGGGGGCAGCTAATCTAACCTGAAGGTGGCAGGGACAGACTTCTCAGAGAGTGGACATGTGAACTGGATCTTGAAGATTGGGATGCATAAAGGCTTGGCAAGATTGAGAAGAGTATAGCATATGAGAAAATGCAAGAGCTGGAAGGGAGAGAAACATACACACACAAAGGCCACTGTTTTCCCAGTTTGAAAATTGAGGGCTGTCAGACAGCCTGGCTATTCTGACAGACCATTATTTATTTATATTAATAATTGAAGTTCTAGGAGCAGCTATGTGGGCTCTCATAAAGTTCAAGTCTTATGTGTAGAAATTGCTCTATCTGAAAATGTCTTTTTTCCAATGCCTAAATTTCTACCATTAGAGATATCTTCCTTTTGCTATGGTTTTCTTCCAGTATGACTTTCATTTCAAATAATATGATGCCTTTTAATGAATATGTGCTTGCCACTGTATAAAAACCATATCTACATCTCATCAAACCTTACATATTAGATAGTTTTATGTCCATGTGAAAAGGGAGAGGATGGAGAGTTTCAGATGGGTTAATAACTTGTCTATAGTTACAAGGGTACTAAATGGAAACGTTGAATTTGAATCCAAGATTTTCTGGCTCTAACTATTTCAGCTACACCAGTGGGCCACAAGAAAAATGACTACTGGATCCAGACCATTAACTGAAATGAGTGAAACAGGTGTGTATATACACCTGTGTGGCAGGTGGGGACTGCAGTGAATTGTAGAGATCATGATTTATCCAAGAGGGCAGGTGTTACTCAACTCCAGCCAGATGTCACCCCCTGGGAAACAGGTCCAATGCTGCTAGAATTCCAGTTTTAATGAGAAATTAAGATTATTTTTTTTAATATCAAATGTTATTTTTTGGTGCTGGCCCCAATACCTAAAAACACCATGCAGGCCAAATAAAACACCTCTAATGGCTGGGTGGTTCCCAGGAGTCCACCAGTTTTTGATTTTTGATCTATCGTATTATTCCTCCCAATATGTAAATATTTCTAACACATTACCATTGGGACACCTCAGAGTGTTTAATATGTAGCAATAATATTTGTGGAGCCAAATGTGGTCTCATATGACTTTCCTCATTACCAAGTGAGGCAGACAGGAAAATGATCTTTCCACTCCTATTATCCTTGAAGAAACCAGGGTCAAGGGAATTAGCAAACCTGTCCTAGGACACACATGATGGAAAAGGGACTCATATCCTCCAGCCCAGAAGTCCCCATTATATTACATAACTTTCTTCCACATTGTTCAGTAGGTATAAACTTTAAGTTCTGTAAGACCATGTTCTAGAGACCTACATCATATCCAGAGTTAGGAATACTGCATTGTACACTTGTGAAGTGGGTAGATCTTATGTTAAGGTTCTTAACAATGATTAAAAAATGTTAAAAAGGGGTGCCTGGGTGGCTCAGTGGATTGGGGCCTCTGCCTTCGGCTCGGGTCATGATCTTAGGGTCCTGCGATCTAGCCCCGCATCAGGCTCTCCGCTCAGCAGGGAGCCTACTTCCCTTCCTCTCTCTCTCTCTGCCTGCCTGTCTGCCTACTTGTGATCTCTGTCAAATAAATAAAGTCTTTAAAAAATGTTTAAAAAAACCATTAAACTAACCAGGTGTCTAGAGTGAAAGGGGGAAAAGTCAATGGCTTTTCATAGGCTAATGTTTGAGGAAGTTGGATAAAATACAGAGAGAAATGGTCAAGAATCAGAGCTAAGCTGGGAAGTCAAGTCTTAACTACTGTCAGATTGCCTAGAAAGGTGTAGGTTTGGAACACCCATACACTAACCCAGAGCTTGTCCAAAGTGGGCATCAGTCCAGGTCTGATGGACTTTTCCTGCTTCTAGTGACATTAATTTTGAGAAAAACTTGAGGATTATGTAATGATTCATCCTATGAATACACAATTAGTAAGAACCTCCCATATTCCAAGTGCCATGTGACTCCTCCCCTCTCACCCTCAAGTGAGATCTATAAGCTCTGGCTCTGGAACTGGATAAATTCAAGAATGATTGATGTATTTGAAAGCAGAATCACTTTTTGATCTATTTGCTCTGATCCTGGAAGTGGTTGCCCATGGGTGGGATTTAGGAGCTAGGAATTGGGCTCTGTACACCGTCTACTCTCTTGCTTTAAGAGATTTTGCTACCTTCAGTACCTTTTTACTGATTACTTTATACCAAAATTGGATAGATAAGAATCTAAAAATCTGAATAATATGTGAAGGACAAGTAACTCCATTCCTAGTGTTAGTTGACTTACTCTCACTTCTCTGCCATCTGTAAAATATAGTATGATATGATACTATATGGTGCATTATGATATGACACAAGACCAGTTCTGTTTGAAGAGATTCTGGATCTCTATAGAAGTGAGGGGTTTAGTTTATAAAGTCATATTATGTATCTCCTACTTGCCAACTTCTGTAGGAGGTCTTGGAGATACAGAAGGGAGCAGGACTCTTCTTGAGAAGCCCAGTAGGGATGACAGACCCATAAAGGGGACTTTTCAGCATCATAGAGTAAATGTCAAGGGGAGCACCTGAGGGCTCATGGGAGCACCTGAAGGCTGGGGCAAGGCTGCAGAAGCAAATAAGAAGTAGACACAGGCAGAGGAAGGGAACAGACACCTGGATGCACTGGGAGCTGATAGGAGTGTAGAGGCAGGTGCACTCAGGCACTGCAGCTGAGGAACAGAAGAGAAGGAGATGAGGGCAAGGTAGAGGGCCACCATGTCAGGGACTAGAGACCACAAAGACAGAACTTGTGCTGAGAACAGAACTCCAAGCAGTCATCTAAAAATTAGCCGACTGTAGTGTCAGCATCTCTAGGATGTGATTTTGAGGAAGTGGTCCCTTCTTGTGCCCTTCCTAGGAGGATGAGACAGGAGCAAATCCCCTGGCTAAGATCATAGGAACCTGGTGGGAATATTTGGCTAACGTAGGCCAGGAGTGGGCAGGAAATAGAGGAAACTTCCTACGGACAAATTATTTAACATTTTGATGAGTAACTAGGCTGTGTCATTTCAAATGATCTCAGTTGGTGAAATCAATGTCTATAGTCTGCCCTGCTTCCTCCATAAACACCCTTTGCTTGTCCAGCATATATTACATCAGTAAATGGAATCAGCAGGCATCGAACTGATCAAGTCCAATCCTTGGGTATTATTTTGTCTCTTTTCCAGAGCCTCCTCATTCTTTGTGCCATCAACTAAGTTCTGTTCCTTATGTACTGAATTCTTTTCAAATCTATCCACTATCTCTATCATTTTAGTCCATGGCCCATCTTCTCATTTCTGGTCTCCCTGATCTTCTGCCTACTCTACTTTACAACCATTCTCTGTTTGCAGCCAGAAGGAGTTTTTCAACCCCAAATCTAATCCTATAATTCCCCATTGATCTTTTTGTGACTTCTGTGGCTCTAAAGATGGAGTAAATTTTTAAATGCTCAACAAAGCTTTGTATCTTCCTCTCCTGTCCCATCTCCTGCCATGTTTTCTCTTTTCTATGCTTCGGCCATGTTGGGCTTTGTTTCAGTACCTCAAGCGGGTCACATACTCTTTCCTATCATGTAACCTTTACACTTTCTTTTCTCTTCACCTGGAATGCTCCGTCCCTCTCTCACTCATTTTTTCTTTTGCCTGGCTGACTTTCTTCTCATCCCTGAGTCTTTCCTGACTGTGGAGATGGCTTGGGTACCTCTTTTATATGGTCACACAGAACTCTGAACTTCTCCCACCTGATAGTCATCACACTTAAAATATCTTGTTCAGTGTGTGTCTTCCCAAATAGAATGTAAATTTCAGGCTCAGTGCTATTGGCCCAGTGCTTTTTTCCATAAGAAGTAGTTCATATGTCTGTTAGCCATTTGTATGTCTTCATTGGAGAAGTGTTTGTTCATGTCTTCACTGGAGAAGTGTCTGTTCATGTCTTCTGCCCATTTTTTGACATGATTATCTGTTTTGTGTGTGTTGAGTTTGAGGAGTTCTTTATGGATCTTGGATATCAGCCCTTTGTACTGTCACTTGCGAATATCTTCTCCCATTCAGTGGGTTGCCTCTTTGTTTTGTTGACTGTTTCCTTTGCTGTGCAGAAGCTTTTGATCTTGATGAAGTCCCAAAAGTTTATTTTCACTTTTGTTTGTGTTGGAGAGGATGTGGAGAAAGGGGAACCCTCTTATACTGTTGGTAGGAATGCAAGTTGGTATAGCTACTTTGGAAAACAGTGTGAAGATTCCTTAAGAAATTAAAAATAGAGCATCCCTATGACCCTGCAATTACACTACTGGGTGTTTTTCCCAAAGATACAGATGCATTGAAAAGAAGGGCCATATGTGCACCAGTGTTCATAGCAGCAATGGCCACAGTTGCCAAACTGCGGAAAGAACCAAGATGCCCTTCAACAGATGAATGGATAAGGAAGATATGGTCCATATAAACTATGGAGTATTTTGCCTCCATCAGAAAGGATGAATACCCAACTTTTGTATCAACATGGACAGGACTGGAAGAGATTATGCTGAGTGAAATAAGTCAAGCAGAGAAAGTCAATTATCATATGGTTTCACTTATTTGTGGAGCATAAGGAATAATAGGGAGGACATGGGAGATGGAGAGGAGAAGGGAGTTGGGGGAAATTGGAGGGGGGATGAAGCATGAGAGACTGTGGACTTTGAGAAACAAACTGAGGGTTTTGGAGGGGTGAGGGATGGAAGATTGGGTAAGCCTGGTGGTGGGTATTATGGAGGGCATGTATTGCATGGAGCACTGGGTGTGGTGCATAAACAATGAAAAATAAACAAATTCTGAAACAGTGAAAAGAAATTAAAAAAAAAATTTAAAAAGTAATTCATGTACAGCATACTTTGAACTCAAAGTTTATAATGCAGAACAGAGAATGGAACCTTGGTTTCCCTGATTCAAAAGACCATGCCCCTTCTGCCGTATCACCTTATTTTTGGTCTAACTTAAAAGTCAATGCCTGTTGTCTTAGTTTTCCAAAATGAGTAGAGTATCATCCTCTTCTTTTTGAAGATTTTCCATGAATTAGACTTGCATATTGAGGAAAACAAATGATCTACCTTTAAATAAAATTCAATAAATTGCTTGGCCCAGGTCAAGTTGACCAGACTCCTTAACAGGCAGGAGGAATTGCCATATTGGCCAAAACTGTGGAATATACAACTGAGGACTATTGGCCCAAGGCTGAATTGAATCCTCAGGTTTAGGGACAAGCAGAGCAGACAAAGAGCGGTGATACAATCTCTGAAGCAGATACATGTATAATTTACACAGAGCTAGTTTTGTCTGGCTCCCACCCCTTCTAGCAAAACATCTTCTCTGACCTGGCTTATGACTGCTTAATTGCTTCATGAAGTCTGGTTTCTCTCATACTTGACAAATGTGAAATCCACAGACAAACAATGAATCAGTTAACCCAAACCCCACCAGCATTGTAAAGACTTGTGATGTGACTTAGGAATGTGGGACATCTGATGTAAGAACAATGGGACAAAAATGTCTTGCATTTGTCCAGCACTTTTCAGTTTATACATACCCTGTATATTTATATATGTGAAAATGTCCTGTGATCCTTATAAAAGTCCAGTGAATTAGGACTGTATAGTCTAAGAGTGTTTTAGTGGGTATTCCTATACTCCATACAGTGAGGTGAGGTCTGTTCAGTCCAGGAAGGATAATGGAATGATTTGTCATTTGAGAAAGAACATTAAAAAAGAGTCTGAAGGTTTGGCTTCTAGCCTTGCTTTAGATATTTTTCAGCTGAGTAGTTCTCAAAGATCATCTCTCTGTACTTCAATTTTCTCATTTCAAATGTGGATCATAATAACTTCCCTGACCATGTAATAGGGCTACTGGTGATCTGAATAAGTTAATAAATGGGAAACATTTTATAACTGTAAAGTGATAGCTTAAAATGAAGTTTTGTTTTTGCTCTTACTAATGTTATAGAAGATATATAAGGCCAATTCTTATTGATGTCAAAGACAAGGAATAATAATAGAATCATTAGTGTTGACTAATATGAATCATTAATTATTGAACAGGCCAGAGAGGAAGTAAAGATTGGTTTGCCCATTCCCAAGCGAGCAGCCTCTACAGGCTGGTGTTTCTGGCAAAAGGGGGAACACAGCAAAATGCACAGAGAAACATGAAATGGCTGGGATTGTGGCCTTTCTGTGAGACCCATTGGGCTTCCTTACACCAAGGCCTACTTACTCACCTAGTCTTTGAACTGTGGACCAGGAGAGAGGTGTCTCCTCTTACAGGCTTTCAAAGCAGAGAAAAGCAAGCCTTCCATGAGGAAGAATGGAGGAGGGGCAGCTATGTAGGCCCTATTTCTACTTCCAAACTTGCCATTTTTCTGGGGTGGGAGATGGTGAGAAGAGGGCAGAGTGAATGAGAGTAGAGAGAGGCCAGGAGTATTCCACAATGGATGTCCCTTCTAAATGCAGGAAATCCCAGAGAAGAGGATTTGTAATTTCTGCTACCAGTGTTCCCAGTGTTCTTTTACTGTTCCTCACATCATTGCTCTTTTCTTTATATAACAATAGTCATGCTTGGAGTTTATTCACAGGCAGTGAAAATTCAGGTCACCATCAACCCATCAGCATTTATAACCCTGCCCTGGACCACACTTGCTTTCATTCCCTTCTTACCTTTGTCTTGTCTTCTTTCTTTCCTTTTTTCTTCTCTAATTTCCTTCTTTTGTTTTCAAAGCACATTTACATTAATTTGATCTTGGCAGCAGCCTCAGGAGAGAAAGAATAGTGGTTGAGAATATCCTCATTTTATTGGATAAGAAAATGAGACTGAGTTGAGTGATGTATCCAGATCACAGAAAATGGCCACGACTGAGTTGGAACAAGAATAGAACTCTCTGACTCCTGGTCTGTGACCCTTTCAGTAATCTCACTCTGTCTTGTCGTGTAACTCTAGACATTAGCATTAACACCTTGTTGGTAGTAAGGTTCTAAAGTGAGCCCTCATTAGGGAAATTATGTATACTCAAAAAGACTTGGGTCCCTGTGGTTTATATTTAAGGACATGATGTATTCCTGGACCCTGTAGGATCATACTCTGAGAGGTTTAATATCCTCACACAAGAGATGAGCTGGAGCTGAGAAAGGCTTATATATACAGATTCCCAGAGCCCATCTCATCCTTACTCAAGGGAATATATTCATAGGGTGGAATGAAAGGAAGAGCCATCTACCATTATGAAAGCAAACTCTTAGAAACACTGCATTCAGAATTTTCATAATAGCCAAGTTATGGAAAGAACCTAGATGTCCATCAACAGATGAATGGATAAACAAGATGTGAGATCTATCTATATATCTATCTCACAGATGTGATGTGATAGACACACACTCACACACACACAACGGAATACTATGCAGCTATCAAAAGAACAAAATCTTGCCTTTTGCAATGATGTGGTTGGAACTAGAGGGTATTATGCTGAGTGAAATAAGTCACTCGGAGAAGGGCAATTATCATTTACTCTCTCTGATACGAGGAATTTGAGAGGCAGCATGGGGGGGTGTGGGAGTAGGGAAGGGAAAAAATGAAACAAGATGGGATCAGAAGGGAGAATAACCATAAGAGACTCTTAATCTCATGAAACAAACTGTGGTTTTGTTTGGTGTAGGAGTTGTGCGGGGGGATAGTGTGGCTGGGTTATGGACATTGGGGAGGGTATGTGCTTGGTGAGTGCTGTGAAATGTATAAGCCTGATGATTCACAGACCTGTACCCCAGGGGCAAATAATACATTATATGTTAAAAAAAAAAAAAAAAAAGAAGAAGAAACACTGCATTCTAGGCCCTGCTCCAAACACATTGCACCTCTCTTTTAATCTTAACGACAATTATCAAACGCATGTACTTAACTGGTTCCATTTTTTAGATGTGAGAATTAAGGCAAAAGAGGTTAAATGATTTGATGCATGGCATACAGTTAACACTCAATGGAACTGGGATTTGCATCCAGAAAATATGGATTCAGGGTTAATAAGCATAACCAATGAGCCTGGTGGCTTCATATGATGTCCCTACACATGTATGCATATGTGTTTGAAAGTTCTCTGGTATGTTTGAATTAAACAGATTTAATGTACTGATAAATGGGCCCTTATCTCAGTCCTATTATTTGTCTTGAAGCCCTAGCATTAGGATTTTTTTTAAGATTTACATTTTTAAAATTTATTTAGAGAGAGAGTGTGTGAGTGGGGGAAGGAGAGAGGGAGGGGGAGAGAATCTCAAGCAGGTTCTACACTCAGCATGGAGCCCAAAACAGGGCTTCATCTCATGACCCTGAGATCATGACCTGAGCCAAAATCAAGAGTCAGACAGTTAACCAGCTGAGCCACCCCGGTGCCCCTCTAGTATTGGGAATTTTTAATGTCCCTGAAGGTAATTTCTCAGTAATTGTTTCTATCATAGGACAGAGGTGACCGCTTGTTTTTGTAACCTTTCAGGTTTCCTGCCTCTGTTCTTGTCTCATACTCTGCATGCATGAAATATTTGCTAGATGAATTTATGATCCTTTTTCTACTATCATATTTGCAGTCTTTTCAGCATGTTCATCAATATATTTCTTAGAAATCTTTGCTTATAAAAAGCTTGATTACAAGGAAATTTGTCTCCCTTGGAATACTTATTTTATTGATCTCTGAAATTATGGTTATATTAATATTACCTTATGCACCTGGGTATTTGGGAATATAGCAGTGGAATTATTAACATCTTCAAAAGAGTAAATGTTGGTCATTTCAAATTTCTGAGTCTCAAATTATTTTCTCTACTGTAAAATAAGAAAAATTACACAGCCTTTATCTCACCAGCATTTTGATTTCATGATCTTGATCAGACCATTTAGATTTTACTAAACAACCTGATACGTGGCATTGCCAATCTCAGCTATCTGGATATCAGATTGACTTTCCTGATTTTGATGTACATTATTACTTGAAGCTAAGGGGAACATTTAGAGTGACTTCTTCGTGGATCCTCCTCCCTTGGAAATTAATAGTGGACCTACAAGACCTAGATTTGACATCCACTCTTCTGGAAGACCTCTCCCAATGTTCTACCATCTACCCTCCTTGGATTCTCTAGGTTGAGTAGGTCCCTTATCACCTCAGGACTTCATATGTTTGATTAGCTATTGCTTATCTAAGCTCAGTTTCATTGGTCTCTGATAACTTGGAAAGGAGTATATTTCTTCCTCTTGAGGTTGCTAAGCTTACCACTTTCACTTCTTAATAAAGAAGTCAAACAAACTAAAGCAGAGTCAAGAGAGGGAGAGAACTGCATACTGACAATATCATTTAAACATGTGGATCCAGCTGTGTCTGAACCTGGATGTTTCTAGACTTTTTGTTTCAGATGATTGAGCCAAAACATCCCTTCCTTTTCCCTCATTCTCCATTTAGTTGGATTCTTGCCACTTGCACCTGAAAGATTCATAGTTTCTGACCTCAGGAGCCTCTGTTGACTGGTAGAGATAAAACTGTGATTGAACTATTGCAAAAGAGGTATAGGAAAGAGTTCAGTGCACAGTGCATTGCCAGAGCTCAGGAGAGATGCCCTTATGTGATGGAGTCTTAGTGCCCAAGATGTCCATAAAGCAGCATCCACATCATCTAGGACTTTGATAGAAATGCAGACCCTGTAACACAGTTCCACTGGATGAGAATGTGCATATTAACAAGATCCCCAGGTAATTTACTTGCATATTCAAGTTTGAGAAGAGTTCTATAAAGGATATGGGGAGGGATATACTTAGGGGCATTTTCCCATAAAAGTGACAGATGGGAAGATTAGGACCCAGGCAGACAGAGCAGTGCTGAGACAAACTGGTGTGGCAGCAACTTTGAATGTAAGGTGCGCAGGACATGGTGGAGAAGGGAGTCTGAAGGCATGGACCAGATGTGGTGTATTGTGAGCTACAGGAGGCCCTTTACAATAGCAGCACATTATTTTGAGAGATCTTAAGGGCAACTTGATGACTTCAGTGACTGGAAATCCATGGTGGAGGGAGGAATTTACTCTATGGCTCTATTAAGAACAATCACCCTGAGGAATGATTCACTTCCTGGATTAACCATCATTATAGTAGGAAAGCTTGACAAATTACCATTGATCTATCAAACACATACTGCCTTTATTACTTCCTCAACAGTCAGATTCCTTCTTTTCCAGGATGGCTGGGATTTTCCTCTTAATAGCTAGTCTTGAATTGATTCAGGACAAGGAACTCATGGTAAATCTCACGCCTTCCCCTGAAGACCCCTTCCAATCGGGTTCTGATATTAACTATCAGTTACTATGTTTCCCTGAGTCCTCCTTGCTGTCTCCCCAGGATATGGTTTGGCAGAAGATGTCTCTTCTGATGTTCCTTTGTGTACATCTCTTGGAGTCTGGCAAGATGGGAGAAGATGGAAAATAGAAAAAAAACTATGGATAACATGTGAAGCAAGATGAGATTACATTAAATTTATGATGTGCCAGGGCAGGCTCATTTTGCTTTGTGAATAATGGTTAATCACTCTTTGAATCAGAGACTATTTACTAGCTGGTTCTCATAAATCAGGGTTGGGGAGTAGAAATATTTATCATGAGCTCATGTCATGTGACTTTAATATAGCCAAATATTTTAATAAGATTGAAGATTCTTAGACACAAATGTTTTAAATGATGGCAGATCTCAAGGCATTAAGAGAGGAACCTAAAGATTTTTGAAGTCAAGCACTGCCCTTTATACATTGAAGTTTAATGATGTCTATGCTCTCTGGTACCTCCTGGTCTCTCCTGTCTCCTCTGCCCTCAACAGTTGCGATGTGGCCAGATTTATGGTATGTGGGTCATTTTCCTGACTACTTTCTCCATTTTATACAAGCTATTAAATGTAATTTATGAGAGTGAGGAATACATTGTAAGTATGAACACTTTTACAGCTATTGGGGTGAGTCAAATAAAGGAGGCTGATTGTTGCAGGGAAGGCACTGGCCAGTGAGCCTAGATCATCAGGTTTAATTTCAGTCCTAAAACTTGCTGTATGACCTTGAGCAAGTCACTGCTCATCTCTGGTCTTCATCCATAAAGAAGAGAATGGGTAATCTAGTTCACCCTCTGCTCCTGTCTAGACTAGTCCATTTTTTTTTATTAATTTTTTATTTTTTATAAACATATATTTTTTATCCCCAGGGGTACAGGTCTGTGAATCACCAGGTTTACACACTTCACAGCACTCACCAAAGCACATACCCTCCCCAATGTCCATAATCCCACCCCCTTCTCCCAAACCCCCTCCCCCCAGCAACCCTCAGTTTGTTTTGTGAGATTAAGAGTCCATTTTAAGGGCATGGCTTGGTAACTATTATTGGTATACATACAAAATATACATAGTTTTTTGGCTGCGAAAGGGAAGAGTGATAATGCGTCCTTACTAGAAGGGCTTGTGGGGCTAGAATAAGTTTCTTAAATATGGGCTGTATCAGGTATATTCAAATGGTGATGTGAAAGTCTCTGGCAGAATGAGATTTTATGTAGGGAGAAAACAAATGTGGATAACATAAGGTCTTCTGAGAAGGAGGGAGAGGGTAGGATCCACAGTATGAGGAGGGAGTAGACTTGTGTAAGAGAAACTGGTCATCTGTGATAGCAGGATGAGAGATGGAGAGGATGGGTTCTGTAGATTTGTAGCAGGGAAGTTGAGACTGTTCTGGTGGTTTTGTTTTCTTTGAGAAACTAGACACTGGGTCACCTGCTAATAGTGAAATGGGACAAGGGTGGAGTGTGGAGTTCTAAAGAGAATGGAAGTTTTGTAATAATTGTGAAAAGTTGGGGAAAGTGTTAGCAAGAGAAACGTGTAAATATCTTCAAAGTCCAGTTGGGGCGATGATCATGAATTTATAGTTGTGGATTATTCCAGTATATTCACTGTGCTTGACAATTTCCACTTGCCCCTCAGAATGCACCCATAACCCTCCAGAGGATGACCTATATGGCTACATCCACCACCTCTTTGGTCCGTCAGTAAATTTTGTCAGTGGAAAGCAGTAGCAGATTAGAGGAAAGGAGAAGAAGGTTGTGATTTTTTCCCCCATTGACTCTTTTTTTTGTAGGAGCTGCTAGAGTTTAGATGTGTCTTGCAACCAAGAGTCATAGATATTGTCAGATAGCCTTGTCTCTGTGTTTGGTCAGCTGCTCCTCCTTTAGGTCTTGGAGAGATCAATTCACCTTGACCATTGCTAGCCCTGTATGCAAGTTTCTCAGTACATTGCTTGCTGCTATGTAAATAGTACCCTTGTCAAAATTTTCCTGAATTCCTCAATTTGAGCTTGCTCTACATTTCTTTCTGGGACCTTGAATGAAATATTCTGTTATATCTTTCTCTCAAGCAGTGCTTGGCTGCTTGCATATAGACAGAGAAAAGTTCAAGAATAGAGTTTTTGTAGTTAAATATGAAAAAGGGACAGATGAAGAGAGAGGGAGAAAACAGTTTGGAATATTTGTATGCAAAAGTTACTGAAATTTGATAGGTCATATGAATTGCTTAGGGCAGGAATTGCCCTGCTCCTGGTTTAGAGTGGTGAGGTCAATTTCAGTGAGCTTCAATGTTGGAAACTAAGAGTAATTTGAACAGGAGATGAGGAAGCTGGAGGAGAAGTTGAGATCTGAGTAGTTGAGTCAGTAATTTCAGGCAGAACAGTGTCAGGTGGGGAGAACCTGGGAGTAGTAGCAGAGGTTGGGAATGCAGAAGGTACCTTGAGGTGTAGTTCAAGTTGTTGAGAAGACAGCCTACTGGATAACTCATCCGTATTCTCACTGATGTCAGAAATGACAAGGTAGGAATTGAGTTTTAGGGGAACACTCTGAGTCAGATGCCAAGTTATTTAGTGAATAAAATGGAATGACTTGGGGTACAACAGAAGGCTGCAGCTGGTAGAGAATAGTTCTCAACTAGATATCCTGAGCCTTAAAAGAACAGGATTTTCAGAAAAGTGACAGGAAACCCCAAGGGGGATAGTGGGTGGTGTCCTGCTTCATGACTATGTTAAAATCAGTGGCTTCACTTATTTGTGGAGCATAACAAATAGCATGGAGGACATGGGGAGTTAGAGAGAAGGGGGTTGGGGTAAATTGGAAGGGGAGGTGAATCATGAGAGACTGTGGACTCTGAAAAACAATCTGAGGGGTTTGAAGTGGCGGGGGGGTGGGAGGTCGGGGTACCAGGTGGTGGGTATTATAGAGGGCACGGATTGCATGGAGCACTGGGTGTGGTGAAAAAAATAATGATACTGTTATGCTGAAAATAAATAAATGAAAAAAAAAAAGAAGGGAAAAAAAAATCAGTGGCTGTACTAAGAACTATAAAAAGAAATGTCCTTAGAGAAGAGCCAGGTTTCTGTTCAGGAAAGAAGTTGGAGTGAGTAATCCGAGAAGGAGTGCACATTATAGAGGAGTTTGCTGATTACGGACCAGCATTTCTAGAGGGCAGAACAGAAATATATGGGGCAGAGCAAGAAACTGAGAGCTGGGCCTGGGGGCAGTGGCCAGGGTTGGAAGTCAAAGGCGTTGCTTTGACTTGGACTTTTACATATGAAAACTGATGTGAGAGGCAAGATGGAGTTATTCTTGGTGGCTTACTTGTGGAGGGTGGGCATTAGGCATAGTGGGTGGAGGCTTGAGAAGGTTTCCTTGGTCTCAATATCTAGAGATTGTGTGAATGTGGGGCTCAGGCGTCTCTTCTGGTCTATGGGATTTCATCTTCTGGAGTGAAAATCCTTCCATTTACCTGCCGTGAGATAATGTATCCTTGTATCTGGTTTTTTGCTCAATTACTTACTGAACTAAGTGAGAATCAATAGGTAATAAATTCATTAGGTAGAAGCTATGGGAAGGATTCAACTAATATTACATAAGAAATTTCTCCCATTCTGTTCTAGACATATTGGTTTTCTTTCTGTTGCTAGAGCAATGCAGGTTTGTTCACTTTTTGGTTTCTTCACAATTTATGTTCTCTCTGTTTTCCTTCTGATCTGTGAGTATGTTTTTCCCTTCAGATTTGCACATGACTCACTGCTTCACTTTAGGCGATATTTTTGCTCAATATTACTTCCTCCAGGAGACTTTCCTTGACTCCTTATTAAAGCTCCCTTACTCTACTCTCTTCTCTTATCATGCTTTGTTTTTATTATATGTGTATGGGCTTTTTTTTTTTAAATTTTTTCTCTCACCCAGGAATATAATCTCTGTAAGGATAGGACCTTTGTCTTACTTACTGTCTTATCCATAATGCTTTTGATAGTCCTGATGTGCATGCAGTAAGTATCCTATAAATGTTTGTGTTTTGATTGCTGTGTGAATGGACAATTTGGAGCTCTTTTATGAGGTACTGAGTTATCTTCTCTTGGTATTCAAGCCTTTGCTTGATTACTCAAGGGATCTGTCCAGATGACTTTTGCTTTGGGTGAAAGGTTTAATGAGAACATCTCTTAGTTTCCTTTCCACTCCAGTGTCCACTGATTACTCTTCTGTCCATATATTAAGGCCATTTCTCGGGCAACTGGAAATAATTGTATGAATTGAAAAGGATGCCTGGAAAATTGGTAATTTTTTTATTTTAAAGAATGAGCCAAGAAAGGAAACAGAGATCTCATCAAACCTCTCATCCAACATCAAAGCCATGATTTGCTTTGGTCAGTGGTGCCATCAAATGTGAGGTATGAAGAGCCTTGCAAAGGGCTTGTGCCAGAGTCTTCCCTATGCTGCTGCTGTTGGGAACATTGTGACTACAGCCTCTGGGAGGAGTCAGCCTACCTGCTAGATATGTGAGTGAGGCTGTTAGCCTCAAAAAGAAACAAACAAAGAAGCAAATAAACCCCCCAAAAAATACAGATCTGCCAATCTGGAAACATGTTTTTTCTACTTGTTTGTTTTGGTAGAAAAAAATTAAGCTACTGGATAGAATGAATGAAGACACTTTAAAAGGAAGATAAGACCCTGGCTGGCTTAGAATGTAAAAATTACAGAGTCCATCTTAATTATTTTTTTTAATTGAAGTATAGTTGACATACAGTGTTCTGTTAGTTTCGGGTGTACAACCTAGGGGTTCCACAGCTCTGTGTGTTATGCTGTGCTTGCTGCAAGCGTAGCCACCGCGTGTCCCCACGCAACACTGTTACAGCACCATTGACAACATTGTCTTCTCTGTACTTTTCATTCCATAACTGGGATCCTGTGCCTCCTTCTCCCCATTACCCAGTTTACCCACCCTACCTCCCCTCCTCTTGTGCAACCACCAGTTTGTGGTCAGTATTTATGGATCTGTCTCTGCTTTGTTTCTTTGACAGAGTCCATATTATTATTGATTATTAAAAGCAAAATGTTATAATAAAGTGAACTGTGGGATTATTTGTAAAGGGGAACATAATTATCACTTACTGAGCACCTTTCTGAGTCCACTCAGCAAAATTAGATAACTTGCCATGTATAAACAGCTCTTTATTTTTTAAGTTTTTATTATTTTTATTATTATTTTTTAAAGCAATGGAACAGGATTTTATTCCCAGAATTCTTCCATCTGGGCAGTCTGGGCTGTTTTCCCTCTCCATGCTACCTGCTATACACAATATGATAATGAGGAAGACGTTCTTTCTCTTTGCTCCACTCTAACCCCCATCCTATAGGTAGGTAGAAAGATAAGTAGATGGAAAGATAGATAGACATCTACCTGATTCTGAGTCAATTGCACTACTCCTGTGGGAAGGTTCTTAAACCACCAAAAACCTCCTTTTACTCAGTTTTGAAAGGGAGGTTGGTAGCATCTGTATCAGAAGTCTTTCCTGGCTCACGTGAGAGGGTAACATGTATGACGAATGCCTTGTATGCTGTGTCCTACAGCTGGGAAAGGAACTGGCTTAGCACAGGCTTGGGTCTTTCAAGCACCGCTATCAACTATCTGTGCCTCAATTTCTTGATTTGCTAAATGAAGGCAATACTGCACTTCCCTTGTGTGGTGGTTGGTTGAGCCAATGAAACAATTGGCATGAAGAGATTATAGTTACATCTGACACGAAATGAGTACTCAGCGTGTGTTTTGACTCTTTCTCCTCCTCTGCCTCTCCCTCCTCCTCTGTCTCATTAGTTATGATCATGGTCATTACTGGATTGAAGGTGACTCGTGCTTATGTGTTCATATTATGTGTAAGCTTCGTGGGACTTTAAAAATACTGAAATAATTTATCTCATTTTACAGAGAAAGGCACTAAACATTAACTTGCCCAAGGTCACACACCTGGTAAATGGCGAGACACTGAAATTGTGAATTATGATATTTATCTAAAACTCTACATTCATATGAAGATTCAGTGGGAATGTTTGATTTGAAATATACTCAGCAAATGAGGTTTCTGTTCATGACTGGTTGGCAGTGCAAATGACAGGTACTGTAATGGTTACATGGCCTGTTGAAACCAGAGCATAGGGCACCAGGCTTAGAAAAGGCCACATGTCAACAACTTCCTATTTTTCTCCATTCCAGGATAAAGTCTTTCAAGTTATATATCACCTGGAAAGGCCATCTGTCTAAAATTGCTTAGGCTTGGGAAAGAGGTTTTTAGGTCAGATGTATTACTCTTATTCCACTTGAACTTTTTTTTTTTTTTCTCTCTTCTCAAGATCTGAAACTCAATGATCTTTGTCACAATTCATGATCCCAACAAAGTACTTATGAAATAATAAACAAGAAGCAGAATCTCTAAGTGAAGGATTTCTATATTTGTAGCTCTGGAAAACACACACAAGAGAAAGCTGGTAACATTCGGCAGTGATGGGGACAGATGCTCTATATGCTCTGTGAGGGTTGACTTCCTTTGTAGCTGCAGCTTCCATGCTCTGAGAACTGCCTGTTCCCAGCTCCCCGTAAAAGAGGGGGTCCATAGTAGTCCATGGTGAACTGCAAATGCACTCTTGCTGCGGGAGCTGACTGGATCAATGCTGGGTGTTTGACTTGGGATGGGCTGTCGTGTCAGTCCTGCTGGCCACTTGACATAAGATGCTGAAGAGCAGGGGCACCGGCCGGTCTCAGGGTGTGATCCCAGGATCCTGGGATGGAGCACTGAGCTTCGGGCTTCCTGCTCAGCAGGGAGCCTGCTTCTCCCTCTCCCTCTGCTGCTTGTGCTCTCTTGCATTCTGTCAAATAAATAAATAAAGTCTTTCAAAAACAGATGCTGGGGGGTAGTTATATTCTTTTTTGAGAAAAAGACAATAAGCAGGAGAAGGAGAACGTATTATGTGTTAAGTCACTGTAATTCTGAGGTGGCTCATTTTTGCAGTTAGTGTTTTCTCACTAGTACAGATAGAAGAAAAATATGCTGTTGAGTAAGTTGAGGGTGTTTATACTTTATAACCCAACAATTCCATTTCTATATATACACCCAAGGGAAAACCTTATATATTTGTGAAAGGAATATGAATGAGATAAAAGAAAAGAAAACTTAATGTGCATGAATGGAGGAATGAATATAAATTGCGATACAAACAGATCACTATGCAACAGTTAAATAAAATAGAGGTATATCCATCAACATGGGTAAGTTTCAGAAATGCAATACTGAGTGGGAAAAATGAAAGGTACAGCTAAAATTTAAATTTATTTTAAAATGCACGTAGCAAATATAGCACAAGATTATATGATAAAAATCAAGTGGTATGTCCACGGCGCCATTTGGAATATTTCACACTTGGCCTATGTCAAAGAGGTTACTGCCTATGTTCTCCTTTAGGATTCTGATGGATTCCTGCCTTATGTTGAAATCTTTTATCCATTTGAGTTCATCTTTCTGTACGGTGTAAGAGAATGGTCAAGTTTCATTCTTCCACCTAAATCCATTCCTGATTATAAGGAATGGATTTAATCAGGAATGGACGTTGTATCTTGTCAAATGTTTTTTCTGTATCAATTGAGAGGACCATGTGGTTTTTCTCTCTTCTCTTATTTCACACCTTAATAAGTAAACAAGCTAAAGCCATCCTGCCCATAATTTCAGTATTTATGGACCCCATTGTTAAGTTTGGGTCAGTGCTTATCCACTCCATTTTTTAGTCATAGATTTAAAAAATTTCCAGTAGTGGAGAAAGTTTGGCCCTAGAGTTAGACAGACTTAGGTTTAGGCTCATACTAATAGTTTTGCATTGATAACTTCTTTACTTTCTCAGAGTTTTAATTCCTTTATCTCTTTCTCATGGAGTGAATTGAGAATTATGGGTCTATAGACATAAACATATAATTAAATCTTACACATTTCATATAAAATTGCACAGTGGCCTTTTATCCATTTTGAGTTGATCTTTGTGTATGGTGTAGAGAATGGTCGAGTTTCATTCTTCTACATATAGCTGTCCAGTTTTCCCAGCACCATTTATTGAAGAGACTGTCTTTTTTCCACTGTATATTTTTTCCTGTTTTGTTGAAGATTATTTGACCATAGAGTTGAGGGTCCAGATCTGGGCTCTCTACTCTGTTCCACCGGTCTATGTGTCTGTTTTTATGCCAGTACCATGCTGTCTTGGTGATCACAGCTTTGTAGTGAAGCTTGAAATCAGGTAACGTAATGCCCCCCGTTTTATTTTTGTTTTTCAACATTTCCTTAGTGATTCGGGGTCTCTTCTGATTCCATACAAATTTTAGGATTATTTGCTCCAGCTCTTTGAAAAATACCGGTGGAATTTTGATCGGAATGGCATTAAAAGTATAGATTGCTCTAGGCAGTATAGACATTTTAACAATGTTTATTCTTCCGATCCAAGAGCATGGAATGGTCTTCCATCTTTTTGTGTCTTCTTCAATTTCTTTCATGAGTGTTCTGTAGTTCCTCGAGTACAGATCCTTTACCTCTTTGGTAAGGTTTATTCCCAGGTATTTTATGGTTCTTGGTGCTATAGTAAATGGAATCGATTCTCTAATTTCCCTTGGCAAAGGAAACAAAAGCGAAAATGAATTTTTGCGACTTCATGAAAATCAAAAGCTTTTGCATAGCAAAGGAAACAGTCAAGAAAACAAAGAGGCAACCCACGGAATGGGAGAAGATATTTGCAAATAACAGTACAGACAAAAGGTTGATATCCAGGATCTATAAAGAACTCCTCAAACTCAACACACACAAAACAGACAATCATATAAAAAAATGGGCAGAAGATATGGACAGACACTTCTCCAATGAAGACATACAAATGGCTATCAGACACATGAAAAAATGTTCATCATCACTAGCCATCAGGGAGATTCAAATTAAAACCACATTGAGATATCACCTTACATCAGTTAGAATAGCCAAAATTAGCAAGACAGGAAACAACATGTGTTGGAGGGGATGTGGAGAAAGGTGAACCCTCTTCCACTGTTGGTGGGAACGCAAGCTGGTGCAGCCTCTTTGGAGAACAGTGTGGAGATTCCTCAAGAAATTAAAAATAGAACTTCCCTATGACCCTGCCATTGCACTGCTGGGTATTTACCCCCAAAATACAGATGTTGTGAAAAAAAGGGCCATCTGTACCCCAGTGTTTATAGCAGCAATGGCCACGGTCGCCAAACTATGGAAAGAAATAAGATGCCCTTTAACGGACGAATGGCTAAGGAAGATGTGGTCCATATACACTATGGAGTATTATGCCTCCATCAGAAAGGACAAATATCCAACTTTTGTAGCAACATGGATGGGACTAGAAGAGATTATGCAGAGTGAAATAAGTCAAGCAGAGAGAGTCAGTTATCATATGGTTTCACTTATTTGTGGAGCATAACAAATAGCATGGAGGACATGGGGAGATAGAGAGGAGAAGGGAGTTGGGGGAAATTGGAAGGGGAGGTGAACCGTGAGAGACTATGGACTCTGAAAAACAATCTGAGGGTTTTGAAGGGGCGGGGGTGGGAGGTTGGGGTACCAGGTGGTAGGTATTAGAGAGGGCATGGATTGCATGGAGCACTGGGTGTGGTACAAAAATAATGAATACTGTTATGCTGAAAATAAACAATAAATTAAAGAAATTGCACAGTGGCTGGTATACATATTCAATATAATGTAGATATAATTTATATTAATTTTTTATTCCCCATTTATAGTACAAGTATTTTCTCATTTTATTAAAAACTCTTCATTAGTCACATTTTTAAAGATGGAATAAAATTTTGTTGAATATTATACAATTTACTTAACTATTTTAAATACTTTATTTCCAAACATTTACCTTTGTAAATTACTCCTTAGTAAGCATTTCTGTGCAAGTAGTGTTTCCTACAGTTTATGTCTGTACAGAATAATTATTAAAATTAGGATTAATTGATCAAATGGCATTTAAATTTTCAAGCTTCTGATACATATTTTCAGATTGCCCCAAAATAGTGTTGGACATCTTACATCTGTGTCACCCTAAGTAAATTATTGAATATTTTTAGCCCTTGGGGTTTTTTTTCCCTTCATCTTAAAGTGATGTTTAAAATAGTAGCTATGGGGTGCCTGGGTGACTCAGTGAGATCAGGTCATGATCTCAGGGTCCTGGGATCGAGCCCCGCATTGGGCTCTCTGCTCACAGGGAACCTGCTTCCCTTCCTCTCTCTCGGCCTCCCTCTCTGCCTACTTGTGATCTGTGTCTGTTAAATAAATAAATAAAATCTTCAAAAAAATAATAGCTATATCATAGGGTTGATATGAGATGAAAGTGAGATAGTATATGCAAAGCACTTAGGCAGCTCCTAAGATTTAGTTAGTACTCAATAAATATTAGCTATTTTATTAAAACTTTACTCTGAATAGCAGTGTATGTCTATTGTACCTCCTTCTTAGCTAATAGGCAAAAAAGTATTTTTCCTATTTTAACTAGTATTTCCCTGATAACAACAAAAAAATTTTTTTTAAAGATTTTATTTATAGGGGTGCTGGGTGGCTCAGTGGGTTAACCCTCTGCCTTCAGCTTAGGTCATGGTCTCAGGGTCCTGGAATTGAGCCTGCATTAACCTCTCTGCTCAGCTGGGATCCTGCTTCCCCCACCCCCCAGCCTGCCTCTCTGCCTATTTGTGATCTCTCTCTGTCAAATAAATAAAAATCTTTAAAAAAAAAGATTTTATTTATTTATAGATAGAGAAAGACAGCATGAGCTGGGAGGAGAGAAGCAAGCTCTCCACCCATCAGGGAATCTGATGTGGGGCTTGATCTTTTCATCATGACTTGAGCTGAAGGCAGACATTTAATCAACTGAGTCACTCAGGTTCCCCAGAAAACAAAACTTAAAAAAAAATTATTATATTGACCAGCAGCCATTATTTTATATGAAATTTTGTGAACTTTTTATTTATGTCTATTTTACCATTGAGGCTTTGGTGTTTTCTTATTGATTCCAACCTGCTTTTTATGTAGGGAAACTCTGAATTCTTTGTTAGTCATATTATTATACTTTACCCCAGCATATAGTGTAGAATTTTTTTCTCTGAAATAACTTTAAAAATACATACACAAAATAAAGTTACATGGAAACAAATTTTATTTTTCAAGTGCAATTACATTCTAATTTCCAAAAACTGGGCCAGTGCTTTTAGGTCCTTGATGGACTCCTTTCTTCCCATCTGCTTGTTTCTCAGTTTCTCCATTCTGTGATCTTGTCTCAAACTGGTACTTCACTGATGGACCATGTTGTCATATCTCTGAGAAGAACGGAGGACCCTTTCTTTCTGAGACATTGCAGTTTGAACCTAAGAGATGCCTCTAGGTTCCTTCTCAGTTATGGTTTCACTCCCTCCCCTTATCCCAGAAGGATATGTCTCATTCTACAAACATGACTGATACCAGGACACTTGTTCTGGAGTCAGTTTGTTTGCTCTGAGGGCTTTTTGGGGTGAGTATCTGAGGATCAATGCACACACCTTTGATGTGATTCGTGAGGCTCGGTGTGAGAGGAGATCAGGATTGAGATGCTAGGACAAATGTGCCTAGAGATGGAAGTGGGGGTTATAGAACTGGGGCTCTGGGACTCCATTAAAATACTATTGCTGCTGTGACAAGTTCGCACAATTAGTAGCTTCAAACAACTCACATTTATTATAGTTCTGGAGATCAGAAGTCTGGGCAAAAAGTGAAGTGTTGACAAGATTGCATTCTTCTGGAGAACCTGGGGGAGAATCTGTTTCCTTGCCTTTTCCAGCTTCCAGAGGCTGCCTACATGCTTTGGTTTGTGGTACTTTGATGTATGGTCTAAGGTGCAGCAGAACATCTTCACGTGATCTCTGCTTCCACTGCATCTCGTCCTTTCTCTGACAGCGACCACCTTTTCTCTGACTCCCTCTTCTACCTTTTAAGGACTCTTATAATGTGATCACCCTTTTAAGGTTCACCTGGGTCATTCAGGATATTCTCCCCATCTCAAGTTCCTTAACTGAGTCATATCTGCAATGTGTCTTTTGCTTCATTCTGGGGCAGAATTCTTCTTTGCGTTTATACAAAACCGGAAACCAAGTTATTGGTAAAGACAATGACGGGACAGGGTAGGATAATGGTTATAGACATTCCTATCCTAAAAGGGAGGAAAAAAGAAAGCATCATGCCCAGGCAATTGCAGAATTCAGCCTGGCAAATTCCATGGTGTCAAGGCCTAGGAATAATCCTCTGGGGCTTGTGGCTCTGCCCTCTGGGCACACCACTGCCCCTTTGGTGCCATCTTTCCTCTTCTGTGAGAGTGGCATGTGTTGCTGCTCAGTAGTCCCTTAAGCCTGTTTTCTTCTTGTAGAATTTTGGGTGTCTGATAGCCTTCCATTTTCCAGTGGTCCACACCTTTCTGCCACATGTGCTTAAAGGGCTTCCTAGTGGAGCAGGTGGAATATGCATTCCCATCCTGTCCACTGGTCT
This sequence comes from Mustela nivalis, assembly GCF_964662115.1. Classification (NCBI taxonomy): domain Eukaryota; kingdom Metazoa; phylum Chordata; class Mammalia; order Carnivora; family Mustelidae; genus Mustela; species Mustela nivalis. The sequence continues at coordinate 11,676,340 of NC_139021.1, forward strand.
CAGCCACGTAGCTTGCTTTGGTCAGTGGAATACAGATGAACATGAAGTAGTGAGGGTCTTAGATATATCTGCCTTTACAGCTCCTGCCTACTATGAGAGGAGCACATTCCTTGAGCTTTCAGTTCAAGGGCAATGAGGAGACACATAGAAAACTCACATGGACCAAACTCAGAGCGTAGATCAGCTCAACCAATCTCATCTGAATCTAAATAAATCTGCCTACAGATCCATGAGTGGGAAATAAAGTCTCTCAAAAAAATGTGTGAAAACTGAGACTTTAACATGATTGCAAGCTAACAAGTTAACCTGTTGCAATTTCAGAGATGCTGACAGAAGACATGAGGCTCCGAGGTCGGAGACAGAAGACTTAATTTCTCAGAGTGATAGCAATAATCAGAGAATGAGCATTTTTCTGTGTCGGCTCCATATACCTCATTTTTGACAGGGTGATACACAGAGGGTTGGGTGATGCCTACATTTATAGTGGGTTTTGCTACAGGAGAGGATCCCTGAGCTTAAGGAACTCATATTTTTTATATTAGGCAGTGACCGTGTCTTCCCATTTGTTCTGAAGGCAGTTATTATTGATGTCATGCTATAGTGTGAGCATGGCCACCCTTTACTCCTGAGGGAGATACTGTCTCTATATCCAAGTCTGTTCATTCTGCAAACATCTTTGAGAAGAAAGTCTGGAAAAAAGGCTGTCAGTACCTTTGCTTGCCAGATAAGCAGAGACACAAAAGCCCATCGGGGAATTGTCTCTCAACAAGCCTGGATATTGCACTTCTCTGTTTTGGAGCTGTTTGTTGGTTAGCATTATTGTATGAGTAGCTGACAAATATACCCACCATGACATTGTGGGTTTTCATCTGAAGCCCTGAATCTAAGGTGGGACAGATCCACATCAAAGGGCATGATGTGTGCCTTGAACAAAATTAAAGAGTTCTCACTCAGATGCAGTGCTGTTACACAGTAAGAAATTAATTAATAAATTTTGAATATGTATGATGTATCTTAATGCCCCCTGGCACCATAGTTTTTCGTCTTTGGTTTCAGTTTATGTAAATATGCTAAAGTAGGATTAACTCATTGAAAGGAATACTGAGAAGATTTAATTCTCTGCTAAGAAAATTACACCTTCTAACAGTACTTACTCTGTTCTAGACTGTTTTCATACCCTATCTTTAACCCTTCCAGTAACACTGTGCTAGATACCATTCCTTGATTGAGGCTCAGAGGGAATTGCCCAAGATCTTCATGTAAGGGACCAGGTTAGGGTAGAGATCATTCTGGATTCTCAGGTTTGTGCTCTTTCCAGTAGAGCACATTTCTGTGCTCAGCATAGATTAGGCAGCTTTCCTGTCTAAGATACCCATGGTCCAGTTTAAGGAGGATTTTAGTAAAGGGCATGATCAAAATTAGAGCTAAAGTCTTTGGATGATAAAATCTGACATTGTTTTTACTATATTACATGGAAATAATCTGTGTCCCAGGGTGTGATTTAACTTGTATAATCTACTTTATCATGAGCGCTGAGGAGTTAAAGAAGAGACATCACCTTTTCTGCAGCCAAAAATGGTGCTAATTGAAAGGTAATTTATTTGTAAAATTTCCTGAGCACATTGGAGAAATAAAACTTCTGTAAGAATCAGTTGGTGAGGACTTAAATTAGGTGGTATATGGTAGAAACTGAACATAAGATCTTGATGCAAAACTGACAATCTACCCTGAACTTCTTTGAGATAAGTCAAGTCTGATACCCAGAGATTGATCTGCAGAAAACATGTGAAGAAAAATTTGATCCAACTTTGGATGAAGGTAGATCTTCTATTTTTACCTAATTGATTTCATATCAGTCTTCTATTAGTGAAATAATACTAGTATGTCTCATATATGGCTGTGGTATGTCATTTACAGGTATGTTTAGATTAAAAGATAATAAATGGCATATATTTCCCATTTCAGAGTGAGAATTTATTCATGCATAATACAACCTTTTGCTGGCTTCATAGAGTCACAACTTAAAAATATCCTCCAGCTATTAAAATAGTCTTGATAAAAAAAATAAAATAAAATAAGTGTTGATCATCATCAACACTGCCACCATTTTTAATCACATCAAAGTTTGCCAGGAACAGTGAAGAATACTTTTCTTGCATTGTCTCATTTATTTTTGCCTGTATTATGAGGGCCCATTGTCCTTATCAACAGGAATTCATATACTATGTTTATTTCCAGGGTCACACAGGTAAAAGTGGCAGAATCAGGATTCAGACCTTCATTGGGCTAACTCTAGGGGCACCTTTGTCTGTCTATAAAGTAGATATATAGCAATTTACTTACCCAGGTCTGGATTATTAAGTATTTATTTAGTTTACAATTATACCCTGTGACAAATGATTAACTATTTTTGGGAAGTGAGCTCACCTCTGCCTTGATTTCCCCTTGGGTTCCACCCTGTCTTCTAGTTTCTCAAACACAGCTAGCTTGGCTTCTGCCTCAGGGGCTTTCCACTTAATGTTCCTTAGGCTGGAACTGTCTGCTCCATTTTATGGGAGCTCTCTGTTCCCTCATTCCATTCATGTCTTTGTTAGATTATCACCCGCTTTGATAAGCCTGCCCTGGGCACTCCATTCATTATCATTTTTCTCTGACTCATTTCCTTTTTAACACTTATCAGTAGTTAGTATTATTATATATAATATATAATTTCCATAAGCACAGGGTTCTGGTCTCTTGCTAACTTCGCTTCCCTGGCGCTCTAGAATACATCTGTCTCAAAAGATGTTTAACTGATATTTGTTGAATGAATGGATAATGGAAGCTTTTTGCATATTTTGAAGTGTTTTCTATGGTGATTAGAATAATTATGTTGATAGGTATGCATAATATATGATTCTTAACATAGTCCACATTATTGCATTCCCAAAGAGTTTGTACTGGTTCAAATTTCCACCAGAGATGTAAGAAACTGCCTCTTTTGCTACCATAGAACTGATGAGATCCAACCCAAGAGTGATAGTCAAAATTCGCAGATCTCAGATGAGCAGAATCAGACTCGCAACCCATATACCCCAGGAAACTGTCCTAAGGAGTCTACTGTTTTTTCTCTATTACAGAATTACAGGTTATACCCACTCCTTCTTATTTATAATATGTCTCTTCTCCCTTCCAGCCCTGTCCAGGACCCGTCCTGGGTCCTGGTATGATGCTAGGTATTATAATCAGCCTTGGGGGAAGCGTTTGGAGTGAAGTTGAGATCATTGAAGAAATTCTGTGCAGGTTTAAAGCATGAACTTTGGAGTGGTGGGGCCTGGGATTCAAGTCCTGCCCTGACTTGGAACTTTCTGGGCCTCCAGTTCTGCATCTGGAAAGAGAGGATAGTTACCCAGTGTCTGCTTTACAGATCATTGTGAGGTGTAAATTCCGTAATGTGTAGCATTCACAGTACAATGTCAGATTCATGCCTCCAACTTAATAAGGAACCACCCTCTCCATCCGTCCTAGAGTAGTGCCCAGGCAATTTCTTTGGGCCCAGCCCATTCTCTGATAGTGTCTTAGAGGGGAAGACACTGTAATATTTCTCTGCTGTAGGGCTGGCAGGAAGGGCAGGAGGCCAGTGGTGTAACTGTTCTGGTCACTCTTTATAATGGAGGAGGAACATCTGAATGGTGACAAATGGATGGGAAACAAGAAGTCAGCGAGGCCTGACAACTAAAAAAGGCATCAAGAATGGACAGAGAGAGGAAATGGGGTGTTAGCAGTAATGCTGACTGGGTAATCTTTTAATAGAGCTATATTCCAGGAAAGAGCTTCCCGAGTGAGGAAGTTCACTGAACCTATGCCGGGCAACATTGCAGCACAGGTTTTGAAAAAAACTTTCTCGGGCTTGTGTGACAGTTCATGGGGTAGTAGTATCTCCTTTGTCAGTTTTATAAGGCTGAGTTTCTCTGAGGAACAACAGCCCTGGCTAATATTTATTAAAAACTTACTAGACGCCAGATGGTTATGAAGCATTTGAAAGCTTCAATTCATTTCAATTCATTCACTGCAGATATACTTACTATACGTAAATGCCGTCTACTACGTCCATCCACTACGTCCAAGGCATGGTGCTGAGTTCCAGACAGAAAAGAACAGGGAAGAAAAAGAGACAGTACCCCTGTCATCATAGAGCCTACGTCCGAGGGCGTGCCACCTGACCATGTATAAAGTTGAAAATAAAATTTAAAAATAAAGGGGTGTTAGAGAGGAGAAGGGAGTTGGGGTAAATTGGAAGGGGAGGTGAATCATGAGAGACGATGGACTCTGAAAAACAACCTGAGGGTTTTGAAGGGGCGGGGGGTGGGAGGTTGGGGTACCAGGTGGTGGGTATTATAGAGGGCACGGATTGCATGGAGCACTGGGTGTGGTGAAAAAATAATGAATACTGTTTTTCTGAAAATAAATAAATTAATTTAATTAAAAAAATAATACTTATATGATCACAGAGATCTTTCCATATTGGGGTATGTGGATAAAAAATGTGTTGTATAAAGCCCCATAGGATTCCACTGTACCCTGTGTATTACAGTTTATTTAATGAATGCCCTTCACTAGTGAAAAAAAGAGTTGTTTCAGTCTTTTGTTACCACAAACAGTAATGAAGTCAGCATCCTTTAATAATATTTCTTTGCACTCTGTTTTGGGTATTTATTGTTGCACAACAATAATGCCTCCTTTCCATAAGAACAATCCTGTGTTTGCTGCTGGACTAGTTTCCTCAATTGGGTTTGTTCCCATAAAATTTTCTGTTTTCTTCTTAAATGATCCCTGTCCCATTCAGTCCCAGGAGGGGTAACTCTTTTATATATTTTATTTTATTTATTTAATTATTTTGACAAAGATCATACCCATATGTGTTTGAGCCAGGCCCTTCTTACCTGGGGTTTTGTGGATCAATGCTGTTAAGATTTTTAGAAGTCCCTTCCTCTCAATGAGAGTGTCCATGAGGCACCACTTTAAACTTTGGCCCATCAAAAGTTTTGTCATATAAATCTTGACATTTTGTTAATTTATTTTATTATATTTTAATATTCCTATATTTTAAAGGAGACTCTCTTACAATATATTTTCTATCTGGCGGTTGTTTGTACAGTAGAAAGCTCTTCAGCGATCTTAGTGTATTTTCCTGCTGACTCTAAGACCTATTCAGTTGATTCTTTAAGGTCTTCCAGGTACATAGTAATAATGCATATAAATAATGCTATCTTGCCTCTTCTTTTAATCTGAGTTTTTAGTTTCCTCCTTTCCTAAGTCAGTCCTGTTCAGTGATCTTGAGGCAGAGCAGAGCTAGCCACAGTGGGGTGAAGTAGCATCAAGTTGACTTAACTGGGGGTAGAGATGTGATGTAGACTTGAGAATCCTTATAAAACTGGAAGACATGGGATTTCTGCCAGGAACATGGTAATACAATTTTCCATGGTTTGGAGAAGCTTGGATACCTTGAAAAGTGTCCTGCATACAGAAAGCACCTTGGCCAAGCGTAGAGCTAAGGGCTCTTCTATTGTGCCCCCTGCTGCGCATTTTGCATACTTTTGTGTTTTTTATTTTTATTTTTAATTTTTTTTATTTTTAAAGATTTTTATTTATTTATTTGACAGAGAGAGATCACAAGTAGGCAGAGAGGCAGGCAGAGAGAGAGAGAGAGGGAAGCAGGCTCCCTGCTGAGCAGAGAGCCCGATGTGGGACTCGATCCCAGGACCCCGAGATCATGATCTGAGCTGAAGGCAGCGGCTTAACCCACTGAGCCACCCAGGCGCCCTTGCATACTTTTGTTTGACACTATATTGAAATAATTTGTTTAGTCATCATCTGCTCAGCAGTACAGTGAGCTCCCTAAGGGTGGAAATTATGTTTTCTTTCTCTTGAAATCCCTAGTTGCCAGCAGAATGTAGGCTCTTGGCAAATGCTTGCTAATGAATTACTAAATTGCTAAATGTGTGAATGAATGTAGTCACAAGATAAAGTCATGTGTTTTTGTTGGATATTGAATGAATGAACAAATAAGAGTCATGACTCCATTGGGTTTCTCAAACCCCAGAACGGAAGGGCTAAATGAGGCTACGCTCTTACTTCTCCTTCCTGGGGTTCAGAGTTGAGGCATCCAGTGGGTCAAATGAGCTGGCTTAGTTCCTCTGTTGGACTTCCTTTCTTCTTTCGGGATTGATGGTATGTTAGAGACATGATTTAGCAAGAATGTTTCCTTTATATTTTGCTTAGGGTCTGCTTGTTTTTCTGGAGGCTGAATCAAGCACTGAATTTTTTTTTTTTTTTTAAGAACTGTAAATGAGTTTTTGCATTGTTAGTGAATGATCTCATTCACTAACAATACTGTCTAAAACTATTTGATACTCTAATGTCAACTTTAATTAAGGGTGGACCACCTACCATAAAGTGGTGAGTCTGAAAAGATTCCTTCTTTTGTTCAAAGATTATCACATATTGATTTTGTGGTTATTTGACTATCTCTGGATAGCTTACTCACACACACACTTATAATTTGCCATTTATTTTTCCACGAGACCAAATCATTGAACCCTGTTAGTGTCTTTTAGATTCAGCCTTCAACCCAGAGATGGCTAACACACCTTCTGTTTTGTATGCCAAATGCGACTGAAGGCTAATGGCTATGTTCTGCTGTGTGTGGACTGATGTTTTGAAAGATCTGGGATCAGTGCGAAGCAGTTCTGCTGTGGTTGTGGGAAGAGGAAAGTGTGGCTTATATACCCTGTGTATTTGCCTTTTATGTTCTAACACTTGAGGACCGGAAATGTTTCCCAACTCAAAATTACCCCCCTCCCAATCTTTTTCCTCCCTTGGCCCACAGTGATGCCATTCTTCTCAGAATTCCTGCAGCATGTACTGTTTGACCCATTCAATCCAGCTTTCAAAGGTTTTTTTTAGTGATCTGGTCAGGCATGCATGTTTTCTTTCCCCAAATGGATGTTGGAAGTGGACTTCCAATGGAAATCTCAATATATATCTTCACCTTGCCATCTAATGCCATATTCACTGGAGACACAAACTTAATCTGAGTTTGTGTCTGTAAAAACTATCTCACTTAATTGTGAAGATTACATGAGAAGACGTACATGTTTAGCCCATATTAGGCTCTCAAAGAATGTTGTTACTGTTACCTTTAAAAACAAAAAACAAAAAACATCATGATCACCAGCCTTGCAGGAGTTGATTGCAACATATTTGAATGACAGGTGGAAACAAAGAGGAAACACTGTCCAGTTTGGCTAATGGTCTCTGATTATTCTGGTTTCTTCTGTGGAGCCATTGGTAAAGTGGCACATAATGTTGTGTAGTCTGATTCTACAGATACAACTGTCCCAACAGAGAGGGGGATGTATTAGGCTATTATAATTGAGTTCTGTTAAGCATCAGGACCCTAACTCTTTTACATGTGATTCTGTGGTAAGCTATCTGCAGATATCTATCTGCTATCTGCAGGGAGAAGATAGTCTTATGACATGAGTGTTCTGGTCACCATGACAATTATTTGTAACCGTAATTTACTAAATTGGCAAAGGTAGGACAGGCTGTCATGAAAAGGTGAATATTATGATTTCTGGGATGGCAGTTTCTCATTCTGAATTAATCAGTTGTCATTCTAGGAGTCTCATAAGCAAGGTTAATGCACAGCCTTGAGTGATGGAGGCTTTTAAAAAAAATAAACCTACAAAGATGTAGACCAGACTTTGAGCTGTGGTGAATTTGCTAAGGTACTAAGTGCAACACTGCAAGGTATTATGTAGGGCCGACTCCTGCCTTTTCCCTTGGTGTGTCCGACATAGCCATTGGCGAAGCTTACTGAGATTCTTTTCTTGTAATGTCTACAGGTCAGAATTCCATGACGTAGTGGACTATGAATTTGCTGTCTCTGGGCATTTATTTTCTCTCTCTGGAATATGTTCCTTCTACCTTCTCCCAAGCATGGGAGGTTATGGGGATCAAAATTGATAATGGATTCAGTGTTTCCAGGATATTTGGGGAGTGCAGTGGTGAATAAGATAAACAAATCCTTGCTTTTATATTCTAAAAGGATAGATATAAGAGTACTTTATATTTTCTAGAATGTCCTACAAATAATAGCTGTTATTTCAACATATCTCTCACAATTCACTTCAAATGTTGGATCTCTGATACTATCTGTGACTCTCCCAGGAAAATGAAAAACGCTGTCTGTGCTTTCACAAAACCTCATGCTCTCTTCAGCCAGAACAAGGCAGCTTCATATTTTGATTATCTATTTACATGTCTGTCTTCTCCAACTAATTTCATTAAAGGCAAGAACTTGGCCTGGTTCTTATTAAGTCACTGGCAACCAGCACAGTCCCTGGAAACATAGTAGATGCTATCACATGTTTGCAGTACAATTTAAGGGTGAGATTCCAGTCCTATTATGGTCAGTGACCTAATTGTTTCCAAATCATGCCAACCAATCACCATTTCGCCCACAGGATTCTCCCTAAGGAACAAACATAAATTGAAATCTTACTGTGTACAGTGGGATAAGGACTTGATTGTCCTCAGTAGAAGTCCTCTGGCCAAAGCTGGAATGAAGTAGGTGATCTAGAATCGAGGCCAGTCTGGCACCTCTTGCTCTTACCTATATCCCTCTGTCACACGCTAAGTTCAAATATGGAGACAGGAGTGTTCATTTATGTCCAAAGGGCTGAGTCCAGGTCCCAAGAAGATCCCTGAGTTCAAATACCCCCCTGGATAGATGCAATGAATGGCAGAGAGAGAAAAGAAAAATTAACCACCCGATAGTGGCCCCTGTGTCTTAGGTCTGAAATAGGAGCCTGAAAGAAAAGTGGCCGTCACTACTGTAATGTTAACAGTTATCCCACATAACTGCAATTGCTCACCAATCAGTGGCTTCGATATTCACTGCTTTGGTTAGCCAGACTTTCTTGCCAGCGCTGGGTCTTTCTAAAAGCACCACTTGAGATTCTCTCAGCTCTGCGTGTTTCATTTTGATCATGAATGTAAGCAAGCCCCACTTGTGGTAACCACCAGTTCTCTGTGGTTCCTACCAGCATCATAGGGCACAACCCAACAGCACCTCATCTTGTGTCCCACCTGAATCCCTCTAGCTTCCTGCCTCTCAGTTCTTATTTGAACCTGAGGTTCTATGGAATGGAAGACTGGGGGACAGATTCTTTTCCCAACCATTCGCTGTGCTGGGATATAGTTGTTCATATAGCCTCTCAACATAGCCCCAAAAGATCCATCAGTTATGCTAGATACCCAGGGGTGGTCAGCTCAGTTAAAGGCTTATTGACTCGCCGTCCTTTCCTGTCTTAAGCTGTAGGGTGCTATGAAAGGAGCAAGTTTGGTTTGGGCAGAGAAGGTTAGATCATCCCACCCCTGGACTTGGTTACATAATTAATAATAAGTCCAGTGTTCCCAGACTTGTCTGCGCATTAGAATCACCTGGGTATCTTCAAAAAATTCTAAAGCCCAGGCCATCCTCAGTCTACTTCAGTCCCAATCTGTGGGGGTGAGATCCAGGTAGTGATACTCTCTGAAGCTCTCCAGTGATTCCAATGTGCAGACAAGCTAGAGTACCACAGAGCTAAATGACAACAGAAGTAAACCAAAAAATAAAAAATAAACTTCCACTTTTAATAGAAACATTATTGTTCAAAAAATTATGAACAGAATATAAGTTCACCACCTTTGTATATGATACAAGCAGAACTATTGAGCATGACTTAAGAAAACTCTTTGGAAGAGAGAAAAAGAAAATATGCGACCACAGAAAGCCTTCAGCCACTGCAAAATAATGTCTGTCATCAGGCACCTTCTCAGGGTGACCTTTGGCACGGACAAAGAAAGGGCTGATTGAGAAATCTAAGTGCCTTAGGATGTCTGTGGCTTTCTTTAACATTTGGAAATGCCCATTTTCGACTCACCTCCTATACTTGGCATTCAGGAAAGAAACCTTCATTAAAAATCAGTTGATAAGATCTCTTGGCCAGGTCATCTGCTTTCAAGTCTGCATGGCAGCTGACTGTGCTAAAGAAGACATTTTCAAGTTGTGTGTTTAAGAAAAAATGAGAGAGAGAGGGAAGTGAAATAGAGAATTTGAAGATGACATTTTATATTCATGGACAAGTAGGACTGGAAGGAAGAAAGGTCATTTCATCCACCTTACTTGTCTTTATGGAACTCTAAAGCTAACTATAATTTATCTAATGATTAATGTAAAGAATCCATACTATTGAGAGACTTGACTAACCTAGTTATTGAGCTTAGAAGTCAGAATGGGGGAGAAAAGAATTTGGGCTTTGCAGTTAGTAAAAGCAGGGCTCAGACTGAGATTTTTTTCCCCCCCAGCTTAGTTGACTTGTAACTTTGTGGAAAACTATTTAGATTTTTTTTTTTTTAGAGCCTGTTTCATCATTTTAAAAAATGGAAAAATCCAGACATCCAGTAGGATTACCTGGAAAACTACTTGAAATAGTGGGGCTAAATCAGCCCAACATGTAGTAATCCACCCCATCTCTCTTTTTGTTACTCTTTTCCCCACTCCAATGCGTCATAAGAGTGATTTGATGAATTTGCAAAATTGTCATCAGACAATAGGATCTTTGCATGATTAAATATGAAATTATATCTGCTTTTTAATGTTGCTTAAAATAATTTCTCAGCTTTATAATAGGTACATGCAATAGGATGTAGTGAAAATAGCACAGTGCCTGGGCACAAATGCTTTTGAATAAATGAATGAATGAGTATTGTCTTGGAACTTAAGAGGTGGGAGATCAAGTTCAATGACTAATACAAGCTGGGAGACACTGAGCAAGTCCTTGCTTCTCTCCAGACCTCATTTTCCTCATCTGAAAGACAGAAGAGCTGGAGAAAATGATCTCGTGTTGCATTCATCTCTAAAATTCTGAGATTTACTAAGTATGAGAGCCCTATGTTCCCCCTGTCTATATACCTGTTCCTCCCTACCACAGGGCACTCAGCATGTTGTATTGTATGTAGGTGTTTGCTCCCTGCTTGAGCATGTCCCAGCTTCAGTGTGGCAGGCAGCAGGAATAGAGGTTTGCAGCCCAGGCTTTGGAAACCACTTGCCTCGACACACAGTCAGACCCTTCACTTCTTCGTGGTGTGACCTTAAGCAAGTTACTCAACTTTCCTGGGTGTCAGTTTTCTTATCTGTTTAACAGGGTTCCTGATGATACTGGTCTTTGCCTTAAACAGGTTTTAGAGTCATGGACTAGGTCAATCCTATGAAGCATGGGGCATGCTCAGTGAGTGTTAATTCTCAGTCCTAAGTTTTATCTTTCAATTTCCAGCACTTAGCCTGATGTCTGGTGAATACTAAACAGTAAATGAATATGAATGAATCATTTAAAAATATGCCTGGAGAGTGTGTGCCTTATGCAAAGTATGTGATTTCTGATATGAAAGAGTTGATCAGATAATCAGGACTCAAGAATTCCTGGCAATCCTGAAATCTCATGAGTTCGGGAGCCATGTTGGGAGCCAAGAGATTTTCATCTGACAGCTTGTCATGTTACTGTTTGGAATGAGTTAGTATATAATGAATAGGCTTGAAATTCTGACTCCTGGCTGTTCCACCTGTGTTCGTTATCTTTATAAGGCTCATCTTGAGAAGAGTCTTAAGTGCAGCGAGGGAAAGAACATGTCTTCATTAGGACAGAACTGTAGGGGTATCTCTTTCTTGAATGGGTTGCTGTATTTCTTCTCCTTCTTGACTGACCCATTTTTCCCAGTTTGTTTGGCTACCAGCTGCCCCACAGTTTATTCAGATTATTGGTGTCAACTTCTCATCTAAATATGGGTGGTCATGAATGTGTACAGTTTTGGGGGGGGGGTTAAAAAGTCTCTTAGGGATGCCTGGGTGGCTCAGTGGGTTAAGCTTCTGCTTTTAGCTCAGGTCATGATCTCAGGGTCCTGGGATCAAGCCTCTGCATCGGGCTCTCTGCTCTTGCCTCCCATCCCCGCCTGCCTTTGCTTACTTGTGATCTCTCTTTTTCTGTCAAATAAATAAATAAAATCTTTAAAAAATAGCTTTATAGAGATAAATAATTCACACACCATATAGTTCACATATTTAAAGTGTATAACTCATTGAATTTTAGTATATTCATGGAGTTGTGTAGCCATCAGCACAATTTTAGGACATTTTCAACCTCCAAAAGAAACTCCATGCTCATTAGCAGTCACTCTTCATCTTGTGCAACAGCTTGGTAACATACTTCTCTAATTTTTCTATAAAGTGCTCCAGGAATGTAAACCATCAGTAAGTTATCCAATATTTATTGAAGCCACTATAAGTGAGATACTCTTTCAGGCTGTAGTGATAGGGAGACAACCAAGAGAGACAGGCAAGAAGACTCAGCTTTCAGGGACCTTATGTTCTCTGCTGAAGCCTGCAGATGGGCCGAAATTAAAAACAAAGCAGGACAAAACCCATGGTAGTAAAAGAAGAGAGAATGAAGGCATATGTGTTCTATTCCTACTATGTGCCGTACTCTCTACTGGGTCATTCTCCTAGGACATGGTGAACAGGCATTTGTCCGACTTCAAAACCTGTATTCTTGTAAGGAGAGAGTGAAGAGAAAATACTCAGTTGAAGAAGAATACTATATGTTTCGCTTTACCCAGCTGGGCAAATCCCTAGATTTGCTGACTCCCAAGCCAGCTGCTTCTTAACATTACTTCCTGTTGTTTTGAACAAAAATATTAAGTAAACAGTCCCCCAAGACCTTTGGTCATCAGTTGCCAATGTAAAGGCTTTTCTGCCCTGGATACAGTCAACTCAACCAATAGCGTCTTTGTTAGTGGAATTATGGGGGGTGCATGTGCAGGGAGGACAGTCAAAGGGTAATTAAAGTGACTTACATTTCTCTTTTTTCCTGCCATAATCCTGAGGATTTGAATTCTCCAACAAATCAAATTCAGTTTGAGTTTTAACCTTCTTACATGAAAAGCCAGGTTTAAAAATAGCTGTTCATGCTCCAATGATTGTAAACAAACACTGGAGTATAGAGTCGACCGAAGGGCAACAGACATTACATATCCCTGCAGGAATGTGGAATTTAATATAAACGGAGCAACTTTCATACATATGTGCTGTGTCTTCACTCTGCATTGCCAGCAGAGTTCTTTGGGGGGAAAGAATCATCATAAAATGTGAAAGCTGAAAGGGCCTTAGCAATCCTGTAGTCTCACTGCTTCATTTCAGAAATGGGGGAACTGAGAAAGGGAGGAGTCTGTGGCCGCATCTCTAGTTAGTGACAGAGATGGGGGGGAAATCTAGTTCTCCAGGATCGCTGGTGATACTAGCGGGAGATGGAAAAATACACTGACACGCCGGGGAGCTTATTTCCTGATTAATTGAGATGCCACATAGGGTGGTTCGGGGCAATGGGTGTGGGATCGAGGGACCTGAACTCAAATCTCAGGTCTGCCAATCACCATATGGTGAATTTGAACAAACTGATTAATTTCTTTAAGCTTTAATGTACTTTTCTGCCTCCCCACTCCCGAAGCATACTATTTTGAGTATCAAGTTGCTGGGATGGCTAACTGGGATGTATCAGTAAATCTTTTAGCATCATTTTTGAGGTTCAGCAAATGTCTGCTTGCTTCCATTCCCACTCCTTCCTTTCTCTTCATCCAGGATGTTTTACACACCTTTTCACGTGTCTTTGCATCATAAAGTAGATCCATTGCTACTCTCTGAGAACAGTAATGTCTCTTCTACAGTGTGGATCATGAGTGATCTTAAGTCATAACCCTACTTGCTCCCATTGGTTGGGTATCTCCTATATTCCAGGCGTTTTCTGCATGATATCTGGCCTTCAAGACATCATTGAAGACATTATTTTTTCCACCTTCTTGATAAATAACATGATGTTCAGAGAGAATAATTACTAAATTCAAGATCTTGTAACTTGAAGTCAGGTCCTCCAAGCCCATGCTCATCTCTGTACTGAGGCAGTCACACTAAGGCTGTGGTTGTAAACTTGTGTATTTTTTTAATGTTCACCATAAAATCCTGGGAAACATTTGAGAGTAAGAAAAAAATATCAGTTTTAGAATCTGAGTGAAAGATTCAAACCCTAGCTCTGCCATATATGAGCTGTATGGCGCTGGGCATGTTCCTTAAATTCCTTCTGCTCTGTATTCCTCACTTGCAGTGGACTGATAATAATTATATCAACAGAAAATATGGAAAAAAATGCATAGGGATGATTGAATGAAAGATGATATGAGCAGCTTTCTTAGCCCAGGGTTGGATGTAAATGTTACTCATTTACACCTTCATTTTGCCCTCTGTGCACTTGGCCTATGGAGATTAGATCATTGTTCTTAAAAGGATTGCACTGGGTATTATGGAGGGCAAATATTGCATGGAGCACTGGGTCTGGTGCATAAACAATGAATTCTGGAACACTGAAAAGAAATTTTAAAAAGTAAATAAAAATTTAAAAAAATAAAAATTAGAAAAAGTAAAAAAGGATCATACTGAAGAGAAACACTTTATTTATTTATTTATTTATTTATTTTTTATTATTTGACACATGTTTACCTGCTGGTTTTTTTTTTTTTTTACACTGTATGGTGACTAACATAACACAATGAAAAGAAGCACTTTAATTTTTCCCGTGCATTATCAATCTTGCTTTGACCACAGCCTGCTCCTGTTATAAATATTGCTAAGATGCTGACATTGGGGAAGGTAAATTTAAGTGATTGATTCACACTTCTTTTCTCAAAATTTTCTAGACAAAAAAATCTTTTTAAAAATCCAGGTCCCCCCCCCCCAAATTAACTAAATAAATTTAAAAACCCACAAAACCCAGGTTACCTGCTTCATGTCCATCAGAACCCTGGTGGATTGATTTGATGGAGCAATAGGGGAGATAACGATGTGGATATTTGGGGAGTACCCCTTAATGGAGTAGGGTAGAGGACTTCATTGGCTTTGCTATACCAAACCTCTTCTATGAGTACCACCTAGTAAGTTAATCTGAGTTGAGGGCTATAAAATAACAACAGAGGAGAGATTGCTTCCCTCAATGACAGTACAGGTATTCATCTGGATAATGAGTCATCTGACTCATCATTTTTTTCTTTCCCCCTAGCTTGTAGAGCTATCAGACCTAAGTATTAAATGTAGGCATTGTATATTTCTTAATTGACTCTCTGGATACAGTTTTTCCTCTTTACGTCTACTTTGTGTGCGCGCGTGTGTGTGTATGTGTATGTGTGCGTGTGTGGGGGGCTGGCCTTATTTGAAAGTTTTTGGCCTGACTGCCTTTTTTGTAAGGTGCCTCAGATAACTTTTTGCCAGATGTATAGAAATCAGTATGGATTAGATAGATAGACAGACTGGGATACCAAATTTGAGGAGGGAAAGGATAAAAATATAAAGACAAAAAAATAACTCTCATGAAAGTAGCACTGATCTAATTAAAATAAAAAGTAAATATTGTCACATACTCTTCTGTAAGTGCTTATTAAGGGGAAAGTAGTATAATCATTAGGTCTACTATTACTAAGAGTAACACACGCATATACTCTGCCCTGCCAGTTTACTTGATACAGCACTTGTCCATAAAGTATTAGCCCCTTCCTTTTCTGTTCTCTAGCATCTCTGAGGGATGGGAACAGGAAAGAGGACTGGGACCCCAGTGAGCCCTCTGAGGTCAGAGACAGGGCTTCCTTGGGTCGTTCTTAGGACTCTACACCTGGGGCCATGCCTGACACGTGGTGGAGGCTCAAAAAATATTTGTTCAATGAATGAATAATAATGATGGCTTACCTTGTGTGATCATTTTGTAGCAGACCTTGTCTGTATAGATTGATGTTGATTTATGTATTTAACCTTCACAATAATCTTATGAGTACAGAATTCATATTAATTAGTGTATTCATGACTATCTTTTATAGATGAAGAAACTAAAGCACAGAGAGGCTAAGTAACTTGATGCTAGTATGCAGAGCCCACACTCTCAGTCCAGGGCAGAATGAAGGAACAAAAGAATAAGTGAATGAAAATGTAAAGAATTTATTTCCCCTATGACAGCAGGTGTAAGTTGGTTGAAAATATGAAGGAATCTTGATCAGTGGGAACCATATGCATTATAAAGAATTACTTAACATATGTGGTCCTCAGTGGAGAGCACGGGGACCCAGTGATGGGAATTCCTGTAGGCAGAGGTGTTCCTGAGGGTGTCAGAAAACTGATGTGTCAGATTTCATCCAACATCTTCCTCAGCCTGGATTTTTATGGGTCTGCTCTACGTGCAACACTTTTTACATAGAGGTTTCTTCAGTGTTATAGCTACAAATAGGCTTTTCAACTCCATTCTTTAATTATATTGTCCACTGTACCATCTCTGTGAAACTAGGGAATTTTGGAGAAAGCTGAAATTCATTTCAAAAGTTATGAATCTTGTATAACTCATTTATTCAGGGGCCCATAAAAAGCATTAAAATTTAAGAGACTGATATAAAAATGAGTGTAATTGCACCTGGTTTGAGATTCCTTTCCATTCTGTGACTCCATTTTAATTTTATTACCACTTAACTTTACAGTATTTAATTGGAGTGCTGAAGACTGATTGCTGCAGCATGTGGGAACCCCCCCCCCCCCCCAAATACCACATAGCTTCCATGGCCTCTCTTTTGGTAGACAGGGGCCAAAGTGTAGTTTAGAGAAGGAAGGGTAGTTCAGACTCTTGTGGTCCTCATTGGTGGTTGGGGGACATTGTTTGTAGTGAACAAATGGAATTCTTTGCAGCCTTGCAAGTCCTCACATCTCAGTTCCCTTGCTTTGGTGCCCTGTGTCATCAGTAACCCAACAGAACATATTGTGTAGAAACATTTCCTACTCTCCGATCCCCAGACCATCTGGCAGGTCTTTTGTCTCTCGCTTTTACAAATGGCAGGCTGGCTCAGGAGTAAATTGTCATGGGAGAAAGCAGCTGACAGCAAACACCGAATGCTCCTGGATCATTTGCTCTGGTAAGCGAGAGAACACGTGTGAGCCTGGCGGAGAGCAGGGAGTGGCATTCGTGGTGGCATGCGTGGTGAGGCCCCTTTGAATCTTCATCCTATTAAGCACAAAGGTGAACAGTTTCTCGCTGAACCATGCAGACCTTCCCCTGTAACAATACGTGTTCAAAGTTCTGTGACAGTTGCGATTTGTAGCAAGGTGACAGGGCTAAACCCTCAGCTCCGCTGACCTTTAATTTATAAGGAGTACAGGTGCTATTTTCCCCTAGCCATGTCTTTATGACACTAGAAAAAAAAAAGTCACATAAGAACGCAGAGGATTTCCCAAACACCAAATAGTGAAACTCTGTTTCTTCACAACTTATTTTCCTAAAGCAAGCCTAGCTAGATGCCTTCAGGTACCTAACCTGTTTGCAGGGAGATGAGATCCTTTGCCATTTTCAAGGGAAAGACACTGCAGTGGGGTGCAAATAGGGTGCACAAAGAAAGTGAGCCTGGTGGTACATTCCGCGCCACCCCTCTCCCGCCCCACCCAACTCAGGCAATCTGTTCACGCTGCATTTCCTTCCCTGGTGACAATTGAAGGCCACTGCAACCACCATTAGGCAGAAAGAAAGCTTCCCTGACTTAGTCTGTTATTAACTGATGAAGGTCCTGAATGGAAACTTCCATAGAGAAGCTGCCATGGCAAATTATATAGGGTCCAAACTCTGGAGTCAGAAACAAGTAGGTCTGAATTTTGGGATTCTTTGATTATTAGTGTGGTCCTGGAGTAAATGTGTCAGCACATCTTAGCCTCCGTTCACATTGACCTAAATTGCAGATGACATTTCCTGTGCTGCTTGGTTAGAGTGACATTAAGCGATTTAGCTCATGTGTAGTAGGTCCTATTTGGTGTCCTGCAGGGCTCCACTTTATGGGGTGGGCGGGTTCCCACCCTTCAGCTCTTGTGACTTTTGGCTGCTAATGCTTTGTAACTGCATCCTCTGTGCTCTGGAAATTTCTAGGATGCTATTTGCTCTTCCTGGGTTTGGAGAAGGTGAGCAGTCCCCTGCAGCTAATGACTAACTGGGTGCTCAGAACACTTCTTGCTCTAAGGTGGGAGAACTCTGCTATGTCATTCGTACTTCAGACTGCTCCATGGGATCAGGCAGAGGCTATATCTCCACCAAAATCACATCTTTGCCTGACTTTTCCCTCTGTATATCCTGGGAGAACTCCCCCAATCAATTATTTCTTCAAAAATATTCATCTCTGGCTCTCTCCTAGGGAAACTGACTGAGATAGCTTGTCAGGTATCTGCAGCAAAGGTCATTACTTCCTCTTTTGTTCTATGCCTTTCTCCCAACAACATTTCTGATAACTAGATTTGTTTTGACTGGGAAAATTATGATTAAATAATAGAAAGTTAAAAAATATCCTAAGTAATTAAACTTACTTTAAATAAAACTGGGTGTCTTAGTCTGTTAAATGTCTGACTTTCACTTAGGTCATGGATCTTAGGGTCCTGCATTTGGGGGCCCCACGTCAGGCAGGGTCCATACTCAGTGGGGAATCTGCTTCTCCCTCTCTCTGGCCCCTCACCTCTGCTCATGCTCTTTCTCTCTCAAATAAATAGATGAAATATTTAAGAAAGTACTTTAAAAACATAAAAAGGCAACAAATTCTGTCAAGTTATCTACCTTACAAATAAGAAAAGCTTGGTGTCTAATATAAAGAACTACAAGAAAAAGGAAGATCAATAAAAGAGCACTGGAGAATGTGGTCCATTGATTTGCAGAAGAGGAAACTGGACTAGCCAATACAGACATGAAAAAATTAATCCCAGTAGGGAAAAATGAGATTTGGAACCCATTCCATAGGCAAAATTACAATGTCTGATAGTATTGACAAACATGTGAAGCAAACATAAACTCAGACTTGCTGGTGAGAATATTCATTAACATTGCCATTTTGAATTATAATTTCTTAGTATCTAATAGCTTTGAGGATATGCATATTTTCTAAATCATCAATTATACTTTTAAGAATTTACCACCCATAACTGTCACACATATACAAGAATGTTCCTGGCAACATTATTTGTTAAAGCAGAAGACAACAAACTAAAAAAACTTGGAAACAACCTTCATATTCATTATCAAGAGAATGAATAAAGCATTGGTAGCATACTTGTGGAATGAAGACCAGGGAGCTCCAAAAATGGATGAACTAGAATGACATTTATCAATACAGAAAACCTGGGAATATGACGTTGATCAGAGAACACAAGTTGCAGAAGGATATGATCAGTATGACACCATTAATTATTTTTTTTAACTGGAAAAAGTTCTACACATCTTACTTCTGAATATGTACAACTGTTGTGAAAGTATACAAACACAGACTTGAAGGTAGACACTAACCTTATAAGGTACTTACCTGGAAAGTGGAAGGCTCATCAACTTGGAGTTGGGAGAGAGACAGGTTTCAACTGTGTGTGTTCTGTTTTGGTTCTTCATAAAAGATTCTGAAGGAAATATAGAAAATGTTCAAATATATATTATGTCTGGGACATAAGGTTCCTGAGTGTTTTATGTGTGCTTTTTCTCTCTATTTGAAATGTTTTATTAAAAAACAGAATACGGTTTCTTCGGTCTGTCTGAGAATTATCGTTATAGACTTCTAATAATGCATTGGTACTTCAGTGTGTTTGCTCCCATCATACCCCTAACTTTGGGCTTGGCTCCCTTAAATCCCTGCACCTCTCCACAGTCTCTCCAAATCTTATGAGCCCTTGCCCAGGGACTGCCTCTTCCACGCAACTTTCTGGATGACCATAGACAGCTTGAATCACATTCCTTTATGAAAACCACAGCACCCCCGCTTGACCAGTGATGGGACTATGTTAAATTGTATGTTTGCTTGTGCATTGTCCTCTTAAGTGCTTCAAGTGCTTAAATATTGTTTGATGCGTTTTCTAGCCTGGAGAAATCTACACTTTCTCCTGTGCTTCTCATTAAATGATCTCATAAATACCTCCCTATATTTATCACAAATTACGTCTAGCATAAATTTTGCTCAAGAAATTAATTTTAGTAATTATCTTAGTTAATTCAGCATTTTTGAGTGTCATTTATATGCTAGTCATCGCAAATATACAAAGAAAAAGATGTAGGGTTCTTTTCAGATCTCACAGTCTGGCTGAGTTAAATTTTAGCATATTTGTGTGTTTCTTTTTATATTCATTCAGCTATGCAACCAACAAATAATTATTAAACACCAACTCCAAACCAATAACTCTGTTTGAAATCAGGAGTAAAATAAAAAACAAGGGAAGCATATATCTTCCCTATCTACGATTGATCCTACCTTGAACTAAAAATACAGACCCAGGTTTGATAAAAGACTTCTAGGGTATGTCTGGTACAAAAGGCCATTTGGGATGTTAGCTTGTAAACTGAATTAATGTAATTTTTGGGACATGTGAATGACATAAAGGATTGCCATGTGTTATGAGACAGCCCCCGAAAATCTGAGAAATGTGGTTGTGGTAATCATATATTAGCTGGATATGATTTCCTCTCCTGTTTGCTTACTGTTGAGCATTTGTTTTCAGTGCCTCTGTTATTTAGTATCATCACTGAATAATCATTGTTGATGAATTTTCCATTAAAGACTTTTTTTTAGTTATGACTCCTGAAGCTACAGCATTAATGAATTCTTGCCCTTTTTTTTTTTTTTTATAGCCTCCAGACATCTATAAGAGAGCCTTCAAAGAAGCATGAGGGCGACTGGACAAGGAGGAAAGTGAGTGTCAAGAGTGTTGATGAATGAGACAAGGTCACACAGAGGAGCCAAGAGGAGAAGCTTCTGACTCTTATTTAACTCTTGGCTCCTGGTGGTCTTAATCTCCATTTATCAGAAATCCCAGAGAACAGGGGGTCTAGAACAGAAATTCTCAATCTCAGGACTTTTGATATTTTGGCCCAAATAGTTCTTTGTTGCAGGGGAGGGACTATTTTGCACATTTGGCAGGTTTAGCAGCAGCCCTGGCCTTTACCCAGTAAATGCTGGTCTAGCCCCTGTGTTGTGACGTCCAAAATGTCTCCAGACACAGCCAACTATGTCTGTTGTGCCTGGAGGGAAAGATCACCTCTTGACTGAGATCCACTGCCTTAATGCATTCCTAAACAGCATTTTAGTTTACTTTTTTTGAAATGCCCAAGCAAAGCATGGAGTGCTCATCAAGCCTTGAGCATGGAGAAAGGTTGCACATCCTAGCCTTGTCGAGGTGGATTAGGATCATGGGGCAGATTCAGAGTAGAGGTGATGCCCACTGCTTCCAGCCTGGTCACTAACGCCCTGAATGATTCTATTTCGTTCTCTTTCCATTCAACAGCAGGCTTGGGGGTGCATATTTTAAAGTTAAAGATTGAGTCACCAAGAGGAGGGAGAATCTTGGTTTCCTAGAGCATTGGAGGTTGCAGAGCACTGGTCAAACTCCAGGAGCTGTGACTTGAATGAGAAAGAAACCCTCATTTGTGTTAAAATCACCAAAATTTGGGGGTTGTTTGTTATGGAAATTAGCATACCCTGAGTATTAGAATGACATTTGTTTTTAATTATTTATATTTTAATGTCTCCATTTTGATTTTTCTCATAGTAAAGCATGTATGTAATAGAGGTTAAATAAAAATTTTTAACAATAACCTTCTACTTCTCAAATGTTTTCTGAGGACTGACCACTTCTACTCCTTCCTACCATCTCCCTTTTCCTAGGTAATATATGTTTCCGCCACTGATCACTCTGCAAATAGTGTTCACTGCTAAACCAGGTAGCACAGAATAATCTTGTCTACTCCTTTATATGACTTTTCCCGTTTCCCTAGTCAGTAACTCTCTGGTTTTGTGGTATTTCCCCATGTTGCCTTGGTTTTCCAATGGTCTTACTAAGACATACACATCTTGACATGTGTTTATTTTTTTCCTGAAGGCTAGAACATCTCTTCTCTAGGTCTACTATTAAGCTCAAACAATCAATTTTTGAAAGATTTTCTCAAGATCTTTCCCCCAAAGACTTCTGCCTTTGCAGTGGAATTTGGATGGTATCTTTTTAGGCTGCAGTCCACCTTCCTTAGGTTTCTTTTTATTCTTCTCCCTGGTGAGGTCTCCTGTTTGTGGATCCCACATCTTTCTTTTTTTTTCAGTCTTGTAAAGTTTAGCTGAAGTGCATCCTCAAATAACTTTCTAGAAATAGATGTTTGTAGAGTCAAATTTTTAAGGCCTTGAATATGTGAAAATATCTTTTCCCTCATACTTGACTGAGAGCTTAAATGTCTGCAGTACAGATCTGTTAAAAAGAGAATTTTGATAATTTCTCCACTATCTTCTATTTTATAGTATAATTATAGAGAAACTCAGTGCTTTCTAATTCCCGCTCTTCATTATGTGATTTGCCTTTTTTTCTATAGATTCTCATGTTCTTCAGTTTCAGGGAATTTTCTTGTGTTTCAAAGCATTCCCTCTGCACAATTTTCTTTTTTTTCTTTCTGTAACTCATTTTCATGAAGTGCTGAACTTTCTCACAGAGCCTCTATTTTTAAAAAAATATTCTCCCATTTCTTATTCTTTGTCCTTTTATCCTGTACATTCATTTGGTTTTATTTTATGGTCTCCTACTGAATTATTTATTTTGACTATGATGTTATTAATTCCTAAGAACCCTTCATCATTTTCTGAGTGTCCATTTTCAGTGGCAGGTAGTTCTTCTCTCAAGGAGCCAGTATATATTCTATGCTTTCTTTCCAGATATTCTGTAAAAGTCTCACAGGTCAGTATTTAGACTTTAACTTGAAATAAGCTTAACCAGCCTGGGCTGTACCTGATGGTCCTGAATCCAGGGTGATCCTCTTTGGTTCAGTTATAAATCTGTGGTCTTCCTGGGCAAGAAAAAGGGGGTGTGTAGGTTTTATCCACTCTTTCCTGTCTTCCCACCGGTATTACTGTCTTTAGACCGGCACCCAGCTGCTCTGGCCTTCCATCATTTCGGGTGCCTCTAAGTGCTGAGGCTCAGAAATTCTGTGGGTCAAACTGGGTCATTTGGTGGTATTTTCATCTATAGACCTTTAGGTTGTAACTTGCTCTAACTTGCTGAGTCAGATACTAGCTCTCTACCTACTTTCACTTTTCCAGACTATAGCCGAAATTGCTGATACGCTGTTGTTTCCTCTCTTGATCGATTTGTCCTGTATTCTTGTCATTCCTTTGCTTTCATTCTGGCTGAATTTTATGTGGAATATAAGTGATAAATGTCTACAGTCTATTCACCATTTTTTACCTGAAGCCTCCCTCAGAAGGTAACTTCTTTGATTTACTTTGTAGTGTAAAGGAGATTATAAAAAAGAATTTTTGATGGTTAGGATACACTTTAGATTCTTTAAGTCTTCCTGAAATGCTGAATTTTCCCTCTTACTCCACATTCAGAAGACAACTGGCCTGTCAAATTATCTTGAGTAAACAAGCCTTGCACTCTGTGGACTCTGCATCAAGTTTAGCTTCCTGGGCACACGACCTATATGGTCATTCACTGTCCTGCTCTCAGAAGGGTCCTGCACTTGGTTTAACACTCTGCTCTCCCTCTCTTGAAATTCCTATTATTTTTTGGACAAGGGACCCACATTTTTATTTTATGCTGGGCCCTGCAAATTATGAATCTGACCTTTCTCTGAAGTGTAAATACCCTGATGTCTAAATATAATTCATAAGATCATACAGTCTCAGGGTTATCAGCTCACACTTTCCTTTTATAAATTCCCTGCCAGTAGCCATGCAGCTGCTGTTGGCTCCTTACTGAAGCTGGGTACTCCTGCCTTCTCAGCAGTCCCTTACATTTACATTTCTTACCCTGAAATGAAATGTAGTGTGTATATGAAATATATATCCTTCATCTTACCTGTGCTCATTCCATGTTTTATAGGAATAATTTGGTAATTTCTATATGTTATATAAAATATATGCCTTTTTTATTATAAAAGAAATACACATTATTAAAATATTGGAAAAGCATAAAAAATAATTACCACTAATCTCTATCGAGAAATAATCAGTATGAACTTGTTACCATGATATTTCCTTTCACTTTTTTCTATGCATTTATAGTTACAATAACAGTGATAAGGATACTGGCTGGTTTATTTAGTGCTTGTAATGCGCTGGGAACTCTATGAAGTGTTTTAAATGAATTATTGTACTCAGTAGATAGAAGTAATTAAAGATATGGGTGTATATTACATGCATAAATGTTAAAATTATAATGTATATCCCATTTTTTTTTTGCTTTGTTCCACTTAATATTTTATCATGAGCACTTACCCTTGCAAAAGAAAGAAAATTTAAAACAAACATAGTTACTTCATCAACAGATGATGGAGAGGGGTCATTTTATTCCTTTTGCAAAGAATGCAGAGATGTGATCTTGGGTGCATTGCTTTTCCTCTTAAAGCTTTAGTGCCTTCTTTTGTAAACTGCACATAACATAATATCTACCCTTCCTACCTTACAGGATTGGGAGGGTCAACAAAAACAGCAATAATGAATTGCTGCCATTGAGAAGACTCAAACATATTTTGCACTTCTTGTGAGAATTTTTATTAATCCAGTAAAGTGGATGACTTTCCCAGATGGGGTAACTGAGGCTTAAAGAGGTTCCATGGCTTTCCTGAGGCTGCACAGGAGCAGATGGTCAGCTGGGTGTCATGCCCTGTTCACAGCCCTGTGTTGTGCGAACCCTATGGGATTCTCCCTTCAGAGGGATAATGGAGCAACAAACATGTGCTTTTCTCATTTTGTAGGGTCAACTTTCCAAAGTTTTTATCTTGTTCATGTTCTTTGTTCTGTCATACATGTCACTTGCTGCAAGAATGGTAGTGCTCCATTTAAGCAGCATACATGAAGAAATGGACACATTGAAATCTGCCTGTAACCCTGCAGAGCTTCCACCTTCTAAAAGCCTGAGGAAGGGAGAGAACAAATTTCTGCTTTGCCAGGGCTTCACTTACTTAGCTCTTGGCACAACCTCAGCTGATTGACATTTATTTCAAAATTCGTCATGAAATAGGACTTGAGTGACTAATCTTTGTGAAGCTATGATGGATGCAGAGAAGTTTACTCCTCAACCTTCCCTCTTTGCTTTGGCCATCTGAAGTGCAGAGATCCATTTTCTCTTGAATAACCTAATGTTCATTCAGTCCTTGTACTTTGTCAAGTTGTTATTATAGCTTCAGTGTCTAAAGTTTTCTTGTGAGAGTACTGCCTCTCCTTATTCCCTAGGCTGGATCTAGCTTTATTTTGGCCACTGAAACATGATAGGGCACACAGACCAGCCCTGGGTGAGGTTCTGCTATATCCTATTCTCTAGCCCCTAGACCATCAAGTCCTAGGTAGAGGATGCATCTTCAAGGTTTGTCCTAGAATGAAGAAGGCCCACATCAGAGCCATAGTTCACCTGTGAAGGGCATACAATTTGGGTGAGAAATAAACCTTTATTGTTGTAAGCCACTGGGATATTTGGGGGCTTATTTGTTCTTGTTGCATGGCTTATAAATTGCTGACTGATGCTGTAGTTTAAATGTATGGCTTTTATTTTGCTCAGTTAAGCAAGGACAACTATTTGTTATTACTACAGTTCTTAGAATATTTGGGCCTGTGCACTGTGGGCTGCTCTCCATTATAGTAGTGGTGCTTAACCTTGGCCACCCATTAGAATCATCTGAGTGTGTTTGGTTTAGCATGGGTCCCCAGGCTCCATTCTGGATCAATTTAATTAGAGTCCTTGGGTGTAGGTTCTATGCCCTGGCATTTTAAGGAGCTCTTCAAGGCTTGTCAAATGCAGCCAGGAGTGAGTGAGGACCATTGCTTTAGTGGGAGAGAAGTCTGGATTCTCCAGGAATAAAGGTAGTCACTGAGATAAATCATCTACTTGACAGAAAAGAGGTAGAGCAGCAAACTTCCAGGGAAAAGGAAAAATAAAAGCCTGCCACCACCTTACTGAATTGCTCTATGAGTTCTAGTAGTTTGGTGGTGGAGTCATATATCAATTCAGTAATGTGGCAGCATACAAAATCAGTTGCTTTCTTATAAACTAACAATGAAAATACAGAGAGGGAAATTAGAGAATTGATTCCATTTACTATAGCGCCAAGAACCATAAAATACTGGGAATAAACCTAACCAAAGAGGTAAAGGAACTGTACTCAAGGAACCATAGAACACTCATGAAAGAAATTGAAGAAGACACAAAAAGATGAAAGACCATTCCATGCTCATGGATCAGAAGAATAAACATTGTTAAAATGTCTATACTGCCTAAAGCAATCTATACTTTCAATTCCGTTCTGATCAAAATTCCACTGGTATTTCTCAAAGAGCTGGAGCAAACAATCCTAAAATTTGTATGGAACCAGAAGAGAACCCGAATTGCTAAGGAAATGTTGAAAAAGAAAAACAAAACAGGTGGTATCACATTGCCTGATTTCAAGCTTCACTACAAAGCTGTGATCACCAAGACAGCATGGTACTGGCACAAAAACAGACGCATAGGCCAGTGGAACAGAATAGAGAACCCAGATATGGACCCTCCACTTTATGGCCAATTAATCTTTCAGAAAGCAGGAAAAAATATACAGTGGAAAAAAGACAGTCTCTTCAATAAATGGTGCTGGAAAAATTGGACAGCTATGTGTAGAAGAATGAAACTCGATCATTCTCCTACACCATACACAAAGATAAACTCGTAAAAGACCTCAACGTGAGGCAGGAATCCATCAGAATCCTAGAAGAGTTAAAAAAAAAAAAAAAAAAAGAAAGAAAGACAATAATCAACATGAACACTTGGAATAGTAAGTTAATATTACAGAACTGTCTGAAAGCTTTTGAATGTGTTTATTCATTTTTTAGTTTCATAAATATTTTAAAAGTAAGAAAATAGAAGTGAAACAAGAGATATGGATATGGGAAACAGTTAGAAAATTTTGAATGAGGGGTGCCTGGGTGGCTCAGTGGGTTCAAGCCTCTGCCTTTGGCTTGGGTCATGATCTCAGGGTTCTGGGATCGAGCCCCGCATTGGGCTTTCTGCTCAACGGAGAGCCTGTTCCCACCCCTCTCTCCCTGCCTGCCTCTCTGCCTATTTGTGATATCTGTAAATAAATAAATAAAATCTTTAATACAAAAAAAAAAAAAAAAAGAATCCTAGAAGAGATCATAGGCAGTAACCTCTTTGACATTGGCCACAGCAACTTCTTTCAAGATATGTCTCCAAGGCAGGGTGCCTGGGTGGCTCAGTGGGTTAAAGCCTCTGCCTTCGGCTCAGGTCATGATCCCAGGGTCCTGGGATCGAGCCCCACATCAGGCTCTCTGCTCAGCAGGGAGCCTGCTTCCTTCTCTCTCTCTGCCTGCCTCTCTGCCTACTTGTGATCTCTGTCATTCAAATAAATAAGTAAAATCTTAAAAAATAAGATATGTCTCCAAGGCAAAGGAAACAAAAGTAAAAATGAACTTTTGGGACTTCATCAAGATCAAAAGCTTCTGCATAGCAAAAGAAACAGTCAACAGAACAGAGGCAACCCACGAAAGGGGAGAAAATATTTGCAAATGACACTATAGACAAAGGGCTGATATCCAAGATCTATGAAGAACTCCTCAAACTCAACACACACAAAACAGATAATCACATCAAAAAATTGGCAGAAGACATGAACAGACACTTCTCCCAAAGAAGACATACAAATGACTAACAGACACATGAAAAAATGTTCATCATCACTAGCCATCAGCAAGATTCAAATCAAAACCACATTGGGATACCACCTTACATCTGTTAGAATGGCCAAAATTAACAAGACAGTAAACAACATGTGTTGGAGAGGATGTGGAGAAAGCAGAACCCTCTTACACTGTTGGTGGAAATGCAAGTTGGTGCAGCCACTTTGGAAAACAGTGTGGAGATTACTTAAGAAATTAAAAATAGAGCTTCCCTATGACCCTGCAATTGGACTATTGGGTATTTACCCCAAAGATACAGATGTGCTGAAAAGAAGGGCCTTCTGTACCCCAATGTTCATAGCAGCAATGGCCACAGTCACCAAAATGTGGAAAGAGCCAAGATACTCTTCAATGGACAAATGGGTAAAGAAGATATGGTCCATATATACTATGGAGTATTATGCCTCCATCAGAAAGGATGAATACCCAGCTTTTGTATCAACATGGACTGGACTGGAAGAGATTATGCTGAGTGAAATAAGTCAAGCAGAGAGTTTCAGTTATCGCTTATTTGTGGAGCATAAGGAATAACACAGAGGACATGGGAGATGGAGAGGAGAAGTGAATTGGGGGAAATTGGAGGGGAAGACAAATCATGAGGGACTGTTGACTCTGAGAAACAAACTGAGGGTTTTGGAGGAGAGGGGGATGGAATGTTGGGTGAGCCTGGTGGTGGGTATTAAGGAGGGCATGCATTGCATGGAGCACTGGGTATGGTGCATAAACAATGAATTCTGGAACACTAAAAAGAAAAAAAAAACTGCCACCACCACTGAAGAAAGGCAAAGGAAGTCCCTGTTCCCAAGTCAGTTTCACCATAAAGAGACAGCTTGAATTCAGTAGAGGCAGCTGGTGTATACATGATGTGATGAGCACTGGGTGTTATACACCACTGATAGATTGTTGATTGTTGAACACTATACTATGTAGTGTATGATGTATGTAGTGTATGAAGTGTGTGATGTACTATATGTTGGCCAATTTAATAAAAAAAAAAAGAAGATGATGCATTTCAGGTGAGTGGGAAGTAGGTCCCTCAGAAATCCATCCTAATCTGAGCAGCAAGGAGACCTGTGACATCAAGAAAGACCAAAAGAAGAGATTTTATATGTGTTCAATCATTGTAGTACAACCACGATATCCTCACAGGAAATTGGTAGAATCAAGGAGAAAAGTAAGTGTTTTGCTTTCACATATCAGCCACCATGTTAGTATAGTTTTGTGTTAAAAATTAGTTATGTGATTTTTGGATAAAAGTGCATGCTGTGCATTTCTCATATTTCCAGAAATATTGGGGAAGAGATGAACAAAGTATTCCAACTTAAAAATTTCTGTGAATATTATTACTTGGGGAGATGGGTATAGAAATGCATTCACATTATCCCATCAGTTTATTGAGACCAAAGCATTGTGGTATATGTAGTGGCTATACAATTCAGTATTTCTTTGCAAAGAGGGTAGTCATCAAGTTGGGTAGTGAAGATGGTCCTAGTAGACCAAGCTAAACAGCTTTTTCTCTTGAGTAAATTATATTCATCCATCTATCCATCTATCCATGCATCTTCCCAACATTTATCAAACACTTAATATTCATTCATTAGATTCATTCAGTCAACTCTTTTTGAAGGCATACCACATGCCAGGTACTAATGCCAGGTTTAAAAAAAGTCCCAATATGCTTATCCCAGGAGATGTGAAAATCAAATAAGCTAATATAGATAGAAAGGCTATATGTATATTTTGACATGCTATTAAGACATGAAGGATTATTATTATCCAATCTTGAATATTACTGCTTTGTAATCCAATGTTCTGGTATTTTTCAGCCTGTTGATGGGCACAGGTATTTCCCCGGACTCTACAAGTCTGCAATTAAGAAACTGGAAACATTCATAAATATACAAGTTGACTAATTAGTCCCTAATTAGTTAGCAGATTGGGCATTGTAATCACCTTAAGATATATTGGCTAATGTCATGGAATGGAAAGAAGAGTTTTGCTATATTATATTATGTCAAAATTTGCATAAAGATTTCATTAAATTGTTTAATGGAACATGCCAATTCTGAGCCATGCCAGCCGGCCAGTCCATGGAATTTATGAGATCTTACCAGTCTTTAACATACTGGACATCAAGTTAGCAAGTGATCTTTTAATTTAGTCAAAGAATATTAGAGCATTTTTAACACCTATAATTTCAAGATTTTTACTGACCACTCAATGAAGAAATGTAAGCAGTATTAATTTGTCTTGCATTTGAAGAGACTAAAGCACAGAGAGGCCAAGAACGTAGCCCATGATCATTCAGATGGACTATTGGTTGACTGGAGTTATGCTTGGCTTTAAAATCCTTCATTTATAAACCTCCCCTTCTTCTCAACTCTTGAAAAGTCCCAAGAATTAGATAGTAGTTCTGCATTCATTTTCACTCTCACTGTGTTATGACAGATTTGGGTGTTCGTGCATTTGCTTGTTTTTAATCCAAAGTTTTTGTGATTTCCCAAACAATATCAGAGGAAGTTTAAACAGACATTAGTGGTTTCCACATTAGTTCTTCAACTTCTTGAGAAGGACTTAATTATTCTTCCACTTGAACTTGCAAATGTCTTGATTGGTTCCTCTTTGGCTGTAACTTATGATACTGAATGAAACATTGGTATCTTGAGTAGGTTAAAGCCCAGTGATATTTTGTTTTTAGCTGGTATTGTTCCATGAAGCTTCAATAAACCACTGGTTCAACATAACTCCCCCAAAGGCAAGTCTTGTTCTTGTAGATGTATTGTGAAATGTTGATAGAGTTGTTGTCTGAGGACCCTGGCTTCCGAGGTGGCCACATGGATGTGTGGTTTGTTTCCTGGCTCTGGGATCTCATCCTTGAGTTTCCACATCTGGAAATTTGGCTTATTCATGACATGCATCCAGGCTGAATAAATTAGAAGACACAAATGCAAACACTGGGTACTCACGGCATATGATCTTTGAGTCTCCTGGTGAAGTTGTTTCTTGCTGAAACAGCAAGACAAATAAATTTGGAGTTTCCTTACTGCAGTTAGGGTATTAATGGTTCTGGATATTCATGGATATAACCCTCCTTAAAACAGAAAGATACCTATTAAAGGGGGTGTATGTTTAACATTTCGATGAAAAGGCCCTTCCTTTGGACAGTATTGGAAACTCTCAGTTTTTGCTGTTGGTCCTTTATGACTTGGTATTTACCCTGTGTGGGTGGAGGCAAGCAAAGTCAAGTGAGGCCAATCCTGAATTACTTGAATTACTGCTGGCTTCTAATTATTTATCATGTCCACGTGTCTTTGGATCCTGGCCTTTGCATTTCTAATTTAGTTCATTAATACTGTACTTGGTTTTGGTCTCTGCTTGAATTTCTCAGCTCTTCCCTTGGTTCTCTCTACGACTATGTCTCTGATCTACAATTTCAGTCAATCTTTTTGGCCTTGACTGTAGCTCAGACAACCCAACAGCCCCTAAATGGCCGAAATAAGTGGTGTCCCCCCCTTGATTCTGCTAGTTAGTTAGGTGTGCACAGAGGAGGTAGATATTCATTGCTTTTCCTCTCCCAAACTTCCTTTCACACCAGACCTATATTATTTAAGCAATTTAGTCTTATATACATTTAGACTTTTGACTGTCACTAGATTTTCTTACACTGAAAAGATCATTTGATTAGATTACCAGGATCATCTACCTTTTGTCTTTGCCCTGAGAGATGAATCAGTTGAATGGAGGCTTCTAAAGATACCTGATCTCATTTGTGACTTGTTTATCTATCTATCTTTCTGTCTATCTATTGGTGACTTGTTGGTTTTTCAGACTAAGCCATCCAGGCAGCCCCGTGACTTGTTTTTTTTTTTTTTTTAAGGTTTTTATTTATTTATTTTATGTATTTTTATTATTTTTTTAAAGATTTCTTTTCAGCGTAACAGTATTTATTGTTTTTGCACCACACCCAGTGCTCCATGCAATACGTGCCCTCCCCAATACCCACCACCTGGTTCCCCCAACCTCCCACCCCCCACCCCTGTGACTTGTTGATTTAATTTAGCTATTTGTCAGAGTCAAGGGGTGGCTTATTTTTTTCCTCTGTGCCATTTAGTATTTAGAACAGTACATTTGAGGATATTCCTTTACTGTTAATAAAGTGTTATCATGCTTGTTTTCTCATATCCTCCTGATAGATCCATGAGGTAGGGCTTATGGTGGAGGCAATACCTCATTTTGGCAATTCTCTGGATTCCCTCTTGCACTTGTCATGACTTGGCTGGAAAAATCAGAGCAGCTGACTGAGACCACTTAGTGTCTCTAGACAAAAATAAACATAGAAACAAAATTATTAACAACAATAAAAGCCTAATTTACAGAAGGGTGAACCCTGAGCATGTCACAGGACTCTGCACACACTACATCAGCCTCAGGGAGCAGGGGTCTTGGCCAAAGCATGTGGAGTTAGAACCTTTTCCAAGGGGTCACTCAGGTGTAGCTTTGGATACACAAACAGCATTCCCCGATGAGCCGCTGTCATGTTATAGTGTTTTCTGGGTCCCCAGAAATGCTCTCTTGGACCTGTTCCTGTAAGGAAAAACAAATTGTTATTCAGTAGCTAAAGACTGGCTTTGATGGTGAGTGCAGTGACGTAGGCCTTGGGCCCAGACTGTGCATGGATACTCCACGCCCACCGCTGTCCATACCTCTCATGCACTGCACCTGGGCCCTCACTAGGCAACTACTATCCTCTTTTCACCATTTCTTCCTTTCCACGTGGCAGTGACCCCTCTTTGGGTCTCTAACTCAACTGTAGCAATTGACATTGACTTTGAGGGATGGGAGTTCAGAGAATCTTGTGGCCTCCCAAAAGGGAGCTAATGCTTTACTAATTTACTTTAGTAATTTACTTTACTTTAGAGCTAATGCTCTAAAACCCTGCATGGCTGGCTTCTTTCTTTGCTTCTCCTTTCTCTTTTCTCTAATTCACACATATCCTGCTTAAAAACAGTTCTGTGGGGCACCTTGGTGGCTCTGCAGGTTAAGCATCTGACTCTCGACTTTTGGCTCAGGTCATAATCTCAGGGTCGTGAGACGGAGCCCTATGTTGCGTTCTGCATTGGGTATGGAGTCTGCTTAAGACTCTCTGTCTCTCCATATACCTCTGCCCCTCCCCCATCTAAAAAACTACTATTGTTTTATAAACAATCTCCTTAGTCCTACCATGTCCCTGCTCAAAAATCTTTAGTGACTTTCCATTGTCTGTGAGTGCCAGGATGAATGTCATAGGTATGGCAGTCCAGGCTTCTCATGAACTAGTAGAGAGCTCCCATAGCACATGGCCTGAGTATCG
Organism: Mustela nivalis; assembly: GCF_964662115.1. NCBI lineage: Eukaryota > Metazoa > Chordata > Mammalia > Carnivora > Mustelidae > Mustela > Mustela nivalis. Next base: position 11,709,551 of record NC_139021.1, read on the forward strand.
CTTTTGGCAAATATTCCTTGTTATGTGTGGTGCTGCTTTTGTGTGAGCTTCTCTCTTGCCCAATTTTAAGCCTCTTGGGGATTAGGTCCACATCTGCATGTTTGACAGAATCTGGTACTTCTTACAGCTTCAGTCAGAACACTAGACTCAGAGCAGCTGCTCAGCAAATATGTGCGTCATGCAATAAAGAATGAATGAGTTTCATGAGTAACATTTTCAGTCTGAGCAAAGAAGCAGATCTGGCATTGAATGAATGGCTTTTGAATGAATGCCTTTTTCTTGAATTTTCTTTTACTTGGAGAATATATTTTAAGTGTAGAAAAGTATAAAGAATAAGGAAACAAAGTATAATGCACCCATTATCCATAACTGAACCATTGGTGATATTTTTTCATACTTGGTTCACATTTTTAATGAAAGAAATAAAACTTTCTAGATAAATCTGACTCTTGGTTTAACATTACATACCTGTTTGTTTCATCTCTCCCTGAAGTAAGTACTATCATAAATCTTCTGTGAATGCATTTTATCTTATACTTTCCCATACAAATATAAGTATCAACTGATATTTTAGCAAATTAGAGCCCATGGGATATATTCATCCCATAGCCAGTTTCTATAGTTTTTACATTTTAAAGAGTTATAAAAAATAAAAACAAGAATGCACAACAGGCTATAGCTAGCATATATGACTCATAAAGCCTAAAATATTTACCATATGTCTTTGACAGAAAAAGGTTGCAAACCTCGGATACATTATATTAGGTTTGTTTTAAGCTGTGAAAGAGTATCATACCCTACAATCATTTTGCACCTTGCTTTATGTTTCAGCCCTATATTTCTTGAATTCTGTGCTAGTTGACATATATATCTGCTTTAGACCTTTTTAATGGCTGCAAAGTATTCCATTATATTAATATAGCATACTTTCTAATTTATTCTCCTGCTGGATGGGCAGTTGAAATTTTTCCACCTTTTTTTTTTTTTTTACTATCAGAACATGCAAGAAACATTCTTGTATTTTACATACATGAGAGTTTTCCAAGGGATACATCCCTTGGCTTATAGGGAGTGCATTTTTAAAAAAAAGATTTTATTTATTTATTTGAAGGACAGAGATCACAAGTAGGCAGAGAGGCAGGCAGAGAGAGAGGAAGGGAATCAGGCTCCCTGCCGAGCAGAGAGCCCGATGCAGGGCTTGATCCCAGGACCCTGGGATCATGACCCGAGCTGAAGGCAGAGGCTTTAACCTATTGAGCCACACAGGCATGCCAGGGAGTACATTTTTAAGAGTTGGACAGAACCAAACTATCCTTGGGAGTAGTTGTAGATATTTCAACACTTAGCCTTATTTTGTGATAAATTCTTAATCCTTGAAATCTTCAGCTCTCCTGTTGTGCCAGAAAATGGAAAAGACTATCCCTGTTCTAGTGGCTATCTGTGTTCTGTTGCCTCCATGTAACAGATAAGACATTGGAAGAAAAAACCATTTTGAAGGTGTAAAGTTGCCAGTAAAATGACAGGACTTCAGCTTTAAAGGGGTTACTTGCAAGAACATCAAGAAAGACTCTTGGCAGCCTGAATTGAAATGATACAGGCAGAAGGCTCTTTTCAAGGGACTTTGTCAAGAGAATGCTGAATGGCATTCTACTTCAAATGACATCTAGTGACAGATGTTTGCTCTATGGAAACTTGGTCCCCTGCACAATTTTCTCAGGTGTTATAAGTGAACTCTGTGGTTGGGGGCCATTTCCTTCTAGGTCCTCAACTCTAGGAACAAAGACCAACAGTTCACCCCTCTCCCTCTCCCCAAGCAGGCCAGCTGGGATTGTACTGATGTGAATCGAGCACTTGCTGTGGGTCTCACTCTGAGCCATAGGCTGAGATCAAGGCAGGGAAAAGGAGCATGCAAGGAGGATAAACAAATGATAGAGGATCTTTGAAGTTTCTTACACCCTGGCTCCAGACCCAGTAGGCACTTAGTTCTGTTGGGATCTCCATGTGGTATAAGATATGATTATGGATGATGTAAACATGGAGTGGGTGTAGGAGTATTGAGTACTGTGGCCATTATTTCTCACCCACAGAATGAAAGGATTGGATAAAACAATTTTCCCTACTAAATAAATGTACCAGCACTGGGTGTTATACTGAACTGATGAATCATTGAACATTGTATCAAAAACCAATGGGGTACTATACCTTGGCTAATTGAATTTAAGTTAAAAAAATAAATATATCCTTCATTTTTTACCTGCCTGTCACCTCTGCCCCTGCCTCAGATGAGGGCTGGTCCCCCTCACCTGGGCTAGTGCAATAAGCAGCTATCTGTCTGGCTCCAGTCTCTCCCTGGTCCACACTGCTGCCAGAAGACTGTTTCTTACACATAGAGCTGACACTTTACGAAGCCCACTGTCTTCCCCAAAGCCTGACCATGTAAGACAGGGGGAATATGGCTTTGATCATCTCCTTTTTGGTTCTGTAGACTCAACTTCAACACTTCTCAAACTCCTGGGAAGTTTGGGGTTCCTGAAAGGGAGCATGCTGTCTTATACTTTTCTGCACCTTCCACACTTCCACTCTAAGCAACTTGGGATCAGATCATGGGCTATCTCACATGCATGCTTGCTTGTAACCCTAGTACCTAGGAGAATGGTGGGCACCCAGTGGATGCACAAAGCATGTTCTTTAAATTAATGAATGGAGGAAGGACTGTAAACAACTGCTCATCTTCCTGGACCATTAGTTCTTCATGGAGGAAATGTGCCAGGCTTATTCTTTTCCCATTTTGTCTATTAAAGAGTCAAAAGATTCATTTTGCGTGGTATCTATGAGGGCTTAAACCAGGGGCATGATTTCTACAAGGGCATGTGGGAGTGCAGAGAAAAAGAGTGGCAAGATTAAGGGCTCAATTTCTAGTTTTGACTGTTATTTACCAGCTGTGTGACTTGGAGCAAATCATTTATTCCTTTTGACATTCATTCTTCCCTTTGTAAAATGGAGTTAAAAGCTACTTGCTTTACAAGTTTATTCAGAAGATTAATTGATCTGATGCACAGGAGACATTTGGTACATGGGTGGCTGATAATAGGCTCTTAAGCAGTGTCTGAGACTGCTGAGGTCCTGTTTGGGGTAAAATCTTCTCTGTAAGGTTAGGGTGTTAGGTTCTGCTCATGTTCCCAGGCTTCCCTCTTCTTTATCAAACCTTGTTTCCTCCCAGCATGTATGCTTTTGTGTGGTGGGGTCACATCCACATTGACATGCATCCTGCTTAAATGCTTTAGTTTTCCAAATATGGCATGTTGTTATTTGCTTCTGTGGGATCTTTTCCTGTCTTCCTACATTTTCTTTTCCTTTTCTTCTTCCTTTGTTCCTTCCTTTGTTCATTCATTCGTTCCTTCCTTCTTTCTGCCTTCCGTGACTCCTTGGAGAAACCTTCCCTCACACCCCGTCCCTATTCCCCAACCCAGTATATACTGATACCCCATGCTCAGGCTGGATTAGGTACCTCTTCCCCCTGTTTCTATAGGTTCTTGTGCATGTGTTCCTCATTAGCATGAATAGCATCATATTGTCATAATCTGTTCATTGTCGAGTCTTCCCCAGTATACTGGTAGGTGTTAGAGTCCAGGAAAGGTAATCTCACTCATTACTCTTTTCTCAGGACCAAACGCTTACTTGCTAACTGAAGCTACTATTCATATGACAGCATTTGGGTGAGAGAAACCTTTAATTAGGAGATATCTGAAGGAGAGGCAGAGCTATGAATGGAGTTAGTGGGACAAGGAGATGAGGGGTCAGCTATGCAGATGAAGAGTTTCAGTGGGGACTATAGGTTCAAGATGTGTACCCATGAGTGGGTACCAGCAACAGTTTTCACCATGAGGCTCTGTTTTCAGAGACAGGCAGGAGGAAAAACAAAAAGAGGACACTGGATATTATTTCAAACCTCCGCCAAAAATTAAGAAGAATGGAAATATGATCAGAGATTCCACACTGGAATCTTCATATGATTCTTCATAAGAGCTTCTCCACTTCACATGCTGAAAGACAGTGTTATGGGAAGAAACATGGCCCAGAAATCAAGAGATGTGAATGCTAGTGAGACATGATCTTGATCACCTCTCTCAGGACATCAGTTCGGTCAAACATTAGTTTAAGGAGCAGGACTAGATAAGGATGGACAAGTCCATAGCACACATGTCTTCACACTCCTCTCCATTATCCGTGGCAGACATCATTAATTGATGTCAATCCTGTTTCACTGGGAATCCTTCCAGGAAGCCACTACCAACTGATCAGAGATGGCTCCTGGGATGATCCTATCCAAGACTTCTTATAGTTCTCATCCCCTGGGAATTTCAAGAAATATAAGGAGGGAGCTTATGATGGGGAAATGGCTCTGATTCTCTTTACCTGTGCTTTGCTAGGATGGCGATCATTCCATGAAATGTTGCTCAAGTCCCAGGCTGGAGTGATGGGGAGAGGCAGCCCACAGCAGTACTACTTGTGGATGTCCTTACCGTCAGCCAAGATGCCTGATCTGGTTTCCATTGACATTTAGCACTGATGGCTAATTCAGAAGTTACCTCAACAGCCACACTAGATATTTTTCTATCACTTTCACAGATAATTGACCCCAATGATAGCCTGGTGAAGAAGGCAGAGTGAACAGTTTGTGTTCAGAGAAAACAGTTCTCCAGTTTTTCAGGAAAGTTGTCCAGGGCTTGGTGTGTGCTAGACCCTGGGGACACACAGATGAACCAGACAGAAGTCCAGTGGCTATAGTCTGATGGAGAGAAGAGTTGAAATTCATTTGGAACACTGGTGTGACTACTGGTTGCTTACAGCCAACCTCAGTTATGACTAGATAGAATTCCTACCACACCAGCTGTTACATCTTTTCAATATTTCTCCTGCAGATAAGCAAGCCAAATAGCAAGAACTACCGAATAGGGAAGGACAGTGTGTTCTGAAAGCAGGGTGCTCAATTCTGGGAAGGTTTCCAGAGGAAATGAAGCAGAGTGGGATTATGGAGGATGGAAAGGGATTCATCAGCCTGCAGGGAGGGGAAACATTCTGAGAAATGACCAGAGGATGTACAAATGCTGTGTGTAGGGTCTCATGGCACCATTGGTGAACTGAATGGAGTCTATTCTGGGTTTATGACATAAAATGTGTGTGTGTGTGTGTGTGTGTGTGTGTGTGCAAGTAATTGTAGTGAGAGTAGGAACCATGCCTCTCTTTGTTGCATAGCCCTTTATACTATGCCTTGAATATGGATGCGATTGATCCTTTTTGAATGGATGATTGAATGAATGGTGAAGTGGTAGGAGATGTAGCCAGGAAAGTTCAGACACTAAGTCATGAATGGCTCCCTTGGCCATTTTAACAAGTTGTTTTATACTTTATCCTGCAGGTAACAGGGAGTATTGGAAAATGAAATTGGAAAAATTGGGGGAACCAGGTGATGACTTAGTAAAACTGGACACAGTGAATACTTAGAACATAGGTGCAAATAGGCATCAGCTTGTCAGTTTTTTTTTTTTAAAGATTTATTTATTTATTTATTTATTTGACAGAGAGAAATCACAAGTAGTCGGAGAGGCAGGCAGAGAGAGAGAGAGGGGGAAGCAGGCTCCCTGCTGAGCAGAGAGCCCGATGCGGGACTCGATCCCAGGACCCTGAGATCATGACCTGAGCCGAAGGCAGCGGCTTAACCCACTGAGCCACCCAGGCGCCCCTCAGCTTGTCAGTTTTGAGATAAGATAATAGGATGCACAGCTGGCAGTGATAGGGACATAGCTTCATCACCAACTACTCCTTCACTCCTTTGGTTTTTGCTTTAGCTTCCTTTGAATTCCATGGCATGCCTAGTTGGCTCCTGTCTCTATTCTATACCCATTTAGTTCCCTCTCACTGAAATGCTCCACCATTCTCAAATGCAATGTCCTATCCTTTTCATCAACATGGCAAACTTCTTCTTCTTCTTTTTTAAAAAAATTTTATTAATTTATTTGACAGAGACCGCAAGGAGGCAGAGAGGCAGGCAGAGAGAGAGGGGGAAGTGGGAAGCCGGCTCCTGGCTGAGCAGAGAGCCTGATGCGGGGCTTCATACCAGGACCCTGATATCATGACCTGAGCCGAAGGCAGGTGTTCAACCCACTGAGCCACCCAGGAGCCCCCATGGTGAACTTCTTATCATCCCTCTTAAGTCAGCTCAGATTGCCTGTCCCCTTGTAAGGCATTATGAACTATTGCCTCCTTTCCTAAACCCAACACTGAGGATTTTCACGAGTCCTCCTGATGCCCAGTACAGCTTTTTCTTTCCTGGCATCAGCTCAAAACTATTGTTCATTGTTCTGGATTATTCATTTTGCAACAAACCTTAGAAGCCAGCTGCTATGTCATGTCCAAATTTATAATCAATCTCAGTACAAAGTGCAGTGTTTAGCCATACCAAGTGCTCAGTAATGAACACTGAGTTAAAAATACATATATTTGGTTCAGTTGTAAAGGGAGAACCAGTACACTGGTGAATGGGACATTCTCAGGGGAGTTACCTGTGAGAGGCTCTGCAGTTGCTCCTGCTGGAGCCAAAAAGCAGGGGATGGCTACAGTCTGACTTAGTTAAAATTTATAACAAACAGAGTAGACTTAGGAGTGGGCACCTCTTCCTTGTGCTTGAATCTAAATTATTAGCCTGTTTTATATGTACCATTGGAAGAGGCTTCTTTTGGGTCAAAAGTACCTTTTGAAAAGGAGAAGGGAGTTGAGGGAAATTGGAAGGGGAGGTGAACCATGAGAGACTATGGACTCTGAAAAACAATCTGAGGGTTTTGGAGGGGCGGGGGGTTGGGAGGTTGGGGGAACCAGGTGGTGGGTATTGAAAAGGGCAAGGATTGCATGGAGCACTGGGTGTGGTGCAAAAACAATGAATACTGTTAGCTGAAAAAAAAATTAAAAAAAAAAAAAGAAGCTGCAATCTAAGATATTTTATGTTGTTAGAGGAAACCCAGCATGGATTTTTATGACTCAGCTCAGAGGACTTTTGGCTGGGTCATTCTGTGTCAATCCAGACTTCTCTCTGCATGCCATATAAGAAACAGTGACTCCAGAGGTCCAAGGAAGGAGAACATACCTTGATTCTCTGTCTCATAATCATTTTCACAGATCCATTCCCCTCCACGTTTCCCTTCTACCTCAGAGATTCAGTAGGACATATCCCACTATTCCTCTCTTTCAAATATGGGTGGAAATATGAGGCATGAGATGTGTCCTTTCCCTTGGCCTTGTGTAGACAGCACTAATTGGTCAAAGAAATCTTTCCTGGCAACTGTAATCAATCAGAAGTTGCATGAAACTATTTCACTCTGTGTTCTATAGCCTTAATTGGAATGGATTCCTGTCTAAAGTTAGGTTGAATCCTGTGAAATTAGTATCTTTGTAATGGTTAGGAATGGTCAAGAAATGTGGGCTTTGCACCATTCATCTTATACAAATTTGATGACTTCTATCCTGAGTTCTCTGGGTAGATATGCAGAACAGATCTTTCACGATGAATCTTTAGTATATGTGAATGTAGTACTTGGATTATAGCTTTAATAGCTGAACCAAATAACTCCCTTTCTTTATAAGGCATGTGATTCCCATAAGCCCATTTTTCTCAAAGCCTGGTTTTCTGTAAATAGTTTTACAAAAGATGCAAAGTTTTATTTTCAGGCAATCAGGTGGATAACTGTGGTATCTTTAAAAGAGTTCCAAGGAATCCTGCCATTAGGAATGCATCCCTTCATGCTAAGGCACTATAGCTCCAAAGAATTTCTTACTGCCAAGCAAGTGTCTCTGGAGAACTGACATAAGTCAACATCAACCATTAACACCTAACACAAATTTATGTTAAATAAAGTGTGTTTCTCACTAGGGATGGCTTTGACACCCATTTGGTGACACCTATTTGGCAATGTCTGGAGACAGTTTTTACTATTATAGCTTGGGGAGGGGATGCTACTGGTATGTATTAGGTAAAGGTTATTATACATCCTATGATATATAGGATGGTTCTCTACAATGGATAACTATCCAGTCCAAAGTGTCAGTGGTGTTGAGATTGAGATAGATAATTAGAGTGAACATGATAGAATTTGGCATGGGGCAGATAGATGACATTTGCTGTTTGAAAGGGGCAAAAACATAACTCTAGAGGTTGGGATATTATACAAGAGATGTATGACTGGATACCTTGGAATAAGAGCCTGCCACAGGTTGGGTTATCCTAAAAGCGAACTGTCTGATGTAGAGAATGGGTGGGGCATTTATTAGGACATACTCTTGGAATCCTGGACTGGTGTAGAGAGAAGTAGAGCTGTGACGCTGCTCCGTGGAGGTTCGGGGCAACCCCGTAGGGTGCTCTGAAGATGGAATGACCACCTAGAGCTGTCCCTGCTTGGGTCAGTGGGTCAAGATTTCGTACCCAGAATACATCAGCCACTGGATTCAGGTGTCCTCAAAGGGGCCATAGCTTTGGGCAGGGCACATCTGTTCTGTTGGTGCAGGCTTGAGGAAGCAGCTTGACTCCTTCATAATATGACCCAGTGACTCTCTGGCATCTTTTACCTTGTATTTGCACAAATATTTCAATTGGGAAATCACATCAATTACTCTTATTGACATTTTTTATGTGTGAGGAGACTAAACTATGGGAAGTTAATTCGTTCAAGGTCACACAAAAAGTGCTGAGCAGAATTGTTAATTAACCCACATTTCTAACTCCTTGTCCTTTCTATTCCACCATCCCTTTCCCTAAATACTTCCTTCTCCCCCTTTCCTCCTCCTCCTCTTCCTCCTTTTTTTTTTAAATTTTTTATTTTTTATAGACATATATTTTTATCCCCAGGGGTACAGGTCTGTGAATCACCAGGTTTACACACTTCACAGCACTCACCAAAGCACATACCCTCCCCAATGTCCGTAATCCCACCCTTTCTCCCAAACCCCCTCCCCCCAGCAACCCTCAGTTTGTTTTGTGAGATTAAGAGTCACTTATGGTTTGTCTCCCTCCCAATCCCATCTTGTTTCATTTATTCTTCTCCTACCCACTTAAGCCCCCATGTTGCATCACCACTTCCTCATATCAGGGAGATCATATGATAGTTGTCTTTCTCTGCTTGACTTATTTCACTAAGCATGATACGCTCTAGTTCCATCCATGTAGTCGAAAATGGCAAGATTTCATTTCTTTTGATGGCTGCATAGTATTCCATTGTGTATATATACCACATCTTCTTGATCCATTCATCTGCTGATGGACATCTAGGTTCTTTCCATAGTTTGGCTATTGTGGACATTGCTGCTATAAACATTCGGGTGCATGTGCCCCTTTGGATCACTACGTTTGTATTTTTAGGGTAAATACCCAATAGTGCAATTGCTGGGTCATAGGGCAGTTCTATTTTCAACATTTTGAGGAACCTCCATGCTGTTTTCCAGAGTGGCTGCACCAGCTTGCATTCCCACCAACAGTGTAGGAGGGTTCCCCTTTCTCCGCATCCTCGCCAGCATCTGTCATTTCCTGACTTGTTGATTTTAGCCATTCTGACTGGTGTGAGGTGATATCTCATTGTGGTTTTGATTTGTATTTCCCTGATGCCGAGTGATATGGAGCACTTTTTCATGTGTCTGTTGGCCATCTGGATGTCTTCTTTGCAGAAATGTCTGTTCATGTCCTCTGCCCATTTCTTGATTGGATTATTTGTTCTTTGGGTGTTGAGTTTGCTAAGTTCTTTATAGATTCTGGACACTAGTCCTTTATCTGATATGTCGTTTGCAAATATCTTCTCCCATTCTGTCAGTTGTCTTTTGATTTTGTTAACTGTTTCCTTTGCTGTGCAAAAGCTTTTGATCTCGATGAAATCGCAATAGTTCATTTTTTCCCTTGCTTCCCTTGCCTTTGGCGTTGTTCCTAGGAAGATGTTGCTGCGGCTGAGGTCGAAGAGGTTGCTGCCTGTGTTCTCCTCAAGGATTTTGATGGATTCCTTTCGCACATTGAGGTCCTTCATCCATTTTGATCCTCTTCCTCCTTTTAAAAAATGATCTTTGAACTGAGGTCTGCCCATGGTTTGATTTGTATTTCATTCTTTTTTCTTCACATGTTCCTATTCTTTTCTAGAGGGATAAAACTGCAAAATGTTTCCTTAAAATTTTAGGAATTTAATTTGGAGTGATTTGGTGCTTTAAAATGGCCCTCAATAGGGACGTCTGCATGGCTCATTCAGTTAAGTGTCAGGCTCTTGATTACGGCTCAGGCCATGATCATGGGGTTGTGAGATCGAGCCCTGTGTTGGACTCCATGCTCAGTGGGGAGTCTTCTTGAGGTCCTCCTTCTCCCTCTCTCTCTGCCTCCCACCAAATAATCTAAAAAAAAAAAAAATAAATAAAAAATAAATAAATAAATAAAATGGCCCACAATAGTTAGGGCAAATAAATACACTAATACGGAGCCAAATGGAAGCAGATTACTGTTTTGATGAAAACAGACTATAGGGTAACATCTGAAATGCAAAGTCCTAACCCTAATATAAAAGTGTAGGAGCAGGTCAGCTTATGTAACAAGCATCACACAGGTTTTGACCCTGTCATGTGTTATGGCTGGCCCTTCACCTTACCTCCTCTGATCTTCGCAGAAGTCCTGTGAGATAGGTGTGAGTAGCTTAATTGTGTAGAGAGATAGGGAAATGAGCTGCTTTTAAGATTCATGTGATTAGTAAAGACAAACTAAGATGTGACCCCAGGCCTGATTTTTGAAGGACTTACACTGAGATCCCACTCCATGGTGCTCCTATGTGGAGAGGATAGGCTCCAACAGAAGTCGGAGCCCACACCTGTCCAGATAAACCACAGAACACAGAGCATCCCAGAGATAAATATTAGTAAAATAGTACCATCCCATCAAACTTTCCCTGACAATTCTTTTTATGACGAATATTCAAATTTGGAATACAAAACCCCGTTTAAATCTATTCTCCTCAATTGATTCTCATCTGCACCTTTGTAGCAGCAGAGTGTGTGTTGTTGGGGGGATGGGGAAGAGGACAGTGGCATGTGTGTGTGTGTTCATGCATGAACATACATGTGTGTTGAAGCCAATGTTGGAGGGGCATGTGTGTGTTCATGCATGCACGTGTGTGTGCGTGTGTGTGTGTGTGTGTGTGTTGTATAGAGCATGAGGTTGATATCCGAGGACCAGGGACAAGGGGGGAGAGGTGTGTGTATTCCTACGAGTGGCAGAACTCTTGCTCCTGATGTGGGAACTCCAAGACATTGTGGTGCCTTACCCACCCCCACTGCACCACCTGTTCAAAAAATCTTAATGATCACTCATCTTAGGAGCTGTAACTGAGAACCTTTAAGTCTGAGGAATTTTAGTGAACTTATAGGACTTCTGAGAGGTAAAATGAGTAAACATGATGTCATGTTTTGATCCCCGCAAATGAGATGTAAGACTCAGGAAAGCTAGCCATAGAAAATCTGAAAAAAGGGGAACATTCCACAGGCTGGGTCTCATTTGTTATTTGTTATTTGTCATTTGTTATGCACTTTTGAGTGCAAGGATGGCCTCTCCCACCCGGAAAGTCCTCTCCCCACTGAAAATTGTGAACTCTCAGAGTCAACCAATTTGCCAAGATGAGTTGTATTAGTTTTCTCTGCTGTGTGACAAATTATTGCAAACCTATAGGCTTAAAACAACACCCATTTATTATCCACAGTGTCTGTGAGTCACTGGCCCAGACATCACTTAAACTAGGTCCTCTGAGTGGCTTATCACAAGGCTGCAGTCTAGTAGTTGCCTGGGCTGCATTCATATCTAGATTTTGGGGTCCTCTTCCAAGCTCATGAAAGTTATTGTTGGAATTCAGTTCCTTGTGGTTAGGGGAATGAGGTCCTCAACTCTTGGACACAAGCCCTCTCGATAGGCAATTCACAACATGGCTCTTTGGTTCCTCGAGACCACCAGGAAAACATCTCTCCTGTTTCAAGTTTGTTCTTCCAGGAAGCCCTGATTCCTCTTTTTTTTTTTTTTCTTAATTTTTAAAATTTATTTTCAGTGTAACAGTATTCATTGTTTTTGCACCACACCCAGTGCTCCATGCAATCCGTGCCCTCTATAATACCCACCACCTGGTTCCCCAACCTCCCATCCCCCGCCTCTTCAAAACCCTCAGATTGTTTTTCAGAGTCCATAGTCTCTCATGGTTCACCTCCCCTTCTAATTTCCCTCAACTCCTTTCTCCTCTCTAACTCCCCTTGTCCTCCATGCTATTTCTTATGCTCCACAAATTAAAAGAGCTCACCTGATATCATGGTAGACCCACCCAAGATAATCTCCTTTCTGATGAACTCAGTCAACTGATGAGAGACCCAATCACATCTGCAAAATTCCATTTCCTTTACTACATTCTATTGGTTAGAAGCAAACCACAGATTCTGTCCTCATCCAAAGCGGGGAGATTGCATACAAGTGTGGGTACCAGGGGATAAGCGTCTTAGAACTCTTCCTGCCATACCAGTGGATTCCAAAACAAGGTATATATTCAAGTTACACATGACCCATCAGCTGTAGGGGACAAATGTTAGATCCTCAATTATAATTACTTTGTTTAAAAGATTTTATTTATTTATTTGGGAAAGAGAGACAAAGAGAGGGCACATACAGGAGGGAGAGGGAGAAGGAGAGCAAATCTGAAGCAGACTCTGTGCTGAGCACAAAGCCCAACATATTCCTCAGTCCCACTGTGAGATCATGGCTTGAGCCAAAACCAAGAGTCTGACATCCAATTGATAGAGCCAGCCCAGTGTCCCACAACTATAATTACTTTTTATTTCATCTGTTTTAGTTTTAGTTTCTGTGTGATTTATGATGAATAGAACCTTCTAGAAAAAGACTAGGTGTATATAATTTATAACCATTTCTTTTCAAAAGGTGGGCTTTTAATTTGATTTTTTAATTAATTAATTATTTATTTATTTTGCTGATGGGGAGCAAAACAAATTTTGGAGACTGATGACTTGAGTAGATGGTCTGATAAGTGCATTGTCATATTGTTTTTGAGTTTTGAAAATAAACAGTTCAAGCCAGGTACATCTCTGTCAAAGGCATCACAGACTGTTAGCTATTTATTTTCTTGTCTTTTAGTATATGTTGTAATTTTTTGTTGTTAGCGGGACCAGATGATATCGGGCAACAGGCCTTTTGTTGAGGCTTTTTCTGTGTTACTGTGGCCAGGAGCTGTGCTGCACTTTATATCTGTTGTAGCTGCGGGTACTGGATGCTTCCACTTCCTCTAGTGCCCGCGTGTTGTCCCACTGTTGTGTTTGCTCTTCCCTGAGAACTCATCTGGTAGAAGCCGTGTCTCGCAGCTCTTGTAGCTATAACTTGCAGTTCTTGTACTAGAGCCTTCTTGGTGTGGTGGTGAGGTGCGGGGCAGTAGAGTGTCGTGTAATCTCATGATCAGTCATCAGCCTTGGGGTGTGCCTGTGCCCCAGGTGGTGCCTTTGCCTCCCTCTCTCCACCACTTAGGTGACACAGGAAGTCTAGAGGAGGCTGGGCATAGATAAATCTCTTCTCCAGGAGGGTAGCCTTAGAACAGTCCTTTCCTTGCAGAGGAGACTTGCGTTCTATTGACGTATTCCACAGTGTTAACTCTCCACTCTGTGAGAGGCACAGGAGATCTTTCTTGACTTCACCATGAGAACCTGGGGGCTTCTTAGAGATTAAAACCCATAAAAAATGTGGACTTCCTAAGATTAGCCCCTAGACATTTCTCACTCTTACATAGTCCACAGTCTGCCTCCTGCATGAAATCTACAATGTAAATCTTCCTACCCATGTATAGTACCTGTTTATAGCGTCTGCTGTATGTAAGGTCTCATCTGTGGCTCTAGATTCACCTGTCTCTCCAAATTTGAGGGGTGGCGGTTTGCTCTGTGACTGTAGTTCTCTGGTGGGGCTAAGAAAAGTTGGTGATCTTTAGTTTATTTACCATTTTCTTGCTGTAATGATGGGAACGCTGGAGAGGAAATCATTCATCTTGTTTCTTTACTTTTGTGCTTCTCTTATTTAAAGTGGAAAGCAGCCTGGAATCAGAGATCTTGGTTGGACCTCCAGCTCCACCACTCATTTATCTGTGACCTTGGGCAGTGATGTCATTCTTCGGGCTGTATGAGGGTTACGTACAGGTGTGTAGGGAAGCATGTGGCCTACAACCTGGCACAGAGTGCTTGCTCAGTGACTGCTAGAAGTGACCTCAGAAACATCTTTTCTAGATCTCAGCCTCATGCTTGAATCTCCTTCTCTGCATCATTCCTCTTAAGTGGCTGCCTAGCTTCTGCTTGAAAATCTTCAATGACATGGAACTCCCTACCTTCCGGAGGATGTATGGGTGTGTATCATAATGCAATGCGAGATTTGTAGAGAACATTCCCAGGGCTGGAGCTACATGCTGGGGAGTGAGATGCTTTCCATGGGAAGGGCCAGGGAAGGGTTCATGAAGAATCTGAGGAAGAGATGGTTTCCCAGTATTTGCACATGAGGCTGAAAGGCATAGTGGGGAAGTTGCAGAACAGAAAAGGACCTGAAAGTGGGGTCAGAGTGGAAAAGGAGGAAGGAAGAGAACCGGGTGTTAAGGGATGGAAGTCTGTGGAATTTTGTATGTTCCAGGTCCCAAATGAGAAGACTGGAGGAAAGATCACTTTGAAATCCTTTCCCAGGATTAGTCTGAGATTAGAAGTATTTATCCTTTGGCCTCAAAATATTCACTCTGATGCCACCACAGCCTCTGTGGCAGATGCTGTTAGTGGCCCACTCAGTACCCGTGATTTCCTTTCATGCTGAGAGAACTGGGGTTTGATATGGAGTGGCAGTTGTCCCAGGCTGTGCAGTGGGTCATAATTGGTCTCAGGGCAAGCCAGACTTGAGGATCGTGTTCCCCTCTTCCCAGGGCCCCTTGTAGTTACAGATGTCACATGAAGTAGTCTGGCAAGACGGTGAGGGCTGGTTGGCTGAAGGGTGCTGGGAAAGCTTCTGAATTCCCAGCGCAGACTACACAGCCTCTGTCTCCATTCTCCCCCACTTCTGTCTGCCTGGAAAGAGGAGTTGATGTTCGGACCAGCAGAAACCACATTGTGAATGGCTGCTTCCCCAGTGCTTGTTGAGTACGGGGGTGGGGGGGAGCCCTTGAATTACTTATTTTACTTTATTTTTTTAAAAAAGATTTTTATTCATTTATTTGTTTGATGGAGACACAGTGAAAGAAAGAACACAAGCAGGGCAAGTGGGAGAGGGAGAAGCAGACTTCCTGCTGAGCAGGGAGCCTGATGCGGAGCTTGATCCCAGGACACTGAGATCATGACCAGAGCCGAAGGCAGACGCTTAATGACTGAGCCACCCATGTCCCTCAAAACCCTTGAATTAAAGTTGTTCTTTATGAGGTTTCTTACTTGTAGCTTAGGACATTTCTAACTAATACCTCATCTTCTCATAATTAATACTTTATTTCTCCCTTTGCTTCATTCTATACTACCTCCCTTCCCCCCGCCCCCGAAACTTGGCCCATTTAGACATTTGACACAGGCCACTCTGACAGGGAGAGAGAGCAACAGTGGGAGGGAGCACCCCTGCCCTTGATTCTCACGGTGTCTCAGAAGCACTGCTCATAGCTCTGCTTCCATGATGTGCTAGATGGACAGACAGGCAGGCAGACAGACAAGACACAGATGTTCACTGGCAAGCAGGTCTTAAAAGACTGCGACTTAACTGGACTCCAGAGTGGGATCCATAGCTCATTCTGGTGCCTGGCTTTGATATAATGGCTGTGAGGCTCTGCAAGGAGCAGGAGCCACCCCGATTCTCGCATCGTACAGAGGATCACACAAGGCCACTTTCCAACATCGTTTGGATTCCTTGGGGACATAAGTTCTCCACAAAGTAATTTTTGGCTCTGAATTCTTGTTTATTTTATGAATTCTGCTTTCATGAAGGTGTTGCTTCTTTTCCCATGACTGATAACTGTAGAAATTAGCCTCTGTCCATGGTTTTTAGAAATAAAAATAAGAAAAAAAAAGAGCAGAACTCATCCAAATCATTTCAGTTTATTTAGCTAGGTTGTTTCCTCAACAACACATATAGCCTCAAATGAAATGAAATGAAATGAAATGTTTAATTTGGGGATATGTGTCAGGTGATGAGGGGAGCCTGGGATTTTGGATGACTTCTGGGAGCTAAGAGCAATGGGACAGAAAGAAGGGAGAGTTAATCTTGAAGCTCTCTTAGGGGTGGTGAGTCAAAGAGTGCAAGAAGCTATGGTAGCCTTAGATGAAATTAATTTCTTAAATTAAAAAATTCAGTTAATGTCTTAAATTCTGCAAGCAGTGTGGGCTGTAGATGGAAGGGGAACTTGTCAGTGAATTGGGAAACACCTTGTCTTCCCATAAATGATGATGAAGGGGTGGTCAAGGTTGGGGACATGGGGGAGTGGGCAAATCCTTAAATTCCTACTACTGCTCACCATGTTCTGTTCACCCTCAGCTCTCCTCTCATTTTCCCACTCACATTCTTTCTTTCTCCTTCACATTCTTTCTTCTTCTCTCTGTGGGAGAAAAAAAAAGTAATCCTGCTGTTTTCTCTGACATGGCTCACCTCTGGTGTCCCTTTTTCCAAAGTTCAATGAATTCTGTGCTTGAATTTACAATAGGAAAGGACTTCCAGATCAAGTGTTTTGGTAACACCTTTGTTGAGACCTAATTCATATACCGTACAAGTCTCCTGTTGAAAGTACAATCTGGTGCTTACTTTAGTAGATTCACAGGGGTTGTGCAGCCAGAACCACAGCCTAATATTAAAACATGTATGCCATTTTATCTCATTTTCTATCTAGAGTTGAGAAAAGGGGTGGAGGCTTTTAGGCACAATTTTATATGATAATTATTATCTAATATATTTTTGTTTGATGAATATTGAAATCAACATTACATAAAAATGTTGACTGGCTATTATATTCATGGTAAATTTACATAAATCATAAAAATTATGTGGTTTTTGAATAGTCCTTGCCCATATAACCCTGGTAAACTCTATTTTTAAAGTTTTATTTATTCAACTAATCTCTACACCCAACATGGGGCTCGAACCCACAATCCTGAGTTCAAGAGTCACATGCTCTTCTGCCTGAGCCAGCCAGGCTGCACCCTTAGTAAATTATTTTTAAGTATGACTAGTGCTCATTCTCTACCTACCATGAACACATTTGACAAGGGAAATGATTAGGTTAGGGTTCTGAGTGTATCTAGCTGCCTGACAGCTGTGGTGTTCCAGCAAAGAGATGACTGCGCTATTTTGCGTGAAGCAGATATAGGAGACAAAGCTGCTTTTGACTTAATTTTGAGCAAATGTACAAGTACCTTGGAGGCCATGAGGCTAAATAAGCTTTTTGTCATGTTTCAGAAAAAAGGGAGGGTGAAAGAAAAAGAGAACTTATACCCTGTGTCCCGAGGACAAGCATTGCAGTGGCACTGCTAAGTCCAGGTCTCTAAGCTCCACCAGCCCTGGATCTTGGCAACAGTTGCGTGGGGGGCAGCCTGCCAGAGCTTCTGATCCTGCTTCCTTTCTCTTCCATTTCCTAATGCTGTGGCGGAAAAAGTTCACCTTGGTAGCCAGACTCTGGCTCTATCACCCACGAGCTTTGCAATCTTGCATGATCTTTCTCTTGGAGCTTTTTATTCAACGGCAAATGGGAATAATGATTAGATGTCTAAGAGCATTAATGCAAAGATTATAGATGCCATCCCTGTATATTACACATAATAAACAGTAGCTTTATATATTTCTTAGTTTCAACAGTAAGCCAATATTTGAGAACCAGTTTGTTCACTAGCCAACACTAGTTACTATGCAGACAAGTCACATTGTAGCTCTTTGTGTGGCAAGAAGGGACTTTAAAAAAATTTCATTTTTGAAGTACTATGTCCATTAAGGACAAAACAGTTTGAAATTGAAAGCTATGCTTTAAAAAAATATTGTGGAGCACACATATTGCATGGTGCACTGGGTGTGGTGCATAAACAATGAATTTTGGAGCACTGAAAAAATTTTTTTTTGAAAAATCTAAAAAAATAAAAAAAAATGTAAAACTTGATTATCTGGACTGGCTATTTTCCCAAAGGTCAGAATAGCAAGATTTTATTTGTTTGGAGTAGGAAGGATGGGGATCAAAGATTAAAAAAATATGGAAGAGAAACAGCATCTTTCACAACATAACTGATGTTCAGGTTCCATTTCAATGGCTTCTATCACTTGATTAAAGCACTCTAATTATTTCATGTTGAAAGTGGTATTTTGTCACATTTGAAGTTTCAAATGTGTTTATTTGTAATTGGTCACCAATTTTTACTCAGTTTTGCTTTCCTAATTATTCTGTGTAGCTCTTTACTGAACACCTGCATCTTATCTCTGGAGGTTATGTTTTTTTGGGGAAAATTAAAACTCTACTAAGAAAGGCATTTACCCCAACAAACAGACTTGATGTTATCTAGTTCAATAATGCAAGTCTTAGTGCACCTTCTGATGGTAACAAGACAGTATCCTTTGAAGGTGAGTTCAACGAGAGCCCCCACATTTGTGGAAAGGAAAACACTTGAAACAAAAGAGCTGTGCCTAATGGGTTTGGTGGCTTCCCTCAAGTAACTTCTCACTGTATAGCCCAAGGGGATATCTGATCATTAACGGAAATGACAAATGTAAGGGAACCCAAGCCAGATGAAATACACAGCGCTTCTGCATGTGCATGTGTGTGTGTGCATGCACACGTGTGATCTTGCACCTGTTGGGTAAGCAACCATCTCCCACAGCCAGATGGAGCCTCCAGTTAACAGACTTCTCTGGCCACAGAGAAGACCTCGGGGGTCTCCCCTGTGTTTGCTCTCACTCTGTGTCCTCATTGAACACTTTTGAAATATTAGGGTATCTTTGGCCTATAAGATACCTGGTACAATGGCATAAAAGTAGTCATGGGACTTTAAATGGATGGTGGATGGTGACAGTGAGTTTACGTACTTGTGGAGCATAGAACTGACTGTTACTTTCGTTTCCTCAAGGGCCGAGGAGAAAGAAACATAGTCATGCAGGTTGAGCCAGTCCATGCAGAAATTCCAAACAGAAAGATGAAGTGACCAATTGTAAAAATATTTACTCATTTTTCAAGTGTTTCTCCAACTTTCTGGATCAGGAATAACCGTCTTGTAGCTAAGGTCCAGCCTAGCTTAAATTTAAGTGAATTTACTGAAAAGGTGAAGAGGAGGAGGAAGAGAAGGAGAGCCAGAGGGGCTCTGGGAAGGCTGGAAGAAGAGGGAAAAGGAGACGAAGGAGAAGGACTAGAATCTAGCTCTTACTTGAGGACACAAGTGATTGTTGCTATGTGTCCTGGTAACTTTCCTCCCTGTGATCAGTTCGTCTGTGTTGCTTCAACTTTTATCCAAGACAAACGTGTCTCCCTTAGTCAAGCACACACCGAGTGAATGATATTTTCTTAATGTAAATGGATGGCCAGTGATTTCCATAATCTATTGAAGTGTTCTCCTTTCAATTTGTTTACTCCTCTGTAAGAACTCTAACAACCACATTTATTTATTTATTTTCATTTTTTTCTTTCTCCAAGTCTTGTTGGACTGTTTAAACACCAGAAATCACTAGAAATTAAAAAAAAAAATACAATTTAGAGCCAATTCTTAACTCCATGTCAAGAAGATGAAACATGAGTGGGGCGCCTGGGTGGCTCAGTGGGTTAAGCCTCTGCCTTTGGCTCAGGTAGTGATCCCAGGGTCCTGGGATCGAGCCCCAAATTGGGCTCTCTGCTCAGCAGGGAGCCTGCTTCCTCCTTTCTCTCTGCCTGCCTTGCTGCTTACTTGTGATCTTTGTCAAATAACTAAATAAAATCTTAAAAAAAGAAGATGAGACATGAGCATCTTGTTGAATAGTAAGTTCCACAAAACACAGCAGGGCAGGACCTTTTGTCTCTTCCCAGCACTGTTCCTGGCTGTGTGTCATTGGGTCAGACCCTTCTCCTTTCTGGGGCTCAATTTTCCAATCAGTAAAATAGAGACGCTGGACTAGATATTTTTTAAGGGCTTTTTGGTGTTTCAGAAAGAGGCTGTCATGTGGTATATACACAGGTTCCTAAATGTAGCCTGAAAAAAGCAGTGCTGGGCACCAGATCCTTGGATGCCATCCTGGGGGGGCTCTCCATAAGACAATGAACATGTGTTTTGCTTTAAGTGCTATTCATTGCAAAATTACATGGTATTGCAAAACAGAATTGTGGATTTTAACATGTCTCTTATATTTTAGAGAGTTTGTCCCCTACCTATTCCCTTTCTCCTGGAGAGTAAGCTAGTGGTTTGGGCTTTCAAGATACTTGGGAGAGATACTAATGCTCCTCAGTGCTGACTTCTTGCTCTTTCTTTTTCCTGCCTCCCTCTCAGTACTATGGGAGCATAAGGGGCCATAAATAACATCCCTGGCCTTCTGGAGGACTCTGCTAAAGAGAAGGCTGTATTTTACTCTTGGAGAATTTGGCTGGGGCCATCTCGTGGGGGATTTAATTAGAATTAAGGCTAAAGGCCTATTCACTCAAAGAGTATTTTCTATCTTAATCCCGCTCTCAGCCTGCTCTTGGTCTCTGTTTTTATTCTTGTTTGGGGCTCCCTTCAAAGCATACTGAGTACGTAAAAACTCTTTAGGAAAAGATATCCCCTCTAGGGATACACGTAACTCATTTTACAGTTCTTCTCTGTCTTCAGGGAGTCTCTGAATGATGTAACTTGTGATGTTAAAGGTTGGGACCTTGCTTTCCCCAACCACCTACCCTGTTTCTGTGAGGCAGGAGCTGGACTTTTCAAGAAGTGAACCATAGTCGCACTCATCTCCAGCAAAGCCACACACCATCATGACAGAATCAAGGAGACCCAGGAGCTGCACTGTTAAAAACCAGAGACACTTTTCCAGTGACATCTCACTTGGGGTCCCAGTTTTTCCTCTGGACATGTGCTCTGTCAGTTTCTACACAGTTCCAGCTTTCTGAGGATTTATTTTTGACAAAGGATTTATTAGGAAAAGCTATGTGATTTAAGATAGATTTAGTTTTGTTGTCGTTTAAAGGATTGGTCTGATCACCTCTAGAATGTTATAGATCTCCAAAGACAGTGACTCAAAGTATGAGTTTTACTCTCATTCATCAAGAAGAGGGCAAGACTGTGGAGTATTATTATGAACACCAATGGATTGTGAAATCACCAGGTTGTATTTGTTGGGTGTCCCTACTTCACTTCTCTATCTCTGGCTTCTAACTGCTAGGACACACACAGTCCCACAAAGCCAAAAGGGAATGAAACCATCTGTGATGAAGAAGGCTTTATTACTCTGAACGTTCAAGTCTTTTCAGTAAAGCTTGGGGCTTGACAACCAAGCCCAAAGCTGCATTTCCTATTTTTTTTTTCTCTAAATATAAACTTCAGTATCTGGCTTGAGAACACTTGTATCTGCAAAGTAGAATTTGTTACCCATCTGGCCCTCATGGGGACCTGTGGTGTAGCTCCTACGCATAGCCTTTGGTAGAATGAAGTATACGTCTTTTCTTCTGTTAAAAACTTAAAAATAGGAGTGCCTGGGGGGCTCAGGTGGTTAAGCATCCAACTCTTGATTTCAGCTCTGTCTTGATCTCAGGGTTGTGAGTTCAAGCCCCATGTTAGGCTCCACATCCAGCAACTAAAAGATGAAAAAAAAAAAGTTCAGTGGATTTTAGACTTCCCTTATGTATATCTGCTGCTCATTTTCCTGTAGTGAATAAATAGTGTGGGGCAGAGGGAAAAATTAAGGTGAAACAGACAAAAAGTGCTTTCCTTTGTCATGATGGGAAAAGGAGGGGTGAGAGCTCCTCCTCCAATCATTGGCTTGCATCCCTATTCACTATCATTAATTGTGCAGCATGGAACAGTGTTTAATTATTTTGATAACTTTACCTCTCTAGGTCTAATTTTTCTTAAAAATTTTTAAAAAGATTTATTTATTTATTTGACAGAGAAAGTGTGCAAGCATGGGGAAGGAGAGGCAGAGGGAGAGCATCCTCAAGCAGACTCCCCACTGAGCACAGAGCCCTACCCTGGGCTCAATCCTAGAAACTTGTGATCATGACCTGAGCTGAAATCAAGTCAGACATTTAACCAACTGAACCACCCAGGTGTCCCTACCAGATCTAATTTTTCTACATCTGTGATCTGCAGAAAATATTACCTGTCTTGAAGAATTCTTGTGGGAATTAAATTAGATCATGTGTGTAAACTGCTCAGTTAAGTAATGGGCAAGTTCTAAGCACATGATGGTTGTTTTTGTCATTTTTTAGCAAGACCCAGGATCTCAATGATGTTACCTAACAAAGATGCACTGCAGTACTCAAGTCAGGTCCTTCCCAGTGTAAAATGATGATAGAATTTCCCAAACTTACCTGCTCACAGAAAATTTTAAAAATAAGGTACTAATAGAACCAACAGTAAGACGAGGCTATAAATGTCTGATGAATGATGAACACTGAATCATGTTCAAATGTGTTGAAAGATACATTATCTAGCCCAGGTCATCATATATATGGTGCACGTAAAGGCACCGGTTAGTGCCTCTAGTAATTCCCTCAAGTCACACAGCCAGGAATCGTAGTCAATTTCTTTTCCTTCTCTGCGAAAATACCACATTTCTTATGGTATAATGTCAACTTTAATTGTGTACATACATTTATATGTTTGTGTTCTCAACAATATAATTTATGTTGTAGAAGAACAATTTGCTAGCATCCGTTTTATTTTTGTGAAACATCTATTAATGTTGAGTTCTACAGAAACTAATTGGCTAAACCTCATATCCTGTTACAGCCGAAGCAATGTTTTTCAGACTTTTTTGACAGAGACTCACAGCAAGAAATTCACTTTGTCTTGCCACCTAGAGCACACACACATACAGAGGTATGCAATTAAAATGAAGTATTTTATGATATAATATTCTCTTGTAAAACCAAGCACTCTATATTCTATTCTATTCTATTCTATTCTATTCTATTCTATTCTTTAAAGTACTGCTGATCAAAGCCCACTGCTTTGATTTCCAGACCCACTAATGGGCAGCACTCTCAGCTTGAAAAAGGCCTAAGGATTAAGCTAGGAAATGCGTGGTGTTTGTGGCTCTCCTTTTCCCAGGTGGGGGTACTTCTTATATTACACTTCAAGTGTATTTGAAATGCAACCTCCTCTAACCTCCAGAAAGTCTATGGATAGGGCATTACCTAGGAAGGGTCATGTTGCCCTGCCTGATGAGAGGCAGCTGCAGCTCACAGGCTAAGAGGAGGGAGCAAGATAAGGGAACCCATAGCTCCCTCAGAAAGAGGCCCAAGACTAGAGGGTTTAGAGAGGCCAAGGAGAACTCTGTGGATCCCCCCTTCCACAAGACTCCCAAGCCCAGCAGTCTACCATCCCTGCCGCCAAGCCCCGTCCTGCCTGCTCCCCTCCTGCCAACCAGCCTCTAGCTCCCCATGCCCAAGTGTTCTGTCTCAGCGTGGAAACACTCCTTTCTCTGTTCCTCTTCCTTCTCATGTCAAAGCCTGATTCATATCAATCTGTCATATCTTCCCTCGAAACTTTCCTTACCAGATCCCAATACCAACCTCAACCTACATCCCCACCCATGCGCAGGACTGAAATAGCATGCTTCATCTCTGCCCAGGACGTCCTTTTAACTTTCCCCACTGTACCAGGTAACACATTGCATTTAATTGTTTTCCCTTTCCGCTGGACGGTAAGCTCCTCCTAGAGGCCAGGGACCTATCTCTTTTTTATCTTTTTATCTATACTTCCTATTACATGCCCTCGCCTTTTATCATGTCCACAACGCTTGTTGAGGAAGTGAAGTCATGAACAGTGCCTACTTACTTTATAAATTGCTTACTCTGCACCATCTGCTTCCAAGTACACCACCTCATTCAATCATTATCATGAAACTGTGAGGCAGGGAGGGATGATACGATTATTTGCTGCTTATAGACTGAGAAGCTGAGGCCAGAGAGGTGAGGAGGCTTTCCTGAGGGTATACTCTTGGCTGGTGGAGAAGGGCAGACATTGAGGCTTGCACAGCATTGCGCGTGGGTCGCGCGCGCGCGCTCACACACACACACACACCGCCTCCCAACCAGCCCCATTCTCACTCATGACCTTCACAGTTTCCAACAAAAGCCTCACTAATTTGTCCTCATTGTCAGAGGTTTTGGTCAGATATGTGAGCAAAAGGGTGGGCATGGACACAAAAGGTTGGATTCAAGATGAGGCCCATGTTACCGATAATGAACACTGCATCCTCCGAGAATTCTAGAAGACATTGAACATTGCTGAGGGATTTCAAAAGTAGGATTTCTCCTTCAAATTTGGTTAACCCTGATACCTGGTTGCATAGAACTTGGAGCAAGAGTTACCTGCAGACATTAAGGAGATGAAGTGTGTATGTGAGGACACGCATCCTGCATCAGAAAAGTTCAGATACATAAAGAGATGCTCTTGTATAATTCATGTTATTTACTAGAACGATTTTACTGGCCCTCTGAACATTATTGTACTCTCTACTATAAATATGCATTCAGACCTTTTCCAAACCACTAGTCATTTGCCCAGCGGGCCATAAAAGCAATGTATCATGTAACCATGTATTGGGATGAAATTTCAAAAGCTCTCCATTTAGGCAACAGGCCTTGGCGGGTTTGGGGAGCTGTAACATTATCCATTTAATTATACATTTGGACACACTGAAAAAAAAAAAACCTGTATTATTTACACAATTGCCTGTAATATTCTCTCCAAGCTGTTAGACCTGAGTCAGAAACCATTAGAATGCTAATCAAGAGAAGAATATGAAATATATTTCCTTGGTGCAACTACAGCAAGTTTTCTAGACACTTTTATTTCAGCCACATGTTTTTTCCCCCAGACCTTCTATCTGAAGAGGCCTCCCATGGCCCTGGTGGGGGTATTAGACTGCTAATTTGGGAACACAACACAACATGCCAATATTGGCTCCTTTTCTCAAAGACAGTGTCTTATACAAGGCATGGTACCTTATATTTGAGGAGAGCTGAATTGTTGGAATGGAGAGAGTATTCTATTCAGGGGGAGGATTTGCCCCAGATATGATCCTGTTGGGGATAGACATTGCATTAAATATTCTCATTTAGATTAACTATGTGAGAGACACAGGGAGTGTGCCTTTCTGGATCCCAGGCATTCTAGAATATGGTAGAGCGGAGAGCAAGTGTGTGGAAGGAAGCCCAAATTCCGGCATTTCTTAACCAATATTTTTGAGCAGCCACAAAGCCCCTTGCACTCTATAGGTGCTAGTTGCAAGGAGTAGAAGAGAAGTCTTGTCTTACAGGAGTACAGCCTTTAGAGGGGAAGGAGATCACAGAAGCAGAAAACCACACATACTGATAATGGGAAGCTCACGGGTTTTCAGATGGAGCCTTGCGGGCCCAGCCTGTGCTTGGGGGTCGCGCAGGTGAGCTTCCTTTCTCTCTTGACTGCCTCCCGCCTATCCCAGCACATCAGGATCTTGGGTTTATGCCACAGACTCCGGTAATTGGCCTCCCCTTTGCTCAGACTGGGGTCTGTCACTTGGCTCTGTATGTGGCTTCAGTCTTTCTTTCCTTCTGAGTATTCAGCTTTGTCCCTTTTAAACTTCATCTGAGGAACAGTCTTGCCTTGAGTTAAGGTTGCCAGCACTCGATGCTGCCAGAGACGTGGTCTAATATCAAGCAAGAGCAGAGAATTCAGACAACCTCTACATCTAGTATCTGATTTGTCTCCTGTAAGCAGTAATAGCTTGGACTGACATTGACTGGCCGTGCATTTGCATAATAGATCGTCCCTTTGTTTTTTACTTTGTTGTCACTGCTTACTGCTTTGCAGTGTTACCTAAAACAACTGATATTTCCCATATTTTCTGGATACAAAACAGTTCCACGGATGCATACCATTCAGATAGGTTGCTTCATCAAAGCACAGTGTCCTTGTGTGGACATCTTCGGAGTAGAAGACCTGGACAATAGATAATAACATCAGGAACTCTTCTTCCCTCCTCTGTTACTACTTGCATCGTCAAGGTGCTGACAGACACAGCAGTGGCCCTTTCAGCCAAATGCGCTGAATTTACGAGAATGGCAAATGTTGACTCCTGATGGATTTCAAAGAGGGAATAAGATTCAGGGGGAGCATACTAAACATTTTATTCAGCTTAACATTAATAAAGAGAGATGTGTCATTTCGTGTTCAATGTGGACCTTGAGGAAATCTGGGTAGATCAGATTTCCTGGATCTTCCTGGAAACTTCTTTGAAATGAAGTTGTTTCTTGCCAACATTGAAATTTGCTGTCGTAGGTATTTTAGGGCTTTGAAAATCAATCAGTGATCTATTAAATGGATCCTACCATTCCATAGGCATACGATATAAGGGAAATAATTTAAGAACTCTTCCAAGACTCAGTTTTCTTCTCTACATCGTAAGAATAGTAATAACTGCTTTGTAAGGTAGAATGAAATGAGATGACCTCAGTAAAGCACTGAGTCTGGCCCTTGTATGTAGGAGGCATCAAACATATGGCCCTGTTAGAATTCTGCTTGGCTCATGCAGTGGAGTCCTGGGCTCACAGCATCCCTTTGCCCACTGCCAGGGTGATTCTGCTATCTAACACATTTTCTCTTAACTGCTCCAAACCAAAGAAGGAAGGAAGGAGGAACAAGACAGGAAGCAAAGAAGAAAGGGAAAGCAAGAATTAGACAACAGAAAGAACAAACAGAGTCTTTGAAAGTGTGTGAAAGGTCACATTTCTTTGCACAGAAATCTGTTCTGTCTCCTGGGCTCCCGGGCCAGGCTGTCGGGATCAGAACTCTGGTGTTTGTTTACACGATCCTCACTTCAGCTGGCAGCTGCTCCAGGCTGGGAATTTTACGGCAGGAAATATAAAGTGCTGTTGGATCCGGGTGCTGTAGGGTCCTGGGTGGAATTGTTCGTTCTTAAAAAAAAAAAAAAAAAAAAAGAGAAGAAGAAAAGAAAAAACTAAGAGGGTGACAATCAGCTAAGGACTATTAAGCTTCATGGCCCTGCTCTTATCACATTGCATCTACTCTTACCAGTTCTTAATCACTACAATGTAATAACATCTTTAAAATTTATTGAGACAATTAGAAGCAAATGGTTCTTTTGACCCCCAGCTCTTTCAGAGTCATGTGACGCTACAAGAGAAAGTGGAGCCACGAGACTGGTGTTTGCAGTTCAGTGTTCATTTTAGATGTCCAAGTGCCACAAGGAGCAGGGGATTGGACTGCAGGAGCAAGAATGTAGAATTCTGATCTCTGCTTTTGCCCCAGATTGTGCTCTGATCTTGGGGGTGGTGTTTGGCTTCCCTGAGCCCTCATGTGTTCACATGTAAAATGGAAATGATGTGAGCTCTCTTCTATCTCAAAAGTTTCTTTCTTTCTTTCTTTTTTTTTTTTTTTAAAGAAAAGAAAGGACCTCTTTTGGGTTATGGAAAACAAATGCTTTCCTTGAGGTCACTGCCTACACTGTTGAGTTCATTCTTTGCAGGCCTTCCTGCTATGTCTGCAGCCTCTACTAGATGGGCAGTGGAGTAGAGGACTTCTTGTCTATATTTGAACCATAGCCGATTGGACAACAAGGCTGAGTACCTGAGTGAGAAGTGGTCCACAGGTCCAATGACCTGGATCCTGCATGACCTGGTACGAGCCGGAAGTACAGGATGGCAAAAATGATAGTGGGACTGACTCACTTGGAAGCTGAACCCAAAGGGTAGGAGGTCAGTTCAGGATTGTGTAGATGCTGTGGTTCCCAGATAGGCTGCAGTCTTGGCAGAGCTGGCTAGTGGTGAGGATTTAATGGAAGAGGTAGGTAGAAGCCAGAGAGATGTTATGACTGGGGTTTACGTGAACTTTGAGACACATGCCTGTGTGAGTATACACACACACACACACACACACACACACAGAATTATTTTCAGGGCCCAATTCTTATCCAT
Organism: Mustela nivalis; assembly: GCF_964662115.1. Lineage (NCBI taxonomy): Eukaryota > Metazoa > Chordata > Mammalia > Carnivora > Mustelidae > Mustela > Mustela nivalis. Next base: position 11,737,711 of record NC_139021.1, read on the forward strand.
TAAGTACATTGAGCTTAGGAATAAGGGCTCTGCAGTTATGCTGCCTGAATTTAAATTCGGGCTGTGTAATCTTGGATAAGTTATTTAACCTCTCTGGGCCTCAGTTTTCCCACAGATAAAGTGGAGTTGGAGGATAGCACCATTCCTGTGGGATTGTCAATAAAGTGCTTAGCATAATTCCTGGAACATTATAAGAGATGGATAATTTCACAGCTATTATTATTTTCGTGTTCATTATATTTGTATTGACTTCAACAATAAATCTTTTTCCTTTGAAGTGACACAAATAAGTCTTTCCTGACTTTTGACTAGCAAAGTCCTAACTAACCTCACGTTCTTCCAGTCTGGGGGTGCTTTGTTTCCCCCATGAGGCCTTCCTTGATTACCATAATCCCATTTTCATGTCACTAAATTTTGTCTGCATCCATATAGGACTTTGCAGAACAGTATCTGGGACATCTGTTCCAACCACAGCGTGTCCCGTTTGAATTGTGGTATTTATGATATTTCATGTTTAAATATTTTCTTTCCCAATGAAGAAGGAGCTCCTTGAGGGTAAGGGCTATGCTTTGTATTTACTTATTTCCCAATGCCTAATATAAAGTTGGGATGACCAGTGGATTATAAGAAATTTGCATTATTGGACAAACTTGGATCAGAAATGAAGACCTTTTCGCACCAAGTATTTCTGCCATTCCTTGTATCATCTTTGGCTAGCTCGTTCAGCAAGTTTACAATGTTTATTTAATAGTACAAGACTTAAAAGCAAACAAATTTTAAGAAGTCAAGTGTGTCTGCATTCTCGTGTTACATGTGCAGCTAATAAACTACTTAATGTCAGGCAAATCATGTCTACCTTCTGAACCTCAGTTTCCACATCTGCTGAGTGAAGCTGATAAATGTTTTGACCTCTCATTTTTCTACCAAATTGGTCCAGTTTCCATGACATATAATGACTGATTTCTTGGAATTTATTCTTTTGCAGAACTTCTTAAGAGGGTTTATTTGTGCTTGGAGCTTTAGTGCTGCTCAGAGACAGTATCACCCGGTGGTTAAAATTAGGGCTTTAGGTCACAGACCTGGGTTTGAATTCCATCTGGTCTTCAGAAGGTCACTGAATCTCTCTGATCCGTGGGAATAAAACCTGATCATTGGCATGAAGAGCAGAGATGATAATGTATATAAAGTGTAGGCATTCCAAATTTGGGGTCAAGGCCAGGGCTTGGACAATAATCTAGATTTATTTTTCAAACCCAAGTGGGTGCTGTGTATGAGGAAAGGTGTTTTCTTTTTACATGGTTGCATCGGTGAAGGAACACATAACTACTCCTTATAAAATGCTTTGCTTGTTGACTGTGCAGAACAGAGGATGCTGGAGGCAGGGCAGTGTGGGGGCTTTAAGGAGATGGAAAAACGTCACCAACCGCCTGGGTTTTTGCAGTCAGCCTTGATTGACTCTCGTGCTTCCATTGTGCTCATCATCCAAAAGCCTTGGAGATGACACTCATGGGGACTTCACTCTTTCGGGAGGTCAGCTTTTGCAAACAGATGTGCTATGGACCAACTCTGTGACTTTGAGCAGATATTCTCACCTCTGTAAGCCTCTGTTTCCTCATGTACGGAATGAGGATAACCGTGACCTGCATTTTAGGAGCTTAAGTAATATAATGCATGTGGCTCATAGTGAGAAGTTAAAATACACGATCTTCTATTATCATTACCCATGTCACATGACAGCTGTGTACGACGAGGGATGATGAACCACCAGTAGAGCACAGGTAGGAAGAGACTAGGTGGGCTGGCGTCCAAATGCCCATGAGGAGACATCTAGGTAGGGTCCCCGCATCTGCACAGTTTGGAGGAATGGCTTAGCATAGTATGTTGAGGATCTCTAAGTATTTTTTTTTAAGATTTTTTATTTTTTATTTTCAGCATAACAGTATTCCTTGTTTTTGCAACACACCCAGCGCTCCATGCAATCCGTGCCCTCTCTAATACCCACCACCTGGTTCCTCCAACCTCCACATAAGATTTTCTTTTATTTATTTTAGAGAGAGATAGAGAACACAAGTGCGGGGAGAGTCAGAGGGAGAGAAAGAATCCCGAGCAGGCTCCCTGCTGAGTATGGGGCCTGATGTGGGGCTCGATTCCAGGACCTTGTGATCATGACCTGAGCCAAAATCACGGTTCAGAAGCTTAACCAACTGAGCAACCCAGGGGCCCCTAGATATCTTAGTATTTTAAACACTGGAGCTCAGGATGTGTGTTTGTTAAGGATATGAGGGAAGACGCGACAGAGAAAGGGGGGCAGGATCAGATCTGGACAGCCTTTGGCCAGTTTTTTTTTTTTAAGTCACCTCAGCCCCTTCTGCTGATTTGCTCACTAAGGAGGTATTTCCAGTATTCCAGGTCTGAGGCTGCCCCTGACTTGCCACTGGTCACTTAAACTTTGCGGCACAAGCCATCCAATGGTCACAACAATCTGCTGCTTGATGGGGTTGTTGCCCCCAGAACTGTGTGTTAGCACATGCAGATGGTAGGTAGGGATTGGCCCAGTGCAAATATTTTTAATTCAATGTTGCTTCATGGCACCAAGTATCAACAAAATTTGCATCCCACCATAGCCAGCTACCCAACGGTGTACTAATATGGCATATTATCCATAAAACAGATGTATATATTTGAAATGGTAGCAATGAGACTAATTCTATAGTAGTGACCATCTTTTGAGTATTTACCACATGCTGCTGAAACCAACACTTTAATATATGTGGCCCCTTTTAATCTTTACAAGCCTATGAGATAAATATTAACTACTATTCCCACTTTACAGATGAGATCATTGAGCCTTAGGATGGTTAAGAAAACTGCCTATAGTCACACAGTTAAAAAACTCACAAATAATATAGTTGGAATTTGAATGCGGGCTAACTTGAATGCTTGGTTTGGACATGTTAAGGAAGCAACAGGATTGGGAACCCAGATGTTCTGAAAAATATGCAGAAAATCTCTATGAAAATAATGCCACGAGACACATTCAGCCAAACAAGCAGGTATTTGTCAAACGACTGATTAGTAGCTGTTAACTTGATTAAATACCACCTTGTACAGTATTTTCTTATCCTTTATCCTTTCATAGCCTTTTTGGCTTTCAAATAGAACTGTAGAAATAAGACAGAGATCCTGTTATACTCATAAGAGCCGTTTAAGGTGGATTCATAATGTGCCTTACGGGAGGAGAAAATGAAACTTAGAATATTCTCAAGGTCACACGGGTGGCCAGTGACCCACCGAGGATCTGAGGCGTGATTCCAAGCCTCTTTCCACTGCAGTGTGCTACTTCCTCGAAAGTCGTGATCACAAAAGGCCCCATTCTCGGGGTCAAACACCTCCATTTCTCCGGTTCCCAAATTTTCGTTTGAAAGTAATACCGTCTCCCCTATGCTGAAAGCTGACACCACCCTTTCCCAAAGGGGAGAATTAAATTCATTACTAATGCTTAAAACCCAATTCAGGTATGCTCAGCTACCAACCCAGGCGCTGAAGTGAGACACCTATAATCATCTCTTTATTGTTTGCTCATTTTATGGGGCCCTCCCTTCCCCACTCCCCCCCCCCCGCCTGCCATCAGGACTTCACATCCTGGAGGCTCCTTTGTGGCAGCATGGGCAAGCATCTCAATTTCCAAACATCTGGCTGGTTTCAATCAATGAGGCTCTAAACACGCCGCTCCTGGGGCGACAGTGGTAGTGGTAGGATAGCTCGGTTCAGGACGCAGATCTAATAATAAGCAATAGAAGTAATGGGCTCTGAATTCTTTTGTTCGTGAAAACTGAGATTTATGCTACCAAGCTTGGGCTGGAAGGAAGTAAAAATGAAAACAAAGCCTTACTCACTCTAGCAGGCTGACAAGCAAGCTTAGTAGAGTGGGGAATGTCTGCTACTTCCCTGAAAACCAAAATTCTGCTTAGTGACATCAGGAAAACAGAATCCAAACAGATTTGCAGAGTATCAGGACAGGCAGTAGATGCCCAAAGCAGGGGAGACTTGTCTATTCCAAGAGAGGAAGTAACACTGAATTCTTTTGTTTGAATAGTGCTTTTTAGTTAACAAAATGTTACCACACACGTGCAGAGATGAGCAGGGACTCTATGGCCGAACCACTGGGTTCAATTGCAGACCTTACCGATTACAAGTCAAGGGAACTGGGCCAGATCACTTAGCTGCTGGCGGTCTTATTTTCCTGGGAAGGATAAATACCATGACTACCTTCCAATTGGGACTTTAGAACTTTTGTTATTTATTTATTTTAGATTGATAGAACAAGAGAGAGTGTGTGTGCAGGCGTGAGTGGTGGGAGGGGGTATGAGGCGGGCAGAGGGAGAGCAAGAGAACCATCAAGCATATTCCTTGCCCGTGGGACCCCGGTTCCACCACTGGCTCTCAGGACCCTGACCCTGAGACCATGACCTGAACTGAAACGAAGAATCTAGCCCTTAACTATCTCAGCCACTCAGGTGGCTATTGGGACTTCTGTAAGGATTAAATAAGATAATGCATACAAAGTGTTTAGAGCATGCCTGTTACATGGTAAATGCTATGTGTTTGCTGTTATTTTATTTGTTCTTTATAACTATCTTTCAAAGAAGGTAGACATTATATGCCTTGGAAAAAATAGCTCAACGTGGTTAAGAAGCTTATCTAAGGTTATACCAGTAATAAGATAGCTAGTCCCCAAACCCAGCTTCTGTGCTTTACTCATCCATTTATTTATTCCTTTGTTCACTGTGAATATGTCAGACTTTTTGCCAGGGACTCAGAGATGAATCTGGACAGAGATATTACCTAAAAGATATCTGGAAGCTAATGATTGCTGCAAACACCTGATGAAGGCATTGCTCTGAGAAAGCTAGAAGTGATTTTGGGGGATGTTTTTATTTTTTACTATTTACTACTAGTTTTTATTGTTTGGTTTTCCTAGGAGTTACCAAGCCAAGCATTCTTGTTCGAGTCTGGGAACAACTATCAGTCAGCCCTTACACTGAGGATTAAATGAGATGATGCAGCATAATCCAATCTTATTTGAACATCACATTCCTTTTTTTTTTTTTTTTTTTCTAAAAATACCAATGACATCCTACAGAAAGCCTGAAAGACACCAGTGTGAAAAATAACCTCGGGTTGTTTTATTATTATTTTTTTAAAAATTGGTTTAAAATTTTTACTGGTGGCTGTGCCTAAGGAGGGGAAATAGGCAATGATTGATGTACTGGGCCTGTAGCCCCAGACTGCCCAGTCATGGGTAAAGGAAATTGGATATTTGTCAATCTTTGGGGTCTGTGAGCTGTGAATGAATACTAAAATCAATTCTCCAGTGAATTTTTAAAGAGAGTTTATTAAATGCTTTTTCCATGTTAAGTACTATTCTAGGCACTGTGGAAACAAGTGAGTAGGTAGACAAGGCCCACCCTGTCGTAGAACTTCTATTTTGGTGGAGTGACAGATCACACACACACACACACACACACACACACACACACACACTAATTTGAAATAGTACTCTCTGCTGTAAAGTTTTGGAAATAATGATATTACTACTGTTGCTAAAATGGTAATAAATAATTACAGCCAACAAGAGAGAGATAACTATATAATAAGCAAGAGTTCTTTCTTTACTCACTTATCACAAGTCCTGTGCCCTGGAGCACCTCTTCACAGCTCCTAGACTAGCTTCAGGTAGGCTCTCCTTTGGAAAACATTGCTATTCATTTCAAGCAAACAGTCTGCAGGTATGGCGTTCAGCATGCTTGCCCCTAACATTTGCAGGGCCCAGGACAAGAGCACAAACAGAGGCCCACATACCATGTGCCCAAGTGTTTGAAAGTTATAAACTAAGTTAATAAACTTAAATCTAGCTTCCTACCTTGACAGATAATAATGTCCTAACAAACAAATAAAATCCTAATAAACCTGCATGGCCAGGTTTGGGTTTAGAGCTCTCAGAATCTTGGATTTTTGCTCTAGAATTGGTGGCCTGTGGAGAATTAGCTCCTGAGAACTACCCTTTTACTTGTCCCATCCCCACAAACAGTAAGCGACTTCACACAAAAGATGTAGACCTTGGCTGTGAACAGCCGTCCCTCGAACACCACTTGGCATGGGTCCCGGGCAGTGTGTTCCAGAAATCCCAGAGTTCTGGGCACCCAGCAAACAAAGGAACATAGAGTACAGATACAAAGACTCAGTATTTCCAATCACTTTAAACTCTGCATGATTCGGTTTCCAGTGCTGGAATTTGAATGATAGGAAAACCTATAAAATATTGGTATTATGCTCTCCTTGTATGAGATGTTTTGTCTGGGAAGAAGTGTATCTTGGGGAACTTCTAGACAATGGCATAGGAAACATACAGAATTGAGAAATACATAGACATGTCTTGGCAATAATAATAATTGATCACATATGTTTCTAGAATCCAAACAAATGTCAAAACCTCAGAACAAGTAAGAGTAAGTAAATTCAAAATTATGAGCAAAACATTTCCTTCCTTGGATTTCAGTTTCCCATGTGAAAACTGCAAGTTTTAGATTCTAAGTTCCTTTCTAGCACATTCTTATACAATTTTATGATGTGATCTTCAAGGGATTTTCTCTTGAATGGAAAGCGGGGATATTTATTAAGGGGAAGGGTCTGCACAATGAGATGTTTACCAAGAGCAGTAATTATAGATTATGTTCCAGTTCTTCACAGCTTACCTAAAAGGTTTCTGAACGCATCATCTCATTGAATTTTCATTCCCAGCCTGCAATGCTGGTGTATTGTTGTTGTTGTTCTCCATTTGCCCCTGAAGAAAATGACCCGTGAATCACCCACAATCTCTCAGCCTCTGAGTGACAGAGCCAGGTCTCAAATCCACATTACGGCCTTTAATTTTAAGGTGGGCATGCAGGTTTTTAAACCATTGGGGAAAAATGGTCTTGCAGATATGGAATCCATTCTCTCTGAAGGAAGCGAGGGATAAAACACAGCAAGCATAGACCTGTCTCTTATGACTCGTTAGTCGACTTAAAGAGAACCTTTACTGCAGACGGGAAAGCGTTATGGCAGCTGCTACCAGCCCGACACACCTGGAGGCCTGCGTCCTCACGGCAGCATTGTCTCACCGTGCCCTAGACGCCTGGGCTCTGAATTAATGCCGCCAGTGGGACACTTTCCCAGCACATACGTTGTAAAACGCTTAAAAGCTGAGAGCGTGTCTCTGAGTTCCGCCTCTGTTTCCATCTCTTAAGCAGATTGTGTGTGCAGTCTGGCCTTTTGCCCATGGCATGCTACCTGCTGCAATGGGAAAGACTGAGTCTAAATGGAGACAAGGAAGCTCCGTCGCACAGAGCGCTCTCCCGCGTGCGTGCTCTGCGAGGCCATGCCAGGCAGCGAACACCAAATACTCCAACAAATCAGTATCAGAGGTGAGTGGTGAGAGTGGAAGAGGGGGCCAGGTGATAGGAAGCACTGACCGTGTGAGGCAGTACAGAGAAAGCAGAGCAGACTGCAGGTTCACTGGAAACCAGGCAGACCAAAGACAGTAAGGCAAAACAGGAGGAGGGACGACTGCCAAGCTTATCAAATGGAAACACACATTTTGGGGAGAAGATCATGTTTGGGCCCCTCCACAAGCGGTGGCTCTCTGTGACATTTCTGTATCCCCATCACATGGCTGCTTAGCAGCCAATGCAAGTGGATCTGTCTTCTGGCCTCTGCTCCTTCCTTTGGTATCTGTATGACCGTGGGTCACTTGATTAAACTTTTAGGTCTTAGTTTGTCTGGAAAGATGGGGGGATGATAAAACCTGCCACTAGGTTTTTTGTGATTACTATGTCATACATTAAATGCAAACCAGGGGGGTGCCTAGGTGGCTCCGTTGGTTGGGTGTCTGCCTTTGGTTCAGGTCATGAACCTAGGGTCCTGGGACCAAGTACCGCATCAGGCTCCCTGCTGAGTGAGGAGCCTGCTCCTCCCTCTCCCTCTGCTGCTTCCCCTGCTTATACTCTCTCTCTCTCTGTCAAATAAATAAACTTAAAACAAAATTTAAAAAAATGCAGACTGGCTTCTGTCAGTGTTTAGAACACAGTAAGCGTTTAAGTGCGTTACATTAGCTGCACCATCGAAATCGCCATCACTGTCTTTCCATCTTTAATGTTTAACCCCCCAGCATCTTCAGGGAATGCTAAATGCACCTGTTAAAATTTTTAGAATCAGAAGCGGTGGGGAAGAATTTGCATGCAAAAACCACACTCATTTCAAGTGTAAACTTCAGTTAGTTTTGATAAGTCTGCATATGCATACAGTTACCAGGACAGTGAGCAGAGAGTTCTCATAGCCTGAAGTGTCCAACGTTCCCAACCATGAGCTCTCCAACGCCCAGCCCAGGCAGCTGCCCATCTGCTTTCTCTCACTGTAGTGTAGCATACATTTGTTATTTCCTTTAAAAAATTTTTTTACTTATTTCGAGTTTAATTTACTTTCTACCCAGCTCTTTCATGTGTGCATTTAGATGAATGAATTTATTGCTTTCTTTTTTTTAATTTTATTTTTTTCCAGTGTTCCAAAATTCATTTTTTATGCACCACACCCAGTACTCCATGCCATACATGCCCTCCTTAATACCCACCACCAGGCTCACCTAACCCCTCCCTCCTCTCCCCTCCAAAATCCTCAGATTGTTTCTCAGAGTCCACAGTCTCTCATGGTTTCTCTCCCCCTCCGATTTCCCCCATTTCACTTCTCTCCCAATTAATACTACCATTGAAAGCTCATGTTGTCCCTTAAAGCACTGCTTCGGTTACATCTCAAAACTTTGTTATGTTTTAATTTTCATCTAGTTTAAAATAACTTGTAATTTCCTTTTTAATTTATTCTTCGATCTGTGATTTAGTGGTGCATTGTTTATTTCCCAAACACGTGAGATTTTTAAAAAGTTTTTATTTTAATTCCAGTTAATAAACAGTCGGTGTGATACTATTTCAGGTATACAATAATAGTGACTCAGAACTTCCATACAGTACCTGGTGCTCGTCAGGGCAAGTGCAGTCCTTCATTTTCATCACCCGTTTCTCCTGCCGACCGCTCACCTCCCCTCTGTAACCATCAGTTTGTTCTCTATAGTTAAGGGTTGGCTTCCTGGTTTGTCTCTTTCTTTTCCCCCTCTTTGCTCATTTGTTTTGTTTCTTTAAAATCCATACGAGTGAAATTGTATGGTATTTGCCTTTCTCTGATTGACTTACTTCACTCAACATAATACCCTCCAGCTCTATGCATGTGTTGCAAATAGCAAGATTTTGTTCTTTTTATGGCAAAGTAATATCCCATTTTATGTGTGTGTGTGTGTGTGTGTGTATAAAATGTAATCCCATTATGTATGTGTCTCTTTCAGTGTGTGTATGTGTATATGTATATATATGTGTATATGATATATATATATATATATCACCTCTTCTTTATCCATTCATCAGTTGATGGACGTTTGGGCTATTTTCATAACTTGGTTATTGTTGATAATGCTGCTGTAAGCATCAGGGTATATGTATCTCCTTAGGCAAGGGGAACAAAAGCAAAAATAAACTACTGGGACTTGGGACTTCATCAAAATAAAAAGCTTTTGCACAGTGAAGGAAATGGCCAACAAAACTAAAAGGTTGGGATACTTGGGTTAAGCATCTGCCTTCTGCTCAGGTGATGATCTCTGGATCCTGGGATTGAGCCCCGAGTCAGGCTCCCTACTCCAATGCTCCAGTGAGAGGGAATCTGCTTCTACCTCTCCCTCTGCTGCTCCCTCTGCTTTTACTCATGTGCTCTCTCTCTCTTTCGCGGACAAATCGTAAAACAAAACAAAACTAAAAGGCAGTCTACATAATTGAAGAAGATATTTGCAAATGACAAGTCTGATAAAGGATTAGTATCCAGAATATATAAAGAATTTATAAAATGCAACATCGCAAAATGAATAATCCAATTAAAAATGGGAATTTTCCACATCCTCTCCGACACATGTTGTTTCCTGTTTTGTTAATTTTGGCCATTCTAACTGGTGTAAGGTGATATCTCAATGTGGTTTTAATTTGAATCTCCCTGATGGCTAGTGATGATGAACATTTTTTCATGTGTCTGATAGCCATTTGTATGTCTTGGTTGGAGAAGTGTCTGTTCATATCTTCTGCCCATTTTTTGATATGTTTGCCTGTTTCGTGTGTGTTGAGTTTGAGGACTTCATTATAGATCCTGGATATCAACCTTTTGTCTGTACTGTCATTTGCAAATATCTTCTCCCATTCCGTGGGTTGCCTCTTTGTTTTCTTGACTGTTTCCTTTGCTGTGCAGAAGCTTTGATTTTGATGAAGTCCCAAAAGTTTATTTTCGCTTTGTTTCCTTTGCCTTTGGAGACATATCTTGAAAGAAGTTGCTGTGGCTGATATCAAAGAGATTACTGCCTATGTTCTCCTCTAGGATTCTGATGGATTCCTGTCTCACATTGAGGTCTTGTATCCATTTTGAGTTTATCTTTGTGTACGGTGTAAGAGAATGGTTGAGTTTCATTCTTCTACATATAGCTGTCCAGCTTTCCCAGCACCATTTATTGAGGAGACTGTCTTTTTTCCACTGTATATTTTTTCTTGTTTTGCCGAAGATTAATTGACCATAGAGTTGAGGGTCCATATCTGGGCACTCTACTCTGTTCCACTGGTCTATGTGTCTGTTTTTATGCCAGTACCATGCTGTCTTGGTGATCACAGCTTTGTAATAAAGCTTGAAATCAGGTAATGTGATGCCCCCAGTTTTACCCTCTTACACTGTTGGTGGGAATGCAAGTTGGTGTAGCCTCTTTGGAGAACAGTGTGGAGATTCCTCAAGAAATTAAAAATAGAACTTCCCTATGACCCTGCAATTGCACTCCTGGGTATTTACCCCAAAGATACAGATGTCGTGAAAAGAAGGGCCATCTGTACCCCAATGTTTATAGCAGCAATGGCCACGGTTGCCAAAGTATGGAAAGAACCAAGATGCCCTTCAACGGACGAATGGATAAGGAAGATGTGGTCCATATACACTATGGAGTATTATGCCTCCATCAGAAAGGATGAATACCCAACTTTTATAGCAACATGGACGGGACTGGAAGAGATTATGCTGAGTGAAATAAGTCAAGCAGAGTCAATTATCATATGGTTTCACTTATTTGTAGAGCCTAACAAATATCATGGAGGACAAGGGGTGTTAGAGAGGAGAAGGGAGTTGCGGTAAATTGGAAGGGGAGGTGAATCATGAGAGACTATGGACTCTGAAAAAACAATCTGAGGGGTTTGAAATGGCGGGGTGGGGGTGGGGGGTTGGGGTATCAGGTGGTGGGTATTATAGAGGGCACGGATTGCATGGAGCACTGGGTGTGGTGAAAAAATAATGAATACTGTTTTCGGAAAATAAATAAATCAATTTAATAAGAAAAAGGGAATTTTCAAGATCTCTTTTTGACAATAGTTTCTATTTTAATTCTTTGCCACCCTGCCCTCTTTGACCTGCAGTATAAGTCTTTCCAACTGAGTGAGAATGTGTTCTCTTTGAATGTTCTTCCTTTTACCACATTCTAGAAAGTACATTCGACTAAAAACTGGGAGCAGTTGTAGGGCTCAGATATTTTATTTCCCTCCTAGGGATCACAGTCCTCTGCTGCTAATTGGAATAAGCTACTTATTGCTTGTCAAATGGAAAGAACTGTCCAAGGGGTCAAGAGAGATTTACAAATCTTTGGCACAATGTATATGTCCCAGTGCAATGCTTAGCATGTAGTATACACTCCCCAAATGCTTGACATATTGAATCTGAATAGGAAAATATCATTTAGAACGTCTATATGATATCCAACTCCCTCACCTTTGAGGCCTGGAAAACCCAGTTGTCCGAGTTCATCAGAAAGTAGTAGGGTCAGGACTGCAGACTAGGTGTCTTGATCTCTGCACTTTAAGGGGGCACACTAATAAAGGAAAGCTGGTCTCTAGCATGTCCGGAGGGGACTGGGCACTCCAGCAGCTGCACTCATAAAGTTAAAGAAATGGGTGATCTGGGAAAGGCTTAGTTACGAAGCTTCTAAAAACCCACTAATCGAATGTCAGTGTTATGCAGAGGAGAATGGATAAGCTGCCCATTCCTAGAGACTGGAGCCTACTTACTTGGCCTTTTGAGCCTCTGCTTGGGCCCACAGTGTTGAGTAATAGGATGTAGGTCTTAGAATAAAGCCTTCCAGGATCCACATCTTATTTACTGACTATTCACCCAGGACAAATAGCTCATTTCCTCCAAGCTCTGCTTGCCTTCCCCATGATAAGGGACACACTCATCCCTCAAGATTTTAATATAAATACAGCACTTAAGAAAATTCCTTATAAATGGCAGTGACCCCCGTAACTGGCCTCCAAACAAAAGACAGGCCCAGGCTGATGTTTAGATGGGTAGACAGTTTAAAATAATGTTAAAATTTAGGAGTCAGGCCCATGTCAATTTGAAGCCCAGTTCTGCCACTCGCAACATTGTACCTTGGAGAAGTTGCTTAGTCTCTGCACAGATGTCAGAATTGACTGAGTTAGGCCTTGCCGTGGATCCAGAGATGCATTTCCCAGATCCCTTTGCAGGACTGAAGAGCTTGGTTTTCCAGCTGCTGGGAGTATTCACCATGGCTGGCTCTCAGCTCAGTCCTCTCCGGGGTTTGCCTTGGCTGAAAGTCACCTCACCAACCTCACAACTCCTCCTGGGGGCAGCTTTCAGTCAGTGACTAGTTGGTTTGGAGGCAGAAAGGCCCACCCCTGTCTCCCACTGGGGAAAACTGTAAGAGGCTTCTGGACTTCCGAGCTTCCGGTGGATTCTGCTGTACCCTTGGGGTGAGTATGCCATAGCCCACCTTCTCTCCCTGCCCAGGTCTGAGTCTTTCCCTTGCCCCACAGGTGTCCTTGGAGAGCATTCCCCAACAGATGTTCTGCGTGCCAGTCTCAAACTTGTTTTCCAAGAAAGAGACTCCCAAAGGCAAATCACCCCCCAATCTGAGTAGCTACACAAAAGTCTTTATCTACATAGCTCACCAGAGGGCTTTTCTCCCCACCGCCAGTCAGTGATTCAGGCTGCTCAGGTTCGGCCTTTGCCGCACTGCGTCCAGAGCTAGCCAACTCTGGTTGTAATCCCCGCACAGCTGGAAGAGCATGCACCAGCTCTTCTGTGCACTGAAGGGACCCATGACTCTTCCACACAGACCCTGGGCAGACTGAGAATGAATGTGGTCACCAAGACGAGGTGACACGCTATCTAAAATGCGTCAGTGGTCAGACCGAGATAAGGCCATACCAGGGTGACAGATGTCATAAATTGGCAGGAGCAGAGGGTCAGGGAAGTATTTTCCTTTTTAAAAAATTTTTATTTTTGCCACATTCAGCTATTTTTCTAACATTTCCATGAATTTCACCATATTTGCATGGCCACCTAGTTATTGTTTAAAGAAATATCTTTACATTTATAAAGGGATGGTGAAGAGAAGACTAGAATTATTCTGTGAAGGTAGGACATAAAAAAATAGATACTTACCATCAAAAAGTCAGTATGTTCTAACCAGACAATCTTTTCTGCTAGAAGACTCTGAGCGTGAAGCTTATTCCCTGTTAACAATGTTGCTTAGCAAATAACAAGGAGGTAAGAATAGCATGAGCACCCTCCTGATGCTTTCTTCTTAGCAACCAGGAGAATTGAGAGGGAAGTCATGTTCTCACTGTGTTAGTCAAGGTGTTTCCATGTGGTCGTGGCATTCTTGTACTCCCCTACTATCAACATCCCAGATTTTGAGAAACACACAACCAGGGATCGGAACCGGTTTCCACATATTGCATCTTATTTTTTAAGTATAGACTTTTCTTTTTCCCAGTTCTGTTGGGATGTCATTGAAGTGTAACATCATGTAAGTTTAAGATATACAGTGTGGAAATCTGATATATTTACATACTGCGAAATGATTAGTGTAATAAAGTTAGTTTGAACACATTAATTGCCTCACACAGTTACTTTTGTTTTTGTGTGTATGTGGTGAGAATATTTGAGAATCTGTGAACAACTTTCAAATATATAATTATCTTTAGCTACAGCCACCGTGCTATGCATTAGATCCCCAGAACTTATCATCTTACATCTTTAAGTTTATACCCCCTGGCCAGCATCACTCTCTTTCCTCGCCCTGCCCACCCCTGGCAACCACCATTTTACTCTCTGTTTCTATGAGTTTGGCTTTTTTAGATTCCACATGTAAGTGAGATCATGTAGTATCTGTACTTTTCCTCTGACTTATTTCATTTACCATAATGCCCTCCAGATTCATCCATGTGCTGCAAATGGCAGGAGTTCCTTCTTGCTCAGAGCTACGTAATTTCCTGTGTGTGTGTGTGTGTGTACCACATTTTCTATATCCATTCATTTATTGGTAGATACTTGGGTGGTTTCCATGTTTGGGCTGTTGTGAACAATACTGCAGTGAACAGGAGACTGTGTCCAGCAGTCCTGCTTCTGGGTACACATCTGAAGGAAATGAAATCACTGTTGTGAAGAGGTGGCTGCACCTTCATGCTCAATGCACCATTATTCACATCTAGTACAGTTTGAACTTCACCAGGAAAGTGGTGCTTTATAGGGTGAGCAGACAGAAGTAACAGAGTCTAATGAACTTGGATCTGAGGCCACAGAACCTTGTTAATGTCACCAGCACCCAGTTCACCCAGAGCAAACTCCCAAAGTTTGTTTGAAACTGCACAGAACATATCCTGCTCTTTGAGCACTTCATGTTTGTGTCTTTTTCCTGTGCTGGATCTGCCCTCATTTTGCCTCACATCTTCATTAAATCCTTGTTAATTTCTCCCTCCCCCATTCCAAGTCAGCATCTCTGTTTGCCCTGTTGTGCTTTGCATTTGGCTTAGGAGTCTGTGTCTTCCCCTCTGCTTGGGGCTAACATTGATTCAGCATCACCTTCAAATATGTATGTAAGAAGTGTTGGGGAGGATGTGGAGAAAGGGGAACTCTCTTACACTGTTGGTGGGAATGCAAATTGGTGCAGCCATTTTGGAAAACAGTGTGGAGATTACTTAAGAAATTAAAAATAGAGCTACCCTATGACCCTGCAATTACACTACTGGGTACTTACCCCAAAGACACAGATGTACTGAAAAGAAGGGCCACATGTACCCCAATGTTCATAGCAGCAATGGCCACAGTCGCCAAACTGTGGAAAGAGCCAAGATGTCCTTCAACAGACGAATGGATAAAGAAGTTATGGTCCATATATACAATGGAGTATTATGCCTCCGTCAGAAAGGATGAATTCCCAACTTTTGTGTTAACGTGGATGGGACTGGAGGAGATTATGCTGAGTGAAATTAGTCAAGCAGAGAGAGTCAATTATCATATGGTTTCACTTACTTGTGGAGCATTAGGAATAACATGGAGGACATTAGGAGAGGGAAAGGAAAAGTGAATTGCGGGAAATGAAGGAGGAGACAAACCAGGAGGGACTGTGGACTCTGAGAAACAATCTGAGGGTTTTGGAGGTGAGGGGGTTGGGGGGATGGGTGAGCCTGGTGGTGGGCATTAAGGAGGGCATGTATTGCATGGAGCACTGGGTGTGGTGCATACACAATGAATCTTGGAACTCTGAAAAAAAAAAAAAAAAAAGAAAGAATATGTCCTGAAACTCTCAAGAGATCAAAAACTTCCTGAAGTTGGTAGGCTTTGTACAGCTTTGTATGTTTTGAGAGCTAATGCATGTGTGTATACAATAGGAGATATATCAGCAGGGAGGAATAAAAAAAAACTCTAGTGGAGAAATCTAATAAAAATTAAGTGATGTTACCTTAACCTTCCAACATTTAAAGAACTTGACTTTCAGAAAGATGATACTTTTTGGACATGAACTTAAGTATACTTTCCTCCCTGGCTAATACTGTCCTGTTTTGAACTTTTCTGTTGAAAGCTTGGCATGAACACAGCTACTGAGGTAAGTAAGGGTGAGGTGAGACCAATCACCACTGGCTTGTGATCCATTATTAAAACCAATGGCTGGGGCGCCTGGGTGGCTCAGTGGGTTAAGCCGCTGCCTTCGGCTCAGGTCATGATCCCAGGGTCCTGGGATCGAGTCCCGCATCGGGCTCTCTGCTCAGCAGGGAGCCTGCTTCCTCCTCTCTCTCTGCCTGCCTCTCTGCCTGCTTGTGATCTCTGTCAAATAAATAAATAAAATCTTTAAAAAAAATAATAAAACCAATGACTTGTTATAATCCCAGGGCAATGCATTCTACTGGGGACCAATTCAAGAGAAAGGATTTTCATGACTAAGATGGGAGGAGGAGGATATGATAAAAGGCAAGGAATGGAAAGGAAAGGAGAGGAGGGGAGGGAAGGGGTGAGGATGAGAAAGAAGAGAGGAAATGGATATTGGAGATGCAGATGCTCTAGTCTGGTTGTCTTCGTGCATTTTGGGGCACCATGTGGTTAGGGACCACGTCTGCATAGTTCATTGGCTTTTCTTCAGTGGTCAGAGCAGTGCCTTACACAAAGCAGATGATATACATTTATTTTGTTGTTGTTGAATGAGTGAGTGATTATACATGTATGGGAATTGTAGGTTACAAAAATAAGATTATATTGAACATAGAGTATTGTAAACTAATCTGTTTCACTTAATAACATGTTGGGTACATTTTGCCTTATCAATATCTGAACACTTGCATAGTTTTTTAGGCACTCCAGAGGGGTCTACGTTTTGCCTCCATGGACATGTAATACTTTATTAAGGCAATCCTTCATTGATGTGTATTAGAATTGTTCCCATTTTTCATTATTACAAAGAATATTGCACTAAACATTTTTGAAAATACTTTAGCTATTTTCTGATTATTTGCTTGGGATAAATTCCTAGAAGTAGAATTAGAGGATATAAATCATATATATGTATATATTTTAATTAAATTTTATTTCTTTTCAGTGTTCCAACATTCATTGTTTATGCACCACACCCAGTGCTCCATGCAATCTATGCCCTCCTTAATGCCCACCACCAGGCTCACCCAAACCCCACCCTCCTCCCCTCCAAAACCCTCAGTTTGTTTCTCAGAGTCCACAGTCTCATTTTTATGGCATTTAATTTATGTTTCCAAATAACCTTTCAGAAAGATTAGACCAATTTACCTTTCTGCCAGATGCATCTGAAAATATATGTTCTCAACAGTTTTGATTAAAAAAATAGGTATTGCTCATCTTTTAAAATATGCATTTTGATGACTACTGTTAACATAGAAGTTTATTTTTAATCTGTTATATTTTGTTCTCTCCTTTTTTCTTGCTATTTGCATTTCTTTCTTTTGTGGTTCCTTTTGTATCCTTTTACCTTCTTAAATCTACTTCTGCTTCTTTCCTTACTGATTTTTAAGATATCTCTATATATGGAGAACATTAATCCTTATCTTATCATATATACTAGAAATATTTTGCCTTTTTCCTGTCACTTGCTTTTTAGTTCTGTTCATAACAGTGATTGTGGCTGGAGATGCTGCTGCTGGTGCTGTTAGTTTTGGTGTTGCTGTTGGTAATGTTGTTTTCTGTTGGTCATGGTACTGATGGTGATATTGATTTTAGTTGTGATGATGGTGGTGTGTTATCTTACCCTACTGAAGTTGAAGTTCTACCATTAGCATATCCTGCTTTAGTTTCTGCCTTTGGTGCTATTGAAGAATATATATATATTTTTAAAGACCATTGCTATGTTAAAAACTATATTTAAAAAAACATATTTGGGGCACTTGGATGGCTCAGTTGGTTGAGCTTCTGACTCTTGATTTTTGGTTCAGGTCGTGATCTTGGGGTTGTAAGGTCAGCCCCATGTTGGGAACACATATTTTGTTTCAAAGCTTTTATGGTCATTGACACAGATACATTCCCATGCGTTTTAATACTAATCTGTCTGGAATACATTTTATTGTATGTAAAGTGTGTAGTAGTGTCAGAGGATCAGGAGATCCTCATTCACAATCTCACACCATCTCAGACTGGGAGGCAGCACTGAATTTATGGCTCCCAGGTAGGGAGGTGTGTGCTGCTGAGGCTTGTTGGACCCAACAGAGCAGGCAGTGCATCTTACAAGGTGCAGGACAAGTGTGCCGTCGAGGGGCTGGTGGATTTTTAGAGGTCCAGTTGTCCATGAAACCTGCATAGGGGAGGTAATTTGGGGGACAGTGCTGTTGACTGACACCCTGATGTGTGTTTCTTAGAGGGGGTCAGTTCCTGCTAAGCCTGCTTCCTGAAGCCAGGGGATGGCACTGATTGACTGGCCTGACAAAGTAGGTCCATGGAGAGGAGTTGTTAATCAATTCAACAGGCTTAAAAGCCATTCCAATGGTTACCCATTACCATGGCTACAGACAAATCAGTCCTTTCCCATGACTGTGGGGATTTTTACCATTTTAACTGAGAATCTAACTTTTTTTCCTAAGTGATGGAAGAGAGGAAGACATTATGTCTTAATGTCTTTTATTTCCTTTCACAATATGAGTTCCTGGAAGTTAGGAACCTTGTTTCCTCTGCTCTTTACTCCCAGCCCTAGAACTTTGAGTTCTACTCTGAATGAGTAGAGCTCTCAGAACCTGGGTCTCAAGCACCTGCCTCGGCTATGACCATATACAACCATTTCAAAGCAACACAAATGGGCTATTTATTTATTTACTTATTGGATAGAGGGAGGGGCAGAGAGAGAGAGAGAGAGAGAGACAACCTTAAGCAGGCTCCTCCATGAAAGTAGAGCTGGATGTGAGGCTTGATCTCACGACTGAGATCGGACACTTCACCAACGGAGTCACCCAGGTGCCACTGTACAGCCTTTTAAATGATTCATATGATTCTCATGTATTTTGATTTTTGATTTGTGGCACTGGGAAGATCAAAAATCTTTGTCACCCATTGCTTTACATTGCCAGTGACCCTCATGTTTATACTTGAGAAGGAAAGCATAATTGGCACCAGTTGGAAACATTGATCTAGTGCTATCTATTAGCCTAATAGCCAATATTATTTAGTATTTGCCATGGCTTTCAGTGAAGTCCTTTAAATGGTCTACTTTACGAGAGCATCACAGTAATCACCAAGAGACTTCTTAACACGTGCTATTTGCAGATGAGGAGTTGAGGTTCAAAGAAGCAGTGGATAAGTTACAGAGGACTGGTGTGAGGGAGGGATGGAACTGCTATTTCCTTGGTGAACATTTCATAACACAGTGTTTCTAGATACCTAGACTTGACGTTCAGCCTGTATTATCTCCTATTGACCTTCTGTAAATGAGAAGGATTCAAACTTAGAGAATGCCAGGGAACTAATGTTGAATGGCACTATTATGTTGGGCACCAGTACATCCAGAGCATAATTTAATATTCCCAGTAGCCTGCCTGGTGGCTGTGATCACCATCCATGTTTTGGAGAACCTAAGAACCTGAGGCCCAGGGAAATCAGGTAAATTACCAAAGATCCACAGCTGGTAAGTGACTGAGCCAGAACTTAAAACATGATGATGCTGTTTTAGTTCAATTATGTTGTTTTGTGTTTAAAAGCAAAGTGACCAGGCAGCATACTCTGACATTCCACACACTCGTTTAATGACAAGCGGTCTTGGTTAAGAGATTTTAAGAAATGGGTCCAAAAATCTTATTCTCTTTCTGTTCAGACATTTAACCTGTAATCTGAGTTTGGCCAAGTCAAGCAAGTTTTGTGACTAATCTGAAGTCCACTTCTGTGCAACCTGATCCCTCATCGCGTTGCTTTGATTCCTGTAAAGAGGGTAATGGCTCTTCCAGTTCAGTGGTCGATTATTTTCTGACTCTCTCATAATCAAGGGGGTAATTAATCACTGGATGTAAAAGCAGAAAGAGTTTTCAGTGAGTCTGCACAAGCAGCCTAAGCTAGAGAGGACAGGAACAGTGCCCTTCACGAGTCTTCCCATGAGAAGAAGCAGAAAGCCTCGACCCTGGGGGTTTCCCATAACCCCATTTCAGTCTTCCAAGTAATTGTTGATGGACTCTTGATGACCATAGAGTTTATTTAAAAAAAATGCCATACTTTGTAAGTTGGCATATTACAATAAAAAAATGACACTAAAAAGTAGTCTAATAATACCATGGTGGTCACAAATTTCAGTTAAGTTTTTACTAGGAAATGACTATACTTGTGGGATTTCATTCACTCTTAGGCAAAATTAAATATGCCTAATTCTCATGAGGTCTTTTTAAAGGAAGGTAATAGTACGTTTAGAAGGATAAATAAGTGAAACTAGCATTAGTGGTAAGTATAATCTCTCTATCTCAAAGTGATCACAGAATGGCTTTTGTTTTCCACTGAGACTCCAACACCTAGAATAAACAAACTCTTAGAAATACTTGTTGAATGAAAGAAGGAATGAGGGTTCAGGTGGGCTGAGTCCTTTTCATAATTAATAGATTTCTCATTCCTGTAGACACTTGACCTTTTCATCTTTCAGACACTCCTGAGTGAAGGGAAACAAAGACGAACAAATTTCTGCACTCTCTCTGGCTTTAGAATTTAGTGGTGGAGGTAGACATGTAAATAAGTAATTTATATAAGAATTCTTTTTGGTAGACATATAAACAAGTTGCAGCATAAAGGAAATGCCTCACTGCTTGAGAACTAAGTCAGAGAACCTTCCTGGAGGAAGTGATACTGAAGTTAGCTGTTACAAGGAGAGTTGAAATGGAATGGTTCTTCAAGCCAGGGAGGAGTCCTGGAAATAAGGAGAGTTGTGAGGATAGCTAAAGAAGCAAAAAGGAAAGGGTGTTGGGCTTTGGTGAAGGGAAAGGCTTTACAGAACACCAAGAAAAGATGCCATGTACCTTTAACATGCATGTTGTTTGTGTTTATTGAGTGACAACATATGTGAGTCTTTCTGACAAGCACTGGGTGTACTGAAAATCAAAGAGAAAATATCTGGTCTCTGTACAAAGATTCACACAGTCCAGGGTCGGAAGAGCATAGATTAAACAAGTAGTTCCAATCAACAGTGTTGAGGACCATAGTGGAGGAGTACAGGGGTTTTGGGAGCACAGAGCTTAGCTGATTAGGGGAGAAAGGGTTAAATAGGTAAAAAGCTGGAACTTGAGGAGCATAATTAGGAACAACTAAACCAAAGAGATAATATATAGGAAGAGAAAATGTTGAAGAATGTTCAAGAAATTAGAAGATCTGTCAACTAGATCTTAGACTTCAAAGCAGGTATGCAAGAGAGAGGAGGCTGAGGATGTTAGATGGTCAGATCATAAAAGATATTACTAGATACCTATCAAGTGATGGTGAATTGTACCACAAAGAGCTATAGATGTCAAGGGAGCCATTGAAGGGCATTGAGCAGGGAGAGAAAAGAAATGCACTTTCACCTTATTTATTTATTTATTTATGACACAGAGAGAAACAGTGAGAGAGGGAACAAAGCAGGGAAGTGGGGAAGGGAGAAGCAAACTCCCCATCAAGCAGGGAGCCCTATGCAGGGCTCGTTTCCAGGACTCTGGGATCATGACCTGAGCCAAAGTCAGCTGCTTAACCAACTGAGCAACCCACGTGCCCTGCACTTTTATATTTGAGTGGCTACATCTATTTATATCTAGATTCAGGACCTAAATGATGGAGGAGGTTATAGGATAGGTCTTCTGGCCTTGGAGTATCAGGAATCTCAGTGTCACTGAGTCAATGTCCCTCCCTGCTTTCATGATATCTTAATATTCATGCTCTTCTGCAGTTCTGTGAGGAGGTAAAGGGAGAGCATTATTATCCCACTGGGCCAAGAAAGAGGCTGTATCTCTGGTTTGTTCAGACATATGGCCAAGGTTAATTAAGTGCCATGTTGGTTTTGTAGCTGAGGCAGCCCTAGACCTCTGGCTTTCTGCCATGGTGCATTGCCTTTTCCACTGTGTTTATTGTGTGGGTTTTCAGAAGCCCCTGCAAAGCCTAGTATTTCCATGAAAACTTGATTCTTTTCTCTATTTCAGTCCTCAGAATGACACAATCTTTCATATCTGACTGCCAGGCTGTTCTTAGCAATACTTCCCCATGTTCCCAATGACAGCAGCTTACTGAGTGAGAAGTCTGCCTGTGTGATGTGATGTAAGAAGGCTCCGAAAAGATGCCACTTTCCTTGGAAGTCTTCCCAAATTTGCCTTCCATTATTACAGAACATTTTGCCTTTCTATTTTATCTAGATAGTAAATACAGCCCTTACAAGAGGTGTCAGATTGCAGCTTCTGTCACCTACCAACAAGGCTGGAGATGCTTTTCCACCCATACCAGGGGCCAGACCATCGAAGACTTGCAGACAATCATAGTTTGATAAATTAAAGAGACAGAACAGACTGTAGGCATCATCTCTGATTCCCCCCCATTTTATAGATGGAGAAATTGGAGGTCTGAAAGAGAACATGACCAAGCCCAAGGTGACAAAAGTTACTAGATCCTGGGTAATGACTGTACCCTTAACGTCTTGTCTTCTAGGCCTGATTGTCTATAATTCCATGCTAGGGTTATATAGTCCAGGCTGCAGTCAATATTTGATAGGCACTGCCCTAAATGGTTTGCATATGTTAAGTCATTAAATCATCATATGAACACAGTGAAGGAAGCATGATTATTTTATATGTGGGACTCAAAGATATTAAGTGAGCTTCAGAAATCTAAAGAGCTAGCAAATACCAGAGCTGGGATATGACCCTTGACCAGCCAGGTTCCATAGGCCAAGCTCCCAACCATTACAGTATGCTACTGTTGGGGAGAAGCTCAGCAGGTGTATGGGGATGGAGAAGACAGAGAAGGATAGGAGCAGCAAAAAGGAAGGCCATGTCCAAAACACAGTCTAAGCTGATTCATGATTTTTTCAAGAGGCTCTATTCTGTCATACATTGTGGTGACCCAGCAACTGATTCTCAACATACCCATGCTCGAGGATTAGACAGAGAGAGCAAAGTTCACAAACTGACAAGGACTAAACACAAGCCAAATGCATGCCATAGTTGCTGAAAGGAAGACAGAGCAGGCTTAGGGGAGGTTAATAAGGGTTGGAATGTGCAGAGTACAAGTGGTGATGATTCCAATCATTTTTTTTAAGATTATTTATTTATTTGAGAGAGAGTCATTGAGAGAGAGACTGACAGAGAGTATGAGCAGGGGGAGGAGCAGAGGGAGAAGGAGAAGCAGACTCCCCACTGAGCAGGGAGCCTGACATGGGGCTTGATCGCAGGACTCTGGGATCATGATGTGAGCTGAAGGTAGATGCTTAACCAACTGAGCCACCCAGGCACCTGACTCCAGTCACTTAACTCCAGTTAAGTGTAATGTGTCTTCTTTTAGAGCGTGCAATGGGCAGGTGGTACCACTTCGGGAAACATAAGTGAGATGCGGACGGGATCTGAAATTTTTCCAGCCAGAAATGGGGGAAGAATTGTGCATGCTTAAAATGGGGAAAAGATGACTTAGAAGATGTATCAGGCTCATTCCATGACCTTGAACAGCGATGCAGTCCAAGAATAAATGCTTCCTGCCCTGGTCCAACAGGACCAAGATGGCGCACCTCACTCTGATAACTGGAAACTGTCATGCAAAATGGAATGAGAAGAATCACAAAACGGTAAAGTAGCCAAGTTCCATGTTGGTGTATTTAGCAGAAGTTAGATAAGAATCTCTCAAGAATGATTTCAGGGAAAGGAATGCTGAGGTGTGAGAGATAAGAAAGTAAGTCTGCCTAAATGATCATCTAGTTTTCTTGAAACTTTCAGAATCTGGGATATCTTTTTTGCCAGTGTGACGTCTTCAAAGTTGTCTCCCAGCTATTGATTGTGTATTACTATAAACCAGGAATGCCTGGTTAACAGCTTTCCAGCATGGAAAGCATGATGTCTAGCTTCATATGACTCAGTTAATTAACCACTACTTACTTTTAGACAGAAGGCACCTTCTGTAGATGATCGGGTTTCCCTTTAGTGGGTGGCAGGAAAAAAAAAAGTAGTATAAAGCAAAATACATGTGGTAGCAACTAATGGAATTACTTCTTTTTCTCTTGCTCTGAAGTCTTGGGAGTGGAAGCGTCTCTTGTCTATTCTGGTGAATAGAAGCAGACATGAGTTATTATTATGGTCTCTGCCTCGTAATTTCTGTGTCACCAAGATGTGCTCTGTTTATTTCTGCACTTAGAAAGCTTTGGAATATTAGCCACATAAAGTCTCTCTCCATGGATTCTATTACTGCACTCTTCAGTTGTTCCAGGAAACTGAAACTATAGAGTCACATTTCTGGGGAGAAATAGCTCTCAGCCTTGTTCTTTTCTGGTTGTGCAGTCCACTGGGAAACTTTTGTTATAGATCATTAAAACAGGAGTGACCCCTGGAGATCCTCTGGTTTATCTCCCTGCCCTTGCCTGGCATATTTGAGGAATTGAGATTTACGGAGTGGAGGGGGCGAGTTCAAAATCATAGGAGACAATATAGATTTAGATTTATAATTTCACATATTCCTAGTTCTGTGGATTTACTCTCCTTGGATCCAGGCAACCTTGTTTGGAAGTTCTAGATGCACATGAGAGGGGTGAAGGACATAGGTCACCTGATGGGCCAATCTTGTGAAGCATGGAATGCCATAATGTCCACAAGGTGACAATAGTGAAGATACCTTGGAGATTTAAAAATGAAAGTCAAAATAAAAATTATTCTAATTCTATCAGAGCTCTTTGAGGATGCCATGGTTTCTAAACTTCTTTCCCTTAGTAAGAAAGATCAATAGAAGATCCTTCCAAAATGAGGACACTGGGTTTCGGTTTTCTCATTTGTAAAAATGGGACTGGCTTTACAGGATTTTTGTTAGGGTAAAATGAGGTTGGATATATAGAGCTCCTAGCACTGCTTCAGGGGAGGGTGTCCCTTGATGCCCTCCTTTCTCTGTTTTGAGATGGAGAGTGCTGTCTCCAGAGATTGGAGGATGGTACTGTCGTCTCTGCACAATGGTGGGCATGGGGTTAGGGGCAAGCCTCTTTGGGGGATGGAGGACATCCCTTGATTATAATGTCTTCATTAAGACTTTTTTTTTAAGTCCTTGATGGAGAGGGATCAAATGAAATCATTTATTCCCTTACAGTTGCTGTCCACAGCACTGACATTAAAGTCAGAATTCTTATCAGGGCCCAGAGGCCTTATGTATCCATAAGTTACCTCTCTCCTCATGCCTATCTTTCCCTCCCATTCTGAATGCATCGAGTGAGAACAAAAACAGTGTTCAACAAGTATTTGCTAAATGAGTTATCACCAGAATCTCTGTGTAGACCTAATTAGTAGTGGTGGCATAGTACATTAAAGTTAAGATTCTTCAGATTATTTGTATACCTGCTAAATTATTCAATAATTTTAAAAAATGGCAGTATCCTTTTCTGGCAGAGCTCAGTGAAATTAGTACACTAATGTACTACTTGTGGGTGTGTAGCTGGTAATTGTTTTGTGACTCAATTAGCAGTATGTATCAAGAACCACAATGTCATGGGAATTTATCCTCAAGAAAGAAAATAAGTGAAACCAAAAGGCCATATTAATAGAGATATTCTTTGCAGATTTATGTACAATAACAAAAACATTGAAACAAACAAGTGATCCATCTAAATTACGGTTTCTTCATTGAATGGAATGTTATGAATAATTAAATATAATAATTATAAAGATAATGGCAAACAAAATAATCTCTAAAAAGAATATCAAATAGCATCTTCACTCTGGTAATAACTATATAAATGTGAGTTTATCTGGACAAGAACCCTGGAGACATAAGGAAAATAAAAATTATTGCATTAAGTTATGGAATTGTGCTAGTTTAAAACCAAGTATAGGCTCATTATTTTTTATCAAAAATACATATTCTTTAAAGAGAAATGAGTAATACATTAATAAATAAGAAAATGTTATTAGATACAAGATTTAATAACTTTTTTTAGTTTTATGATTTCTATTTGCAAAAAAACCTCTTGCTTCTTCCATCTGGAATGTGAAAGTGAGGACACAGTTCTTCACATGGGAGATGAACGGTACTTCTTTTGTTCCCTCTGTGCTTTTCTCTATCCTTTCCTTTTAATCAAAACTATCCTCTCCCCAAACTTCACTTCTAATTGCTCGTCATTCATTGTCTTCTTTAAATGCCTACCCTTCAAGAAGCCTTCTGAAGCCCTCCTCAATTACTCTTCCATTGATTTATTCACAGAATAAAAAATAAAAAACTCTTCCATACTCATTTATCCACCCAATCAGCCAAGGCACGAGCCTTCCTTAATCTCTCATGGTCATTTGGGGTTTAAGGTATTCATTGGAGACTTCTGGTCTATCTTTCAAGGACACTGGCCAGAAAGAAAAATGACAGCAATCAGTTGTTTCTTTATCTTCCTTTTTTTGTAATGATAATTTGTTCTGGACATGATTCCTGGTGGAGCATTTGTCTAATTTCAACTATATTTTTCATAATCCCATGAGCTGACAGCTGACTGGGTTGCCTTTATTGCACTGTATCCAAGCTTTAGCATTTTTCCAATATCTGGCAAAAATATCCATTCACATAAACAGAAATGCCATAATAGCTGCTTGTGGAAGTTCTGAGGTAATGTCTCTTTTCTCAAGAAAGTTTCAATTTAGAATTTTCCAGAGTGACCCATGGAGCAGTCTGAGATTCTCCACTCCCATTGGGTCAGATGAACTTAGTGAGAGCAGACGGGGGAGATATTGAATGGCTGCCATATTCCAATCAGTGCAGGATTTCTAGCCTCTGGTTCACAAAAGGATTCCTAATCATGGATGGGATAGGAAAATAATAGACATCCTCTAGGAAAAGTGGGTGGGAAGAAAAAAGTGGAATAACATTTCTTGAGCGTCTACAGTATGCCAGATTTATGCATTTGGTTTTTAATATCACATTTCATCCTCAGAGAAACTAGGTGATTTCACAGGGTGATATTAACCCATTTTATGGGAGAGAAAACAAGATGAAAAATGTGAAAAGAAAAAGAAACTTGGGGACAAAGCTTAATAAGATCACCCCACAGGTTAAGTAATGGAGCCCCTCACTCTGCTTAGAAGGCAGTTGATAATGGGGACATTGTATGCAAGTCTGTGCTTTTTGGCATCAAATGTAGGTTGGGTGAATGGGTAGAAAATGAGAAATTTTTTTGAAAAACAGTCTCATTCATGGAAATCTTTTCATTCTGTCCTTTTTTACATCCTTCCTATATAGATATTATAAATCTCTGTAGCTGAAGCTCTTGGTTGTCTGAATATGAGGAAGACTAGACATATTAGAGAAATAATATTGGGATACCCCAACAGTGGCTGATGGGAGAGAGCGAATAAATAACCCAAGCTCCTTCACCCAGAATGAGAGATTCAGATGTGAATTCTGTGCTGACTCTGAGAGTTCCCTAGGGTCTAAGCTCTAGGTATCCACAGTCACAACTGGCTTACTAGCACACCCTTTAAAAACTGCCTTCTTTCTTTAATCACTCCACCACTTCCCTACGAGTATTTCCTGGTATCAGCTCTTAAATTTCTAGCTATCAAACCCTTGTCTTAGGGCCAACTTCTGGGTGAACCCAGTCTCATAATTCTATATGATAGCAAGTACAAGTGAAGTCCAGAAGGCGAGAATGGACTCTGAATGATGGAGCCAAATAAGGCTACCTATCATCTCTGAAAGAATGACTCCTAATTTATATATTGAGAAGTAAAATATGTATGTTCCAATACCATAGCTTAAAGTAGACCGGGGTTTGGCAAATGATAGCCCATGGGCCAAATCTGGCCTCTTTTGTTTTTATGACTTATACCCTGAAAGCTAAAAATGGTTGTTATATTTTTAACTGGTTGTTATATAGTACTCTAAGTTATATAAGTTGTCATTTAAGTTATATAAGTTGTTATATAAGTATGCCGAATATTGCTTCTTGGTCTGTAAAACCTAAAATATTCATTATCTAGCTCTTTACAGAAAGTTCACCAACTCCTGAACTTCCAACTACTTGGAAATCTCACTGGTTCCTTAAACACCACATTTGTACTACCCATTATCGGTTATGGTGTCTGGCCCAGCCAGAGTCCTTGAGACCAGGGATGTTAACCTACAGGATATAGGCACCCCACGGTGTGTCCTGTCTTGAGAACAGGGCTGTGTCCACTAAGTGTCCTCTCTTTGAAATTCGACACAGGCAACAAGGAAGGGATAAGATAAGGAGCTACTCAAGTTTTGAAAGTGATGTACAGGGGAACCTGTGAAGTAGAATCTGGTTGGAAATATATTAGGGTGGGGGCTAGGGTATGGGTACTGAGTTACAATTAAGAGAGGGGAGGATAAACAAATGTTATGAGGAAGCTGACACCTTGAAACCATGAGTTAAGTTTAAAACTGGACACAGACACAGAGAATAGACATAAAAAAGATGGCACCAAGGATCGAAGTAAAGCAGCAAGATGTTCTCCACAACATATTGTGAATGCCCTGGGGTCAGAGAGCTCTTAGTTTTCATTTTAACCCCAGAACTAAATGCTATTCAAATTTATCCCGTAAAGCTTAATTTATATCTATTAACTAAATCAGTGCATTTTCTTTTTTACCCCATGCTCTAACAGAACCTCTTTCTACTGGCTTCTGTTGCTTATGTCTCTTTATGACTTTGCGACTTGACTCTGTGGTTATATCAGAAGATCCACAGGCCAACAGCAATGATGGAAGCACCTTTATGGGCTTCTTCTCACATATTCAAATGTAGTTGATAAATGTTGAATGAATATTTGCTGATTGATGCATCAATACATTTATATATAATGCATATAATAGATATATAAAAATATATAAAATATGTATTATACATATGTAAAATATGTTTATTTGTTTTGCAAGAGGACCCTTGGACAACACACTTTTGAACTGCACTGGTCCACTTACATGGAGATTTCTCTTGTAAATACAGTACCATATTGTAAATATATTTTCCTTATGACTTGCTTAATAACATTTTCTTTTCTATAGTTTATTGTAAGAATGCAGTATATAATTACATGTAACAGACAGAATATATGTTAATCTACTGTTCATGTTATCAGCAGGGATTCCAGTAGGCTAGTAGTAAAGTTTAGGGAGAGTCGAAGTTTTACATGGATTTTCGGTGGTGTGGATTGAAGGGGTGTCCCTGACCCCATGTTGTTCAAGAGTTAACTATGTATTCATGTCAGAACAGTGTTTTCGGTAGAATATAGGACCCTTCATTCATATGTATCTAACACTCTACCTCCACTAGCTCTTCCCTAAAGATGTTATCCATGTACATTATTTGGTGACTTTACTCATCTTTTCCCATCTCCCTGGTAAATTATTTTTGCTTTTCAAATTCTATAAATTTTCTCTGGGACATCACCTTAGACAATTATATTCACTTCAGTTCTCAGCACTAGTATGACAAAAATATCTCTAAAAATATTCCATCATTCTATGAAATAATAGGTCATTTGCGAGGCAGAAGTAAAATGCTTTGTTCTTGGGAATCAATACATACAACAATGATTTTCTTTATGACAGTTACTTTTTTTACTCAATATGTACCTTCTAAAAGTGATTTACCTTTAGACAACACCATTATCCAATATTTTAGTATTATGGTGCAGCGGTATTCTTGGAGGAAAATGGTGTCGTAGAATATTTGTGAGATGCTCTTACAAGGCAGAGCCAATCTACAAGAAAACTCACATTTATGTTTTTGTGGTATTTTGGCTGTAGCTCAGAGGTATGGAGACTTTTCTAGAAGCCTTTTCTTATGTGAGTTCCTGCAGGATTTGATTTGCATGTGCCAAAGAATGTCACTGTTCCCTTACGCTTAATCTCATTGCTTCCAGCTTAGTCAGATGGCTCTTGGGTACATCCAGTAAAAAGCCAACCACAAAAATGAGCAGTTGCTGTTTATAAACTCCACACATTGTTATATAATCCAGATGACAGCACAAGTGTGAAATGCTGTTAATAGTCAGCTTTCACCACAATTTTAACACTTGCAGACAGCGAATGTGTTGCTAGGGTGTCCAGTTTTACATTAGGAAAAGTCCTGGTGGAAATGGAAACTTTATGAGCTGGGTCTATTGCATTTGAACATGCCTGTTACATGCTGAGGTACCAAGGGGTAGTGAATTAGACCCATAAGAAGAGCCAGAGTCAGTTTTCCACAAAGCCCTTGGTTGGTTCTGTTACCATTCAGTGCTCTGAAGGTTTTAACTACGTGTTTTTTTATGGCATAGTTTTGTCTACAAACCACAAAGCTGGATCTGTCTGCTATTGGGTCATTTAAGGAGCTAACTTTCATCTCTCAAGGAATATAGCACTGTACCTAGAAAACCACTTAATTACGGCAAGAAAAACAAAGAAAATAAAACTCATTAAGTAACACTAAAATGGCTTAAATCTTTTGCTTTTGTTTACTTATGAAGTCTCATACTGCTGACACCTCCATCTCTGTATTTAGCCATAGCTGGCATAACTTACCAGGTAGAAATGTCTTTGGATCTGAGCAATAAGAACTTTGATTAATAGTGGTTTTTTCATCTAATAAGAAACTTGGGAGATAGTGCTAGTTCAGTGGTCCCAGTTATGTCAAAGTTCAACTGTGTTTTGCTTGGCTTTTCTCTAATGGACTCAAGTGATTTCTGTAGTTCCAGACATCATCTGTATGCTTAAGTTAGGATGTTGGACAGGGGGGTGATTGGGCGGCTCTGTTGGTTAAGCGTCTGACTCTTGGTTTTGGCTCAGGTCATGATCTCAGGGTCTTGCGATTGAGCCCCATGTTGGGCTCTGTGCTCAGCATCGAGTCTGCTTGTCCCTCTCCCTTCCTCCACTCTTGTTCTCTCTCTCTCAAATAAGTAAATAAAATATTAAAAAAAAAAAAAGATGGTGGAAGGTGGCACCCATGACTTTCTTTTTTATCAGGAAAACAAAGTCTTTTTTGGAAGCCTCAGAAGTTTCTTATATTTCACAGGTTAAAATGTGAACCATAGCTACTTTAGTGTCCAGGAAAATAGAGCAGAAGGTGATAATAGTTGACTTTCATTATTAATGGTTAATCATCCAGGAGTGAAGCACATAATAGCTTCTTTTGGCAAAGAATGGAGGTGCTGTGGGCACTCGGTAGGCATGTGACTGTGTCTGCCAGAATGCCCTTTGGCACCAGCTCAAGCCTCTTCTCTGATCCCACTAGTTTCCCCCATCTTTGCTTCTGCTTTTTGCTCTTATTTATCTAACTGGACCAATCCATTTCTCAGAGAATCTGAAAGTAGTGTTCAAGCCAAAAAGTTAGTACTAAATTAATAGTTTATAAAAATCATAACCATTTATGGATAAGAGAGGAATGCAGAAAAACCAAGTGACTTTAAGAAAAGGGGCTTTGAATTTAATTTGAATCATTTTTGAGTCCTGGCTCAATTCTTATCTTTTACTACAAGCATGGTAGATTTAGCTTTCTTAAATCTCAGTTTTATCATGAAAGCAATAAAAACAATTCCCAATTCAGAAAGTGGTATTGAGGATTAAGTGCATGTAAAATGCTTGTCAAAGTGCCTTCCTGCAGTAAAACACTCAATGAATGTTAGCTGTGGTGGAATAGTCGTAGGTTAAGGCTTGAAGACTATTTTGATGTCACTGTTTTATGTGATTTTTAAGGAATACATAGAATTTGAGGTGACTGTGTGGCTTAGTCAGGTAAGAGTCCAACACTTGATTCCGGCTCGGGTCATGATGTCAGGGTCATGAGATTGAGCACCGCATCAGGCTCTGCACTGGGTGTGGAGCCTGTTTAAAATCTTCTCTCTCCCTCTTGCTCTGCCCCTCCCTGCTCTCCTTCTCTCTCTCTCTCTCTCCCAAAACAAAACAAAATGAAACAAAACAACTCCCAAAACCATAGAATTAGATATGTCAGTTCAGAGCTCTAGGAAATGCTTTGGGTTGTTGTTCTTCAAACAAGTTTCTTTGTTTGTTGATTTAACATGGATGCTAGGCATCATAGAAGCCCAAGGTCAGGTGTTGGGGATCCAACAATGTAATGGTTGATAAGTTTAACACTTGAAAAAAATACATATAAATCATACATACATACATACATATGTACATACATTGATACATAAGGTGGTTCATGTGGATGTTCATCACATTAGGATGGTTCAATGTGATTTGAGATTGATCAGCTCTGTTTATAGTACATTTTCACACCCAGTGTTGTGTAGATAAATGGAAGAGAAGCACTTGGGTTATACACCTGCCACATAGTAACCAACTAAAAATTTCATATTTATAATTTTTTGTGTACTATTTTTGTTTGCATGTATCACAAATGTTTAATCTCCATATATGTAAGATTGATGTTATAGAATTAAAGAATCTTAGCTTAGAGGTTGGTATATGTGCTGTTGAAATGAGCACTTCTCTAGAGGTTAATTATAGATATCTGAAGCCCTTCACATAAGGAATGAATACAAGTAATGATAGTAAAAGTGATAATATAAAAGTGATAATATAAAATACAAAGTTCTTTACATGCATTATTTCATTGAATGCTGACGTCAGTTGTTTGAGATGTGTTTTATTGTTCTCCTATTTTTAGACATGAGAAAATCAATCTTTGGAATGTATATACAGTTTGTCCAAGATTGTGTATCTAGCAGATAATTTCAACTAGAATGTAAACCCAGGTCTATGCCATCCTAGCATCCAGTATCTCATTCTCGTGATATTCTGCCTCTGCTTGTCATTGTCTACTAATTATTCCAAGTGTTAATATTTGTTCAATAAATTAATATATAAAATGAAACCTAGGTAGAATGTTTCTAATGGAAGATGCTCCTTCCTGGTCATTATTTTACTAAAGCCATGGAAGCGTGTTGCTTTTATTTTTATAAGGCTTGAGAGAGCAGACACAAATGAGTACTTCTCTAGTGGGATCACTTACTTTCTAAGGTGGACTTGATTCCTCACTTATCTTTTATCTCTGCATTTTAATTTTACAATGTAAGTAACAAGTGTTCTTATTAACTATTTAACAATATGAAAAAAATAGATTTAATGAAAGCAAACCATGCCTTACACATTGATTAGCTCTCTTTGGGACTTTCTGCATTTTTGAGTGCTTCTGTGTTCCTCTCCCTTAAAATGTTCAGTGATTGTACTGCCCATCCATCTACCTTAGGGAAAGGAGAGGCCTAATTGTGATAGCAACACAAATGATATTCCAGTTTTCATCACTTGTGCTTTTCTTAAAGTTTCACCAACTTCAGTTAACTGGAGGAAGAACTAAGAAAAAAAATTTAAAGAAATTTGTGATGCAGCTACAGAGCAGGGGGTTATAGAGTCGCATATGACTCTACCAAACTCCCCACATAAAGAGCTCCCTACTCTATATATCCATTTCATTTTCCCACGAACACCTAGAATCCAGCTTGACCCAAACCAAACCCATCACCATCCACCTATTCCCCATTCCTCCTCCCCAACACAAATGGTTTCTTTTTCCAAGTTGCCCTTATCATTGATCGGCTTTCCTACCCAATCCAGATGTCTGAAAGTTGTCATCGACTCCATTCCCTGTCTCTTCCTATACCTATTCAAGATCCAAGTCTTGAAACCTCTAAAATTAGCAACTTGTAAATCTCTGTTCTTGCCATCCACTGGCACAGCCTTAGTTCAGACCACTGTTCTTCTGTCAACTTTACTTGAGTTACTGGAATGGCTTATTGTCTCCAGTGTTGAGTGCCCCTCTTTGAACCATCCTTCAAGTTCCAGCAGGGTGGACTGACCGCTGGTTAAACAAGGTTGATACTGCTGCTTGTCTGCTTATCAGTCTTCCTGGATTTCCCCTGACTTCAGGAAGAATTCTGAATTCCTTACAGAGGATTTCACTCTACCAACCTATCTCTGCTCCTCTCTGCAGTTTCTCAACTCATCCCTCCCCCGAGGCAAGCTCCAGTCAGGATGAATGCTGTGTGGCTCTTCAGAGAGCTCTGGCCTTCCTCATTCGCAGTGTTCTGCACATCCTATTTTTGCTTCCTGGAAACATTCGTTTCCCTTTCACATCAGTGTTCTACAAGTAATTCCTCAGGTTTCAGCTTAGAAACTCTCTGCTCTTAGAAGCCTTCCTTGATTTCTAGGACTGGGTTCCATTCCTTACTCTGCGATGCCCCTCATCTCCCTGCTTACCTGCACTGTTCAGTGATCTCTTTGAAGAGCTGTGTGGGGGTTCTGTCCCTGTGGTCTCTCTGAGAGCCCAGTGCACAGTGATTGTACTTACTGAATAGGTGCTTACTGAAGAAATGGTGTGCTGGCTGTGAGAGGGAAGTGGAGGCAGCGGTTGAAGTACGTCAGCTGAAATCTATACCTGTGCCTCAGTTATCCTGTTATTTTGAGATAAAGCCTGTGAGTATGTATGTGTGAGTGTTTGATACATACGTGTTTAGTTTGAGTGGTTAGTTATTACTGGGGCTCTTTCCTTCTCTCAGCCTAGATAGGTAAACCAAGCTTACTCAGAGGTCAGAGGACTCAGAACAACTCTTGGCTTTGAGCCCTTGAGACCACCTTTATTAGCCTTCCACAGCTATGAGACAGATTACTACAAAATCCGGGGCTTAGCCCAACCCATTTAATGAGCCCACATTCTTTAGGTCAAAAGTCCAGGGTGACATGGCTGGTTCCTCTGCCCGGGGTACCACAAAGTTGAAATTAAGATGTCAGCTACACTGAATTTTCTTCTCCAGGCTGTAGGAAAAATAAAAAAAGTCCTCTTCTAATCTCACTCTTCCTCTTGGCAAAATTCAGCTTCTTGTCGTTGTAGGACTTAGGTGTCTCTTGCAGACTCTCAGCTACTAATGGCCTCTTGCATTCTTTGCTGTGTAGCCCCTTCCATCTTCAAACCAGAAGTGGTAGATCACTGCAAACTGGAGAAAACTCTCTGCTTTTAAAGGGCTCATGTGTTTAGGTCAGGCCTACCCTCATACTCTCTTAATTTTCAGGTCTATTGATGTGGGGTCTTATTTACATCTGCAAAATCCCTTTATAATTGTATGTTTTTGGCTGAATAAATGGGAAGGGGGTGCAGGAATCTTGGGGGTCATTTTAAAATTCTGCACAATATATCAATAAATTGTACCAAAAAGAAAGAGAAAAAGAGAATGGAAGAAGGAAGGAAGGAAGGAAGGAAGGAAGAAAGAAAGGAAGAAAGGAAGAAAGGAAGAAAGAAAGAAAGAAAGAAAGAAAGAAAGAAAGAAAGAAAGAAAGAAAGAAAGAAAGAAAATGAACCAAAATAGAACATCTGTAATAAAATTTGGTGATGAAAATTGGGTTTGGGGTGGAGGGAAGCATGATCTAATTTTTGAAGGGAGACATACCTTCCTAGTATCACACTTGACCCTGTGTATATGGAACATGTCCAGTGAAAACATGAATTGCTGTAAATTGGAGGCTGCCTTTTGGTTCCAGCTCCACGTTCATTATCTGGTTGGTCCTGGACACATCTTTTACAAAATTCCCTCCTCTTTTTCCATTTTTTTCGCTAGTATCATTGTTACCAGCATTTTTTGTCACTACCATTTAATGAATGCTTCTTCTTGACCAACATGTTATATATCTTACGTCATTAAATTCCTTCAAAAACTTATACAGCTAACTGAGGTGCCCAATTCCTAAATTTGCCTAGGACCATTCGGCACATATACAAGCTAAGGCTCTGGTTGTCTCATGTTGAAGTTCATTTGTCTCATCCTGATAGTTTCCTGTCTTTGGAGAATGTGATAAGCCAGATTCATTCAAGATCATGTGTGGGAAGCGTAAGGATTTGAACTCAGCACTTTGGACCTCCTGGCTTACCCATCGACCCTTCACGGGTAGAGCCAGTAACTGAAGAGACATCTCTCCACCTTCTGAGAAAGTGGCTCTTGTAGGCAAATAACACGTTCCTCATTTATTTCCCTTTTCATTATTAGTTCATCGCGAACTAAGTGACCAAATGATCGTAATAAAATTGGCTTCTAAATACCGAATTAAAAACTTGCATGAATAAGGATCATGTGTCCTGTCAGATTTTTCCTTCTTTTTTAAATTGAGTTCCACTTTAACATTCTCAGTGAAATGTAACAATAGGATGCTCTGTTTCAACAGTTAGTCAGACCCAGCTGCTATGAAAATAATATGTTTGAGAAAATTGACTTGACATTTGATGGCCTTACAATTCTTCTGACAGGATATAATCAACTCATTAGGAAGAAACAGAAGCCTTCCTTGTATAGCCTGTATTTCTGGGCATGACCACATTCCCTCGGAGTGGGGTGGGCGAGCGTTCAGGGCACACTGGGGCTTCATGGCCTCTGGGCCAGCACTCAAAGTGACCGAATTTACTTTCCCTTCCTCTGTCCGCTGCCCTTGATCTGATGAATGGGAAACATTACTTTTTTAGGCCAACAATTTATTTTTTTCTTCTTCTTTTCCTTCCCTGAAGTCTAAATTTATAACAAGGGCTTGGATTTTGAAAAAGATGCTCTCAGCCTTCCTTCTGCTCAGGAACAGCTGGGACAGCTCTCTTGGGAAAGTGATTAGAAGCAGGAAGTGGCAATTGGGATTCCTGATTTTAGTTCCCAGGCTGGTCCTGAGCTCTCTGTGGGACCCTGAAGAACTCATCTCAAGCCTTTGCTGAGCTCATGCTTACAGCTCCCTATTGTTTTTCCTGTGTATTCCCAAGCTAGCAACATGGAGGAAGGAAGGAGAATCATCTTGACATACTAAATGTCAGCTCTCTAGGTCCTAGGCAGTGATGAGGCTTCTGTCGGCCTCATTTTCACATCTGTAAAAATGGAACCAATAAGGGACACCTTGAAAAGATACTGTTAGTGTCAGAGAGGGTCCCATATAGAAAATAGCTCCAGTGTTCTTGGCAAATAAAACTAGACTCATTTATTTGCCTGGAGCTGTCTATAATTTCTTCAAGTCTTTCTATTCAGTATGTCAATATATGCTTGACATTGTTTTTTAAAAATGGCCTTTTAGAAAAATATCCTATCAAATATTAAATAATTATAGTGATAGATGATTTATATGCACTTCATGATTTTCAGCTTACAAAGTTTATTATTACTGTGTTTTAGAGAGAGAGAGTGCATGTGAGCAGGGTGGGGGAGGGGCAAAAGGAGAGGAGGGAGAGAGAGAATCTGAAGCAGCCCATGCTCCTCTTGGAGCCTGACGTGGGGCTGGTCCCATGACCCTGAGATCATGACCTGAGCCAAAACTGACTGACCCACCTAGGTGCCTTACAAAGCTTTATTATAAGGCTGTTTTCAATGAATTACTCTTATTTGCTGCATTATAACCTCCACCAGAAGAGGAACTGTGTCTTTCTTATTATCACTATATGCTGAGTATCTAGAAGAGTTTCTAGTACATAGAAGGTGGTCTTTAGAGATGTGCTAAATTAATGAATTAGACTTTCCAAATACTTCCAGCCTCTATGCTTGACTTCCTTCTGTGCACTCTATACCAGAGATCAGTGAGCTACAGCCAGTGGTGGAATACTGTCTGTTGTCTATTTCTGTAAATAAAGTTCTATGTAAGCACAGCTGTGCCTGTCCCATTACATATGGTCTATACCTGCTTTTTTTTTTTTTTTTTTTTTTTACAACAGCAGAATTGAAGCAGTTGTGACAGAGACTGTATGGATCACAAAATGCAAAATATTTACTGTCTAACACTTTACAAAAAAGTTTGCAGCCTTCTGCCCTTGCCAGGCATAGAATGATATTTCCAAAATGCAAATCTAATTATTTTACTGTCCCTGCTTAAAACACTCAGTGACTCCTAATCGCCCTTGCAAAGAAGTCTAGGATTCTTCTGACATCAAGTTCATGATCTGAATCCTGTCAATCTCTGCAGACTCATCAGTTGCTGCTCTCCTTGCAAACCACACATTCTTTCAACCTGTCAAACGTATAAGCTATTGCCTGTGCTGAGAACACTGTTCCTTCCCATTTTTGCTTGGTAACCTTTACTCATCCTTCTTGAATTTGCTTACATGACATTTCATCTGGAATGTCTTTTCTGAAGTTTTCAAGCTAGGCTAAGAACTCTTGGTCTGTGGTCCGGTTACATCTTGTGCTTTTCCTTTATACCACTGATCAGCACTTTGTGAATGATGACATCTTAGCTCTTAGGGATTGATTTGACCACAGTCACCCAAGTAAGTGGAGAAGTTGGGGTTTGCACTGAGATCTGTTTGAGTCCAATGGTCACTTTCTTACTGCTATCCCTTGCTTCTGATTAATTAAAATATATTATTTTCAGTGCTGAAGGCCTGTGCAGGATGGTATATAGAGGCTAAAATGAAGTCTGACCTTGGGATTTTCCTATAAATGGTCAGTCCTAGCCACAGACACAGGGAAAATGATAGCAGCAAAAGACATGTGATGGTTGATTTGGGTGGAAAGTACTAAGAGTTATTTATGTAGAATTTATCTATTGTACAAATTCCAAGTATGTAAGTTAAGTGTGTGATACACTGTATAAGTTATCTACTTATCTATAACAAGTTGCCCCAATACATAATGGTTTCAACAACCAGTATCATCTCATAGCTCTGTGGGTCAGAAACCTGAGCACGGTGCATTTGGACAACTCTGGCTCAGGCTAAGTCAAGTTGCAAAGTTGTTGACCAAAGTCATGGTTTCATGGGAAATCCTGACTGGGGAGAAATCTGCTTCCAGGCTCACTCAGTGATTGTGGCAGGCCTCATTCCCTTGCCATGTGGTCTCTCCAGAGGCTCCCTCACATCACGGCAGCTGGCTTTCACCAAGGCAAGTGATATGAAAAGATGTGGGAGAACTCCTGACATGGAAGTCACTGTCTTTCTATAAGCTAATTTCAAAAGTGGCATCATATCATTTTTGCCATAGTCTGTTAATTTTTTTAAATATAATTTTTTATTTTTTATTTTTTATAAACATATATTTTTATCCCCAGGGGTACAGGTCTGTGAATCACCAGGTTTACATACTTCACAGCACTCACCAAAGCACATACCCTCCCCAATGGCCATAGTCTATTAATTTGACATGAGTCCATAAGCCTGGCCCAAACTATGGGTGAAGGAATTATACAAGGATGTGAATACTGTGAAGTGGTGATCACCAGGGGCCATTTTAGAACTTGCTGGAAAACCTCAACAAAATCAGGCTGGGAGAGACAGATGTTGGGCCAGTGAACAGTATCTGCTAAAACAATCTAAACCCCAACTTAGATAGTTAGGTAACTAGATCATAGGATAAGAATATGAATAGCACTCTATAATGCTAAAAGCTGAGAAAGTGCAAAGTTATAAGAAACCATTTGAGTCCCTAAAATAAATATGTCCAGTATCTCAATAATATAGAAGGAAATTCTGACCTAAAACCACTAAGTTAATCAATGCTTAAAACTTAATTCTTCCATGCAAATGGCAAGATTCCATTTCTTTTGATGGCTGCATAATATTCCATTGGATTATGGACATTGGGGAGGGTATGTGCTTTGGTGAGTGCTGTGAAGTATGTAAACCTGGTGATTCACAGACCTGTACCCCTGGGGATAAAAATATATGTTTATAAAAAATAAAAAATTTAAAAAAAACCTTAATTCTTCTGGGGTACCTTCATGGCTCAGTTGGTTAAGCATCTGACTCTTGATTTCAGCTCAGGTCAAGACCTGCTGTAGGAGGTCAGTAGGAGTCTGCTTCTCTTTCCCTTTTCCCTCCCCCAGCTATCTCTCTCTCTAAAATAAATAAATCTTTAAAAAAAAAAAACCTTTAAATTTCTTCTTAAAAAACCCTTAATTTCTTCTTTCTGTACCCATTAGATGATGATGTTCCTTATGAATTTTGACTTCAGGTTCTCTTATTCTAGCATGTAGCCCACTACCTCAATAGAGATACTATGCATAAATAAATTTCTCTCATTCACTCCCTTGGCTTTTTACCTTCTATATGTAAACAGAAAATACTGAAACATAAATATCCTGCCCAGTAATCTTTCTTATGCTCCAGACCCATTCACCTTTATCTACCACATCTACATATGGAGGTTCCATACAATTTAAAAAATTTTTTATTTTATTTTTTCATTGTTCCAAGATTCATCATTTATGCACCACACCCAATGCTCCATGCAATACATGCCCTCCTTAACACTCACCACCAGGCTCACACAATCCCCCACCCCGCTCCCCTCCAAAACCCTCAGATTGTTTCTCAGTGTCCACAGTCTCTCATGCTTCATCTCCCCCTCTGATTTTCCCCAATTCATTTTTCCTTTCCTTCTCCTAATGTCCTCCTTGTTATTCCTTACGCTCCACAAATAAGTGAAACCATATGATAATTGACTCTCTCTGCTTGACTTATTTCACTCAGCATAATCTCTTCCAGTCCCATCCATGTTGATACAAAAGTTGGTTATTCATCCTTTCTGATGGAGGCATAATACTCCATAGTATATATGGACCACATCTTCTTTATCCATTTGCCTGTTGAAGGGCATCATGGCTCTTTCCACAGTTTGGCGATTGTGGATATTGCTGTATGAACACTGGGGTACATATAGCCCTTCTTTTCAGTACATCTGTATCTTTGGGGTAAATAGCCAGCAGTGCAATTGCAGGGTCATAAGGTAGCTCTATTTTTAATTTCTTAAGGAATATCCACACTGTTTTCTAAACTGGCTGCACCAACTTTTAAGATTTATTTATTTATTGGAGAGAGAGGAGAGAGTGCACATGAGAGTTGGGGGAGGGGCAGGAGAAAATCTTCAAGAAGACTTACCACTGAGCATAGAGCCTGACATGGGGTTCTATTCCATGACCCAGAGATCATGACTTGAGCAGAAACCAAGAATCAGATGCTTAACTGACTGAGCCAACCAGTTGCCCCCATATACTTTTAAAATTGATTAATTTAAAAGTAAATTCATCATCTCCTCCCTAGAATCTTCCCATATTCCTGAATTTCCTATCTCATTCATTTCCAAACTAGAAACAGGGAAGTCGTCTTTGATTCATTCTTTTTCCTTACCTCACCTCCCACAATGTCCTACTAATTTGATTACATGAATGTTCACTGAATATGGACATTTAGTCATTTCACAGTTATTCATTGAACACTTGGTATATAGTAGGTACTGTGGCACTTCACTACTACTGACAATGTCTTCCGTTATGCTCTTGTTACACTTCACCTGGAATAAAAGTCCTTTTTTTTGGTGAGTGACTCAGGCCATTTAAAGAACTCAGACTAGTTAAGTAAGGATTAGTTGACAAGAGAATCGTTTGGACTAGATCAATCTCTTCATTTTTTATCATAAGTTGACATTAATTTGATTTATAACTATAATCACATTTGGTTCTACTTATATGGAATCATGTAAATGGTAAGGAAAAATATATACAGACAATGAGTTAGAGAGAAAGTGAAAATATAACCAGTTGCTTTATAGTGATTAAAATGAAGTGCTTATTCAGAATATTTTTTACCAGTTACAAGCACCAAAACAGCCAGATGAGTTGGTATAGATTGCCAACCATCCAGTCCTATGACATCCATTATTTGATTGCAGTAGATCAATACTGGGGTTATTCTTTCCTTTGAGCCTATGGGGGAAACTCTCATTTCTCTCTTTTTTTTTTTTTCCAGCATAACAGTATTCATTATTTTTTCACCACACTCAGTGCTCTATGCAATCCGTGCCCTCTATAATACCCACCACCTGGTACCCCAACCTCCCACTCCCCCACCACTTCAAACCCCTCAGATTGGTTTTCAGAGTTGATAGTCTCTCATGGTTCACCTCCCCTTCCAATTTCCCCCAACTCCCTTTTCTTCTTTACTCCCCATGTCCTCCATGCTATTTGTTATGCTCCACAAATAAGTGAAAGCATATGATAATTGACTCTCTCTGCTTGACTTATTTCACTCAGCATACTCTCTTCCAGTCCCATCCATGTTGCTACAAAAGTTGGGTATTCGTCCTTCCTTTTTTTT
This sequence comes from Mustela nivalis, assembly GCF_964662115.1. Classification (NCBI taxonomy): domain Eukaryota; kingdom Metazoa; phylum Chordata; class Mammalia; order Carnivora; family Mustelidae; genus Mustela; species Mustela nivalis. The sequence goes on from NC_139021.1 coordinate 11,779,889, forward strand.
AAAATTTTTTATTTTTTATAAACATATATTTTTATCCCCAGGGGTACAGGCTTGGGTATTCATCCTTTCTGATGGAGGCATAATAGTCCATAGTGTATATGGACCACATCTTCCTTATCCATTCATCCGTTGAAGGGCATCTTGGTTCTTTCCACAGTTTGGTGACCGTGGCCATTGCTGCTATAAACATTGGAGTATAGATGGCCCTTCTTTTCACGACATCTGTATCTTTGGGGTAAATACCCAGGAGTGCAATGGCACCGTCATAGGGAAGTTCTGTTTTTAATTTCTTGAGGAATCTCCACACTGTTCTCCAAAGAGGCTGCACCAACTTGCATTCCCACCAACTCATTTCTATTCTATCTAGGCTAAAAAAATAAGGGAGGTGCTCAGGGACCTTATGTCAAAAGTAGAAACGATGCCTAGAAATAGCAGAAGCATGGTATACTAGTAGATGCCTTACTATGAGTACCAAGACTCATGGTGGGGGATCAGTAACCATGAATAAGTCATGTAAGCTCTTTGAGCTTCAGTTCTACCATCTGTAAACTGGGATAACTGTCTGACTTTTTGACAATTATTTTGAGGGTTGTATAAAATACTGCTTGTGAAGCCATTTGAAGATCGAAATCACTTTACATGAAAATTTGATATATCTTTTCTGAGTGCTTTCATTAACTGTGTAAATTCGTGCCTATGGTTAATTTATCTCTCAAAGGGTGTTTTCCCTCTCTGTTTAATGGGAATAATAATATCTCAAAAAATATGCATTGAGGATTAAATGAAGGTTTATGGCTCAGTAATTGTTAGTCCCTCAGCCTTCTGTAATTTTTCTCATTAGAAATGTCCCTATGAAGTCAAGCAGAGAGAGTCAATTATCATATGGTTTCACTTATTTGTGGAGCATAACAAATAGCATGGAGGACATGGGGAGTTAGAGAGGAGAAGGGAGTTGGGGGAAATTGGAAGGGGAGGTGAACCATGAGAGACTATGGACTCTGAAAAACAATCTGAGGGTTTTGAAGGGGTGGGGGGTGGGAGGTTGGGGTACTAGGTGGTGGGTATTATAAAGGGCACGAATTGCATGGAGCACTGGGTGTGGTGAAAAATAATGAATACTGTTATGCTGAAAATAAAAAATAAATTAAAAAAAAATATACCAGAAAAAAAAAAAAAAAAAAAGAAATGTCCCTATGAGAAGTGTGTAAACCTGGTGATTCACAGACCTGTACGCCTGGGGATAAAAATATATGTTTATAAAAAGTAAAAAATTAAAAATAAATAAATAAATAAATAAAATGATAGTGGAAGGTAAAAAAAAAAAAAAGAAATATCCCTATGAATATGATCAAAATGTCAAATGAAAAATTTTAGTACTCCTCCTAATGTTCTGTTAGTCCATATAATCATTTACAAACTTTATTCAAAGGAGTTGTATTTTGGCTTGCTTTATGGGCTCTGCAAGATGTGTCTAAGCTGAAGACAGCATTAATTAATTATTTTTCATCTAACTTTGAAGTCAGTTGAGAGGTAGACACAAGAGTTAAGATGTAGAGAGCAAACTGTCAGCTTCATTATTGATAGAGCTATTGGCTTAGATGCATGAGCAAGTAACTTTGATATTTCACCCCTGAATTACAATTACTCCATCATAGACACAAGCAGACAATCTAAAGACTGCCCTACCTGTGGCAACTCTGCAAATAAACTTATGGCACAAAAGGACCATGTAAAACATGTTTTTTCTTGTGAACAGAGAGCTCCCATAAGAGACGTGAGACTAATGATCTGCAGCATATGTGATCAATTAGTTATCTCAAAATTGATTTAGATTCAATGCATTACAGTCAGAATCTCACATATTTTTGTGGAAACTGACAAGATGATTCTAAAATGTACATAGATCGCTAAAGGACTTAGAAGAGCCAAGAAAACTATGGAGATGGGAAATAAAGTTGGACAATCTACAGTACCTGATTTCATGAGTCACTACAAGCTGCAATCATTGTGAGACTGCGAGCCTCCTGATGTAGATTCATGTGCAGTTAGTAAACTGATGACAAAGGCGCCAGTGCAATTCAGTGGAAAATGGAAAACCTTTCAGTAGTGCTGAAACAACTGGAAATTCATAGGGAAAAAAAAAAATCAATCTTTAGTTCTACCTTACAGATCTAAGTAAATGGAGAGGGGTGCCTGGGTGGCTCAGTGGGTTGAGCATCTGACTTTTGATATCGGCTCAGGTCACTATCTCAGGGTCGTGAGATCAAGCCCCACCTCAGGCTCTATGCTCAGTGAGGAATCTGCTTGAGATTCTCTCTCCCTCCCCCCTTCCACTTCCCCCTCTCTAAAATAAGTAAATAAATATTTTTAAAAATGGAGAGGCACACATATGTTTATGTATTAGAGTATGTAATATTCTTTATCTTTTTTGAGCAAAACATATACTTTTAATTCATTTTAAATTCCAGTATAGTTTATAATCAGTGTTATGTTAGTTTGGGTGTACAATACAGTGATTCAACACTTCCATATATCACCCAGGATTCTTCAAAACAAGTACACTCCTTAATCCCTTTCACCTATTTCCCCTACCCCCGACTTCATGTCCCTTCTGGTGGCCATCTGTATGTTCTCTATGATTAAGAGAACTTTGTTGGTCTCTTTTTTTTCTTGTTTCATTTCTTAAATTCCATTTATGAGTAAAATCATATGATATTTGTCTTTCTCTGACTTATCGCACTTAGCATTGTACTCTTTGGCTATATCCATGTCATTATAAATGGTAAGATTTCATTCCTTCTGTGGCTGAATAACATTCCGTTGCATATATGTATCACATCTTCTTTCTTCGTTCATCTAACAATGGACACTTGGGCTGCTTCCATAGTTGGTTATTATAAGTAACACTGCTATAAACAGGGGTACATGTAGCCCTTTGAATTATTGTTTTTGTATCCTTTGGGTAAATACCCAATAGTGTGAGTTCTGGGTTGTAGGGTAGTCCTGTTTTTAACTTTTTGAGGAACCTCCATAAAATTTCCTACAGTGGCTGGACAGTTTACATTCGCACCAACAGTGCATGAAGAGTCCTGTTTCTTCACATTCTTGTGAGCACTTTTTTCTTGTGTTTTTTATTTTAGCCATTCTGACAGGTATGATGTGATATTTCATCATAATTTTGATTTGCATTTCCCTGATGATGAGTGATTTTCAGTTTGTTCTCTGTAGTTAGGTCTGTTTCTTGGTTTGCCTCTCTCTCTTCTCTTCCCCCACATGTGTGTTTGTTTTGTTTCTTAAATTCCACATATGAGTGAAATCAGATGGTATTTTTCTTTAATTTTATTATTTGTGGGTTTTTTTGTTGTTGTTGTTTGTTTGTTTTTGGTGTTGAGTTGTGTAAGTTCTTTATATAATTTGGATACTAGCTTTATTGGATATGTCATTTACTAGTATCTTTACCCATTCAGTAGGTTGCCTTTTAGTTTTATTGATTGTTTCCTTCACTGTGAAGAAGTGTTTTATTTTGATGTAGTCCCAATAGTTTACTTTTACTTATGTTTCGCTTGCCTCTGGAGATGTATCTAGAAAAATGTTGGTATGGTTGATGTCAGAGACATTCCTGCCTATGCTCTCTTCTAGGGTTTTTGTGGTTTCAGGTCACATATTTAGGTCTTTAGTCCATTTTGAGTGTATTTTTTTGAATGGTGTGGGAAAGTAGTCCAGTGTCATTCCTTTGCATGTAGCTGACCAGTTTTCTCATTACCATTTGCTGAAGAGACTGTTTTTCTCATTAGATATTCTCTCTTGCTTTGTCAAAGATAACTGACCATATAGTTGTAGGCTTATTTCTGGGTTTTCTGTTTTGTTATATTGATCTATTTGTCTATTTTTGTGCCAGAACCAAACTGTTTTGATTACTGCAGCTTTGTAATACAACTTGAAGTCTGGAATTGTGATACCTCCAGCTCTTCTTTTCTTTTTCAAAATTATTTTGGCTATTTGAGGTCTTTATGATTCCATATTTAGGATTGTTTGTTCTAGTTCTGTGAAAAATGCTATTGCTGTTTTAATAGGGGTTGCGCTAAATGTACAGATTTCTTTGGGTAGTATAGATATTTTTTTAAAAAAAGATTTTATTTATTTATTTGACAGAGGGATCACAAGCAGGCAGAGAGGCAGACAGAGAAAGGAGGAAGCAGGCTCCCCGCTAAGCAAAGAGCACGGTGCAGAGCTTGATCCCAAGACCCTGAGATCATGACCTGAGCTGAAGGCAGAGGCTTAACCCACCGAGCCACCCAGGTGCCCCCCCCCTTTTAAAAAGATATATTTTAACAGTATTTCTTCTTCCAATCCATGAGCATTGAATGTCTTTCCATTTCTTTTTGTCATCTTTAATTTCTTTCATCAGTGTTTTATAGTTTTTACCATACAGGTCTTTCACCTTTTTAGGTAGGTTTATTCCTAGGTAATTTATTATTTTGGTGCAATTATAAATAGGATTATTTTCTTAATTTCTCTTTCTGCTCTTCCATTATTGTTGTATAGAAATACAACAGATTTCTGCACATTGATTTCATATTCTTCAACTTTACTGAATTTATCAGTTCTAGCAGGTTTTTTGTGGGAGCCTTCAGGGTTTACTCTGTATATTGTCTTCTCATGCACAGATAGTAAAACTTTTACTTCTTCCTTGCCAGTTTGGATGCATTTTATTTCTTTTTGTTGTCAGACACATGAAAAAATGTTCATCATCATTACCCATCAGGCAGATTCAAATAAAAACTATATTGAGATACCACTTTACACCAGTTAGAATGGCCAAAATTAACAAGACAGGAAATGACAAATGTTGGAGAGGATGTGGAGAAAGGGGAACTCTCTTACCCTGTGGGTGGGAATGCAAGTTCGTGCAGCCACTTTGGAAAACAGTGTGGAGATTCCTTAAGAAATTAAAAATAGAGCTTCCCTATGACCCTGAAATTGCACTACAGGGTGTTTACCCCAAAGGTACAGATGTACTGAAAAGAAGGGCCATCTGTGCCCCAGTGTTCATAGCAGAAATGGCCACAATTGCCAAACTGTGGAAAGAGCCGAGATAATGGGTAAAGAAGGTATGGTCCATATATACAATGGAATATGATGCCTCCATCAGAAAGAATGAATACCGAAATTTTCAGCATGGACAGTACTGGAGGAGATTATGCTGAGTGAATTAAGTCAAGCAGAGAGAGTCAATTATCATATGGTTTCACTTACTTATGGAGTATAAGGAATAACATGGAGGACATTAGTAGAAGGAAAGGAAAAATAAATTGGGAGAAATTGGAGGGGGAGATAAAGCATGAGAGACTGTGCACACTGAGAAACAAACTGAGGGTTTTGGAGGGAAGAGGGTGGGGATTAGGTTAGGGGGTTAGGTGGTGGGTATTATGGAGGGCACGTATTACATGGAACACTGGGTGTGGTGCATAAACAATGAATCTTGGGACACTGAAGAAATAAAATTAAATAAAAAAATCCATTCTGATGCAAAAAAAAATGGATCATAGATCTAAATGTAAGAGCTCGAACTATGAAAGTCTTAGAAGAAAACCTAAGAGTAAGTCCTTCCTTGTGAATTTTGGTTATGCAATTTTTTTTTTTTTTTAGTTACAACAGCAAAAATCAAGCAAAAAGGGAAATTTGAGAATTGGACATCATCTAAATATAAAACTTTGCACTACAAATTATAGCATCAAAAAAGAAAAGAAAAAGGCAGTCTGGAAACATAAAGGGAGAAAATATTTGTAAATTGTATACCTGATGAGGGACTTGTAAACAGAATATACAAAGCACTTTTAAAACTCAATGATTGAAAAAAAAAAACCTTAATTAAAAAATTGTCAAGGGATATGAACAGACATTTCTCAAAGAAAGATATGCAAATGAACAATAAGTTCATGAAAAGATATTCAGCATTACTAGTCATTAGGGAAATGCAAATGAAACTAAAATGAGATACTAGTTCATGCCCACTGGGACCAAAAGGACAATAACAAATGTTGGTTAGAATGTGTAAAAATTTTACCCTACCTTAGTGGTGGAAATATAAATAGGGCAACTTCTTTGGGAAACAGGTTGGCAGTTCCTCAAAATGTTAAAAACATGGATTTATCATAGAACTCTAATTCCTAGAAATTCTAATTTTAGATCAGTACCCAAGAGAAATGAACACATGTGTCCACACAAACATAGGTTCTTAGCACCGCTATTTAGTATAATAAAAACTATAAATTATCCAAATGCCCATCATCTGATGAATGGATGGATAAAATATAGTATCTTTGACTATGGACTATGGTGCCTCCATTAGAAAGGATGAATACCCAACTTTTGTAGCAACATGGATGGGACTGGAAGAGATTATGCTGAGTGAAATAAGTCAAGCAGAGAGAGTCAATTATCATATGGTTTCACTTATTTGTGGAGCATAACAAATAGCATAGAGGACAAGGGGAGTTAGAGAGGAGAAGGGAGTTGAGGGAAATTGGAAGGGGAGGTGAACCATGAGAGACTATGGACTCTGAAAAACAATCTGAGGGTTTTGAACGGCGGGGGAGTGGGAAGTTGGGGGAAACAGGTTGTGGGTATTAGAGAGGGGACGGATTGCATGGAGCACGGGGTGTGGTGCAAAAACAATGAATACTGTTACGCCGAAAAAATAAATAAATAAATTTTAAAAATATATAGTATCTTTGTACCACAGAGTATTAGTCAGCAAAAAGGAAGAGTGAAATTGTGGTGTATATGACAACATGGATGAATATTGAAAACATCATGCTGAGTGAGAGAACTCAGTCACAAAAGACCACATGTTGTATAATTCCATACATGAAATAGCAAGAATAGACAAGTCTTTATAACTGAACATAGATTAGTGGTTTCCTAGGGCATAGAGAAGGGGTGATGGGGAATGACTTAATGGTCATTGTGTTTCTTGTGGGGGTTGCAAAAATGTTTTAAAATTAGTTTATACAAATAGCTGTAGAACTCTATAGCTATGCTAAAATTCACTTTACAAGTTTTCAAGTTTTACACTTGAAGTGAGTTAAATGTATGGTTTGTAAATTATATTTCAACAAATGCTAAAAAAATCAACCTTGAATGGAGTGCTTGGGTGGCTCAGTTGGTTAAGTGTCTGACTCTTGATCTCAGCTCAGGTCTTGATCTCAGGGTTGTAAGTTCAAGACCTACATTGGGATTCAGTTATTAAAAAATAAAATAAAAAATTGGCCCTGAGGGAGGCATACTATTATTCATATTGCTTTATAGTTGAGGCAATCAATGCCACTAAAAGCACAGCTGGTCAAGTCAGGATTCCAATAAGTCCTCAGCTGATTACAAAGCTCATGTTTTGTCCCTGTATGTCCAGTCTGAGGAACTGAATCTTAGGCATATCCCACTGGTTAATGTGTACAATAAAGAACAGCAGAATTCAGAATGGGAGACAGCTGTATGGCACATGGTGTTATGTCCTTGGCACACTGAATCCTGAGCACTGTGATTAGAAGCAGTGGGATGGAAAAAGGAAGCACAGAAGGGGGACAATCACCTGAATATGGGATTTTATAGTCTTCTTAAGGAGGTTGTAAGGGTGATGAGCCTACATTATATCCCCATTTGAGAAATAAGGAACCAGAAGCTCCGAGAGGTTAACTGGTTTGCCTAAAGTCACACAGTTAACAGGTGGTGAGCATCATACATCAAATACAATACGTTTTAGGTTTTCCCATTTTTATTCCTGTAGTGCATGTTGTGGGAAAAACACTCCCCTTAATTGTGACAATATTTACTCATATTATTGTCACTAACTACTTAAGTGAAAAAAAGTAGCTCTGAGCATTTTCATTGTGTAGGTTGTTTCTTGAAATAATACACAATGTATCATAAGTTTAATTTCTTGGAAGTGGTTGGCCTTCAAATATCGCAAGTGACTATCTAAATATGTGAATAGGTTTAAGCTCTGATAAAGACAGTAAACATAGCTGGCATGTTTCATGCCACAGATTATAACAACTCTGTTCATCAGGAATGTTTTACATTCACAATCTTATTGTTCTCTATTTCTGAGCATGTATATTTAAAAATAGATCTTCATTGAGTCTGTAGAGACTCACACTTCAAGTGTTAAGGTGTCAGATATTCTTGGAGCATATTGTTCTGGTGATGGAGACAAGAGAGTTGTGTGTTCCAGGTGGATCAGCCAGTGGACAATTGTGGCAGACTGGTTGCTCCCAGTGAGTAAAATGAGGGAAAGAGATCAGTGTCAGGAGCCTGCAGTTAGGATTTATGATATCGGACAAATTACTGTGCCTGCTGAAGCGGACAAATTACTGTGCCTGCTGAAGCTTTCAGAGGAGGAGCTGGCACTCAAGGAGGGCATTTTCACTTATTATGTCTCATTGGAGCCTGGCAAATTTGGAGATACATATTACTGTATCTATTTTTTTTTTAATTTTTTATTTTTTATATACATATATTTTTATCCCCAGGGGTACAGGTCTGTGAATCACCAGGTTTACACACTTCACAGCACTCACCAAAGCACATACCCTCCCCAATGTATCTATTTTAAAGATGAAGAACCTGAAGGCAATGAGGTTACAGAGATTGGCCATTGTCACAGAGATGTAAGTGGCAGAGTTGGCATTTGATCCTAAGTCTGTCTAAAGCTGAAGATACTGTACTCAATGGCTCCAACCCCACTGTCTCCTGAATGCAGAGTCCTACATACCAACACTCTGATGGAAGTGTTGTGGTGGAAGTTTTTCTGGTGGAAAAAACTGGATCAGAATCCAAAGCAGAAGCATATCTTTGTTCTTGATGTCTTAGGCCAACTTGTCTTTAAAGGAAACAGCCCTGAGGAGGAAGGAAATAGAGTTGTTCTCCTCTGTGCCACTTTAGTGTTTGTGACTTTGGGGAAGAAAGCCTCGCCATCTCTCTGAACTTTGATGGATTCACATCTTGTGACACAGATCTACTAGTGTTCTCTGCTAACGTCACAGGGTTATTGTGAGTTTTAAAGTCTCAGAGATTGAAGGATGGTAAAAATATAGGATGTAGTTGATTCATTCATATCCATGATTCTGTTCTGATTGAGAAAAATATAGAGGGTGCTGATGATCATCTTTTGATCCCCTCACTTCTTGCTTTAGTTCTACTCTGTGACCATCTCATGGCCACTACATGGCAAGTGCTTTCAACCTTACCCCATTTGCTACATTAGAGTACAGATATCCAACCAGCAGTTTCAGAAGCTGACAGATTAATTTTAGGACATCAGTAATTCACAGCCCAGCCTTCACAGGTGCTTTTGTATTTAAATTCCTCTTGTAAAACAAGGGCTCATAATCTGGGGTCCCACTCATTTATAGGCTTGAGGGAGCTCATAAAGCATTTGGAATTGCATGAAAAATTACCTCTATTTGTGCCTTTTTCTGGGTGGAGGCTTCAGAGTTGCTGTCAGATTCATAAAACCCACTGAATCTAAAGGATTAAGAAGTTTCTCTTTGAGGGTACAGTTTCATGACCAGGTGACAGTCTCCTGATTAGACTCTCCAGGCACTGGCAGGGTTGCTCCCTTCTGATAGCAATATCCAATGGACCATTTAGCCCTTAAACTCAAATTTTCCTCCAAACCCAACTTTGCCAGTGGAGACTTCCATCATCTATAGCCACGAGTATTGAAATGTTTGAAATGGTCTTCCAGCCTCTGCATGGGCTCCTTAGCATCTTCTCTGCAAAGCCCACACTCCTTTTGCTTTATTGTCATGGCCTTACAGGCCCCTGACTGGCTGCGTCCATCCCAACTTTTTAGCCAAGTACCTTTCCTGCTCCCACAGCTCCAGCTCCCCTCTGTGGACCTTACAAACCCTATTCCAAGTGACCCCCCACTGTTACACTTCAGTTTTGCTGTTTCATCTGTTTGGAATACCCTTTGGGCCTCTACAACTTGCAGACTCCTTCCCAGTCTTTTGGGCTCAACATCACAAGGCACTTCCATTGGGAATCTTCCCCCATCTCCATACTTTACTTCCTAGAATAGTGAGTCTCCCCTTTCTCTAAGCTTCATATCTCATTTTTTGCATAATGTTTCTACCAAATTGTATTTCCTTAATTCTGCAGATATCTCCACCCTCTACTGTACTCTGACCTTTATATTTTCAGAGGTGATGAGCAAGACCAACCAGTGACAACAAGGAGCTTGGAGAGCTATAGTTTATAAATAAAAGTTTATTGAATAAAGTTATTGAATAAAACAAATCAATAACTTAATAATTAATGTTGAAGAAGTAGGTACCACTGCAGACACCAGGGAGTGGGAGCTGGGGCCAGTGTGAATCTTTTGCCATCCTTGGCGAATCACATTGGTTACTGCTTTGATCCATGAAATTTAAATAGAAGGCCAGCAATCAAGTATTGGAAAGAATTGAGTCCACAGATAAAACTAGCATATTGGAAAGAACATTGAATTTGGAGCACTACATTTTAGTATCAGCCCTGCTATTAACTCCTCATATGGCACTGGCCAAATTGGTTCTTGTCCGAGGGTCTCAGTGTTCATAGTGAAACAGTGTTAAACCAGAGTATTTCTTAGATCACTTCCAGTATTAACATTTTATGAGTCTAAGAAAATATACCACAACCCCACATTCTGGGCTGATTTCCTAACCCTGTTTGACAAAGAAAAGTAGAGATGTGAGAACTACTGCACCTCAGTTAAAAAAAAAAAAACGTGTCTTTTTATGTGAGGATCTTTGGTCAAGATGCAGTGGAGAAGGAACGTTCTGATGGTATTGATCTGGGATTCTGTAAAGATACCTCAATTGTGCTAAACTCTGACATTATGTCTAATTTCCCAGAAGAGCTTTTATGAGCCTCTCCTGAGTCAAAGATTCCCTGCAGGACCATCCAGAATTATGACTCAGGCTTGGTAAGTTAATAAGAGGGTCAAGAAGCCAAAAGGCCATGGAAGGAATCAAGATCTTAAATCTGGACTACACCCCAAGTCCGGCTGAAGTCCTTGGAACATGTAAGCATGAATCAAATGTCCCTCTCATAAAGAGTATGGACAGAGTTAACTTTTATCTTCATGTGGTGGAACATTTATTTCATGACGAAAAAAGTTTCTGGTGTAGGGAGAAGGGTACTAGACCTTTTTCAACTTGCTGGGTCAGTTCCCTATGGAAACTCTGATAGTCTCCATGGGCATCAGTTCCCCCACCTGTGTAATGGGAACAGCCTCCCTGTAGCTACTTTGTGTTGTTGGGAGAAAAGATAACTCTGTGTATGTGAAATCACTCTGGAGACTGTGAAATGAGAGTCCTGTGAAGGAGTTGATGGTAAGATGGAAAAAAATATCAAAGAAAATCATCCTTTCTGTAACTCCTGGCTCATTTTACTCCTAAACTTGATTGGTTTCTCTCTCAAAGGTGGCCATTTTGGAACTTTAACTTGAATTGCTTGGTCTCTGAAGACAGAAGCACGGAATGCCAGAACCCAGAATATTTAAGAATGAAGTTAGAGCAAATGCTAGACATCAGCACTTAGTAGTAGAAAGGAGGAGAGCTAAAGTTGATTAGCAAATTTTACTCTTCACAAGACACTGATTCCAGAAGAAGGTAAAAATAAATATTCATTGACTTCTGGTTTGAGTTGTATATTTCAACTTACATCAAACCACAGCTTTTAGGGAGTTGGGATTGGCTCCTCTGGTCTATTCAACCTCCTCCCAAGTCATCACCTGGCATAGCTGCCCTTTTTTTTTTTTTTTTTTTTAAACTAGTCATGTACCTGTATTGGTTTTCTGCAGCTGCCATAACAATATATACCATATATATACCATATACAATATATACCAATATATACCATAAAGCAAGTAGCCAAAATGACATGATTTTATTGTCTCACAGTTCTGGAGGCCGAAAATCTAAGATCAGGAGTCAGGAGGCCTTTGCTCCCTCTGGAGGTGGCAAGAAAGGATCAGCTTCTCGTCTGTCTCCCAGTTCCCAGTGGTTCTGTGGCCTGTGGCAGCATCGCTCTGATCTTCACTTGGTGTTGCTTTCCTTGCTACATGTCTGTGTTCAGATTTCCCTTCTTCTAGGGACACTAGTGCTACTGGATTAGAAGCTTCCTACTCTAGTATGACCTCATTTTAGTTAATTATACCTGCAATGAACTTAGCACCAAATAAGGTCACATTCTGAGGTGTGGTGGGATCAGGACTTTAACATATGGGATTTAACGGGGACATAATTCAACCTGTGACACTCCCCTCTTTGTCAAGAGAGAAACATTCTTGTCCTTTGGACTCTCATCTGCACCACCCATCAGTTTGGTTATGATGTCCCTCTTACCCACTTGATGTCTCTACTGACTTTACTCCCTACCCTGGTCTTGGGCTTAGAGGATTTGTTCAGTGGATTTTATGTTGAATAGGATGGCGGTGTGTAGTGGATGGATCCTCTGTGTGGAGAGATAAAGAGAATGAAGAGTTATTTGAAGTGGGCTGGCATCAGAATGGAGGACATCTTATGGGCAGTATTGACTTCCTATTAGGAAATTTGCAATGATTTAATGTAATACAAGTATCTATCTTGATTTACATGGCTCCCTTCCATAATTCTACTTTAGCTAGTGGGATAATGGTAGACAAGATTTCTTTGTGCCTTTTTCTTTTCCCCCAAAGATATACTTATTTATTTGAGAGAGAGAGCACATGCAAGCATGGTGGTGGGAGGGGCAGAAGGAGAGAGAGAAACTCAAGCAGACTCCAGCACTGAGCATGGAGCCTGATGTGGGGCTCAATCTTATGATCCTGAGATCACCACCTGAGTTGAGTGTTGGAGGCTTAACCGACTGTACCACCCAGGTGCCTCTGGTGGACATTACAACATTACCACTACTTTATATTGTCTTTCAGTATAGGGAAAATGAGGAAGAGACTCATCATTTTGTATTTATTTCAGCCTAGGTCAGTGGTTTTCAACCAGGGTTGACATTCTCCCCCAGCAGACACTTGGTTATATCTGAAGCAGTTGTGACTTTCTCAAATGGGGAAGAGCTGCATTTAGTGGCCAGGGATGCTGCTAAGTATTCCATAAGGTAGAGGACAGTCTCATGTCTGGCCCCCAAGATCAACAATGGCAAGACTGAAAAACCTTAGGGACATAATTTTCCTTTTAGAATGACTCTGAGCAAGAATTCTAAATGCCTTTCTACTTAATTGGAGTTTTCTGGCTATGGATCCTTTTAGTATGTGATCTTCATACCCTTTGTAAAGACCAGTAAGAAACACTCCTCAGGATTCGGACCCACTTGACTTATCTACAACCAGGTATGTTTATTCTGTTGCCTCCATATGTAAAAGACAGGCCCAGTACTTGTCAATCTCTGGGTCTCTTAGTTCTTGAAGCCCTTGAATTTCTTATTTCAGGAATAACACTACCTTCTGTTGCTATAATTAAAATTCCAATAATCTCACCATTATATTTCTACAAATAGTTCTGTAATTTTTTTTAAAGATTTATTTATTTGACAGACAGAGATCACAAGTAGGCAGAGAGGCATGCAGAGAGAGAGAGAGAGAGGGAAGCAGGCTCCCCGCCGAGCAGAGAGCCAGATGTGGGGCTTGATCCCAGAATCCTGAGATCATGACCTGAGTTGAAGGCAGAGGCTTTGACCCACTGAGCCACTCAGGCACTCTGGTCTGTAATATTTTAAAAGGCAGATAATTGGGGCACCTGGGTGGCTCAGTGGTTTGGGCTGCTGCCTTCGGCTCGGGTCATGATCTCAGGGTCCTGGGATCGAGCCCCGCATCAGGCTCCCTGCTCCGCAGGAAGCCTGCTTCCCTCTCTCTCTCTCTCTCTTTGCCTACCTCTCTGCCCACTTGTGATCTCTGTCTGTCAAATAAATACATAAAATCTTTAAAAAAAAAAAAGGCAGATAATCTATAGGGGGTGGTGACATTGTCAATAATCTGACTTTACAAATGTGAGACTTTTTAAGTCACACTGTTATTTATTGACATGTAGATCAGCTTAGAAAACAAAGACAAACCTGGCTTGAGGAAGCTGAGTTATATTTATGTAAGTCTGGTCTTCCAGCAACCTCTTGAAAATGAGATTGACTTAGAGGAGAAAATATTTCTTCTTGTCATATAAGAACTCACCATTCTGATTTGTGATGGTGTTGATGATGGTAAGTATGGAGTTCCTTCCATGTTTCAGATATATTACATAGATTACCACATTTAAATACCACCACAATCTATGTTGGAAGTACTGTTATTGTCTCAGGACAGTGAGGTCACAGAAAGTAAACAGCTTGCTCATGGTCACATAGCTACTAAGTGGCTAAATCATAATTTTAGATCAGATTAATCTGACTTGAGAACCTCAAACTCTGAGTAAAAACTCAGTTAATAAACAGTGTTCATTGTAGAATATTTTAAAAGAGAAAAATAAGAAATGATTAAGAAGTGAAACCAATAAGGAAGTGCTTAAAGTATAATAGTATCCATAATATGCACTATTGCATAGCTATAGAACCTGAGCTTTAGGGTAGTAATAAAAATAAGAATATATATGAAGGATCTACATTCTAGGCATAGGAAAATGTGCATGATATATTGATAAGTGAAAAAAGTGGGATGGAAACAAAAGTGTATGGTGTGACTTCAATTAAAAAAATAATTACGTGCTATACTTACTAGGATTGTATGCGAAAAATAACCATATAGTATATACATCAAAAGAATAGGAGTACTTATGACTAAATGATAGGATTATAGGTCATTGATTCATTGATTTCTTTTGTAGTTACCAACCTTAACCTTGCATTCCTTTTTGTAATTAGATAGAATATTTTGTGTATGTGGGTGTCTGTATGCTCAGCCATGTCCGTATCTAGACTGGTATCCGTGTATCTACTCTAGGAACTGACCACTGAAGTGAAATACTGTTGTCTATTCAGCATCTTCCTGTTTCCCTTTCTTAACCGTACTCAGATCTATACATCTCTCAGTTTATCCATTTATCACTGGAGAAGTTAATCCCACCCAAGCTCCATGGGTAAGTTCTGATTGGTCTAAACTTTTCCGAGCAAGTCCCTCTACTTCGCAGAGTGATTGGTGTAGGCGATACAGACCGGAGCTCTAGGGGTGATCGCGCACAGGGTCTGGATCCCAGCTGAGCATAGGGGACTCCATTAAAGCCAGTTAGATGAAAGTAGAGGATTTGTAAGAGTGTCTGCAGGAGAATTTTGCTTATTATTCTCATTTAGTTACTAGAAGAGATATTTTTCTTCTGGAAGGCATGGTGTTTGAATATGAACCTTAGAACTTCTCCAGGCACTTGGTCATGGGTTGACCTGCCTCTGGATGAAGCTGAGCCTGCAGAAGTGAGAGAAAAGTAATGGATGCATACGAGTGTGCACACATGCGTAGATGCACATACACACAGGTCTTAGATGACCCTGTTAAGCCTGTCAATCCAAACAATCCTGAATCTACCTTACCTCTGGACTTTCAGTTATGTGAATAAAATAACATTTCCTGTATCTTTTCAGTACATTTGAATTGGGTTTTCACTCCTTTGAAACAAAAGTGACTCCTGTCTAGTACAGTTAAAAAGTTGGAAGCCCAAAACACAGGCCAAGAGATAAACCTTGCTTTAGATGTTTTTAAAAATGAACCAGCTCTACTATACTGTTAATGCTATCATTTCCAGAATATCCCATTGAAGAAATATCTAAATTAGTTACTTGGATCTTCAATAAGGTAAACAAATAGTCCTAAGCCTGACAAGGCCAGCTTTCATCTTTTCCTTCTCTATAATTTGGAATATTGGAAAGATAGGTCTAGTTGAATAAAGGCAGGGGAGATAGTTCTTAGGCATCTGTGTGTCCGTAAACCACACTTTAATCCCATCTCACTTTATTCCACAACAGTCCTCAACAGCGGTGATTAAACCCGTTTTATAGATATGAAAATACTGGCTCAAAGAAATCATGTAATTTGTTCAAAATCCAAGATTGGACTCGAGTTCCTCCTGGCACTGTGACGTGCTTCCTGGTATCCCACCCTGTTTCGATTAAGAAGGAAAGGTCTAAAGTTTCAGTAGTCTCCAAGAAAGTAATTCTATTCCTTTTGCATTTGTGCATTATCCAGAATCTGACTACTAGAAAGATCTTAAGAATAGCAAGTGGAACTACCTGCATAATTAGACTGAAGCAGGTTTTTTTTTTTTAAAGATTTTATTTATTAATTTGACAGAGAGAGACCCAGCGAGAGAGGGAACACAAGCAAAGAAAGTGGGAGAGGGAGAAGCAGGAAGCCTGATGTGGGGCTCATTCTCAGGACCCTGGGGTCATGACCTGAGCCAAAGGCAGACACTTAATGACTGAGCCACCCAAGTGCTCTATAGACTGAAGTAGTTTTTAATCATGGCATCATTTGACCCACCTTAAATTGTTATGTTTATTGTATTTACAAGTAGCTTGGCTTTTTAAAAAAAATTTAATTTTTTATTTTTTATAACCATATAATATATTTGTATCCCCAGGGGTACAGGTCTGTGAATCACCAGGTTTACACACTTCACAGCACTCACCATAGCACATACCCTCCCCAATGTCCAAAATCCCACCCCCTTCTCCCAACCCCCCTCCCCCCAGCAACCCTCAGTTTGTTTTGTGAGATTAAGAGTAACTTGGCTTTTAAACAGAACATAAACACTTAAAATTAACTCATGTAACCCTATATTATAATTCCTACTCTGACACTTATTAGCTGGCTATTTTAGCCAGGGCACTTGCCCTCACTGTGTTTCCCATTTATGTACCTTGTATAAGTCAAGATAATATTTTACCTTCCTTATTGTGGAAGGTAAAAAAAAAAAATAAAAAATCTGAAAGTACATAGCTAGGTCCCTGACATTTGACAGTTCCTAATGAATGTGTAAGTGAGCTACAAAAATAGTGGAGAATCAAAACTATAATGAGTTTTTAGTGTGTAAAAAATAGAAGCCTCCATATCCTCATCATATGTATTAATCCTACTATTTTAGGTGTTCTTGATCATTATTGCATGAAGTAACTTGAGATTCTGTAGGATACAAAGTTCCATGGAAACTTCCAGTGTTCTAATAACTTCATGGTGTTGCAACAAAAATATGAAACCACTCAGAATGGATGGAAAGTTCTCCTGAAATCTAGTATCTTTTTTTCATTTATGAATTCACTTCCTTTAAACAAAGTGCCAACTGTGTGTCTGGAATGCTATTTCTGTCCCCCTCTATCTATTTGAAGCATGTTATTCTGTAGAAACTTTTTGGATTTTAGTAGCTTTTTCAACTTATAATTTCTTTCTTTGATCTATTTTTTTTGTATCTAAAGTACTTATTTAATCATGTTGTCATGTGTTATTATTTAAATACTGCATATATTTATCCAGTCATTGTTATTGTGCAGAGTACTCTGAGGGGAAGCTGAAGGCGAACGAGGAATAATACTTACTTGTATAGGTATTACTTGTGTCCACTCAGTTTGGAACATGTGGGTCATTCTGTAACCAAAGCAAATGGTAGCCTGAAGAAGCTTGCACACGGGGGAGGCCACACTAAGGGAACCATGGAGGAATGCAGCTGAAGCCATTGCATTATGTCATGTCTGCACCCTGCTTTCCCCCTGGATTTCTGTTCCTGTGAGCTTCATGAATTATTTCCAGATCCTGTAAGGTAACCTCTGTTGGATTTTTCTGTTATTTGTAGCCCACGATATTTTAATTAATATACCTACTCTTTTTTAAAAAATATACCCACTCACATCTCTTGGGTATGACCCTAAGTTTCTGAAGACTAGGGAATGGCTTATGAGTTCCTATGTTAATTGATACAGTGGGGTACCCAGAATATGAACCTAGATATTTCTGATTCCATACACTGGGATGATACATAGCATTAAAAATAATGATTCTTAGTGTTTGGGGGGGTCATGTGTCTTTTACCAACTGATAAAAAGTATTCCCATATCCCTGAGAAATACATACTTTCACATGCAACAGACCAAATGTTTATATGCAATGTTGGGATTTCATAAACCTCTGAAGCCATTCATGCATCCAGGCTACTACTAAGAATCCCATTCTAGGTGATGATTTCTGGATAGAAATTTGCATTTCCCCATTATTCATGCTCTTCTTTGAAACCCATCTAATATGAGATGTGACCTTCCAAACCTGTGTTAAAAGGAGACTTGTTTTTTACTGACTAGTTAATGTCAGTATTATCTACACATACTCCCTCTTATTAACTTGAGACATTCTACTCATTTAGTGCCCATTACTAATGAAATGATTTCTTCAATGAAGGAAGGAAATCTTCAAAATTTCAAATGACCATGCTTTTAAGGTTACCTTATTTTTTCATAAATTCTGATATTAATAGCCATAACAATAACTTTAACAAGATATCAATGAGTATTTGTGTAGCAGGTTTCAGTTTTCTGAGCATTTGTCTCTAATTTATTCCAGTCTCAACAACCTTGTGAGGTAGAAAGAGTGGACATTTTTTGATTTATGACTATTCAGCATCCATTAATTTGAGGAACCGAACTAGCCCCTGTTTTGTACATTCTCAATGGGACTATAAATCAATGTCCACTGCCCTCCTAATAGAGAGCTAGAGGCCCCTGGAGGTTGGTGCATTCTCTCTCCTCCAGACTTTTCCTTCACTGCTTCAAAGAAGCCAAAGGGCTTGTGATCTACACTTAGTCAATCAGACTTCTCCCACAACTTGGCCTGTTGCACTGAGTGACTCACACCAAGGAGAAATGGCTGAAATCCCTCATTCCAGGTGTGGCATTATGAGGAAATGGTAGAATGTTCTTGTTGCTTGGATCCAATTCTGAGTTTTTGTTCTGATTTTTTGCCTTATTTTATTTTATTTTTTTCAGTGTTCCAAAATTCATTGTTTATGCACCACACCCAGCGCTCCACGCAATCCGTGCCCTCCTTAATACCCACCACCAGGCTCACCCAACCCCAAAACCCTTAGTTTGTTTCTCAGACTCCACAGTGTCTCATGATTCTCAGACTCCACAGTGTCTCAGTGTCTCACTTCTCCTCTCCATCTCCCAGTGTCCTTTGTGTTATTCCTTATGCTCCCCAAGTAAGTGAAACCATATGATAATTGACTCTCTCTGCTTGACTTATTTCACTCAGCATAATCTCTTCCAGTCCCATCCATGTTGATACAAAAGTTGGGTATCCATCCTTTCTGATGGAGGCATAATACTCCATAGTATATATGGACCACATCTTTTTTATCCATTCATCTTTTGAAGAGCATCTTGGTTCCTCCCACAGTTTTGTGATTGTGGCCATTGCTGCTATGAATATTGGGGTACATATGGCCTTGCTTTTCACTACATCTGTATCTTTGGGGTAAATACCCTGTAGTTGTTATGATTTTTTTGCCTTATTTTTAAGCCTGGACACTAGCCTATCAATTTACTGTGAGAGATCTTTGACAACATTCCAACAAATTCCCTTTTTGTTTAAGTTAACCAGATTTAGACTGGGTTGTTGCCAGGAAAGAGCTCTCATAGAGAAAACATAGTAGACTTTGAATCTCCATAACACATATGAGAATGTAGAATTGCAATTCAACAGTAAAAAGTGAAGCCAGACCTTTAAGATTCAGAGTGTTTTTCTATTGCTATTGCTATTGCTTTTCTAGATAACTTCTTATTTGTTATATCATTTGGGTGTTCCTGGTGTAAAAACAAGGACTGAACAGAATTCCACCTCAAACATTATTTTAGTTAAAATTAGCTTCAGTGGAATTAACAGAAAAATCCAACCTAACAGTGTTTTCAACAAGTTCACTCCCCCCACCCCTCCATGTGAGCTAGCTCTAGAGAGAAAGACTGGCTTGTGAAAAGTTGTCAAGCAGGGACAGATCTTCCAGCTAAGTTCTCAGATATTCTTAGGATGTGGCTCTTGTTCTCGTGGTCCAAGACAGCCTGCACATCATGTGTATTTCTAGGTGAAGGTGGAGGAGAGAATTGGAAAAGACCATGCAGTACCCTTTTAAAAAG
Organism: Mustela nivalis; assembly: GCF_964662115.1. Classification (NCBI taxonomy): domain Eukaryota; kingdom Metazoa; phylum Chordata; class Mammalia; order Carnivora; family Mustelidae; genus Mustela; species Mustela nivalis. The sequence continues at coordinate 11,800,025 of NC_139021.1, forward strand.
ACTTGCTGGCCGTGCCACTCAGCACCCATGCTTATACACCACTGGCCAGTTGTATTACATCCCTAGCTGCAAGGGAGTCCTAGAAACAATAATTTTTTAGCCGGGCATAAATACATTCAGACACAAATTGAAGGTTTTTAAATTTTAACTTTCATCAATGATTATATTTAAGTGTACAGCCTGATGAGTGTTCTCAAACTAAGTCCACCTATGTAAACAATACCCAGATCATTAAACAGAACATTGTCAGCACTAAAAATAAGAATTCTTTTTATAAAGAGAAAGGAGGGAACAGATACTTGGTGGCAACTGGTAGTCTCTGCCACAAACCCCAAACCACAGTAAACCACAGTAATTTGTTGGATTATTTGACTTGAACAAGTATTACTTCCAACCAAATCACCACCCAACCAGTACTTTCTTCATTGCATCCCCAGTGGCATAGAAAAGATGCTCAGAGAATTTATGTTGATTAATTGATTGAGCAAATGAACATCTCAGACTCCCATTAGCTGAAATACTGAATTAGTTTGTACCTACATTTGAAAAAAGCATTTCATAAAACATTTGATCTTGTATAGGAAGGGAAGGTCAAAAGTTATATCAAATTTGAGCACTTGAATATTTTGTTGTGGTTACTGTTGAGTAATTAGTTCCTAGGTTTCAGGCAGTAAGCATTTTGTACATATTGTATCATTTAATTTGCACAGCACATTAGGTAGTGTTAAAAACTCAAGGCTCAGAGGTATTAACTCTTTGGTCTAAAGTTACCTGATCGATAACATTTTCTTAAAATTTCTGTTCTGTGTCACTTTGCTATGACGAATTTTTAAGTTTCTTCCCTTTGCCTTCTTCCTATACTCTCTCATAATGCTACCTCTCTAGGTCCATTTCTTTTTTCTCTGATCCCCCAATACTCTGTAGATTCTGGGTCTTTAAATATACTCTTTTTAATCTTTTTATACATGCACACGGTATTTCACCAGGCCTCAGCTGAAATTCCACTTAGTCCAAGAATTCTGACCTGTCTCCCCATGTCATTTCCCCTTTGTGATCCCAGCACTGCTCAACTTTTTCTAATTCCAACCTAAAAACAAAACAAAACAAAAACAACTTATAATGTATTATTTGCCCCAGGGGTACAGGTCTGTGAATCATCAGGCTTACTCATTTCACAGCAGTCACCATAGCACATACCCTCCCCAATGTCCATAACCCAACCGCCATCTCCCTATCCTCCCCCCCAGTAACCCTCAGTTTGTTTTGTGAGATTAAGAGTCTCTTATGGATTGTCTTCCTCCCAATCCCATCTTGTTTCATTTTTTTTTCCTTCCCTACCCCTTACAGCCCTCCACCATGCCATGATATCAGACCGATCATATGATAATTGTCTTTCTCTGATTGACTTATTTTGTTTGGCATATTACCCTCTAGTTCCATCCATGTTATTGCAAGTGGCAAGATTTCATTTCTTTTGATGGCTGTAATGCTGCCCTTTCTTGCTCAATAACTCCTCGGCAATGAGCTTGAGAGGAGGGCCCTGTTTTGCCCACTGTGTTCTATTCAAGCATAGAATGGCTACTTGGAAACATTTGTTGGATGATCAAATGCATAAGGAAATGGAGCTATGATTCAAAGCCACTTCTGGGTGATTCTACAGCTTGTGTGCTCAACCCTGCGATAGGTAGCATCAATTTAGAACCTCTTGTCAGGAAGAGAAAGACCTGTCACAGCATATAGGATCCAAGATGGGTTTTATCTTCTTTAAAACAGCATTCATCCACCTGGTTTTGCCATAGAATGTGATTTTACCCCCATTAGGAAACATGTTCTTTCACACCACATCTCTCATTTAACACGAATGGCCATAAACAGTTTCTTTGTGTAACTTTTATCATGATGCTTACTTCTCATTACTTTGCAGTTATGAGGGTCCTGTTTCAAAGCACAGGAGCTCTCCCAGTCATTCTGAGAAGGGTCAGCCCTGATTGGGGGACTGTCATCATCACCAACTGCTCCAGCGCTCCAAACACTGGGGCTCGGCACATGGATGGTGTCCCGTGAAGGGTGCAGCCTGTGCTAGCTCCAGGGGAAAGGATCGCTTGCCCACTGCAGGGTTTTCCATCTTAAGCTTTTTGGATTCTGTGAGCTGTGTAGGCTGGGTGTTGATTTGATGTTAAGGGTAGGTGAACTCAATAAATAAAGGCGATTTTCCACTCTTATTGTTTCATTTCCAGCGCAGCCCTGGCCCAGACATGGCAGAGGCCATTTATTGTGGAAGCAGAGTTGTGACGACGGCGGCCCGAATGGGTGATATACGTGCTTCTGCCTCTGCTTTTATAGGGCAGCTGTTTCTTGGAGGATCAAGCTCAGGTATCGGGAGTGTGAATTATGAGTCTTCATCAACTTGGTCATGCTTTGTGGCCTGGGAAAAGCCAAAGTGTTTCCCTTTTATGATTTGAGAGTGCTCTCTTTGCAGCCTGTGGAGCAATTAGCCAATCTTTGAAATGGATACCCTGCAAACGCGGCATGTCCTTGGGGAGACAACGTGGCAGGTTCCTGCAGGAGGGGAGGCCAGCAGGGGGTAACTGCTAAGCTGTGGCTGAATGGCCTGCAAGCTGATGGAAAGATTGACCAAAAAAAAAAAAAAAGGAAAAAGAAAAAAAGAAGGAAAACTTGTAGACAGGCAGGAACACCAGCAAATCACGCCCGTCCCTCCCCCACGAAATCATGTCGGAGATTCCCCAACAGGTAGACCAAATGTTAGGAAGGTTGATGCTATTTACTTTATTCGGAAAGTTCAGCTGTCTCTGATTATAGCGTTGATTTTGTCAGGCTGAATGTTAGGCTCCTCAGAAGGAGGTGAGTATCTCCTGAAACAGTTGAGAAAGACTGGAAGTCAAACATCCTCCTCATCTGAACGAGACTCTGAACCAAGCTGAAGCGGGAGCTCCCCTTATGATTACACCACCCCCCATATGCTTTTTAAAGTTTGAGATGAAATTCATTTAGCGTAAAAGTTTTTTTTTTTTTTTAAGATTTTTATTTATTTGACACACAGAGAGATCACAAGTAGAGAGGCAGGTGGAGAGAGAGGAGGAAGCAGGCTTCCTGCTGAGCAGAGAGCCCGATGTGGGGCTGGATCCCAGGACCCTGAGATCATGAACTGGGCTGAAGGCAAAGGCTTAACCCACTGAGCCACCCAGGTGCCCCTAAAAGTAACTATTTTAAAGTGAACAATTGAGTGGTATTTAGTCCATTCACCTTGTTGTGCCACCCCCATCTCTATGTAGTCACAAAATATTGTCATCCTTCAAAATAAAACTCTAGAGCCATTAAGAAGTCTTCTCCTCCCCTGAGCCCCTGACTGCCACCCATCTATTTTTTATTTCTTTGGGCTTACTTTTTCTGTATATTTCATGTAAACAAGAGTCACAGGATATGGGGCATTTTGTGTCTGACCTGCCCCTCCCCCCGGTACATATTTGAGGGATATATTCAATCAGAAAGCTTCAGAAAAAGTAAAAAGTTACCTTAGGTCCAGAACTCTGGTTCTAGAAAGCCACAAATTGTCACTTACTTCATGTGGGAACTCAGAAGATGAAAAAAACAAAAACTATTAAAAATGAAGTTTTGCTCTTCTTTTTCAGTACGATTATTTTGACTTAAAACAACATTCTAGGGATGCCTGGGTGGCTCAGTGATTAAGCGTTTGCCTTCAGCTCAGGTCATGATCCCAGAGTCCTGGGATTGCGCCCCCCATCAGGCTCCCTGCAGATGGGAAGCCTGCTTCTCCCTCTCCTACTCCCCTTACTTGTGTTCCCTCTCTCACTGGGTCTCTTTCTGTCAAATAAAGAAAATCTTAAAAAACAAGCAAAACAAAACAAAAACAACAACATTTTATCACGTCCTGATGGCAGATGGACTTCTGGCACACTTGGTGAGGTGGTGGTTCTCGGGGCAGATTGGGGTGCTTGGTGGTATTCAGATGACATCGGGCTAGTCCACAGGAGTCGAGGCAGCTTGGCTCCCTTCTGGGCTGCTCCCAGACGGCTGGGAGCCTGGGTGCCCCTGGATCCCTGGGACCCCTGTGCGTGCGCTCTCAGGGCTTCTCCAAGTGGTCTCCCCAGTGGAGTTCCTGTACTTCTTAGAAATATTCCTTTTCTTCATAAACAGCGCCAGGATCTACCCGGCTTCCAAGCTCCGGACTTCAGTATCATGCATGCTTTCCTCAGCTCTGTCAACCAGCAACTACCCATTCTTTCCAAGCACTTGGAGATTCTTCATTATACTAATGTTTCTCTGATTTTTATAGTTTCAGAGAAACTTATGTCTCCCTGCTACTTTTTAATAAGATCTTATTTATTTCTTTGAGAGAGACTGAGAATGAGAGGGGGGAGGGTCAGAAGGAGAAGCAGACTCCCTCCTGAGCAGGGAGCCAGAAGCTGGATTCGTTTCTGGGATTCCAGGATCATGACCCAAGTCGAAGGCAGTCACTCAACCACTGAGCCACCCAGGCACCCCATCTCTGCAATTTTTTAACATTTCGGGGGTCTATTTCTGGTGGGGACAACAAACAGCCTTTTGGTTAGTTTCTACCTTTAGTCTTGATTCTGTCTCACCCACTTCCAAGGCAGCTTTTGGGGTCCTCTTTAAAAACACACACACACACACACACACACACACACACACACACACACACACACACAGAGTTATTACCTTGTCAAGAATCTTCAGAGGTGGTGCTGCCTTCAGCGTAACTCTGAGCTTGTGTAACCTGAATGGCATTTTACTAGCATCATCCCTCTCCACTCGAAACTCTCCTGTCTTCCCTGTTATTCTGAGCTTCTTTAAGATCCGAGCTGCACCCCATTTTTTCCCCCTCTGTAGGCCTTTGTTTTTACCAATTCTTTTCTTGGAATGGCCCCTTTTCACCTAGATCTTCCCTACGTTTTATCCCAAGACTAAGGTTAGCTGCTCTCTCTGGGAGATCTTCCCTCCACATCCCACCTCTCTAGCACCTACTGTTTGTCCCTTTTCTGAGCTCACATGAACATTCTGGAAGCAGATTTGGGGGGGGGCAGGGTACTTCAGATAGGGAATTCCCTGCGGGAAACTGGTTATGACAGTGTAGACAAAGCCAAAGGAGCAAATAGGAGGAAGGAGAATACCCCCAAAATAGAAGCCTGTAGGCAGCGCCCACTTGGTGCTGTTGGGAGACACTGTCACAGTGGATTCTGGATGCACACAAAGCATCTGGCTTTGCCCTGGTAGTTGAAGTCTGGAGCCCATCCTGACCTCTAAGACTACTGTGGGAACTGTCACAGGCATGGCACCTGCTTCTTTGTGCTCTGCAGCGTGAAGTGGAAGCTGCAGATGTCCACCACCGAGGGGCTCTACTCTGCTGCTGAGGAACTAGTGTGGAGACAAGATGAATGCCAGATCCTTCCCTGCCTCCTGACATGAGGTCTTGTCTGGGGTGCAGGCCCTGCTAGGTGCTAAAGACTCAGCAGCGAATGACGCCCAGCTCCCAAGTGCAAGGAGCAGTGGGGGGATGGGCAAAGCAAACTGGTGTCTGTCACATGGTGGCAAATGCTCCTGGGCCAGGCAGAAGGCAGCAATGCTCACAGGGCAGAAAAGCACAGCATGGAGAAGACAGCCAAGCCGAGGTGGTCATAGGGTAGGAGTGGGGAGAGAAGGCTGCCTCCATCCCAGTCCAAGTTGCTGGCACTGGATGTTGCATGCAGATTTCTGGATGTAGTGGGGGTGTGGTCTGCAGCCCACACTTACCAGCAGAGGCACTTGGAGCTCTTGGATACTGGGGCTGTCCATTGCTTGGGAGAGGCTCCCAGAAGGGTTTCTTCCCATGGCCATATGTCAGGACCTCCTAGGCCCCTGCATCAACACTTGCCCTGACCCTGTGGCCCAGAGGTGACAGAGCCCAATGAACGCTATGTTCCCCCACACCCAGGCCTGAGTGTGCAGAGTCGGCACATTACATTGGGCTCCCTCTGGGTGCCTCCTGGACTCAGATTTTTAATTGCATATTTTGGTCTCTCTCTCTTCCCGGGATGGTACAATGAAGACATGGCTCATTTATTATTGATTCCTCAGTGCCTCATGTTAGGACCTGCCCTACGTATGGATGGATCATGAAATATTGGGGAATATTAATTGACTGGTCCTGAGAGGCCAGAGACCAAAGAGTTACTATTTAAGGCCATATCATTTGTTTGATTCTTTGTCATTTGGATGACATAATGCTCATTTAGGGTTAAAAGACTAAATGTCAAAGAGCTCTTGCTCAGTTGTGCTGGAAGAAAAAGAGTCTGAGTAGGAATAGTTTTGGTCACTGTCTCCATGAGATGATTGTCTCCTTGAAATCTGGCTCAGCACATACATGAAATGATCTTTCCTCTTCTGTGAAAATTTTGTAAGACTTCATCGTTTGACTTAGTCACTTTCTGGACAAGCTTCCTGACCTCGGTTGATGAAATGAGAGGCGAGAACTGAATGCATCAGCCCTAAAGGAAATGGACCCATGAAACCAATCTTGTACCAGAATGCGCTGGCAGTTAAGTCTGTGTGTCTGTATGGTCACTGAAGCAGCCACTGGTCACTGAGTTCCGGTCAGGAGGACCACCTTAAAGGACCGAGACTGGGTTTACTGGTCTTCGACAACAACTGCAAGCATTTGTTGGATTTCTTTTCACGACTTTTGACCCCATGCAGGCTTGGTCATTCCCACATCCATACCAGCACCGCACATAGTGCAGACCACAGCCGTGGCGTTGTCACCACGCCAGGCCATTATTTAGGAATGCGTCTGCTTCTTTTTGAGGATAGGCTTCACTTCTCAAATTCTTCTTTATCCTTCTTGTGCATAGCATGGAACATGGTACCAATGAAGTACTTGAATTGATAACTTTCATAGCGTCGAATAACCTGTTGTCTTCTAAGGGTGAAATTGTGTGTGATTTTTCTTTTTCTAGTACTATCTGGGTCTTGTAGAACTCTGTTGATTATTGTGGGCATTTTTATATGAATTAATAAATTCACCTTGGTCCATAAGCACAGTGGTGTTACTGATAACACTGTCTTCTGGATTATGAGAGTTTAATTGTGCTCCTGTGTCAAAGATGATCTTGGGATCAACTGGCATGGTTCTACCTGTTAGTATTCTGTCTTCTCAAAACCCCATGAGAAAATACTGTTATTACAAGTGATTCTGTACAGAACACCAAATTTATTGTGAAGTTATAGATGTCTCCTATGTCAAGTTCAAGCTGAGGCTGATAAAAAAGGTTAGAGGTGGACTAAGGCCTCTCCAGGGTGGCAGAAGCAATGATCGGAATTTACTGGGCCTTGTCCACTTGACCACAGCCAGGTCTGGAATCTTAGGGCCTCCTTTGCAGGGGACATTGTCTTGGCTCAGTTGCACCTCTTGGTTTTAGTGATCCTATTTTCTTGGAAATGAGAAAGATGTCTTTCAGCTCGGAGTTCCACACTTGAGAGACAAGGAGCCTTCTTCTCCCTATGGGAATCTGAGAATGTCAGTCAGAGAATGTCGTATCATCAGTTTAGGGGAAGGAGAAGATCTTCCCATGTTTTTTTTACTCTGACTCTTTCCCAGAGGATGCACCCAGTTATGTTAGTGAGTCATGAAAAAATCCCTAGAGGTGCCATACTTCCCTGAGTTTTGTGCTTCCATTTAGCAGCTTGTTTTTTTTTCTTTTTCTTTTTTTTCCCCTGGAGAAAATTAAGATGGAGGGTGCTAGGATGATGTCTTAAAAAGAGGAGAGCATTCTGGGAAAAAGTGGCAATAGAAAGATGGGAAAAGACCTAGTCATGCGATCAGGACAGTGTGTAACTATGCGACTTCGGGCAAATCATCTAATCTCTCTGAGCCGGGTTTCTTCAGAAAATTCAGAAAAATAAAACAATTTGATTCTCCTACAGTCTAAGAATGAGAAATAGAAATGCTGTTTACTAAAATATGCATTATTTTTTATTTTTGTATTTATTTTAAATGACAACATTTTCTAAGATAGCTCAGGCAGGAAACTAGTTCATCTAGCTTGCCTTGAGCCGCACTTGCCTTAATGGGCCCACGGATTCTGCCCAGGTAGGGAGAACCTTTCAGGATTCCCAGTTTAGCTCAGCTTCTGGATCCTGATTGTGATAAGTGGTCTCGCCAAAGAGGTATCTGGGGAGGAGTGTCATGGACTGAATGTTTATTGTGTCTCCCCAGAATTCATGTGTTAAAATCCTAACCCTGGAAGAGGTGGCATTAAAGGGTGGATGAAGTCTTACAGTGGAGCCTCTGTGAGCAGATTAGTGCTCTGGTAACAGGGACCTCACAGAGCTCCCTCACCATTTCTGCAGTGTTGGGACATCGTAGAAAGATGGAACTAGGAAGTGGGGACCCTCACCAGACACTAAATGTGCCAGAGTCTGCCAGCACCTGGATCTCAGATTGCCTAGCCTCCAAAACTATAAGAAATACATTTCTGTTGTTTATAAGCTACTTGGCTATAGCAAGCTACGCAGACTGAGATAAGGAGCGAGTCCTCCTTTCTTCTGCCTCCTTCCCCACTCCAGATAGGCAACTACAAAAGTATCCTTGCCATTCTAATGGCTTTTATCATTTTTCTTGTTGTCAGTTTTATACAAGCAATGATTTTAGTTTTATTTCACCAGGAGAACTCTTTAATCTTTGGGGATAGAGACTCTGTATGTATCTCTGTGCCTCAGTTTCTTCATTTGTCAGGTTGGGCCAGTAATTCCTGCCTGTCCTCCTTACCTTGAAAGGAAGTTGTGAGGTCACATCATAAGATCCTTTGAAAACTAAAGTAGTGATTCAGTGTGAATTGTTTCTCTTTTGCCTTCTCTCTTAACATAGCACAGCCCTAGACTGCAATAAGTCATTCATTAGTGTATGATTTAAGTGACTCAAATGTTTAAGATAACCTCAGTTAGATTGGAATGGCCAGTGATTCTCCACTGATAAACAAGGCTGATTGGTTCATTCACTGCAAAGTTTAGAGAAGAAGAGCTGCATAATTGCAAACTTCTTGGCCATGGATGAAACCAATGCTTTCTCTTAATTAAATTAATTCATGCTTCTCCTGGGTTACACAGGCCAATGGGCAACATTTTAGCTACAATAGATGTATAGCAGAGTTTCTCAGCTTGGCATTACTGACTTTTGGGATGTAAAGGCCTTTGCTGTGGGGTCGGTCTTGTGCATTTTGGATGTTTAGCAACATCCCTGTCCTTTACCCCTAGGTATCTGTGGCAGTTTCTCTCTTCAAGGCGTGAAAACGAAAAATGTCTGCAGATGTTGGTAAATCTCCCTTGAGGGACAAAATTGCTCTTGATAGCCATTCTTTACCTAAATATATTTCTTTCGTTAAAAGAATGAGTAAATGAATGAACGGATGAACGAATGAATGAATGAATGGATAAAGGAGTATAAAGAGAGGAAATGAAAACAGTTGACACGGCTGCTATACTTTATCAAACAGTCTCTTATAGGCTGTGTTTTTTTCATTTATAACTTATAAGTTCATATAAATAGAAAAAAGGCATATATGTATGCACCCCTTCACTTCCCCAGAGAAAAATACTTACTTGACATATGATTTCAAGGATCTCAGTACCCCTAATGATAACACTGGGAGTACAGGTTGAGATACCAGAGTAGTATACCATAGTATATCTAGTAGTCGACACTAGACTAGAAAAGCAGCTGTTTTTTGGTTGAGTGAGTCACTCATGTAACAACTATTTATAGATCACCTTCTGGGTACCAAGGTCTGTATTAGGTGCAGTCTAGTGGATATAAATGAATGAATGAATCTCACTACCTATAACATGAGGTAATACAGGACATACTGCTACAATATAATTAAAGACATGTTCCTGTGAGAACACAGATTCACTCCATTTTAGGGTGTAGGTGGTTTTGGAAGGATTCTCTGAGGAACATGAGAAGTATCCCATAATTAATTATTTGTACAAGTTTTTCCAGCTGTAGGTACTTCTTAAACAATCAATCATTTGTTTATGTTATTCCACATTTTTAAAGTGCTCAGCCTTTTCTGCCTAAGCTCAGCTTAGCTGTCTTTGAGGATAGGAATGGGAAGTGACAGGAAGACTGAAAGGCATTGTGGTTGGTATGCTACATGCCATGACAATGAACAGAACAGACACAAATCCTTGTCCTATAGAAGTCACAGTTCATAAAATAAAATTCTAGGCTTTTCCCCTTCACTCTAAGTACATCTTGAGGTAAGTAACTTTATCTCTCTAAACCTCTGTTTCCCCAGGTATAGAATTGGGAGGTAGGATGAGATTATCTCAGTTTGTCAGCATCTGACTTTCTGTAATTCCACATTTCTTATATCCCCTACAACCCTTAAATCACAAGTTTTCAACAAAAGTCAGCTGTTCTTCAATTTGAGGAAATAAAATATATGGAAAACACATCCTGTTATAGAGCTAGATTTCTGAGAAATGGCACTACTTGCTTGGGGAAGACACCTTTGCCTGGTTGAATGTATCCATTGGGAAGTAAGGGAACTTAGAGAAAATGAGAATTAAGGAATGTTAAATGGCAGGTTCTGAAAATCCTTCTTAATGTGAGTGCTGATGCTCACATGTGGGTGCATGACTTGAGTCTTACGAGGTTTATTTCCTGTGTAGGATGTATAACTAAAAGTTCTTTATCCTGTGGATATGAACCCAAGATGTCCCCCTCATATATGATTTATACCAAACCTTTTTTTTTTCTATTCAGCATGTAAATTATTTCTTTCTCTGGTGACAACTTAATTGCCACTGATGGTAATATGATTTATCTGTAATACTTATAAACCATAGTTATAGTTCTTGACCTGGATATCATATAAATTCTCAAGCTATAGCACAGATAGTATCTCATTTGTTCTTCCCAACAATATTATATATGTTGGGTGAGGGTCATTATTCCCATTTTATAGATGGGAAACTAAAATCCAGAGAGATTTATTAATTTACCTGATTTCTCACAGATAAGAAAGTTGTGGAGGCATGGTTCAACTTCATTGTTTCCACAACAGTATTTAAAATTGAACAGGATACCTGGGTGGTTCAGGCAGTTAAGCATCTGCCTTTGGCTCAGGTCATGATCCCAGGGTCATAGGATTGAGACCCGCATTGGGCTCCTTGCTCAGCAGGGAGCCTGCTTCTCCCTCTGCCTGCCATTCCCCCTCCTTGTGTGTACTCTCTCTCTCTGACAAATAAAGAAATAAAATCTTTAAAAAAATAAAAGTGCACAAAGACTCAAATCAAAGACAAGCCACAGAGTGAGAGAAATTTGCAATCCATATGCTAACAAAGGCACTACAGAATATATAAAGAACTACTATGGACCAATAAGTAAAAGACAACAGCAAAACTTGGCAGAAAAGCTTGAATAGGAATTTCATAAAAAGTGTCCCAATGACACTTTATGAGAAGTTGTTCACCTTCATTAGCCCTCAGGGAAATGAAAATTAAGATAATAATACAATGTCACTATACATCTACCAGAATGGTTCAAATGAAAAAAGGACACATTAAAGCATGTTGGACAATGGAAACATTAGTTTGTAGGAACTAGCCAATAGGAACAGTGATAAGAATTAATGGGAACAATGGCTAGTGAACATGTGGAGCAATGGTGACCCTATATACTGTTGGTGGGAGTAAACCTTGTCGCAACCACTTTGGGAACCCAGCAGTATTTGGCACGTTGAGTATTTTTATACCTGCTGACCCAGGAATTCTAATCCTAGGTATCCCAAAGAACACTGTGCATATGTTAACAATCATGTACAAGAATGTTTACAGCAGTCCTATTTATCATCATCCCAGACTGGAATGATCCAAATATTCCACCACAGAGGGACGGATAAACAAATTGTGATGTATTTACACAGTGGGATACTATACAGCAGTGAGTATGAAGAGTAACACTGTTATTAACAACCTTGATTTATCTTATAAACACGGAGTTTAATGAAAGAAGCCCTAAGCAAGAGTCCCCATGGTGTTCTTATTGGTGCCAGAAGTAGGGATAATAGTTCGTTTGGGAAGTGTGTGACCAGACAAGGATGAAGGGGCTTCTGCAGTGCTGATAATATACAGTTTTGTGGTATGGATGCTGATTATGCAAGTTTGATCAGTTTGTGAAAATCCATTAAACTGTATATTTGTGGGTTGTGTACTTTTATTTTTATTTATTTGAGAGGGAGAGAGCAAGAGCACGAGGACAGTGAGGGAGAAGCAGACTTCCCGCTGAGCAGGGAACCTGAGGGGCTGGAACCTAAGATGCTGGGATCATGACCTGACCCAAAGGCAGACACTTAAACTGACTGAGCCACCCAGGCACCTGGAGTTGTGTGCTTTTCTGTATGCTATTATTCAGTTAAATTTAATAAATCCAGCAGATGAACTGGAGTCATTAGGACACAAAGAGTATCTGTCTGCCAAGAAGAGAGATGACTTCATGCAAGATCACCAACACATTTCTTATTTAAGAAAGTATCAGTGAGGAAGAAGAGTGGAAAGGGGATGCACCCGTATGTGAATGGACCACTGGCCATCTGCTCACAGGACGAAAAAAAGCTTCTTGTGGGTTAAGTAAATTGCTGAAGGTCCAACAGGTCGTAAGGGGCTCAGCTGGAATTTCAATCAGTCTTTTTATTCTGTAGCTCATGCTTCTTCAACCATACCATCTCAGCAGGCAGTATTTTACTTCAGCCTCAAAACGGTGAAGAATAGGAAAAACAGAAGGAGGTAAGAGGGTAGATGTCATCAAGAAACTATTTTAAAAATTGGTTTGAAGTCTACCTTTTACCATAATTCTTATGAGAATGTAGGCCTTATTTGTTTTGTTAGCTACTGTTTACCCAAGAAGTCTTTAATAGAAGGAAAGAAAGAGAGAGAGAGGGAGAAAGAACGGAAAAGAAAGAGAGAGAAAGAAGGAAGGGAGGAGAAAGGGAAAGAAAGAGAAAGGAAGGATAGAGAAAAAAAAAAACACGACTTGGGAGGGATGTTACATTTCATAAAACTAACAAAGCTCCTTAAAGTTTTTGATTTTCATATTCTAAGTTAAGAAGCAAATAGGAAACACTAGATATATGTATGCGGACGCATGCATCCCTCTCCCACCACGGGGGACGCACACACACGCGCGCGCACACACACACACACACGCACCCCGCTGCATTGGCCTACAACTTCAGGGATCTCAGTATCCCTAATTACAGCTTACATTGCAGGCTCCACAGAAGCGCTGCTCATTCCAGCCCTGGCATGACTCCTGTTTAAACATACTTCCCAGAAATCTTAGGCAGCTTGCCATGATAAGGAAACAATTGACGTCAGATTTTGAGCAGGGGAATCCGTCCAGGGTGGGGAGGAAGGCGGGGGCGGGTCGTTAAAGGTGGTGAGAGTGAGGCTTTTCATGGACGCTACAGCTGATCACTATTTCCCTGACCCAGTGTCAGGACAAAGAGGTTATTATTCCTGCTTGGCCCACCATTGCCTCAGCAGCTCTGTTCTGAAAGTCAGTGGCTGCCCGAAGTTTCCTTTGGGGATACCGAATGAGTCTGGCGACGACGCTCAAGAATTTTCCTCTCATTCGCTGGCTCTCTTGATGGTTTGCCGTCGTTAAAATATTTCTTTTTCTTAATTATGGATGGTCTTTAATGTTCCCTCTAGTTCACAGACTGTCATTGAAATGACCTCAGAAATTATTTAGTCAAACTTCTTTGCATTGCAGAATTTTGTGTGTGTGTGGCACAAAACCATTCTCCAGCCAATAAATATTTATTCACTGTGGCAGATACTGTTAGTATTCTACCTCGTGTTCAACTACTTTTCCCTTTTCCTTGCCTGTAGAATTTTTTTTTTTTTGAGGGAAGAATTATGTTCACACCCGAGCAATAAATTTTTATTGGTGTAAGTCAATCATGATAATCCTATTCTCACTCTCTCAGCATTCTTGGAAGCCCTTAGTATACCTTCTTTCTGGCCAAGGAGACCTAAGAAAAGGAAATTTCCCTGCAGAATTCTTGAAGAGATTTTGATTTTCTGATGAAAAGAGACAGACACACTGCAATGCCCTTTCTCATTCTGGCCTTTACTGTGAATATGATATTTGCTACCTTGTGACCATGAGGATAATGGCAAGAAAGCTATAGACATTATGGATTTCTTGAACCAACACAACCTATTAACAGTAGATACATTGCTATATAAAGAAAACATAGACACTCTGGTCAGGCCTCCTGTTTCCTGCAAAAAATATACAGTTTAGATATACTATATTCAAGGAGCACATGGGTGGCTCAGTTGGTTAAGCATCTGCTTTTGTCTCAGGTCATGATCCTGGGGTCCTGGGATTGAGCCCCATGTTGGTCTCCCTGCTCAGAGGGGAGCCTGCTTCTCCCTCTCCCTGTGCCTACTCCCCCACTTGTGCTCTCACTCTCTCTCTCTCAAATCAATAAATAAAATCTTAAAGAGAGAGAGAGACAGAGACAGACAGACAGACACTCTATTCTGGCTGGGCACTGTGTTAGGGAAGGCATGTGATAGACATAGAGATGCACTATCCAGATCTCCCTTCAAGGATGACCAGGGGTCCAGCAGTGAGGCTGGGGATCAGCAGACAGCCTCCAGCTGCCAGCTCTTTTAGGATCTATCTTGGCTCTGGAGAACTCCTCTCCAGAGAGTCCCCCTTCCCCGTTCAACCTGAGATCTCACTCTTCCTTGGGAAGTCAGCATTTTGTGACTAGGTGAGGTAGGGGGGTAAGGACAAAACCAAATAATTCTGGAGGAGATTATGCTTAGTGAAATAAGTCAAGCAGAGAGAGTCAATTATCATATGGTTTCACTTATCTGTGGAACATAACAAATAGCATGGAGGACATGGGGAGATGGAGAGAAGAAGGGAGTTGAGGGAAATTGGAAGGGGAGGTGAACCATGAGAGACTATGGACTCTGAAAAACAATCTGAGGGTTTTGAAGGGGCGGGGGGTGGGAGGTCGGGGTACCAGGTGGTGGGTATTATAGAGGGCACGGATTGCATGGAGCACTGGGTGTGGTACAAAAACAATGAATACTGTTATGCTGAAAATAAATAAAAAAAAATAAAAGTAGAAAATGTAAAACAAACAAACAAACAAAACACAACCAAATAATTCTGGGCCAGTGTGGGATCCAGTGGCAGGCAATACTTATTCCAGAACTCCCCATCAGGGTGACTGAGGATTTGTCAAGCTATCGTTGCATTCATGCCCTTGAATGGCAGTAGCAAAGAGAAAGGACCTAATGGGCAGAGTGTAGGGGTGTGAAAATATCATTGGCCAAGTTTAGAATATGTATGGAGATATGGTCAGTAACAAATGGCCTGACAGGCCGGTCCATGATATGTAAAGGAAAAGGTTGGAGGACCAGTTACAGAAGTTTGGGTTAGAGGCATACAGAGGAGTATTTGGGAGTAGGTAGAATAGACCTGTATCACAGAGCAACAGCCACCTGAGAGTGTCTATTATGAGAAAGGCACTAACCAGCCAAACCGATGAAATGACTGGTCTGGTTGTTGTCAGCCAGCCTCTGTCCTCAAGCATCCCAGGGCTATCATGGCAGGCACAAGAGTGAGGTAGCCAAGGTAGTAGAGATTACACATGGACTCTATAGTATGGACTCTTACTGAACAAATCTGATTAGCTGTGACATGGCATGGCACTGGATGGTCTACCCAGCCAGCAGCACAAATGAACCATGAACATCTGATACAGCACCAAGCCTTGAGACCAATAGGCCACTTAGTTGCAAGTTGGCTACAGGCTCCTTCCATTCTGTATGAGTCAATGCTTCTTTCTTACAGGAACAGAAACAATACTTTGGATTTGGAATTGCCTTTACTACCTGTGGGATTTAAGCAGTCACTACAGTCTAGAGGCTTACAGCAGGATCTACCAGTATGGGATTCCCGTATAATAGGGCATCAAACCAGAAGACCCACCTTACAGTAAAAGAGGCATAGGAATGTTTTACCTTGAATTAAGCAACAGTCTACTTTTGTAAAACTATACCTCTCAGACTCGTGGTGCTGCTTTTATGGCAGTGTTTTACCAATGTTGATAATGAATACCAGGTTATACCGTGTTATACCGGTTATACCGTCTTCCCATGCCTTCTAAGGCAGGATTCTGGACAAGGATAGAGATAGAGGATAGAGATAGCTACTCCTGTATTAATAATAGGATGATTATTGTCCTGCTCCAGCCACAGGAAAATTCTCTACCATTCTATGCAATAATGTCCATCAAATTAGCATTAAGAAACATTTGGGGACTTAAGATTAGGACTCAGAAAATTGATTAGATTTATTGATGTAATTTATCAGTCATAAAGAAAGCTTACACATGAGTTTTGTGTGCATTTGTTTTACCATGAATATATTAGTGATGGTGGATGATAATAAAAAAAATAAGCCCAGGGATTTTGGAGACATGACTTAAAATCACACACAGTGATTCTGACATTTTTTTCATACCTGATGTTTTATTTTTTAAATTTATGCAAATTTTGCCTTTTGTTTCACAGTGTATCCATTTCTGTCATACTAGAAAATAATCAATTCATCTCCAGGTCTTCATAATATTAATGTTCTAGAAAGACACCTTTGTCTTCACTTTTCTGCACATAGCAACATATCTCCTCAGTGAACCCTTGGATTCATAGATATTGCTCAGAAATGGAATGATGATGAAAATAAGAGGAATACAGAGGACTGATTCCTGGAGAGCACCTGTTCAAATAGAGGATATAGGCAGAGAAGCCGTGAAGGGAAGCAGGAAGGCGAAGTCTGAGGGACAGAAGGAATGGAAGACTCCTGGAAACTGAGGAAAGACAGTGTCAGTTTAGGACCCAAACCCCTTATGAACTTTGAAAGAACAGTTTCTGTTCTGTGGAAATAAATGAGACAGTGGGTTAAAGAATGAGTGGAAAGGATTTGTAGGTTTGTCTAAAATTACAAACTTCTCAATGAAAGAGTTGACCAGGGATGGACAAAAAGAGATGAGGATGAGAAAGGATGAAGCAAAAGAGATGGGGTGAGACAGAGGGAGCAACAGAGGTGGGGGTGACGAGAGAGGGAGAGAAGCAAAAGAGGGTACTTCTTGACGGTAAAAAAAAAAAAATACAATTTAAGGGACAGATGAAAGAGAAAAATATTGGCAGCCCATAATAAAAAGTTTCAAAATCCATAATATAGAGTTTCAACACATAAATAAAGGAAAGAGACTGGATTGCCCTTTTGATTTCTTAAAAAAGTTGTAGGTAAATTGCTGAGTGCTTTAATATATATTGAGGAGACAGAGGCATTCTGGACATGCTGTTCGCTCTGCAGAACTACACACAGAAGGGGCCAGGTTGGCGCCTTTCGGTACTCTGACTTTCCAGCCCATCAAGACTCAATTACAGTCTTAACAACTAACTAGTATCATCAGGTACTGATTATTACACCAGACTCCAAGTCATCAATGCAATAAAGCATCTAGAACTACAATGGGAACTAAAGAGTTTTTGTCATTACATTTCTCCTCTGTGGGAAATTCTCAAGGCAAGTAAAGTCAACATCAGTAGCTTGCTTACTGAACAAAGGGAGTAGACTCAAAGCATCTTCTCAAGGCTGTTTTGGGAACCTGTATAGAAATGTGGAAAGCGGGGCACCTGGGTGGCTCAGTGGGTTAAAACCTCTGCCTTTGGCTTGGGTCATGATCTCAGGGTCCTGGGATTAAGCCCCACATCAGGCTCTCTGCTCAGTGGGGAGCCTGCTTCCTCCTCTCTCTCTCTGGAAAGAACCCAGATTTGGGGGAGGGGAGGATAGATCAGGATTTGATTCTCTGTTTCGGCAGTCATTAGAGCAATTGTCTTATTCTCTCTGGACCTCAGTGTTTTATCCCGTTACAAAGGAGGTAATGGTTTTAAGGATATTTGTGGGGTATTAAGTAGGATTTCCTGGCACTCCAAATGTGGGAGTCCCCATCTCTGGGACATCAAAAGCCTGGAACCGGGCAATCAGAGCTCCTGCTTCTTCCTATATTGGCTGTTGACCCTGAGCCAATTTCCATCTCTGTGCAAACTGCATGGACCTCTTAACATCTCTTCCCTCAGAATGTCTAGTTTCAGTTCAATATATGAACTAACAACTATCCTTGGTCACATTTGAGATTGGAGGATGTGCACAGCTACTCTGAATTTGGGTGATTTCCAAGTTTCCTCAGGAACACATTTGCATGTGATGTCTTAGGAAGGGCTACTTCTGTAAAGAACTCGCTATTACTCATAGATTGGTTTTGGTCTCTGCCAGATGCTTTTACCTTTTTCCAAATTTTGAGGGACTCACAATTTATTCAAAAAATTGTTTATTTTTTCAAAAAATTCTTTTAGAAAATATATATTATGCCCAGCTTATGTGAAGGGGTGGGGATACACATATTAAAAAAATCTAGTTTCTGGTGATGAGGTGTCAGGAATATAGACATGTCTTTAAAATAAAAATGTGATCAGTATTAAAACAGGATTATAAATAACATTTTTGTGTCATTCTCTCTGAATTGCAGTATCTCCTTGAGATACTGTTGGGCGGGGAGAGCCCAATTTCTTATTACCATGTCTCTAGGAGGAGACTTCCACTCCTAGGAATTGGAATGGGACCGTTTTTTACTCTGTGAGCCACTGTCCTCCCCAAAGAAACACCTGTCCTGAACGTGGAGTTAGTACAAGAATAGGTTTCTTTTCTCTTCTTCCTCCTTGTTGAGCAGGCTTACAATTGCCCTGTTCCTTATAGGAAGAAAAATTTAGGTTGATAGAGGCTGTGGTGGTGGAATAGTTGGAAACCTTATTCTGACAAAAGGGTAAAGCACTTTCTCTAATTCAGCTTCCACAACAATAAATCCTTGTTTTGTATTCACTGATCTGATCCTCTTGTTGATTATTATTTTCTGCAGTTATTGCATGCATTATTCTCTCTGTGTTAAGTAGTTTGTGTTTGTTTTTCATGTTATTCAAATATCCTACATCCTTGCTGATTTGGGGTCTACTTATTAGAACTTGAATGAAGTATGCATTCATTTTTTCCAAATAACTGTGACTATGTCTATTTCTCCTCTTAGTTCTCTTAATACTTTCTGTATGTATTTTGAAGTTATGTTACTAGGTGGATGCAAATTTGGAATTGGTACATTTTCTTATTGGTTGATTTTTTTTAATAAAAAACTGTCCCTTTTATCATAGTACTGTTTCTTGCTTTAAAATTACTATGTTGGATATTTGTATATATCCAACTTACTCTATTAGTGTTCACATTGCATAAATCTTCCTCCTTCACTTTCAAACTTTTACATCCTTGTATTCAGGGTATATCTCTTTTAAGAAGTATATGGCTGGTTTACTTTTAATCTCTGCTGTTAACCTTTGTTCTTTTAATAGAAATATTTAGTCTATTTACATTTAAAGTAATTACTCATACATTTTTATTTATATATACTATCTCACTCTTTCTATTTTACTCACTTTTTTTTGCCTTACTTTGGAGAATGTTTTTATTAGTTATTTTTATTACTATTTAGTATATTATTTGCCCCAGGGGTACAGGTCTGTGAATTGTTAGACTTACACACTTCACAGCACTCACCATATCACATATCCTCCCCAATGTCCATAACCCAACCTCCCTTTCCACACCCCCTCCCCCCATCAAAAGAAATGAAATCTTGCCTTTTGCAACAACGTGGATGGAACTAGAGGGTATTATACTGAGCGAAATAACTCAATAGATAGATAGATATGGGATATAGATATAGATATCCAATGGATATATTGAGTTATTTCACTCATTATATCGACTGGATATCTATCATCTATATATCTATCATCACATCTTCTTTACCCATTCCTCTGTTGATGGATATCTAGGTTCTTTCCATGGCTTGGCTATTGTGGACATTGCTGTTATAAACATTTGGGTGCATGTGTCCCTTTGGATCACTACCTTTGTATCTTTAGGGTAAATACCCAGCTGTCCAGTTGCTGGGTCATAGGGTAGCACTATTTTCAACTTTTTGAGGAGCCTCCATGCTATTTTCCAGAGTGGCATAGGGTAGCACTATTTTCAACTTTTTGAGGAGCCTCCATGCTATTTTCCAGAGTGGCTGCACCAGCTTGCATTCCCACCAGCAGTGTAGGAGGGTTCCCCTTTCTCCACATTCTCTCCACCATCTGTCATTCCTTGACGTTAATTTTAGCCATTCTGACTGGTGTGAGATGGTATCTCATTGTGATTTTGATTTGAGTTTCCCTGATGGCAGGTGATGTTGAGTGCTGTTGTTGAGTGCAATAGTCTGTTGGCCATTTGGATGTCTTCTTTGCAGAAATGTCTGTTCCTGTCCTCTGCCCATTTCTTGATTGGATTATTTGTTCTTTGGGTGTTGAATTTGATAAGTTCTTTATAGATTTGAGATTCTAGCCCTTTATCTGATAGGTCCTTTGCGAATATCTTCTCCCATTCTGTCAATTGTCTTTTGGTTTTGTTGACTGTTACCTTTACTGTGCAAAAGCTTTTAATCTTGATTAACTCCCAATGTTCATTTTTGCCCTTGCTTCCCTTGCCTTTGATGATGTTTCTAGGAAGAAGTTGCTCTGTGGCTGAGGTCGACTGTGTTCTCCTCAAGGATTTGGATGGATTCCTGTCTCGCATTGAGTTCTTTCATCCGTTCTGAGTCTACTTTTGAGATGTGGTGTAAGGAAATGATCCAGTTTGATTCTTCTGCACGTGGCTATCCAATTTTCCTAACACCATTTTTTGAAGAGCCTGTCTTTTTCCCATTGGACATTCTTTCCTGCTTTGTCAAAGATTTGTTGACCATAGAGTTAAGGGTTCATTTCTGGGCTCCCTATTCTGTTGCATTGAACTACATGTCTGTTTTTGTGCCAGTACCACACTGTCTTGATGATGACAGCTTTGTAATAGAGCTTGAAGTCTGGAATTGTGATGCCACCAACTTTGACTTTCTTTTTCAACATTCCTCTCACTATTCAGGGTCTTTTCTTGTTCCATGTAAATTTTAGGATTATTTGTTCCATTTCTTTGAAAAAAATTGATGGTACTTTGATAGGGATTGCATTAAATCTGTATCTTACTTTAGGTAGCATAGACATTTTCACAATATTTTTTCTTCCAGTCCATGATCCTGGAACATTTTTTCATTTCTTTGTGTTTTCCTCAGATTTCTTTCATGAGCACTCTATAGTTTTCTGAGTACAGATTCTTTGCTTCTTTGGTTAAGTTTCTTCCTAGGTATCTTATGGCTTTGGGTGCAATTGTAAATGAGATCAACTCCTTAATTTCTCTTTCTTCTGTCTTGCTCTTGGTGTATAGAACTGCAACTGATTTCTGTGCATTGATTTTATATCCTGACACTTTACTGAATTCCTATATGAGTTTTAGCAGTTTTGGAGTGGAGTCTTTGGGGTTTTCCACATAAAGCTTCATATCATCTGCAAAGAACGAGAGTTTGATTTCTTCTTTGCTGATTCGAATGCCTTTTATTTCTTTTTGTTGTGTGCTAGTACTATGCTGAATAACAATGGTGATAGTGGACATCCCTACCATGTTCCTGCCCTTATTTTTGCATTTGTGTTCATCAAAGATATTGGTCTGTACTTTTCCTTTTGATGGGATCTTTGTCTGGTTTTGGGATCAAGGTAATGCTGGCCTCATAAAATGAGTTTGGACTTTTTCCTTCCACTTCTATTTTATTGCAACAGTTTCAGGAGAATAGGTATTAATTCTTCTTTAAATATTTGGTTGAGTTCCCCTGGGAAACCATCTGGCCCTGGGCTCTTGTTTGTTGGGACGTTTTTGATGACTGCTTCGATCTCTTTACTGGTTATGCATCTGTTCAGCTTTTCTATTTCTTCCTGGTTCAGTTTTGGTCATTTATGTGTCTCTAGGAATGCATCCATTTCTTCCAGATTGTCAAATTTGCTGGTGTATAGTTGCTCATAATATGTTTTTATAATTGTTTGTACTTCTTTGGTGTTGGTTGTGATCTCTCCTCTTTCATTCATGATTTTATTAATTTGGGTCCTTTCTCTTTTCTTTTTGATAAATCTGGGAAGGGGTTTATCAGTCTTATTAATTCTTTCAAAGAACCAGCTCCTAGTTTCGTTTATGTGTTCTACTGTTCTTTTGGTTTCTATTTCATTGATTTCTGCTCTGATCTTTATTATTTCTCTTCTCCTGCTGGCTTTAGGTTTCCTTTGCTGTTCTTTCTCCAGCTCCTTTAGGTATATGTTTAGGTTGTGTACTTGAGACCTTTCTGTTTCTTTGGAAAGGCTTGTATTGGTATATACTTTCCTCTCAGGACCACCTTTGCTATGTCCCAAGGATTTTGAACAGTTGTGTTTTCATTTTCATTTGTGTCCACGAATCTTTCAATTCTTCTTTAATTTCCTGGTTGACCCATTTGTTCTTTAGTAGGATGCTCTTTAGCCTCCATATATTTGGGTTCTTTCCAACTTTCCTCTTGTTGTTGAGTTCTAGCTTCAGAGCATTGTGGTCTGAAAATATGCAGGGAATGATCCCAGTCTTTTGGTACTAGTTGAGACATGATTTGTGACTCAGGATGTGATCTATTCTGGAGAATGTTCCAAGTACACTAGAGAAGAATGTGTACTCTGTTGCTTTGGGATGGAATGTTCTGAATATATCTGTGAGGTCCATCTGGTCCAGTGTCATTTAAGGCCTTTATTTCCTTGTTGATCTTTTGCTTGGACGATCTTTCCATATCAGTGAGGGGGTGTTAAAGTCCCATACTATTATTATATTATTGTCAATGTGTTTCTTTGATTTTGTTATTAATTGGTTTGTGGCTGCTTCCATGTTAGGGGCATAGATATTTACAATTGTTAGATCTTCTTTTTGGACAGACCCTTCCTCATCTCTTAGTATAGTCTTTGGCTTAAAATCGAATTTATCTGATATAAGGATTGGCACCCCAGCTTTCTTTGGATGTCCATTAACATGGTAAATTGTTTGCCACCCCCTCACTTTAAGTCTGGAGATGTCTTTGGGTCTAAAATGAGTTTCTTGCAGATAGCATATAGATGGGTCCTGTCTCTTTTATCCATTCTGATACCCTGTGTCTTTTGATTGGGGCATTTAGCCCATTGACATTCAGGGTAATTATTGGAAGATATGAATTTAGTGTCATTGTATTGCCTGTAAGGTGACTGTTACTGTATATTGTCTCTGTTCCTTCCTGGTCTGTTACTTTTAGGCTTTCTCTTTGCTTAGAGCACCACTTTCAATCTTTCCTGAAGGGCTGGTTTGGTGTTTGCAAATTCTTTTCATTTTTGTTTTTCCTGGAGTTTTATTTATTTATTTATTTATTTATTTATTATTTTTTATTTTTTATGGACATATATTTTTATCCCCAGGGGTACCGGTCTGTGAATTGCCAGGTTTACACACTTCACAGCACTCACCATAGCACATACCCTCCCCAATGTCCATAACCCCACCACCCTCTCCCTACCCACCTTCCCCTGGTCACCCACAGTTTGTTTTGTGAGATTAAGAGTTTCTTATGGTTTGTCTCCCTCCCAATCCTATCTTGTTTCATTTATTCTTTTCCTACCCGCCAACCCCCCAACGTTGCATCTCCACTTCCTCGTATCAGGGAGATCATATGATAGTTGTCTTTCTCCAAGTGACTTATTTCGCTACGCATAATACCTTCTAGTTCCATCCATGTTGTCACAAATGGCAAGATTTCATTTCTTTTGATGGCTGCATAGTATTCCATTGTATATATATACCACGTTTTCTTTATCCGTAGGTTCTTTCCATAGTTTAGCTATTGTGAACATTGCTGCTATAAACATTCGGGTGCACATGCCCCTTCAGATCACTACATTTGTATCTTTAGGGTAAACACCTAGTAGTGCAATTGCTGGGTTATAAGGTAGCTCTATTTTCAACTTTTTGAGTAACGTCCATGCTGTTTCCCAGAGTGGTTGCACCAGCTTGCATTCCCACCAACAGTGTAGGAGTGTTCCCCTTTCTCTGCATCTTCACCTCTTACTTCCACTATAATCCTTTTATATCCCATACTTTTTTTTTGTTTTTTTCCTCCTACCTTTATCTAGATTTACAATATGCCAATAAGAGTCTTTGAAGAATATACATAATGAATGTTAAAAACACAGCCTATGAGTTTAGACTCTTTGAATAATTGTTATTTCGTTTTCTCTAGCTTTCTCTTTTTTTCACCAAATATTGAGTAATAAAGAAATATATTTACCTATTATCTGTACAGTAACAAATGTTGTTACTTTTATAGCAGAATTTTTCATACTTTTTAAAGTGGAGTTAAAATTATTACCTTCAAATATGTCCTTAAAGTCTGTTTAGTGACTTAATTATCTGAATTATAATTAAATATTAAAATTATTTTGTCTTTAAAATAATCTGTCCTCTTCCACACTAATTTTTAAAAAGCCCTTTTTTTTGAGGAGTAACTTTTTTTAATTTTATTTTTTCAATGTTACAAAATTCATTGTTTATGTCCCACACCCAGTGCTCCATGCAGTACATGCCTTCCTTAATACCCACCATCAGGCTCACCCAAACCCCTACCTACCTCCCCCCAAAACCCTCAGTTTGTTTCTCAGAGTCCACAGTCTCTCATGCTTTGTCTTCCCCTCTGATTTCCCCCAATGCACTTTTCCTTTCCTTTTCCTAATGTCCTCCATGTAATTCCTTATGCTCCACAAGTAAGTGAAACCACATGATAATTGACTCTCTCTGCTTGACTTATTTCACTCAGTTATAATCTCCTCCAGTCCTGTCCATGTTGATAAAAAAAAGTTGGGTATTCATCTTTTCCGATGGCTGAGTCATATTCCATTGTATATATAGACCATATCTTCTTTATCCATTTGTCTGTTGAAGGGCATCTTGGCTCTTTCCATAGTTTGGTGATTATGGACATTGCTGCTATGGACATTGGGGTGCATGTGGCCCTTGTTTTCACTACATCTGTACCTTTGGGGTAAATAGCTAGCAGTGCAATTGCAGGGTCATAGGGTAGCTCTATTTTTAATTTTTTGAGGGATCACCACACTGTTTTCCAATGTGGCTGCACCAACTTGCATTCCTACCAATGCAAATGACACTACAGATAAATGGCTTATATCCAAGATCTATAAAGATCTCCTTGAACTCAACACCCAAAAAGCAGACAATCATGTCAGAAAATGGAGAGAAGACATGAACAGACATTTCTCCACTGAAGACATACAAATGGCTAGCAGACACATGAAAAAAATGTTCACTATCATTAGCCATCAGGGAAATTCAAATCAAAACCACACCGAAATACCACCTTACACCAGTTAGTATTAACAAGACAGGAAATACTTCATAATCTTTTTACAGTGTCTTTGGAGTAAAATGCTATGGTTTCTATACAATATTGCATTAAAATCAGGTCTGAAATATTTTAAAGATCCACTAAAGTAATCACAAAATGTTTTACTTTAGACATCCTTAGGATAGATAGAACTTGCTTTTTTAAAGACTAGTCCCTAAATAATATCCACTTGTTTCAGCCTTTTTCCTTCTTCAGGTTGGATGGTAAACCATGGAAATTCACTGAAGGCTGCTACCCAGGAGATTCAAAAGGGAATTGCTAAAAAGGAGAACTATCCAAACATTGTCCTTTCTCTTTGCAGCCTAAGCAGGCTTTCATAGGCAAAGTAATAATAGGTGAACACTCCAAGAAGAATATTGTCTGGACTCAGGAGCTGTGGCCCTGGCTCAGTGTCCAATGACCCAAGGTTTATGGGGTTCAGGTCCAGAGAAATGGATTTCTGCCACTGAAGACTCATTAGGGCTGATGCTGTCATGGTGCTAGAAGGGAAACCTTATGTTCATCTCAGATCTGCCAGCTGTCCAGCTGCCATACCCACTGGCAATGGCAAAAATTCTCTGAACTTGGAATAGAGAAAACATAGTGAGAGCCAGCCTAGTCCATGAGCCCAATCATGGGAATGCTAATAATAGCAGACCTTTCTTGAGCACCTACCAAGAGCTGGTACTGCTGAGAGCAGTCTGCATGTATTAGCCCATTTACTCCTCACAACTGTAATGAAGCTGGTGCTGTGATGATGACTGTTTTGCATGTAAGAAATGAGGCCCAGACAGCTGAAGTAGTTTGCCTATGACTGCTCAGCCAGAAAATGGTAGAGGTGGGTTTTGCACTCAGGTCTGTCTAATGCTGGTTGCCAGGATCCCATCACTAGGCTTTCCCATCTCTCAAATCCAGTCTCTCAGCAGGGCACTCTGGTCCTCCAGGATGGGACTCAGAGCCTCCTGCCCTCTCTCCCACCAGGGTCTCCCCTCCCTAATCACCCCACACCTCTTTTTTCTGGCCCTACAAGTTCAGGCTGCACTCCTTGAGCACATCTTACACTTCCAAGATTCTTTCCTTTTGCTCATTACCTGTGCTTTAAAGGTACTTCCCTTCTTTCCTGCCACACCAACTCTGTCATCCATCAGTTCCCTGTGCAAATGTCACTTCTTATATGGATCTTCTCCTTGCTTCCCCTTCTTAACTCTTGGCCTCCTTAAATCTGTTCCCTCAACATCAAGTTCATGTTTTAGCACAGCGGTCAGCACACTATGGTCTGTAGGCCAAATCTAGCTCACTGCCTGGTTTCATATAGTCCACAATCTAAGAATACCTTTTATATTTTTAAATATTTGGAGGGAAAACATCAAACAAGTAGCATTTTGTGAGTCATGAAAATTATTTGGAGTACAAATTTCAACAGATATAAGTAAAGTTTTATTGGTAAATAGGCATATTCATTTGTAGATGTATTGTCTAGGGCTGCCTTGGCACTACCACAGCAGAGTTGAGTAATTGCAATAACGACATAGAGCCCAGTGTCTAAATTAGTTGCCTCTTCACATAGAAACAATTGGGTTAAAGTGGTGTTTCAAAATAATGGGCACCCACGTGTTTCTGATATTTATATCACTGTGTCCAGCTTGGGGCCTTGTTCTAAGGAGACAATAATTTAATGAGCCTATGAATGAAAATTAAGTGAGTGTTAAGACAATACACCAAGAACATGGACTCTGTATCATTTCTGTCACTGCTATCTCAAAGTTGGATAATTTGATCAACATTTTTCACAAAGGGATAGCACAGTAATTCACAGCTGGCAGCAAAAACTTGTTATCATTTATAGACTGGAAGGGTATAGAGGTGGGAGCAGCTTCAGGATTCAAGAAAAAGAAAATCACGTAGACTTAGTCACTTTGGGAATACTGGTAGCTGTCTATAGAGATGCCTGGCCAGCTGATAGGAATCTCTCTCAAGGAAGAAGCCAAGAAAATAGATGCCCTGGCCTCCTCCTGCCCCTTATGCCCATCTCTGGTCCATCTCTCCGTTAGCAGAGCTCACCCAGGCACTGGAGCCTGTCAGTGTTGGGCATGAAGGCCAGCTCCTGGAAAGCACCGAGGATGAAGACAGCAGCGTGGAGCAGTGAGGAGAAGATGTCCTATATACAAACCAAGTGGCAAGTTACCTCTTCAGGCATCAATCTCATCACCTGCAACATGGTCAAGTGGGATAATAAGGTTTATAATGATACTAACAAGCAACAACCAGACTAATAGTTGTTGTTGAGACCTTATTGTGAACGCTACATTTACTTTGTCAAACCACCTTCAGAATAAATACCATCCCCCTTACACAAGCAAGAGACTGGAGACTCAGGAAGCTATTGCAGGATACTCACACAGCCGATCAATTGCCCCCATGGGAAACTACATTCTTCCTGAAGTCCCTCCCTCATTTTTGCTTACAGTTCTGATCGCACTGGCTGTGGCAGTAGCCTGCTCCTGATATCTTTCAAGTTAAACAACACTAACTAGTCATCCTTGGGTTACCCATCAGCTCTTCTGGATTCACGAAATTCATACAACCTCTTTCTTCTCGTATCTGCTTTCCTATAGATGCCAGTTTCAAAGTCTCCTCTCTGTTTCTCCTGAAAGCAGAAATGCCAAGGAAACATGGTCCCCCATCCCCTACCCTCTTTCTTGTTACTATCATAAAACTTGGGCAGGAGTCCTAGTAACAGAGACGTCATCAATAAAATTAGTCTTATGACGACCAGTTTTCCAAGAAACACGTTGAAGGCTGAACATTATAGGTCTGAACCCTGGTATGTTTATTTATTTATTCTGAGCAATTTGCTCAACACTAGAACCCTTGTACATCATAGCATAGATGTGATTTCTTAATTATTCATGCCATTAATAATTGACACCATTAATAACACCGTAATTCCATTAATAATTGAGTATATAAAATGGAATTCTCTGGAATTAATTTATTATCATTAATTTTTTGTGCCAGCTTACCAGAGCTCATTAGAATGTTGGTCAGGATCTGTGCATCAAATTATTTAACTAGTCATCTTCAGGCTTAAAAGGCCAAGGAATTGTGGAATTCACTGCAACCACTTCCTTTCCTTACCATGAACGGTCCCTTTTTTGTCTTTTAGCCCTCCAGGAAAGGGGCAAAGCTTCTTGGGAACACCTCCACAGAATTCAGCTTCTGTTTCTGCTGGCTTATAAAATAGGCCTAACAAAAAAGAGGAGGGAAGCAGGCTGCCTGTGGGACTATAAAACCTTGTAGCAACCTTCTCTTCGGGGCTACCAGCCATGCCAAGTCAGACCCAGGACTCAGCCCTCTCCTGGCTTAGACCCCAAGGACTGTGACTGCTCCCATTCCCTTATTAAAACTTTGGCAACCTATTTGCTGCTCCATGATCTCTCTTCCTTAAATTTACTAAAGGAAAATATTCCTGTCTTCCCTTCTCATCTTGATGCTAATCCTGAAGACGAAGCATTTGACCCTTTTAAGAGTTTCAGAGCCTACGTAGATCATGAGTAATTCTTTGATTTAACAGAGCTGCTGTCCTCATGTGGGGCACTGCAATTCATTGAACCTAATGTATCTGCAAAATGGTGTAATACGTACAGTGAAGGTAAGAGGGTAGCCAAGGAGAAACACTGCCCCAGATGCCCATTCTAGAAAGCTGAAGGGGAGGGTCAGCAGAAATCTGCAGTTGTCAGCATCTTTGGTGAAGAGAGCTGTCTGGTCTGAGGGTACGGCCTTACCAGGTAGGATGACCAACTCTTTCTGTTTGCCTGGAACTTACTTGGCACTAAGAGTCCCACAGCCCAGGATTGGTCCCTGGGCTGAAGTGCGACTCCATAGGCATGTTTTTAAAAACAGGCACATTGGCCCTAAGCATCTGACAAAGCCAGTCCTTTGTGAAGTTTTGGGTGCATTATCTGGAACAATGGACCACAGTGATTATGCTCTTCCTCCCCTCCTCCACATCAGCTGAGCTGAATACAGCTGCCCACAAAGCCCACTGGGATCTTCTGACAAGAAAATTAATGTGATATATTCCTCCCATGAACTCCCATAACACTCCATAACTTTCTAATGGTGCTCTCCACATTTCATTTTTTATTATAGCTATTGCAAAGCTTGTCTTCCACTTTCCTGAACTGTGAGCCTCAGACCCCATGCCGGTGACTGCCATGTTTGTGAATGAAGAAATGAAGAAATGTATTGCATGTTGCAACCTACACACCCATTTCTTGGATGCCCATTGACGCTTGAGAGCCCCCAGCGGGAGGGGCTAAATGTATGTGAAAACCTGTGACACCAAAAACATACATTCTTTTCCTGTTTCCACCCAAATCCCAAGACCTATTTTGCTTAACTCTGAGCTTGGTTTGTGCAGGAATAAATCTGTTAAATAATAGATACAAAATCACTTTAGGAATTATTTATGTGTGAGGTTAAACCTAGAAATATGTCTGTGTCTCTGTTTAAACATAGCCTAATCCAGTCCTTGAAACAGGGCAAATGTATCAAAATTGCTCTTCTAAGTTGTACTGAAGTTTTCTGATAAAAAGAAATAAACTACCATTATCTAGGAGCAGATACTTATTACTAATCTTCTCTTAGTGGATTGAATGGTTCAGTTAGGACCTTTGAAAATCTTATCTGTGCATACTAGAGCCTTTTCCCCCTGTCTCCCTGGAGGTATATATAAATAGATACAATCATGTGCTCCAGAATGCCAATTGTAGCTGTTTTTCCATCTCTCTGACCTTGTGGAACCCTGCTCCTGGATTTAGCCAACCTGATTAACCAGAGGGGAGAAATTCATAGTTTCACCTGGATGCTTTGATGAAGGATACCGAACCCCATGATAGAAATCTTTTCCCTGATGAAACTTATCAACTATTAATTAGTTTCCTCAACTGACCAGGGATCCATCTGCATCAGATGATATTAAATGCTAGGGAAAGGAAACATCTGGGTCTCAGAGGCCATTGCATTTGACACTCTTTGCCTTCCTGCCACTGAGGTTTGAGATTGGGGTACCGCTCTAAACTAAATTTAAAACTCAGCTCCAGCTGAAAATGTTAGGTCTTCTATTAGCAGGTATCATCACCTGACATACTAAACATTGATTACTAAACATTAATTCATTTATCTATTTATTGTCTATCTTCCTGTATTTGGTTAGGGATTTTGTAAAGAGTGCCTAGCACAGCAAATTTTCATTTGTTGAATGAATGAATAATAAATTTCTGAATTTTCAAACTTGTGAAAATCTCAAGTGAATGGATCCTTAAAGCCATCTAGTCTAACTTGTGTTCTGCGCGTCTGTGAACAGTCATCATCCTGAACATAATCCACTCCAGGAAAAGGGACTCATTACCTTCTAGGAGAGGCAAATCTGCCAACTGGCTTTAATCATGGCATAGAATAAGTTCACTCCCAGGAAACTGTTTCCATAAAGCCACACCTATTTTTGTACTTGTTAAAATGGGATGAGTACACAGCTGCTCCAGAGTTAGTAATTAATACTTTTCATAATGTCAAATGCATTTTTTACATTTATTGAATCCTTCCTATGTTCATTGCTCAAATAATGAATACTTGCAGAATGCTTAGCTCATAAAATAACAGAACAAATCTATCTAATCCTAAATTTATTAGCACCTATTGAGGAAGGAAGGCATTATCACCCTGGAGCTAGAACTCCAGAGACATGTTCAAAACAGTAAACAGTGAAGTTAAGCCAAGTTAACTGGAAACAAATTGCACATTACACTGTAACATTATACCACTACAAAACAAAACAAACAAACAAAAAAACAAGTGCCCTCCTTAATGCGCACCCCCCACCCACCTCCCTCTGTCACCCCTCAGTTTGTTCTCTATTGTTAAGAGTCTCTTATGGTTTGCTTCCATCTCTCTCTCTTTTTCCCCATTTGTTCATCTGTTTTGTTTCCTAAATTCCACATATGAGTAAAATCATAGTCTTTGTCTTTCTCTGACTTATTCCCTTGGCATAATACACTCTATCTTCATCCATGTCATTGCAAAAGGCAGGATTTTATTCTTTTTGGTGGCTGAGTAATATTCCATTGTGTGTGTGTGTGTGTGTGTGTGTGTGTGTATTACATCATCTTTATCCATTCATCAGTTGATGGACACCTTGGTGTAACAAGAGATGGACACTTACATACACATAGGGGGATCTTATGATAGACTCAGGAGAGCTCCTCAAGGACAAGTCATCCATACATACTGTGCTGCCTCTAGAGGGCACAATGACCACATACTATCAAAGCCTGTTTCAACTCTGGGGAGCCTGAGGAAGACTAGTGAGGGAGAAGAGAGGGAAAGAAAGGAGAGACAAGAAGGTAACCAGGTATCTCTTCCTCACTGCAATCTCCCAGGCATGAAGCAGAACCTAAGCTGGTGTAGAAGGGAAATCTTCAACGGCGTTAGTGGGTGGTGATATATACTAGACTGGATACTTTAGTTGCTGAAATGAGGCTGTTTTCAGGCCTCAAGTTGGCCAGAGAACATCTGTCAAAATCTGGGGTGACCTGGAAAAGTTGAAAGTTGGCCTCTCAAAGCCCACTGCACAGGTTTAAAGGGACAGATAAAAGGGAGAAGAAAGCTGCTCTCTGTTTATATACT
Source organism: Mustela nivalis (assembly GCF_964662115.1). Lineage (NCBI taxonomy): Eukaryota > Metazoa > Chordata > Mammalia > Carnivora > Mustelidae > Mustela > Mustela nivalis. The sequence goes on from NC_139021.1 coordinate 11,832,229, forward strand.
CTGGAGTCTATCACGATCAACAGAACTCCTTGGCATAGAATTGATAGAATACAGGTCGCACAAATGCGAACCTTACTTCATTGTTTAAGGATACAGCATGAGCACTTCCTCATACTCAAAAGAAATTTCATAACTATTTCCTGAATGATCCACCAGTGAGTGTGTATCCCCAGTGATTGGGTGTTTGGGTTGTGTCAAGTAGTTTAGGCTCCGGGTTATTGTACAAACAGCTACGTGTTTCTTACGTGCATATTATTGCTCACCTGGGAGAATGAATCCAAAAATCAGATCTTCAAGAACCTTGGACTTCTTTCAAACAATGGGCTGATTGTCCCACTTGAATTAACTTCTTCAGAAAGACTTTAGACAGGAAATGGGAGGAGACTCTGACCTGCTCAGAGCGAGGCTCTCAGCTGTCCAAATCTGCTCTGCTCCAAGCTCCCGTAGAAGATATCAGAGATGCTGCACTTTGGACAATGAAAGGAGCCCCTATATTAGCTTGGTCCCAGAACAGATAGCAGATAGCACACATGGTGTAAGAAAACCCCTTTCCCTGAAAAGTTCTTGAACATATCCTGGATCATTGAGCCTCAGGGCCTACATTATCACATTAGAGCTATAAAAGAACCTTGACTGGTGACCAAGACAAATGCATTATCCCCATTTAGCAGATGAGTAAACTGAGGCTCAGAACTTTCCCAAACTCAATTTACTGTTGCATAGCAGTGCTGAGGACCAGAATTGATATATATTCATAATTCAGGTATAGACACATATTTGAAACTATTTACAGTAATACAGTGTTCATGTGTATAGATACAAACTATTGCCACTGCTTGTAATAATCTGGGACTGGAAAGGTTTGCTTGGATAATGAAGGCCCTGGGATCTGTTATGGTCTGGTTTTCACCAGCTCAGTACGCGTTCTACAACTCTTCAGGCTCTTGAATTTCAAGCCAGAACTGTGCATTTAGCAATTAGGAAAACTCAGTGAAGTATGGCCTTGCAAAGGAAGAGAGCTCTATTCAAAGTGCTTTTTAGAATATACAGCATTTCCTTCCCTTGATGAAATAGTGATCTAAGTGTTCCATTATTCAAACATGGGGTGAATAATAATAAGGCACTGGCTGGAACTATTAAAATGGGGAAAATACTTAGAGGGATTTATAAGTTTTTTGGTATCGAAACTTGTTCAACCTCTTCTCTTAGCGAAAACATTCCCAAGACTTGCATTGACTCCTCTGCTGCATGCTGTTTTATTTTCGGTGCAGGTCAGGAGAAATCTTAGCTGTCTGCAACGTGAGAGGCAGTGGGTTATAGAACTATCAAAAGTAAAGACAGGGAATGGCTGCAGAACTATTGCTTATGTTCTGGGAGGATGAATGCTGGATTCCACCCTTTAATACGTTCCTCATGTAGTATAGATGAGTCTGATTTCAGTGGTGGATGTAACCGAGACCTTTGCCCTCAAATTCATTGCAAGGGGCTGTAGACAACAAAGGCCACTGGAGGACTGACAAGGAGTCTTCTTGGAATGAGTGTAATCCAAAACCCATCACAGAGTTTTATTAGAACCAGGGAAGGGGACAGAACTATTGGTCACGACTCCAAAGAAGCTAGAGAAATCCCACATGCTTAGGGGACTGCTGCAAAGCCATTGTCAATGCCAAAGGCTCATATCATTTTTTCTTTTCCCTCTTTGACCGAGGGCAGAAGAACGTACTAGTATTAGCATGAGCAGAGATGATGAAGAAGGCTATCTGGACAGTGTAGCACTTCTGCTGGAATATAAAGAAGGGTCAGGAATTAATTTGGTAAACTGGTGGTGGGGAGAAAGTTCATTCTAAGCAAAAGTAGCCCACACGTGAAAACCTAAAAAAATGGGATAACCTGTGGCATATTTATGAAGATGATAAAAGCCTAGCATGGCTGAACTCCAGAGATAAGGTCCTGAGGTGGAGATAAGGAGAGGCTGAAGTGATGGGTCAGGAATTTGGTCTTTCCAAAGGGCAACAAAAAATATGAGTGTGTTTTAAATATTAGAGTAGCCAGATCAGATTTGAATTTTAAAGAATGCATTTGAAGGGCATGAAGATGGATTTGAAAATACTAGTAAGAATACAACTATAATAGAGTCATGAATGCTGCTGCCTTCAAAATGGAGAGGGCACAGTGCGAGAGAATAGAGAGAAGTGGATGGATTTCAGAAATATTTAAGGAGTATGATCAATTGGTTTTGGGTGATTGGTTCCATGTGGCATAATGAAGAAAAAAAAAACTGATTCAAGATTGAGTTGCAAGTTTCTGGTTTTAACATCTTGTTGGATGGTGGAGAAAGTAGCAGTTATTTGTATGGAGGACTAAAGGGAAGGAGCAAATTTGGAGTTGGATGGCCATAATAACTGTGCCATAGTATTTACTGAACATTTGCCATGGACTATTGACCATTCTAAGTGTTTTATATACATCTACCCACTTGATATTCCAAAAACTGTGAAGAATATACAGTTACAAATACTTAAGTAATTCACCTAATGGTTCTATTGCAGGTTCCTGGCAGACTGGTATTTCAACACAACCGTCTGATCCCTGAAGCTTTGAGTTGACTTACTACTTGAGTTGACTTACTACTCTACTTGAGGATCCAGTTGTAGAAGGGCTGAATAGAAGGTGGGATGTATAGTTCTGGAGTCCAGAAGCAAAATCTGAGCAATACATATAAATGAGGGAGTCATTGTGTTAACGCATGATAGGCCATGAAAGTCTTAATAGTTTAACTCAATAAAACACAAAGCCCCATGTGGATGTTCTAGCTTGGTAGCTCTCACAGGCTGCTCCCCTCTAAACATTGACTCGGAGAGCTTCCTCCAACTCAGGGCTCCACTTCTCCCTGGAGGCTTCTTGGAGTCCTGGTCTGGCATCCTTCCTATATGCTCAACTATCAGATGAAGAGAGAGAAAGAGAATGGAGGGTTTCTCAGGATGATGTTGGAGGCCAGGACTAGAAGTTGTGTGCATTGTTTCCACCCAAATGATAGTGGCCAGAACGATTCATATGGTCCCAACTGGCTCCTTGCATTTAGCTGTGTGCTCAGAGAGAAAATGAAGATATGTTCACAAACCTAGATGGTGACTGAAGTCATGGGAGCGAACAGGCTTACCTGGTGAGTGGCTAAAGAATTAGAATGATGACCTGGGTCATATACTTGACAAGCTCTCTTTGATAATGATGATTAATAATAGCCCAAACTTTTAGAGCATTTACTGTCTACCAGGAACATTTACATATATTAATTCATGCACTCCTTACAAAAGCCCTTTGTGTAATGCTATTATATAGTTTTATGTATATATAGAAACAAAGCTATGGAGATAGTAAATAACTCTTTCAAGGTCATAGAGCTCATGAGTAATAGAACAGGAATTTGAATGCAGGCAATCTTGTTCCAGAGTCTATGAGTTTAACCTATGTCATATACTACATAATTACTACCTTCAAATACTTGAAATATGTCACATTAATATGTAAGTATCTTTGCTATGGGTTCCCAAGAGATAGGACTATAACTAACAAATGGAATTTAAATGATGGTAAATTTCAGCCCAGAAGAAGCCAGCTCTTCCTAGCTGAGCTGTCTGAAAGGAAGCAAAGTGTATCCCTAGATAGTGAGATCAGTGCAAGAACTCAAGCTAAGAACAAACCATTGGCAAAGATATCACAGAGAGAATTCAAATATCAAATGGGTGCTTGGGAAAGATAATATTTGTGTTCTCCTGCAACCTATGAGAGTTAGGAGAATTTTTAAATACATATTTGCCAATTTCTCCTTGTGAATGTGTAACCCACACACCAGTGGAAGTTCTGAATTAAAATTAGTTTCAATGCCTGTATCTTCTTTGGTCTGATGTCTGAAAGGAAGAGAAAGGAAGAAAAAAAAAAAACCATGAAAGAGGAATTAGGCCCTGCTCTTAAAGTTCTTACAATTGACATAGAGACAAGACATTCACTTGTGTACCATTCTTGTGAATAACCAGAGAGCATCCTATTTAGAATCTCCTCTGGAAGGAACTGAGATGTGATTTATAGATGGCTGAGGAACTCTAGGTTGACTCAAGTGTGTTGTCTCTCTGCTCCAAAGTTCTTTCTTTTCCACTACCAAGGGATTTCTACAACTTTAGCATGCATCCAAACCATCTGGAGAGCTTATTAAACCAACCTCAGCTTTCTGATTGGGTAGGTTTGGGCAGGGACCCACAAATTCACATTTCTAACAAGTTCCCAGGTGATGCTCATGCTGGTCAAGGTGATCACGCTTCGAGAACCACCGTTCTAACATAGGATTTATTGACCAGTGCCATAATCCTCTGTGTATGTGTCTAGTTCTTCAGACTGTGAACCCCTAGAAAAAGGACTGTCTTGTTTGTCTTTGTGTTCCCAGGGTCCAACCCACTGTTTGTCCCTTAGTGAATTTGTGTTGAGTAAATAATTTGAAAGAACTGTGTAGTTTTTTAGAAGTATGAAGAGGAAAAGAAACTATGGGAATCAGTTGGGGGAGGAATCCTATGATCTCTCCTCCCACAGATTTGGAAACATGATTCAGGCAAGGAGGTGTCTGAGCTGAAAAGCAACCAGTACTCTATACACAAACACCCCATTTCATAATTATGCATATAAGACTCCAGTCCTCAGATGAGTGTCAGAATCTTTTCTTCTCACCTCCTTTCCCCATCATCTTCCTTTCTGATGGTCACAGCCCCTTCATGAAAGGAAAATAGCCTTTCTTGTACATTGAATGTAATTTCCCTCCTCCAGAAGTCCGTTGGCTTTGGCCGAACTTTGCTATCCTCACTGAAGAGGGAACCCTTTCCCACTGTTCTCTAAGAGAGCAGCCCCTTTGAAGTCACAGCTGGCTTGACTAAACTCATTTCCTCTATCCACAATGTGTGTCTGATGCAATGTTGGCTGACGCTCCCTCTTGCCGGCTCCCGCTATTGAACCAGACCCAAGTGCAATGTTTAATGTGAGTGTTTGGCTTGGCTTAAATTTGGCCAAATCATCTGTACTTTGTTTCATTTGAAAACCCTCTCTCTCTCTCTCCACCCCCCACCCCGCTCTCCCTCCCCCTCTTTCTCTTACAACTAGTTCATTCCAGATGTTTTTGATTTGTCCTTCTGCGGTCTACTCCACCCAGTTCCTAAATCAGTAAATTATTTTCATGCTTCTACCAAAACTTAAGGGAAGAAAGTACTCAATTAGAGAGAGAAACTGATTATAGGTTTCCTAGAGCTTACATTTAGTGATGGCAGCTCTCCTCAGGAAATACCTTTGAAAGGTAGGAGAAAATGTCTTATGGTAGAGAGCACAGTTGACCCTTGAACAACATGGGTTTGGACTGTGTGTGTCCACTTATGTATGGATTTTTTTTTAAATAAATACAGTACTGTAAGTGTTTTATGATTCTCAACATTTTTTTCTCTAGCTTACTCTACAATAAAAATATAGTAAATAAAATATATATAAAATATCTGTTAATCAACTGTTTATGTTATCAGCAAGGCTTCCAGTCAACAGTAGGCAATTAGTGGTTAAGTTTTTTGGGGTGGGCAAAAGTTACATATAAATTTTGACTGCAAGGAAGTGGGGGTGGTCAGCAGCCCTAACCCTCCCACTGCTCTGGGGTCAACTGTACTTGAATTTGTCTTTCAACCTCTTAGCATTTGGAATAAGAGAGTAGACATAATGTTGATGTACTAATCACAAGTACCGAAACTCTCTCCCTCCTTCAAGGCTGATATGATTATTATTGTTTGAAGTCTCTCTGTTACTCAAGTCCGAATAGATTCCCATTCTGTGAACTCCCGTGTGAGAGATAAAATGTAAGATAAAATATTTATGGACATTCCCCTCTCCCATCACCTCTGACCCTTCTCAGCATGTTGATTATGGCAACGAAGGTCAGGGTAGACTGGGTGCAAGAAGGGAGAAATGTTTGCTTTATTACTATTGGAAAGAATGAAGACCTCAGAGGAAACTGTCAATTTGATAGGCTAGCAAGAGAATTTAGAGAGTGAAGTCCGTAAAATCCCTGAGTTAGGGAAGAGAGTTCTGGATGTTTTTGCGTACAGAGGTGAGAGATTGAGGGCAGCTGATTATATGAGATTAGAAGAGAAGTAGAGAAGGAGATTTTAAGAAACTGAATTGTGATTTTAAACTGATTTTAAGAAACTACATTGTGTTAGGAACAAAATTTCTCTTTGGTGCCTTTTAAAATAACTTTAGTTAATATTTACAGTCCTTTCTGAGGCCTTTTGTGTGGGTTTTCTTCTGGATTTAACATGAAGATGAGACAGACCATTCGGGTTATGCCGGTAAAACTCCTTATTTTGGTATTTCGTGCTGCCATTTGTCTGCATGATTACCTGGTGGATGGAGCAGAAGGAAAATGGCCTGTAGAGCCACACAGATGCTCTTGTCTCCTGGGAGGAGGCAGGTTCTTCTAGTTACTCACATAGTTATGTATTTAGTTACGTTAGGGACATAAGTTCTCTGAACTATCTCTGAAAAGTCGGTGTATTAATATCCAACTTGCATGATAAGAATTAAATGAAATCATCTGAAGTGCCTAGCACGAGGTCATATTTGTAACTGGTATGTGGAACGACCAGGACTCATCGAATGCAATCACAGCACAGCTTCATTTTTGTTTCCAACTCCTAATTATTTAAATACTAGGGGCAGTTACCCAGGCCACCGAAATTTTGGCACATTGCATCATCTTCTAGATGTTCTTGGAAATAAAGATAACTAATGATTTTGTATATCAAAATCAGATGAGTCAGAAACGTCAATGAATAATGGACATGGAACCTACAAAATAATACTTTGGTCTTTGGTTAAAGGTGAGACCTCTTGCCCAGCCTACTCACTACGTTGGGGCAGTCCAAGTAGGCCAGTTTATGTTTTGGAGAATTGAGTCATGATTAACCCCCCCCTTCCTTCCTTCCTTCCTTCCTTCCTTCCTTCCTTCCTTCTCTTCACCTATTAAGCTTAAGTTGACAACCTGTCCTCTGTTGAAAGCAGGTTGAGAAATGGGAATAGAGGGAGAAAGTTCTTAGTTGGTGAGTTGTAAGTTTGGCTTATAAGATGGGTTCTGGCCGATGGGTTCAGCTAACCTTTCACGGGAATTTCCGTGATTCTTCAATGGCTCTCCTACTGAACTTCTCTAAGTGAGGACTCCACAGGCATGGACAGTGCCTTTACTTTTGGTTAGTGTGGCCTTTATCCATACTCAACTCAACTCATATTTCTGGCAGTCTACTCCACATATCTTCCATGGATTCCCTTACCCTCTGGCAGAAGATTTCTTTGATAGGATTCCTATTTAAATAACTGAACTTTCCAATGAGATTTCACATCTGAACACTGCTAATCCACACAGGAGAGTGTGATGACTTTCTAAGCGCCCCCTCCATCTGCTTTATAGATGTGGGCCATTCCATCCAGCTTCTCCCCTTTATTCTTCAGGCATGTGTCACTCTGAGTCTCAGCATCCCCCCAGATCCCCCAAACACAGAGCCAAATAGTCTTGCCAAAGTCCTTCTCTAAATTTAAAGTAAAATGGCAAGAGAAAGGAGGGGTGGGTTCCTAGCATAGCTCTTCCAAATAATTTTCACAAGAATATTCTTCTTAATTCCTATTCTTTTGGCGTCTTTATCTTCTCTGTGTGTTCCACATGATTCTCAGAATTACTTCAAAATGTCTGCATGTGGTATAGTAGTCCACCTTGGAATTTTCATCTATTTTTTCTCACCGCCTCAGTTAAAACTTTTAAGTTTACATCTTGGTACACGCTCAGGTGTCACCATTTTCCTGTCTTTTTAAAAAATTAATTAATTAATTAATTAATTAATTTTCAGCATAACAGTATTATTCATTGTTTTTGCACCACACCCAGTGCTCCATGCAATCCATGCCCTCTATAATACCCACCACCTGGTACCCCAACCTCCCACCCCCCCACCACTTCAAACCCCTCAGACTGTTTTTCAGAGTCCATAGTCTCTCATGGTTCACCATTTTCCTGTCTTACTGCCATGAGATGAAATGTAAGTTTTGTGAAAACTCTAGTGATAATAATGTCTTCTGTAAAGTCCGTGATATACTTACATGGCAATACTCACAGAGTAGATCTATAAGAAAGTTTTAACAAAATTGAATTTCTCAGGTTCATCTTAATTAACATACATATGGAGATGTATAGTTCAGTGTTCTAGAAATATTTGCTAAATTAAGGAAACAAGTTACCATGAGCTCTTTGCTATTAATTGGATATGTGATCTCAGGTGAAATACCACTTCAAAAGATTGTTTCTTGTTTCTCAAAGGGAGATTGCGTTGATCACCTGTGAGCCCTTTCAGCTTTAAAGCCCCACAATTTTATAATTCCACAAGTGGATTTTGTTGTTGTTGTTGTTATAATAGTTTCACGTGTGTACCTTCTCTGATCAAGTAAATGGCAGGAGAATGTGGGTAGGAATTGTATGACCTTTATGTGTGTAGATATTAGAGTTAACAAAATTGATTTTATGCTCCAACTTTCATAAAGAACCCAAGTGTTTTGGGTAAAGAGGATTAAGGGCAATGGCAAGGATGCCACTGTTGGGTAAATCTTTCTAACTGTTGGAGCTTTGGGTGATTAAGAATCTATAGAAGGACACAGTATCTCTATAGTATGGTTTTGGGAAGTCTGCTCTTTGGTGTCTCTTCTGGAAGTTAGAGCCTTTGCGAAATTTGTGCCAACATATTCACAGGATCTACAGGGCTTGGTAACTGACAAGTCCTAGAAGTGGATGGCAGAAGTACCATCCGTGAAAGCTCAGATGAGGGGAATGATCAATCTGTTGGGCTCAGGGAAGCTTTCACAAGAGAGACAAACTTAGCTGAGTCATAAGAAATGATTAAGCCTTCATAAAGCACAAGGAGGGGGAAGAAAGATTACTGTAGGTAGGAGATGAAGGAAACATAAGTCATCTCCTCTCTTCTGTGGGATCCGAATATCAGCTTAATAGTACACAATACCAGTCTAAATGCATTTACCTTAGGATGCAGCAATTTGCCTATGAGACACATACCCTGGAGAAACTTGCACATATGTGTACATGGAAGCTTATCACAGAATATTCATAACAGCGTGCCTCTAGTAGTGAAGTATGGGCAACCACTTGAATATCCATCACCATGTATATGCAGTATGTTAATCCGTGGGGATACTATAATCAGTTGAGAGGAATGTACTTGCAATATGTCTGTCAACATGAGTAAACCCTGATGACATAATATTGTGTAACATATTGTTACTCAAGTAAAAAAAAAAGGAATTATTTATATGAATATGTGAATATACTATTCATATATATAAACAAGCAAAAAATCGATATTGTGAAGGAATGCATACTGTAAATATGAAAACATTTGGAGGAATGATAAACACAAAGTTCAGCAGTGGTTCTCTCTGTGATAGGAAGTGTGTGGGAGAAGAACAGAGACAAGAAAGCATATACAAAGAAATGCAATGGTATGGATAGTGGTTTAACTCTTAAGCCAAGTTGTTGGAGAATTTCTTCTTTGTAGTGTTCTCTAGCATTACCTGAACTTCTTGGATCTCTGAAATAGAGGGTTCATAAATATCCAAGCATATAATCTTTTAAAAATAAACTTTATTACTGGCAAACTACACTGAGCTCTAGGCTTAAACCCAATCCAACCCAATCCCAGAATGAGCTTCTAGTCTGCCACCTGAACAGACTTTGACCACAAGCACAGGGCAGCAGGAACAGAGAAAATAGACCAAGCCACTTGTTCCCCTGCACAGCTGTCTGACTGAGAAGTGGAGAGGAGGTCACCAACTTTTCCTCAATATTTCTAAGACGGGCGAAAAGCTCCCATTGTGTGGCTTTCCCATTTTCCTAACCAGGATATTCCATTTCCACTTTTGTCATTTAACTAAAGAAAGTTTTGTTAATATCAGAATGCACGTAAATTATCCGTAGTGTGTGGTGTAAGGAAATGGTCCAATTTCATTTTTCTGCATGTGGCTGTCCAATTTTCCCAGCACCATTTATTGAAGAGGCTGTCTTTTTTCCATTGGACATTCTTTCCTGCTTTGTCGAAGATTAGTTGACCATAGAGTTGAGGGTCTATTTCTGGGCTCTCTATTCTGTTCCATTGATCTATGGGTCTGTTTTTGTGCCAGTACCATGCTGTCTTGATGATGACAGCTTTGTAATAGAGCTTGAAGTCCGGAATTGTGATGCCACCAACGTTGGCTTTCTTTTTCAATATCCCTTTGGCTATTCGAGGTCTTTTCTGGTTCCATATAAATTTTAGAATTATTTGTTCCATTTCTTTGAAAAAGATGGATGGTACTTTGATAGGAATTGCATTAAATGTGTAGATTGCTTTAGGTAGCATAGACATTTTCACAATATTTATTCTTCCAATCCAGGAGCATGGAACATTTTTCCATTTCTTTGTGTCTTCCTCAATTTCTTTCATGAGTACTTTATAGTTTTCTGAGTATAGATACTGTGTCTCTTTGGTTAGGTTTATTCCTAGGTATCTTATGGTTTTGGGTGCAATTGTAAATGGGATTGACACTTTAATTTCCGTTTCTTCTGTCTTGCTGTTGGTGTAGAGAAATGCAACTGATTTCTGTGCATTGATTTTATATCCTGACACTTTACTGAATTCCTGTATAAGTTCTAGCAGTTTTGGAGTGGAGTCTTTTGGGTTTTCCACATATAGTATCATATCATCTGCGAAGAGTGATAATTTGACTTCTTCTTTGCCGATTTGGATGCCTTTAATTTCCTTTTGTTGTCTGATTGCTGAGGCTAGGACCTCTAGTACTATGTTGAATAGCAGTGGTGATAATGGACATCCCTGCCGTGTTCCTGACCTTAGCGGAAAAGCTTTCAGTTTTTCTCCATTGAGAATGATATTTGCGGTGGGTTTTTCATAGATGGCTTAGATGATATTGAGGTATGTGCCCTCTATCCCTACACTTTGAAGAGTTTTGATCAGGAAGGGATGCTGTACTTTGTCAAATGCTTTTTCAGCATCTATTGAGAGTATCATATGGTTCTTGTTCTTTCTTTTATTGATGTGTTGTATCACATTGACTGATTTGCGGATGTTGAACCAACCTTGCAGTCCTGGAATAAATCCCACTTGGTCGTGGTGAATAATCTTTTTAATGTACTGTTGAATCCTATTGGCTAGTATTTTGTTGAGTATTTTCGCATCTGTGTTCATCAGGGATATTGGTCTATAGCTCTCTTTTTTGGTGGGATCCTTGTCTGGTTTTGGGATCTGGATGAAGGACCTCAATGTGCGAAAGGAATCCATCAAAATCCTTGAGGAGACCACAGGCAGCAACCTCTTCGACCTCAGCCGCAGCAACATCTTCCTAGGGACAATGCCAAAGGCAAGGGAAGCAAGGGCAAAAATGAACTATTGGGATTTCATCAAGATCAAAAGCTTTTGCACAGCAAAGGAAACAGTTAACAAAATCATAAGACAAACTGACAGAATGGGAGAAGATATTTGCTAACGACATATCAGATAAAGGACTAGTGTCCAGAATCTATAAAGAACTTAGCAAACTCAACACCCAAAGAACAAATAATCCAATCAAGAAATGGGCAGAGGACATGAACAGACATTTCTGCAAAGAAGACATCCAGATGGCCAACAGACACATGAAAAAGTGCTCCATATCACTCAGCATCAGGGAAATACAAATCAAAACCACAATGCGATATCACTTCACACCAGTCAGAATGGCTAAAATAAACAAGTCAGGAAATGACAGATGCTGGCGAGGATGTGGAGAAAGGGAAACCCTCCTACACTGTTGGTGGGAATGCAAGCTGGTGCAGCCACTCTGGAAAACAGCATGGAGGTTCCTCAAAATGTTGAAAATAGAACTGCCCTATGACCCAGCAATTGCACTATTGGGTATTTACCCTAAAGATACAAACGTAGTGATCCAAAGGGGCACGTGCACCCAAATGTTTATAGCAGCAATGTCCACAATAGCCAAACTATGGAAAGAACCTAGATGTTCATCCACAGATGAATGGATCAAGAAGATGTGGTATATATACACAATGGAATACTATGCAGCCATCAAAAGAAATGAAATCTTGCCATTTGCGACAACATGGATGGAACTAGAGCGTATCATGCTTAGCGAAATAAGTCAAGCAGAGAAAGACAACTATCATATGATCTCCCTGATATGAGGAAGTGGTGATGCAACATGGGAGCTAAGTGGGTACGAGAAGAATAAATGAAACAAGATGGGATTGGGAGGGAGACAAACCATAAGTGACTCTTAATCTCACAAAACAAACTGAGGGTTGCTGGGGGGAGGGGGTTTGGGAGAAGGGTGTGGGATTATGGACATTGGGGAGGGTATGTGCTTTGGTGAGTGCTGTGAAGTGTGTAAACCTGGTGATTCACAGACCTGTACCCCTGGGGATAAAAATATATGTTTATAAAAAATAAAAATTATATTACAAAAAAAAAATTATCCGTAGTGACTCTGACCTTGGTTCATCTAAGTGGGCTCTAAAGAGTTCCCTGATTCTTACCTGGAGAGACAAAGGTTGCAAATAGATGTTGAGTGATCACTTGGGGAAGCCTACTCTGCCTCCTGGCAGAAGCATCTTTGATTGCAAACAGACTGTGTGACAATAGAATCTGATGAGACTGCCCCAGGCCTGTCTGGGTAACTGGTTCCCCAGAGCTGCTTATGAAGGACTCCTGGGGAGCCAAGAGAAATCTGGCGGTGTTCAATTCTTTAAGCTTTGCTACCATAGAAGCTTCCAAGAAACAGTGTATTTCCCCCAGATTCTGATCCATGGAGATCGCAACGGAAGGCTCTAAGGATGGCTGCTGAGGGAAGCCTGGTGTGGTGGGAGAAAGAATTGGTTGGAGCTAGAAGCTGGTTCCCAGACTCTGGTTCTGTTAAGTTCCAGGATCAAGAACACTGAGCCAGTCAGTAATTAGGGACAAGCTGTTGGTTCAAACTTAGGCGAACTGCTGTGGCTGCAAGGGTATACCTTGAACAGGTATCCACAGAGCACTGAGTAGGGTGGAAATCAGGGATCATGCCCATTTCCCCACTTTCAAAATTCTCAGAGGGAGAAACCAATCAGAACAAAGTAAGAGACACGTTCAAACAGTTGTGTGAATTGTAGGGCACTAGTTTTAGTTTCATTTGATTTGTGGCAGGGTAAATTCACAATTTTTTTTTTATCAAGATAGACTAAATTAAAAAAAAGATACTATAAAAAAAGATACTATGCACTTTATTGGGGGAAAACATACTATGACTAATCTAAGTAATCTTTAAGTCCTTTCCAAGTATTTCAGTCTAGAAGCCACACTAAGAAAGCCAGCCAGTAAGATTAGAAGTGGCATGACACAAAATCTGGGAGTTAGACAATGAGGGCCCCAAAGGGGCTCCCAACCAAAAAGCTCTTTGGCTTTGCTTAATGTTTGTAAACCTTACTTTATAATGCTACTGATCTTAGAAGTGTTAAATGAGGTAATATCTGTATATGTGAAAGGACAGAATGGTTCATCCCAAAACGGGCTTCATCTTTTCCCCATAAGGGCTGCTTCTTGACTTCAAAGCTAAGCTAAGTTTCCCCAGTCTCCCACCAGTGTCTGAGGATTCTAGTCCCGTCTTCCCAGAGAGGCCTTTCTGCTGGCGTTTCTGTATTTGTCTCCAGTCTTGACTAGAAGCCAGGGGGAAAATCATTGCAAGATTTCAGAAATGCTTATTCATTTTTACTTTTCTTCTAGTGGTGGGTGTTTATTCCTCTAAACACATCTGCCCTAAATTTGCATGTATCATGAAAATGATTTTGTGTTAAAATGTTTTTGTTAAGTTGTGTTCAAATTTTTATTTCAAAATATTTTGTTGTGGTCAGGATACACGCTTTCTAAAAGGAACTCCTTTATGAAAAAAGTAAGTGGATAACCCAAAGTGGGTGGCTGCTAAGGGAAAGGGCACTGAATTAGCAATACCATTGTATACATAATTCCAGTGTTTGCCAGCTGTTGGGAGGAAAATGTCAATTATCATTTAAACCCAGTGTTTACTGAGGTATAGATACATACACAAATCTTAAATGTATAAATCAACAGTCTCTCTCTATATATCCTATTTTTAATAACTGGAAGGACCCTTCATGTCCCCTTTGTAAGGATGAGCCTACACGGTCTGCCTCTTTCCCCCCTAAAAAACTCAGGTAACCATTATTCTGACTTCTATCACTACAGTATAGTTTTTCTTGTTCTTGAATTTCTTATACTGAATTACCCAGGGTGTAAGATTTGTGGTCAGCCTCTTTTACTCATTCACTGCTGTGTCTGTGAGATGCAACTGTGACATTCTTGTAGCAGATGTTCTGTTTAACTGTGGCACAGTATTCCACTCTCTGAATATTCTGCAATTTATTTATCAATTCTACTGTACCTAGACATTTGGGTTCTAGTTTTCGCTATTGTGACTAAAACCGCTATGAAATTCTTATCCTTGTCATTTGGTAGACAAATGTACTTGTTGACCTATGTCATAGAATAAAATTACAGGGCCATGGGGTAGATATGTGTTCAGCTTTAAAAGAAGGTGGTTTCAGGAGGTCTTCCAAAGTGGTGATTTTCATGTAAGAGAAAAAAGTAGACTTTTTCGTTTGTGGAGAGAGAGCCGGGGAGGGGGGGAGGAAGGAAGAAGGGAGGGGTTGGACCACACCCCTATAGGGCACACAGGTAACACAGGAGGCTGTGTCCTCAGAGTTTCTTTTCTTCTGAGTGAGATGAAAAAAGCGGGGGGTGTTTTGTTCTTAGGGAAAAGCATCCAAGGGAGGATGGTGACTGTCTTTACTTTCCCTAAGAACAATCACAGGGCTAAGCTGAAAATAACCCTCATGTTTCAATACTGAATCAAAAGACAGAAAGAGTTACATTTTCTTAGGTATAAGATGGAAGAGAAGGAAAACAAGGTTAGCACCATCACAGATGAGTGAATAAACCCTATAATGATACCTCGTGTCACTTTCTCAAAGAGCCTAGAATGTACCATCTTAAATACAGTGTCTTGTAACGAGTGTTTAAATACTTTAGAAGAAAAACTGAAGGATTCAACTTCCAAAACCTTATCCCCCCAAAAGTGATAACAAATATTAAAATGGACTGTCTCAAAATTTTTTTGTTGTTGCCTTGTAAAAGGAAAAGCAGCTTCAGTTAGGCTCTCACTAAGAGCTAGGTTATCTATTACCATGATGCTACAAATCAGATCTTGTTAATTATTCACATATGTTCTTATTCAAGGCTTGATGCGTTTGTATCATGAATATTTACACGTGGCAGTCCCTCTCAATCATTCCACATTTCTCTTAGGATCAGCAATACGAGTACATTGTCAGCCGCAAGCTGTAGAAGGCATCTATTATATGGGGGCTTTGGGGGTATTTTTAAATTATTTGGTCCTATGCCCAAGTTAAGTGGGGATCTGGCAACAACCTGGCTTGTGATCAATGCAGGCATATAAGGCAGATAATTCAGGTCCCTACAGGAAAAGCGACATAAAATGTGAACTCAGGCATGTCGCTTTTCCTCTCTGCTGCTCAGCCTCTTCATCTGGCAGTGGATAATCTCCAAAAGCATCTGCTAGCTCTAATGTTTGATGACTTTATAATTGTCATCTGGCTATACGATTACTTCACCAGTGAATCTCAGGGACTGGAATCATCAATATTGATCAAAGGAGGCTGATCAGTTCAACGAAACCAACATTGAACAACGACTCTTGGGCTGACACTCTTCAGAAAGGGTCAATAGAAGTTGGATAAGTGGATGAATGCATATATAGAGAGAGAGCAAGGTACAGATAGAGAAGGTGCTTACTACAGAACCAGACAGACACATTTCTTTGAAAAAAAACAAAAAAACAAAAAAACAAAACCCAGCAGTTAGTGTATATATAGCTGAATGAAGTAATTGTAATGAAAATGTGAAGTAAAATCAAGTGCCAGCCAGTGTCTGAGTGACTTTCCTAAACGATCAGATGCCATTTGATTACAGTAATCAATGTAATATAGTGGGAAGCCGCTTTGGGCCAGATCTGAGAATGCGTCCTGACCTGTCACCTACCAGCTTTGTGACATAGGGAAGATTACATACTCTTTGATTCTGACTCTATCAAGGACTTAGCTGAACTTTGTAGATTAACCCTCAAGAACACTTTCTTTGTGCCAATCTAAGAATTAATGAGACTGTGAAGGTGAAGTTACTTGGCAAACTGAAAACCATTCAAGTGTTTATTTTTGTTACTATCAATAAACTACACATTGTAAGAACACAGGGGAGTTAGTGCTTCATTAGAACTGGAAGACATCAGAGAAAGCTTGACAGAAGTTATATTGGGTACATTTTCAGTCTATTCCATGCTTTGGGGTGAATCAGGCACATATTCAGGAGATCAACATAAATAAGCATTTATCATATGTCAGAACCCCACGATGTTTTAAAGACACACAAATACCAATATGTGGTTCTTGACCTTAAGAAACTCACAATGCTGTGGGATTTCCAAATATTTGCTGAAAATATTCTCTGTGCCAGGCAATGTCAGTTGCCAACAATCATTCTGGTGAAAATGGAAGGCACCAGTCTGTCTCAAAGAGCTTATATCCAGGTGGGAAAAGGAGACCTTCAAGCAAACAATTTGAACACGGTGTTATAAGTGGATGATAAGGGACTTTTGAGAAGCACTAGTTCACATGACACCTAAATAGTGTTCCCCTTCCCTCCCCATTAGTAAGGGGGGAGCACCCCTATGTGTTCAACAGCAACTCACAAGCCGAAATACATAAGAACCACCTGTGGATCTTGTTAAAATGCAAGTTCTGAACCAATAAGACCAGAGTGGGGCCTGGATTCTAACAAGCTACTGGCTGGTGCCGATGCTCAGGTCAGTGTCCCTCACTTTGGGTGGCATCAGATGTAGCAGTGTTGAATATACAAAATACAAATGAATGGCACGAGTTTAAAAATAGATCATTTAACTTCTGAGATAGGATTTAACCTGGCTGATATTTGCTTCATAGGGAAAAAAATATCCTCAATAATAAAACAACAGAATGACTTTCTTATTTTCCTCCCAATGATTCTCAAAGGTCTCAGGAGGCATGCTCCCTGGGGAGACATATCTAAGTCATTAAGGGTTTTCTTTTCTTTTTTTATTTTTTTAAAAGCTGAGTCAACCCTTTGGTGCTCCTGTTTTTTGAGAATCAGCACCACAGTGAACTCCTTTAAATAACAGATTGTTGGTACTGTGTGTCTTATTGTATAGACATGTTAAAGCCACTTCTAGCCTCTTTTACCTTGGGCAGATTTAGAGCATCTGACAATCCCCATGAACTCTTTTGATGGTCTTCCCTCTAATTCCTCTGACTTCAGCATCTTGTTATGGAAATAATTTTGAAATTTCTTCCTTCCTTCTCAAGGTGTAGATGTGGATGGACAAGTTGGCATTGAATTAGTTGGTTGAAGAATACACATGGATCCTAATTATATTGAACCTAGCCACCATTCTAGATGGACAAGTTTCTAGGCAGACCTGGATACAGATGCTGGCTACCCCACTCTTTCTATGACTTTAACAAATTACTTACTTTCTCTGGGTCTTAATGGCCCACCTTTAAAATGGAGTCGTTAGCACGTGACTCAGGAGTAGTTGTCAGAAATCTGTAAAATGGTGGGGGAGGCATCCGGCATGAGGTATGTGCTCCATCAGCAGCCTTTTCTTCCCTACTGTATTTGGAGTAAGAAAAATTCTGATTTTGTGTTCTCTTTCTACTATTTCCTTTAGGAAGTCTTTATCTTTATCGAATAGAAGCTCTGGAAAATACCTGACAATTCTTCTCTCCCTTGCCACCAAAAATGTGTGTGTAAAGATCAAGGTCATAAAGAAAGTCAACTAGGGAGCTCACAATTCAAATGTTATCAGGTAGGGTCTCTGTGTCTTCTAGGAATTAGGACTCACTGAGTTCCGTACTTTATCTGCAATGGTTGCTGTGGATATTAGATCAGTGTGTCCCAAGAATATATCCATGATTGGGATATTCAAGATAACCAAGAGATACTTTCGTTTTTTTTTTAATTTTTTAATTCTTTTCTAACCATCAGAGTTGTGCTATAATAAAATCTTAGGTGTCATAGGAGCTAGTGGATTTTCTAACACTGAAGGTTGAGTAGGTGATAAGTATTGTTAAATTCATTCATTCATCAAACACCTATTAAGTACTTACTAGGTGTTAGCACTCAGTGTTAGGAGAAAATATTTTAACTACACACTTGGCCTTGCATATGGCCAGAATAAGAAATGGAATACTTGTCTGGGAAATAACAGCAAACCATTTCAACAAATATTTTTAAAGTATTTATGTAGGAGGATGAGAGAAACTTATTGTCCACAGATAAAACTTTGATAACATTTTATGTTTAAAATAAGAGACTCGTTACAAGTCCTGGATGTAAAATATTCTTAAATATGTGAAATGATTTTGAAATTATAATTTTTTGAGGCATAGACCTTCTTTATGGTCCTTCTTTCTATGTATTCTAATAAAGACACAGGTTTTAGTTACTAGTACTACATTGTGTGTTATTTGGTGTGGGCGTTACAGATGATTTTGCTGACAAAATGGTGTTCATTTATCTGGTCACTCCTTAAGTGGTGAGGTGGGAGCCACACACTGCAATTTACCCGTACCTGCAAACAAACAAAAACACCCGTACCCATACCTGCAGCAGAGACTGAGGCTGGCAAGTAGTGTTTTATATCTTCACTTGATATGTCATCTCCCTGTAAGGTAGAGGGGCCAGTTTCTGTTTTGCTCATTATATAATAATTGGGTGAACAAATAATCCAGTGGGTGCCATATTTGTGTTATAATTCCTTATTGATGACAGATCCCTGCCTGGATGCTCCCTTACCCAACTTTGCCTCTTGTTCCCAAATGGTCCAATAGTCTGTTAAAAAAAAGGGTATGGGAACACATAATTATAACCTACTGTGATGTATATTGTGTTAATTATTTCTGCTTGTCACCTAGCATTAGTCAAGGAGAAACTAGGTGAGGCCAAGGGGAGGTCAGTTCGGTCACCCAGGCACTGTGGAAGCTGGGTTAAATTTGAAGGGATTTCCAACAATAAATGGCAACTACTGAAACACGTCCAGTATGAAACAGGATGTGGATCTATATTGTTGTTGACTTTCATTTCAACCAGATCATCTTTGAGTATGATTTTATAGACTCTGCCTTTATAGCAGGAAAGCTACTGATAAAATCCTAAAAAGGAAGTCATTTGCTACTTTCCTCCAGAGAATTTATTGATTTTTTTTAAAGGGGAGCCATATTTTGCCACTTGAAATCTAATAACTATTTTCCCTAGGGTGTTGTTAAAGTTCAGAATAAGATTCACTTAGAATCTGTTGTGTAATAACATCTATAACTAGATTATGTGAGAATGCTTCCCCTAGCCTCACTTACATAGTTGACTTGGCCTGTGATGAGTATAGAGCCAATATACCCAAAATACCTAGAAATAAGAGAATGTAGTCATGGAAATAGAATGTCCTCCTGCCAGCTCCCCAGATATTTCCTTTCAAAGCAGTCATGAGAATATTTACTGCGTGTTTATAATGTGTCTTGCTTTACGACCAATATGATAGAAGATTCTCTCTCATTCCAACTTACTCTGCCTCCTCCAGTCCTGTCTCAATGAATGGTATCTCCTCCTCCAGAGTCACCTTAGCTGGAAATCAAGGACACACACTTCACATGCTCTCACTGCTCCCTCTTGCTCACCTGCTGTGGTACATGCTGCTGATTGGCTGATGCTACCTGTCCCCTCTTCTTGATTAGCACCACCTCAGTCACCTCTCCGTTTTGCTAAAATGACTTTTTAAAATAATTATAAGAAATTCAAACAGACAGAAAAGTCTGTGTAATGTGGCTAATATCCATGTACTTCCCACCGTGTTGCTAACAAATATTAACATTTTTACATATACTTTGGACTTTGATAAAGCAAAATATAAATTTAGATGAAATTTCATTCAGTATCTCTCTTTGTTTCCTTCCTTTTTCCTCCTTCATCAGAAGCAAAAAGCCATGTAGTTGTTCATTCTTCCAACTGATGCTTAAAAAATATTTATTATACAAGCATATATTTATATATAACATGTCATATTCCATGTATTAAAGTAAGCACTTATGTTATCAAACTAAACTGTATATACCATTTTAAAATACACCACTTGCACTTTTATGTTTCTTCTGATGCATATAGATGTAATGCTTCCATTGTAACAGCTGTTGTTGTCCATTTAAAAAACCACAATCTCTATGTTTCTCTATTAATGGATTTTAGGATGTTTTTCTTCTATTTTTTTTTTTTTTAGCTGGTACAACTGATGCTACAAGGAACAATTTCCTATGTATGTCCTTGGAAGTTACTGGAGGATTTATGTAGATTGTGTCCCTCAGTGTAGAATATCAGAATGATCAGACATTTCCAGCTTGGCAAATTATTCTTCTTTATTTTTTTAATTAATTTATAATATATCATTTGCTTTAGCGTAATATCCTCTAGTTCTATCCATGTTGTAGTAAATGGCAAGATTTCACTTTTTTGATGGCTGCATAGTATTCCACTGTGTGTGTGTGTGTGTGTGTGTGTGTGTACCACATCTTCTTTATCCATTCATCTATTGATGGACATCTAGGTTCTTTCCATAGTTTGGCTATTGTGGACATTGCTGCTATAAACATTCAGGTGCATGTGCCCTTTTGGGTCACTACACTTGTATCTCTGGGGTAAATTCTCAATATTGCAATTGCTGGCTCTAGGGTAGCTCTATTTTCAACTTTTTGAGGAACTGCCATACTGTTTTACAGAGTGGGTGTACCAGTTTGCATTTCCACCAACAATGTAGGAAGATTCCCCTTTCTCCACATCCTCACCAACATCTGTCATTTCCTGACATTAATTTTAGCCTTTCTGACTGGTGTGAAATGGTATCTTATTCTGGTTTTGATTTGTATTTCTCTGATGTCGAGCGATGTTGAACATTTTTTCATGTGTCTGTTGGCCATCTGGATGTCTTCTTTGCAGAAATGTCTGTTCCTGTCCTCTGCCCATTTCTTGATTGAATTATTTATTCTTTGGGTGTTGAGTTTGATAAGTTCTTTATAGATTTTAGATGCCAGCCTTTTATCAGATATGTCATTTGAGGATATCTTCTCCCATTCTGTCAGTTGTCTTTTGGTTTTGTTGATGGTTACCTTTGCTGTGCAAAAGCTTTCAATCTTGATAAAGTCTCAATAGTTCATTATTTTCCCTTGCTTTCCTTGCCTTTGCTGATGTTTCTAGAAGAAGTTTCTCTATGGCTGAGGTTGAAGAGGTTGCTGACCGTGTTCTCCTCAAGGATTTGGATGGATTCCTGCCGTACATTGTAGTCTTTCATCCATTCTGAGTCTATTTTTGTGTGTGGTGTAAGGAATAGGTCCAGTTTGATTCTTCTGCATGTGACTGTCCAATTTCCCCAATGCCATTTGTTGAAGAGACTGTCTTTTTTCCATTAGAATTCTTTCCTGCTTTGTTGGAGATTAGTTGGCCATAGAGTTGAGTTGAGAGTCTATTTCTGGGGTCTCTATTCTGTTCCATTGATCTCTGTGTCTGTTTTTGTGCCAGTACCATACTGTCTTGATGATGACAACTTTGTAATAGAGCTTGAAGTCTATAATTGTGATGCTGACCTCTTTAGTTTTCTTTTTCAACATTCCTCTGGCTATTTGGGGTCTTTTCTGGTTCCATATAAATTTTAGGATTATTTGTCCCATGTCTTTGAAAAAAGTTGATGGTAGTTTGATATGGATTGCATTAAATGTATAGATTGATTTAGGTAGCATAGACATTTTCACAATACTTTTTCTTCAAGCATAGAAGGTTTTTCCATTTCTTTGTGTCTTCCTCAATTTCTTTCATGAGTACTTTATAGTTTTCTGAGTACAGATTCTTTGCCTTTTTGGTTAGGTTTATTCCAAGGTATCTTATGGCTTTGGGTCCAATTGTACATGGGATCAACTCCTTAACTTCTCTTTCTTCTGCCTTGCTGTTGGTATATAGAAATGCAACTTATTTCTGTGCATTGATTTTATATCCTGACACTTTACTGAATTCCTGTATGAGTTCTAGCAGTTTTGGAGTGGAGTATCTTGGGTTTTCCACATAAAGCATTTTACCATATGCAAAGAGTGAGAGTTTGACTTCTTATTTGCCTATTTAGATGCCTTTTATTTCTTTTTGTTGTGTGATTGCTGAGGCTAGGAATTCTAGTACTATATGGACATCCCTGCCATGTTCCTGACCTTAGGAGAAAAGCTATCAGTTTTACCCATTGAGAATGATATTTACTGTGGTTTTTCATAGACAGCTTTGATGATATTGAGGTATGTGCCCATAATCCCTACAGTGTGAAGAGTTTTGATCAAGAAAGGATGCTGGATAGAAAGTCAGGATGGCAGAGGAGTAGCAAACGGAGATTACATCAGGTAGCAGGAGTTAAGTTAGATAGTTATCAAACCATTCCAAACACCTACAAATCCAACAGGAGATCAAAGAGAAGAAGAGCAGCAATTCTAGAAACAGAAAATCACCACTTTCTGAAGGGTAGGACCTGCACAGAAGTGAATCCGAAGTGACAGGAAGATAGACCATGGAGGGAGGGGCCTGCTCCTGGCAAGCGATGGAGCAACAGAGCACAAAATCAGAACTTTTAGAAGTGTGCTTTACTGAGGGAATATCACTCCAAAGGCTAAGCAGAGGTGGAGCCTTCAGGGGACAGCGTGGTCTCAGGTCCTGCAGGGTCACAGAAGGATCAGGGGTGTCTGAGTATAGCAGAGCTAGCAGGTATTAGAGTGGGGAAGCTGGCTATGGAGACAGAACAGAGGAGTGAGCTCTCACTCAGGGTTACTTTAAACTGTGATCTGTGGCACAGTCAGGCCATTGCTCTTTGAGCAGTGACCCACAAGTGGGAGATCTGGGGACACACCCCTGGAAGAGTGGCAGGGATCTGCTGGGTGTGGAGCCTCCAAATGGGGCTGTGCACCAGAGATAGAAATGCTTGGTCACAGGCTGGTTGAGCAGAGAGTGCGGCCAGAGACCAACGAGATGGGAGTGATTGAGTGCTTTTCTCTGAGGGCGCACTGAAGAGTGGGGCCCCAAGCTCTTGGCTCCTCCAAGTGAAGATTGGGAGGCTGCCATCTTCATTTCCATCCTCCACAGCTCTACGGAAAGCATTCAGGGAA
Source organism: Mustela nivalis (assembly GCF_964662115.1). NCBI lineage: Eukaryota > Metazoa > Chordata > Mammalia > Carnivora > Mustelidae > Mustela > Mustela nivalis. The sequence goes on from NC_139021.1 coordinate 11,855,681, forward strand.
CAAAAGCTCCTGAGAGCAAACCAGAACAGATTACTTAGCCTGGCCCCTGGCAAGGGTGATGCAATTCTGCCTCTAGCAAAGATACTTGAGAATCACTACAACAGGCTAGTCCCCCAGAAGATCAGCAGGAAATCCAGCCAGGACCAAGCTCACGGATCAAGAAGAACAGTAGAATAACAGAAGAGGGGAAAGTAAAGCATGGAATTCATGGCTTTCACCCCATGATTCTTTAGTCTTGCAAAGTTAATTAAATATTTTTAATTTTTTTATTCTAATTTTTAAAACTTTTACTCTTTCCTCCTTTAACTTTTTTTTAACTAGTTTATCTTAACAATACCTTTCTTTAAAAAAATAGTACTTTTCAACCTTTATTATTATAGTTATATTTTATCCTTCATTGTATCTAACATTATCTTATTTATACACATAGGGTTTTTTTCTTCTAAAATATTTTGGGATACAATTTCTTCTAATAGATTAAAATGTACCCTAAATCTAGCACAGGATTTGTTCTAGTCTCTAAGCCTGAGCAAATTCTCTCCTCTTTCCTTTTCATTCTTTTCCCAACCAAATTATCAACTCCTTTTTTATAATTTTTTAAAAAAATTTCAATCTTCACAGTCATATTACATCCCTTTATCGCGTTTACCCTTATTTTTATGTATGTATGTAGGTATATATATATTTTTTCTTTATTTAAAAATTTGGGAGGTAGTTTCTTGTAAGGGACAAAAATACCCCCCAAATCAAGTGGGAAGCTCTGTTATATTCACCAGTCTAATATATATATTTCCTTTTTTTTTTTTTTTAATTTTTTGAACTTCTTTTTACCCTCTTTCTTCTCCCCCATGGTTTGGGGTCTTTTCTGATTTGGTTAACACACATTTTTCTGGGGTCTTTGCTGCCCTTTTAGTACTTTATTCCCTCATTCATGAATTCCTATCTGGATAAAATGACAAGGTGGAAAAACTCACCACAGAAAAAAGAATAAGAGGCAGTACCCAAGGCTAGGGATCTAATCAATAAGACATTGATAATATGTCAGATCTAGAGTTCAGAGTGACAATTCTCAGGGTTCTAGCTGGGCTCCTAAAAGGCATGTAAGATATTAGAGAAACCCTGTCTGGAGGAAAAAACAAACAAACAAAAAAACCCTGTCTGGAGAAATAAAAGAACTAAGAGCTAACCAGTCTGAAATTTAAAAAAAAAATGTGATTAATGAGGTGCAATAAAAAATGGAGGCTCTTACTGCTAGGATAAATGAGGCAGAAGAGAAAATTAGTGATATAGAACACCAAATGATGGAGAATAAAGAAGCTGAGCAAAAGAGAGACAAACAACTACTGGCCCCTGAGGGGAGAATTCAAGAGATAAGTGATACCATAAGACGAAACAATATTAGAATAATTGGGATTTGACAAGAAGAAGAAAGAAGGGGGGCAGAAGGTATGTTGGAGTAAATTAAAGCAGAGAATTTCCCTAGTATGGCAAAGGGAACAAGCATCAAAATCCAGGAGGCACGGGGAACACCCCCTCAAAATCAATAAAAATAGGTCCACATCCCATCATCTAACAGTAAAACTTACAAGTCTTAGTGACAAAGAGAAAAATCGGTAAGCAGCCCGGGACAAGAAGTCTGTAACATACAATGTAAAAATATCAGACTGGCAGCAGACCTATCCACAGATACCTGGCAGGACAGAAAGAAGTGGCATGATATTCAGAGACCTAAACGAGAAAAACATGCAGCCAAGAATACTATATTCAGCTAGGTTACCTTTGGAAATAGAAGGAGACATAACAAGCTTTCAGGACAAATAAAAAATAAAAGAGTTTTTAAACACCAAACCGGCTCTACGAGAAATATTCGAGAAATATTGAAAGGGGTCCTCTAAGCAAAGGAACACCCTAAAAGTAGTAGACCAGTAAGGAACAGAGAATATATATAGCAACAATCACCTTATAGGCAATACAATGGCACTAAATTCATATCTCACAATAGTTATCCTGAATGTAAATGGGATAAATGCACCAATCAAAAGACAAAGGGTATAAGAATGGATAAAAAACCAAAACCCCATCAATATGCTCATTATTTAGACCCAAAGACACTTCCAGATTTAAAGTGAGTGGGTGGAAAACAATTTAACATGCTAGTGGACATCCAAAGAAAGCTGGAGTGGCAAGCCTTATAACAGAAAAATTGGATTTTAAGCCAAAGAATATAATAAGAGATGAGGAAGGACAATATATCATACTCAAAGGGTCTGTCCAATGAGAAGATCTAACAATTTTAAATAGCTATGCCCCTAACGTTGGAGGAGCCAACTACATAAGCCAATTAATAACAAAATCAAAGAAACACATTGACAATAATACAATAATAATAGAGGACTTTAACAACCCCCTCACTGAAATGGACAGATCATCCAAGCAAAAGATCAACAAGTAAATAAAGGCCTTAAATGACACCCTGGACCTAGTGGACCTCACAGATATATTCATAACATTCCATCCCAAAGCAACAGAATACACATTCTTCTCTAGTGCACATGGAACATTCTCCAGAACAGATCACATCCTTGGACACAAATCAGGTCTCAAATGGTACAAGATTGGGATCATTTCCTGCATATTTTCAGACCACAGTGCTCTGAAACTAGGACTCCACAACAAGAGGAAAGTTGGAAAGAACCCAAATACATGGAGGCTAAAGAGCATGCTGCTAAAGAATGAATGGGTCAACCAGGAAATTAAAGACGAATTTAAAAATTCATGGAAACAAATGATAATGAAAACACAACAGTTCAAAATCTGTGGGACACAACAAAGGAAGTCCTGAGAGGAAAATATATAGCGATACAAGCTTCTCTCAAGAAACAAGAAAGGTCTCAAGTACAGAACCTGACCCTACACCTAAGGGAGCTGGAGAAAGAACAACAAAGGAAGCCTAAACCCAGCAGGAGAAGAGAAATAATAAAGATCAGAGCAGAAATCAATGAAACACAAACAAACAAACAAACAAACAAAAAAACAAAAAAACCAACCAACCAACCAAACAAAAAAACAATAGAACAAATCAACGAAACTAGGAGCTAGTTCTTTGAAAGAATTAATAAGAATGATAACTCCTGGCCAGACTTATCAAAAAGAAGAGAAAGGACCCAAACTAATAAAATCATGAATGAAAGAGGAGAGATCAAAACGAACACCAAAGACAATTATAAGAACATATTATGAGTAATTATATGCCAGCAAATTTGACAATCTGAAAGCAATGGATGCATGCCTAGAGACACATAAACTACCACAACTGGACCAAGAGGAAATAGAAAACCTGAACAGACCCATAACCAATATGAAGATTGAAGCAGTCATCAAAAATCTCCCAACAAACAAGAGCCCAGGGCCAGACGACTTCCCAGGGGAATTCTACCAACCATTTAAAGAAGAATTAATACCTATCCTCCTGAAACTTTTGCAAAAATAGAAATGGAAGGAAAACTTCCAAAATCATTTCATGAGGCAAGCATTACCTTGATTCCAAAACCAGACAGACCCCACCAAAAAAGAGAATTACAGACCAAAATCCCTTATGAACACAGATCCAAAAATTCTTACCAAAATACTAGCCAATAGGATCCAACATTACATTAAAAGGATTATTCAGGGATGCCTGGGTGTCACAGTGTGTTCAGTCTCTACCTTCAGCTCAGGTCATGCTCTCAGGGTCCTGGGATCGAGCCCCACATTGGGCTCTCTGCTCAACAGGAAATCTGCTTCCCCTTCCTCTTTCTGCCTGTCTCTCTCCCTTCTTGTGATCTCTGTCTGTCAAATAAATAAAATAAAAAAAAAATAAAAGGATTATTTACCATGACCAAGTGGGATTTATTCCAGAGATGCAAATTTGGTTCAACATCTGCAAATCAATCAATGTGATACAATACATTAATAAAAGAAAGAATAAGAACCATATGATTCTCTCAATAGATGCTGAAAAAGCATTTGACAAAGTACAGCATGCTTTCTTGATCAAAACTCTTCAAAGTGTAGGGATAGAGGGTACAATACCTCAATATTATCAAAGCCATTTATGAAAAACCCACCATGAATATCATTCTCAGTGGAGAAAAACTGAGAGATTTTCTGCTAAGGTCAGGAACACAGCAGGGATGTCTCCTATCGTCACTGCTATTTAAAATAGTACTAGAAGTCCTAGCCTCAGCAGTCAGACAATGAAAAGAAATTAAAGGCATCCAAATCACCGAAGAAGAAGTCAAACTATCACTCTTTGCAGATGATATGATACTGTATATGGAAAACTCAAAAGACTCCAGTCCGTATCTGCTAGAACGTGTTCAGGAATTTAGTAAAGTATCAGGATATGAAATCAATGCACAGAATCAGTTGCTGTTCTATACACCAAGAGCAAGACAGAAAAAAAGAGAAATTAAGGAGTCAATCCCATTTACAATTGCACCCAAAACCATAAGATACCTAGGAAGAAGCTTAACCAAAGAAGCAAAGAATCTGTACTCAGAAAACTATAAAGTACTCGTGAAAGAAATTGAGGAAGACACAAAGAAATGGAAAAACCTTCCATGCTCATGAGATTGGAAGAACAAATATTATGAAAATGTCTATGCTACCTAAAGTTATGTTCACATTTAATGCAATCCCTATCAAAGTACCATCAATTTTTTTCAAAGACATGGAACAAATAATCCTAAAATTTATATGGAACCAGAAAAGACCTCAAATAGCCAGAGGAATGTTGAAAAAGAAAGCCAAAGTTGGTGGCATCACAATTAGAGACCTCAAGCTCTATTACAAAACTGTCATCATCAAGACAGTACGGTATGGGCACAAAACAGACAGGTAGATCAATGGAATAGAATAGATAGCCCAGAAATAGACCCTCAACTCTATGGTCAACTAATCTTTGACAAAGCAGGAAAGAATGTCCAGTGGAAAAAAGACAGCCTCTTCAACAAAGAGGAAAATTGGGACAGCCACATGCAGAAGAATCAAACTGGACCATTTCCTTACACCGCACTCAAAAATAGACTCCAATGGATTAAAGACCCCAATGTGAGACAGGAATCCATCCAAATCCTTGAGGAGAGCACAGGTAGCACCCTCTTCAACCTCAGTCGCAGCAACTTCTTCCTAGAAACATCACCAAAGGCAAGGGAAGCAAGGGAAAAAATGAACATTGGGAGTTCATCAAGATTAAAAGCTTTTGCACAGCAAAGTTAACCATCAACAAAACCAAAAGACAACTGACAGAATGGGAGAAGATTTTTGGAAACAACATATCAGATAAAGGCCTGGTATCCAAAATCTATAAAGAACTTATCAAACTCAACACCCAAAGAACAAATAATCCAATCAAGAAATGGGCAGAGGACATTCTTCTGCAAAGAAGACATCCAGATGGTCAGCAGACACATGAAAAAGTGCTCTATATCACTCGGCATCAGGGAAATACAAATCAAAACCACAATGAGATACCATCTCAAGCCAGTCAGAATGGCTAAAATTAACAAGTCAGAAAATGACAAATGTTAGCTAGGATGTGGATAAAGGGGTACCCTCTTACACTTTTGGTGGGAATGCAAGCTGGTGCAGCCACTCTGAAAACAGCATGGAGATTCCTCAAAAAGTTGAAAATAGAGTGACCCTATGACCCAGCAATTGCACTTCTGGGTATTTACCTTAAAGATACGAATGTAGTGATCTGAAGGGGCATGTGCACCTGAATGTTTATAACAACAATGTCCACAATAGCCAATCTATGGAAAGAACCTAGATGTCCATCAATAGATAAATGGATAAGAAGATGTGGTATATATATATAGATGTGAGATATATATAATGGAATACTATGCAGCCATCAAAAGAAATGAATTCTTACCATTTGCGACGATGTGGAAGGAACTAGAGGGTATTACATTGAACAAAATAGGTCAATCAGAGAAAGACAGTTAACACATGATCTCCCTGATATGAGGAAATTGAGAGGCAAAGTGGAGGGTTTGGTGGGTAGGGAATGAAAAAATGAAAAGAGATGGGATAGGGAGTGAGACAAACCATAAGAGACTCTTAATCTCACAAAACAAATTGAGGGTTACCAGGGGGGCAGCGGGGAGGACAATAGGGAAAGGGTGGGTGGGTTATGGACATTGGGGAAATGCTGTGAAGTGTGTGAACCTGGCAATTCACGTACCTGTACCCCTGGGGCTAATAATACATCATATGTAAATAAAAAAAGAAAAAAAAATGATGCTATACTTTGTCAAGTGCTTTTTCAGCATTTATTGGGAGTATCGTGATTCTTGTTCTTTCTTTTATCAATGTATTTTATCACATTGATTGATTTGCAGATGTTAAATCAACCTTGAAGTCCAGGAATACATCCCACTTGGTCGTGGTGTATAATATTTTAATATACTGTTGGATCCTATTAGCTAGTATTTTGGTAAGAATTTTTGGATCTGTGTTCATAAGGGATTTTGGTCTCTTTTTTGGTGGGGTCTCTGTCTGGTTTTGGAAACAAGGTAATGCTTGCCTCATGAAATGATTTTGGAAGTTTTCCTTCCATTTCTATTTTTGCAACAGTTTCAGGAGGATAGGTATTAATTCTTCTTTAAATGGTTGGTAGAATTCCCCTGGGAAGTCGTCTGGCCCTGGGCTCTTGTTTGTTGGGAGATTTTTGATGACTGCTTCAATCTTCGTATTGGTTATGGGTCTGTTCAGATTTTCTATTTCTTCTTGGTCCAGTTGTGATAGTTTATGTGTCTCTAGGCATGCATCCATTGCTTTCAGATTGTCAAATTTGCTGGCATATAATTACTCATAATATGTTCTTATAATTATCTTTGGTGTTCGTTTTGATCTCTCCTCTTTCATTCATGATTTTATTAGTTTGGGTCCTTTCTCTTCTTTTTGATAAGTCTGGCCAGGGGTTTATCATTCTTATTAATTCTTTCAAAGAAATAGCTCCTAGTTTTATTGATTTGTTCTATTTGTTTGTTTGTTTGGTTGGTTTTTTTTGTTGTTGTTTGTTTGTTTCTGTTTCATTGATTTCTGCTCTGATCTTTATTATTACTCTTCTCCTGCTGGGTTTAGGCTTTCTTTGATGTTCTTTCTCCAGCTCCTTTAGGTGTAGAGTCAGGTTCTGTACTTGAGACCTTTCTTGTTTCTTGAGAAAGGCTTGTATCGCTATATATTTTCCTCTCAGGACTTCCTTTGTTGTGTCCCACAGATTTTGAACTGTTGTTTTTTCATTATCATTTGTTTCCATGTTTTTTTTAAAATTTCTTTTCAGTGTAACAGAATTCATTGTTTATGCACCACACCCAGTGCTCCCTGCAATCCGTGCCCTGCATAATGCCCACCACCTGGCTCCCCCAACCTCCCACCCCCCCCCCTTCAAAACCCTCAGATTGTTTTTCAGAGTCCATAGTCTCTCATGGTTCATCTCCCCTTCCAATTTCCCTCAACTCCCTTCTCCTCTCCTTCTGCCTATGTCCTCCATGTTATTTGTTATGCTCCACAAATAAGTGAAATCATATGATAATTGACTCTCTCTGCTTGATTTATTTCACTCAGCATAATCTCTTCCAGTCCCATCCATGTTGATACAAAAGTTGGGTATTCATCCTTTCTGATGGATGCATAATCCTCCATGGTGTATATGGACTACATCTTCCTTATCCATCCGTCCACTGAAGGACATCTTGGTTCTTTCCACAGTTTGGCAACCGTGGCCATTGCTGCTGTAATCATTGGGGTACAGATGGCCCTTCTTTTCACTACATCTGTATCGTTGGTGTAAATACCCAGTAGTGCAATTACAGTTGCACTACTGGGTCATGGGGAAGCTCTATCACAACTAACACCAAGGAAATAAAAACAATCATCAGAAGTTATTATCAACAGTTATATGCCAATAAGTTAAGCAACCTAGATGAAATGGATGCATTCCTGGAAAAGTATAAACTCCCAAAATTGAACCAGGAAGAAATTGACAACCTGAATAGACTGATATCTAGTAATGAGATTGAAATGGTGATCAAAAACCTCCCAGAAAAACAAGAACCTAGGACCTGATGGATTCCCTGGGGAATTCTACCAAACTTTCAAAGAAGAAATAACACCTATTCTCCTGAAGCTGTTTCAAAAAATTGAAGCAGAAGGAAAACTTCCGGACTTTTTATGAAGCCAGGATTACCCTGATCCCCAAACCAGGCAAAGACCCCACCAAAAAGGAGAATTTCACAGCAATATCACTGATGAATATGGATGCTAATATTCTCAACAAGATCCTAGCAAATAGGATCCAACGACACATTAAAAAGATTATCCACCATGACCAGATGGGATTCATCCCTGGGTTACAAGGATGGTTCAACATTCGCAAATCAATCAATGCGATAGAATAAATCAATAAGAGAAGAGATAAGAACCACATGGTCCTCTCAACTCATGCAGAAAAAGCATTTGACAAAATCTAGCATCCGTTCCTAATTAAAATGTTTCGAAGTATAGGGATAGAGAACTTCATAAAATCCATCTATGAAAAACCCTCAGCAAATATCATCCTCAGTGTGAAAAAGCTCACAGCCTTCCTGTTGAGATCAGGAACACAACAAGGATGCCCACTCTCACCACTCTTGTTCAACATAGTATTAGAAGACCTAGCAACAGCAATCACAACAAAGAGAAATAAAGGGTATCCAAACTGGTAATGAAGAAGTCAAACTTTCTCTCTTTGCAGATGGCATGATACTTCATATGGAAAATCCCAAAGACTCCACCCCCAAACAACTAGAACTCATACAGCAATTCAGTAATGTGGCAGGATACAAAATCAATGTACAGAAATCAGTTGTTTCCATGAATTTTTAAATTCGTCTTTAATTTCCTGGTTGACCCATTCATTCTTTAGCAGCATGCTCTTTAGCCTCCATGTATTTGGGTTCTTTCCAACTTTCCTCTTGTTGTGGAGTCCTAGTTTCAGAGCACTGTGGTCTGAAAATATGCAGGGAATGATCCCAGTCTTTCTGTACCATTTGAGACCTGATTTGTGACCCAGGATGTGATCTGTTCTGGAGAATGTTCCATGTGCACTAGAGAAGAATGTGTATTCTGTTGCTTTGGGATGGAATGTTATGAATATATCTGTGAGGTCCACCAGGTCCAGTGTGTCATTTAAGGCCTTTATTTCCTTGTTGATCTTTTGCTTGGGTGATCTGTCCATTTCAGTGAGGGGGTTGTTAAAGTCCTCTACTACTATTGTATTATTGTCAATGTGTTTCTTTGATTTTGTTATTTTAAAAAAGATTTTATTTATTTATTTGACAGGGAGAGAGAGAGAGAGAGATCACAAGTAGGCAAAGAGTCAGACAGAGAGAGAGGAGAGAGAGAGGGAGGCAGGCTCCCTGCTGAGCAGAGAGCCTGATGTGGGGCTTGATCCCAGGACCCTGAGATCATGACCTGAGCCAAAGGCAGTGGCTTAATCCACTGAGCCACCCAGGTGCCCCTGATTTTGTTACTAATTGGTTTATGTAGTTGGCACCTCCAATGTTAGGGGCATAGGTATTTAAAATTGTTAGAATCTTCTTGTTGGACATTCCCTTTATTTTATTTTATTTTATATTTTACAAAGGTACAGAAGCAGTTTAATGGAGGAAAAAGCATAATTTTTTACCCATTTTGTTATTTATATTCAAATTAGTTAATATATAGTGTAATGTTGATTTTGGGGTAGATGTGATTTATCACTTACCATATACATACATACATATAGATAGATAGATAGATAGATAGATATGCATATATATGTGTACATATATAGGCTGGGTTAGCCTGGTGGTGGACAGACACTTTAAGTATGATATAGTGTACCTCCTCATCCCTTATAGTCTGGCTTAAAATCTAATTTGTCTGAAGTAAAGTTTGCACCCCAACTTTCTTTGGATGTCCATTAGCATGATAAATTGTTTTCCACCCCCTCACTTTAAATCTGGAAGTGTCTTTGGGTCCAAAAAGAGTTTCTTTCAGACAGCATATAGATATGTCCTTTTTTTTTTTTTTTAATCCATTCTGATACTCTATTTCTTTTGATTGGGGTATTTAGTCCATTTACATTCAGGGTAACTATTGAAATATATGAATTTAGTGCCATTGTATTGCCTGTAAGGTAACTGTTACTGTATATTGTCTCTGTTCCTTTCTGGTCTGTTTCTTTTAGGCTCTGTCTTTGCTTAGAGGACCCCTTTCAGTATTTCCTGTAGGGCTGGTTTGGCATTTACAAGTTCTCATTTGTCCTAGAAGCTTTTTATCTCTCTTTGTACTTTCAGTTACAGCCTAATTGGATATATTATTCTTGGCTGCATATTTTTCTTATTTAGTGCTCTGAATATATCATGTCCATTCTTTCTGGCCTGCCAGGTCTCTGTGGATAGGTCTTCTGCCAATCTAATATTTCTACTATGCTATGTTACAGACCTCTTGTCCTAATCTGCTTTCAGGATTTTCTCTTTGTCACTGAGACTTATAAGTTTTACTATTAGATGATGGCGTGTGGACCTATTCTTGTTGATTTTGAGGGCAGTTCTCTGTGCCTCCTGGATTTTGAAGCTTGCTCTCTTTGCCAAATTAGGGAAGTTCTCTACAATTTGCTATAAGTTCACTATAATTTGCTCCAATATACCTTCTTCCCCCACTTTTCTTCTTCTTCTGGAATTTCAATTATTCTAATATTGTTTCCTCTTAGAGTATCACTTATCTCTCGAATTCTCCTCTTGTGGTCCAGTAGTTGATCATCTCTCTTTCTCTTGGCCTCCTTATTCTCTATTATTTGGTCTTCTATATCACTAATTCTCTATTCTGTCTCACTTATCCTAGCAGTAAGAGCCTCCATTTTTGATTGTACCTCATTAATAGTTTTTTAAAAATTTCAACTTGGTTAGATTTTAGTTCTTTTATTTCTCCAGAAAGGGATACTGTAGTATCTTTTATGCTTTTTTGAGCCCAGCTAGAACCTTGATAATTGTCATTCTGAACTCTAGTTCTGACATCTTACTAATGTCCATATTGATTACGTCCCTGGCCATTGGTATTGTCTCTCTCTCGCTCTCTCTCTTTTTTTTTTTTTTTTTGAGGTGAGTTTTTCTGCCTTGTCATTTTATCCAGATAAAATGGATGAATGAGGGAATGAAATACTAAAAAGATAGCAATGACCCCAGAAAAAATAAACTAATCAAATTAGAAGAGACTTGAAACTAGGGGGAAAAGAAAGGAGGGGACAAAATACCAGAGCCACACATTTGATTTTTTATTGTATTTCCATCTGGAAGAAACCATGTCCCAAAATTTTGAAGAAAGAGATGTGTATACACACACACACACACACACACACACACACACACACACACACAGAATGAAGGGATGAAATATGACAGTAAAGTGAAAAAAAAGATTCTAAAACAGATGTTGATAAAAAGTTGGTTAAAAAACAAGTTGGGTATTCATCCTTTCTGATGGAGACACAGTATTCCATTGTATATATGGACCATATCTTCTTTATCCATTCGTCTTTTGAAGGGCATCTTGGCTTTTTCCAGTTTGGCAATTTTGGCAATTGCTGCTATGAATATTGGGGTACAGATGGCCCTTTTTTCCACTACATATGTATCTTTGGGGTAAATACCCAGTAATGCAATTGCAGGGCCATAGGGTAGCTCTATTTTTAATTTCTCAAGGAATCTCCACACTCTTTTTCAACGTGCATTCCTACCTATGGGGTAAAGGGTTCCCCTTTCTCCACATCCTCCCGAACACTTGTCATTTCCTGTCTTGTTAATTTTGGCCATTCTTACTAGTGTAAGGTGGTATCTCAATGTGGTTTTGATTTGAATCTCCCTGATGGCTAATGATGATGAACATTTTTTTAATGTGTCTGTTAGCCATTTTGTATCAACATGGACAGTAATGGAGACTATGTTGAATGAAATAAGTCAAGCAGAAAGTCAATTATCATATGGTTTCACTTACTTGTGGAGCATAAGGAATAACATGGAGGACATTAGGAGAAGGAAAGGAAAAGTGAATTTGAGGAAATTGGGGAGAGGGGAGATGAACCATGACAGACTGTGGAATCTGAGAAATAAACTGAGGGTTTTGGAGGGGTGGGGGATGAGGGGTTAGGTGAGCTTATTGATAGGTATTAAGGAGGACATGTATTGCTTTGAGCCCTGGGTGTGGTGCATAAACACTGAATCTTGGAACACTGAAAAAAATAAAATAATCAAAAACTTCTGCACAGCCAAGTAAACAGTCAAGAAAACAAAGAGGCAACCCATGGAATGGGAGAAGATATTTGCAAATGACAGTACAGACAAAAGGTTGATATCCAGGATCTATAATGAACTCCTCAAACTCAACACACACAAAACAGACAATTGTATCAAAAAATGGGCAGAAGATATGGACAGACACTTCTCCAATGAAGACATACAAATGGCTATCAGACCCATGAAAAAATGTTCATCATCACTAGCCATCAGGGAGGTTCAAATTAAAAGTACATTGAGATATCACCTTACACCAGTTAGAATAGCCAAAATTAGCAAGACAGGAAACAACACTTACACTGTTGGTGGGAATGCAAGTTGGTACAGCCTCTTTGGAGAACAGTGTGGAGATTCCTCAAGAAATTAAAAATAGAACTTCCCTATGACCCTGCCATTGCACTCCTGGGTATTTACCCCAAAGATACAGATGGAGTGAAAAGAAGGGCCATCTGTACCCCAATGTTTATAGAAGCACTGGCCACGGTCGCCAAACTATGGAAAGAACCAAGATGCCCTTCAACGGACAAATGGATAAGGAAGATGTGGTCCATATACACTATGGAGTATTATGCCTCCATCAGAAAGGACGAATACCCAACTTTTGTAGCAATATGGACAGGACTGGAAGAGATTATGCTGAGTGAAATAAGTCAAGCAGAGAGAGTCAATTATCCTATGGCTTCACTTATTTGTGGAGCATAACAAATAGCATGGAGGACATGGGGAGTTAGAGAGGAGAAGGGAGTTGAGGGAAATTGGAAGGGGAGATGAACCATGAGAGACTATGGACTCTAAAAAACAATTTGAGGGTTTTGAAAGGGCGGGGGGGTGGGAGGTTGGCGTACCAGGTGGTGGGTATTATAGAGGGCACGGATTGCATGGAGCACTGGGTGTGGTGCAAAAATAATGAACACTGTTATGCTGAAAATAAAAAATAAATTAAAAGAATTATACTAATAGTGAACAATATTGAATAATATTGAAAGTCATGAGAAACTTTCCATTTTCCTGATTTTTGTGGAGATGCCCCATTAAATGAGATTCTGACTTTGGAACTAAATGATATGTGTTTGTGAGAGAGAGTGTATTACCATATTATAAATGTATCTGTCTGTTTTTATTTTCTTACCTGTTTTTTTAAATAGGAATCATTATCAGATTTGGTAAAAGCATCTTTTAGAACCTATTGATATAATATGGTCTTATTTTTGACCAATTAATAAGGCATATTATATTAATGGATTTCTTAAGGAAAAAGAGAAAAGAAAGAATGTGATTAGGCTGGAGCTTAGAACAAAGCCATGCACTAGATTTAGGGTATATTTTAATCTACTAGAAGAAACTGTATCCCAAAATTTTAAAGAAAAACCTATATGTATACCAAAAATAACGTTAAGTACAATGAGGGGATAGACTATAACAATGAAAATTAAAAGATTTTTTTAAAAGGTATTGGTAAGATAAAATAGTTGAAATAGGTAAAAATAGGAAAGGGAAAATTAAAAAAAATAAGAAAAAAATAAAATTGGAAAAAATTCAAGTTTGAAAAACTAAAGGATCATGAGAAAAAAAAAAAAGCCATGGATTTTATATTTTGCTTTCCCCTTGGTCTGGAGTTCCTTAGTTCTCATTTATCGGTGAACTTTATCTTGGCTGGATGTTCTTGCTGACCTTCTGGCGGAGGGGCCTATTGCTGTGATTCTCAAATGTCTTTGCCCGAGGTGGAATTGCACCACCCTTGCCAGAGGCCAGGCTAATTAATGAGCTCGGTTTTGCTTTTAGTAGCTTTTGTTCCTTGAATGCTTTCCATATATCTTTGGAGAACCAGAATGAAAATGGCAGCCTCCCAATCTCTTGCCCCATAGGAACTGAGAGCTGGGGTCCCCTCCTCAATGTGCTCCCAGAGAAAAGCAATCAGTTCCTCCTATTTCCCTGTTCTCCAGCCATACTCCATGCTCACCCAGCCTGTAACCCTAGCGTTTCTATCTCTGGCCCACAGCCTGGTTTGGCATCTGCAAACCTAGCAGATTCCTGCAGTGCACTCCCACACCACCTCTCCCCCGGGAGGGATGTGAGTTTCCCTGGATCTGCCATTTGTGGGATCCCTACCTGAAGAACAGTGGCCTGACTGTGCCTCAGATCATGGTTTAAGGTAACCATGAGCTCAGAACCTACTCCTCAGCTCCATCTCTGCAGGCAGTTTCCCCCCTCTGATACCTGGGAAACACTGCCACACTGTCACACTCATGCAGCCCTGGTCTTTTTGTGACCCTGCAGATCCTGAGACCACACCCAGAGGTCTCCACCCCTGATTAACCTCTGGAGTAATGTCCCTCAGTGGAGCAGACTTATAAAAGTTTCAATTTTTTGCTGTGCTGTTCCACCACTTGCCAGGAGCCGGTGCCTCCTCGCACAGGCTATCTTCTTATTTGTTGCCTCAGACTCACTTCTCTGCATGCCCTATCTTCCAAAAAGTGGTCACTTTTCTGTTTCTAGAATTGCTGCTCTTCTCTTCAATCTCCTGTTGAATTTGTAGGTGTTCAGAATGGTTTGATAACTATCTAGCCTGGAACCCCATGATATTTACGTCTTTAATCCCTCCACCATCTTGTTTCCAAATTCTTCTTTATATATGTATTATACTATCTGTCTATATCTGTGTATCTACTGAGAAATTTAAAGAATTGGCTCATAGTACTGTAGGTATTGGTAAATCTGAAATGCTTAGGGCAAGCTGGCAAGGATGGTGATTCAGGGGAGTTGACATTGCAGTCTTGAGTTCAAAGGCTAGAAGCTTAGGTGGAAACTATGTAGTCTGGAGAATTCATTTTTCATTGGGAAAACTCAGCCTTTTCTTCTAAACCTTCAGTTGATTGAACAATGCCCACCCACGCTATGGAGGCTTATCTTTTTTACTCAAAATCTGTTGATCTAAACATTAATCACATCTAGAAAATACCTTTACAGCAACATTTAGACTCATGTCTAACCAAACAACAGGACAGACACTATATTCCAGCTAAGTAGAGGCATAAAATTAACCACCATAATATTCTTTGCTGTTTGTTTTCTATCAGTTTGTCTTTTCTTTCATTTTAAAAAAATTACATAATGATTTATTTAAAAGGAAAACAGAGTTCTCTGTAGAATGAAGTTCATAACAGAATTCTTTTTGTTCAAGCCAAGGACCGCATTCAAATATGACTTTCCTAACAAAAACAATACTGGGGACTTTATAATCTCTTATTTATTAAACAAACAATTTATCCTAATTTATTGAAAAAGTAAATATGTTTGTTCTTTACTAATGGGTTTGAGGTATTCTTTAAATATTTTGAATACTAATCCTTTATTTGTTTTATAGGTATCAATTAATGTTCTGTGTTTGCCTTGCATTAACATTTGTTTATACTGACTTCTCATTGAAAAATTTAAGTTTTTGACATAATCAAGTTTATCAATGTTTTCTAACTTGTACTTTTTATGTTTTATTCAGGAAATTCTTTCCTCTCCTAACTTCATATAGGAATTATCCTGTTTTCCTCAAACATTTTTTTTTAAAGTATACTTTTCACATTTGAGTCTTTAATTCACTTAGGGCTTATTTTTGTGTATGTGTAAAATCAAGATGCAATTATGTATATACACATATAATTTTATAATTTGGTTTATTAAAGAACTTTCATTTTTTAGAACAATTTTAGATTTGCAGAAATTGTTAATGTAGTTAACGTTTCCATGTATCTTACACCCAGTTTCCTCTGTTAACATCTGAAATTAGTATGAAGCATTTGTTACAATTGATAAACCCAAACTGACATATTATTATTTAATAAAAGTCTATACTTTATTCAGTTTTCCTTCATTCTTACCAATGTCTTTTGTTTACAAGTCATTCATAAGGGAGATGTTTTGCGAGGATTTTATTTCAGTCTCTGGCTTGTTTTTCCACATTTTCCCCTCTATCTCTCTGTTGTCTTTACACATGCTTGTACCTCTGTCTAGAATGCATCTTAGTTTGGGCTGCTAGAATCAAATACCAAAGACTGAGTGGCTTAACTAACAAACATTCATTTCTTGTGGTTCTGAAAACTGGAATTCCATGATCTTGGTGTCAGCATGATTGGTTTCTTGGTAGAGGGCTGTCTTTCTGGTTTACAATGGGCCACTTTCTTTTCTTTTTCTTTTTTTTTTTTTTAAGATTTTATTTATTTATTTGACAGACGGAGATCACAAGTAGACAGAGAAGCAGGCACAGAGAGAGGAAGGGAATCAGGCCCGCTGCTGAGCAGAGAGCCCGATGCAGGGCTCGATCCCAAGACCCCGAGATCATAACCTGAGCCGAAGGCAGAGGCTTTAACCCACTGAGCTACCCAGGCGCCCCAATGGGCCACTTTCTTTCTGTGTCTTCCATGGTGGAGGGAGAAGGAGACAGGGAGAGGAAAAGAAAGGAGGGGAGGGAGGGGAAACAGGAGAGCGTGAAGAAACAAGTTGTGTGTCCCTTCTTATAGGTTTCTAATTCCACCATTAGGGCTCCTCCCTCCCAAAGGTCCCACCCTTAATACCATTACATTGAGGGTTTGGATTTCAATATACGAATTTTAGGGGGACACCAACATGCAGTCCATGACAAATGGCTTTGCCTCAGTAAATTCTTACCTGACAACACAAAATTTGTGCTTAGATGTTGCTTTTCCATAAAGCCTTTCTAGGTCTCCCAAGATCATAACAGTTTTCCCTCCTTCCTATTACTGTGATTATTCCTGCTGAATAATCTGATAAGCATCTCTCTTATGTATTTACTGTATTCCTACTGTATAATCTGATAAGCATCTCTCTTATGTATTTACTCCTCCTCTTCCCCACTGGGTTTTTAGGTCTTTGGAGGTGGGCACTGTGCCTTGTTGTCCTTGCAGCTCTGGTGTTAAGTATTGGGTTCATTAGATGTTGGTTGAATGAATTACTATGTGCATGGTCTTGCCTTAAGGATTCAAACATCATTCATTGGAACCAAAGAACAACTAAATTTAAGGTTATGCGATACTGGTTATGTAGGCAAAGGTATTTAGATGAGGCTGAAATGAAGTCTGAGGTAAGTGTCAGCATAGGTATGAGGAAGGTTAACTTGAATGAGGGATTTTGGTAGGTTTGTATGTACAAAACCACCAGGGATCTGGCTTAGGACAGCACCTTGACATGGAGAAGAAGCAAGAAAGGGAGCAGTGTTTTACAATTAAAAAAAAAAAAAAAAAAAAAAAAAAAACAGCTGGACCAATGCCAGATTTGTTTCAGTGGAAAAGGAAATATAAAGGTAATAGTAATAATTCTGGTATTCGTTGGTTTTGCCAAAATGCTCTCAAACCTACACCTCTCACATTGCTTGTGGGAACATAAACTGCTACCCACTTTCCACAAAATATATGGGCATTATTTCTCAACAGCCACCACATTCTAACACCATTTGACTGTTTCTGTTTCTAGGAATGTATCCCAAGGAGATAATCAGAAATAGGAATAAATATTTATGAGTAAATATGTGCATTATTTATGAGAGCAAGAAACCGGAAACCACCTAGAAATCTAGTACTATGAAAATGATTATGTAAATTATGATATATATTCATGTGAAGGAATAGGATGCAATCATTTACAATTATATTTATAATGCTTGTTAATGATAATGAAAATACTTATGATATAGCATCAAGTAAGGAAGGAGATTATAAAATTATCTTAGTTTTGTAGAGAAAAATGCTTAGCTCGATGCTGAAAGAAAACATGTCTAAAATATTAATGGTGGTTGCTTCTGGGTATAGAGAGAAGAGGTGATTTTCTTTTCTGCTTCACTGAATATGTTTGTAATTTCTGTATTTTTTTAACCTTAAGTATTAGTTTGATAATCCAGAGGGGATTTTAAAATCATTTTTAATACTGTATTCTGGAAGAAGAGGCAGTTTTACACTTAAATCCAAATGCCCCCTCTTCCCTAAAATCTTATGGCCTCTAAATTAAAAAAGAGTTACCCTCCCCATCATATACTTCCATACATTTATTAATTTGTTCATCCAGCACTCTGCATTTTGTAGTCAATGCAGGGCAATGTAACATTAGGGCATATTCTCTACTCTGAGAACATTTTCAGTTTATGGGACAGGTAAGCATATAGTTAACAGAGTAGAAAAAAAAAAAAACAAGCATAATGCTCAATGGTTTTGTCTTTTTTTTTTTTTTTTTCCAAGAGAGAGTAGGGAGGCAGGTAGAGAGGCAGAGGGAGAGGAAGAGATAGAATCCTAAGCAGGCTCTGCTCTCAGCACAGACAGAGCCCACACAGGGCTCAATCTCCCAACCCTGAGACCATGACCTGAGCCAGAATCAAATTGGTGACTTAACCACCCAGGTTCACCTAATAGATACATTTACACAGTGGGCTTGGGATAGCAGTGAAAGAAATGACTAACTTTACTTGAGGATATAGCATTTAAGTTGGCTCATCAATGTTTTCAGTGACATGTACTAATTAAAGAAAGAGCTGTGGGAAGGTATGAATTTGTAATCCCAGGTCACAGGAGGTGCAAAGTTATAGTGAGTTTCTGTGTCCGTGGAAGATTATGCCTGGGAGAGATTAGTCTGGTCAGATTGAGGTCTGTGATTTATGGACTTGCTGGCCATATGATGGGGCATGGGCTTCTAAGTCATGTATTGCATTAGGGAGCATTGAATGTTTGCTTAGTAGGGGATTGACACGACCAATTTCTTACTGTTTCATATCATTCTTCCCAGGAAAATCCATAGTCCATACAACTTTTGAATTCTTGGTGCTCAAAATGCATTACTGCCAGAAGCAGATTCTAACTTTGGTCATGGTGACAACTGAGGTAGGCAGACATCTGTTGTAGGTATCTTGAGATTGAAAACTGAAACACAGATGATAATTTGGGGCAGAGTTTCTCAACATTTCTTCATTATTGGCCCCCTAAGGAGTCTTTTTAGCAGTTTTTACTTAAAATCACATCCACAGAATTTTAAAACCTTAGATATACTATATATTTGTCCATAGACTTCATGCTTATCTGTGCTTTATACATAAAAAGGTGAGATTTAAAAAAAATCTCTCTTCCTTAAGATCATTTTTCAATTTTTTTTGTCCTCTTGGTGGTGACATCCTTTCTGTTGAAAGCACATTAGTTAGAGCCTTTACAAAGCTTTTAACGTGGTAAAATACACATAACCTGAAACTGACCATCTTAACCATCTTTAAATATGTAGTTCTGTAGGGCTATGTACATTTCCACTGTTGTGTATCCAATCCCCAGAATGCTTTTCATATTGCAAAACTGAAACTTAATCTGGTAAACAACACCCCTGCCTCTTTCCCCCAACCCTTGGCAACTTTCTGTTTCTATGAGTTTGAGAACTCTAAGTGCTTCATGTAAGTGGAATCCTATAATATCTGTCTTTTTGTGACTGGCTTATTTTACTTAGTAAAATTTCCTTAAGGTTCATCTATGTCATAGTTCCTTTTTAAGGCTGAATAATATTTGATTGTTTGTATATGCCATATTTTGTTTATGCATTCATCTATTGATGGACACCTAGGTTGCTTCTACCTTTTGGCTATTGAACAGTTCTGCAATTAACATGGGTGTGCAAATATCTCTTAGAGACCCTTCTTCCAGTTATTTAGGGTATATACACAGAAGTGGAATTGCTACATATTATGACAACAGAGGTTTAATTTTTTGAGGAACCACCATGTTGTTTTTCATACCATTTTCCTGTAGCAGTGTACAACAATTCCACATTCTTGCCAATATTTTCTGTTTTTTTTTTTTTTTGAGAGTAGCTGTCTTACTGACTGTGAAATGATAGCTCACTGTGGTTTTTATTTGCATTTATTTAATAATTGCTGTCTTAAATTCTATCCATATATCTATCCATATATCTTCTCTGAAGAAATACCAATTTAAGTCCTTTGCTCATTTTGGAATCAGGTTATTTGTTTTGTTGTTGTTGCTGTTGTTGAGTTTTAAGAGTTCTTTATATATTCTAGAAAGTAATCCCTTATCAAATACATAATTGCAAATATGATCTTCCATTCCTTGGGTTACTTTTTCCCTCTATTGATTGTGTCCTTCGAATAAGGTTAGCCTTTTAAAATTCAGTTGTTGTTGAGATATTCCATGGCCTTTGGCATTCTTTTCCAATAGGTACTTCCTCTGGTAACCTGGAGGTTGGAATCTGGTTGGTATCCTAGATCTGGGAAAGTATTAAGATCCAGCCTGATAACTGGTGTTTGGGCCATGGTGCCATGGGAAGGTTCTAGATATGGGATCTAATGGGTTTCTGTATTAATCAGGGAAAGCTGGATAATATTGTGTCATTCAACCCAAGCAGAGCATGACAGGAAGCGTGAATCACACCATCAAAAAGAGAGTTTAAAAAAGAGAAAGAGGCATGAGAAAATTAAGAGGAGAAGCCTAGACTGAGACTGGCATTCTCCTCTGCATATTACTCTTTTTCACTTCATCTGTTAATGTCATGGACTATTAACTATTAGTATGAGGGCGTTTTCACCTTGTCTACATAATCAAGTTGTCAACTGATCTAGCTCAAGTGTTTTCTAGATGGACATCTAGGCAACTGACTTGTGGTTTCCTTTCCATCTAGAGATTTGGTCAGGACCAGCACTGCGAGGTATGGTCTCTGATAGAGACAGCTCCCATCACATCCAGCCAGAAATTTAATACCTCTCAGGAAGTGAGGAGGGCTTGACTTCACTCTCAATTTATGTATGAACCCATCACCTTGCATAAAGATTAAACTTCTTGCAGCAGGAGAGGGAAAAAACCTTCTCTGATATTCCTATGGGAGAGAGGTAATGCATTTAAAAATCTTTCTGATGCCATGACCATAAGATAAATGCTGTAATCCAGTTTGTTATCTGTCTGCTATGTCTCCTTGTGTCTAGCAAAGTCAATAGAACTTCACTTCTCTAATTGAAATCAGTGTGCTGATGGAGTCTGTTCATGGAAATGAAAGGTGGCTGCCATAATCTGTTGGGAGCTGAATTAATCCTTTGGGAGGGAGGCCTATCTAATTACTCCTCTCAGAAATACTGGCCTTGCTTTCAGATCTGTAGTACACAGCCATGGGAAAGAGGCCAATGCACCATTGGACTAATTTTGTCTTAAATTGTTTTAAACTTCCCTAACATCATTTTTGAGACCCTTGCCTTGGAAAGTGCTATTTCTTAGGTTTCTTATTTTTTTATATGAAAGTATTCCTAAGTTAAATGAAAAGGCCAATTTGCCAGTCACATATGAAATTCTTTCTGCCTATATTTATCACACTCTGATATAAATTTATGGCTTTGATACCCAGAAGTAATGCTGCTCACAAATTATTGGGAGAAACACAAAGGCTAAATCCTCTCAGATATCACTTAGTTTCACCCAATTATTACAACAAGAACAATTAGGTGAATACATATCATGACTTGGATACTGTTCTAAGCACTTTGCAAGTATTTTCTCATTTAATACTCCCCAAAATCATTTGATGTGGATGTTATTGCTATTCTTTCAATGTATATACATATACTATAAAGAAGCGCTGAAAATTTAAGGATCTGCCCAATGTCACAGCCATAAGTTTAAGAGCAATAATAACAACTGAGGCAGTCCAACTTCAGAATTGGGTTGTTACATAAGATGGAGGGCATTCAGAGAAATATGAATTTCAGATAAGCATTGGAAAAAAGTATAGAATACATATACCCCAAATATTGCAGGAGACATGCAAATACTAAAAAACTGTTTGTTGTTTACCTGAAATTCAATACTGAGAGTACCACAGGGGTTGTTGTGTTTGTTTTGTTTTGGCTAAATCTGGCGGCCCTATTTAAGATCGCATGTTCTTAAGCACTCTGCTACCCTGCTGCTACCTGAACAGTGAGTGCACTGGGCCCTGAATGGAAAAGTGATTTACTTAGAGCTCCCCAGCTGATTAGTGGTAGAGCTTCCCTCCCATCTCCATACCACCCCTAGAGAGAGCTAGTCTCCCATTTTCTTATCATTTCATATCCCACCTTTATGATGCTTAGTAAAATGCTACTTTTACAATGTCACAAAACATACTACAGGGCACTGGGTTCTTTGTCTGGGAGCAGGGACTCATTTGTACTTACCATTGCTAAATCTCAGTAGATATGACTGGCATACATTTGAACACAGCGGCCTAACATTTGGTGTGTGTGTGGAGGGATGAACATTCATAATTCAACAAGTGCAGCATTTACATATTCATACATCTAGATACATTTATTATTTTTCAAAGTCCTTTGAAGTGTTAAATGTTTTGCTGAAATATTTTAGTAATGCTGATGACATCACAACTGGCCTAGAGTATCTGACACAGAATGTTGCTTAATAAAGAGTGCCTCCATCGAATTATTTTTCTGCTCACATGTTTCACCTTATAGTGATTAAGACATCTGCATTCTGATCCCAGCTGGGACATTAGAATTTCTGAGACCTTGGGCAAGCTTCTCCCTGCATCTTAATTCTATCCTCCATGAAGTACAAAATGGAATAGGGTGTTTCTCTCCTAGCACTGCTTTTGTCCTTGATATATCCTCATTCCTGGTTTTTGTACCTAGTATTGTTCCTAGTATTCTAGGCTCTGTCTTCATTTCACCCATGTGGGGGTCTACTCTTTAATTCTATATGGATCCTGAAGTTGGCTCCTTACAAGCTTGGCCACTTAGTCCTCTATATGGACATAAGAATGGTGTCTAAAAATTCTATTCTCTCTTCTATGGGGTTCAACAAAATTCTAGGCAATTAAAGGTAACTAGAATCTTTTCAGTTAGTTGACCGTTTGATTACTTCGTACACAGGATAAAGATCCTTACATTCTGGCACAAATCTACATTTGTTTCCATGCTCTTTCGTCACCATTCAACGTATTGTTCCAGTCACGGAAGATGACTTTCTCTTAGCTTAATATGTTGGGTAGTTTTTTTCTCCTGTCCTGATATTTCTGAGCTTCAGTTTTCACATGAAACTATAATATCCATTTTATATGGTAGTAGCCATAAAAATTAAGGAAATATAGAAGCACCTGTCAAGCTAGTCATTTAGTTAATTACCTTGTCTTTCTCTATGTGGGGGGAAACCTGATTCAGAGACTTAATGTGTTGCAACATTAGTCAGTTTCCCTCACTGCTGATTCAGCTTATACCCACAGCACCAGGATGGTACAAGGCACTTAAGAGGTGCTTGTTGAAAGTTGAATGCATCATGGAGAAAGTAATTATCACTGCTCTTAGAAAAGCCACAACACTTCAAGTTATATTACAAAGCTGTAGTGATCAAGACAGTATGGTACTGACACAAAAACAGACACAGAGATCAAAGGAATAGAATAGAAAACCCAGAAATGTATCCACAGCTCTATGTTCAATTAATTTTCAACAAAGCAAGATCATCCAATAGAAAAAGTCTCTTTGACAAATGGTGTTGGGAAAACTGAACCACTTTCTTATACCATACATACAAATGAATTGAAAATCGATTGAAGACCTAAATGTGAGACAGGAAACCATTAAAATCCTACAGAAGAACACAGGCAATAACCTCTTTGGCATTGGTCATAGCAAATTCTTCCTAGATAGGTCTCCAGAGGTGAGGACACAAAAGCAAAAATAAACTGTTGTGACTACATCAAAACAGAAAGCTACTGCACAGTGAAGGAAGCAATCAACACAGCTAAAAGGCAACCTATGAAATGAGAGAAGATATTTGCAAATGATACATCTGATAAAGTGTTAGTATCTAAAATCTATAAAGAACTTATCAAACTCAACTGGGTCATTTGTTTTTTGGATGTTAAGAAATGGGCAGAAGACATGAATAGACATTTTTCCAATGAAGACATCCAAATGGGCAACAAACACATGAAAAGATGCTCAGCATCACTCATCATTGGGGAAATAAAAATAAAAAATACAATGCTATATCACCTCACACCAGTCAGAATGGCTAAAATTAACAGCACAGGAAACAACAGATGTTGGCGAGGATACAGCGAAAGGGGAACCCTTTTACACTGTTGTTGGGAATGTAAGCTGGAGCAGCCACTCTGGAAAACAGTGCAGAGGTTCCTCAAAATGTTAAAAATAGAGCTAACCTACAACCCAGCAATTGTACTACTGGGTATATACCCAAAGGATACAAAAATATTGATTTGAAGGGGTACATGCATTCTGACATTTATAGCAGCATTATCTATCATAGCCAAATTATGGAAATAGCCCAAGTGCCCATTGACTGATGAATGAATAAAGATGATTTGGTTTATATATATACACAATGCTATATTACTTAACCCTAAGAAGGAACGAAATCTTCCCATTTGCAACAACGTGGATGGAATTATAGAATATTTTGCTAAGCAAAATAAGTCAGAGAAAGACAAATACCATATGATTTTACTCATATGTGGAATTTAAGAAACAAAACAAATGAATTCAAGGGACGAAAAAGAGGCAAACCAGTAAACAAACTCTTAACTACAGAGAACACACTGAGGGCTTCTGGAGGGGAGATGGGTGGTGGGTGGGGTAAATGGGTGGTGGGGATTAAGGAGGACACTTGTTGTGATGAGAACCGGGTGTTATACGTAAGTGATGAATCATTAAATCTTACACCTGGAACTAATGTTACACTGTGTTAACTAACTAGAAAAAAAAAAATTGGGGGGGGGGAAGAAAGGAGAAAAAAACCCCAAAACAAAAAAAACATACACTTAGTGTTTAGATATGGCCTGACTTCTTCACTTTGGCTTCTTTGGGGAAAGAGGACTAGGGTCTTGGTTTTAAGTATGAGGTAATGCTACCTTTTGGAAAAATAGAAATACTTGTTTTAGGACTATGTAAGCAGGGGAATTTGTTTTATTTTGAGGAGTAAGAATCAGCCATTGGCATTTCTGTGCCCGTGGTTCTGTCAGCACCAACAGTCTTTAGGAACATCCCTGGCTCAAATTTCTGGCAGGCCTACAGTTCTAGACTCTCCCTACTGCCCTGCCCAATCTTAACTCCACGCTGATTGTCTTACTCCTCTCTTTAGAAATGAGGGAACCTAGCCTCCATGTGTAGACAAGGGCTGCCTGTCATTGTTCTGTGCCCTTTTCCAGGCTACCTGGGAAGAACAGAGATATCAAGGGACAATGAGGACAAGAGGAAGCAATGGCTCCTTTAGAACAAGAAGGAGAAGGTATAAGCTAGTGAGAGAGGAGAAACAGCAAAGGGGAAGAAGCCCAGAGACTGGCATTTCCTTTTGAATGGACCTGAGAAGCTGTTGGTGCTTCTACTCACTGTTCCTTCCTAGTGTCTACACTTTTACCTCTGTAGGCCTGGGCCACCCATTCCAGTCACCTCACCAGCGTAACTGCCACTCATGCTTTAAGAATCAGCTTGGGAGGAAAAAAAGAAAAAAAGGCATCAGATTGATGTTTGGCTTTCTCTGATCACAACATTGGGTTTAGGAATCCCTCCGTAGTGTTCTGTGACCTTGTGTTACCTCACCTTACTGCTTCATTGTGTAGTTTGTACACATACTTATTTTCTCCAACAGACCCCGAACAGCTTAGACTATTATCACTGTCAGTGTTCACTGACCATACTCTAATTCCAACACACCCGCTAGAATGAATCACTTAGAGATTTCTGCCAACACCACTGATAGAGGTACTCCTGGTTTGGAATTATTACTTGGCATAAATTTTAAGATTAACTGTTGGAGAACTAATGTACCAGATTCTGAGTGGAACAAAATTTTAAAACCAGTCTATTGACATTTATTTGATAGAATCGGATGTTCATTCATGTATTCATAAAACAATTCATTCTTTCAATACATCTTTCTTAAACACCCCCAGTTTATGAATCCTTTTGTTCATTCAACACCTATTTATTGAGTGCCTATTAAGTGTTAAAGTTGTGTAGGTATTGGTGAATGTAACAGGAATATTTCCTCCATGGGAATCTTATAGAATAATGGAGAAAACAGGTAATATGAATGTAAACACACCAATTTTATGAATTGTGGTAAGTAAAAAGGTATGGTAGTGGAGAATAAAAATGACAGTATGGTCAGTGAAGGTCACATAGACTGAGGTCACATAGACTAAGCCCAGTATTCCACTAGGCACTCATCTCAGGAGGATCTGAGTGACTGGTGGGCCATACATACAGAAGTCTAAGTGTGATACTTGCCAAGGACAGTGATGGAAAATAGAATGGGGCATCAAGAACAACAAATGGATACCAACTCTAGTTAGGCCTTCCAGGGATGGTTTCCCAGAGGAAGTAAGGTTTCCACACACTCCCTCCTGGAATAAAAAGCCATTTTTGAAACCTTCCAGGCAAGGGGACGGATACCTCATTCTAACTTCCCTCCCTGTCTGCTATATTTCTCCCCTCCAGTTCATTCTGCAGGAAGGATCTTTCTAAACACCATGTCTGATCATTTAATCCCCTGATTAGCAATTTACATAGTTTCCCAACTCTGTACAGGAGATACAGACCAAACCATGTAGGCTAGCATAATTTGCAGCAGATCTCAATGTCCACACCTGCCCCCTCCTTGCCCTCAGCCTTGTCCATGCCTTAGCAGTGAGTTCAAAGCTGGGCTCCTTCACACATTGGTGATTTATCCCAGGGTATTCCCTCTGCTTTGGAAAGCTCAGCTTCCAGGCTTCTACTTCAAGGTCCAGGTCCAGTGTCACCTGGATGACCCTGGCATACATCACTCCCCTCACCCCACTCTTTCTTACTTTCTTGTGCATTTCTCGTAAAGCTGAATACAGTCTGTCTTTCTTAATTTCCTTCTATTTATCACACATGCATTTGGTTGGTCCTTTCTTTCTCTTCTTTCAGAGCATCTAGAGAGAGTTGGTCCTTTCTTTCTCTTCTTTCAGAGCATCTAGAACCTAGTTCTATTTTTTACAAATCATTTCACTGGACTGTAATTATTCCAGGGTCTGTCTTCCTTACTAGACTGTGTGCTTCCTGAAAGCAAGAATTCTGTCTGAGTAATCTTTGTACTCCTAGGCCCAGAATGCTCAGTGATTCCATTATAGGTGATCGATTAGTGGTTTCTAATGGAATGAAATAATGAGGAGAAGGAAAGTGAACTTATTGGGTGAAGTTTCATGGTTAACAGTTTGAAGACTACAGACAGAGGGCACCTGGGTAACTCAGTTGGTTAAGTGTCTGACTTCAGCTCAGGTCATGATCTTGGGGTCCTGGGATTGAGCCCCTGTGTAGGGCTCCCTGCTCAGTAGGGAGGTCTGCTTCTCCCTTTTCCTCTGCCCCCCTCCCCTTGCTTGTGCACTCCTGTGATCTCTCAAAGAAATAAATAAAATCTTTTTTTAAAATAGAGGGCACGGATTGCATGGAGCACTGGGTGTGGTGAAAAAATAATGAATACTGTTATGCCGAAAATAAATAAAAAATAAATTAAAAAAATAAAAAATAAAAAGGAATATAGGCATGTGTGATAAATAGAAGGAAATTAAGAAAGACAGACTGTATTCAGCTTTACGAGAAATGCACAAGAAAGTAAGAAACATTGGTTCCACATTGGCAATTTTCTGAATTCACAAAAGCCATGAAGACAAAACAGAATTGTTAGCCATGTACCTCCGTGGACAAATCTGGGAACTAGCTAGAGCACCCTTGTCCAATAGTTATCTAGTGAGAACCATGCAAATAATTTTGAATTTTCTAGTAGCCACATTAAAATGGTAAAAAGAAACAGATGAAATTAATTTTAATTATATATTCTAATTAATGAAAATATAGCCAAATGTTTATCATTTCAACATGTAATCAATATAAAAAATAATATGATATTTTAATTCCTGGCTTTTCTCGTGAGTCTTTAAAATCTGGCATGTGTTTTACACTCACAGCTCTTCTCAGTTTGGGCCAGCCACCTTTCAAACCCTAACCATATGCAGCTAGTGGCTCCACTAGTGGACAACTCAGAGCTAGAGCATTTGGGTAGCTTTAAAAAGATGGTATAAAGGGGTGCCTGGGTGGCTCAGTGGGTTAAGCCTCTGCCTTCAGCTCAGGTCGTGATCTCAGGGTCCTGGGATCAAGCCCTGCATGGGTTTTCTGCTCAGCAGGGAGCCTGCTACCTCCTCTCTCTCTGCCTGCCTTTCTGCCTGCTCGTGATCTCTCTCTCTGTGTCAAATAAATAAATTAAAAAAAAAGATGGTATAAAATTTGTTTTTAATAGATTATTTGCCTGATCATTTTCATTGCATAGGCAGGAGAGATGACTATTTACCTAAAGAGTGCGTTTAATTATTTTACACAATTGCACTGAGCTGGTTTAAATATGCAATCTAATGTCTTTGGAACTCGTACTGCAGAAAGTGGAAGAAAATAAAAAGAAGGAATTAAAGTCTCTATTCACAGACACTTCTGGAAAATATATAAATTCGTAAGCCCTCCCTAAAATTTACCAAGAGCTTTAGGAATGTTCATACCTACTGTTTGACATAAGAAATCTCACTTCCACAAATCAACCATCAGGAAACATTAGGAAATGCATACCAAGATTTAGGCATCAAGATTTTCAGTGTCATTTTGTTACACAACTTTATAACCAGAAGTCATCAAAGTCCAGCATTGTTGGAGCACAAATTGGGTGCATTGTAATGAAATATTGTGCTGCCACTAAAATTTATGTTCAGAAGATTTTTGATGTTGTGGGAGTTGTGATATAAAGTTAAAAAATATGGGAAACAGAATTGTATCTTCAGTATTGAGCAACTTATATGAAATGTACAATGAAAGGCTGGAAGGAAATACGGTGAAGTGCTAACAGTACTTCCCAGTGGTGGGATGATAAGGGACTCCTTTTTTCTATTTTGATGGCTTTTACAATTTGTCTCACAAGGGGTGTACATCAGTACACTGGGTCCATAAGCAAGCAAACGAACATGGAAAATACTGTGCCTAGTTCACTTTCCCACAACCACCATAGCTCTCGCAAGAAATGCTTCCCTTCCCCCTCTCTTCCCTGCATAGGCATACAGTCTCCCTCTGGGGAAAGAATGGAGAGAGAAGTGGCTTGAGGCAGGGAAGCCCCAAGGCTGCTAGAGGACATGACAGCTCACTGAAAGAGGAGAAGGGAGACCAGCTTTCTTGTTTTGGATTCCTAACACTGACTGCGAAAATCCCATCATTCCCTGAGGTCCCCCATTCCTCATCCTGACCAAGTAGTTTCTGAGATCTTGAGAGTGAGATCTAGAGATCACTGCAGTGAGTTCCCCTTAGCCTCTTCTGATCCTCTTGCATGAGCTCTCTGACAAAGACACTTAAGTTTGGCACGTCTTCTCCCCTGCCCATGACATATCTATTCAGTTCTGGCCCTACTGATTCTAAGTATTTCTTTTACAAATGGCATCCAGCTGAAGATATTTGAGCTCCCCATCCACATACCAAAATGTTCTTCCTACCACATTCCCAGAGCACCCCCAAATACCAGTCCCTGGTTCAGGGAGCCTCTCTTGTTTAGTATATATTTGGAAGACCACTTGTCCCCTGGGTCAATAGCAGGAAAGCGAATCTTAGATCCATTTCAGAAACTGTATCAAATCATGGCATTCCGTTGAAACATGAACAGCCCTCTTTTGAAGATAGTAAGTTTGAAAGCAGAAAATCTTCCCCAATATGTCTTCTCCATGAATGATTGAGGAATAGAGGCCTGTAGATACCCTAGTGATCTTTACAATATGAACCCCCACCAAAACATTTTACAAAAGTACTAGCTATAAAAAAAGCTAGGGTGCATCATGCTAATTCTGCATCATGTATTATTTGAAAATGCCACTGTGGGGAGACAGGTTTTGCTTTTACATTATGAGGCTTAATGTCTAGATTATCTCTATACAAAATCCAAACTCATGGTTTGACCAAGTAGTTTCTGAGATCTTGAGAGCCTTATTATATTTCCATTACCTAACCTGGTACCCTGTATGTCCTATGTTTATTGGTCAGGACTGTTCTTAGATTAATAAATGATGAAACTTCTGGTCTCCCCTAAAAATTGTGGGATGTAAAGTTGTCAAATATCTATGCTGCTATAGTATTATTATCCTCCTGAGTTTTTGCTCACTGTACTTCCTTTATTATTCATTCACTCACCAAATATTTTGGAGATACTGTGCCAGTCACCACTTTTTGATACCCACCAATCAACAGCAGACTCTGTAGGAACTTATGGACTTACAACATTTGGATTCAAAGCCAAGTTCTGCTTCTTACCAGTTGCCTGAACTTGAGTAAGTTACTTTCTACCAGACTCCCTTCCGTTTTCTGTAAAATGGGGATAAATGTAACCTATGTTACAGGGCTAGTATGAGTATTCCCTGACATCACTTATGTAAATAAATCACTAACCGTCCCAAAGATTAACTTGAAACCATTATTTTTAGCTATATTTAAGGTACATACCAATTTTCACAAGAGTTACATCTCACGAGGTGCCTGGGTGGCTCAGCTGGTTAAGTGGCCCACTCCTGGTTTTCAGCTCAGGTCATGATCTCAGGGTCACAAGATTGAGCCCTGAGTCAGGTTCTGTGCTGAGTGTAGAGTCTGCTGGAGGTTCCTTCTTTTCCTGTCCCTCTGCTCCCCCTGCCCCGAATTGCTCTCTTTCTAGAATAAATAAATAAATAAATCTTTTTTTAAAAAGTTATGTCTTGTAATGCTTCCATCTCTATGGTGAGAAGATGTATTATTTCTAGCTTTTGCACCTGAGGAATTGCATGAATAATCAAGGGGCGGACATTTTGGGGCATGGGAACCATCAGAACATTGATGTTGTAAGATATACTCTTGCTAGTGTTATATATCGCTCTCAGTGAGGTGTGCATTGGGGAATGTGTGCAGAGGCCTTTTGTAAAGTGAAATTTCAGTAGCAATAGTGACCTATCTATGGCCTAGCAAGGGAGGAAGCTAACATTTGAATATTTACTTTATGCTGTGGCCTTCATTATCACTGCCATAATTTGTGACCTCCAGACACGTTTACAAATGAGGAAATGTTAGGCTCAAACGTTTATTTGGTATGAGATTCCCCAGCTCCCCAGTGCCACAGCCAGGCTTTAAATTCAGGTTTGTGTGGGGCTGAAAAAGTTGTAGTTTGAATGTTAAAGCAGAACATCTGAAATTGCTAGTCATGGATATGATAATAAATGCAGGTAATATCTACTGAGCCCTTATTATCTGCCAGGAACTTTCTAAACCTTGGTTACATATTATCTCATTGAATCCTCCTCAAATTCTACATAATATATAAGGCTATATTTCTCATGTTACAAATGAGGACACCAAGGTGAAAGATATTAGCATATGCCTAAACTCACCCAACTAGGCACTGATGGTGGTGGGGTTCAAATATAGGCAGACTGGTTCTGTGACCCTCCAACTTAACCTTGATAGAATATTTTTAGAAGTCAAGCCTCAAATAGGAGTTATTAATTATGACCTTCATAACCTAGAAGTCCTAACTTAAATAATTTATAATTTGAAATGTAATAGTTCATTACAGTTTTCCTTATCTAATCAAAAGTGAGAATAGAGAAGTGTGCATTTCCAGGGCAATAGGGAAAACAAGACAACGATGAAATTATGGTTCTGATGTGTGTATCCATGTTCTGATCGGCCTTTGTCTTCATCTGATTTTTATTTTTTCTAAGGAAAAAGTAGTCATGGTTGCTGGCTGCTGCTTGCTTGGCTGTGCATTTAGAAGGTCTAAAATGTATCCATTTATCTCCATCTGATGGCGGTCTTGGTCAGGAAGCTGTGGGCAATTCATCTTGTTGATAGCCTTCCCTAATTCCACCTGTTCTGGTCACTACCTCACTTCTTAAAATTCTTCTTCTGTTTTTTCTTTCCATTTTGATATATTATACTTGGTGAAAGGTAGTTTTAGAGAGAGGAGAACCATAGATTTGTAAATTTTTTGAATGAGTGGGTGTATAAGGTTGTCATGTTTGATTGCATAAGTTGAGCACTGTACAAGTAAGAAGACACCATTTGCATTATCTATGATGTGAATGATATTCCCTGGAGTTGTACAATATATGTTCAAGTACCTGTATGAATATTGATGTGTGTATGGTTAAGGTGACATTCATCTCTGAACATGTCTCTGTATAAATATATGACTAATGTGTCTAGCAATTCGTCATTGTGCATACATGACGCTGTGCATATATGTCTATTTGTGTCTTTGTGTCTGAGCATGAGTTTTGATGGTGGAGTGGGAGAGATAAGGCAGGAGAGACTGGATGGCTTAACTAGCTTAAGACGTATGAGATCACAACAAGAGGAGTCACATGCCTCTTTTGCCAAAGTGAAGTAACGTTTAAGCATGATATAGGATAGGCTGTGTTGACAAAATGGTACATAAAGCCCTTGGTGATTATCCAAAGTTCCTCCAAATTTGTTTCCTTTTTCCAAAATCAAGGAATGTACCTCCTTTTTGCTTAAATAGGTTTGTTTAATATTCTCCAATATGGAAAAATAATAAGGGCTGAAGTTCTGAGCTTTACTTTTAGCTTCGTGGACTTTCTTCTTAGTCATACCTGTTCTTTTTCACCTGTAAAAAACAAAAAACATAATCCCCAAACATATGTGTGCAAATATGTGTTTACACATAAAATTTCCTTGTACATGACAGAAAGCTGTAAAATGAAATAATGAAACTTGATGGAAAGGTATTCTAAATGTATGAAAAGTCATACATACATAATACTAAATTTCTGCTTTTCTTCTTTATATTTCATTAATTCAGTTCACTCATTCTTCAACAAACATTAATTGAGCAGGTACATTCTTCAAGGCATTATGGTGGATGTTGGGATACCTGTAATCTCCTCAAAGTACTTACAGACTATAGGGGAAGATGAATACATGAATAGATGTTAAAAACCAATTTGGTTTTTATTGGTAAGGCCAGCTTATGACTTTGATACTCTCACAATCTAATTAGAAGAAAAGGCTAATAAAGAAAGCATTGGGGTACCTGGATGGCTCAGATGGTTGGGTCTCTTACTTTGGCTCAAGTCATGATCTTAGGGTCCTTAGATAGAACCCCATGTTAAGACCTGTATCAGACTGCACTCAGCAGTTTGTCCTTGTCCCTCTGCCCTTTTCTCTGACTCATGTTATCTCTCTCTCAAATAAATAAAACCTTAAAAAAAAAAACATTGGAATTCTGATGGTTAAACATTACTTTTGACATGTTTGAGGGAAACAACAAATTTTGGGTTTGAGAGCCCAGAATTCTTTGTGGAAAAGATAACATTCTGTTTTATCAGGTTTTGTTTCTTTGATCTATAATTTACAATTCATGAAGACTACCCACAGAAAGTATATAATTTAATATTTTGTAAATTTATTGAATAATACATCCATAGCTGCAAACTAGTTTCAGAATATTTTCACTCACCCCAAAAATTCCCTGGTCCCTTGTTTACACTCTTCATTCCAAAGCCAAGTCACATGAACATCTGCTTTCTGTCTCTAAAGGTTTGCATTGCATGGGCATTTCACAGCAATGGAATTATAAAGTATATAGATTACTTGTGTATATCTATTTTCTTTCACTTAGCATACTTCTGAGGTACACCACACTACAGAACAAAACAGTAGCATGCTACATTTTATTTTTTAATTTTTTTATTGACATATAATGTATTATTTGCCCCAGGGGTACAGATCTGTGAATCATCAGGCTTACACATTTCACAGTCCTCACCATAGCATATACCCTCCCCAGTGTCCATAACCCAGCCACCCTAACCCTCCCTTCTCACCCCTCAGCAACCTTCAGTTTGTTCCCTGAGATTAAGAGTCTCCTATGGTTTGTCTCCTTCCTGATCCCATCTTGTTTCATTTTTTTCCCTCCCTACCTCTCTCAACCCTCTGCCCTGCCTCTCAAATTCCTCATATTAGAGAGATAATGTGATAATTTTCTTTTTCTAATTGACTTATTTTGCTTAGCATAATACTCTCTAGTTCCATCCATGTTGTTGCAAATGGCAAGATTTCATTTTATTTTGATGGCTGCATATTCCAGTATTCCATTATGTATATATACCACATCTTCTATATCCATTCATCTGTTGATGGACATCTAGTTCTTTCCATAGTTTGGCTACTGTGAACATTGCTGCTATAAACATTCAGGTGCATGTGACCCTTTGGATCACTACATTTGCATCTTTAGGGTAAATACCCAGAAGGATGGTTGCTGATTCATAGGGTAGCTCTATTTTCAACTTTTTGAGGAACCTCCATACTGCTTTCCAGAGTGGCTGCACCAGCTTACATTCCCACCAACAGTGTAGGAGGGTTCTCCTTTCTCTGCATCCTCGCCAAGATGTGTCATTTCCTGACTTGTTAATTTTAGCCATTCTGACTGATGTGAGGTGGTATCTCACTGTGGTTTTGATGTAAGTTTCCCTGATGACGAATGATGTTGAGCACTTTTTCAAGTGTCTGTTGGCCATCTGAATGTCTTCTTTGCAGAAATGTCTGTTCCTGTCCTCTGCCCATTTCTTGAATGGATTATTTGTTCTTTGGGTGTTGAGTTTGATAAGTTCTTTATAGATTTTAGATACTAATTCTTTATCTGATATGTCATTTGCAAATATTTTCTCCCATTCCATTGGTTGTCTTTTGGTCTATTTCCTTTGCTCTGATAAAGCTTTTGATCTTGATAAAGTCTCCGTAGTCCATTTTTGCACTTGTTTCCCTTGCCTTTGGTGATATTTCCAGGAAGAAATTGCTACAGCTGAAGTTGAAGAGATTCCTGCCTGTGTTCTTCTCAAGGATTTGGATGGACTCCTGTCTCACATTGAGGTCTTTCATCCATTTGAGTCTATTTTTATGTGTGGTATAAGGAATAGATCCAGTTTGATTCTTCTGCATGTTGCTGTCCAGTTTTCCAAACACCATTTGTTGAAGAGACTGTGTTTTTTCCATTGAACATTCTTTCCTGCTTTGTTGGAGATTAGTTGACCATAGAGTTGAGGGCCCATTTCTGGGCTCTCTATTCTGTTCCATTGATCTATGTGTCTGTTTTTGTGCCAGTACCATACTGTCTTGATGATGACAGCTTTGTAATAGAGCTTGAAGTCTGGAATTGTGATGATGACAACTTTAGTTCACTTTTCCAACATTCCTCTGGCTATTTGGGGTCTTTGCTGGTTCCATATAAATTTTAGGCTTATTTGTTCCATTTTTTTGAGAAAAGTTGATGCTATTTTGATAGGGATTTCATTAAATGCATAGATTGCTTTAGGTTGCATAGACATTTTCACAATATCTTTTCTTCCAGTCCACAAGCATGGAATGTTTTTCCATTTCTTTGTGTCCTCCTCAATTTCTTTCCTGAGTACTTTATAGTTTTCTGAGTACAGATTCTTTGCCTCTTTGGTTAGGTTTATTCCTAGGTATCTTAAGGTTTGCAATTGTACATGTGACCAACTCCTTAATTTCCCTTTATTCTGTCTTATTGTTGGTGTATAGAAATACAACTGATTTCTGTGCATTGATTTTATATCTTGACACGTTACTGAATTCCTGTATGACTTCTAGCAG
Source organism: Mustela nivalis (assembly GCF_964662115.1). Classification (NCBI taxonomy): domain Eukaryota; kingdom Metazoa; phylum Chordata; class Mammalia; order Carnivora; family Mustelidae; genus Mustela; species Mustela nivalis. The sequence goes on from NC_139021.1 coordinate 11,891,729, forward strand.
TTTTGGAGTGGAGACTCTTGGGCTTTCCACATAAAGCATTTTACCATCTGCAAAGAGTGAGAGTTTGCCTTCTTCTTTGCTGATTCAGATGCCTTTTATTTCTTTTTGTTGTGTGATTGCTGAGGCTAGGACTTCAAGTACTATGTGGACATCCCTGCTGTGTTCCTGACCTTAGGGGAGAAGCTCTCAGTTTCTCCCCATTGAGAATGATATTCACTGTGGGTTTTTCATAGATTGCTTTAATGATAATGAGGTATGTGCCCTTTATCCTTACACTGTGAAGAGTTTTGATCAAGAAAGGATTCCGTACTTTGTCAAATGCTTTTTCAGCTTCTATTGAGAGTATCATGTGATTTTTTTTCTTTCTTTTATCAATGTATTATATGACATTGATTAGTCTCTTGATGTTGAACCAACCTTGCATTCCAGGAATAAATTCCACTTGGTCAAGGTGAATGATTCTTTAATGTACTGTTGGATCCTATTGTCTAGTATTTTGGTGAGAATTTTTGCATCCATGTTCATGAGGGATATTGGTCTGTAATTCTCGTTTTTGATGGGGTCTTTGTCTGGTTTTGGGATCAAGGTAATGCTGGCCTCATAAAATGAGTCTGGAAGTTTTTCTTCCATTTCTATTTTTTGCAAAAGTTTCAAGTGAATAGGTATTAATTCTTCTTTAAATGTTTGGTAGAATTCCCCTGGGAAGCCATCTGGCCCTGGGCTCTTGTTTATTGGAAGATTTTTGATGACTGCTTCAATCTCTTTACTGGCTATGGGTCTGTTCAGGTTTTCTATTTCTTCCTGGTTCAGTTTTCGTAGTTTATATTTCCCTAGGAATGCATCTATTGCTTCCAGATTGTCAAATTTGCTGGTGTATGGTTGCTCATAATATGTCCTTATAATTGTTTGTATTTCTTTGGTGTTGGTTGTGATCTCTCATCTTTCATTCATGATTTTATTAATTTGGGTCCTTTCTCTTTTCTTTTTGATAAGTCTGAGCAGGAGTTTATCAATCTTATTAATTCTTTCAAAGAACCACCTCCTAGTTTCATTGATGTGCTCTATTGTTGTTTTGGTTTCTCTTTCATTGATTTCTGCCCTGATCTTTATTATTTCTCTTCTCCTGCTGGGATTAGGCTTTCTTTGCTGTTCTTTATCCATCTCCTTTAGGTATAGGGTTAGGTTATGGATTTGAGACCTTTCTTGTTTCTTGAGAAAGGCCTGTATTTCTATATACATTCCTCTCACGCCCACCTTTGCTGTGTCCTGAAGATTTTGAACAGTTGTATTTTCATTTTTATTTATTTCCATAAATTTTTAAATTCTTCTTTAATTTCCTGGTTAACCCATTCATTCTTTAGAGGATGCTCTTTAGCCTCCATGTATTTGGGTTCTTTCCAACTTTCCATTTGTGGTTGAGTTCTAGTTTCAAAACATTGTGGTCTGAAAATATTCAGGGAATGATCCCAATTTTTTATTACCATTTGAGACCTGATTTGTGATCCAGGATGTGATGTATTCTGGAGAATGTTCCATGTACACTAGAGAAGAATGTGTTATCTCTTGCTTTGGGATGGAATGTTCTAAATATATCTGTGATGTCCATCTGGTAGGGTGTCACTTAAAGCCTTTATTTCTTTGTTGATTTTTTGCTTGGATGATCTGCCCATTTCAGGGAGGGGGGTGTTAAAGTCCCTTACTATTATTGTATTATTGTTGATGTGTTTCTTTGATTTTGTTATTAATTGGTTTATATAATTGGCTGCTCACATGTTAGGGGCATAGATATTTATAACTTAGTTCTTCTTGTTGGTCAGACCCTTTAAGTATGATATAGTGCCCTTCCTCACTTCTTATTATAGTCTTTGGCTTAAAAACTAATTTGTCTGATATAAGGATTGCCACCCCCTTTTTCTTTGTATGTCCATTAGCTTGGTAAATTGTTTTCCACCCCCTCACTTTAAATCTGGAGGTTTCTTTGGGTCTAAAATAAGTTTCTTGCAGGCAGCATATAGATGTCTCCCGCCCCCTTTTTTTAATGCATTCTGATACCCTGTGTCTTTTGATTGGGGCATTTAGCCCATTTACATTCAGGGTAACTATTGAAAGATATGAATTTAGTGCCATTTTATTTCCTGTAAAGTCACTGTTACTGTATATTGTCTCTGTTCCTTTCTGGTCTGTTACTTTTGGCCTCTCTCTTTGCTTAGAGGACCCCTTTCAATCTTTCTTGTGGGGCTGGTTTGCTGTTTACAAATTCTTTTCATTTTTGTTTGTCCTGGAAGCTTTTTATCTCTCTTTGTATTTTCATTGACAGCCTAGCTGGATATAGCATTATTGGCTACATATTTTTCTCATTTAGTGCTCTGAATATATTATGCCTGTTCTTTCTGGCCTGCTAGGTCTCTGTGAATAGGTCTGCTGCCAATCTATTATTTCTACCATTGTATGTTACAGACCTCTTGTCCTGAGCTGCTTCCAGAATTTCCCCTTTGTCACTGAGACTTGTTTTACTATTAGATGATGGGCTGTGGACCATTTTATTGATTTTGAGAGGGGTTCTCTGTGGCTCCTGGATTTTGATGCTTGTTTCCTTTACCAAATTAGGGAAATTCTGTGCTATAATTTGCTCCAATATACCTTCTTCCCCTTGCTTTCTTCTTTTGGGATCCCAATTATTCTAATATTGTTTCCTCTTATGATATCACTTATCTCTCGAATTTTCGCCTGTGGCCCAGTAGTTGATTTTCTCTCTTTTTCTTGGTCTCTTTATTCTCCATCATGGTCTTCTATATCACTAATTCTCTCTTTTGCCTCATGTATCCTAGCAGTAAGAGCCTCTATTTTTTATTGCACCTCATTAATAGCTTTTTTGATTTCAACTTGGTTAGATTTTATTCCTTTTATTTCTCCAGAAAGGTATTCTCTAGTATCTTTCATGTTTTTTTTTTTTTTGAGCCCTGCTAGACCTTGATTATTGTCATTCTGAACTCTAGTTCTGACATCTTACTAATATCTGTATTGATTAAGTCCCTAGCCATTGGTACTGCGTCTTGTTCTTTTTTGTTGGAGGTGAGTTTTTCTGCCTTGTCATTTTATCCAGATAAGAATGGATGAATGAGAGAACAAAATACTAAAAGGGTAGCAACAACCCCAGAAATATATGTGGTAACCAAATCGGAAGAGATCTGAAGTTGGGAAAATTGGGAGAAGAAAGGAGGAAAAAGAAAAAATGAATATATATATGTGTGTGTGTGTGTGTGTGTGTGTGTGTATGGCTCCATTCTATTCACCAGTCTAATACATATATATATATAAAATACACATATATATACATGTGTATATATGTATCTATGTGTATATATGTATATACATATACGTATATGTATATATATGTATTTATTATATGTATTATTTATATATATAAATATGTATAATACATATGTACATGTGTATATATGTATAATATGTATATATGTATTAGACTATTAATTCTACTACTATTACTACTACCATTACTCATATTATATTATATTATTATTATTATATTATGCTATATTATATTAGTATTAGTATTAATATTAGACTATTAATTCTACTACTATTAATATGTATATGTATATACCTATATACACATGTATATATATGTGTATTTTATATATATATATATTAGACTGGTGAATAGAATGGAGCCACACACTTGATTTGGGTGCATTTTTGTCAGTTAGAATTTGTCAGTTAGAATTTGGTGCATTTTGTCAGTTAGAAAAATTTGTCTTCCAAAATTTTAAAGAAAGAAAAACATATTTATATAATATATATATATATACAACGTATATATAAAATGTATATATATATACACACACAAAATAAGGATAAACACAATTAAGGGATGGAATATTACTGTAAAGAAGAGAATTAAAATAGATTCTAAAAAAGCAGTCGATAAGAAGTTGTTTGAGAAAAGAAATAAAAATAGAAAAAATGTAATCAGGCTGGAGACTAGAATAAAGCCATGTTCTAGATTTAGAGTATATTTTGACTATTAGAAGAAATTGTATCCCAAAATTTTAAAGAATGAAAACCCTTATGGTTTGTCTCCCTCCCAATCCCATCTCATTTCATTTATTCTTCTCCTACCCCCTTAAGCCCCCATGTTGCATCTCTACTTCCTTATATCAGGGAGATCATATGATAGTTGTCTTTCTCTGATTGGCTTATTTCGCTAAGCATGATACACTCTAGTTCCATGCACGTCGTTGCAAATGGCAAGATTTCATTTCTTTTGATGGCTACATAGTATTCCATTGTGTATATATACCACATCTTCTTTATCCATTCATCTGTTGATGGACATCTATATGTATACAAAAATAAGATCAAATACAATGAAGGGTTAGAATATGACTATCAGAATGAAAATTAAAAGATTGTTTCAAAAGGCATTGATAAAATAAAATAGTTAAAAATTTTAAAATAGTTAAGAGGAAAAATAAAAAAAAATAGAACAAGAAAAAAATAAAATTAAAAAAATTTAATTTTCAAAAGCTAAAGAATCCTGTGAAAAAAGCCATCAATTCTATGGGCTGTTTTCCCATAGATCTGAAGTTTTGCAGTTCTCATTGTTCCATGAACTTGGTCTTGGTTCGATGTTCTTTTTAATCTTCTTGGGGAGGGGCCTGTTGTATCAATGCTTAAATGGTCTTTGCCAAAGGCGGAACTGCACCGCCCTTGCCAGGGGGCCAGGCCAAGTGGCCTAGTTTAGAGAACGAATCTGCTTGGGTTCACTCTTGTTCACTTTTATTCCCTGAATGCTTTCTGTAGAGTTTTGGATAAGGAGAATGAAGATGGTGGCATCCCAATCTCTGGCCCCATAGGAGCTGGAATGCAGGGCCCCAATCTTCACTGTGCCCTCAGAGAAAAGCAGTCAATCCCTCCCATCTCCCTGGTCTCCAGCCATGCTCTGAGCTCACCCGGCCTGTGACTAAGTGTTACTATCTCTGGTACATGGCCCCATTTAGAGTCTCCAAACCCAGCAGATTCCTGGAGAGTGCTCCTGCACCACTCCTTCCAGAGGAGGAAGGAGGGGGTCTCCTTGGATCTGCCACTGTGGGGTCTCTGCTCAAAAAGGAGGGGCCCAATTGTGCCTCGGATCACAGTTTATAGTAACACAAAGCAGAGAGCACACTTTTTGGCTCTGTCTCTGTAGCCAGCTTTCCCACTCGAGTACCTGGGAGCTCTGCCACATCAAGCATCCCAGGTCTTTCTGTGACTCCATGGGTCCTGATACCACACTGTCCCCATGAGGGCTGCACCCCCTGCTTATCCTCTGGAATGACGTTCCTCAGTGGAGCAGACATCTAAAAGCTCCAATTTTGTGCTCCATTGCTCTACCGCTTGCTGGGATCTGGCCCCTTCCCCTGAGGTCTATTGTCCCAAAAGTTGCCTCAGATTCACTTCTCTGCATGACCTACTTTCCAGAAAGTGGTCGACTTTCTGGTCCTAGAATTGCTGCTCTTCTCTTCAATCTCCTATTGAGTTTGTAGGTATTTGGAATGGTTTGGTAACTATGTAGCTGAACTCCTGGGACCCAATGATATCTAAGTCTCTACTCCTCCACCATCTTGTTCCTCCCTATTGCTGAATAATAGTTCACTATCTGATTCTATCACATTTTGTTTATTCATTCACCAGTTGGTGAACATACAGGTTGCTTTCATTTTGAGGCTATTACAGATAATTTCCAAGAGTATTTGTATACAAGTCTTTGGGAGGACATGGGCTTTTACTTCTGTTCTACTACTTCTGGTAGATCTCTCAGAATCTACTTCTGATAGATCAGACATCTTCCTCTGATGGAGCTCTCAGAATAGGTAGAGTAGAATGGCTGGAACATTTGGTAGCTTTTTAATAGCTTGATGGGATGTAATTCACATATCTAAACTTTATCCTTTTAAAGTACACAATTAAGTGCATTTAAAATTTACATTTTTAAAAAACTGCAAAATTGTTTTCCAAAGAAGGTGTCCCACTTCACATTCACAGTAATGAAAGAGAATTTCATTTTCTCCTCTTCCTTGGCAATGGTTGGCACAGTCAGTCTTTTGATTATAGTCATTCTAATGGATATGAAGAATTACTTGTATTGCAGTTTCATTTTCCATTTCCTGTTCACTAATGATCTTTAACATCTTTCCACGTGCTCACTTGTCCATTTGTATACCATTTTTTGTTTTTGTTTTCATCTTTTGTTTTTTTAAAGATTTTATTAGAGAGAGAGAGAGTGCACAAGTGTTGGGGGGGGGAGGGAGAGGGAGAAGAAGACTCCCCCAGTAAGCAGGGAGACCTGATGGATCCCAGGACTCTGAGATCATGACTGGAACCCAAGGCAGATGCTTAGCCGACTAAGCCCCAGATAACCCTGTGTATCATCTTTAGTAAAGTAATAGATTCATATACTGTGCCCTTCAGAAAAAGTTGTAAAGTTTGTCTAATTATTTTTGAGTTATCAGAGTTTTCTGCATATTATGGATAGATGCACTTTATCAGATTTATTATTTGTAAATATATGTGCATAACAGTGACATTAAAAATTTGGCATTATCTGGTAAAGTTGAATATATACATGTATCATATATGATCTAGCAATTCTACCCCTTGTTATATATACAACAGAAGTCTGTGCACATCTGGACCAAAAGATAGAGAAAAATATGTTTTGTAGCCAAACAGTGTGTGTTAGATCCAAAATGGGAGCAACACAAATGTCCATCAGTAGGTTAGATGAATGTGCTTTGATATGTTCATGAAACTGAATTGCACAGAGATGGAATATAAATATCATAGCTAAAGCAATAAATAGATAAATCTTATAGAAGAACACTGAATACAAATGGCTATATACAGAAGATATAAATAGTATAATTCAATTTATATAAATTTCAAAGGCTGTCAACAACTGATAGTGTTAGGCGTCATATAATTGTTATATTTGGGGGGAATGGGTGAGTAGTGATTCAGAATGGGTGAGAAAGGAGCTTCTGAATTGTTGGAAGAGTTCTAATTTTTTTTTCACCCAAATGATGGTTACATATATGTGTCAATTTATGAAAAGTCACTATATTTCATGTTTATAATTTGCAAACTTTTAAAATACAAACTGTGGTTCAATAAAAAGATTTTAGAAAAAAAAAGGAACGTGGGCTCTGGTGCTAGACTGGGTATAAATCCTACTCTCTGCTATAGGACCGTGGCTATATTACATAAGTACTTTATGTTCCAGTTTCCTTATTTTAAAAGTATAATAATAATAGCACCCATTCCCTAAGTTGTGAGAATTATATTACTCAATTAACGTATTTAAAAGAGTGTTTATACCCAGTGTGTGCACAATGACTCTTGGCTATTGTTGTTGTTGTTATGTCCTAGATGTCCCCCCACTCTGAAAAATATTGTCTCCTTCATATCCCACTTGAAAGCCCAATTTTTCTCTAGGACCCTCCCTATCCCAATACTACACTTGCCTGTCTCTTCACACCCTCCTGAATCATCTTTCCTACCACCACTTACTGTGGGGTTTTCAGTCTTTATTTGCCATCTTCATACACCCAACAACCTCCTGGAAACCCTAAATCACCCAACTGAACTCAGTACTTTACTTTGAAACTTCTTTTCCCTTCTCTGTTCTACATTCTTCTGCTCTCCTTTTTCTTTTCTTTTCACCATCAATTGTCCCACACAATAGCAATGACACTGAAATCAGACAGATCTGGGGTCAAATCCTGGTTTTGTTTATGCTAGCCATGAGAACTTGGGAGCCAATTAACCCCCATGTCCTTCTGTTACATCTTATTTAATGGAAGGAAGATGACATAACGTACCTAGGTTTGGTTGAGGGCATAAAATATTATGGTACTTGATACTGAGTTGTGATCTGGGACATAATATGCGTTCAATAAATGTTAACTGTTATTATTTTTGTTATACTATTGGTTTAGTTATTTCTATTCATATAACTAAATAGCATTTATTTCTTTGAATTTGTCCCTCTTTTTTATTCCTGCTACTGCTGGTAGGCTCCAGTTTAGAACCTCATTATCTTTTTTCTTCCCCTCATTATCTTTTGAATCACTATGAAGGTCTCCTTACTTTTCCAAACTTGAACACTCAATTTCATTATCTATGCTACCTTGAATTGTTGTATCTAAAACATGCCACCTACCAGCTCAAGCCCCTCAATGACATTTTCCTCTTGTTTCTTGGACTAGGTCCAAGTATCCAAAAGTGTATTGCATATAATATCAAAGGACAGAATTATCTTTCTTGAAGAAGATGTACCATATTGCCTTGATGTAGAGGTCTGGACCGAATGACCTCATTAACTCTCTTTTAGATTTGGGAGTCTTGGTGTAGAAAGGCATTTCCTTCTTTGCAAAGGAGGTCAGGGAAAGGGCAATGTAGTGTTTTCCACTAATGAAATAACAGCTACAGTGGGAGATCAAATCCCTCCAGAAGCTTGCCTCTTATTTTTAGCTCAGCTCAAAGGGCTGTAGCCTATTTTAGCCAGCTCTGGGACTTCCCACAGCAATCTGAGAGATGGATGTCCTGGTTGCAAGTGAAAGAAAGCTGTGAATTTTAGAGTGGAGAGTGATACTCATCACTATCCACTGGGAGGTATGTTTTGACTAAGAAGAATTTGGCTTTTTTTGGAGCCACTGGCCACAAAAACTTCTATGAGACAGTAAATAAAAGCTACTATTTGAAACTGAAAGACCTGGGTTCCAATTGTGCCCCAACTAGTTAGCTATTTAACATTGAAGAAGATCATTAATCTCTCTGAGCCTCTGTTTCTTCATTTGTAAAATAGGGATAATGACTCCTATCACAAAGCCTTATTATGAAGGGGAGGGATTGGAGAGGGGCAGAAGGACAGAGAGAGAGAGAGAGAGAGAGAGAATTCCAAGCAGGCTCCATGCCCAGCACAGATCCTGACACGGGGCTCGATCTCATAACTCCAAGATCATGACCTGAGCCAAAATTAAGAGTCAGATTCTCCACTGAATGAGCCACCCAGGTATGCCCTCACAAAGCATTGTTCAGAATATATGAGAGGTAGGGAACACAAGATGCCTGTCGCATAGCAGGCGCTCAGGATATGAGAAGTACTTTCCTCATGATGGGTGGGTTCTGGGATTTTCACTGGCTGCATTCTTGCAGAATTACCTTGTGCACACTCTTTAGCAAGAGAGACATGAAATCAAAACTGGCCCAGCCTCTAGAGGAGGGAAATTAAAAGTGTTCTAAGCTAGCACCTCAGGACCATGAATCTATTTCTTCAGCATGCACTCCCGCTCTAACTAATCCTTCACAATTCATACCAGTCCTTGTAAAAGCATCTCTGTCTGTCCACATCTGGGTCTGTTCTTCATTTGAAAGGCCACAGATGGTATATTGGAAAGAGCAGAGTGTCAAATGGCCTCAGATACAGAATTCTGGACACTGAATCATATACTGTCATGAAGTCTAAATTTATACTTTGGGACAGATTTGCTGCTTCTGGACTTGATTTTGTTTGTATCTGGCTCATTAACTCAAATTTTTAAATTCGTATTTCATTCACTAAATTCTACTGTCCTAAGCTAGCTTACAGTAATCTGTGATAGTTGTTTATAACATCTTTCTAGAGACAAAATGAATATAAAATTTAAAAACCCCATAAATTTTGAAACCAGACACCTGGTTTTGAATATCAATAGTTTTCTTTTTTTATTTTTGAATATCTAAAATTTTAAAAATATATCTTTTGGTAAAAAAGGAAAGCAAATCACACAATAAACTGGGAAAACCGTTCAAACCTATTGGCAGAGAAATGACATATATGAAGATCTCTTAGAAATTAATTCAAGGAAGATAACCAACTAACAGCATAGTAAATAAGATACATGAACCAGTAATTATAAAAGGGTATAAAAATAGCAAATGAACCTAAGAAAAACTGAGAAGACACACTAATAGAGAAAATCAAGTTAACACACCCAGAATGTGGATCAGTGAATTTTATTCTGGGACCCACATAGGCAGAGGGTTATGGAATGTAACTGCGGACTATGAGTTGGCAGAGGTAGAGGCTAGATTAAGAAGAATAGGCAATTTGAGCACCTGATCTCTCATATCACCTAAGATCTCTTTCTTTTTATCATGTACTATCTTGGGTTTGGTCACAGACAAATGATAGCAGGAGTTTCTTGTTAGAAATACATGTAAGTCAAAAGAGATATGGAGAATTTACTTGTTTCTTCTTTTCTCCTTTGTCACCTGGCACATAGTAGATGTCTGGATACAGAGCTGTTTAGTAAAAATGTCATATAAATCTCAGGTTGCTGAAGTACTAACTCATCTTATGAAATGGACCAGCATGAAATAGAATGGTCCCAGTGATAGAAAGAGAAACAGTTGGATAAACAGAGAAAAGAACAAGTATTTATTTAAGATGTTATTGTGCAGGGACTCTGTGAAGAATCTTGCCCACATTATTATATGTGATGTTCATGATAATCCTAAGAGGAAGGAATAGTTATTCTTACTTAAAAATGGGGAGCATGAAGGGTACCTGGGTGGCTCAGTCAGTTGAGCATCTGATTTTTGATTCTGGCTCAGGTCCCAATCTCAGGGTTGTGAGATCGAGCCCCACATTTGGCTCCATGCTGGGTGTGGAGCCTGCTTAAGATGCTCTCCCTTTCCCTCTGTCCCTCACTCTCACACTCTCTCTCATCTCTAAAAAAATTAAGTTGAATTAAATTAAAAAAAAAATGGGGAAAGTGAAACTCAGAGAGGTTAGATCACTTACTTGAGGTCTTCAAAGAAGGAAGAAAAATGCTGGGGTTACTAATGCTAGACAGGAAAAGCCCACCAATCAGCTACCAGAGACTTGAACAGAGCAGAAACCCAAGCCTTCCATTCTGTTTTACATTATTCCTGAAGCCCTCTTTTCTTCAAGGTTTTTGTTTTTTTTTTTAAGTCCTGATATTGTTTTAAGAAAAAGCTCCATTATGTTTAAATATGTACTTTTTGATTATAACTAATGACTTATAAGGTCACCTGGCAAAGAGTCACCAGCTCTGAGCAGTAGCAGAAGCAATTCTGTCCTGCTCTCAGCAATATTTCTGCAAGCAGAGAATGTTTGCTGAGCAAAAAATGTTCTCATTTGAAGGTAGGATCTGAACAATTTTTCCTTTGTAAGAGTGACAAAGATTCCATGTGATGAGTAAATGCACATTTGACAAAATTTGAATTTTAAAATAGAACATGTTAAACTTTCATCTTAACATCTTCAAAAACATAGTTCACAGTTTAGAGAATGTCGCCTGCCTATTACAGTGTACATTAGGATACACTGCCCATACTGAACTGTAATCGTATTGAACTATGTTCTGATGGGGAATTTTATGTTAGAGAAGATTCTTCATTACTATGGTAAAAAGGTATTTGCAAGATTCCCAGTGTAGTCACTGGGACCTTAATGGCAAAGAGAAGGATGAAGCTGAGAAATGTCAAAGTCCTTAATGCAGGAAGATATGAGTCAGGCAGATCCTTACACGTATATACTATTTTTTTTTTCTTGGGTTCTGTGCTCAGCCAATAAGCCATGCCTGTTTTTCTCACAACTGCCATGTTCCAACAGGTGAGGGCCTTGGCCACCACAACTTTACTATATGACCCTATTCCCTTAACACTGGCCTTTCATGTGGCTTACAGAGCCCAGAGTAGGCATGTGACCACCGAAAGGGTCAATCATATTCTCCCAATTCAGGATTTAAAATTGAGATTCAAAGATGTTAGCCATACTCTGCTGGTCAAATATGAGAGGTATGTAAACTTCAAAGGGATAGAATGGCCATCTTTTACCACACCTAGAAAATGAGAGAAAATGAGTTTGTAGAAAGAAAAGAAGACAAAACATGGGGTGAGGCATGATGTTGTTGGGGAGAAAAATGTACACCTATCTTTTCAGGTTCTTCTGTCTGATCTAAGAATCAAATTGACATGAGAGAGAGTAACAGGAGAAAATCAAATTTAATTTCACATGTATGGGAAACCCACATAAACATGAGATTCCAAAGGCAGGCAAAATAAAGTATATATGTCATCCCAAATGAAGAAGAAGGGAGTAAGGTCCTTGAACTTCAAAGGGAAAGATAGCAATTCACAGGAAGATGAAAAAGAGCAAATGTTTGGTAAACAAATGTTTGCTAGGCCACTCAGAAGCAAGAAGCATAGAGAGGAATTTTAACAGGAATTTTAATTTTCACTACATTTCTCTCTGTCCACCACCCCTACTTCATATTATACTGTATGTTATTCATAGTGACAGCTTCCTTCCTGGAGCAGGTCCTCTATCTAAATTCTTCTTTATTAAATAAAGATTTTATTTATTTATTTGACAAGACAGATCACAAGTAGGCAGAGAGGCAGGCAGAGAGAGAGAGAGAGAGGGAAGCAGGCTCCCTGCTAAGAAGAGAGCCTGATGCAGGGTTTGATCCCAGGACCCTGAGATCATGACCTGAGCCGAAGGCAGTGGCTTAACCCACTGAGCCACCCAGGCACCCCCAAATTCTTTCAGGTAGTTAGTAGGAAAGTCAAAATTTCTTTCTAAGTCTTTTGGGATCAATTACTTTCAGCTCAAAATGATCTGCATACTGTGTTGGGGCAGCTGAACTCCTACAGTATCATAGAGAGAGGACCTAAGGCATTTTGGCACTTGAGTTTTTTGATAGGTTTCTGTTTCCAGATTTTAATCTCTTCTGAGTATATTCCTTTCTTTGGCTTCCATGGAATATCCCAGTCTCCTTTGGATAAATTCCACTTTTCCTGCTCATTTATGCAGTTATTTGTTTTTTGTTTTTGTTTTTTTTTTCATTTTTTTTGTTTGTTTGTTTTTACTTGCAACCCAAAAGAGCCTTGATTAAAACCCCAGGCTGTCACCCACACAGAGGCCAGCGGAGCTTATTGTTCCTGGGATGGCCATGTGTTATACATACAGTTCTGGAAAGCGGATTAGCTAGGAAGTTTGGTCTCCAACTTCAAGGCAGCAAAATTGAATGCTGTGAGCCCTGGGCAGGGCTGAGGCTAAGATTCAGAAAGAGCAAATCAAGCTGGAGTCCAAAGGGAAGAATGCCAGAGAATTTCTGAAGTGGCTTATTTCCCAGGGTTATTGTAAAGTCAGTGAGACAATACAAAAACAAAATGCTTTCTTTACTGTAAAGGGCAAGATAGTTTAGTGGTTTAGGGTATAGATGCTACAATCAAACTCTTGAGTTTAAATCTTGGCTCTGATGCTTTCTGGCTGAGTGATCTTGGGTAGGTTAAACTCTCTCTGCCTCAGTGCCTTTGATCTGTAAATTGGAAATGATGAAGATATTTCCTACTTCACAGTGTTACTTTGTTAATTAAATGTTAGTTAGTCTATGTAAAGTGCTTAGAATACTGGGTAGGCTGTTAGTTCCATGTGTTTGTTATTGGTGTTCATGTAACTCTATTGTTGGCCTTGATTGTCGCCCAGATGTGATACAGGATTTCTAAATAACTATGGCATTCTTCACGATGATCTACAGGCATACCATATATGACACAAATTTCCCTTGAGCTAAGGTGTTATGGTATTAAAAAATAAATCAAGAAGCATTTATTAGGGTCATCTTTTATGCCAGACACTATACCTGCGCTGTTTATTTTAGGCAACACTAACCATCCTGTGCTGCATTTATTTTATCTCCATTTTCCAGATAAGGGCACTGAGGAGGAGAAAGGTTGAATGCCTTGGTCAAGATCTCAGAGGTGAGATCTGGCAGAGCCTATGCAGATCTAAACCCAAGACTGATAGACTTCAAACTGACAAGTCTATGACTTTAATCTCAATGTCACCTAAGGTAAGGTCACATAACAAACCTTTGGTTTCTTTAAGCCTAAGGCAGTTTCTCCTGCAGGGATTCCTCAAAGTAAGCCTTGCTCTGCTGCTGGCTTCTCTTTCCTTTACCTGGATATAAGAAAAACAAAACAAAACAAACAAACAAACAAACAAACAAACAGAATAAAATGACCATAAGGTATGGAGGAAGTGTATGAAAGGGGGTTGTGGCAGCAGGAGAGTATCCCGGAGGGCTGGGTGTTGCTTGAGATGGAAGGCAGATCTGGGAGCACTGAAGAGTTTTGTAAACCCTTGCTACAATAGAGGAGATTTTTATAATTGCTAGAAAAGCTTATCTGATTAAGAGAGGAGTTGTGGGAGTTGGGAAGAGACATAACAACTGGCTTTTCAGATTCTCCAGGGCTGAACACTATGCAGGCTCACAATTCATACTATAGAACATAACTACATTTATAAAGGAAAAATGTTGATTTGGCAACATTTTTATAGTTTTATAAGATATGAATCAGTTGATCCTTGAACACTTTTCTCAGTAATGTGCACTGTGTATTACAACTTAACCATATGTACTTAAAGATTTGAGGAGTCTACCACAAATCCTTTTTGCATCTTCTTTTGTGGGAAGAGTGATGCCCGGTCTGCTGTTGAGTTCTAGTTGTTCAACTGGTCACCCTGTAAAGTAGTGAAATTAAGGAGTGGCTTTGGGATTTTCCATGTTCTTCATCACTTCTCTTTACACATTGTCCAGGAAAGCATATACTGGAAAGGAAAACAGCATGCTTTCTATGAAAACGTAGCTTCTGAAATCAGTTTTTCAGGTGGCATGAACTGACTCAGGAAACAATAGGAAGCCTGTTCTGTAGTGTTTGTTCATCTTTGTCCTATGAATACTCCCATTATGGCTGATTTCAGGGACGGCTGCATTTAACAGGTGCCTAACAAAATTCCCAATACAAGCTGGCGTCAGTACATATCTGAGCCTCCTAAGCCAGGCCTAGGTAGAAATTCTGGAGCTAATATCACCAACAATGAGTGCAGAACATTCTCTCCTCTAAAACATTCAAGCCATCGTGGGATGCAGCCACAGACTTGGCATGTCCCAGGACTGCAAGAGTTGTTTCTATCTACCTCTTGTCCACCAGCTTTATTGAAGTATAATTGACAGATAAGATTAAAATATATTCAAAGTGTACAGCATGGTGATTTAATACATGTACACATTGTGAAAGAATTCTGTTCGTTGAGTTAATATATGCATGACCTCACACACTTTCCACCTCCTCTGTCCATGTGTGTGTGAACACTTAAGTTCTATATTCTTAGCGAATTTCAATTATACATTGTATTATTAGTATCAACTATACTCACCATTGTATATCGGTTCCTCAGACCTTATCCACCTTATAACTGAAAGTTGTAGCTTTTTGTCAACTTCTCCCCACTCCCCTTCCTCCCTGGTCTGACTTATTGCACTTTATATATAATGCCCTCCAGGCTAATCTATGTTGCCACATATGGCACAAGTTTCTTTTTGCTTAAGACTAAATACTATTCAATTATATATAAATTTTCTCTCTATATATTAATATGACATATTAATATATGTAATATATTAAAGTAACATATAATATGTATTCATTACATAGTATATATTTATTATATATATTTAGTTTTTAAAATTTTAATTTTAGTGTCATTAACATACAATGTTATATTAGTTTCAGGTGTACAATATAGTGATTCAAGACTTCCATATATTACTCAGTGCTCATCAAGATCAGTGGACTCTTAATCCCCTTCACCTATTTCACCCTTTCCCCCACCCACCTCCCCTCTGGTAATCATCTGCTTGTTCTCTATAGTTAAGAGTCTATTTTTTTTTTTTAAATTTCTCTGTCTCTCTTTTTTCCCACTTTGGTTGTTTTGTTTCTTAAATTCCACATATGAATGAAATCATATGGTATTTGTCTTTCTCTGACTGGTTTATTTCATTTAGCACAATGTTCTCTAGCTCCATCCATGTTATTGCAGAAAGCAAGATTCCATTCTTTTTTATGGCTACATCACACACACACACACACACACACACACACACACACACCACATCCTCTTCATCCATTCATCTATCAGTAGACACTTGGACTGCTTCCATAGTTTGGTTATTGTAAATAATGCTGCAATAAATATAAGGGTGCATGTATCCTTTTGAGTGAGTGTTTTTGTCTTCTTTGTGAAAATACCCAGTAGTAGTGAAATTCCTGGATTGTAGGGTTTTCTTTTTAATGTTTTGAGGAACCTCCATACTATTTTTTTTTAGAGTGACTGCACCAGTTTTCATTCCCAGCAACAGTACAAGAGTGTTCCTTTTTCTCCTCATCCTCACCAACACTTGTTTCTTGTGTTTCTGATTTTAGCCATTCTGACAGGTGTGAGGTAATTATCTCATTGTGGTTTTGATTTGCATTTGTCTGATGGTAAGTGATAATGAACATATTCTCATTTGTCTGTTGACCATCTGGATGTCTTCATTGGGGAAATGTCTATTCATGTCTTCTGCCTATTTTTTAGTTGGATTTTTTAATGCATGTTTTTGTTTGTTTGTTTGTTTGTTTGTTTGTTTGTTTTGGTGTTGAGTTGTATAAGATCTTTATATATTTTGGATACTGACTCTTTATCAGGTATGTCATTTACAAATATACCATTCCATAGGTTGTTTCTTACTTTCATTTGTTGTTTCCTTTGCTGTGCAAAATCTTTTTACTTTGATGTAGTCTTGATAGTTTATTTTTGCTTTTGTGTCCCTGGCTGCAGAAGACATATCTAGAAAGATGTTGTTATGACCAATGACAGAGAAATTACTACCTTTGATCTCTTCCAAGATTTTTATGGTTTCAGGTCTCATATTTAGGTTCTTCATTCATTTTGAGTTTATTTTTGTGGTCTAGTTTCATTGTTTTGCATATAGCTGTCCAGTTTCCCCAGCACCATTTGATGAAGAGACTGTCATTTTCCTATTGGATATTCTTTACTGCTTTTTTGAAGACTAATTGACCATGTTATTGTGTGTTCATTTCTGGATTTTCTATTCTGTTAATTTATGTATCTATTCTGTTCTGATAATTTATGTATCTATTTATGTGACAGTACCATACCATTTGTTGTTGTTGTTGTTTTGCTTTGGAGAGAGAGAGTGACTGAGAGGAGGGGCAGAGGGAGAGAGGGAACCCTGAAGCAGACTCCCTGCTGAGTGTGGAGCCGGATGTGGAGCTCAATCCCAGGACCCTGAGATCATGACCTGAGCCAAAATCAAGACTTGGCCACTTAATCCACTGAACGACCTATGTGCCCCACCATGTAATTTTGATTATTATAGCTTTATAGTATATCCTGATATCTGGGATTGTGATACCTCCAGTTTTTTCTTCTTTCTCAAGATTGCTTTGACTATTTAGGATCTTTCATGTTTCCATACAAGTTTTAGGATTGTTTGTTATTGTTCTGTGAAAAATGCTGCTAGTATTTTGATGGGGGTTGCATTAAATCTGTAGATTGCTTTGGGTGGTATAGATATTTTAACAATATTTCTTCTTCCAATCTATGAGAATGGAACTTCTCATAGTCTTTCCATTTCTTTGTGTTGTCTTCTCTTTCTGTCAATGTTTTATCATTTTCAGAGCATAGATCTTTTACGTCTTTGGTTAAGTTCATTCCTAGGTATTTTATTACTTTTGGTGAAATTGTAAATGAGCTTGTTTTCTTAATTTCTCTTTCTGCTGTTTCATTATGAATGTATAGAAAAAGCAACAGATTTCTGCACATTGATTTTGTATCCTTTGACTCACTGAATTCATCAGCTCTAGCAGTTTTTTGGTGGAGTCTTTATGGTTTTCTATATATAGTATCATGTCATCTACAAAGAGTGAAAGTTTTACTTCTTTCTTAACAATTTTGGATGCCTTTTATTTCTTTTTATTGTCTAATTGCTGTGGCTAGGACTTCCAGTACTACCGTGAATAAAAGTGCTAAGAATGGACATCCTTGTCTTGTTCCCAACCTTAGGATTAAAGCTCTCAACTTTTCCCCATTAAGTGTGACATTGGCTGTGGGTTTTTCATATGAGACCTTTATTATGTTGAGGTTATGTTCTCTCTAAACCTACTGTGCAGAGGGTTTTTTGTTTTAAATCATGAATGGATGTTATACTTTGTCCAATGCTTTTCCTGCATTTATTTAAATAATATTATATAGTTTTATCCCTTCTTTCATTGATGAAATGTATCATGTTGATTAATTTGCCAATATTGAGAAACCCTTACATCCTTACAACCCTTACATCCCTTACAATTCTTAAATACCACGTGGTCATAGTGAATGATTTTTCTAGTGCATTGTTGGATTTGGCTTGCTAATTTTTTTAGGAGTTTTGTGTCTAATGTCCATCAGATATATTGGTCTGTAGTTCTCTTTTTGTGGTGTCTTTATCTGGCTAGTGCTGGCTTCATAGAATAAACTTGGAAGTTTTCCATCCTTTTCTATTTTTCACAATAGTTTTAGAGGACTAGGTATTGACTCATCTGTTGGTGTTTGGTAGAATTTATCTGTGAAGTTGTCTGGTCCTGGACTCTTGTTTGTTGGGAGGTTTTTGATTAATGATCAATTTCGTTCCTGGCAATTGGTCTTTTCAGATTTTCTGTTTCTTCTTCAGTTTTGGTAGGTTATATGTGCCTAGGATTTTATCTATTTCTTCTAGGTTGTCCAATTTGTTGGCATATAATCTTTCATAATATTTTCTTACAATCACTCATATTTCTGTGATGTCAGTTATTTCTCCTTTTTCATTTTTGATTTGAGTTCTCTCTCTCCATTTCCTTTCTTTATTTCTTTCCTTCTTTCTTTCTTTTCTTTCTTCTTCTTTTTTTTTTTGTGATGAGTCTGGCTGGAGTTTTACCAGTTTTGTTGATCTTTTCAAAGAACCAGTTACTGGTTTCATTGATCTGTTCTATTGTTTGTTTGTTTTTAGTTTCTCTATCTTTTATTTCTGCTTTAATCTTTATTATTTCCTTCCTTCCACTGGTTTTGGGTATGTTTGTTCTTCCTTTTCTAGCTCCTTTAGATGCAAGGTTAGGTTGTTCATTTGAGATTTTTCTTACTTCTTCAGGTAGGCCTTAAATCAGTTTTGCTGCATCGTAGAGATTTTTGACCACTGTGTTCTCATTTCCATTTCTGCCCATGTAATTTTTCACTTCTTCTTTGACTTCTTAGTTGATCCTTTCATTATTTAGTAGCATGTTTTTTTAATTTCCATGTATTTATGCTCTTTCTAGATTTTTTCTTGTGGTTGATTTCTAGTTTCATGGCTCTGTGGTCAGAAAAGATACATAGTATGATCTTTTTGAAGGTGTTAAGACTTGTTTTTTGTCCTAATATGTAATCTATTCTGGAGAATGTTCCATGTGCACTTGAAAAGAATGTGTATTCTGCTGTTTTAGAATGGAATGTTCTGAATATATCTCTTAAACCCATCTGGCCAGTGTGACATTCAAAGTTACTCTTTTCTTTGGGTTTTCTGTTTGGGTGATTGGTCCATTGATGTAAGTGGCATGTTAAAGTCCTCTCCTATTATCGTATTTCTATCAGTTTGTTTCTTTATGTATTTATGTATTTGGTGTTTTATGTATTTGGGTGCTCCCATGTTGGGAGGCATAAATATTTACAATGGTTATATCTTCTTGTTGGATTCTCCCTTTCATTATTATGTAGTGTTCTTCTTTGTCTCTTGTTACAGTCTTGGTTTCAAAGTTTATTTGTTCTGATATAAGTATTGCTACCTTTGCTTTCTTTTGACATCCATTTGCATGATACATGTTTCTCTATCTCTTTACTTTCAATCTGCATGTATCTTTAGGTCTGAAATGAGTCTCTTGTAGGCAGCATATAGATGTGTCTTGTTTTCATATCCATTATGTCAACCTATGTCTTGTAATTGGAGCATTTAGTCCATTTACATTCAAAGTAATTATTGATAGATCTGTATTTTTGCCAGTTTGTTAATTGTTTTGTCATTGTTTTTATAGTTTTTCTCTGATCCTTTCTTGCCCTCTTTCGTGGTCTGCTGGCTTTCTTTAGAGATATATTTGGATTCCTTTCTCTTTATTTTTTGCATATCTATTACTGGTTTTTGATGTGTGGTTACCATTAGGTTTGCATATAACATCTTCTGCATACAGCAGTCTGTATTAAGTTGACAGTTGCTTAAGTTTGAACCCATTCTTTACTCCTCGCTCCCCCATGTTTTAGATATATAGTGTTATTTTACATGCTGTGTGTGTGTGTGTGTGTGTGTGTGTGTGTGAATCCTTTGACTGATTTTTACAGATGTACTAATTTTATTGCTTTTTTGTTTCTTATTTTCTGTGCTCTCACTTATGGTCTTTTCTTTCCACTCAAAGAGTCCCTTTTAACATTTCTTGTAGGGCTCATGTGGTGGTCATTAACTCCTTTAGCTTTTGTTTGTATGAGAAACTATAGTTCTCCTTCTATTCTGAATGATTGTCTTATGGGTGGAGTGTTCTTGGCTGCAGAATTTTTCCTTTCAGCACTACGAAGATATCATGCCACTCTCTTCTGGCCGGTAAAGTTTCTGCTGCAAATCCATAGATAACCTTATGGGGTTTCCCTTGTATGCAATTGTCTTCTTTTCTCTCACTGCTTTTAAAATTCTCTTTATCACTTTTTTTTTTTCTGCCATCTTCATTACTATGTGTCTTGGTGTGGACCTACTTGGATTGATTTGTTGGGGAATCTTTCTGTGACTTGTGGATCTGGATATCTGTTACCTTCCCCAGATTAGGGAAGTTTCCAGCTATTAGTTCTTCAAGTGCGTTTCCCCCCCTTTTCTCTCTCTTCTTCTTCTGGGATCCCTGTTATATGAATGTTACTACTCTTGATGGAGTTGCTGAGTTCCCTAAATCTATTCTCATTTTGTAAAAAATTTCCCTCTCACTTGCTCAACCTGATTACTTTCCATTACTCTCTTTTCTAGGTCACTAATTTGCTCCTCTTCTTCCTCTAGCTTGCTATTTATTCCATCTAGTGTATTTTAAATTTCATTTATTGTGTTCCTTGTCTCTGATTGGCTCTTTTTAAAAAATCTTTTTGTTCTGATCTCCTCCACTCTTTTCTCAAGTCCAGTGAGTATCTTTATGATCACTGCTTTAAATTCTCTCCAGCATATGACTTATATCTGTTTTGCTTAGGTCTCTCACTGTGATTCTGGTTTTGTCCTGTTCTTTCATTTGGGACATATTCTTCTGTCTCCTTATTTTGTCCCTTTGTGTTTGTTTCATGTATTAGGACAGTCAGCTACTTCTGCTCTTGAAAGTAATGTCCTTATGGAGAAGACGACCTGTAGTGCCTTGCTGTGTGGTGTCCTTTGTTCCCCAGAACCTGGCATTTCAGGGTTCATGTGTGGTGCATAAACCCTGCTGTTTTGTCCCAGCTGCTTTTCCTTCAGTCCAGTCATCTGCAGGGGCTCTTCTTGCCTGCTGTGGGCAGTGTTTGCTCCCTGGCCAGGGTGAGGTATACGGTTTTAATAAGGTGCACACAGGTCTGCTTGAAAAATTATACAAGCTGCTACCTCCATGAGTGGGCCTACATTGGCAGGGGTACAATCTTAACAAGGTGCACCTTGGTCTTCCATAAGGCCCACTGCCACTGCCACCATTGCCACTGCTGGGACCAAGACGCCCTCAAAACACATGGGTTAGGAGATGCAATATTGGTAAGGTTTGCATTGGTCTTCTGGGGGAGTGGACCTGATGTACTGGGGGGTTGAAGCAAGTCTGACCAGGAAAGGCAGAGCCGCTGAAGTGCAGGGGGCAGGGCAAGTTAAGTAGTGAATGCCAGTGCCTTCCTGGTTCTTGCAGGTGGCTATGTGTGTGGGTAGGGGGGAGATGGTACCTGCCAGATCCTTTGTTCCTGGAGGATTCTTCCTCTGAGCCACACTCTGAGTTGAGTAAATAACCATTCCTCCCAAGTGCTCCACCACTTTCCAAACTGCTGCTTCTATGCTGTATCTCAATAGCTGTTAGTCATACTGTCTCTTAAAGTATGGGAACTCAGCATCCTAATGCCCTTTAGGATCTCCCAGAACCCAGCCTGCTGCTTTTTAAAATTCCAGGCTTTATGTCCCTCTGGTTGTAAGAATTCACAAAATTCAGCTCCTCATGCTTTCAATGTCAAATGTTGTGAGGAATCCTCTTCCCGTGTGGGTACCCCAGTGTGCCCTTTCCCATGCCTGCAGCTCCCTCCCACCCATGGAAGACTGTGATTTGT
Source organism: Mustela nivalis (assembly GCF_964662115.1). Classification (NCBI taxonomy): domain Eukaryota; kingdom Metazoa; phylum Chordata; class Mammalia; order Carnivora; family Mustelidae; genus Mustela; species Mustela nivalis. Next base: position 11,913,987 of record NC_139021.1, read on the forward strand.
TTTGCTTCCCACTTTGTCTCTGCCCTTCCTACTGTCTTTGATGTGGCCTCTGATCTACCTTTAGTTGCGGAGTCTGTTCTGCCAGACTTTGAGTCATTTTCTATGTTATTTACACTGATAGTTGTATCCACAGGAGGAGATGAGTTTAGGGTCCTCTTACTCGGCCATCTTCCCACAGTTCCTATATACATGTTTATTTTTATATATATTTAAAAATATTTCAATATCTATCTTTTATCTATCTACCTATCTAGCATTTTCTTTATCCCTTCATTCATTGATGTATACTTTAGTCTTTTCCATACCTTGGCTACTGTGAATAATGCTGCAATGACCAGGACAGTGTAGATATCTCTTAGAGATAGTAATATCATTTTCTTTGAATATATACTCAGCAGTGGTATTGATGGATTTTATGGTAGTTCTGTTCTTAATTTCTTGAGGAGCTTTCCCACATTTTTCATATTGGCTCTACCAGGTTATATTCCCACTGATAGGGTACAGGGGTTTCCTTTTCTGCACATCCGCATCAGAATTTTTTGTTTATTGTCTTTTGGTAATAGACATGCTAGGAGGTATCAGGTAGTATCTCATTGTTGCTTTGACTTCCATCTTCCTGATGATTAAAGATGTTGGCGGTGAACTATTTGTATGTCTTCTGTGGAAAGATGTCTATTCAGATCCTTTGTCTATTTTTTAATTGGGTGTTTTTGCTGTTGAGTTGTATGAGTCCCTTGTGGTTTTATTTGGCTATTAACTGCAATCAGATACACTGTTTGTAAATATTTTCTTCTATAGTCAGCTTTTTCACCTTGTTAATCACTTCCTTTTGGTTTGGTGTAGTCCCCTATGTTTATTTTTGCTTTTGGTGTCAAATCCAAAAAATGATTGTCAGGACTCCTTACCAATGTCAAGGGGGTTTTTCTCCTTTTTTCTTCAGGCTTTATATTTAAGTCTTAATCTGTTTGAGTTGATTTTTGTGTATGGTATAAGCTAGGAGTCCAGTTTCATTCTTTTGCATAGGTATACCCAGATTCTTTCCCCATTGGATATTCTGAGAGACTTTGTAAAAAATTAATTGACCATATATGTAGAAGCTTATTCCCATTTAATTATTTCTTTTTTCTTCTTTCTGGAGAAAGAAAAATTAAAATTTTGGAAAAAAACCATATTAGACAATTTATGCCCCCCTTCCCCCCTTGTCTCTACTCTCAGATCGAGTGTGACAAAAGTACCAATCACATTTGAGGAGGAAAAGCTTAATTTGTACATTCAGCAAATATTGATAGAGTTCTTACATGTCTCAGGCAAGGGCCTAGGTACTGGATATGAAGTTGTTTGTAGGGAAGGTGGGACATGAATGCTCTCCGTGTGTTCCTGAGTCATAGTCTCTAAGATCTAATGACTCCTGCAGCCATGACTGCCAGACCCTCTCCTGGAAGTCCACCCACCCTCCTTCTGACCTCTAGTTGCAGCTTTGCCTCATAAATTATTTGCCTCCTGCTTGCCAATACCTCTTGCTTCTCATTTAACAAGCACTTACTGAACACCTACTGTGACTCAGGCACCTTTCAAGGTACTTCACATGCATCAGTTGAAAAAAATAGAGAAAGATTCCATATATTCTACCAGTGATAGATTGCATTAGCCCCTCTAGGCATCATTAAATACTCAAAAATTGTGAGTTTCCTCAAAATACCCAGGCCATTTCTAATTCCTTGTTTTTCCTCTAAAAATGCTTCTAGTCCCTTGTCTGTCTGATAAATACCTAATAATCCATCAATATTTGTTTAAGTATCTTTTCCTCGATAAATTAATTCCTGACTCCTTTCCTAAAAACAAAGCTAATGTCTCTTTTTTTGGTATTCCTTTAGTATAATCTCATTTCCCCATCTATTTCCACTTTAGACAGTGAGCTCCATGTAGAAAGAGATGGTGGTGGTGGTGGTTGTATGTATCGATCTACGTACTATAGACACTTGTTCAGCTGTAACTAATGAGAGGGACAGACAAAATGTCTAATATTCCAGTTATCTCATTAAGCCAGTTTGTAATATAAACATTTTAAAAATATAGTGCTTCAAAACATTCTTGCTTATGTTTAACTTCATTTTAGAGTATTAATCACACTTAGATTCAGAGAGTACCTAAAAATGGAACTGTTGGCTAAATCCAACATACTTCATTGGAAGTCTTTAAGAAACCTTAAAGGATTGGGCGCCTGGGTGGCTCAGTGGGTTAAGCCGCTGCCTTCGGCTCAGGTCATGATCTCGGGGTCCTGGGATCGAGTCCCGCATCCGGCTCTCTGCTCAGCAGGGAGCCTGCTTCCTCCTCTCTCTCTCTCTCTCTGCCTGCCTCTCTACCTACTTGTGATCTTTCTCTGTCAAATAAATAAAATCTTTAAAAAAAAAAAAAAGAAACCTTAAAGGATTTGAATTTGTTGAATCTGAAACAAAAGAATACAGACAAAAATACAGAGGGAGGTGGTAGTGTTCAAATTTCTGCAGAAGGCATTCACTTAGTAACCACATGTCCCATCCTTCCTGGACTCGATTACACAGTGTCCCTTTCTCATTCAGCATGTTTGGGACATCCTGTTATTCGCCTCTGCAGTCCTAGCACCTCGTACAGCGCTGGCATTCAATGAGTGTTTGATGAATAAATGATACATTAGTCAAACAACAGGTTTAATGGGTATTTATTAAAACAAGCAGCTATTTGAACAAAATGACTGAATTACTGCAATGCTTTATTATCTAGACACTAGCACCGACATCACAGACGGCTGTTGCAGACTCTACTCAATTATTTAAGCTAATCGCAGGTGCCAAAGAAAATGAGCTGCCATAGAGGAAATATGCTTACTGCATGAAATATGAAATGAAAGAATAGGTTTTACTTTATGTTTAAGGAAACCTTGACTATGATGAGGAGACGTAATTTTTGTTGGACGAAATCTTCCAATATAAAAACAAAAACTTTAGTGTCCAATAAAATATTTTTAAAAACAGCTTGATTTTGCATCAGATTGCAAACAGACCACTGTAAAATACAGTTTCCGCTAGCCAAGTCCATGCATTCCAACAAATATTTTCTGAGCACCTATGTGTCAGCTCATGTGATGTGAAGATTAATAAAAGAGCTCCTTTCCTCCAAAGAGTTTTTAAAATAATTCACTGTACCCTGGATAAGGTGTGGTTTAATGAGAAATAACTGAATGAGTAATTGATAGATCCAGTTTTTAATTTTTAAAGCATGTGCCACCGTGACCATGTCATTTAGGTCAGGAACCCAGGATACGTCTAACTGCTTATCTTATGCCGGATTCTGGGCAGGCTCTTAGTTCAGAATGTAGGTGATGCCTGGAACTTGGTAGATAATAAATACTTGCTTAATGTGTGAGTGAATGAAGTTAGAACGTCAAATAGTTCTCAGTTATTGCCTTGTCCATAGCCAGAATTTGGTGGAGGAAGGCTGATTAGGGAATAATGCAAAAAGCATTATTCTGCTTGAATGAAGGTTAAAGAAGCAGAGTTTCTGTCCAAATTATGTTTTAGAAACACTACGCTTTCCAGAAAGGTTGTCTATTTTGGGCAGAGGAAACAGAAGCCTAAATGGGAAAGGGACCCAGGGGGGTTTTTGGGGCTGCACAGATCTGGTGGTTTGGCTGGGTACTAGGGTAGAATACTTGAGGAAGAGGATGGAGCCGAACCAGGAGACAGGTGGTACCAGTTAAGGAAAATATAGTTCATTTTAATGTTAAGATGCCTGTGAATAGTACAGCCACTCTGGAAGGCAGTTTGACAGCTTATATAAAGTTAAAACTGCATACACAGTTTGATCCATTTTTAAGCAGAGAAATAAAGACTTGTATTCACATAAAACTTTATACATTTTTATAGCAGTTGTATTTATAATGGACCCAAACTGTAAGCAACCCAAATGTTCTTCAACATGTGAATGGATAAATGGCCGTGCATCACTCTGATGGGATACTATTCACTGATAAAAAAATGAAATATCAATTGACGGCTGCTTGAAGGAATCCCGTGGTGAGTGAAAGAAGCCAGTTTCAAAAAGTTATGTAATATATGATATCATGTATATATTATTGCCCCCCCCCCATATACTGTAGTGACAGAAAATACATCAGTTGGTTGCTAGGGGTCAAGTGTGGGGGAAAGAGGTAACTGCAAAGGGACAGCCTAGGGAGTTATTGGGAGTGACAAAACCATCCTCTGTCCTGAATGTTGTCATAGGGACCACACCAATCTATACATATGTTTCCCATGCAGAGAACTGGACTCAGACAAGAACTTAATTTTGCCTACGTTAATTTAAAACTGAAAAAAAGGTGATTGCCAATGAGATGAACCCCATAAAAGGGCTTTTTAAATTCAAAATTATACATATTATACTTTATATTATATACAGAATATGACATATTCTATTTGTGACATGATTCATTTAGACTACTCACATTTTCCTCTTTTTCTCTTTAAAGATGACAGAAATTTTATCCTGTACTTTAAATTTATAAGCTTGAGGGTTTTAAGAAACCTTTTGTAAAGAGTTTATGGAGGTACAAAAGTATTCTATTTTGGTGGGGAAATGTTAGACTTGGGATATTCAAATATTAAAAAATTCAAATATGAAAAAACCCCTTTTATGTGCTTAAATGGAATGAAGATTCCTAGGAAAACAGCCTGGGAATGAGCCTGGAATTTCCCCTCAGAGATACTTTGGCACTTGGCTTGGGATGGAAAGATGATGGCCTTTTACTGTGAACCTTGACTCTCAAGTCCTCTAGATGGAGAGCGTATGTGCTATGCCTTGGTATAACCTCATCTACTTTATGCAGGTTCTTAATTAAAAACTTGCAAAAAGGTAGAGCAGCAAGGAACATTAAAGCTCATCTTTTTCAAAGGAGGGCAGCAGAGCCTAGAGACCATGGTTCTTCTCCAAGGTTATAGTAGACCAGGATTAAAACCCAGTTTATTCAGATAACTGGTGGAATGCTCCATTTCATGTTCTGCTGCTTGATGCTTAAGCTGTTTTGTTTGGAATTTTTTTGTTTTTTGTTTTAAAGATTTTATTTATTGGGGGTTGGAACATGAGTAGGGAAGGGGCATGAGGTAGGGTTAGAGGGAGAGGGAGAGGCAAAGGGAGAGGGAGAAGCTGGCATCCTGCTGAGCAGGGAGCCTAATGCCTGACTCAATCCCAGGACCCTGAAATCATGATCTGAGCCAAAGTCAAACCTTCAGTCCACTGAGCCACCCAAGTGCCCCTGTTTTGTTTAAAGTTTTTGAGAAACTGTTCCAAGACTCGGAGGGTAGTTCTTTTGCCTTCATAAAATAGTCTTAAAAACTGATAGGAAGTACACAATTCACAAACTCCATGCTTTCGTGGGCATTTGAGAGTTGCATAATGTCAAAGTTCACTTGTGAGGGGGAATGGGACTTGAAAATCAGCCTGACTGCAAGCTGATGATCATGATTTTTCTGTAGAGAAAATGCTTTTGTTTCTTTTATAGGTCAGGCCTAGGCTCTGACTTGCTTTTCAACAAGTGGAGATGATCTGTGCTGAGTCATGCACACTACCTTGTGTAGTTCTAGTGATCACACTGAGGGGGGAGGAGCATTTTCCACACATGTTCACGGGCTTGTGTTCACTGAGGAACTGAACCCCATTTCAGTTTTTGAAGAAGCAGCTGATCCAAGTTGTCAGTCTGATCTTGGACATGGGGTAGCTTTGCACCTTGAAAATGCAGTTTCCCAGGAGGCTAGCAACTTGACTGGGATTGTGACTTTGCCACTAGATTTGAGTGGGTGATTGTCTTTGTTAGGTCTCCCTTTTTCTGTATGGAAAATACAAGATTCGGATTAGATCAGGAAGGGCACATATCTGGCCTATGGGCTCCACTCTCACTCTTGGGACCATGTGGGCCTCCCTAGATGACCAGAGACTAAACCCTCCTGTGATTCCCTGGATCTTTGTAATAGTGCTCTAGATAGTAATGGTAATTACTCACTGATACATCACTAACATATATTTAATGTCACAACATTTTTGTTGAGTGAATGATTAAACACATTGATTAATACCTGTTCTAGAGCTAAGGTGACTCTCAGACACGTCGCCTGACGGTGACACGTGGAGCTGCCGGGATCCTGCCTGTGCTAGCCTCACCTGGAGCCAGGACCGCCATCTTTCCCTCACTGATAATTTCTATCCATGCTTCCCTCTCCTTTTGCTTCTCAGAGAATCATAATGACCGGAACCAATTCACAGTTTTTCATGGCTCTTTAGATAAAGCCCTTGGATATGTATGTGAATAATACAAACTGTTATCAGCATGAAATGGCATTTTGTACAGGACGTGCCTCAAACAGGAACTAGCACATGGTCAAAAGCCCTATTATCATCATTATTATTACTTCAATTGTTATCTGTATTAATAATTTAGAAAAAAGGCTTTTGTTTATCTGTAAGGGATTATCATTAAATATGTATTCTTCTGCTTCCCTATCTTCTTGACAACAACCAAATCTATGGTAGCTTCCAGACCTAATATTCATTCCCAGCTTTAGGAGGATGGCTGAACCCTGCCCAGTTTCACTAGGACTGGGATTTTACTGTTTCTGGACTCTATTGACATGAAGTAGTAAGTGAAACCTTCTCATCTCGGATTTCTTTCAAATGGAAAGTGGTCATGTTTTCTCTTTTATAACTAAAAAGAAAAGGAGAGCAAGAAAATATCCACTTTGCCCTACTGAAAAATCCGTTGTTTCTAAGAAACCGGGTCACCCGCAGAGGCTTTTCTACATCCCCTTTTCAGCCTATAATAGATCCTCGTCTTCTTTCTTCTTAGCTTCATGTATACTGCATTCATGGTTACAGTACATTCATTAGTGTGAATATGTTTTCCTACATGAAGGTGTCATCTAGATGAGAGCGGGGACTTCTGTCTCATCTCGTTGTCTCTCCTTGCCATTACCTGATATAGAGTAGATGCTTAATAAATACTTGTTAAATCAATGATTGCTAATGTGAGGGGAGAGGAGGAAGTCCTCTGAATAAACCCTTCTGTGTCCCTGACTGAGAAATGCGTTGACTTTCTCCCCAGAAACAAGTGCTTTCACAAGTACCTCACTCTTCACAAATGCCTGCCTGGTCTAAGCCTTTGGGACCATAAGGGTTAATTTTATGTGTCCACTTGACTGCACCAGGGATGCCCAGATAGCTGGTTAAACATCATTATTGGGTGTGTCTGGGGGTGTTTCTGGAGTGATTAACATTTAAATTGGTGGACTGAGTAGAGTGGATGACCTTCCCCAGTGTGGGTGGGCATCACCTAGTCCTCTGAAGGCTGGAATGGAACAAAATGGTACAGGAAGGTTTGCATTAATTTCACTGTTAAAGTTGGGACTTCATCTTCTTCTGTCCTCATGCTTCTGGTGCTCAGGCCTTTAGACCCTCAACTAGAAGCTGCACCATCGGCTCTCTCTGCTTCTCAGGCCTTTGGGCTATGTCACTGACTCTGCTGGGCTTGTGGATGGCTCATCAGGGGACTCATTAGTTTCCATAATCTCATGAGTCAGTGTCTTATAATAGATTTTGTACATACACATTCATACCTCTTACTAGTTCTGTCTCTCTGGAGAGCCCTAACTAAATACAGAGACACACCTTTAAAAGTAATTACTATTCATTTGATCTTATTTCTTCACAAATGTTATATTCTCTTCTTTTTTTTCACTCAGAATATAATTAGGCTTTTAAATAGAGTTGAAAATTGACCTCTGTGGAAGGTGAATGATGCTAAGCAAAGTAAACATATCCTCTTTCTCCCCATAGAACCATCAACAAATTTCACATTGTCAAGTATTGCTTTTGGTGTCTCTCTGTCTATCTATCTATCTATCTATCTATCTATCATCATTTCTTTAAGAAAAGAGACATTGTGCTGCTGTTATTCTCAAGGGAAGAGCAGGTCTGGCTTGAGAGCCCTGAACACATCATGATTACTTCTGCCACGCTCTGTGTTACCATTTATACATACTATCTTGAAGCCTGATTTTGGCCCCTCATGCTAGGTTTTACTCCCATTTTGCACGTAACAAATCTGAGGACCAGAAATGACAAGAAATGTGCCCTGAGTTCTAGGTTTAGTCTTTGCTGCCTCCTAAAGATGCATGTTCTTAGAAGTGGGAAAGGCAAGAGAATTTTTTTTAAGTTGAAGAATCACAAGCACCAAAGTATGAGGGTGTGAAAGAGAATGGTGTGTCTAGGGAACCTGGAGTCGTAGAGGTCACCTGAATTGTATCAGGGAACAGAATAGCACCGTGTGGGTCTGAACACTGTCTGTAAGTCTGAGCAGCGAGTCAGGGATGGTGAACCAGTAGCTGTAACACCACACTGCTCTCTTTGGGAAGTATAAGGTCAAGTCTTCTTATTCCTAAAAAAATACCGCCTTTCCTTTCAACCTTCAGCTGTGTAATTGATGATAGAAATAATTATCAAAGGGTTTAGAACTGGCTAAGATTCATAGAAGTCTCTCTTAAAAAAAAAAAAAAAAGAATTCCATGGTAATCCAGGTTATATACAAGCCCTGAGTGGATGTGATGCCAATTACTGCCACCTGCCCCATCTCGTCTCACTTATGACACCCCAGGGAGAGCTGCACTTAAGGTCCTGTCAAAAATGTCAGCTCTGCTTCTGGGGCCAGGTGCAATAACTTCCCTTGAAGACTGCCGGGGCTGCGTCCCATGTGAAAAGCAACATTAAATCTTCCCTCAGGCTAAACCGTGACTGCCAATCTAGCACTCTCTTTTCAGCATACACTGGGAGACTGAACACTTCCTCCAGAAAGAATGTGCCAGATGTTGTACCAGATGCTCTAGATAGGTTGTCATTTAATGCCTGACACCTGAAAGCCTATTTATCCTCATTCCCAATTTACACATGAGAATATTGAGGCTCCGATATTTCGTGTTTTATGGGGATAAACAAGGATTTTAGCACATCATTCTCACCCCCACGTATATTCTCCACCACTCCCATGATAAATGGTAAGGATTTGCTTAGATTTCTTTTACATACTTTAATTGGGAGCCCTTGATAACTTTCTCCCCCCACTATCTTTAAAATCTTTGTTTCCATCCTCAGCTCCTGCCAAAAATCTAACTTCAAGTCAGACTGTCTTGACATGTACACCGCCATCTTGGTTTTTCACAGTGAAACTCATGGAAAAAAAAATAAATGCTAAAGGCATGTCTCTTATGAGAGGCCCTGGTGACAAATATAAAAATGAGGAAGTTATTGGCCATATTTGCAAGTTTTAGACAAAAGAGCTGTTAAAAAGAATGGAAATGATTGTGACCAGTTTCTAAGGTGATAGAATTCTTCATCTTTGTGAGCTCCTTTACTTGTTGAGCACTTACTAGTTTCAAGTAACTTTTACAGGTATTATGCCATGAGATGTTCACAATAGCCTTACTAGATAAATAGATGAGGAAATATAGCTGTCCATCTGAAAAATTCCTTGTTCAGTGTCTCAAAGCTGTATGTACTGGATCCAAAATTCAATTCCAAGTATTCTGGCTATACCTGGGACTGTTTCACAGCTATCCAGTTGCTTCCCACAACGTGCCTAATACCTAATTATTAAATATTCATTCTTATGTTTATTCATCCACATTTTCTGTCAATAATATTAGTTGTTTTTATAGGCCAGATGTATTGTGTGTGAGAAAAAAGGAAAAAAAAGCTTTATCAAAGAACTCACAATCTTAACCGAAAGACTGACAAGCAAGTAACAATTGTAATTCAGTAAAATAAACACAACCACCAACGATGGAGATCAATACAGAGAGCTACAAAGGAGAGATGGAGTTTTGTTTAAATGGTTCACAGAAGCTGCTTGATGTGGCTGTGACAGATAAGAATTTGCCAGGTGCCTAAACATGCGAAAACCTTGTCATGTGAATTTTACCTGAAAGTCTATTACATTCAATTAAAAGAACTGTAGTTTCAAAAACATACAATGGTACCCACATCTTAACAAGTCATACTTTTTGCTTTCCTATATCTCAGGATAGCATTTAATTGTAGTAGGCCCACCTTCAACCTAGATGCTTTTCCTATTGTTCAGAATAGTTTTTACACATTGGCCATATACACAGGTTTTAGTTAAAAGATTACTCTCTTTGCTAATAGGGTGTTTCTTTTCTGCTTGTTAGCATTAGGAAGCATGAGTATTCTTTGCACATTGCAGGAGAATTTGAATTTCACCCCAGGGAACTCGGTAGTTCACATACAATTTCTTGCATTAATCACAGCTATTGAAAGAGGAACCCTTCTGAAGGGCTTTGATTTATGTTTCGAAATAAAAGACTAAACACAATTATGAATAGAAACATAAACACATATGATGGTTGTTCAACACTTGCTGTGTGCATTAGCCATAGATCACTCATCAGCTTTGCCATAGTGATAATTTAGTATGCAGCCATAGAAAAGTGTTGGAGACTATGTGAAGATCAGGTATCATTTTTCCGATGCTTCAGATCACTGTTCAAAACAAATCCCAACTGGGGCCAGATAACTTGAGTGGAACAGGCCCCAAGCACAGTGAAAGGAATGCCCCATCTAATCATGTAGCTTCAAGACAGCTAGAGTGGATCATCGCCATGCAGAAATGTGGGCTATTGTTGCCAATTTTTCTGATTTTCTACAAGAAATTGAAAAACAACATATTTCATAAAAATCTCTCAATATTTACATTTTGGTCTATTCCTCATTCGTTGAAAATATGAAGAGCTCAGCAAAATGCTTTAGAGGGCTGGTTATGGTGCAGCAGCCATTAGTTAAGACATTCGGCTCTTTTTTTTTTCTTTAAAGATTTTATTTATCTATTTGACAGACAGAGATCACAAGCAGGCAGAGAGGCAGGCAGAGAGAGGAGGGGAAGCAGGCTCCCTGCTGAGCAGAGCACCCGATGCGGGCCTCATCCCAGGACCTTGGGATCATGACCTGAGCTGAAGGCAGGCGCTTCAACCCACGGAGCCACCCAGGCGCCCCAAGACATTCGGCTCTTAATGGTGGTGCCAAATCACAATGTTTAGGGGCACCTGGGTGGCTCAGATGGTTAAGCATCTGACTTCGGCTCAGGTCATGATCCCAGGGTTCTAGGATAGAGTCCCGCATTGGGCTACTGGCTCAGTGGGGCGTCTGCTTCTCCCTCTCCCTCTGCCTCTCCCCCTGCTTATGCTCTCTCTCTTTTTCTCAAATCAATAAATAAAATATTTTTTAAAACTATTGAAAAAATCACAGAGTTTATATAACTGCTCCATGTAAGTGTCAGCCTTAGGCCTCCCAGAAAGCAGGGCCACCACAGACCATTCTGATTGTATTTCTGATTGTTCACCCTAATGCTACTTTTTTTTAGGTGGGGTCAAACTGAAGAGTTTCTAGGCATGGATTTATATAGGACTAACCCCACAGATAGCCATGGCAGTCGATGACTGGTGGGTGAGAGGGAGCTAGCGTCTAGTCTCCTTGCTGCATCTGCTGGGCAGCCTCTCAAGCTAGATAACATGGAGAAGCTTTCAACACATTCTGAGGTTTTATCTTTTTTTTTTAAATAAAAATAAAAGATGCATTTTCACTTAGGTGCTGATTTCAGGAGCCTTGGGAAATACCAAATGATTGTATTCAGAGTCCTCGAGAAGTATGAATAAACCAAAAATCCCACTTGTATTCATTTTTGGGTAAATGGAACAGAAAAACAACCAAATTGGCAGGATGATATCTTGTTAAGCTGACTATCCACACATAGCTTATTTATCCAATAACAAATGATATCCTAACTCCTTATTCTGAACTCCTGCATTCTGTTTGCCTTAAAAAAAAAAAAAAAAAGTAAAATCTAACAGTCACCTGTCCTGTGATCATTTTCACTTTTCTGTGTTCTCTTCTGGGTTAGTCTGTGTGTTCTAGGAGAAGAACTGTCAATGTGAAATCGCTCGAGGTCAGAGCTGTGTTTTCTGTCCTTAATCCCAGTGAACTCAAGGTGAGTGGATTTGCTATTTAATACCACAAGCTCTGGAATCGGGCTGCCTGTGGCTGAATCCCATCTTCACAAGTTTGTAGCCAGGAGTTTTGGGAAATTCCCTTAATAGCTCTGGGTCTCCATTTCCTCAGCTGGAAGAAAAGATGTGGTGAAGATCTTATTTCACTTATTTCATGTGTAGATGACATAAGTAAAAATGATGAAAACAGTGTCTGGCACATAACAGACATTCAAGAAACATCACCTACCATGACTCTCTTCCTTTTGGCATAGAAGCCCAGGTGAGAGCCAACTAATGGATTTTCTCATGTCCGACCAGTGGTGTCAAACAAGCTCTGGTACAGAAGGAGGGAGGCAAGTAGACTAAGTGCCTGCAGGAAAAAGCTACCCTCAGATGGGGAATGAACAGTTCCCCATGAGGGAGTCCCTGATGATGTACCCCAACACATACCATGGGCTCTGATCCCAGAATACCATCTCGTACTCCACACTTTCTCAAACTGATAAAATGCTAACTCCTTCTTCAGAGATCAGCTGGATGCCAATGACTATGTAGCTTTTGTGAGAACTCCAGGTAGTATGACAACCTGGGTAACACCCCTCCAAGACAGCAGGCAGCCTGCTTGGTTGGATTACATTCTCGTCTCCCCTCTACTGTAAGTCTCCTCCAAAGAAGTGATCAGATTTGTTCATCTTTATAACCCCAGCACTTTGCCAAGTGCCTGGCACATCAGAGAGATTCCAAGCCTGATTGTTCGGAGAAAATAAAAAATGTTTCCTGACGGAAACACTAATGGAATTGATGAATGAATGTGCAAATGAAAACAGGAATGAATTATACAAATTGTTGGCACCAAGCTGAAATTATATTTTCTCCTTTGATTTCCCTAGTTTAGAACAATGGTTGGATTAATCTTTTAAAAGCTGTCAAATTCTGGGCCACTGGGTGGCTCAATGAAGGGCTGGACTCTTGATTTTAACTGGGGTCATGATCTCAGGGTCATGGGATAGAGCCCCATGACAGGCTCTGTGCTCAGCAGGGAGTCTGCACCAGATTCTTTCCCCTGCTCCTTCTGCCCCTCCCCTCTTTGCTCTCTCTTTCATATAAATAAAAATCTTTAAGAATTGTCAAATTCTGTTGCAAACTGAATATAAATGTGAAAACAGATTAGATGCTCACAATCAACTACAACACACCTCTTAGTTAATTGCATCTTGTGTTCCTCTTCGACACAATGCCCTGTATCAGCTGTGTCCCCTTGCTGCTATGTCCCACTGCTGTCCTTGTCATTTCTTCTGTCCTTCATGCCCTCTTTCCTCCTTTCCACTCTACCAAATGCTACTCATTCTCTGAAGCTCAATTTAATTCTCCCTTTTCCCAAAACTTGCCCTTCAGCTGATCTTCATTAAAATTGCACAATTGCCATTATTACCATAACACACTACTTACATCTCTATTGTCTCCCTGACAAGTTGTAAATTTTCTGAGGGAAACATATATTCTATTTTTCCTTACATATCTTATATTGACAATGGCTAAAAATTTCTAAAACATCACCAGGGGCAAATTTGAAGTGAAGGAGTTTTTTCTTTAAAAGGGACATCATAATAAGTATTAAATATAATTTATTTTACTAAAAATATTTAAAAAATATATTTCCTAATTCCCATCACACACTGCAGTAACTTTTATATATATCAAATGTTTAAGCAAAAATAATGAAATTATAAAACACATAACAAGTACTAAAGGTAAACATATTTAAGACCTCATATTGGGCCCCAGGGGTACAGGTCTGAGAATCATCAGGCTTACACATTTTACAGCACTCACCATAGCACATACCCTCCCCAATGTCCATAACCCAGCCACACACACTATCCCTACCCCTCCAACTCCTCACAACCCCCAGTTTGTTTCCTGAGATTAAGAGTCTCCTATGGTTTGTCTCCTTCCTAATCCCATCTTATTTCATTTTTTCCCTACCTACCTCCTGCAACCCCCTGCCCTGCTTCTCAAATTCCTCATATCAGAGAGATAATATGATAATTATCTTTCTCTGATTGACATATTTTGCTTAGTGTAATACCCTCTAGCTCCATCCACATTGTTGCAATGGCTAGATTTCATTTTTTGATGGCTGCATAATATTCCATTGTGTGTGTGTGTGTGTGTATACATATATATATGTATATATATATACATATATATATATCACATCTTCTTTATACATTCATCTGTTGATGGGCATCTAGGTTCTTTCCATAGTTTGGCTATTGTGGACATTGCTGCTTTAAACATTTGGTGCACATGCCTCTTCAGATCACTACATTTGTATCTTTAAGGTAAATGCCCAGTAGTGCTATTGCCGGGTCATAGGGTAGCTCTATTTTCAGCATTTTGAGGAACCTCCATACCGTTTTCCAGAGTGGCTGCACAAGCTTGCATTACGAGAAACAGTGTAGGAGGGTTCCCCTTTCTCTGCATCCTTGCCAACACCCCACATTTCCTGACTTGTTAATTTTAGCCATTCTTACTGGTGTGAGGTGGTATTTCACTATGGTTTTGATTTGTATTTTCCTGAAGGCAAGTGATGTTGAGCACTTTTTCATATGTCTGTTGGCCATTTGGATGTCTTTGCAGAAATGTCTTCTTCCATTTTTTGATTGGATTATTTGTTCTTTGAGTGTTGAGTTTGATAAGTTCTTCATAGATTTTGAATACTAGCTCTTTATCTGATATGTCATTTGCAAATATTTTCTCCCATTCTGTCGGTTGTCTTTTGTTTTTGTTGACTGTTTCCTTTGCTGTGCAAAAGCTTCTGATCTTGATGAAGTCCCAATAGTTCATTTTTGCCCTTGCTTCCCTTGCCTTTGGTGATGTTTCTAGGAAGAAATTGCTGCAGCTGAAGTTGAAGTGGTTGCTGCCTGTGTTCTCCTCAAGGATTTGGAGGGATTCCTGTCTCACATTGAGGTCTTTCATCCATTCTGAGTCTATTTTTGTGTATGGTGTAAGGAATAGGTCCAGTTTGATTCTTTTGCATCTGACTATCCAATTTTCCAAACACTATTTGTTGAAGAGACTTTTTTCCACTGGACATTCTTTCCTGCTTTGTTGGAGGTTAGTTGACCATAGAGTTGAGGGTCTATTTCTGGGCTCTCTATTCTGTTCCATTGATCTATGTGTCTGTTTTTGTGCCAGTACCATACTGTCTTGATGATGACAGCTTTGTAATAGAGCTTGAAGTCTGGAATTGTGATGCTGACCACTTTTGTTTTCTTTTTCAATAGTCCTCGGGCTATTTGAGGTCTTTTCTGGTTCCATATAAATTTTAGGCTTATTTGCTCCATGTCTTTGAAAGAAGTTAATGGTATTTTGATAGGGATTGCATTAAATGTGTAGATTGTTTTAGGTAGCATAGACATTTTCACAATATTTTCCATTTCTTTGTGTCTTCCTCAACTTCTTTCATGAGTACTCTAGTTTTCTGAGTACAGATTTTTTGCTGCTTTGGTTAGGTTTTCCTAAGTATCTTATCATTTTGGGTGCAATTGTAAATGGGATTGGCTCCTTAATTTCTCTTTCTTCTGTCTTGCTGTTGGTGTATAGAAACACAACTGATTTCTGTGCGTGGATTTTATATCTTGACACTTTACTGAATTCCTGTATGAGTTCTAGAAATTTTGGAGTGGAGTCTTGGGTTTTCCACATAAAGTATCATATCATCTGCAAAGAGTGAGAGTTTGACTTCTTCTTTGCCAAATCAGATGACTTTTATTTCTTTTTGTTCTCTGATTGCTGAAGCTAGGACTTCTAGTACTATGTTGAATAGCAGTGGTGATAGTGGACATCCCTGCTGTTTTCTTGACCTTAGGGGAAAAGCTCTCAGTTTTTCTCCATTAAGAATGATATTTGCTGTGGGTTTTTCATAGAAGGCTTTGATGATATTGAGGTATTTGCCTTCTATCCCTACACTGTGAAGAGTTTTGATCAAGAAAGGATACTGTACTTTGTCAAATGCTTTTTCAGTTTCTATTGAAAATATCATGTGGTTCTTGTTCTTTCTTTTATCAATGTATTTTATCACATTGATTGATTTTTGGATGTTGAACCAATCTTGCAGCCCAGGAATACATCCCACTTGGTCATGGTGAATAATTCTTTAATGTACTGTTGGATCCTATTGTCTAGTATTTTGGTGAGAATTTTTGCATCCATAAAATGAGGGATATTGGTCTGTAATTCTCATTTTTGATGGGGTCTTTGTCTGGTTTTGGGATCAAGGTAATGCTGGCCTCATAAAATGAGTTTGTCATTTTCCTTCCATTTCTATTTTTTGCAACAGTTGCAGGAGAATAGGTATTAATTCTTCTTTAAACATTTGATAGAATTCCCCTGGGAAGCCACCTGGCCCTGGGCTTTTGTTTGTTGGGAGATTTTTGATGCCTGCTTCAATCTCCTTATGGGTTATGGGTCTGTTCAGGTTTTCTATTTCTTCTTGGTTCAGTTGTGGTAGTTTATATGTCTCTAGAAATGCATCCATTGCTTCCAGATTGTCAGATTTCCTGGTGTGTATTTGCTTGTAATATGTTCTTATAATTGCTTATATTTCTTTGGTGTTGGTTGTGGTCTCTCCTCTTTCATTCATGATTTTATTAATTTGGGTCCTTTCTCTTTTCTTTTTGATAAGTCTGGGCAGGAGTTTATCAATCTTATTAATTCTTTCAAGGAACCAGCTCCTAGTTTTGTTGAGGTGTTCAACTGTTCTGTTGGTTTCTATTTCATTGATTTCTGCTCTGATCTTTATTATTTCTCTTCTCCTGCTGGGTTTAGGCTTTCTCTGCTGTTCTTTCTCCAGCTCTTTAACAATATTTGTTCTTCCAACTTGTGAACATGGAATGTTTTTCAACTTCTTTGTGTCATCTTCTATTTCTAAGTTTTATAGTTTTCAGAATGAGATTTTTCACCTCTTTGGTATAGTCATAAGTGGGATTGTTTTCTTAATTTCACTTTCTGCTGCTTCATTATTAGTGTATAGATAAACAACAGATTTATGAATATTGATTTTGTATCCTGCAACCTTAAACTAAATTGATTTATCAGTTTTACTAGTTTTTTGGTGGAGTCTTTAGGGTTTTCTGTATAGGGGATCATGTCGTCTGCAAATAGTGAGCTTTACTTCCTTCTTACTGATTTGGATGTCTTTTATTTCTTTATATTGTATAATTGCTGTGGTTAGGACTTCCAGTACTATGTTGAATAAAAGTGGAAATAATGGGCATCCTTGTCTTGTTTCTGACTTTAGGGGAAAACTCTCCCCATTGAGTATGATGTTGGCTGCAGGTTTTTCATATGAGATCTTTACTATGTTGAGGTATGTTCCCTCTAGAGCTACTCTGCAATGGTTTTTTTTTTTCATCATGATTGAATATTGTTTTTTGTCAAATGCTTTTTCTGCATCTAATGAGATGATTATATGGTGAATATTCTTCCTCCTGTTAATTTGTCACAATAGTTTTTGAATATTGAACCACTTGTGCATTCCTGGAATAATTCCCACTTTTAATATAGTCTTGATTTCAGTTTGGTAATATTTTCTTTTTGCTTCTATGTTCATGAGGGATATTGTTCTATAGTTTTTTGTTTGTTTTTTGGAGTGTCTTTGTCATTTTGGTATGAGAGTTATGCTGATTTGGAAGCTTTCATTCCACTTCTATTTTTGGCGTCACTTGAGCAGAATAGGCATTAACTCTTTTTAGACATTTTAAGAATGTACCTGTGAATCCATCCAGTCCTGGATTTTGTTTGTTGGGGGTTTTTGATTGTCTACTCAATTTCCATGGTGTAATTTGTCTGTTCAGATTCTCTATTTCTTCCTGGTTTAGTTTTAGAATATTATATTTTTCTAGGAATTTATTCATTTTTTCTAGGTTGCCCAATTTTTTGGCACGTATTTTTTTGTAATAGTTTCTTATAATCCTTTGTATTTCTGTGGTGTCAGTTTTTACTTCTCTTCATTTTTAATTTGAGTCCTCTCTTTTTCTTGATGAGTCTGGCTAAAGGTTCATCACATTTGTTGATCTTTTCAAAGAACCAGCTCTTGGGGCACCTGGGTGGCTCAGTCAGTAAGTGTCTGGGCACTATCTTGGGGTGTCCTGGTGTGCATTGCCTTGCACTTGCACCTGCAAGGCAGGTGAGCCTGCCTTGTTGGGATGGCTACAAAGATCAAGCTTTGTAGGAAAAAACAAGGGTTTTAAAATAATGGACTTGAATTATGGCTTCACTTCTCAACTCTCCCAATCAGTTGTCTCACCAGAGACCCTTAGAGTCTTAATTTTCTGATTAGTAACAACAGTTTTAATATGTACTTTTCTGGCTTGTTGTGGGGTTGAATAAGCTAATTAGAGAATCGAGTAAAATTTCTGGTGCTCAAGAAATGATCATTCCATAAAATGAAATCTTTGGAGATAATAACCAGTTTGCTTTATATTGAGAAGTTGTTCAGTCAATAGAAAGGTAGACACATTTATTACTGTTACTTGAACAGAAGGCTCTTCTATGGAAGTATGAGTCCACATGCTATGTACATGGTGTGTTGGTACTTGAAGTTAGCTTCTTTGTGTACAGAAGTTGGGCCTATAATTTCCAGAGGTGTTCTTGCTCTCTGATTTTCTTGCTATCTGCCCATTATTGCATGAGCATCTTTGGCTAATATTCTTTTTGATGTGTTTCCTTCATTATTCACATATTGGGCTAACCAGGACTAGGAGTAAGGCTAATGTCAATTCCTAGTTTTGCACTAACAGTTCTGCAGACAGAGAACAGAGGGAAGAAAACAGATGTGGGGAAGAGCAGCTTCAATATCTGCTTGCCAAATCCTTGCTCATAAACTTTCTCAATGAAGAAAAGCTCTCTAAAGCCATACTTACATTTTCTTTCTTTTAAAAAATTGAGTCTGACACTTATTCTTTATCACATTACCCTCTCTGGATGATCTTCAAATATTTAGAGCCTCTTGCAGCTTTGCCATGTCTAACATACATTCCCTAATCCCTCCTATCTGGGGGGTTTTTCTTAGATGTGCGTGATGAATGCCAAGAGATTTGCTAGCAAGTGGGGCAAGGATCATCCCCAGGCTCTGTGGGGGCTGGCCTGGCAAACAAAGTCTGTGAATCTAGGATTTATGGCCCTGCCTGTGCATTGAAGACAGGGAACAGGGCCAGCAGGGACTGGCCATTCAAGAAAGTATTTCCAGCACGTGGCCTAGAGATGGTGTTCAGAAAATGTTTGCCAATCTCAAGGTAAGCCTTGCCTGTGAAATCTGCAGGCTGTTTGCTTATTGCCAACAATCTAATAAGATGCCATGTCCTCAAAATTTGTAAATCTCATTCCTCTCTCCCTAGTCAAGTAATATCTCTGTTAGGATTCCTGTATCTCTCCTTGAATAGCTCCAGGGCAGCTCACCAGCGATAAATAGGAGATGTTGAGAACAATTTTAGATACAGACTGAGCTGAGTTTAAACTGTCCAATAAATTAGTGTATTCATTTAAAATACTAGAGATATGGGAGGTCAAGAAAGGTATATTAATTCTTAGTGGGGTTTCCTAGCAACTCCAGTGTGGCCTCTGGGAAGCCACCCCTTCATGGCATTCAGGTTAGGTCTGGCTCTGTTGGGACAGTAATGACTGTAAGTTAACAGAAATTGAACCATTGTAAACACTGTTTAATATACACATGTGCATGCATTCTTTAATCCCCTTCACCGGTTTTGCCCCTCTTCCCCATGTCTCAGATATGGACTCCCCTTATGTAGACATCTATCCCTTTGCCCCTGTTGCTAACTTAGATTTCCTTATAACTTAACTCATTCTGGGCCTGACCCAGAGCAAGTGTTTAATCAACAAGTTTCCAACTCATGGACCTAGGCACAAATTGTGATGGTGGTGATGTGATTATTCCTGGGACACATGTAAGTACTCACTTTTCTTTACCACTCATATTCATTTTCTTCTGGAGCTTTAAGGATGATCCAGCCTGCTTCTGATACCACTGTCACCACCACTTCTGACACCACCCTCTTCATCACCTTGGCTTTGCTCTTCCTAGAGTGGGATAGAACTGTTTGGTAAGTCTTTGAATTACCCCAAAGCAGGTGATGGTTCAATATAAAGAGATATTTTTAGAAGTCTGCCAGGAAGTTACACAGGGGATAAAGCAGATTTCAGGAACACTGCTGATAAGACCCAGCTTTGGGGATGGGAGGAGGGAGAGATTGGAGGACAAAAGTGGGACTCCAGTGGCCCTTCCCCTTCCTCCTTTTACACAGCCTCATCCCTAAAGCAAAACAATCCCTGGAGACTTAGCGGGGTGGGGTTGAAATGGGAGCTATGTCTAGACATTGGAACAGTGAGAGAAACATGAGCAGCAGCAGACAGCAATCTGTTAAATGTCAATAGGAAGCGAGAGAAGCCTTGGTCACCCTTCACAATGTTCGGAAGTCCTTTGGGAGAGTAATAATAAACATGACAACAATAAGTTAACATATTGAACCATGGTAAACATTGTTAAATATACATACATCTACACATATGCATATACCCAGAGGAAGCACTGTTCTTACCCTATTTACTAGTAAGGAACCTGGAATTATGAGAGGTTAAGAAGTTGTCTGAGATTCTGCAGTTGAGAAGTAGTAGCATCTAATGTGAACCTAAGCTGTAGGGCTCTGGTGCTCCTCCTCCACCATTACATTCTTTGTGCCAGGACTTTTGCTTCAGGTTTTTCTTCTTCTTCTTCTTTTTTTTTTTTTTTAAAGATTTTATTTATTTATTTGATGGACAGAGATCACAAGTAGGCAGAGAGGCCAGCAAGAGAGGCCAGCAGAGAGAGAGAGAGGGAAGCAGGCTCCCTGCTGAGCTAGAGCCAGATGTGGGGCGCGATTCCAGGACCCTGGGATCACAACCTGAGCTGAAGGCAGAGGCTTCAACCCACTGACCCACCCAGGCACCCTGCTTCAGGTTTTTCAAAAAATATGCACACACATGCGCACTTAAAATATAAACTCATATCCATCATTTAATATTAAAGGAGCAATGGTGGGGACTGAGTAATTCTATGTCCTTGCCAGTTACTTTATTTTAGCAACTGTATTGAAATATATTTTATCTTCCCTAAACTTTAAATTTTTAAAGGATATATTCCACTGCTTTTTGGTATATTCATTGAGTTGTGTAACAATCCCTACCTAACTTTTGAACATTTTCATCACTTCCAGAAGAAGCTCCATAAGCATTAGCAATCACTCTATTGCCCCTTTCCCCCAGCATCTGGTAACCACTAATCTACTTAGTGCATCTACTGAGTTGCCTATTCTGGGCATGTCATATATATGGGCTCATACAACATGTGGCTTCTGTAACTGATTTCTTTCACTTAGCTTGATTTCAAGGTTCATCCAAGTTGTAGCAGGTGCCAGTACTTTTGTTTAATATTCCATTGTATGGATATAACATAATTTGTTCATCAATTCATCTACCATTTCAGTTGTTTCTACCTTTTGGCTATTACGGATAATGCAACTTTCATTTACAAGTTTTTATGCAGACACATGTTTTCGTTTGGGGGTATTTGCCTTGGAATGGAATTGCTGGGTCATAGAGCAACTCTGTTTAACTTTGTGAGGAACTGCCAGATAGCTTTCTGTAGCAGCTGTCAATTTTTTTCCACCAGCATGTACAAAGATTCTATTTGTTTTACCTCTTTGTCAACACTTGCTGTTTTCTTTTTTTTTTTTTTTTTTTTTAGGCCATTTTAGAGAGTATAAAGTAGTATTCCATTGTGCTTCTGATTTGCATTTTCCTAATGAATAATGTTGACCTCTTTTCACGTGATTACTAGTCATTTGTATATGTGCTCTGGAGAAACATCTATTGAAATTCTTTGTCCCTTTTCCCTACTTTCAAAAATTTTGTTTTTTTTCTACTGTGTTGGTCTTTTACTAACAGTACAAAAGCAGTGCATAAAAAGCTTTGCACTTTAGCAGCAGTCACTCATGTCATTCTTCATTTTCAAAGGAAACTTATTTTTTCTATACTTTCTATCAAAGTAGAGTTGACAAACACCTTATATTCATTTCAGATGTACAACATATTGATTCAAAAATTTCATGCATTATTCAGTGCTCACCATAATAAGTGTAGCCATTGTCTTACCATACAACATTATTACTACAATATTATTGACTACATTCCCTATGCTATACTTTTTTCTCTGCAACTTGTTTTATAATTGGAAGTTTGCAGTTCCTAATTCCCTTCACCTATTTTGCCTGTCACCCATCTTCCTCCTCCCTGGCAACCAGCAGTTTGTTTGTGATTTTAAGAGTCTATTTCTGTTTTGACTTCTTTCGTTCCAAGATTCTACATATAGTGAAATCACGTTATTTGTCATTCTGACTCTTTTTCAATCACCTTAATACTATCTAGGTCCATCCACATTGTTGCAACGGCTTTTTATGGCTGAGTAATATTCCAGTAATATTCCAAATATTCCATATCCTCTTGATCCATCCACTTATTGGTGGACACTTGGGTTGCTTCCGTATCTTGACTATTGTAAATAATGTTCCAATAAACATGGGGGTGCATATGGCATTTTGAATTAGTGTTTTCATTCTCTTTGGGTAAATACCCAGTAATGTAATTGCTGAATCATAGTAAAATAGTTCCATTTTTAATTTTTGAGGAACCTCCATATGGTTTTCTATAATGAGGGTGCCCTTTCCTCCAAATCTTTTCCAATATGTTATTTCTTTTTTATAGTAGTCACTCTGACTAGAGTAAGATATCTCATTGTGGTTTTGACTTGCATTTTTCTGATGGTTAGTGATGTTGAACATCTTTTCATGTGTCTGTTGGCCATCTGTAGGTCTTCTTTGGAAAAATGTCTAATTAGGTTCTCTCACCATTTTATAAGTAATTTTTTGGTGTGTGTTGATTTGTATAAATTCTTTAATTTTGGATACTAATCCCTTATCACATACATCATTTGAAAGTATCTTCTCCCATTCTCCCTGTTTTGTCGATGGTTTCCTTTGCAAAAGCTTTTTCCTTTGGTGTAGTCCCAATAGTTTATTTTTGCTTTTGTTTTTCTTGCCTGAGGAGACCTTGCCATAACTATATTGTTAAAGTCAGTTTCTAAGAGATTACTACCTTTTTGTTCCTTTAAGTGTTTTATAGTTTTAGGTTTCACAGTTAGGTCTTTAATCCATTTTTATTTTATTTTTGTGTTTGGTATAAGAAAGTGGTCCAGTTTTCCCAATGCCATTTATTGAAAAGTCTGTCTTTTCCCCATTATATATTTTTGCCTCCTTTGTCAAAGATTAATTGACCATATAAACATGGATTAATTTCAGGTCTCTCCATTCTGTTCTATCAATCAATGTGTCTTTTCTTGTCCCAGTACCATACTGTTTGAGTTACTATAACTTTGTAGAATATCATGAAATCTGGGGTTGTGATACTTCCAGCTTCTTCTTTCTCAAGGTGGCTTTGGCTATTTGAGATCTTTTGTGGTTTCATACAAATTTTTGGATTGTTTGTTCTAGTTCTATAAAAAAAAGGTATTGGTATTTTGATAGGGATTGCATTGAAAACTCAGATTGCTTTGGGTAGGATGACAATTTTAATATTATTTCTTCCAATCCTTGAGCATACTATACCTTTCCATTTGTTTGTGTTGTCTTCAATTTCATATCAGAGTATAGGTCTTTCCCCTCCTTGATCAAATTTATTCCTGGGTATTTTATTCTTTTTGGTTCAGTTATAAATGAGATTGCTTAAATTTCTCCTTCTGGTAGTTATTAGTATATTAAAATTGAACAGATATCTGCATATTAGGTTTGTGTCCTGAAACTTTACTAAATTCATTTCTTAGTTCTAGTAATTTAGTGGAATCTTTAGGGTTTTCTATATATAGTAGCGTGAGGTCATCTGCACATAGTGACAGTTTGACTTATCAATTTAGATACCTTTTCTTTTTCTTATACAATTGCTATGGCTAGGCCTTCCAGTACTATGTTGAATAAAAATGGCAAGAGAGGACATCCTTGTTTTTTTATGATCTTAGAGAAAAGCTTTCATTTTTTCATCAAGCATAATGTTAGCTGTGGGTTTTTCATATATGGACTTTATTATGTTGAGAGCTATTCCCCCAAACCCATTTTGTAAATATTTTTATTTTGCTAAATGCTTTTTCTGCATCTGTTAAGGTGATCATATGGTGTTTATTCCTTTTGTTAATTTGTCACATTGATTGATTTGGGAATATTGAATGACCCATGCATCCCTGGAATAATTGCCACTTGATTGTGGTAAATGATCCTTTTAATATATTGAGGATTTTTACATCTATGTTTATCAGGATATTGCCCTATAGTTTTTCTTCTTTTTTTCTCTCTTTTTAAAAAATGTAATCTCTTTGCCTGGTTTTGCTATCCAGATGATGCTGGTATTCGAAAGTGAATTTGGAAGCTTTTCTTCCTCTTCTGGTTTTGAAATAGTTTGAGAATAGGTATTAACTCTTTTTAAAGCTTTTGTTAAAATGCACCAGTGAGAGGTGACTGGATGGGTCAGTCAGTTAAATGTTTGACTAGGTTTTGGCTCAGGTTGTGAATTTTGTTTGTTGGGAGCTTTTTGGTTACTGGTTCAATTTCCTTACTAGTAATTGGTCTGTTCAGATTTTCTATTTATTCCTGTTTCAGTTTCAGATGATTGTATGTTTCCAGACATTTATCCATTTCTTCTATGTTGTCCCGTTTGTGGGATATAATTTTTCAAACTATTCTCGTGTAATTCTTTTTATTTCCATATTGCCAGTTGTCACTTCTCTTTCATTTCTGAGTTCAGTACTCTCTTTTTTTGATAAAATTGATAAACCTTTATTTAGATTTTTCAAAGACCTAGCTCTTGGTTTCATTTATCTGTTCTATTATTTTTAAATTCTGTATTTCATTTATTTCCACTCCGATCTTTAACTGTGGGGTTTGTTCTTTTTCTAGTTCCTTTAGGAGTATGGTTAGATTGTTTGAGATTTTTCTTGTTTCTTGAGGTAGACCTATAAGTGATTAACCTACTACCTTTACTATATGATTAACCTACTACCTTTACTATATGATTGCTTATACCAATGAAATTTTTTCTTTCATAATTTTCTTATGGCCAGTTATGGCCTTTTAATTCTACTTAAGAATTCTCCTTAACATTTTTTATGAGTCTTTGCCCATTTTTAATATGGCTTTCAGGAAAGGAAATGCAAATTTAAGTTAAAAAAATGACCTAAATGTGAGAGTTCTTTATATATTCTGGATACAGTGCTTTAGCAGATAAATATGATCTGCAAGACTTCTTTTCCAGTTCTGTGAGCTGTAGTTTCATTTTCTTGATGTCTACTTTGAAACACAATTTTTTTTCCCCTTCTGGTGGAATCTAATTATTTCTTCCCCATTGCTGGTGCTTTTGTTGGCATGTAGAAGAAACCATTGCCTAACTGAAGGTAATGAGGATTTCTTCCCATATTTTCTTCGAAGTATTCACAGTTTTAATCATTTAAATTTAGGCCTATTATCCATGTAAGTTAATTTTTATGTATGCTCTGAGGTAAAGGTAGGTCCAGCTCTGTTCTTTTGTGTGAGGATATTGAGTTGTCCTGGCACTATGCTAAGAATCCACCAGTTACTTTTTAAAATCATAGTACCAGGGGCACCTGGGTGACTCAGTTGTTAAGCGTCTGCCTTCGGCTCAGATCGTAGTCTTAGGGTCCTGGGATCAAGGCCCACATCGGGCTCTCTTCTTGCAGGGAGACTTCTTCCTCCTTTCTTTCTGCCTGCTGCTCTGCCTACTTGTGATCTCTGTCTGTCAAATAAATAAATAAAATCTTAAAAAAAAATAAAATCATAGTACCATATTTATTATTTTATAACTATGGTACTTAGCCTATCTGAGTACATTTTTTATTTTTTTCACTTGCTTAAGTTTGTCTTTTCTTTCCTCAATAAATCCAGAACTTAACAGTTTCATTCACTACTGTGTTCACTGTGCCTAGGAGAGTGCCAGGCATCATTATGCATTCAATAAACATTTAATAACTGAGCTTTTACTTTTATGGGGCTGCTAATATGCATTCTTTGGGTCTCCTATACTGTGACTCCTCACTGACTGGCATTTCAGAAGGTGGCTGGTGGAAAGTAGAAGACTCTGCATTATCAGATACTGGGATTTCCCCATACGGGATTCCATACTGAATCCTCTGCTAGCATATGTCACTTCTTAAAAAGAGCAACAGAGTGAAGACGTAATGGACAACATGTTTGACAACAATTAATACTACTGAATTATATATTTGCAAGTTGCTAAGAGTAAATCTTAAAAGTTCTCATCAAAAAAGTTTGTGAAATTTTGTAAAAATTTTTTACTATGTAAGGGGACAAATGTTAACTAGACTTCTTATGATAATCATTTTGCAATGTATAAAAATATGGAGACATTGGGTTATCCACCTGAAAAATATGTTACATGTGAAATATTTATCAATTAAAAATAGATTAATTCTAAAAATGGAACAAAGTTGTTTTCCATCATATTTAGGACAGAAAGAATCAGTGTAGGAATTCAAGGGAAGGAGTGGAATCCAAAGATATGGTAATAGATTCACGTTCTTTTGAGGCTTTCAACCAGGCCCTGTGCTTTGGGGTTTTCTCAAGGATGTCAATAAAATTTTTTTTAAAAGATTTTATTTATTTATTTGACAGAGAGAGATCACAAGTAGGCAGAGAGGCAGGCAGAGATAGAGAGAGAGAGAGGGAAGCAGGCTGCCTGCTGAGCAGAGAGCCTGATGTGGGGCTCGATCCCAGGACCCTGAGATCATGACCTGAGCCGAAGGCAGTGGTTTAACCCACTGAGCCACCCAGGTGCCCAGCCAATAGCATTTTTGTTGAGGAGTATTAGTGTTGCAAAAAAGGGCACATGAACCAAATTCTTGTTCTTGGCTCTGCCTTTACAGTTATGACCTGGCTTATGTTGCCTTTTATTTCCTCATCTGATAAATGGGACAAAAATAGTTTCTGCAAAAGGGAACCCTCTTACACTGTTGGTGGGAATGCGAGCTGGTACAGCCACTTTGGAAAACAGTATGGAGGTTCCTCAAATGTTGAAAATAGAGCTACCCTATGACCCAGCAATCGCACTAGTGGGTATTTACCCTAAAGATACAAATGTAATGATCTAAAGGGGCATGTGCACATGAATGTTTATAGCAGCAATGTCCACAATAGCCAAACTATGGAAAGATAGTTGGAAAAAGAAGACCATTGGAAAAAGAA
The DNA here is from genome assembly GCF_964662115.1 of Mustela nivalis. NCBI lineage: Eukaryota > Metazoa > Chordata > Mammalia > Carnivora > Mustelidae > Mustela > Mustela nivalis. The sequence goes on from NC_139021.1 coordinate 11,941,438, forward strand.
GATGTGGTATATATATACACAATAGAATACTATGCTTTCATCAAAAGAAATGAAATCTTGCCATTTGCAATGATGTGGATGGCACTAGAGGGTATAAGGCTGAGTGAAATAACTCAATCAGAGGAAGTCAATTATCATATGATCTTCCTGATATGAGAAATTTGAGAGGCAGAATGGAGGGTTTGGGGGGTAGGGAAGGGAAGAATGAAGCAATACGGGATTGGGAGGGAGACAAACCATAAGAGACTCTAAATCTCACCAAAGAGAGGGTTTCTGGGGGGAGGAGGTGTGTGGAGAAGGTAGTTGGGTTATGGACATTGGGGAAGGTATGTACTATGGATGTACTATGGTGAGTGCTGTGAAGTGTGTAAGCCTGATTATTCACAAAACTTTACCCCTGGGGTAAATAATACATTATATGTTAATAAAAATAATTAAAAAATAAAAAAATTACTTAAAATTTTTTTAAAAACCCAAAACACACACAAGAAAAGTTTTTACACAAGATAATTTTAAAAATTAAAATGTTGTCTTAGTCTGTTCATGTTGTTACAGTAAAATACCATTACCTGTGTAACTTTATAGAAATAGAAATTTCTCAAAGTTCTAGAGGCTGGCAATGCCAAAATCCAGGTACCAGCAGATTTGGTGTCTGGTGAAGTACTGCCTAAGTTCATAGAAGGTGAACTCCCTGGTCCTCACCAGGAAGAAGGGGCAAGGAGCTCTCTAGGGTCTCTTTTATTTTATTATTTTTTTAAGATTTTATTTATTTATTTGACAGACAGAGATCACAAGTAGGCAGAGAGGCAGGCAGAGAGAGAGGAGGAAGCAGGCTTCCTGCTGAGCAGAGAACCCCATGTGGGGCTCGATCCCAGGACCCTGGGATCATGACCGAGCTGAAGACAGAAGCTTTAACCCACTGAGCCACCCAGGCGCCCCTCTAGGGTCTCTTTTAAAAGGCACAAATATCATTCATGAGTGCTCTTCTCTCATGACCTAACCAGTTCTCAAAGGGACTGCATCCTCATCCCATCACTTTAGTCATTAGGTTTTCAATATGAATTTTGGAGGGACACAAATATTCATTCGATAGCAGATACTGTATACTACAAAATCCCACTGGCAATAAGATATAAGTATTTGCTTCCTTCTCTGGTTACTCTCAGAACATAGCAAAGATTGAAAAATGTAAGAAGAGAATTAGAAATGAAAATGCAAAGTCTTTTGCAAATGACCATGATTTTATATATAGATAATCAGTTTCTCTTCCATACAAAAAAAGAATTGTATTGGTCATACCAGTTTTCTAAATTGCTCTTTATTTTGCATTTTCCCATATTTCCAGGCACAAGGCAGACATCTCCAATGAGTGTTAACAGCAGACTGAGTTCAAGTCTCTTTGTACAGGCAGTGGACTCCTAAGCACTGTCGTATGTTAGGAATAAATCTGAATTTGAATCCCAGATTTTCTACTTACTAGCTGTGTTACCTCAAACAAGTTAATTCTTCAGTTCTGGCTGTCTTTTCAGTTAAATGTGTCACAGCATTTAAGGAAACACTTGAAGAACACTGACCTGAAAAACAGGATCAGTGTAGCTCTAGGAATCTATTAGGAGCAACTGAACTTTGTTGTTCAAGGCTCCAACAGAGGCATCATCAATTCTAACTCTTCTTCCATCTGTGTATCACTTGAGAGTCAAAGTCCAAGGCCTAGCTTAGATCAGGTGCCCACCCAATGCCACTCTAGCAATCTTGTTAAGACTTTAGGAAATGACAGAGGAGAAGGTGACTATGGCGGGAACTATTTGGTATAGCTTGACCCTAAAAAATGGACTCAACCAACCCAAGAGGACCCTGCAGAGAGAGGACTGCAGTAATATGTAGCTTGACCTTACTCCTTTCTAGTGCCTCTGACCAGCCAAAGCCAACTGGCAGCTTGATAGCAAGGGAACCCACTGATACAGTTTATAGGAAGTCAGTCTCCTAGGGAACGTTACAGTATAGGGAAGGGTGAAAAATGGATCTGTAGGAGCTAATGGAATATATACAGCCAGTAGATAAAACATCTCTAAAACATTCATAGTAGTGACTTCTTTCTTCCCTCTTACTTAGAAAAGGGCCCATGACTTCTCTTATCCCAGAAGGAAAAGTTATGCATATAATCCCTGGTTCAGGAAATTCCTAATAATTTGGAAGTGGCCAAAGGCATGAGTCAACAGGTTTTTCTTCTCTTCTTCCCTGGTGCCGCCTGCTGTCAGCAAGGCGCAGCCATGGCTGTGGCGTGTTCCCTCCTTGAGGAGTCTCCTGGAGGCTGTGGGTGGCAGTTTCTCCTATGCTGGTGGTTCTGAGCTCCTGCCAAGGCTAAAGGAAGCCACTTCAAAAGATGCCACCATCACTGATAAATGAAATCAGAAGGGCACTGCTTCATCCCAGACTGTTTCTAAGCAGTTTTTACCAGGCCCCATTCTTGAGGGTGTATTTCTCCTCTGAGTGGATTTGGATCATGATTGGGGGCGGGGGGAGCTCTCTGCTAAGCAGTACCAGCTCATCCCTCAGTGTTAGAAAAGTAGGGAGATGAGGAACACACAGCAGTGGCCCGTGTGTTCTCTTTTGTACTAAATAAGGTTGGAATACTTTCCAGTTTACTCTAAGAAGATAATTTGTAATCTTCTAATGCATTAAAAATAGACTAAGTTAAATTTACACTTTTCTTCCATAGTTTTCAAATGAGTATGACCTCTATGACTCCATGGGTTAGGAAAATAGACAAAAATAGGTACTTGTGGGAAATGTGTATTTTGTTTTTATAAAGGCAGCATGATACAGTGAGGGTAGTGTAAAAACGGGGTTCCCAAACCTGAATATGACGATCAGCTGTAATATTGTTCTCCTCTGTGGGCCTCAGTTTTAATATCTGTAGTGAGATTTGGGTAGGTGAGAAAGATTGAACTATTCCCTGTGACCCATTAAACCCAGAAAATGCCCCCTGACAGAGGGGCTGATAAGGAATTACACCTCTCGAAGGCAGGAAGCACATTGTAACCAGGGAGGACTGCCATCATTTGTGATTGAGCCCCCAGCCAGGTTTTACTGAGGTATAATTGACTATAACAGCGTATTAATTTAAAGCATACAACATAAATGACTCCTGTATAGATTGTGAAATGATTACCTGAGCAAGTTTAGTTAGCATCTATTTTCTTACATAGTTACAAATTTTTTCTTGGGGTAAGAACCTTTTCTCTCCCTCAAAGAGAGTGAGCTCATGCACGAGTGTTCCAGCTGAGGCTGGGAGAGAACGCAGAGGGAGATAGAGAATCTTAAGTAGGCCCCACAAACAACAGGGAGCCCCATGTGGGGTTCAATCTCACAATCTTGAGATCTTGACCTGAGCCAAAATCAACAGCCTGGAGACCTACCTGGCTGAACCACCCAGGCAACCCACCTTGTGGTGAGCACTTTTAAGATCTACTCTGTTAGCAACTTTCAAATATACAATGCAGTATTCTTTACTATAGTCAGCATTCTGTATATTACATCGTCAAGATTTATTAATCTTATAAATGGAAGTTTGTCTCTTTTGACTGCCTTCACTCCTTTCTACTGTCTCCTGACCCCTGCACCTCTGGTAGCCCCCAGTCTGTTCTCCATACCTACAATTTACCTTTTAATTTCCTGAGTTGTAAGTTCAAAAGATTTACATTCCATTTCTCTTTATTATGAAAATACAAAAACATAAGTCATAAAGAAACCGGGATGGAATTGTTTGTATAAGGTGGCTTTCCTTTTGAGGTCAGTACTGAGGGTGTAGCATGCAGAAATGTAAGGAAAACATGGGATTTGGGACTTGGGCTCCAATCTCAAAACTGCTACTGACATACTGGTACAGAGGCTGCTCAACTATAAAAAATATTTACAGCCTAAGATACAAAAGTGCCTTTTATGTAGAAGTATCTTGCACACCGTGGTCATTCCTTAATGGGGTCTCTTCATAGTCCCCTCTGTTTACATGTGTGTGAGGATACTAAAAACTCCTGGAGAGGAGTCTGGTGATCTTGGTTGACCAGGACCTTGCTGTTGCTCTTTCATTCAGGGGCACATTCAGTATTAATTGGCCTAGACAAGAAAGACAGGAACATTGAACAAACCAGTTAGTTTCCACAAGGTGGTCTGAGAAATGTAGCTGCCACAGCAGGATCTTTTTAAAACCCAAGTTTAGAGGAATAAATTTCCAAGGAAAAGTGGGGGCAGGAATCCATTACGAGGTAGAACTAAGACAGCAAGTGCTTCTCAGCCAACTTTGTGACCAGATGCCCTTCTCTTAGTTGACAACGTAGAGTACTGGTAAGAACACAGACATTGGGGCTGGATTGTCGAGGTCTGAGCTTTGACTTTAAGTTTTTGACTTCAGACAACTGATTTAATCCATCTCTGCCTCAGTGTCTTGACTTGAAAAAGGGTGTCAATAATTGTACGAAGCTTAAAGGGTTGTTATGCCAATATTGTGCATCAATGTGTTTAAAGTACCTAGATCAGGACTTGACACATAGTAAATGGTACACAAATGTTTGTTAATCAAAGAGGGGGCCAGATGAGAAAAATGTGATTTGGGAAATTCCTCATAACTTGGAAGTGACCAAAGCATTTTTTCCCCTCTTATTTTTAATATAGACACTTGAAGAGAAACTTTAGTTTATTATTCATGGGCTTAGCTGTCCATTTCCTTACTATTAATTATTAGTAAAGAACCCAGGTGTCACGGGTCTTTCTGCCCATAGAAATATTAGTGGTTTGGGCTCACTGCCCTACGATTCAATGATCAGGATAAATGTAGAGTCCTCTTCTTGACTTTGGACATATCTGACATTGTCATAGGGACTAAAAGTTTTCGCTAAAGTGTATTTCTCTCTCATGTGAAAGGGACTCTGAAGGCAAATGTCCCTGTGGAGGTTGGTGGCTATCCTATAAGCAGGAACATAGATTCCTTCCATCATTCAATTTACCGCATTGCTTCAATTCCCAAAGTCACTTATTTCCTGCATCCAGACAGTTACCGCTGGAATACCAGCCATCATATCCCAGCTGCAAGCCAGGATGAATATATTCTAAATGTGCAGGAAGAAAGCATATTGGCATACATGCATTCATTGAGTGATTTTATTTTTGAGTAATCTGTACACCCAATGCAGGACTCGAGATCAAGAGTGGCATGCTCTACAGACTCAGCCAGCAAGTGCCCCACATGGACTCTTTTTAAAGGATCCTTGAAAGAAATTCTAAAAAATAATTCTGCCTTCACCTTTGTGGCTAGAAGGTGATCCCTTGGCCTTACCTACTTACTAGAGATGATCAAAAGTAGTCCTTTTAATGAATGCATGGTCAAGGGACAGCTATGAGGAGGTAACTAGCCAGTTTTGACATATGGTTCCCTGTCCCAGCTCTGAAATATGCTCAGACACAGAGCAGACCCCCTTGCTCACCAGCTTTCAGGAGCCATCTATCCCATAATACGTTTATAGTCTTATTGAAAATCACCCTGGAGTTAGAGGCCTAGGGATCACAGGTGAGACACTAGGTTGTTTAAGTTTATGTCAGTGTCCCCAAAACTTTTCTATGATTCTGTTTTCATAAAGCCAGAGCTCCAAACCTGTGACTTCTTCTGCCACACACGCCCCCTGGAACATATAGTTTAGCTCCTAAGCCATTTCCCCGCAGCTCTTCGAGGTGGCAAGTGGAGGAAAAATAATAAGGATAGTGACCGTCTGTCCACTGCCTGGCATATGCCACTTCTATTATGACTGGAATCTTTACAACAGCCTGGACACTGACATCATCCCATGATCACCAGTGAGGGAATTTAGGCTTAAGAAACTCTAGTAAACCCCACAGTTTTACTTAAACTGCGCTTAATTTTGTGTGTGTGAGTTATGCATCATTCATGTATGTGTTCATTCAATATTTCCACTCTGCTTTCACTGAAGATCAGGAGAACGTGAATGATTTCAGTTGCAATTACAAGCTAGGTCAAGTAAACTCTGTTTTATATGATTTTCCATAAATATTCCTCTCTAGCCTCATCTTCTCCAGGACATATAAGCCCACCACTTTCAACTCTCTGAAGCTCTAACAGCTTCCAGACCCCTTATTGAAAAAGTCTGCTCTTGACACATTCTCTTTTGCCAATGCCATTCTTGAAATGCAACACTTGGACTTGAATCTAATTCCTGGTTGTGGACCATTCAGCAAAAAACAAAACCAAAACACAAGCCCTAATTCAGGACATTTTGAAGTATAGATGGTCAAGGAGGAGAACTACTCTAATTAAAAACAAAACCGTTGTGTTACTATTGTGTTACCAGCATAAGTGCTAAGTGCATTACTGAGTTTTTGAAAGAGTGTGGGTCATACAGTGAAATAATTTTTATTATGTTTAGTGGAATGTTAGAATGTCTACAGAGTTCTGGAAGGCTGTCATGTGGAATTGAGAGTAGAGTTGCCTTTACTGCTTACATGAACTTTTTAATAATAACTATTATTTATGGAACAGTTTCCAAGTATCTGCTACTGTACTTGATATAGGCCTTGAGATATCTTTTATTCTAACTTTATTATTTAGGAATTATTATTTCTATAAAACGCAAAAGGCAGAACTGAAGCTCAGGGAGTCAAATAACCTTATTAGGAATGCTCAGACAGTAAGTAGCAACAAGAATCAAATCCATGGTTCAGCTGCCTAACCCCAAAGCAGTTAAATTACTAAATTTTAGACCATTTTCATTTTTGTCCATGACCTCAATTCCTCATCTATAAAATTAGCAGTTTGAGCCTTAGGGTCTAGATCAGCAAGAGTGTCCTGGCGTGGACTGTGAGAACTCATGGTTTTTTTCTCAGAAATTTTGTGAGGAACCAACACCCCCGGGAGACTCACCACAAACAAGAGGGATACCACAAGCATAGAGAAAAGGATTAGACCCCACACCAGGCACTCCTGGCACTGGGGTCCTGCACTGGGAAGATGGAAGATGACTCCCCATCACATCTGGCTTTGAAAACCAGGAAGGCTTCATGTCAGGAGCTTTTTCAAATCAGCAGGGCTTAACTCTGGGACAGCCTGAGGGCCATAGGAAATGGAGTCCCCACCCTTAAAGAGTCAGCATAATAAATAACTCAGCCTGAGATGAAGCATAGAAGCAGCAGTTTGAAAAGTGCCTGTGGTATAGAGGAATGAGATTTATTTACTGATCTCAGAACAAGTGCTGGAGGGGTAGGGATCTTCAGGAGATTTCTTTGGGAACAAAAGTGATGGCAGGTGCTATTTTTCCCCTGCTTCTCCCCCCATCCTAGATAGCTGGACACTCGCAGGAAACAGTGCTAACAACTCTCCGTCTACCTTGCTGGCACTGTGAGTCTTGTACTGGTGTCCCTCTGTGGACTGGCCCCATCCAACCTGCCCACTGAATCAGATGTCCCTTGAAAGTGGCTCCTGCTCCATCAACAGCTCTGTAGGCACTCCTGGCAGGGACTGGCACCACCCCAAAATGACTCTCACCCTACACGTTAGCACCCACAGTTTAGCTGGTGGCTCAGGGAGCAAATCCTGACCATCAGTGTGCCTGCAGTGCTGGGAGAAAGGCTAATTGCAGACAGTGAGACTGACTACCAGTCCCACCCACCAAAGAGATGGCCTCTCAATAGTATGGGGACCAGTTCTGCCCAATGCATCCATAGCAGGTGAAACAAGTCACAGCAGTTGGCTGGGCTCAAGGCACATGCAGCTCAACCACAACATTAGGGTACATGCAGCCCATACAGACACTCTGGAGTGCCTGGTTCTGGTGACCACGAGGGATTGTGCTACAAGGCACCCCAGGACCTTTTCTACACAAGGCCACTACTTTTAAGACCAGGACACATAGCTGACCTGACATAGAGAAACAAAGACAGAGAGTTAGACAGAATGAGGAGACAGAGGAATTGGTCTTAAATGAAGGACAAGACAAAATAACAAAGCTAAATGAAACCAAGGTAAGCACTGTATTTGATGAAAAACTCAAAGCAGTGGTCATAAAGGTACACAGTGGACTTGAAAAAAAAAGTGGAAGAACTCCATGAGAATTTCAACAAAGAGGTAAAAAAAAAAAAAAGTCAGAGATGAAGAATTCAATAACTGAAATTAAAAAACAAAACAAAACACTAGACAAAAATGGCAGATTAGACCATGTGGAAGAATGGATCAGCAATCTGGAAGACAGGGTACTGGGAAGCAACCAAGCAGAACACCAAAAAGGAAAAAGAACAACAGAAATGACGACGGGCTAAGGGAACTCAGTGACATCATCAAGTGTAATAGCAATCATATTATAGGGATCCCAGAAAGAGAAGAGAGAGAGAAGGGGGTAGAAAACCTATTTGAAGAAATAATACCTAAAAACGTCCCTAATCTGTGGAAGGAAGCAGATATCTACATCCCGGAAACACAGACTTTAACAAGATTAACTCATGGAGGCCCAGACAAAGACATATGGCAATAATAATAATGGCAAAAGGAACAATTTAAAAAGCAGCAAGAGAAAAAAGAATTACATATAAGGGAAAAAAGCTATTCACTGTTTTTTTAACAGAAACTTTGCAAGCCAGAGTGGGCAGCATGATATATTCACTGTGCGGAAAGGACAAAACCTACAGCTAAGAATACTTACCCAACAAGGTTATCACTCAGAATTGAAGAGGTGATAAAGAGGTCCCCAGATAAACAAAAGTTAGGAGTTCATTACCACTAAATCATATTTACAAGAAATGTTAAAGGGAATTCTTTGTAAAGAAAAGGCCATAACTAGAAGAAAATTATGGAAGGAAAACATTCCACAGATAAAAATCAACATTTAGTAGTAGTAGATTCATCACTGGAGGCTAAAACATGGAAGTAGTAAAATCAATTATATCTACAAAAATTAGTCAAGGGGACACACAGAATAAAAAGATGTAAACTATGACATCAGATACATAAAACATCAAAGGAAGTAAAATTTTAGTACTTATATAATGTATTGGACTTAAGTGACCATCAATACAGACTGCTATACACATAAGATGTTTAATATGAATCCAGTGGTAACCCCCAAAAAACGCCTATCATAGTTACACAAATAGTAAGAATCTAAGCATAACACTAGGAGCCATCAAACCACAAACGAAGAACGTAAGAGAAGGAACAGAAGAACTACAAAAACAACCAGAAACTAATTAATGAAGCAATATATACATACTTGTCAATAATTACTTTAAATGTAAATGGAGTAAATGCACCAATCAAAAGATCTTAAATCTTATATCAAAAGACATAAGGTAACTGAATGGATAAAGAGAGAAGACCCATGTATATGCTGCCTACAAGAGACTCACTTCAGATCTAAGGACACATACAGACTGAAAGTAAAAGGATGGAAAAACACATAGCATGCAAATGGATGTGGGAAAAAAAGTAGCAATATATCTAACAGACAAAATGGACTTTAAAACAAAGACTGTAGCATGAGGCAAAGAGGGGTACTACATAGTAATAAAGGGATCAATCCAATAACAATAAAGGGATCAACCCACCTATATATATCTATGTACCAACATAGGAGCACCTAAATATAGAAAGTATAAATTAACAGACATAAAGGGAGAAATTGATAGTAAAACAATAGTAGTAGGGGACTTTAATACCCCATGTTCATCAGGAGACAGATCATCCAGCCTAAAATCAAGAAACCAGTGGGTTTGAATAACACATTAGAGTAGATGGACCTAATAAATAAACAAAGAACATTCCTCCAAAACCAGATTATATATTCTTTGCAAGTACACATGGAATATTCTCCAAGCTAGACCCATGTTAGGCCATAAAACAAGTCACAGTAGAGGGGCACCTGGGTGGCTAAGTGCCCCTGGGTGGCTAAGTTTAAACCTCTGCCTTTGGCTCAGGTCATGATCTCAGGGTCCTGGGATTGAGCCCCGCACTGGACTCTGTGCTCAGCAGGGAGCCTGCTTCTCCCTCTTTCTCTCTCTGCCTGCCTCTGCCGACTTGTGATCTCTCTGTGTCAAATAAATAAATAAATAAAAATCTTTAAAAACTCTTATTATAGTCTTTGGCTTAAAATCTAATTGATCTCATGAAAGAAATTGAGGAAGACACAAAGAAATGGAAAAATGTTCCATGCTCCTGGATTGGAAGAATAAATATTGTGAAAATGTCTATGCTACCTAAAGCAATCTACACATTTAATGCAATTCCTATCAAAGTACCATCCATCTTTTTCAAAGAAATGGAACAAATAATGCTAAAATTTATATGGAACCAGAAAAGACCTCGAATAGCCAAAGGGATATTGAAAAAGAAAGCCAACGTTGGTGGCATCACAATCCCGGACTTCAAGCTCTATTACAAAGCTGTCATCATCAAGACAGCATGGTACTGGCACAAAAACAACACATAGATCAATGGAACAGAATAGAGAGCCCAGAAATAGACCCTCAACTCTATGGCCAACTAATCTTCGACAAAGCAGGAAAGAATGTCCAATGGAAAAAAGACAGCCTCTTCAATAAATGGTGCTGGGAAAATTGGACAGCCACATGCAGAAAAATGAAATTGGACCATTTCCTTACACCACACACAAAATAGACTCAAAATGGATGAAGGACCTCAATGTGCGAAAGGAATCCATCAAAATCCTTGAGGAGAACTCAGGCAGCAAACTCTTCGACCTCTGCCGCAGCAACATCTTCCTAGGAACAATGCAAAAGGCAAGGGAAGCAAGGGAAAAAATGAACTATTGGGATTTCATCAAGATCAAAAGCTTTTGCACAGCAAAGGAAACAGTTAACAAAATCAAAAGACAACTGACAGAATGGGAGAAGATATTTGCAAACGACATATCAGATAAAGGACTAGTGTCCAGAATCTATAAAGAACTTAGCAAACTCAACACCCAAAGAACAAATAATCCAATCAAGAAATGGGCAGAGGACATGAACAGACATTTCTGCAAAGAAGACATCCAGATGGCCAACAGACACATGAAAAAGTGCTCCATATCACTCGGCATCAGGGAAATACAAATCAAAACCACAATGAGATATCACTTCACACCAGTCAGAATGGCTAAAATCAAGACGTCAGGAAATGACATGTTGGCGAGGATGTGGAGAAAGGGGAACCCTCCTACACTGTTGGTGGGAATGCAAGCTGGTGCAGCCACTCTGGAAAACAGCATGGAGTTTCCTCAAAATGTTGAAAATAGAACTGCCCTATGACCCAGCAATTGCACTATTGGGTATTTACCCTAAAGATACAAACGTAGTGATCCAAAGGGGCACGTGCACCCGAATGTTTATAGCAGCAATGTCCACAATAGCCAAACTATGGAAAGAACCTAGATGTCCATCAACAGATGAATGGATCAAGAAGATGTGGTATATATACACAATGGAATACTATGCAGCCATCAAAAGAAATGAAATCTTGCCATTTGCGACAACATGGCTGGAACTAGAGCGTATCATGCTTAGCGAAATAAGTCAAGCAGAGAAAGACAACTATCATATGATCTCCCTGATATGAGGAAGTGGTGATGCGACATGGGGGCTTAAGTGGGTAGGAGAAGAATAAATGAAACAAGATGGGATTGGGAGGGAGACAAGCCATAAGTGACTCTTAATCTCACAAAACAAACTGAGGGTTGCTGGGGGGAGGGGGTTTGGGAGAAGGGGGTGGGATTATGGACATTGGGGAGGGTATGTGCTTTGGTGAGTGCTGTGAAGTGTGTAAACCTGGTGATTCACAGACCTGTACCCCTGAGGATAAAAATATATGTTTATAAAAAATAATAAATAAATAAATAAATAAATAAATAAATAAATAATTTTTTAAAAAAGAAAAAAAAAATCTTTAAAAACAAAAACAATGGCAACAACAAAAAAACAAGTCACAGTAAATTTGAGAAGACTGAAATCCTCTCAAGCATCTTTCCTCACCATAACAGTATTAAACTAGGAATCAGTTACAAGGAAAAATACTGCAAAGGACACAAATACATGGAGACTAAACAACATGCTACTGAACAGATGGGTCAACCAAGAAATCAAAGAGGAAATAAAAAAAATACAAGGAGACAAATGAAAATGAAAATACAATGGTCCAAAATCTTGGGATATAGCAAAAGCAGTTCTAAGAGGGATGTTCATAGCAATACAGGCCTACCTCAAGAAACAAAAATCTTGGGACACCTGGGTGGCTCAGTGGGTTAAAGCCTCTGCCTTTGGCTCAGGTCATGATCTCAGGGTCCTGGGATCGAGCTCCGCATCGGGCTCTGTGCTGGCAGAGAGCCTGCTTCCCCCTTTCTCTCTCTCTGCCTGCCTCTCTGACTACTTGTGATCTCTGTAAAATTAAAAAAAAAAAATCTCAAAAAACCTAACCTTAGACCTAAGGGAACTAGAAAAAGAAAAATGAACACGTGAATTCTACCAAACACTTAAAGAAGAGTTAATACCTATTCTTCTTAAACTATTAAAAAAAGAAAATAGAAGAGGAAGGAAAGCTTCCAAATTTCTACAACAAGACCAGTATTACCCTGATACCAAAACCAGAAAGACACTTCCAAAAAAAAAAAAAAAAAGATACTACACATCGATATCCCTGATGAACATACAAAACATAAGCAAACCCAATTTAAAAATACATTTAAAAAGTCATTCACCACAATCAAGTGGGATTTATTCCAGGATGTAAGGATTATTTAATTTCCTCAAATCAGTGTGACATATTAACAACAGCAAGGATAAAAACCATATGGTCTCTATAGACACAGAAGTAGTATTTGACAAAATACAATATCCATTCTTTTTTTTTTTAAGATTGTATTTATTTATTTGACAGAGAGACAGAGGAAACACAAGCAGGGGGAGTGGGAGAGGGAGAAGCAGGCTTCCTGCTGAGCAGGGGGCCTGATGTAGGGCTCGATCCCAGGACCCCAGGATCATGACCTGAGACAAAGGCAGACGCTTAAGGACTGAGCCACCCAGGCACCCCTACAATATCCATTTTTGATAAAAACTCTCAACAAAGTAGGTTTCAAAGGGAACATATGTCAACATTATAAAGGCCACATATGAGAAGCCCACAGCTTACATCATAGTTAATGGTGAAAAACTGAAAGCATTTCCTCTAAGATCAGGAACAAGACAAGGAAGGTTACTCTCACCACTTTATTTCAACATAGTATTGGAAGTCTTAGCTTTAGCAATCAGACAAGAAAAAGAAATAAAAGGCACCCAAATTGGTAAAGCATAAAACTGTAATATTTGCACGTTTTATGTATAGAAAACTCTGAAGATCCACCAAAAAGATCTATTAGAATGGATAAAACTCAGTAAAGTTGCAAGATACAGAATATACAGAAATATGTTGCATTTCTGTACACTAATAATTAAGTAGGAGAAAGAGAAATTAAGAAAGCAATTCCATTTATAATTGCACCATAAATAAACCTAAGAATAAATTTAACCAAGGAGGTGAAAAACCTGTATTCTGAAGACTAAAAAACATGCTGAAAGAGATAGAAACAAATGGAAAAGTATACCATACTTATGGATTGGAGGAATTAATATCATTAAGATGTCCATACTATCCTAAAGCAATCTACAGATTCAACTAATTGCTATCAAAATACCAATAGCATTTTCATAGAACTAGAACAAATAATCCTAAAATTTGAATGGAACCACAAAATGGTCAAAACAATCTTGACAAAGAACAAAGCTGGAATATTACAGTCCTGGATTTCATGATATACTACAAAGATATAGTAATCAAAACACTATGGTTCTAGCACAAGAATAGACATGGAGATTAATAAAACAGGATAGAAAGTCTAGAAATACACCCACACTCATTTGGTCAATTAGTCTTCAACAAAAGGAGGCAAGAATATACAATGGGGAAAAAACAGTCTTTTCAATAAATGATATTGATAAAACCACTTTTTTTAACACCATACAAAAAAATAAACCCAAAATGGAAATAAAGACCTAATCTGAGACCTAAAACCATAAAATTCCTAAAAGAAAAAAATCAACAGTAATCTATTGAACATCAGCCTTAGCAACACAGTCGTGCATATGTTTCCTCAAGCAAGGGAAATGAAAGCAAAAATAAATAATTGTGACTACACCAAAATAAAAAGCTTTCGAACAGCAAAGGAAACCATCAACAAAACAAAAGCAACCTAGTGAATAACCAAAGATTTGTGAATAATGTAAATCATAAGAATATATAAATATGAATATAACTGATAAGGGATTAATATATAAAATACATAAGGACCTCATATCACTCAACACCAAAAAATCAATCTGATTTTAAAAATAGGCAGAGGACCTGAATAGACATTTTTCCAAAAAGACATCCAGATGGCCAACAGAGACATGGAAAGATGCTCAACATCACTCATCATCAGGGAAATGCAAATCAAAACAATGAGATAATACTTCAGGGTAATCACAGTAGCTAATACCAAAAAGACAAGAAATAACAAATGTTGGTGAGGATGTAGAGAAAAGGAAACCCTCTTACATTGTTGGTGGGAATGCATACTGGTACAATCGCCGTGGAAAGCTTAAAGAATCTTCCACCAACAAATATAAATAGTAATAACATATAGTTCAATATTTCTGCTACTGGGTATTTTCCCCCCAAAAAACAAAAACACTAATTTGAAAAAGTAAATACACATGTATGTTTTTTGCAACATTACTTACTACTTTAAGTGTCCAAGGATAGATGGATGGATAAAGAAGGTGGGAGATATCTATCTATAGTAGAATATTACTCAGCTATAAAAAAGAATGAAATCTTTTGTTGCCATTTGCAACAACATGGATGGATCTAGAAGGTATTATGCAAAGCAAAATCAGAGAAAGATAAATACCATGTGATTTCATTTATATGTGGAATCTAAAACAATAAACAACAACACACACACACACACAAACAAACCAACCCAGATTCTTGAATACAGAGAACAAACTGGTAGTTGCCAGATAGAAGACAGTAGGAGGGATGGGGAACGTAAGTGAAGGCCAATGGGAGGTACAAGATTCCAGTTATAAGTTACAGAGATCAAAATACAGTGTCGGTAATAGAGTCAATAATATTGAAATAAGGTTGTATGGGATAGTGATTTCACTAACTGGTGAGCATGGAGGAATGTTAGAATCAGTGTTGTACACTTGGAACTAATATAAGATTTTATATACTTTAAAAATACCCCCCCCCTAAAAAAAATAACCAGGATCAGTCAGTTGCAACTATAAGCTAGCTATAGGGAAAAGAGTTCAGTAAAATCATTGAAAATATTTAGTGAGAATCAGTTGGCTGTATAGAAATCATAAGTAAAAATACCCTATTTTTATTAATTTGTGCTACACTTTCCTTATAGCAATAAAATATATGTTTAAACATCAATATGTGCATACATAGATGCATACATGTAAGATGCTGGGGAGTTGGTGTTTGAACATTTACTAACAGGTGACTGGGGGATTCTTCTCATCTTTGATATTGTAGGAGTCCAGCGAGGACCAGTAGGTGGAGACCATGGCGTGTCACGCATATGAAGAACCAGTCCGATGGTTGGAGCTGTCTGTGGTTGTAATGGGCTGCCTGGAATGGTAGTGAGATCCCATCACTGTGCTGACGACAAAACCACTTCACAGGGAGAAGATGCAGATGATGCTGGATTTTTTCCCTCCCGACTGGAAAGTGTCACATCCACTGGGGAAAAAGACATCCTGGTACACTCATGAGGCAGTTGCTGATGGCTCCTGCCACTTTCAAGCTCAGAATGGATCAGAAGTCTCATCTACTTATTGATATCCCTTAATAAGTGGGAGCTCCCTGGGTGGCCAGAGTCAGAACACATTGCTCCAGCAGCCAGGCTCCTCCACTGCTGTGTATGCTTCCTCCATTGCTACGCATTTAAGGTATTTGTACAGTAGCTTCTCATATGAGAATTTATGCCTTCTGTAGCTGAGACCTGGGCCTGGTCGTATATAAAAAAGTTGCCCAAGAAATCATTTTCCCTCTAAGTGTATTTTGAAGGAAATCAATACAAATTCAATTTGTTCTCTTTTCGTTCAGTTCCTCAAGCTCCAGAACTGTAGCGATGATCAGAAAACCTTCCCTCATTGAATTTTCTCAGAGCCACCAACCCTCTCCGCTCCCCTGCTGAGAAAAACGTCTTCAGTGCACAAAGGTCATCTGTGGATTACAAGGTTGAACGGGGATGAATTCCTTGAAACTTTAGGATGGAATTCAACTGAAGCGAATCAGTGAATAGTTTTAAAAATTAACCTGGCATTAATAATTGTTTAGCATAAGTGAAAAGCCAAGTAGAGAGATTTTGAATGTAAGGAAAATAATTTTGACAGAGTAACTTCTTTGTTCCAGAATTGTACTAAACACATTAGATGCATGATCTGCTCTAATCTTCAGCATTCTGTGAGAAGAAGACATCGAGGCCCCAAGGTTCAGATGGTTTGCCTCGTGCTGAAGGTGGCAGGACCAGGATTTGAAGCCCCCCATTCTTAATATCACTGTTTTTGATTGAAATCTGATTGCCTCATGGTAGAAGGCCTCTATTTGAAAATAGATGTTTCAATATTGATCTATAGGATAAACATCATTCGACTGATGCTTCATAATTACCCATAGGAGTAGATTATCATAGTGACAAGTACAAGGGAAAAGGGCTACTTGAAAAATAATGTGGAGATTGCTTTGGCTCTTTTTTGATGGACTCAAAGACATGAAAAATGGGAACCAAAACCAGGACAAAATAAACCCATTTGGGGCATGAGCTCTTCAGCTCTATGACCCAGGGGTATACCATAGAGTCAGCTGTGAAGGCAGACCCCAGGGCCCCACTCACAGGCATTCTCTAACCATGTGGCTACAGTTTCCTTGCACAGGACAGAATTCCAGGACAGAAAACTCCGTTTCCTGTGCATGTTCTCTAAGCCCCTCCTTGTTCTGGTTCTTCCCACTCTTCATCTCTCCAGAGAACCCAGCAGCCAGTGCTGGCCCTCAGATCCCTAATGTTGTCCTCCCTGGCTACAACTGGATTTTTCTCTTGTATTCCTCCCTCTTGTCTCTGGAGTTTCTGTCAGTACCATGAGGGTAGGGAATGGAAACTCTGCCCAGATCCCATGAACCTGAACCTCATGCAGCCTGCCCAAGAAGCTGAGAAAACTTCAGGCTTCAAACCACTTGCCAGTGTGTGGCAGTTCTCCACACCCTCAGAGCCGCCTTATTCACAGCTGCCCACTGCCTTCCCTCAAAGTAACCTTAGCTCTTAACATCTTGCAAAGTAATTTATGTGAACCAATTATTAACTGAAGTAGCCAGAAAAACAGAAACCAAAAAAAAAAAAAAAAAAAAAAAGTGTTGTCTGAGGTTGAGAAAAAAGATCCCAGAATTGCTGAGATGACTTTCCTCTCTCCCCCAACCCTTTCTCTCTCTCCCTTTCTCAGGAATTGTTAATCAAATAAACATATTTTGATCTAATTAATCATCTCCAGAATAACTCCATATATATTGTTCTAGGATAAACCATAAACCATCCTAAATCTGTATTTTGGCAATACTCCACATGCATAAGTTTCAGAATAGTTGCCTGAGGAAACCCGAAATGAGTGACTATCTAAAAAGAAGAAGGGTGGCAACATTTGATTCATGCTTTGTGTTCATAAATGCGGAGGCAGTATAATTTTGAGTAATATTCAGAAAGTATATACCTTCCAGGCCTTAAAAAATGATGACTGGAAGTCAACTGGTGAGTTTTCCTAAAGCCTTTTTTGTTAAAGCCATTTATTTATTTATTTAGACACAGAGGGGAAAAAAATAGGAAAGGACATCTCCGGAGCAGTTACACTTTGTTCTCTCCCTTGTGCATTTCAAAGCAACCATCTGAGGCTAGTGCTTGTAACATACAAATCGGGACTTTGCAACTAGCCCAACTATCAATTTATGTTCTTTTTTCTTTTTCTTTTTCTTTTTTTTTTTGCAATAACTTGTATTTCACAGTCTATTCTCCCTTTTCCTTATTATAACAGTGACTTACAGTATTGTTTGTCTTCACCGGGAAGCTGTTTTCTCATGACTCAGTGCATTACTGGTCCTTTGGTTAGTAGCATAGGGCTGTGGAGAGCGGCCACCTGGTATCTTCATGGGCTCGCAGTCTGGAAAGGGCTTAATAAAATCACTACTGAATGTTCTTTGCCCCTCTGTCTTCATAAAGTGGCCACTTCCGTGATTTCCTCATCTGTCAAACTAGAATAATATTGCCTTCTCCAGGGGGGATGCTGGGAGAAAATGCAACTTCTTTTTGTGCAGGCTTCTATCTCTAACAATTATGAATCCCTTTTTTTTCTTAAATGGACTTTTCCTACCTCTTCACTGCCGTGACTTCTGTGAGAAGAGAGTGGATTTGATTAAGATGGGCTCATTCCCTTCCCAGTGCTGCTAATCACTACCTGGCCCTCTTTCCTCAGTTGGGGATAGAGGGTCATGGCAATGGACCTCTGAATTAATAAACTGGTATGTTATCTTAGCATTATTTGTGGGGTTTATGCAGTCTAACTTTTGTGGTTATTTTCTGTGTACCAAACATCGATCTTAAGAATTTACAAAGGTTTTGGTTCATTTAAATGTATTTAAGGTGGGGGCACCGAGGTGGCTCAGTTGGTTAAGTGTCTGCCTTCAGCTTAGGACATGATCCTGAAGTCCTGGGAGCAAGCCCTGCATGGGGCTCCCTGATCAGTGGGGAGTCTACTTCCCCCTCTCGCTCTGCTGCTTTGTTCCTCCCCCATTTGTGCTCTCTCTCTCACTTTCTCTCTTCAAATATATAAATGTTGAAAAAAAAGTAAAATAAATGTATTTATGGTGCCATTTTAAACATTTTAAGAATTGAGTATTATCCCCGTTGGCAAGTGAGGCGATAGAGCCGTCACAAGCCCCCAGCTTTCCTGAGATTTCACCATTATCAAGGAAGAAACCAAGTCCTCTGATTTTAGACTACAGCCCTTCAATGAAAATCTTGCTTCATCACCTCTGCAATCCACTGAAATGGCCTCTCTGGGCGCCATGATTTCCAGCATCAATTCTCCTGACTCAGTGGTATCGATTGCTGAGCACAGGCCCTCCAGCCATGAAAGCCATTTTCATGGTCTCTATGTGGACTGCTGTTTGCTTGCTCCATGCTCCATCTCTTCCAGACACTGCTATCCTGCTTTTCTTCCCTTCCTCTCCTCTTTATTTCCTTCCTCTTCTTCCCCTTTGACAAAAACTTGATTAGAATCCATTGTATTCCAGGAGATAATCTTAGAGTTGAGGATTCAGAAAAGAGATTTTTTTTTTTGCTACAGAAACATCATACAAGGTAACCGAGCGTGAGGACAAAGATAGAGGTTCACACAGGAAAACTAATGTTCTACGTCATGTTCCCTTGAGAGAAAGAATGAGGGATGGGGGGTGAAGGGGGTCGGTAGAGAGGATCAGAACACATGGCTGGAGAGCCAAAGAGTGAAGCAGGGGCAGAGAGATAGGAGATAGGATGCACAGAACCTAGAACTCTCCCTGAGGAAGGTTTCACAGGGTGTTTGGTTGAGATGAGTCTTGAAGTAGGAGAACTCTCAAGTAAAAAATAGGAAGTAAAGATTATTCATTCGATGGACAGCAAAGATGAAAGAAATCGCCCTGTTTTGCCTCAGCAACGGAACATTCCATGGGACTGGCTTGAGGGAAGGGGTGAGGGAAGTAAGCTTTGGTGGCTTGCAGACAACATCCAAGGGTTTGGGTCAACATTTAAGACACTGAGAGCTCATCAGGTGAGGATTAGGGGGGCCACTGGAGGGTTTTTAATCATGATCAGATTTAACCCTTACAAGCTTATCCCAGTGGAGAAGACACTGAAGATGAAGTGGACTTTTTTTTTTTTTTGGTCATGGTTTGGTTAAGAAAAGATTTGAGAGTGAGCCATGGGTCAGACGCAGGCCATGAGGAAGGGGCAGATACAGACTGGTTGATACAGAAAAGGCCGCACTTAGGGGTAGGGGAGGAAAGGGGGAATGTGGCACCAGGATTTCAAGGTCAGAAGACAGACTCCTCACTCCTTCTGTTTCTTCATCAGTCCCTGACACGTCTCATCCAACCTAACCACATCCCTTCCTGACTTCTTGCTCCCTCTCCTCGTGAAACTTGGAAGGCGGTGGCCCCTGTGGGCGAAAGCTGCCCCAAGCCAGCAGATCCAGCCCAGTCATCCCCTTGCCTACAGCCCCTTCCAGGGCCTTCCAGTCCAACCGTGGCAGGAGGCTGGGGCATGGGCTCTTCTTTCCCCAGTTGCGCCCCCCGCCAGCTTTGAAATTGTCCCCCTTTCTTTCTGTTCCACAAAACCCAACCACAGGGTATGCAGACGAAGTTCCCCCTCCCCACTTCCCAGTCTTCTGTGAAATGGAAACGGAGAGCTATTTGCTTCAAGAAGATGCTGAAATCAAAGTGCTTTTCCGCTTTTGGAAGCTAAAGCCAAAATGGGGAAACATGCATTCATTTACAAACAAATCCAGGGAGCTGGCAGCATGCCAGATGGATACAGTATAAACATCGCTGCTGGAAATTCTGGGATGAGCTGGGTTCCTGCTGCTGTGGGAGGCGCACACTCCGGCGTCAGAGGGGCAGACCCAGACAGGCGGGCACATACCATAACAAGGACCAGTGCGGGGATGGAGGGGGACTAGTCAGAGTTCAGGAATAAGGGGGCAGGGGTGGACCTGCTTGAAACAGGTTCATAAGGGAAGACCTCTCTGAGCAAGTGATGTTTAAGACCAGAGAGACAAGTGAGAGAGTACCCCAACATGCAAAAACACAGATCCAAAATGCTGTCCAAGGGATCAAGGTCAAGTCAATACTGACAAGGAGTAAGCAAACATTTAGCCACTCTTTTCCTATCCCTGCAGAAAACCAGCAAGGGAGTCAGGAAATCTGGAGTTTGTCTTTTCTGTTTTGTTTTTTCCCCTCATGCTACATGTGGAAAGGACCCTCCTGTGTTAAGAAACATCCATCATGAAGGGCGCCTGGGCGGCTCAGGGGGTTAAGCCTCTGCCTTCGGCTCAGGTCATGATCTCAGAATCCTGGGATCAAGCCCTGTGTCTGGCTCTCTGCTCAGTGGGGAGCCTGCTTCCCCTTTTCTCTCTCTGCCGACTTGTGATCTCTCTGTCAAATAAATAAATAAAATCTTTAAAAAAATTGATCATGATGCAAAAACTAATGATGTATTTTATGGTGACTAACATAACACAATAAAAATTATAGCAAATAACTAATAAATAATTTTTAAAAAAAGAAGTCTTCATCTTGCATAGCAAGACACAAATGGGTCTACGAGAGACCCACTACATGGGGGATGGAGGGTTGGCAAAAACTTTTATAAAGAATAAGAGAAATATTTTAGGCTGTGTGGGCCATGCACTCTCTGGTGTAGCTACTCAGTCCTCTGGCATAGCATGGGAGGCCCCACAGACAATATCTAAAAGTGTGAGCATGCCTGTGTTCAATCATTTTATTTATGGAGGCTTGAAATAGGAGTTTTTGTAGGTCACAAAATATTTATTTTTAATAATGAATAACAACAATGAATATTTAATATTTTATTTAATATAATTTTATTATAAATATTTATTCATTTAAATTCCTGAAATCTCTTCTTTGTTCATGGGCTTTCAGAAATGGGCAGGGGCTGCGCTGGGTTCCTGGGCCCTGGTTTGGACACCCCTGCTCTGCAGTGAGGTGCTGGGGAGCACACACACTTCAGCTCCCTGCCTCGGTTCCCTTCCAGACTGCTCCATCTGCCAGTGGCGCAGTCACACGTCCAGGCCAAAGGAAATTTACTTTGATCCTGCTTTGTTCTCTTATCTTTCTATCCTTCTCTTCCTAGTCAAACTTCTTAGAACAATAATCTATACTCCCTCCCTATGGCAAGCTGCTCTACAAAAATGACTTTAACATACTTCTAGGCTCTGATGCTCTTCCAGGATCATGCCCCCTTCCCTTAACCCCCATCAAGAGGTGGGATTGATGTCCCCTCCCTGTAAAACTGGGCAGGCCTCTGTGAATGCTCCAGCTAATTGAGTGCTGCAGAAGTGACACTCGGAGACTTACGAGCCGGGTCATAAAAGGCAGTACAGCCTCTGCCTGCCTTTCAGGGACCATGTGCCTGTGGAGCCTAGAGTAGGCCGTGTAACAAGTGTGTAATGACTTATTTCCTTTCTGAGGCTTTCAGGAGACCTCTTCAAAGTGGATCTGGCCATGGGCAAAGAAAGAAAGCAGTCTGTGTACATTATGCGACGGGAGTATAAGGTGTACGGGGCAGAGGATCGGGAGCTTGGGCCAAGGATATGTGCATTTCCTGGAAAGCATTGCCTGAAAGTTTTCAACAATAGGTTAAGGAGCTTAGACTGGGTCTTGAGAGTAATATGGGGCCAATGGAGAGATGGTGGGCATAGGAGTAGAGAGGAAAACAAGGTGGCTACAACAGAAGGGCTGGATTAGAAAAAAGCAGGAAGTGGCGGGGGGTGGTGGTGGTGGGAGGTTGGGGTACCAGGTGGTGGGTATTATAGAGGGCACAGATTGCATGGAGCACTGGGTGTGGTGAAAAAATAATGAATACTGTTATGCTGAAAATTTAAAAAAAATGGTAAAAGAAAAAGAAAGAAAGAAAGAAGCAGGAATGAGAGCCTTGGTTAGATGCTTCCAATACCATCTGGGTGACACCGAGGAAGACAGTGGTAATGGGCCTGCGCAGAGAGAATGGCGAGATCTCCGAAGAAGAGCATGGTCTGCCCAGGTAGTGGATAGAAATCACAACAACACATATTTTAGGACAAAATGCTACTGTCCTGTAATAGAATAGATCCCTGTTTCACACGGCTAGACCTCCTAGCCTTCTCTCTCCTTCATGATTTTTCTCTCCTTCCTGTCAACAGGCAATCCAGTTCCCACATGAGTGGTTCCTCTCCCTTCTCTTCAGCAGACACTGGGGAACCGTTCCTTGAAAGCAAGATGCCACAGATAAGCTCACAGCTGGCTTGATACCAGTGGGAGGGCTCCTCTGAGCTCCCCCATTGAAACACCTGCTTCTGTCAGCCGCAGACCCGGTCCCCTGAAGACACCCTGGGAACCGTGTCCCAGAGCCTCCTCCCAGCTGTTATCTTGACACAATCATTGTGTTCTGGGTTTTTAATCTGGGAGATTAAATCTTTACATGCCTGAGTGGAAAGATCATATCCTTGTAATTTTTCACCTATAAAATTTCTCAGCTGCCTTAGTTTAACCTGTTGTATTTATGGCCCAACTGTAATTTAGGAGAATACTCCGAAAATGCCAATTTCAAAGGACCGCTCTTTCAAATTGCCACTCTGAACAGCTCTCTGAGTGAGTGTAGTGAACTGTGGTAAAACTGATCATTTCAGTCAATTAGATTTTTAGGCCACTTACTTTTTACTGTTCTAAGGGAAAGAAAGCATTTGAAAGCTAGAATCAATCAATTACTGTCTAAATGTAGATCAAGGAGGAAGATACACAGAAACCATATTTATACGTTTTGTAGAGATGAAACTTGTAGAGGTCACTTGAGTTCTATTATTCTACGTTCATTTTGCATAAAGTAGAAGTCGCCACTTTAAAAGAAATGCCTACGCCAGACCCTGTGGATAGAAATTGAGGTCAAAGAATGAAAAGCTAAGATGAGAGAGTAGAGATGCCTCAGCTGGGGAAGGAAGGGTTGTTACATGAACAGGGAAGCAGAACAATCAGGTAGGATTTTCTTGTAAAGACCATATTGACCTTTGACTCCGGAAGTTCTAAGACAGTTATAAATAATTGAAATAGATCAGAGACCAATTGTTCAGAACATATATAGATTTGGGGGGATAGTTTACTTCCTTTATTTATCTTGAGACTGGATTATGATGTCTAGAGGTTCTGGAAAGTCAAAAATTATGTTCCCTCCTTAAGCAACTGAAAAATATCACTAACAGTAAAGCAGGATTAAAGAACATCAGAAAAAAATCTCATAATAGTTACTTTGCAATTTCAAATTCAATAATCTTCCAAAATATTTTCTCACATTAAGAAAAGTTTCCTAGTCAGGGGTACCTGGGTGGCTCAGTTGGCAAAGTGTCTGACTCTTGATCTCAGCATTGGGAGTTCAAGTCTGACATTGGGCTCCACACTAGGCATGGAGACTACTTAAAGAAAAAAGAAAGAGAAAGATATAAAGGTTCCTATGGATAATAACAAGAGGATGTAAACCTGATCTGGGTTGGGGCCATCCAGCACCTTGCACATCTGTAATCAGATCAACCCTTGAGACATCGTTTAAAAGACACCCTTCCAAAAATAAATAAATAAATAAAAGACACCCTTCCCACACAGCTATCTATGACCACCTCAGACCATTATAATCTCATCCCCCTGGCATTCTGCAGTAGTCGTCTCTACCATCCACTTGATGCCTTCATTTACGCACCAACACTTTTTGTAGGATCTAGAGAAGGAACACCAAATTTCCATCAGAAGCTCCTATACCATCACCTCTAGCTGAGCATATTTGGGTAAGTATATCAGCCAGCAGAACTTTGGGAAAACAGATCCCATGCTAGGGAGAAAGAGGTGATTTAATACAAAGGTATGGGGAGAGTGGTTAAAAGGAGGGATGGTTGGACATCTAAAGAGTAGCAACAGCAGGAAGCCACTGTTAACAAGGAGGGAACCCGAAGGGAAGGAGAGGTCCCCAAACACAGAAGATGAATAGTCAGACAGAAGCTAACTATGGCATAGCTACTATGTGAGAGATCCGACCAGAGAAAGGCAGGGGCCATCTATAAAGGATGTGGAACCAACTTCAGAAAAAAGGGAGTCACTGTCAGAGATTCTGCTTGGAATTCCCTGGTTCCTCCCCTCTCCCACTTTCCATTTTGCTACCAGTGCCACCCAACCAATGGCCAAGTCTACCTGGGAGCCAACTGACAAAGGCACCGCAAAAATAATAGTCCCAGAGCTACAGAGCAGGAGTGTTGGGGGATGGTGGGGGCAATGTGCAAATCATTTGAACAGTGAGTCGTTCATCTTCTAAACAACCCTCCATTCAATCAAATCTTAAAGCAATACTTCTCTAACCCACTTCTTGAGCTTATCACATGAGATTATTTTAATTTGTTCGGGGAGGGTAAAAATGGAGACATTGAGGATACTTAGGAAACATGTTTTATGGATTAAAAATGTTAGATAATGGTAATTGTACTCCTAGGAAAAGACAAAGTGCTAAAGATACCCACCAGTAGAGGCAACAAAAATCTATATCTCAATGTTTAGAATACTGAAAGTTGGAAACAACCCAAAATAGATGTGATATATTCAGAGCTAAAAACCACAAGAGTTTCTGCCTTCAAGGGTATCCTACTTAATGAAAATCAGATATAGTGCTAGGGGGAATCCAGGAGTGTGAGAGGACAGTGTAGAGATGCCCCATTCAAACTTCTAGATGATGGTGTACCTGCATTATATAGAATGTGGAAATAGAGTTTGAAATTTATACTTAAACACCCAAGTTAGGAGGCCGGATGCCTAGGTAGAGTACCAGGAGGGGATGTGAGCATAGAATCCAAGTGACATGTGTGTCCATCCCAGGTCTTTTCTTAAAGTGGTCACGAGGTTACTGGTGGTGACCTTGTTCAGGTCTCTACTCTAGTCTTCTGGGGGAAATAATGAAAACTAGAGATGAGCCCACGTGCTCCATGACTGAACTTTTGTAAACAAGTGAACGGCCTCTGCTGGGGTCTGACACTGTTTGCACGATGCACTCCATAGCCTGGCTGTCCCATGCTCTTCGAGTTGGCCCCAGTGACAACTGTCGGCACAGTCTGCCCACATCATATTGCAATCATGCTTCATACTTTCTCCCAAACTTAAAGCTAGATGCTTGATTTTGCTTTCAAGACCCTCCCCTCTGTCCACCTGGAAGTAGCCTACAAGCTTGATCCTCCACAGTCCAGAATGCATTGTTCTTGGAAAAGGTCAGAACAAATTTTGAATTCCAGCTTCTTGACTTGGTAACTGTTGGAGTTTTTGCAATTAGCTTAAACTCCCTGGATACATAACATAAATAACCCAACTGAGGAACTTAGCATAGGCTTTTGGCCATAGCAGGCATTTAATAAATGCTATTGTTTTTCACCTTGCCACTTTTCGTCCAACATGACCAGTACCACAGTTCAAGAGGTACTGTTTAACGTCCCTACAAAATATCTCATTTGTTTACCTCTTCATGTTTTTGCTAAGTATTTATTTTCTTTTCTTGAAGTGTCCCTTCCTGACCTTTCAGTGCCATTCAGTTGTGAATTCCACCACGAAGACTTACCTTGTTAGCGGGAAAGAGATTAAAAAAAATAAATAAATAAACACTACTAGCCCATTTCTTTCTTTCTTTTTTTTTTTTTTAAAGATTTTATGTATTTATTTGACAGAGAGAAATCACAAGTAGATGGAGAGGCAGGCAGAGAGAGAGAGGGAAGCAGGCTCCCTGCTGAGCAGAGAGCCCGATGCGGGGCTCGATCCCAGGACCCTGAGATCATGACCTGAGCCGAAGGAAGTGGCTTAACCCACTGAGCCACCCAGGTGCCCCTACTAGCCCATTTCTGACCTGATGGAAGAACTAAGCCCTTTCAATTTTAAACTCTTACTTTAATTTGTGTTTATCTTATCCTCCATTTTCAAGGTCTTACTTACCTCTTTAAGCCTGAGACTAGGTAAAAAAAACAATGCCAATATAGGAGGAGAATAGACATTTCAACTAGACAGTCCTCCCTGGGTTTGGGTGGCAGTGAGCAGAGAGTGAAACATTTCTGCTCTAGACTCTGGAAGAAGTTTCTTTTCCTGCAGGTTGGGCTCATTAGCAAGAATGAAAGAAATGCCCCTAACAAAGGAAGAACTATCCCAATGCCAGCTTCAAGCTGGAATGTTTGAGTCTATTTCCTTTTCTTGCTTAGCAAGCACTGAGCTTCCTGCTTCTGGTTTGGACCTGAAGTGAAATACCAACAGGAAGGTCATACTTGTGGTCTCCCACCCTCGCTGAGACCTCAGAGAAACCTGAGGCCCTGGAATTTCATGTGGGTGTCCTTTGCTCAAGAGATTTCCAGCTGCAGTTCCCTGACCAGAGGTGGGTACTCTCTTCTTCAGATCCACAACCATTCTTTCTGTTAATTTTTCCAAGAATCCAATATTATCGTGCCAAGTGTGGGTCAACATCATTAAAAAAAGAGTTCCTGTGGGGAGTGGTGGGATTTTAAAGCATAGGATAAAAATCTCATTAATTTGAGATTTATTAGGTTTCTACACACAGGCAGAGTAAAAAATAAGATCCATCCATCCATCCATCCATCCATCTGCCTGTTTAGTCATTCAAAAATACTGATAGGCTGGTCATGGTCTTCAAAAGAGGGTCTTTTTCAATATGACCTCTTGAGAATCTACTTCTATGAACTGTAGGCTGTCAGATTAGAGATTCAGATGGGCAGATCAGACTATTACATGAATTCATGAGTTTCATCCACATTTATGAAGACTTCGTGCATGCTAAGAAACCATGGTAGTCACCGATGATGTAAAGAGGAGCTCTTGTTGAGTGCTAACATACTCTAGATGCTTTTGCATATGAGATCTTAACTTCCATAACAATCCCATGGTCAGAATTGCGTCTGTTTTACAGTTAATAAGACTCAAATTTTAAGAGATTTTGCAACTTTCATGGGAAATAATCAGAGCCAAGATTCAACTCCTTGTTTGAATATTTATCTACTGATGGGCATTTGGGTGGCTTCCAATTTGGGGCTATTACAAAAAGTGATGTTATGATCATTCCTGTTCTTGTCTTTTCTGTACACAGTCTTTTCATGTTCTTGCCTTTTCATGTAACATGCCTAGTTTGTACATACTTGGGAATAAAACTAGGAAGTCATAGTATCTGCATATGTTAAACTGTAGTATCTATTATCAGTTGTAACTTTTTTCTTACATTGTTTTTATCGTTTGAATTAATTGACATGGCAGATTCTAGGCCTCCCAAATGGCCTGACAATAGCTCCCATTCCACAGGCTTTTCTTACACTGTACCCTTGACACTTCCTCTAGCAAGTGATGGAGTCTAGGTAACTTTGTCCCTGAACTTGAGTGGACTTTTGTGGCTTCCTAGATGGGGGCTGTTCAACAGAACATTCTGCAATAATAGAAATGTTCTATTTGTGTTGTCTAATGCAATAGACATTAGCCACACTGAGCACTTAAAACATAGCTAGGATGATTATAGAATTTAATTTAATTTTAATTCACTTGAACTTAAATAGGCACATGTGTTTAGTTGCTATTGCACTAAACAATGCAAGCTTAGACCAACAGAATATGGTGGAATTGCTATATGCTTTATGAACCTAGATCATTAAAATGTCATACACCTGGCTTTGTTCTTTTGGAAACAGTTACTGTATTGTAAGGAATCCCAAGCAGACTGTGGCGAGTCTCACAGAGAGAAAAACCAAAGACTATGGATCACAGACATGGCAAGACCTCCCAAACCCAACCAAACCCAACTCACCAGCCAGGTGAGTGAACTTCTGTTGAAAGTGGAGTCTGCAGCTCCCACTTGAGCTCTTCTAGCTGCAGTTAAAGGGGTACAAGCAAGCCATCCCTACTGATTCCTGCCCCAATTGCTTAATTAGCAACACAATAATAAAAATACAATATGTCCCCATTAAATTAAGACATAAAACAAGGATGCTGATTATTGCTTCTATTGCCTAAAATTCTGTGGGAGAGTTCTTCTAATGCATTGAGGCAAGAGAAATTAGAGGTATAAAAATTCTAAAAGAGAAGGAAAGTTTTTCTATTTAAAAATACCTGACAATTTCATAAGCCTGGAAAACCCAAAAGAACCACCTGGGAGAATGGTTATAAATAAAAGGAAAATTTAAAAATTAGTATCTAAAACCCTGTTGGCTCTATGTTCAAATAAGATTATACATACTTACATTACTTGAAGAAAAATCCATGAAGCAAATATCTCAAAGAAATGAATGCCCAGACATAGAGGTAAGTAGCAACATGCTGTGATTTATATGAATAAACTTAAAATGCTCGAATAGAGCATAGACAGAACTTTGAAAACCTTTAAAGTGACCCAAGAAACAAAATACAATTTGAACTAGTGGGAATTAATGCCCAGTTCTAGTGAAGATAATGCAATATGGTAAAGATGCTCATTTAACCTATGTTAATCTGTAAATTGAAGGGGATTCTAATAAGAGGTTACCAACGGGACTGTATTCATAAAACAAGACATCCTGAATCAATAGTCCAGGGGAAGATCAGGCAGAAACACTTTGAAAAAGATAGATAAAAGAACAGATTACACGATTAAATATTATTAGGAAATGGGCATGGGTTTTGTACTGGTGCGTGAATAGAAATACCAAAGGAAAAAATATTGAATGAGACTCAAGTGTATGAATATCTAGATTATGATAATAATAGCTTTCCAAATTAGTGCCTCAAAGGCAGAATATTCAATAAATGATGTTGGGACAACCTACTGAGAAAAAAAAAGTTAAGGTGAGTACCTAATTCAAAAATGTTGGGGCACCTGGGTGGCTCCTTTCAGCTTGGGTCATGATCCTAGGGTCCTGGGATCAAGCCCCATGTCGGGCTCCCTGCTCAGTGGGAAGCCTGTTTCTCCCTCTGCCTGCTGCTCCCCCAGCTTGTGCTCTCTCTCTCTCTCTGTGTCCAGTAAATAAATAAATATCTTAAAAAATAAGTTGATCTATATGAATGAAAATTCAAAATGGAGATAAAAATGAATTTTCTCTTATAACCTTACTGCAGTAAGCTTTTTTAAATAAGATACAGAATTTAGAATTTTTGAAATACTGATAAATGCAACTTTATAAGGTTTTAAAATTTATACTTGTCAAGAAATACTGGAAACAAAATCAGTCCCTAAATAACTTGGGAAATATTTGCGGTATAGATAAGGCACAAATAATAAGGTCCTTAAAGTCTTCTTACAAAGGGCACAAACTATGTTCTACAGAAAAAAAAATACAAATGGTTTTTTAAACATAAAATTGTTTCACTTCCCTCAGAATTAGAAAAATGTAATAAAACAAAAGAATATTTACTTTATAAATGGACAGGAGGAAATGTTTTTAGTGCTGGTGAAACCGGAACAGCCATTCTCCTTCCCACAAGGTTAGTAGGAGAATTCACCGGTATAATCATTTTGAAGGACAATTTAATAGTATCCATCAGTATTCTAAACATGTAAGTTTCTTCTTGAGTGTGTAACCTAACAACTTCACTTTCATCCTCAGGCAACCACCACATGTACAGTTCTATACCACAATTTTTGTCCCCATATTGGATGTGAGAGTGAGTCTTTAGAAAGCAGGTGATGGTGTGTAGATAGGAACTGATGAAGTACAAGACAGCACATCTCTCATGGGGTTACCTCTGTAAGACTTACTTGGACAGTTTCCAGTACTGAAAAATCAAAAGTTGCAGGATAGTATGTTTCAGGGGATTTAAAAAAAAAAGATGTGTGTACATATGCATGGTGCAATTGAACAGAATATTTTTTGACAGTCACAAAAACTGTTAGTGATTTATTTCTAAGATGGCTCTAGAAAGGGGGCAAAGGGTTAGATAAAAACTTTGTTATCATTCTATAACCATTTTTACTGCTTGACATATTTGCTATATACATGTCCTATTTTCCACCCCCTTACAAAGATGAGAGAGTTAAAAACAAAAAAAAAAAGAAAAAGAAAGAAAGAAAGAAAAGAAAAAAATCTACCTCCTCAAAAATATCTCCCAGCTTGGACTGGCACACTACCAGAAATTCTTTTTATGAATCAGCCTTTGGGGAAATTCCAGTCTGTGCTTCAAAGCAACATTAGAAAAATCCATGAAATCCCAGGCTGGGCACCTACTAACAGACTTCGCATAGTAGCTGCCTGTTTTTTTTTCTAGCTGTGTCTGAAACTGACCAGGTCTTTCAGGAACACCGCCCATACACAGCCTTCTCTGTGTTTTCTTTTACGGAGCTTATCTCTCCTATTTGTTCTGAAGATGTTTTGTGAGTCTCACATCTGATTTCTCTCTCTGTTCTCCACAAACTATCTGTTAACATTCTTTTATATGTTTATTATGAAAATTCAATAAATATTTCTTAACTGAAACAATGAAAGTTTTATTTTTGAAATCAGATTCAATGCAAGGAAGGAAAAGTATCCCTGTAGCACTGCCACAGAACTTACCACAAACCAGGCAGTGTTCCAAACACACTCCTATATAACAATGTTATACCTATACTTTATATGTAACATACATATTTACACAGCTAATATGGGTCAAGGTGAGTTTTGAGTCCATGCAGTCTGGCTCCAGTGTATAAAGTGAGTCTTCTGAATCATGAGGCTCTCTTTTCCCCCACTGTCCATCACCCGTCTTGACCTCACTTCCTCCTTGATTGGTCTGGATTCCATGACCCACCATTATGTTCCTTCCCCCAACAAAGAGCCTTAACTCTGACCCTCATGGTTTTCTCTGGCCAAAACTCCAGCATTGTAAGTCCAACTTGTTTCTTTGGGCTGAGGGGTCTGAAAAAATGCACATGGCCCTGCTCATGGATTATACTTTCCATGTGCAACCCAAGCTCCAAGAGGACCCTCAGTTGCATATCACACTCCTGCAGCCCCCCTCTGGATATTGTTACTCTTCTGGATGACTGTATATACCATTTTGCTCCTCAAACCAACACTACCATCTCCCCCTGCCTCCAAGGTGGCTAATGACTTGGCCATGTATTTCTCCTAGAAAATGTCCACAGGGGCCAGGTAGCTAACCTCAGACACTGAACTAAAAGCATCACAGAGGTGGTAAGGACAGTGGAAAGGACTAAAGCTGCCTACCAAGGGCAAAGCCCGCATGAATGGTGTACTGGCTACTCGACTCATTTATTATGGCCATGAAGTGGGCCATGTTAGCCAAAAAGTGGATTCTTCTCAAGAGAATTTGAAGGTTCAGATTTTGCTGTAGAATTTCCTGAGTTTAAATACTCGTGTGGGGGCATTATGTCCTGTAGGTACCCATTTTGTAACTCTAGAGAAATATGAATCATGAGGAATCATTAATTATTTTAATACAACTTCAAAGAAGACAAGATTTCTGAGTAAGAGATTTTCAATTCGAGCTACCATGGATTCTCAAGCATTTTCTCTTTAAACTGCTGGGATCAGTTCAGAATCCCAGAAGGAATTTAGGATGATTTGAGATGTTAGTAAAGAGACTGTTTTTAATGTTGTGGGTGTAGAATAACCATGTACCCTGAAGCTAATAACAGGATTATTCTTGTACTAATAGGGATACTGATTAGGTGCATCAGAGAACATCCATAAATTTGTAATACTGTGAGCAAACATGTTTTCCCAACAGACATAGCCAGTCCTGAAATCTGGGAGCAAACTCAGAGTATAAACATTACTAACTTATTGTCCCCCAGCTCCCACCCCTCTACTGGCAAAACCCAACTAGAGTCCAGAGGTCAAGACATATACCACTGTTGTGGTCCTGCCAAAGCGCAGAACAGAATGAAGAGTGGGTTTGGGGAGGAAAATGAAAGACCAAGCAGAAAACCACCATGAATCTTATAAAATAGGTCCTGAAACAATTCTCTTTTTGTAGCTGAGAAAACAGACAGGTTTAGTAACTTAGTCAATGTCACAAATACTAACTGACATAAGCAGCCTGGTCATCATTAATTCCAAAGCTTAAAAACACTTTTCTATATGGTCCCTTTACCATGAAATTCTATAGTGCATGTAAAATTTATTTGGAAAAAAAAATCACTTAGAGAATTCAATATGCTCTACATGCTAAACTAATTACGTCACTCACAGGAACTGGTTTACCAGAATGCTGCAGATTTATACATTCAACACATATTTACTGTCTATGCTGCTGTGCTCAGGGGTAACCAGGAAAGAGAATATCTCTGCTTTCACAGGGACAGAGCATAGATTGTATAGAAACAATATAAACAATACACAACTATATTCTTTTTAATAATGAAATAGGTAAAAAAAAAAAAAAAAAGAAAAAGAAAAAAGAAAAGTAATGTTGAAGGCTCAAACTACAGTCTACTGGCCAAATCCAGCCTGCCGCCTGGTTTGGAATGGTCTGTGAGCTAAGAGTGATTTTTACATTTTTTTTCAATTGTTGGAAAAATATCAAAAGTAGAATAAAATTTTGTCACACATGAAAGTTCTAGAATATTCAAGTTTCAGTGACTATAAATAAAGTTTTATTGGAACACAGCCATGCTCACTTGTTTTCATATTGTCTATGGCTTCTTTCATGCTACAATGGCAGAGCTCAGTAGTTACAACACAGACCATATGGCTTCAAAGCCCAAGATATTCACTGTCTAACCCTTTACAGAAAGGGACTGCTGGGGGTGTGAAATACTTTAAATTGGGTGGTCAGGAAAAACCCTTGAAAAGAGTATGTATTACGACATGAAGGCAAAGAAGAAGGCTTTATTTCACTTTAAATTGGGTTGTTCTACATAATTTTCTTTAAGAAATAGTCTAACAACCATTCTGACTGTTCTAGTACCCACCACCACCCCCTAAAGGAAAATAAATTGCATACTTCAGCCATCATCTATCCATAGGCCAAGTTTCCAAAATATAGAAATTTTGGCTCCAACAGGAATATTTCCAAAAGGTTATATATGAAAACAAGGAGAGGAATTATTGTTATAACACCACGGGTGAGCTTTTTCAGCCAAAGATTGCATATGTTATTTTTATTTTAGACCATCGGATAGATTAATCAGAACTCTCCTTAGAAGTGTTTGAACCAAAGGAAACTTGTCTTTTCTGCCAAAAGTCCACTGAGTCATTAACAGAATATAATAAAGATTTGAGGCTTTAGTTTTGGAAAAGTTGTCATAAATTCTCCCTGGGAGGAACATTCATCTAGGAACTTTTGCAAATTCCACCCATATTTTAGGTGGAGACTGGATTAGGCTGGTGTGCCAGTTGAGGAGGCCTAAGAAACCTTCTCAGTCATCCAACTCATGTGCAATTAAAGAATTGCACCCCAAACTAAGGCAAAGAGAGGAGAAGGGACCCTTAGGGACTGCCGCTTTAGATAGATGGTCTCATTTTCATAGGAGAACACAATCTTTACAACATTTAATTTGTATGAAAATCATACAATTGTGAAAAATTGGGTAGGGAGTTATCATAATGGCCCCATTAACAGATGAAGTGAAGCTTAGGAAGTTTAAGGACATCGCTGAAATTCCTAGGATTATCATGAATCCTACACAAGTAGTAATTCCAGGGTAATGCTCTCCATCTCTAGAGCACATGCTCGACTGATCTCTCTCACACAGGGACTCACGTGCATACACAGTCTAGTGCTGATTTCTGTTTTCTGTAGGAAAACAAACTCAGTCTTTTTAAGCACAGATTTTTTTTAGTCAGTCGTACTGGATTAAAGTCCTGCCCAACTAACCAGGAAGAATGTTCAGCGAGTTGTTTAACTTTTAGCATCTTCATCTATAAAAACTACTTTTAGCAGGATTTATCCACTCACCTTTACTGAAGTACCTTTATTTATCTTTTTTCCCATAATCTACCTTTATTGAACAGGTTTGATATGATTTCCTTAAGATATAATATGTGTAACAAATAAGTTAAAAGACTAACACCCAAATAGAAAAAAAAAAAAAAAATAGGCCAAAGATAAGATGCCCTCTCAGAAAAACAGGTTGAATGTACTAATACAAGAAGGTTAACCCATTTGTCATTAAAGAAATAAAAACTGAAGCAAACAAAATTTGTTTTATCTTTGCAAGAGTAACACTAACAGTGTTAGAAATTGGTAGGAAAAATTGACAGTGCTTATTAATGGTTGGTGACTGATATTGGTATATTTTAAGCCACGATTCCCATGTTGAGTTTCTTCCCAGTTATCACTTAGCCATTAAATGTCCAGCTCCAGAAAACTATCAGCAAAGTACCTATTGAACCAAGAATTTTATCTCATTTAATTATATCAGTCTTATCAAGTAAACAATGTAGTCATCCATCATTTAAAAAAATGAAACTGGTGCCTGGGTGGTTCAGTGGGTTGAGCCTCTGCCTTCGGCTCAGGTCATGATCTCGGGGTCCTGGGATCGAGCCCTGCATCAGACTCTCTGCTCAGCAGGGAGCCTGCTTCCCCCCGTCCCCCCCCACCCCGCTCTGCCTACTTGTGATCTCTGTCAAATAAATAAGTAAATAAATCTTTTAAAAAATGAAACAACAACAATAACATCAACAAAGCTCAGTGATCTTAAGCTACTTATCCAACTTACCCTGTAAGTAGGAGACTAGGTGTTCACTGGACACTACTGATTTGTTAAATATCCTAGATAGACGGTCTCTGTCTATTCTAACATCTGCAGAGCTTTTCCATGCCCACCTAATGTGTTCTCATTGGACATAGAATAGTCGCACTCTTTCTCACCCTTGGTATCAAGCATAGTTATTTCACATGAAGAATTTGTTGAATTAATATAGCTGTCCTTATAGCAGCCTTCCCTGATTAGAGTTTAAAATTCTGGGATAAAAGAAAGGACCAGTTTCAAACACTGACTTTGCAAAGGCTTGTTCTTTGTCCCTTTGTGAATTCAGCTAAGAAATGCAATCATTAGAGTTGGTACTAACTTCCCCTTGAAGTTTGGCAGGAAAACATATCAAAATTACTTCAATTGAGATTTCTTGCCCTTAATAAGTAGGGAGAAAAAAAATATATTTTCAGCTAACCAAGATAGTCTCTTGGCCACAGGTGACCAGGGAAATTACAATCAGAAGATATTTCAGCTAGAAAAATGTGAATTCACAGGTAAATCGTGGAACTCAAGACACAATGTCAAAACTGGCAGTGTGTTAATAAATGTCATTAAAAATCCATTGCAGAGGCCACAGCTGTGGCTCCTGGACCTTGGGCTTCCTCCAAAGCATGAGCCTGCTGGCTCCCAGCTGCAGCTGCCTGGGTATGGAAGGGTTGCCTGGGTGCCATGGCACACATTCGTAGCATGTCCTGCACCTGTAGCCCCCACACCAGACGTGCTTGGTGGGGGTGGCCAGTAGCAGGTGAATTTCAAGTGTTTGCACCTGCTGGGGACTTCCCCACCAGCCCATCTGGACCTGGGGAGAAGGAACCTGCAGCTCATCATCCCCTCCCGCACTGTGACCGTTTCAGATACAGCTCAGGGACTATTTGGGGTTCCCACTAACTTTCCCATGAAGGAGGGGTGCCACTCTCTGAGTCCAGCTCCAAGGCCCTCTGTCTTTGCCAAGGTGATCTTTCTCCCCAAACCCTGCTATAGATCATGCTCTCTAGGAATAGCCTAGAAGGGACCTAGAACCAGTGGGGGACCTGGGCCAGCTAAGGAGTAGTCCCAGGAGGTAGCGTAACTAGGAAAGGCCTTGCCAGACCACAAATAAAACAGCACGGTTGCAGAACGACTGTTAATGAAGTGGGAGAGAAATGGAAAAAGTTGCCAGAAGGAACTTCCTTGATTAGCGAGAGTTCACATTCAGGTTATCTACTAACAATATCTGTTAAAACATCAGCCAGATCAACTAATCTGCAAATGTCATACCAAGATGGGAAGTTCAGCTTGGACTCTGACCATATGTCAGTCCAAGTTTAAACAATGTAACAGCACGATACATCTGAATTTACTGCTCTGTTCAGAAGTGGAAGAACAAGATTGGCTGGAAACCCCCCCCACAGGGACACCGATCACCTTTACCAGGCCACGGTGCTCTACATAGCAACCCCACCTCTGTATCCGTCAACCTGGGCTGCCAAAACAAAATCGCACAGACTAGGTGGCTTAAACAACAGAAACTTACTTTCTGGAAGTTCTGGAGGCTGGGAAGTTTAATACCAAGGTCTGGCAGAATTCAGTTTAAATTCAGAGTTTAAAGACTCTCGCACATATGGTCACATTGGGGTTTTGGGTTTCAGCTTCTAGATTTTGTCTAAGACACAATTTTGTCCATAGCATTCACCATTAACCAATGTACTTTTACCATCTGGGCACTACCTTGATCTATAAGACCCAAAGGTTTCTTGGAAGAATATAAATTCCAGGGATAAGTGTTACTCTTTAAAAAAAACATGCCCCACCTGGTGTATCTCTGAATGCAGCTATGCAAAAGAGAACCAGACTTGAGGGGCTGGGCTGGAATATTTTCCAAGAGCATCTGAAGTCAATCTCATTCATGTGTGTGAACTTACCCTGATAACTCAGCGCTTGAATTTACCCCAAGATCATCAGCTGAGTGGTATCTTCCTTCTGAAGGCAGTCTCCATTGAAGGCAGCATTTGTTATCAGCAGTCATTTGTTACCAGAATTAAATTCCTTTTTTGGGGCTCTTTTCTATTAGCTCAAGTGTTCTAGCACGGGCAGTGGGTAAAGAATTCTTGAAGAAGTGGAGGGAACCGAGAAGACACACTGATTTGACTTTATATGATTAATGATCAGAAGGTATTTTAGAACATTTTATATTTGGCATTCCTATGCACCCAGGAGTTTTGTCAAACAGATCAGGCTTGTGGGTATCTATCCCTCATTTTATGAAAATGAAATGAAACCAAATGAAAAAAGATGACTATCAAGTTCTATTTTGGGTTTTTATTTTTTGGTTTGTTTGTTTTTGTTTTCCTGTTTTTTGGTCTTTTTACTACAGTTATGAACCCTCTCATGGGAATGATTACTAAAACAAGGTATTTAAAGGGCATCTTATTTCAGTTATTTCAAACTGGTATAACAAGAGTCTTTCTTTTCCTTTAAGGTTTAAGACAAGAATATCATACTATACAGGGGCAGGTCAGTCACAACGAATATAACCGATTGTGACATAGATACTTTACCCTATTGAAGCAGGTGGATCCCAACCTATTGCCATTAATTTTTCTTTGAAACAACTTTGGAAATTTCCAAGTTGTCCTTGAATTGTTTAGCCATTAACATGGGCCATTGCCTCCATGAAGGACACTTCAACTTAATTTTTTTCCAGCTTCCAAATGAAAATCCTGCCTGATTTTCAAAATGTTTATTTGCTTCTGTTACTATTTAATAAAAAAATATTAAATTAAAAAAAAATGACTTTAGGGATACCTAGGTGGCTTGGTTGGTTAAGCAGCTGCCTTCTGCTCAGGTCATGATCCCAGGGTCCTGGGATTGAGTCCTGCGTCAGGATCCTCACTCGGTAGAGAGACTACCTCTCTCTCTGCCTGCTCTGCCTGCTGTTCCCCTGCTTGTGCACAGACTCTCTTGCTCGCACTCTCTCTGTTAAATAAATAAATAAAATCTTAAAAAAACAAAACAAACCCTGACTTTAAAAAATCACTTACATAAGTATGCTCATATTTTGTGTTTAATGAAAAGGTATTTCTTTAAGTTACTAGAAAAACTAAAATGAGCATGAGAGGTCACTCCCAGTTTTGGTAAAAATGTTGAGCTCTTACACTGCAGGTCAATGTATAAGTGTATAATTGTATATAAGAGCTTCAGAAAACCCTTAGCTGTAACATTGAATAATGCTATGATACACTATGATTCAATATATCAGTTACTGATTTTCACATAGTTCTAGGCAGCAGATCAACAAACCGTTTGTGTCTTACAGCAACAAGCATTATTTCTAGCTCATATAAATACAGGAAAGATGGGCGTTAGTTGATCTAGGCTGGGCCAGATGGGCTAGTCCCCAGACCATTAGTTAAATTCAAGACCATGCTTTTCAGCCCTTAGTGGACAAGCCCCAAGTGGACAAGCAGAAACAGAATATGCCTCTTAGGGTCTAGGCTTAGAACTGGTAACTGAAACTTTCACCCACATTGCATCAATAAAGGTGTATGTTCAAGTCTAATGTCAATATAAAAAAGAAATATGTACTTAAAAAGTATATTCCTACATGAAGTTTTTGGAAATAGTTCAATGGAAACATCAAGGCAAACAAAAAGGAATAGATAAAAAAGAAGAGAGAGAATCCAAAATCTGTGGACAATATAAAATGGTTTAACATGTGAGTAATTCCCAAAAGAAGAGAGAGGGCAGGAAAGGAAAAAAAAAGGTACTAAGGGTGCCTAGGTGACTCAGTCAGTTAAGCATCTGCTTTGGGCTCAGGTCATGATCTCAGGGTCTTGGGATTGAGCCCTGCATAAGGTTCTCTGCTCAGCAGGAAGCTTGCTTCTCCCTCTTGCTCTCTGTTCTCTCTCTCAAATAAATAAATAAAATCTTAAAAAAAATTAAAAATGCAATGACATTGATTATCAATAAGTGAAATGCAATTATATTTTTCAATACCAGCCCAGAGAGCTCAAACATACAATGTAGGGGTCCCTAGGTAACTCAGTCAGTTAAGCCTCTGACTCTTGGTTTCTACTCAGGTCTTAATCTTATGGATGGGTGATGGAGCCCTGCATCAAGCTCTGCACTCAGCATGGAGTCAGCTTCAGATTTTCTCTCCCTCTTCCTCCTGCTCATTTTCCAGCTCTCAAATAAATAAACAAACAAATAAATCTTTTAAAAAATATAAATAGTGTTTACTATTTATAAAAGCACCCAAAAATACCAGTACCAAAGAATGACCCTAACAAAAGACAGATAGGATGTCTATTGGGAAATTTCACTTTAATATTTTCTAAACAGTATTAAGGTAAACCTAAGTCAATTGAGAAATATATCCTATTTATAGATAGGAAACAAAATACCATAAATAGATCATTTGCTCTGAATTGATTGGTAAATAAAGTTTAAGATCAACTTCTCTATGGAATTTGATAGGCTGATTTCAGAATATATATAGAAAAGTCATGAGTAATTAACATAATTTTGAAGATGAACAAGTTTGGGGGAATTTTACAAATTATATAAAAATTTATTGTGAAGTTATAGTATGCATATCAGTGTGAGATGCCACAAGATAGGCAAATAGATCAAAATAGACCCTTTAAACCCTATGCCTATGGGAAGATTTGATTCAAGACAGCATATAGAACCATACAAATAAGGTAGAATGGAATTTCAATAATAAGTATACTATAACATGATATAACATGCATCTAAAGTGGTACTTCGTGGTAAATTCATAGCTTAGAGGCATTTATTTATAAACTAGAATGAGTAAATATGAATAAGGAAGTATTACTATCTCTTTAATTGGATAAACAATAAATTTAAGGGAAATTGAAGAAACATAACAATATAATAAAATAGCAAAAATGCAAGGAATAGGAAAAAAGAAAATAATAAAGTATAAGTCTGTTACACTTGGGGGTAGTTTCAATTTTCTGTTTTGACTGTACAATAAGACAATTTTACAAGAAAGAGTTACATGAATTAGAAAGGAAAAGACAAAACCTGTGTAAACTAAAGACAATGTGACTGTCAGCAAAAAGCAATTATAAGAAAATGTGTAAATAATTGTCAGAAATAATAAGAAACATCAGAGAGTGTTCTAGGTAGATGACAGTCCTCTAAAAGAAAATGGCATTTTTATTTGTCCATATAACTGACTGGATCAGCAGATGATTTAGTATCAAGTATGGACATCTATAAATCAGTAAGATAAAAAAAAACACATAGAAAAATGTGCAAAAATGTGAACTAGATATTCACAGAT
Organism: Mustela nivalis; assembly: GCF_964662115.1. Lineage (NCBI taxonomy): Eukaryota > Metazoa > Chordata > Mammalia > Carnivora > Mustelidae > Mustela > Mustela nivalis. The sequence continues at coordinate 11,982,337 of NC_139021.1, forward strand.
GAACTAGTCTGTGTATATAAGAAACATATGATAATGCCCCTAACTTAACTAATAATCATGACTTTTCATTGATATAAGATATTTTATAACCATTAGAATGATAATAATTTTAATATATTAAAATAGCAAATGTTGGTAAGGATGTCACTGGGTAGAGCTCATCCACCTTTGATGGGAGTGAAAAATGTTATAACTGGTTTGGAAACAACTCTGTAAAATCCAGAAAAGTTGCAAAAGTTGTGTCTGTCATGTGACCTAGGAATTTCTCTCCCATGTGCATGACTCGAAACATCTCCCTCACTAGGACCCATGTTTAAGAATGAGTGTTATGGAGGTATTTGTAATAACATAAGTTCAGAACAACCTAAATAGTCTTTAGTGTGATACTATTAACGTCACTATTATAAACTGTGGTATTTTCTCAGAATGGAATATAATACAACAATTAACACAAACAAAAAAGAACTACAGTATTTGCAGGCTACATTTCAGAAGCAATTTCAATTAAAAAAAAACCCACAAAAACAAAAACAAATTGAAGAATAATATGTACCATATGATACAAGGTAAATGTGGTTCAAAATGTGCAACAAAACTTCAGATACATAGCTTCAGTATTTTTAAAAAGTTGTAGGAATGAGAAACACAAAATTGTGGGCATTGATTAACTCTTCAATTGGGGAAAGCAAGTCTCTCTGGTATGTTTTAGTACTTAAAAATTAAACATGGCAAAAATTAACATTTTTATGTTGGTTATGCAGATATTACTCTATTATTTTATGTAATTCTATGCTTGTATGAGCTATATTACATTGGAAATGTTTTAAACATTTTTAACCAGAACTGTTAGACCAAAAAAAAAAAAAAAAAGTTACCTCTCTCATTGTGGTCCCAAATCCACAAATTTTTATTGTTTAAAAAAAAATTGTTCACCAAACCATTGCTGGATGGAACTCAGTAACCAGTTTTCTAGGTCCAAAAGAATTCTGTGTCCAGCAAAAGGCACAATTTCTATTCCAGAATTTAATTGTACTTAGAGGCACTCAAAGAAGAAGGGATTTTAAAAATTATCTAGATGACTCTTTTTACACCATTTTCATAACAAAGTTTGCTTTTATTTTCAAATGAATTCCTACCCAAACTTCTATGTGTAAAGCATACATAAATGGATCTACATTGTTCCACTAAATCCCTTCTTGGCTAAATGAAAACAGGGCTCCTTGGAAAATGGCTGACTTCAGTCTGAGGCAGGGAACATTCTAGATGAGCCTGGAACACTTTGGCCAGAGTAAAATGGCACTCAAAGACTAATGGTGTCACATCAAAAGGACACAGGAGACCATTTGTAGGAGCTCTCACTGTCCTTCAATGGGATATTTGGGGGTCAAGAAGAATAATCATTGTAATGCATTAAAACATATCCAATATGTTACAATTTCCAAGTTTTGAATGATAACTACAAATCAAACAAACACAAGGCAAATTCAACAATCCTCAGTAGTGACCACAAAAAGTTGCTCGAACACAAAAACTACTCTGAAAATTCTTAAGTAATGGGAGAGATTCAAGCAAACAAAAATAGGAGACCCAGATGATTGCCTTCTTACCCGTTTTTCTTGCCCTGACAGATTATAGTTCAAAAGTCACTGATAGAGGTCATTCTTCCATAGAACACCTAGAAACCTTCTAAGAAAGTTCCAGTAGAGGGCTGCTCACACTATCAGTCTTCCAGTGCTGGGGGCAGGATTCCTAACCCCCACCCTCTAGAGCTGCCAACTTAATCTTTAATAACATTGCCTTTGAGAATACTTTGCTTTGGAGAAAACTAAAGTTTGTGTTTCTACAGCTTTTATCTGTTGAATCCTTTTCTCCAATCAGGCATCAAAAATAAAGAGCCTAACCTTCTTCAACATGACCATCTTTTAGATACATGCAAACAGCTTCCAGGTATCCACCTGTCAGATGTAGATAACGAATCTCTAGTTCCTTTCTTTAACTCTTGACCACATGATATAGAATTTGGTTCCCTCTTCATCTGGGTCCCCTGGATAGACCATATTCCATTTTCTCTTTCCCTCTTTCATACTACGCCCTTAGAATTAAAGGGGGGGAAACTCCTTCCATGTGGAACATGATAATACAGCATAATGAGGAATTATTAATACTTGTTAACATAACCCACATGATCACTTGGCTATGTAATAAATTCACAAAGAAGGAGCGTTGAGCATAACTTTTTAGGTTTGGAAATCTGGTGCTACTCAGTAATCACTGTACAACTTTAAAAAGTTAAACAAGAAGAAGGGAGAATGATTTCACCCTCAGGAACTCATCTTGGATACATTTTACACACATGGAAAAAGGATAAAACCCTGATGTTTGGAATGGGATTTTGTTTTCCTTCATGCCATGCAATTTGTGCCTGAGACCTAATGCTATGTGAGATGCTGAGAACATATCCATCTCCTATACTTCTTGAAAATAATTTGGCAGACTCTTGGTGAAAAAATTACTGTACACTATTGTCTTCATGAAAATTTGATTTGTTGTATTTATTTAGTGGTTTTTATGTGCACAGACAGGAAACAAGAAAAACTATGTAATTGAGATAATTGTTGGGGGTCTGAATATTTTCATATTGGGAAGCTTTAAGCTTTAGGTCAGTGTTTGACCATGACTCCTGCCCTGTAGAGCTTTAAAAAAAAAAAATGGAAGGAATTATGCTGTTTGATTTCTCAACTTATGGTCTGCTCAAGAAAGACAAGATCCTTTAGGTCTGGGAAGGAAATGAGAGCTGAGAATAAATGCCCCTTATAAAGACGATATTTCATACATGCTAGTTACTAAGCTTGTTGTTCTTACTATAACACAAATAAAGGTCATCAGAAAAGGACCACTTACGATACATTCTGAATCTAGTTGACTGCACCCACACTATCTTTTCCACAATCTTTCTGAAGCTTTTAAGTGTTTAAAAAACTATTATTTGATACTGTTTAAGCATTGTGTTTTTCTAAGATTACTCTGCCTTAAGTGGTTCAAAACGAGGAAGAATAGGTTTAGGAAGTACATAGAAATAAGAAAAAAGGAAACATGTGGAGTATCCCAAAGGACTGTGGTGTCATAGGGCCGGCATTAATATGAATGTTCCATTCATTCAAGAGATTCTCCAGTTAAATGAAAACTCTGAGCCAGATGTTATTCAAGGTATAGGATCTAACAATGAGCAACCAATAAGATTTGGTTTTGACTTTCATGCAGTTTATAGTCTAGTGGGGAAGAAAAATACAAAGCAAATAAATTGTATAAAACATTAATTAATTAATTGCTGTTTCTATACATGATATGAAGAACTTCAGACTTCTGATGAGAATGAAAAGCATGGGCTTTTGTCCAATCTGGACCAGAAGGTGATGCCAACCTTCTCTTGGGCAATGGGAGTTCACAGAGAGCAGGACTAGCCAAGGAAAAGGGTAGGTGTGTGGACAAGGATCTTTCTTCAGGCCAAAAAGAAGAAGATCTGGAAAGTCCTGAGACCAGCTGGGCAGATTCAGGGACATGTCCAGAACAGAGTAAGATCCTCTAAAAGAGACAGGAGAGGCTGCAGGGATAGGCAGGAGCCAAACCTTGCCTTAAAAACAATGGCTGTTAATGCAGATTTTTAACTGAGTGTCATGGTTACTGCTTCAAGTTTAAAATAACATTTTGGAGGTACAGGACCAGTTCAGTGAGTAGAGTGTGAGACTCTTGGTCTTGGGGTTCTGGGTTCAAGTCCATGGGGTGTAGGAGAAGATTTATTTTTTTGTACTGTGAATTCTTTCTTGGTTGAGTGACCTTGGGCAAGTATCTTCAGGTATCTGAGCCTTGGTATATGCATTGGCAGAATCAAAGGAAGAAATTAAGTAATGTTGAAGACCTCACAGCTCTTTAAGTCTGTGACCTGAATTACCCTGACATTCTCACTTTGTTCCTGTGCCTCGGCAAATCTGATTTCCTCTGTTAGCAGTAACTCCTACACCAGCTCTTAAGATAATTTGCTTTTGAGAACCATGTCTCAAAAGCATGAATGTCAAATGCAGTTGTGAATTGGAAAGGAGGGAACACAATTATCATTTATGCAGATGATGGGATTGTCTCTCTAGATTTTCTAAGCATCACTTAAAAAACAGATCTAAAATGAGAGCTTGGAAAAGAGGCTAGGTATAAAGAAAATCTTTATATAATCAAGAAATTTTCTGTATGCCAGCAATAACCAGGCAGAAAACGGGAAAAGTGATTTATTTTTATTCATTTATTTTTAAGTAGACTCCACATCCAGCATGGAGCCCAGTGAAGGACTTGAACTCACGACCCTGAGATCAAGACCTGATCCTGAGATCAAGACCTGAGCTGAGATCAAGAATTGGATGCATAACTGACTGAGCCACCCAGATGCCCCAGAAAAAGTGATTAAGAAAGAGGGAGAAGACCACGTGAAGATGGAGACAGTGATTGGGGTGACGTAACCATATGCCAAGGCCCGCCTGGAGCTGCCAAAAGCTGGAAGAGGCAAGAGAGGCACCTTCCCTGAGACTCTGGAGGGAGCACATTCCCCCTGACACCTTGGTTTTGGACTTCTGGCTTCCAGGATGAATTTCTGTTATTTTAGGTGAGAAAGGTTGTGGCTGATCTTTTGCATTATCCCCACAAAAATAATACAGCATCAAAGGCCCCTACGTGCTCTTCTCCTGTGTTCCTTATCCTGGTGGAGAGGAAAATGATCCCTCTGAGCACGCATCATCTGGTTGCCATCTCTTCGCTGCAGAGACTGGAACAAACCAGTGGCCAACATTTTTTCTCCCCAAAACCTGATGCAAGGGGCTCTGGGCTCCAGGATGCTTAATGGTAAGTGCAAATAAGGCATATCACTTTTCAAATAGGAGGCCATTCTACAGTAGCCAATACACAGCTGTTAAATTTGGAAGTTTTGGCCTCCCTTTGCTGCCATTCATACTCTTGCATCTCACATGAGAGGGCAGAGATTACATTGTATCAAACTCAATAGCCCTCCTTGTGTGTGTATAATAAACAAAACAAGGGCTGTTTGCCTGGTTCAGTCAGGAGAGCGTGTGGCTCTTGATTGTGGGGGTCCTGAGTTTGAGCCCCATGTTGGGGGTAGATTATATTTTTAAAAAATCTTTAAAAAAAATAGTCCAAAGGGGGGAAAAAAAAGGAAAGAAAATGAAGAGAGTGGCATTAGAAGACTCACCTTGGAGTCCAAACATCTCTTGAATGAAGCTCCTCTTTCATTTCATTTCTTGCAACATACACTTCGCCTCCTTGAGTCTCGGGCTGCTCATTCGTGAGGTGGAGTTGACATTCACTCCGAATTATTTTACAAAGTGGGTTTTGAAAATCGAGGGAGTTAACGAAACTGAACATGCCTTAGTGAACCATAAAATATTAAAAAAAATTAGTTCATATTCTCCAGCATTAATTTCTCCCTGTTTTTTTCCCATCCCCTCCTTCCTCTTCCCGACCTGCTTTCTTCACTGTCACAAAGTTAGAGTGAAAGTGTCCTTCATGCTTGTGACCCTGGGGTGATGGAAAACAAAACAAAACAGAAACAGAAACATAGTCCTGCCCTCAAATTTTTACTTCTTACTGAGTTATGGACACCAAAACAGATAATTACAATGTCACTCACTTTGTACCTTGCAGAATGACTTCATGAGGTGGGCGGACAGCAAGCGGATGAAGGGTTTAATTCTCCCTGGGGAATCAGCAAGGATTCACCAGAGCGATGGAGAGGGGCAGTGCAGGCTTCCAGAAAGGGCTTTTCCAACCAAAGGTAAGAATATTGACAAAAATCAGGAGGGCATGAGAGAAGGGGACCAATTCAGGGAACTGCTAGTGATTCCAGCTTTGCCAAAGCATGAGTTCTTGAGAACGGAGTAATTAAATTATTATTTAACTGGGGACTAAGTTGGAAGGGTGGTAATACCAGAAGAGGAGTTTAGACTTCAACCACTCACATCAAGTTCGCTAACCTTGCTTTCTTCATCCATCAAGCAGGAGCGCAGTACCCACCTCACAAGAGTTGTGCGATGATTCAAGAAAACCCGTTGTAGGCTATCTGACAGACGGGGGAGGTGCTCAGAGTAGGGAACAAATGTTTCCCCTCCTCCATAAGCTTTTAAAACGTTTCGATTTCAAACTCTTAAAACTTTCAAACCTCAGCAGGCACACCGTGCTCTAATTTCTGCCCTCGGTTTCAGTGTGTTAGAGGAAAACACTGTAGGAGATGGGAGGCTCAAGCATCAAGACTTGTTTCTTCCACAATATAGTTCACCATTTGTGGAATTAGGCGGAAGAGCTCTTTGGGGGCAAAGGGCTCAAGGAGAGGAGGGAAAGAAACCACCTCTCTGAGAAGTCTTTGCTCTAAGGGATTCCCTTCCCGAGTACAGTGACCCTGGATCTTAACTACACTTTAGTGCAGCAGAATGTTCTTGCTGAAAACATTTCCTCTGGACAGTAATGCCCCTGAGAGGAGCGAATTCCAGGTCAGTACATGCCTTCTTTATTAGAATTCACCGAAGAGGCATTTGAAGTCCAGTGTGACTGGCCTTTTGAACTTTTCAGGAGAGGAGGTGTTGCGTGAACATCAGCCACCCTGAGGCTTTCTGCATGACACACCTGCCTGTGCAAAGGAGTTTCAGTGTGTGTCTCCTCTTTTCTTCAGGTCTGTTCCCAATGCTTTTCTTCAGATAGCTTTGCTCCCGCCCTTTCCTGGTCTTCTCCAGCTTCTGTCAGCTTGAGAGTTGAGTTTGCTGGCGGTCAGCCACCCAGTCTCATTAGAAAGGAATCTAAAAACCTTCCATTTCCCAATCACGTGCGGAGTTAATGTGCTGGAGTTTTCCTTAGGTTGTGTTTGTTTTTCTTGTATCCCCTGTGGGTGAGGAGGACATATGGAAGATCTTAGCTGAGGTTCAAACACTGGCTTTCAGGAAAAGCTGGCCGTGACATCTGTCCCCCTCGCCGGCTGCCGGGCTTGATGCAGTGGGTTGGCTGGCTGGGGGAGAGGTGTGGGGAGCAGAGTTTCCGGGCTTCGGCACTGCTGTGCCTGATTTGAACCACTGGGCTTGTAGATGGGTGGGGAGAAGAGCCATGTTAAAGAAAATTACGTCCAATTCCCTTGTTGTAGACATAAGAAAACTGAGACCGAAGACATTGGACAGCCTTATCCAAAATCTTACCTAGAAAGCCATTCCCATTTTGGAGTCACGTTCTTTTTAAGTGTGCAAAACAGCGTGGTTTGGTAGAAAGAAAACAGATTTTGCGGTTGGGCACGCAGTCTTTGAATCCCTGCTCTGCTCCCTTCTGGGGACGTGCCCTTGTTGACAGGGCTGCTGCATGGATTGTAGATAATTTATGTACCACACTTCACACGTCAGAGACCCTCAATAAAAATCGGTTTGACCATTGACCAGGGGGATAGTGTCTGGAGAAGAACTCAGTGAGTTACATATTGCCAACCAATATGAGGCATGATAATCCATTTTGTTAATTGATTTACGGAGTTCTGTCTGGAAGCCTTATAAATTCTTATTAGAAACCCTTTCTATGAGTGCCAAATTTACTCTCCGTGTTAAAAAGGACTTGTTGCTCTTCTACCCTGCATTTCCATTTAAAAAGGAAAAGGAAAAGTTAATGTGAAGGGGGCCAACACTTTTCATTTCCTTGCAAAGAAGGGAGTTGAGGCTGTAGCCACACTCTCTGGGATAAGAACAACTTCTCAGGGATCTGGACAGCATGGAGTTTTCCCTTGTTGTTGTATGCCCAGGAAAGTGAATTTCTCTTGCCCTTTATCCTCCTCTGTAAGTGATAAGAATCCACTTTTGTTGGGACCTGGTAATTCATGAAGCGCCTTATTGTTGAGAGGCTCATTTTTGATTGTCAAAAGACTCTTAAGTAGGCAAGGGAAGGATGATTCTCTTTCCCATTTCCCAAATAAGAAAATGTGTCAGTCAGCCTCTGCATTCTTAAGTTCGTCATTGATTCTCAATATATGTTCCTTAGTACTGTTTGTTATACTGCCCTGTGTGGGAGTCCCAACATTTGGAGACTTCCAAATCTGACTTTCATGACCTGAATCCTACCCACCCCTCTGCTCCCTCTCCTGGTTCCTCGCTCCCCTTCACATTTCCAGCAGCAAGCCCCGCAGATTCCTTGCAGTGAATTTCATCATTCTGCAACCGTATTGCTGGGGCTTCTATGAATTAATATATGTTAAAACGCTTAAGACAGTCGCCCACATGCAGTTAGTTCCTAGGGAGTGCTCCCCTTTAGTACTTTGTCTCTGCTCCCCCAGCTAGATCTTTTTGACTCTTCTGTGTCTGTCAAACCATTACATGCCCTTTAAGGCATCCCCTGTGCCACCTCTTTCTGTGAAACATTTAATTACTCCATTCAAAGTGAGTGACCTGGCTTGTGTGTTTTCACACTGTGTTTTCGTTACTGCAACACTAGAGCTCCTTATGGGTTTGTAATTGTCCCTTATCACTTCTGTCCCCCTTTCCAGATTCGAATACAGATCCGCCTTGCTCCGTGTCTTGCTCACATTCACCTGCTTCTGTCTTATTCCCATCTCTTCCCTTGAGACTAGTGCAGAGTCTTTTAGAGAATATTGAACAGCGACGCTCTGGCGTGACTCAGTTTATCTTTTTTGCACCATCTGAACTGGAGAGTCAACAGGACAAGTGTTGGATTGCTTTCAAGTTGCCATGGCTCATCTTTCCTGGTTTCAGGCCCTAGATTAAGTTTCTATCACAGGAACCTTGAGATGCAGATGGCCCCGTGTTCCAGATGGACCTTTGTGTTGCTCTTCTCAAGTGAGTAGAGGTCATGGGCCAGTGATCTTGGTATCTTCTAGTGAGAGGAACCAAATGCCTCCAGCTTCCTTCCCACTAAGGGCAGAAAGTTCACAGGGACTCTGTTCTCTCTTTTCTTTGCTGCTTTTATAAGAAGAGAGCATGTGCCCCGGGCTCCTGCTGCTGGGAGGACCACCTCTCCGTCTTGTCATTGTGTGAGTAACTTGACTTCCCCTGAAGGAGATTAATTAGCCGTGAAGCCAGCCTCTACCTAGGCTCCCTGATTTGGGTTCAGTCATGGTATTTTGGGACTCACTGGAGACAATGCAATTGATTCAGAACATATGCAGGCTTCTCAGGATATCCTCTGTAGAAGTCATCAATAATAATAATTAAGAAACTTTCTGCTTGGAGGCTGACATAAATATAATTACGTGGGTGATTTCTGCTTTAAACACAAATGTGCTTCCTGTTTGGGATCCCAACACAATCTGGGAGCTATCCATCTAATTATTTCTTGTAAAAGATGTCAGAAATAATAAAATGCTTCGAACAGATTTAAGAAGGGATTTGGACTTCAGGAAATGTTAAGGATAAATGAATGTTTACATATTTTCTCCCCCCCAAATCTAACAAAAGGAACCAAAAGTGACGAGAGAATATAAAGGAAGTAAAACAAAACAATACAAAACAAAACAAAACAAAAACCCACATTGGATTTAGAGGTACGACCCTCTAGTTATAAAATGAATCATAGGGATAAAGAGCACAACATGAGGAATCTAGTCAATAATATTGTAATGGCGTATGGTGACAGATGGTGACGACTCTTATCATGGTAAATGTTGCATAATGTATAGAATTGTCAAATCAATAATATGTTGTACACCTGAAACTAATAATAACATTGTATGCCAGCTAAAAAAAAAAAAAAAGAAAACATCTTTAAGTCTGAGCCCAAGGAATGGGTTCCTCCAAATCACCAACTCTGAAGAATATTTTCTAGAGACAGTACCATTTGAATCAAGTAGAAAAAGAATATTATCTGCTAAAATAAGGCAAAGGTAAAATTTGCCTTTGCTAGGTGAAGGTGTCTTCTAGCCCACCATTATTTAATTTTGTTTTAGAAAGTATTAGTCAATGACCCTTGTCAAGAAGAAATAATTTTAGAGTTGAAAATAAAATAAAATCATCATTATTTGAATGTAAAATTATTGTACACTTAGAAAATAAATAGGAAGATCTACTTTACTTGAGGCGGGAATCCATCAGAATCATGGAGGAGAATATAGGCAGTAACCTCTTTGACACCGGCCATAGCAACTTCTTTCAAGATATGTCTCCAAAGGCAAGGAAGATCTACTTTAAAAAACAGAAATAATTTGGGGCACTAGGTGGCTGAGTCAGTTCAGGATCCAACCCTTGATTTCAGCTCAGGTCATGCTCTCAGGATCATGGGATTGAACTCTGGACTCTGAGCGTGTCTGCTTGAGGGTCTCTCTCTCTCTCTCTTTTTCCCTCTACCCCATTCCCCCACTCATGTTTGCTTGCTCTCTCTCACAATAAATAAATAGATCTTTAAAAATAGAAATAATTTTAAGAGAATTGATATACGTAGTTTACACTGACATTATTCTTGGAAAAAGATTCAGTGAGACAAGGCAAATACAAGCAAATATAAACCATTGGGACTATATCTGCACTGTTGGTGGGAATGTAAGCTGGCGCGGCCACTCTGGGAAGCAGCATGGAGGTTCCTAAAAATGTTGAAAATAGAGCTACCCCATGATCCAGGAATTGCACTGCTGTGCATTTACCCGTAAAATACAAAAACACTAATTTGAAAAGATATATGTGCCCCTATATTTATAACAGCACTTCTGCAATAACCAAACTCTGGAAGCATCCCAAGTATCCACATATATATGCATTATATGTACATATATAATGGAACGTTACTCAACCATAAAAAAGAACAAAATCTTTCCATTTGTAACAACATGGAGGGAACTAGACTGTATAATGCTAAGCTAGGCAAGTCAGTCAATGAAAGAAAAATACCACCTGATTTTACTTATATGTGGAACTTAAGAAACAAAACAAAGGGGGAAAACAAGACAAAGCAAGAAACAGACTCTTAAATATAGAGAACAAACTGGTGGTTACAAGAGGGGAGAAATAGGTGACAGAGGTGAAGACTATACTTACAGAGATGAGCACTGAGTAATGCCTAGAGCTAAGGAATTACTGTATTTTACACCTGAAACTAAAAAAACACTGGTGTGTTACCTATACTGGAGTTAAAATAAAAAGCGTAAAAGAAAGACTCTATGAGATAAAGCTCTCAGTTCTCTATTAATATAAAAATTGTTATTACTAATATATAAATTTTAAGTTTGATATGGGCAAAATAAAAATATTAATTGATGCTTTCCTTAAAAGTAGGTGGAAAAATGAAAATGGTAATAAAAGGTGACCCAATGGAAATGGCAAGAATAGAAGCCTGACAAATATTTGGGTGCGTACAATGCTATAACAAATTTAAATGATTTGTTCTGGTCCCCAAATAGAGAGAGAGTTGTTCAATCACATGAAATAAGGAATCTATCAATGGACTACGTATGTGTAGAAATATAACAGATGATAAAGAAAACATTTCAAATCAATAGAGAAAAGAATAATTAATTGGAGGCAGTTGAACAACTAATTACCCATTTCATTAAAAAAAGATTAATGTATACCTCCTAGCTCACATTTATCTAAAAATGATTTTTGATGCACTAAGCTTTCAAATTTAAATATAACATTCATAAGGGCATCATTAGAAGATAGTGTAAGGCTTTTACAATAAAATGTAACTCATAGTCCTTGAAAGAAAAAATATGAATTTGACTAGTGTGTTAGTGTGTTAGTGTGTTAGTGTGTTAGTGCTATAATCCAAGTTGAATGGTGAACAAAATATTGAAGACAGCTATATGCAGCACATGAAGAAAAAAGGGTGAATTTCATGATGTCTAAACACTAAGATCTTTTAAAATCTTGATGTATAAAATCTCTTATAAATCACTGAGAAAATGACCAAAAACTCAAGGGCAAACTGAAAAGTGACATAAATGGGCAATCATATACCAGAAGAAATGTAAATAACTCCTGAAAGTCACAAACATGAAGATGCTTAGCCTCAATTCACAACTGTTACCTTTTCGACATCAGATTGACAGAGATCATATACTTTGACAGTGCACAATATTGCTTAGAATTGTTGGATATTCTGTTTGCAAAAGCATAAATTGATTCAGGCTCTTAGGAAGGCAATTTAAAATGTTTGAAGCGGGATGCATTTTGAACAAGCAAACTGAATGTATAGGTTAAGTTTATATGAGGTCAAATTATGTGTAAAGGGATATATAGTGTCATTTTTGTTTGTAAGTGAGTTGTAGGGATGCTGCCTTAATCAGATAAACTAAATCAACCTAGAGATCACATCATTTATTGTGATGGAAATTCATTTCTCACTCATATAAGGTCAAAGTAGGTGTTCTCAATTCACAGGGGGTACTCTTCCGAAGAGTAATTCGGGCTTGTGGACTTATTCCATGGCTCCAATCATCTTTAATACTCCCAAGGTCTCCAAAAGAGGGCAAAAATGTACTTCCATATGTTATCCACCAGGTGAGGAGGAGGCTCCTGTCAATTCTGCCTACATTCTGGCAGCTGGAGGTCAGTCACATGACCATACCATTTACATGGGGATCTAGAAAATGTGGCTTGATCATCTGCTCAGAGGGAAAATAAACATATTTGGTAAACAACTCTCCAGCTTGTTCTATAGTTACTAATAAGAGACAAGTTGAAAAGATTATACCACGGCTCTGAAATGAGCTAACACTTATCTATTAAAAAGAAAGCGCTAAATTTGCATATATCAATACAGAATGATCTCCAAGATGGGTTTTAATAAAAACAAGGTTAAAAAAAAAAGAGTATGAATAGAATAAAAAAAGAGTTCTTTAAAGATAATTACAAAAATAGACAAACTGTTCTGTTTAACTTGCTAACTTGATAAATGACAAAGAGATTAAAGTTATGCAATATTAAGGATGAAGAGATTAAAGTAATTTAAGCATATGCTTCATGAGACTCCATAGCACATTTATAAATCTGGGGGAAATTACCCCAACTGTATTGAACAAGCAGTAGAAAGTTTGAACAGACAATGATGGAGAGATCGAAAGATGTTTGAAGAAGATCAAAGGGAAGAAGGAGAGGCACGAGAGCAAGGGTGTTCCACAGCTGAGTTCCAACTAACTCTTAAAGAACACATCTTATTCAAGTTATTTAAACAAAACACAAAGGTCAGAAAGGGTGTGGAGTACACTTCCGTGAGTTAAAAAATTTCTAGATGAATATACAAGATATTTAAAAAGGAGTTGCTCTGGAATTAGGGTCTGGGGATCTGAGCAGGAGAGAGAACAATTTGCTTTGCTTTGTGTGCCATTTTCACATCCCAGAACTATTGTTTATCCCTATTTTGGAAAAAAAATTGCATGTAGTATTTTTTAATAAAAAAAAAAGAAGAAAGAAAAAACTGGTAATAGATAATATCCACCCTTCCTAATGTTGAGCCTGGGGCCATGCAGGGGAGTAAGGGGCAAGTCTGGAAGAACTGGGTGTTAATAAGTATAGAGGCCCTGCTCTTAGGGACCTTCATAACCTTCACTGATAGCTGGTCATAGAGCCACCTTGCTGAAGGACTACATTTTCTTGCCTCTCTTTGACTCAACGACAATATAACTCAGATCTCTCCATTGAAATGCAAGTGAAATGTTTTTGTCACTTTGGGGGCTCTTCTTAACAGGAGGGGTAAGCTCTTCTTTCCTATTTTCCATTTGGTTGCTTGCAAGGTGGATATGGATAAGAAGCTCAGGCAGCCACCTTGAATCACGAGGTTGAACCACACGCTAAGGATGGAAGATGGAAGAAGCCGAGATATCACGGAGTTGATATATCCGATATATAAGACTTGGACCCCCTGAGCGCAGGGCTTCAGGAAACCTGAAAGAAACCATTCCTTCCCCCAAAGACAGAAGGTTCCACCAAGAAAAGGGTTTTAACAAGTTTCTATGGAAAAACGTTCTTTCTCATTCTCCTCTCTACATCAGGTTTCTAACTGAAACAGGTATACAAAGTGTCAATGACAGCCGTCTATCTAAATTCTAAGAGAAAGTTTCCAATGGAGATTAGGTGAATAGAGTAAGAGTCATGAATTGCTGGGACTAATTTGTCTAACAGTTGAAAATTAGTTAGGATTTCTTTCTTGTATTAATAATATTCATACTCATGATAATAGATATTAAACTTTCCTAACTTCCAAAAACTATGCTGAATGCTTGCCCTATCTCATATAGTCCATATTGTCCTTAGAGTTAGGATGATCTTTGTTACTACCTTATTTAGGTGGGGGATATTGAGGTATAGAGATGGGCTAGAGACCTAACCCCAACTCAGGCAATAAGTATAGATAGGATAGGATTCAAGTCTTGGCAAAACCCCAACTCCTTACCTTTATGCTTTATTGACACTCACGATATCTGCCAGTAATACATTATGTACAAAGAAGTTTCAGGTGGGTGCAAAAAGGGCAAAGACCACAGACATAAATGTAAAACTCCCAAAGTATTACGAAATTGAATCTAGTTTTCCATATAAAGGATGATCGCAATAATAGGAGTCCAAATAATGCAAGGTTAACTTATCAGCTTGTCCTTGGTAACTTAGGTTACCTTGTCCAGGTAACCCATCACCTCAATGAATAAAGGAGTAAAAATAAATGAATACTTTAATAGATACCGGAAAAAACTGATTAAATTAATAATAATTCATGGTTAAAAAACAGACAAATTATCAGTAAACGACTGTAATCATTTCCCATTGCTGTTGTAACAAAATGCCACATGCTTTGTGGCTTAAAACAATACACATTAATTATCCTATACTTTTAGAGGTCAGAAGTCCAAAATGGGCCTCACTGAGCTAAAATAAAGATGTAGGGCTACTTGGCCTTCAAGAGACCCTAGGAAAGAGTTTATTTTCTTGCTTCAATGTTCTACCCACATTCCTTGGCTTGTGGCTTCCTTCCATCTTTGAAGCCAGGAACAGCCACAACTTTCTCACATTACATCATTTATACTCCTGACTCCTGACTCTTTCCCTTACAAAGAGTCTTGTAATTACACAGGACTAGACAGATAATCCAGAATAATCTCCCCAACCCAAGATCAAAGGATTAGTCATTTTAACTCTCCCCTTGCCATGTAATTTAACATATTTATAGGTTTTGAGGATTAGGACATCAACATCTTTGGGGAGCCATTATTGTGCCCACCATAGCAAGGAAATAAGGGAACTATTTCAATGCCTTATGTATTTCTTGACCTGGGAGTTAACTCTAGTCCATGAAACACTGAAACATTCTTGTTCTTTCAAGCAGACATTCAAAAACTCTTTCATCTAAAAGTTATTTTAAAAGTAACCTTGCTACCAAAGAAAGACATACAGAATTATCTCCTTTTACTGTTGTTTTTGACAGTTTTGTGACAGATGAGTGTTCAGAGCAGAAGAGAAATGGGGAGTGGGGAGCTCAGCATGGGTGAGATAGTGTGCAGTCTGAAATGCTTCAAGTGTTTGATGCCAGGTGACACAGATTTTTCTAGAACCAAATCTACTTGTCTAAGGGCTGGAAAAACATATCACACGCAAACTCCAGCTTAGGCTCCAAAGGGCCGGAACAAAAGCCATTCCAGAACCTGAATTGTGGAGAGCACTTCATAATAAATGAGGTGAATGAATGAAGGAAAAGTGAAGGAATGAACAGACGGTGAGCCAATGGTTAAACCAAGGAGTTTTATAGGCTTTCAAAGAATAGGCTATCCATGAATGAATATTGTGTAGACAAAGGATTTGTCCCTGTCTTATTAGACAAAGAAAACAGAATTGGAAACTGCTTGATATTTGTGTGGCCCTATAATTTATTGCAACTGGAAACATTTGCCTTAGGTAGACACTGTTCCATGGAAATGTTCCTGAAATACTGGCAGATCTTCTCAAACTCTGACGATATGTTCCAGAGGAAGTTGGGCTCCTGTCAAATTAAATCATATGTTAAATAATGAACTAAAAAAAAAAAAAAAGGAATTTTACAGGAAGGCAGACTAGAGTAGCTGCTATAATGACATGACAATAACTCAATGTCAAAGGAATCAACATAAATTTAAAAGTGAAAAAGGCAGGGTACAAAACATTATGCCCTGTATAATCATTTATATATGAAGGATACTCAAATATTTATAAAATGTTTAGGTTGGTCCGTATGATTAGGGTGGATTTTGATTGTCTTAGTTTTCCTTGGATGTATATCATAACGTAAAAAAATTATATTTGTCATGACCTAAGAAAAATCTTATTAAAGAAAATAATTACCCTTTTTTTTTTTTTTTTTCCTGAGCAAAACTTTGCATTCAGAAGCCCTTGTCCAAACAGCTCAGGGGATCATAAATCCACTTATACAATGTCACATTCCCTCTGGGCTTTCTCTAGACAACATGTTCTTTTGCTTTCTTGCAGAAAGCATTATATATTCTTCTCCTGTGGTCTCATATTGAAAATGTCCATCTACACAACTAGCACGAGGCCTTTGAAAGCAGAATTCTGCTGAGTTTTCTCTGCTCAGTACTTAACATAATACCTTCTTCATAGTCGGGATTAATACTTACCTGCTTCAGGAATGAACAAACAGTATCATATTGCCCTCAGGCACCAAGTGAGAGCCAGTTTGATTTTGATTTTTTCTCTCAGAAAAGAAAAGAGAGAAAAATGGCATCTGGGGTCAGGTTCCTAGGTTTGAATCCTTGTTCTCTTAAGAGGATCACATTGGGCCAGTTACCTTTATCTGTCAGGGTCTGGTAAAGGAAGAGAAAACATACACAAATTGGATAACTCAAGGGCAGTTTAATGTACAGAAATTTTACAAACTATGGGCTGGGAGGAAGTAGGTCACAAAGTATTTTGCGACACCCCAGGATTACTATTTGATCACCTGAATTCTGAGGGGACCTGGAAGGAGGCATACACCTGGAGACAAGGAGCACTATGCAAAGAAAAGAGAATCATGGCCCTAGGCTGAGGGATGCACTCAGTTAACCATTCCCCTTCAGAGAGGGAAGCTGGGAAGAAATTGATCCCCTTTGGGTCTCCAGCTGAAGCTTTCCATTCTCTTGAGCCCATCGGATATCCCAAGGGCAAGGAAGCCTGTGAAAGCATGTTGGTGGAGGGGCAGAACAGAATAGGGAGTGGGGACCACCGGAAGTGTAAATGACAAAGCCACCTGCGCTACCTCACCTCTCTGCTCTGGCTGCCCATTAGCAATGAGGGTAGAGTGAGTAGTACTTACACTTTTCTTATAGAATTGTTATGAGGATTTTATCAGTCAACACAGATCGAGTGCTTAGAACCACACCTGGAATGTAGCAAACACTCAATACATATTAAATATTAATCCTCTTTTTCTCTGCTCACCGTGGCTTCTCGTGCTTCGTGTGTTCTGACACCTATTTTCCAATCTCTTATTTACCTTGAACTTCTTTTCATGAGTTCATCTGGACCTTTGACTTCTGGATAATGTCCTTGTACTGTTAAATCAATGACACAAGAATGCTATTAGAATGAAGTGTTTCTAACACCTGAGTAGCCTACATAAGTTAACCAAAACTTAAGCCTGGAAATGATTCCAAGTTAAGAAACTGAAACTGAAGGGCAACCAATCACAAACAGCCAGCTAGCCTTCCCCAAATAAAGCACCCATTTAAGCTATGGCCGGTCAAGTAATTCCCCTGCTTTGATTCTGTGTCTCCTCTGGAAAAGACTTTCCCTTGGCCTCTGTTGGCTTACTGCTCCTGACTACTTCCGGTTTGGTGCTGCCCTATTTAATGGATGTTTGCTTACCTGAACTCTAAAAATTTATAATGCACCTCCATTGATGTTTTCACAGTACCTTGGGTCCAGGCTATCGTGTCTCATTCCTCCGCCCTTCTGCACACCCCCTCTCAGTCCACTGCACTTGCACGTACCTAAGTCTCCGTTTTCCCTAACTCAACAGTCCCATCTGCGGTCGAGGACTTTTCTTCGTAAGTTGGTTAGAAAGAACTTAGTTAAAACATTTCAAAACAGAAGACAAATTGTTACCCAGTTGTTATTTTAAATACCTTTTCACTATCCTGTTTTTCACACCGTCAGGCAGAGACCTTTTCTATTTCTTCAAGGTGTGTTTTAAACATACGTTCACAAGGAGATTTTATGACCTCTTTGTGAGCATCCTCTGTGGTTGGCAGATGGGGTGTCATTACCCCATTTTACACATAAGAAGATTGAGGTGCAAAAGATTCTAGCTTACGGCTTAACTGCCTAGAAAGTCAGCATCAGATCGTGAAGGAGGATGAGGACTCAGGACTCACTCACCTTGGATTCCTGATCCGATGGCATATTTTAATAATTGTTTCACTGTTTGCTTTTTGTATACTTACCATGTCTTTGGTTCCATGCTAAACTGTGTACATAATCTTTGTCAATACGGTGGCACAGAACTATTTAAGTAATTTTCAAAAGTTCTTGACATTATTAGCAGAACCAGTGCTCTGATTTAGATCTTCTAATACCTAGGTAAGGCTCTTTCTAATTCTGTCTATAAAATCTACAGGTTCCTCATGGAAAGTTTTAGGTTCCACAAATCCTCTGCTCTTTGGGGAGTTTATTTTCTCTTCTGCATGGTGAAATCTAGACTGTATGTTTATATAATGTCTTATGTTTAAGTAGGAGATACTTCATTTCAAAATATTTTTGAGTCCAGGTATAGACCCACACATCTGTGATCAAATAATTTCTTTTTACAAACGTGCAAAGGCAATTCAATGAAAAGAGAACAGTCTTTGGAGCTGTAACATTTATATATCCATGTGCAAAAAGAAACCTCTACTCATTACTCATACCCTATACAAAAATTAATTTGAAATGAATCATAGACCTAACTGTGAAATTTCCAGGAGAAAACTTAGAAGATAATCTTTGTGAACCGAGATTAGGCAAATATTTCTTCAATAGGATACCAAAAGCACAGTCCACAAAAGAAAAAAAAAATGGTTAATTGGACTTCATCAAAATTAAGAATTTCTGCTCCCCTAAGGAACAGAAATCCACAGACTGGCTTTTTTGTGTATCTCATAACTAACCGAGGACTTGAATGTATCAAGAACCCTTTGAACCCACAGTAATAAAACAAATTACTCAGCCAAAGACAGGCCAAATATTGGAATAGATACTTTATTTCAGATGATATACAGATGGCAAGTAAGTACATCAAAAGTGTCCAACCTCATCAGTCACTATGGAAATGCACAACAAAGCCACAAGACATACTATTATGTATCTAGTGGAATGGTGAAACAAACCAGCAAATGAAACAACAATCCCAAGGACAGGACAATGCTGACCAACAGAAACTCTCAAAGACTACTGATATGCAAACACAATAGGACACCTCCTTTTGAGGTGAATGTGACAGTTTTCATAAACTGGCCCATATATCATACGACTTGGTAATCCTACTCCAAGATAAATACCCACATGAAGTGAAAACTTTCGTTTGTACGAAGAACTGCATGCCAATGCTTAAAATAGCTTTATTCCTGATCCCGCAAAGCTAAAAATAACCCAAATGGCCACCAGCTGATCAACAGATGAAAAAATGGTGGTATAACTAGAAACGAAATACTATTCAACTATAGAAAATAAAGAAGTACTCATACTGGTGATGACAACATGGTGAATCTGAAAATGCATTATTCTAAATGAAAAAAAAAAAACCAGCTATATTCAAAAGGCTACATACTATATAATTTCATTTATGTGGCGTTTTCCCAAAGGCAACACTATAGCAATAGGAAACAGATCAGTGATTGCCAGGAACTGGGAAATGATTATGGGCAGGTGCCAGAGAAATTTTTTTCGCCTTATAGAATTTTTCTGTATCTTGATAGCAGTGGTATGGATACATTTGCTAACTATAAAATAAATGGTGATTGTTTTTGCATGTAAATTACAGCTTGGTTTTTAAAATTGAAAAATATTATTGACTTATATCCTCATCAAGTTAAGGTCTTTCAAGAAACAACAACAACAACAACAACAACAACAACAACAACCACAATAGCCAAACTATGGAAAGAACCTAGATGTCCATCCACAGATGAATGGATCAAGAAGATGTGGTATATATACACAATGGAATACTATGCAGCCATCAAAAGAAATGAAATCTTGCCATTTGCGACAACATGGATGGAACTAGAGCGTATCATGCTTAGCGAAATAAGTCATGCAGAGAAAGACAACTATCATATGATCTCCCTGATATGAGGAAGTGGTGATGCAACATGGAGGCTTAAGTGGGTAGGAGAAGAATAAATGAAACAAGATGGGATTGGGAGGGAGACAAACCATAAGTGACTCTTAATCTCACAAAACAAACTGAGGGTTGCTGGGGGGAGGGGGTTTGGGAGAAGGGGGTGGGATTATGGACATTGGGGAGGGTATGTGCTTTGGTGAGTGCTGTGAAGTGTGTAAACCTGGTGATTCACAGACCTGTACCCCTGGGGATAAAAATATATGTTTATAAAAAATAAAAAGTTAAAAAAAAAAAAAAAAAACAACAACAACAAAACAAAAAGAAATTAAGAAGGAATACAGAAGAGAGAATTGAGTTGAAAGCCAGTGAATAAGTTTGGATTATTCAAGAATGATTAGTATGAAGTTCCCAGGGAGGAATAACCTCCCCAACCTCACCTGTGCAACGTAGACCCAGCCTTCCAAGTCAGTCTAGAGCTTTCGTGTGTGCTCTACACAGTACCTTTATTTTTTAATTTTTTTTAAATTTTTAAAAATATTTTATTTATTTTTTTGACAGGCAGAGATCACAAGTAGGCAGAGAGGCAGGCAGCGAGAGGAGGAGGCAGGCTCCCTGCTAAGCAGAGAGCCCGATCCTGGGCTTGATCCCAGGACCCTGGGATCATGACCTGAGCTAAAGGCAGAGGCTTTAACCAACTGAGCCACCCAGGTGCCCCTCAAGGGCAAGTTTTCTTAACAGAAAGTCATCCGTGGCTCAAAACTAGTTTGCAAACTACTGACCTCATAAAATTCTCTATTTTTAGAAAGATATAGACATTTATCTATGTTGCCAAGCTAGTTAAGGGTAAGCTGGCTCTGGGGCAGGAGTGGCAAGCTCAAATGCCTACAGGACCAAATAACCTAAATGAGGGCTGTGGGCATGGAGAACATTGTAGCAGAGTGTCCATCCTTTTCAAGGGCCTGACCACCACCATGCAGGTGTGTGGCTCTGGAGACACCAAGGCTTTTGAGTTTGGTTTCTTGTTTTTGTTTTTGTTTTTTCCCAAAGGAAGCTTGGAGTCTGAATTTTCTTATGAAATCTACTGATTTTAAAAGTTGCTAACCAGTTCCATTTCTGTTCACACACTGTCTTGATAAAATAAAACCCATCTGTCCATTAGCTCAGTCTGGCAATAAGCCCCTGGTTTGTGAGTGCCGGTCTGAACTGAACTCTCAAGCCCATGGTTTCCTCTTCACATCTGATGGCCATCTATCCCACCAGCGCTATAAGCTCAGAAGCCGCAAAAGTGACATGTAGAGTTGTTTTGCATCCACAGAACCATCCAGACATATACCCTCCACATCCAGCCAAATGGGAGGGCCTTGGGACGTGGAGGTAAGACCTCTTCCACCGCATGCCCTTTCCCCAGATATGCCTACACAGTCCGCTTCTCCCAATCATCAGACAAACCCCATCTGTCTTACAAGGAGCCTGCTCTTGATTGAAATAGCGAGGTTCTTGCCTCAGGAGACTGTAAATTATGTTTTCTCTTTGAATGGCAGTACAGTGTAAAGGGCACATGCTTGGGAGTGAGACAAGCTCTCACTAGTTACATAAGAGATGGCAAGTACTTAAAAAGCCTCGAGACCTCTTTTCCTTAATTGTTGAGCAAGGATGCTGGTACCTATGGGACAGAATTGTTTAAAGATTAAATCATACCATTGTGAGCCCAGTGGCTGGCCACTTGATTGTTTTCCTTGCCATGGATATCATGATTACTTGTAGTTTTACATTACAGCAATAAATATTATTGTAAATCCTGGGGCCGGAGTCTGGGCTCTGACACATACTCGTCAAGCAATCGTGGGCAAGTCATGTAATGTCTGAGTCTGTCACCTCCTCTAGAAAAATGAGAAATAAAATACCTAGCACACAAAGCTCTTGCTCATTCTTGTCAGTAATATTGTATCAAGAGGGATTAGTGCAGTCTGTGGCCTACAGTAGCTCTCAATAAATAATTTTTATGAATATGTCACTGTTACGATACATCTTTGTCAGTCTCACTCAACAATGTCAATTATGTGCTTATGGCTTCTTGTCTGCGAGGGATCAAGCTGTGCGATCCTTTGGCAGGAAGTTAGGATGATGTCCAAGCACTCATTTCCCAAATAAGAGATGTGTTGGCGCCATGCCTGGACATCCAACCTGTGCTGGATGTCAGCAGAAGATCACTCTGGAGCATCTGTCTCTTTAATTTTGAAATGGAGCCAGTGTGTTTTTCTCTCTTAAGATTCTGGGACTGGTAGGAAGGCCCTGGAGACTCCTTAATCTCTTAAAGATACTAAACTGAATCCTTGCCTAGATGTCCAACTGAAACCTGAGGTTGGGATAGAGTCCATTTAAACTTTTAAAGCTCTCTGTGTGGGGCTGGACAGAGCTCTTAAACATTTTATGGACCCCTAGGCAGCTACTTAAAACAACGACAGCTCCCTCAGAGCCAGACACAGCAGTGAGTTCTGAAAACACAGCTTAATAGATTCTGTTCATTCATCTTGCACTTAATCTGCCATAACCTCATGCCATCTCCTGCCATGTTGGCTTGCATTTCGACTTGTCTTTTCATGAGACCTCACCTTTTCTCCCCAACTGGAGCTCAGGGCCCCAGAAGCAAGACCATGGCTTCAATGTCATGATCATCACTAACATGTATAAGAGGGTAGTTCAATAGATACCCTCTCTATCCTCCACCTTGACTTTCCCCTACCAGGCCATCAATTAAATATATTGTTATTGTGTTATCTACTTCTTACAGCTGAGGAATCAGGCTCAGGAGAGTTAAGGGATTTTCCAGAAGAGACTATTTAAGAAAGGAGCAGGGCTCAATTTTGATCCAGACTTGTCTGATTTTAAAAGCAATGCTCAAGTTACATGTGTTAGAAGAAGGATTCAGGGTTTTGTTGTTGTTGTTGTTTGTTTGTTTGTTTTGTTTTGTTTTATTTTGGTAATGTTGAGGTAGCTTTTGGTTGTTTATAACAGTTGTCTGATCTCTGGAGTGGAATCTCGTTTTTTGCACTCAAACTGGAAGCATTCTGTGTTAAGGTAGTTTAACCTCTAGGAGAGCCCAAGGACGAGGCCCAGCTGGCTTGAATAGCTTCCCTTTTGCTAGATTTCTTTTCATAATTCCCACAATCATTAGCATTTTGTTCCCCATAGGTTCCTCCCAAGGGTGTATGAGTCCCAGGTAATTGCAACAGTGAGTCTATCTTCAACCTTCTTTTATCCTTATGTAAACTGATGGAAAAGGAATTATAAGGATTATTATAAATAAAAAAAGGCATCTATAGGAAATAGGTGAAATGGGCGAAGGCCAGTTTCCAGTCAGTGGAGAACCTGTATGAGCCTCGTCTGTGTGTGTGTGTGTGTGTGTGTGCGTGTGTGTTGCTGCACAGGAGGAATTCTTTTCATCTGTGCCCCACACCCTGTCTCTCCTAAGCTCTCAGCAGCTTTAGTCATAGCTGGATGGGAAGACTCAGGTTTAGCCCTTAAATTGTTCATTCTGCTAATTTATAGTGAGTACCTTCTGTGAAGAAGGCATTTGCCAGCGGCTAGGAACACAGAGATAAAGGAACCAGGGTCTGTATCTTCATCAAGTTTCTGGTCAATTAGAGTTATCGCCAGTCGTACCAGTTTATACAGGGTTGACTGATTCTGGGCAGGGCAATAAAACATTACAGAGGGGGAGACTTAAACACAGAGCCAAGAAGAGATCAACCAGGATCACACAGTTAACAGTCTGGGAGCAGAACACCAATGGCAGTCCCCTCATCTAATGTTATTGTCATTACCGCCCGTTGTCTCTTAGACAGTCAACAAAGGTCTTTGAGGCAATGCATGGGTTTGGTGGTTGAGGGGCGAGGAGGCAGGAACAAGAGGAAATTCGAGGGAAGTGAGCTCATGCAAGCTTTTGAAGCTAAGCTTTTTTTGGCCCGGAAACTTAATGCAACAGGAAGCTACCAGACATATGTCAGGACAGGGATGAGATTTTTAAGGCCAGAGGGTGGAGTCCCTCTCCTTTGGACAAACATACTTTGAACAGTGTATTTTCCATATATTCCCCAATCACTATTAAGTTTTCAGCAGTGAAGAGGTGCTTCTGTTCATTGCATTAATTGGACTTCAATTTTATATCCTCCACTCCTGAAAGAAAATTTGAGGGGTTGGATAATAAACCTTTTGAGAGCTACCCAAATGCAAACATCAAGAGAATGGGGGAAATTGAGGGAAGTCAGGGGAGATAATCTTCCTAATTTCCTCTGCACTGGGCACTCATACATTTCCTGAATGAATCATTTGGCTCCTCAAAGAAAAGAGATTTGGAAGGATGTCTGTAGCCCAGAGCGGTGCCAGTTCCATGACCATCTCTTTTCATCTTGTGAGGAAAAAATGCCTTAGCACTTCATTGAGGGTGCAATGTTACTATTAAAAGAGGAACTGACAAGCCATTGAGTGAAGAACGCTGAGAGCTGGCCCGGCTCCCACGGAGTTGAAGCAAGCCTTCTCAAAGAGGTGGCTGCATAAATTACTCCACATCTGTATCCTCACCAGCAGCAGCTCAGTGATTGTGAGGGAGGATTTTTACCACCGTGTTTTATTCTCGAATTAACTGAGGTCTTCATCTTTGCCCTGTAACTAGAAAATGGCATCCCAGAACTCAAAAGGGGCCTTACAGATCCATGGTTCAGTATCCTTGTTTTGCAGAAGGGAAAACTGAGGCAGGATCTAGAAAAAGGAATGAATGTCTCACCCTCACACGTTCAACAAGTTAGTGGAAGAGTTACAACTAGAATGAACATTTCCACACTGTGTGGCAGTACACTGGGTTTCTACCCCAAATGCAGGGATTAAAGCCCCCACTGTCATTTTATATGTTCTCCACTTTCCCATGGGACTTTCTATGGTTTAGAACACATAGTAAATACTCTATCTACTAAATATTTAAAATGGTAGAAACAGCAATAAAAAAAAAGAATCTTTAGGTTGAAAGGAAACTTCAGAGATCATTTAGTTCACGTCCCTTAACTTTTACAAGACTGTACAGAGATTTGAGAAGTAGAAATAACCTGGGCAAAGCCACATGGTCAACCAATGGCTGAACCCTAACTTAATATAGCAGAATGCAGTATCTTTGATCCAAGTCTTGGTTGATGGACAATGGTTTCTTTCATCACAATTCAAATGCTGACATATGATGTGTTCATCATCCCATGGTTGCTTAACAGAATGGGATGTTTTGAATCAAAAGGTTTGCATTTACCTATTAAATGGTTGTACCCCTTTATAAGTGTCTGAATATATGAGACAAGAATTTCTCATTGTTCTGGTTCTTCAGTATCCAGAACCTAATGGCATCCAGAGGCTGATCACATAGCATAGTAGAAAGATCGCTGAAGAAGAAAGGTTATTAGGTGATACTAGATTAAATGTTGGTTGCACAGTTTGGGAGACAGTAGTGGAGATATATGAAAGGGAGAAAAGTATGGTCTGGAGAACATATTCTGCAGTAACCAAAATATAATACATAACACTATTATGAACCATCCTCTTTGAATATGAAAAGTGACATGAATCAGATGACATGGATGAAATTCTGATCTCAAAAGAAGGAAGCAAAAAAAAAAAAAAAAAAAAGGAACCAAAAAAAAAGAAAGAAAATTTTTCTCTATTGAAGATGAAGAAGGACAAGGAGCAGAAGGAAGGGGAAGAGGACGATGAGGAGGAAGGGGTGGTTGTAGCAGAGGTCTTAAAGAGGCTGGAGAAAAATCTGAGAAGATTGGTTGGGGGTTATCTGTCAGTTTGAGCTGCTGTAACAAAATACCATAAACTGGGGTGGCTCAGACAAAAAACATTTTCCATTTCCTTCTCACAGTTCTAGAGCCTGGGAAATCTGAGATCAGGTTGCTGGAAGTTTCATGTTTGGAGAGTATCTATTTCCTGGCCTTCAGATAGCCACCTTCTTGCTGTTGCCCAGGGAGTGCGAGCTCAGGTCTCCTCTTCTTTCTATGAATTTTTAAAAATTATATTTGTTAGTCACAATACAGTACATCATTAGTTTTTGATGTAGTGTTCCGTGATTGATTGTGTATAACACCCAGTCCTCCATGCAATACATGCCCTCCTTAAGACCCATCACTGGGTTCACCCCCCACACACACTGAAAAAAAAACCTCTCAGTTTGATTTCCAGAGGCCTCCTCCTCTTCTGATAAGGACACTAATCCTATCATGGGGGATCTACCCTCATGACCTCATCTAAATCTAATTACCTGCCAAAGACCCCATCTTCAAATATCATATTGAAGGTTAGGGTGTCAACACAGGGGTTTTGGAGGGACACAAAGAAGCAGGAGGAATGGGGGAGAACCTGACCAGAAAAACACAAAGGAATCACCATGTGGCTGATCTCATCCAAGAGTATACAGTTTTGATGGTGCCACTCCAAAGGGCTGTGGCACCTTCTTCAGCATCGCATGATACCTGGCATTCAAATTAAATTGTAGCACAAGGATATTAAAGATTCACTAGAGAGGCACCAAGGGACCTAGGTTCCACATGGGCTGAAGGGAAACTAAGAAAAGGATAGGAATTTTTCTGGAGCAAAGGGAAACTTTCAGAGACAGAGGACTACAAGAAACCGAAGAACAGGCTTGGTGGAAATGTGAGTGGGAGAAATCTCAGAGGAGGGGGCAGTCATGGTCAGAGACCAAAAGGATGACATTTAAGAGTTGAGGTATGAGAAAACTTGTTTCAGAAGTGGAGTGGCTCCAGCTGACCGTAATAGAAATGTTCCAGAAGCGGCATGGATGTGATGCCTGCTGGAGCCAGGAAGGCGGAGAAAAGTTAAAATAAACTAGTGTGATGAATCATCCACAAAGATGATGAAGTTCCTCATGATGAGATCAGATGTGTGAATGGAGAGAAATTGACAAAAAACTGTCGAATTGCAGAAGGCTGTCAAGGGAGTCGTAGAGGGACAAGAATAGAGACATGTCCGACAAGAATGGCGGGAAGCCAGTACAAATTCTTGGCTTATATACCTCTCATATGAAAAGTCAACACAAATATGCCCTTGTTAGGGCACCTGTATTGCATAAATAGGCTTGGAGAGTGATTATATTGAATATCACTATAAATCTCTTCTCATGATGAGACTGCACATTTTCTGGATTACACAGATTAGACAGTGTGATAGCGATTAGTGCTTACCTCTGGATCTTAAACTCTGAAAGAGGAGGTGTCTTCTTTCTTATTCCCTGTGTGTGTGTGTGTGTTTGTGTGTGTTTAATTTTTAAAAGATTTTATTTGTTTACTTGAGAGAGATCACAAGTAGGCAGAGAGTCAGGCAGAGAGAGAGAGAGAGAGAGAGAAGGAAGCAGCCTCCCGCTGAGCACAGAGCCCTATGTGGGGCTCGATCAGGGACCCTGAGATCATGACCTGAGCTGAAGGCAGAGGCTTTAACCCTGATCCACCCAGGAACCCCATGTGTGTGTGTGTTTTAAATATTTATTTGTCAGAGAGAGAGCAAGCAAGCACAAACAGGGGGCCAACGGAGAAGCAGGATTCCTACTAGGGAGCCTGATGAAGCACTCAATCCCAGGACCCTGGGATCAGGTAGATGCTTCAAGAACTGAGCCACCCAGGCACCCCCTCCCTTATGTTTGAAATACAATAGATGCTCAATAAATACTTAACAGTTAGATGAACAAATAATGGTACCAACAAGCATAATAAGAAATGACCTTCACTGAACTCTCTCTATGCAGCAAGATTCTTCTATGTATTTGTGCTCATTAACTCATTGGGTATTCGATATAACCCTGAGTAAATCAATGTTCATTTTGAACATGTATTTATTTTATTAGAGGGAGTATTGCTTTGAAGCAAAGATGGTCAGCTAGAAGGAAGGCACCATACACACACACACACACACACACACACACACGTGTATGCATGATACACGTATCTGTATGTATCACCATGTTCTGGCTTTGTTGTATATCTATCAGTCTAGAAAGAGAGAAATGTAGTTTCTAAGTATATGAGAGACATTTAAATAGAATTTTCTATTGGTCGCTACGTAGAATTATGACTTGATATTTTTTTTATAATGTGAAAATCATTTGTGATTGCTTAATAAAGACTAAGTTCCTATAACCATATGTTATCCTTCTTATACACCAAGGTACCCTGCGGAGTTTAGAGGAGTCTTTTCTGCTGGGGTAGGAACAGCCCCGGATGAAAGAGTCAAGATCCACCGCCAGACGGAGGAAGTAGCTTTGCTTTATCATGTCTGTACAAGGGAAGTCCTTGCCCATTATTAGCTTCTCTGTATTATTGAGCATCTATTGTATTTCAACTTACTGTATTTCAGCACAACTTCTCTGTACCCCTAATTTATTTTTGACACAACCTTGCCCTATTTGAGGAAACTATTGATTTATTAACCTTTGATTCTCTGTGGTAACCATGAAGAGGGTATTATAAAGAAACAAACAAAAATCCCCTATATTTTATTTATTATGTGCTGTGTTTATTGGTGCTCAATTCCACTAACCAGGCACAGAATTAATGGTGTTGGACTGGGGCAGAGTGTTGAAAAGGAGGCAGATAAAAAACTTGTTTTAAATCCCATTTATTATCTGGAGTTCTTGGAGTCTTTTCTGCTTTGCAAATTTGCTTTCCCCTCTAAAAGTCTCCATCCTTGAGACGTGCCTGAAATGAAAGCCAGTTCCTGCTAGACTTGCAGAACTGCAGCACAGGCAGACAGAGCCCCTGGGAGACACCCTCTCATCCCTCAGACCCACTGGCTTTGGAACGAGAGAAACCTGCAAATAGTCAAGATAAAGAAGCCTGATGCCTGGAAGCATCCAGGTTATAGATCCTGGAGGATATCGGTACAAAGGTGGGAACCCTCCATACCCAGCAGTGCTGAGGTCCTTCGAGAGGCCAGCCTTCCTCAACACTACGTGCACACACAGACAGGCTCTGGATCATTCTCGGCTTCCACTAGCAGACTGCTACATCAAAATGCAGGCAGAACAGAAGAGAGAGACACAGCAGGTATCAGGAGATGGGTATTTTAATCAGCGAATTTCTGCTTCAGTAGCAGGGAAACTAGGCATCAAAAAGACCCTTGGGCCAGCCTTCTGCTTTCCCCTCTACCTGTGATCCAGGTGGAAGCACTGATTCCACTGGACAAATTTACTGAAAACTTACTATGTTCCAGGCACTGGGCTTGCTGCATCCTCAGCAGCAAGATAGTCCTGATCTCTGTTACCTGGGAATATAGTGTCCAGGGTTGGAATATACAACGGGAAATTTACAAAGCAGTATGATGGGTATTACGGGAGCCCTGAACTGGGCAGTCAAAGAAATAAAGTAAGCGGATATGACCTGCCTACCTCAAGGTGTGTTTGCCTGCAGGGTTCCCAAATTTTAGCCCCAGCCTGAATTAGTTCCCTGGAGTGGCTATAACCACAGCCAGCCCCCAAACTGGATGGTTTACAACAACAGACATTTACACTCTTACATTTCCAGAGGTCAGGAGCCTATAATCAAAGTTTCAGCAGGGCCACTTTTCCTCGAAGTTTCTGGGAAGAACCTGTCTCTGCCTTGCCCAACTTCTAGTGGATCCAGATGTTTCTTTACTTGTGGCTGTCTTGTTCCAGTCCCCACCAAGGTCTTCACCAGGCTGTCTTCTCTGTGTCTCTTGGTGTGTCCCCTCCTCTTCTATAAGGGACAAATGTCATTGGATGTAGGGCCCATGCTAATGAAGGATGACCTCATCTTAATGTAATTATGTCTACAAAGGCCCAGTTTCCAAATATACATGAGGTCCAAGGGATCAAGATGTGTATACATCTTTAAGGGGATACAATTGAACCCATCACCCAGCTTAAGACTTTTCATTTGTGTGGTTTTTGACCTTTTATCATTGATCTTTTTCTATCGCTTGGCTAGCTCTTTGGGCAATTTGCCTGGCTTAAGGTTCAACCCTCTTGAAATACTGGAATTTGGCTCTCCGTTATGTCTGTTTCTTTGTGCTTCTGCAGGCTTTGAGTGGGAAACTTCTTTCCCTCTCAAATGGTATTAGTGGTTTATGTGATGCAGATGACTTGGGCAGGTCTATCTTGGGCCCTGGGTGGAGACCAGAAACTAGCAGGGCTCCGTAAACAAAGCAAGTAAGAAAAACTAACAAGCTCATGCAGGCTTAACAAACAAAACACAATGGAAAGTGTCTCTGAGGAGGGAGCCCCATCGAAAATATCCTTATTTTATCTGAAAGTCCATAACACAGAATGCCTTGTGAATAATTCCAAATCTGCATCATTATTTGGGGAGTTGAAACTTGCCATTTGGTAGAGATGAAATCTACAAACTACAACAAAATTTCCAAATGTTTCCATGGTAATCTAAAGGAGAAAACAACATGTATGCCTGATGTACCAGGCTGTCTCCCGGTTTTTCTAGGACAAATTTCCACAAAATCTTCTAAATTCCACAGCTCAGGGATGTCCAAAATCTTCTCTGCGATTTTAGCAAATGCCCAAGAGCTAACAATTCTATTTTCAGCTCCTGCCTCTGAATTGGTCCTATGTAAGCCCCAAAGTAGAAATAAGCCTCTTTATCAATCTCTAAATAAACCCCATCCCAGTGAGCATTGGCCTGGAATTCAGTGATTTATCGGAAGGGGCCACATCACCAAGCATGCAGAATCACAGAATTCTCTGGCTCTTTCCTCTTGCTATCTTTGCCTCCTGTAAAGCAGAAGCATTCCTTGTCTCCGAAGATATAGCATCAGTCCTAATGTTTAAGATGTATATGAAGGGGGTGTTTTTCTATGTATTTTCCCCATACAGACTGGTCTTTCCCTAGGAGATTCTTCTTATCAGATGCTAAAAGAATAAACATTTTCTCCATCTCATTATCCTGAGATTGAAAGCCATTATTTTTTTTTTAAGATTTTATTTATTTATTTGACAGACAGAGAGATCACAAGTAGGCAGAGTGGCAGGCGGGGGGCAGGGGTGGCCATGCGTAGAGCAGGCTCCCTGCTGAGCAGAGAGCCCAATGCAGGGCTGGATCCCAGGACCCTGGGATCATGACCTGAGCCAAAGGCAGAGGCTTAACCCACTGAGCCACCCAGGTGCCCTGCCATTATGGTTTTAAGTGTTTGATTTGCAAGCTTCGACTGTTTTAGTTTGCAACCTATTATTACCATCTTCCCTCCAACAAGTGTCATTTCTGCAAAAAAGGAATGGGGCATTAAATACCTTTTTGGCATTTACTACTATTTTGATAATTTGGGAGTTAAATGTTTAGAAAATGTGATTTCAACAGTCCCCTCTTCAGATAGCTCTATAATAATGAGTGAAAAGCCAACAAGTATTTGACTTTAGTATTTTTTTTTTTTTTTGTAGCTGAATTTAGAAAACTGACATCCTTCAGAGTGATATTTGCAGAAACAAACAGTACTTATAGTTCTATTACATTCCAGGTTTTCTTTCCAGAGAAGAACACAGATCAGTAAGCTCTGTTTGGGTGTACCAAGCCTCTTGTAGTAAGAGCATTCTAATTACCAGAAGAAGGGTTAGTAGCTTTTTCCATCATGTGGCCATATGGCACACAAGTTGTTCTTAATAGCAACTCCACATTAGGATCATTTGTAGGGGGCAGGTTTAAAGATACAGGGATGTCCTAGCCCCACTGATAGAGATTCTTACTCCATTGGTTTGGGGTAGAATGGGGATTATTTTGAAACTCTCTAGTGACTCTTGTGGGCAGCGAAGATGGAGAAACACTGTCATAGCACACAGCACACAGTCACCTGGACAGTTGGTTGAAATGTAGACTCAAACTCAGGTCTGAAGAAGGCTTTGACATTCTGCATTTCTAACTAGCTTCCCGATGGTGCCCATGGTAGCCATCCTCAGGTCCACGGTTGGAGTAGCAACGGTGTGATAGAGTTGGCGTTATCTTGAAAATGGGACAAATCTGAGTCTGAGAATCAATGAGCTGTTTGGTTTTGCTTGTGTTTCTAAAGTGCAGAGGGCTTCAATCCTGTGTTCTATAAGGCAGAAATAAAACTTCTTACATTCCAGGAATGAATGGAGTGAATGCTATATGAAAGGTAGATAGCAAAGGACCAGGCTCTCAGTAGCTGAATAATTGCTACTCTATTTCACTTCCCTCCTCTCTATCTTCCCAAGTCAAAGAGAGAAGTGCTGGTGTCTGGACCACGGTTGCTATGGGGACATTATCCTTTAGAGAAAAGAGACGCAGAGTATCAGGAAGCATAGTGGCTTACTGGCTGTCAACCCAGTTTCTTTTGAGAGATAAACTCTGCTTAGAGCCAGCCTCCTTGTCTTTGATGATACTGGTCTTCTGTCTCCCTTATAAATTAGAAACACAAAAATTAAAGTCATCCTTTTTAAAAAAAAATATTTAATAACTGGCAGAAGTATTCTATCAACTTTTTGTCAAGCTTACCCTACTACTATACTATTATTGGATTCAAGATAGGATTGACCAAGACAGTATTAAAGGTAGGGAGAGATTGCTAGGCAGGTATTTTAACGGGTGTTGAGTGTTTGGGTTATAACAGTGGTTTCAGTCGAGAGGATAAGCCAAATCGGTCTGGAAAGGGTGTTGGAGGCCAGAGTTTCAACACTAGCTTGACTTTGGCCATGGGTTGCAAACAATGGGAAGGCTTGAAGGGTCTGGCAACACTGAGTACACGCAGCATTGAGTACAGTGCAGCATTTTTGAACCATTAATCGGCTGAAGTGTGGGGTAGATGAGAAGGAAAGCAGCAGGAGGGACGGTCCCTTGCTTGGCTATATTTACTGACTGCTGGTTGTGTGTGTGGGGGGGGGGGCACCATGCTTATTGGAGATGTACAAAAATCAAGACACATATCCTTCTGCCCTCATGAAATGTCCATCCTACCGAGACAGAGAGTAACCAGTGATTGATACAATTATGACAGGTGTCTGAAGGAGAAATTCAGAGTGCAGTGAGAATAAAAGAACTTGATCACTTAACGAAGACTCCAGGGAAGTCTACTCCCGGAAAGGACTCTTGCAGGATGCTCAAGCTGAGACCTTGGGGTGAAGGTGAGGAAGAAGTGGGAGACGTCTGATTGACATCCTGACCCCACTACTACTGGAGAAGTGAGAGAGGGACTGTGAGTGAGGAACACAATTTCTCTTTTGTAGGATGAGGATAATCCTGGGGTAAATGGGACTACTGGGGCTAATGGGAATGCTCATCACACAGTGAAACTTTAAAGTGGTAAATATCCAGGCCTTTGCCTTCTGGAGCCATATATTGAACAGCTAACTCTGACTCTATCACAGAAATGGTCACTGCTGACTGAATCCCAATCTGGGATTCAGCCCCTTGCAAAGGAGCCTGGGACTGGTTCTAGACATGAACGAAGTGATAAGGGCCATTTCTGGGTGGTTCACCAGTTCTCCTCCCCTTCTCTTCCACAGTGAATATGGCGCCACTTGTTGAACTGTTGGACAGCCCACCTGGAGACCTGCATTCCCCATGTGGGGCACAGCACCACCCTTCACTCCAAAACTCACTGCACAAGTAGCTTGAACAATAAGTAAACCTTGTTTAAATAAGTCATCCTAAAGGGGTAGATTCCTTACCTCAGCAGAACATAGCTATCCTTGCTAGACAGAACCAACACCAAGAATTTTTCACACGCCATTTTTCAAAATAATTCATAACTTAAGAAAATGGAATTTTTGTGCCTGGTTTCCAGGTCCTAGCAGTAAAGCCTAAGAAAACAGCCCAGCCCTTTGCTTCTGTTGCTGTTTGTGCAAGGAGCACAGATCAAACACTGGAAAGAAGGGAAGTATCTCACACTGTTTAGGGCCAACTGCTTTATTTTGTGATGCTTTAAGTCTCTGCTAATGTGCTTTTCAGTCCTCTGATAATGGGACTTGGGTCTCATTGCACCCTAGCCCCCCACCCCCAACACACCCCTGAACATTTAAGCACAGGGGCGGTTTCTCCAGTCTCTTCTTTAGGAATGGATTTGATGCTGTCTGAGCACTAGGCCACCGCACAGAGTGTTCTAGACATCTGCCTTTTGCCTCCTCTGCAGTGAAAGCTTTCTGCTTCTCTTCTCTCTGGCTTCTTAATGGGCTGTCCACAAGCCTCATCTGGGCACCACTGATGGATGGTCGGGGCAGCACACGAAGACGCTTGTTGCTATGGTGCTCAACAGGCCATGGCTGCTTTCTGTTGTGCAAGAGTCTGTCTCCATCCCCTCTGCTCTGTCTTCAGCCTCTGCCTTTCTCTGATGCCCTGATTGAGTCTCTGTCCCTCCTCCTTTCTCATTGGTACATTTGTGCTATTTGTGGTAGATGCACATAGCTTCTTGCCAGGACGAGGATTCTCATTCCTTCACTTGATGCAAAAATCTGCTAAAACTGGACTTTTACCCAACTCCTTTGTATGTCCCTTAAGCATCATGAAACCAGCTTTGACATAAATGAGGGCTCAAATGATGATGCTTTGATGAGCTTCTGTTTGTATGCATGTTTTTTCTTCCTATATAAATATTAACATTTTCTAAGTATCTTCTATAGTAATAATACATATTTTATATGTATGTGTGTGTATATATATATAAATGCAAAAAATATATATATATTTATATATAAAATATATATATATAAATATATATAAATAAATAAATATATAAATTAAAAAAATATATATATATAAATATATATATATATATATAAATGCAAAAAAAAAAAAGCCACTGTCTCTTAGTTTGAATACAAATGATGAAACATTTTGTATTAAAGTAGTATTTTACAGCCAGATTGTGAAAGAAAATAGAGCTAGATGAGAGAAATCTGGTTGGGTACTGATTTTTGCTCAGTCACCAAGTGAGATGTAGTCTTCCATTTGTGCACTCACTGAACGACCACTGACTGAACACCTACTGGGTGTCAGATGCGGTTTTAAGTACATATAGCAGTAAACAGAAAAAGGTAAACATCCCTGCTTCAAGGAGCTGCCACTCCCTGGTGGAAAGACTATCAACCAGTGGTTCTCAAACTCCAGCAAACATCCAAATCACCTGCAGACGATTCTTAAAACACAGACGGCTGAACTCTACACCCAGACATTCTGATTTCCTAGTTCAAGACAGGGCCCAAGAATTTGCATTTCTAACAAGATCCCAGGTTCCGTGGATCACATTTGAGAACAAGTAGTGTAAACAAACAGAAAGACAAATACGTCACAGAACGCAAGCTACTGAAAAGTGTTATGAAGAAGAACAGCAGAAGGCGGAAGAACAGAGGAGGATTCAGTGCTATAGGTGCTGCTGATTTAGGTAGGTCCATCAGAAGAGGCTGATCACTTGGCAGAGACCTGACAGAAGTTAAGATGATAAAACTTTGGGGTATCTCAGAAGAGCACTTGAAAACATGTGGCAGCAGGTGCAGAAGCCTTGGCGAGAGTTCCCTGGCCTGGTTGAGGTCACCTCTCCCCTCCTCGTGCGGTTAGGATACCCCACAGGTAGGGCCTGTTATCATTCTCATTTTACAGATATAGGAACTGAACCACAGAGAGATGACATCATTTGTTTAGGGTTGTAGTGATAAAAAGTAGCCGACCAGGATTTGAGCCCATTTCTCATAAAGACTGGATGGACGGATGGATCAGACAGAGGGATGGAGTGTTCACAGTGAGCCACATAGCTATCAACTGGCTTTGATGTTTTAAGAGGGTTTGTAACACAATTAGAACTGAAAGGCAGGCATTTGTCCAGAGAGGAGGAAGGATGCCCTCGGGGGAGGAGTCCAGGTGAGAGAATGGGTGAGGGCACCATTCTGGAAGGAACACCATCAGGTGTAGACAAAGCTTGCCTGGGCAGGCACAGGCTCCCTCAATGGGAAAGCAGGACATGCCACTGGAAACTAAAGGGCAGGGGGAGAGACATCCAGCAAACCCCTTCCTCTCAAGGGATCCTGACAAGTTGGGTTTTAATCTAATTAATATATTCAGGAAGTTGGACCATGAGGAATGTGATTCTTTAATTGTTTTGTTCAAAGAGTATGAAGCAGGCTATTAGTCTGGGGTCATGACTCCAAGGTTCATTTCAGGTTATTACCTAGGAGGGTTTTGGAACAAGAGTGGCTGATTGATTCTTTCCCGCTGTTACTCTCATTAATTTACAAAGATTCATTGTGTTGGTGCTAATTTGCAGAGTCTGGAATGAAATGTAAAACAGATTCAGACTGATAAGAATTGTTTTGTAACTGCTATTCTATCTTGTTCCTTCCCCTACATTTTTCCTTCTAAAGATTTTCAGGTACATGAATTTCCAGTCTGATTGTAATTAACTCTTTTTCCACATGACAAATATTGTCACTAATAATTAAGCAGTGAGCAGGAAGTAGATAGTTGGCATTTCATTTCCAATCTCGCAAAAATTTGGCTTCTATTATTTTCCCTATGACCCAGAGAAAGTCCTCTAACCTTTGAGGCTCCGATTCCCCTGTTGGAAGAGCTGGATAATAAAATGCAGATCTGAACACCTTACCGCTCTCCCTCCATTAACGTTTTTAAATGGCTCCCATGGCCTGCAGACAAGATAAAACCTTGATGTTTCAAACCTTTGATGATTTGGCCTCAGCTTTGGAGTCTTGTACTCTGGCACCGTCCAGCCATATTTTTTGTTCGATCATATCAAACAATTTTCTGTGTTCACTCTATTCCTTCTCTGGAAAGTCTTCCCCTACCTTCAGATATTGGCCAAATTCTCTTTCTTCCTTTAATGTGAAGAAAGCTTTCCACCTTCGTGAAGCTTTTCTGGCTGTCATAGGTGGGTTACTCAACAACTTTCCTCCATGAACACTTGCCACATTTGACTGTGATTATTTGTGGAAGTGTGTGTTTTATTGTAATTATTTGCACGAGTGTGTGTATTACTGTTGGTGTATATATGGAAATATATGCATACCTTTCTTTGCATAGCGGAGAAAAATCCAGGCGACCTTTTCCCAGTAACCTCTGGGGGGGACAACAGCCTATTTTCTGGGCTGGCCAGCCAGATTGGAGCTGCCATGGGCTGTGAAGAAAATTGCAGAATGAATGCATTCTTCAGGGGGCTCAGCCTGGGTCTCGTTGGTCTCAGATCATTGGTTGCACTTTGGCCCCTCACCTTTCACCTCCAACGTAGTCTCAAAATTGAATCAAGATATTTACATAAAATATCTGAAGCTCCCTGGGAAAATAGTCCCAAAACAGTGAGGAAAGCAGCCTGAACATAATTTTGGAGTCTTTGGCTTCTCCTCTTGAAAGAGATGCTTTGCTTCTCTGATCACTACGAACTGCTACGAATTTCTTCCCTCAAAACTGTCCAATTTAACAACTAGCTAGACTTAACCACTCTCGGTGGCCTCCGGCTATGACAAACTGGTTTCTGAAGAACATTTTCGTGGAAAGTGGCCCGTCTCTCATTGCTTCAGTCTGGGCCTGGCTCTCCCATCGCCTCCATCAGGAGGTTAGCTGAGAAGGAGGTGGGGAGAGGCGAGGGGTCAAATCTGTTCCTTTTTATAGAGGTGGAGTGAAAATAATTTCCTGTGAAAGCTGGGGACATTTTTTCATTAGTTTTGCTTCCTGCTCTGGGTCTTATATGCTGGGTGATTTTTTTTCTCCTTTTGGAACTTCTATGGGCCAACTTCCTGTGCCTGAGGGTGCTGAGAGATAGAGTTTTATGAGTTTGGCCCACCTACACAGCAGTGAGTCTGGGGATAGTGAGGAATGAACAGACAAGAGCTGCCTAAACCATCCCCGAATATTCTGGATGTGAGTTCAAAGGAGAAGTCTCAAAGAGGTGTTTTGGGAAGCAGCCAACCATAGAATTTGAGGGTTCAGAAAGACTCAGTGGGCGTGGTGGGGTGGATATGTTCCAACTTCCTGCCCATTGGATTTCAATGTTAATCTTCCAAAACCCACTTTCATACATTAGTGTCTATCTGTTGGGAGTCAACTACATGTTGACTGTACACTGTTCTAGGCGCTGGATAGATCAGGCAGTGGCCAGAAACAAAAGTCAAATAAGCACAAGCAAAATGTATTGGTTCATTTAACTAAGGAATCAGGGTTTCTAGCTTTAGGCAAGGGTATATCCAGGTGCTCAATATCTGTAAGCGGCGTCAGGAAAGACTGGATCTAGGTATTTAACACCTTTAGCTAGCTTCAGACAAGGCTGAATCCAGGGTTTTATATCTTTGGGAATCGATCTCTTTCTCTGTACCTCAGGATTGAATTCTCATGTTAACTTCATTCTCATTCAGGCTTTTCCTACTCGGTAACCAGGTGGCCATGGGCAGCTTTAGACCCACATTCTCTCACCTTCCAGCTCCTTGAAAAAAGGCTTTCTCATTCTTAATACTTCCAGAAAAAGTCCTAGACATGGTTCTCACAGACACAGAATGGATCTTATATTCCACCCTCAAATAGTTGCTATGAATCCTAAGTCCATCTCTGGAAGAATGTGGGGATTATATCAGCTTTAGTTCAGTCAGCCTACTTAGGCATCTGGCGTGAGAATGGGAGAGCAAAAGCAAATCAACTTCTATTATCAGAAGAAAAAGGAGTAATATTGAGCAAGAAGCAACATAAAAACATACATCCATTTTAACACATGACCACATGACACAGGTTTTCTTTAAATGAGCCTCAAATCCAGGTTTTATAACACGGAGGCAGGTCCTTTTTTTTTTTTTTTTTTTTTTTTTTGCTGTTCCAGTGTTTCTTTTCCTTCCTCAAACATTCCTTCTGCATTTTCAGCAGTGTGACATGCATACTTCTACAACGGCCCCCAGCGATGCCCACCTGCTGGTGTTACCTTTATGTAACTTTTCAACTATGGATCGAATCCCATGACTTGATTCTAACCAGTGGAATACGGCAAAGATGATAGGAAGTTAGTTCTGGGATTTAATTATAAAAGATAGTTACTTCCAATTTGCTAGCTGATTCTTTATCTCTTGTTGCCTTTGATGGAACCTGCTGTTATGTTGGAGAGGCTCGTATGGCAGGCAACTGAGTGCAACCTCTGGCTAACCACCTGCAAGGAACAGAGGCCCTCAGCCGAATAGCTGACAGGGAACTGAATGCTTAAAAAATTTCTAAGAGAGCCCTGGGGAGGGAGCAGAACCTTGATGGATTGCTGTGTGATGGTTAACTTGATGTGTCAACTTGACTGGATTATGGGGTACTCTCATATTGGATCAAACATTATTGCTGTTTGAGGGTGTTTTTGGATGAGGTTAACATTTCAACTGGTACACTGAGTGAAGCAGATTGCCCTCCACAAGGTGGGTGAGCCTCACCCAATCAGTTGAAGGCCTGAATGGAGCAAAAAGGTTAATGTTTCCCCAGCAAGAAAGAATCCTTTCCTGCCTGGTTGCTTACAGACTGGGACATGTGTTTTCTTCCTGCCTTCAACTTGAACTGTAATGGTGTTTTCTGGATCCTAAGTCTGTTGGACTTAGGTTCTTAGGTTTTGGGGCTGGGACTGGAATAAACCTATTGACTCTCTTGAATCTCCAGCTTGCTGATCCCCCATACAGGTCTTGGGACATACCTACTTTTATAATCACATGAGCTAAATCCTTATTGTAAATCTCACAGATAGGTAGATAGATAGATCTCTATATATCCTATTGCTTCTATTTCTCTCAGGAGAAATAGAATATTTCTATTCTATGAGAATAGAAATAGAAATAGAATAGAAGTAGAAATAGGAGAAATAGAAAATTTTATTCTATTCTATTTTCTATGAGAGAAATAGAATATTTCTCTCAGGAGAACCCTGAATAATATATCCTTTGTGAAATGCCATACTGGACTATTATAGTTGCTTTCAACACCCTGAGATGACTTGGCTATGCATTACATATAGGAGCAATATGGGAGTGATTCAATCTGATGCCAAAGCTTGACCTGATTTCCTGGCAGCTTAGCAAGGCTCGAGAGAAGATGCCAGCATGAAGGGGGGGGAACCACATGGAGGTGATGAAGGGATGAGAATAACATTTGCCATCAAACACATCCATACTTGGGCTTATCTAGATACTACAGACACTCTATTATCCTTCCTTGTCCTTTGAGAAAGTACCATACACCTTATAAAATACAAAGCTATGAATGATTTTTTGATGAAGATCATTTGGACACTATACTTGCTTATTTTTCTATGATGAAAGAGGAGAAAGAGGAGAAGCAGGTCCTATTTTACTGTGCACTTGCCCCAATCCCCTCCAACAGCAACTTTTCAGAGCAGACCTAAAGAACAGGTGGAAGAGGGAGGAAAGTGTGATCTCCACTCTAAATTCCTAGGTAGGATGCCCTTTTGCTCACTGAGGTCAGAGCTTTCTACTTAATATACTTCTGGAAGTACCACACTAGGGATAAGTTCCATTCCATTTTTCATCTCACAAATATTTGACCAGAAAAGAAAAAAAAAAAGATTTAATCACAGAACAGCTAAAGTCAAATTCATAAATAATAATGTTTTAAAAGGTGAGTCGTTCCTATTCCACACAAATGGCAAATTTCTGAATTATTCATATTTGAGTTGGTCTTGTCTGAATTCTTAAATTTTTCTTGGGGTGGGCGTGGGAGGGACAGCTCTTGTTTTCAAAACCCATCTTGCTTAAAAAGGTAGTTGATTTCTCTGGGAATATAAGCCATGTGGTATTGCTATATTTCAAAAGACCTACTCAAATCATGTCCGTTGAGTCCCCCTACTTGCCTGCTAACGGTCATTAGGCATGCTGTGTAAACACATTGGTACTTCTCACACGGAATTACTGGAAAAAGAGGATCCGGAATTCAAATTCCAACTCT
The DNA here is from genome assembly GCF_964662115.1 of Mustela nivalis. Lineage (NCBI taxonomy): Eukaryota > Metazoa > Chordata > Mammalia > Carnivora > Mustelidae > Mustela > Mustela nivalis. The sequence continues at coordinate 12,023,577 of NC_139021.1, forward strand.
GAGATGATAAACCTAAGAAAAGAAAAGAAACATTGAAAATTCCTCAACTCCATAACTATAATTACTGGTCTAAATTCAACTTTTAAAATTTATAGACTCAGCGGCTTTTGTTGATTTTGGAGGGGGGAGAGCACAAACGGTGAAACCACTAAAATGACTTGCATTCTCTTCATTCCAGACGACCTCAGGGTACTGAAAAAGAATAAGGAAGCCCCCAAATGCATGGAAATCTGGAGAGAGGCAGCAAGGTGAGAGACTGTTGAGGTGAGTGGCCTGCTTCATGACAGCTGGGATCATAGAAATATTGAAAGTGTGAAACCTAGGGCAAGCAATGAAAGACATGTTTTTCACTGAATTTTAGTATTTACTAGTGCTGGGGCATGGCTTTCAGTTTCTTCATACACTTAAAACACATATATAAAAATATACTATTATGTATATTTTATATATTATATATATTACATATATTCATATGAACAAATATATACAGAGAAGACTTTCTGTATGTGTCTTGCTACATGAATATAAATATAACAAAAATCATGAATGTGAATGTGTCTTGTAAACATGAACTCTTGAGGCATCACTTCCATGATGTTGAACATGGAAGAAAACCAATACAGGTGGGTACAGGGCCGGGGGTGTGATGCCCTGGGTAGGGCTCAGGAGCAAGGAGAAGCCAGATTTGAGGGAGGGACACATGGACATGGACACAATGCTCACAATCTTGCTGGGACCAGGACTGTAAAGTCACGCTGGCCAGGTGGGGACTGTGGGGGGCACGTGAGCTTTTTAGAAGAGGAGAGAGCTCCTCAGTCCTAGCCTGTCACTACCATACCAGAATCCCAACCAGATTTTCCATGTCTTCCAGTTATTCATGAGCAGCTCTAAATATAGATTTTCATGTGATATAAATGGAACTTAAAATTTAGAAATAAAGGAGAGCGAGTTGAGAAGTCCTAGTGGGTGAAAAGGCAGGTAAAAGTGGGCATGGATTGTCTGTTCTGTAAAAGGTAGAACCGCATAAAATGTACCAATATATTTAAAAGGGTCTGATATCTACAAAATTTAATAATTTATTATACATGAATCTACCTATATTACTTAAAAATACATGAATTTATGATAGCTTTTTTCTAAATCTTCATTTTAAAATGTGTACAAACTTTTTTAAAGATTAAAAAAAATTTTTTTCATTATGTTGTTAGTCACCATACAGTATATTGTTTGTTTGTTTTTAGAACACAACCACTTTATTGATTCCCACCTGGGTATTTATTTATTTTTTAAATTTTTATGTATTTTTAAAATTTCTTTTCAGTGTTCCAGAATTCATTGTTTAGGCACCACACCCAGTGCTCAATGCGATCCGTGCCCTTCATAATACCCACCATCAGGCTCACCCAACCTCCCAACCCCCACCCCTCCAAAACCCTCAGATTGTTTTTTTGAGTCCACAGTCTCTCATGATTCGTCCCCCCTCCAATTTTCCCCAACTCCCTTCTCCTCTCCATCTCCCCATGTCCTCCGTGTTGTTATGCTCCAGAAATAAGTGAAACCATATGATAATTGACTCTCTGCTTAACTTATTTCACATAGCATAATCTCTTCCAGTCCCAACCATGTTGATACAAAAGTTGGGTATTCATCCTTCCTGATGGTTGTGTAATATTCCATTGTATATATGGATTACATCTTCCTTGTCCATTTATCTACTGAAGGGCATCTTGGTTCTTTCCACAGTTTTGTTTGCCTGTAACACCCAGTACTCGAAGCAATATGTGCTTTCCTTAAAAATGTATACAAACTCTTTACAGGTATTTTCAAAATCAGTATCTTCATTGTCCCTAGGGATGTTTCAAAGTTATTAACACTGTTACAAAGCATACCATCTTCTCTAAATTGTCTGAGATGTAGCATAAAACTTCTTGAATTTGCAAAGCATACTGTTATTAGATATTTTATATGGAGGTAAAACAATACCCAGTCATATAACACCCAGGGAATTGTTCATTTATTCTACAGATAATATATTTAAATCTTTAAAGAAATTCGTTTTCTGTACTTCCTTTTAAGTGATCTTTAGAAAGTGTGCTGTGAAAATTAATAAAGAGCAACCTCACTAAAGTGCACTTCGGATGCTAGAAGGGGAGGTGGTAGAGGGAGTCCTACCACTCAATGTCAATTATAAGAGGAATTGTCAATTACAGGATCCTAGGAAGAATCTCAACAGGAAGGAATCATCAATTACAGGTCCCAACAGGGAAAGACACATATTATATCTCCTATAAGAAATCAACTATATTTGCAACTCAGCCAATGAGAAATTGACATCACTCTGAACCCTTGCTTCTCTTTGATGGACTTTTGTTCAAAACAACCCCTCCCAACTTCCTCCTCTCCTTTGTTTGTTGGATTTGCCCACGGTTTTTGCTATAGCTTGTTTGTCTCAGATTGTAATTCTCCACTATTCCTGAATAAGCCTGTTTTTGTTGGTGAAGTAAATGGCAGTTTTTTATTTTGGAAATTAACAGTACTTATAATCATTCAACACTTAACATTGTAAAATGATATCACCTGGACTATTACTTGCTCTTTTTACTGATTAGGTAGATTCAGCTTAATGATCTTTTCTTTTTTTTTTTTTTTTTTAAAGATTTTATTTATTTGACAGAGGGACACACAGTGAGAAGAAACACAGGCAGGTGGTGTGGGAGAGGGAGAAGCAGGCTTCCCACCAGGCAGGAAGCCTTATGCAGGGCTCAATCCCAGGACCTTGGGATCATTACTTGAGCTGAAGGCAGATGTTTAATGACTGAGCCACCGAGGTGTCCCGAATGATCTTTTCTAATTAGTAACATCTTGTGCAAAATAAAGCATTTGAGAAGGAATCTCATAAGATGACTTACATCTTTACAAGGAATATATACATATACTTGGGAGGGGGGGATATTTCTCCTCATATTCAGACAGATATGGTTTAGGAAACTGATGTGGACCTTTAAAATGTTAGATTGTTATCTTGTTTGTTCAGTATTAAACACCAAATAATTCTATAAGATGAGTTCAGTCCTTCAACAGTCTTTTTAAGTGACTTTAAAATCTCCCCTGTCATTGAGGGGGCAGGGCAGGTGCCCTCCAGGTAGTGTTAATAGAAGAACCTGACTTTGGAAGAACAAATCTTGATGTTTTCAGTGTGAAGTTAGGGCAGACTGAGGACGCAATCTCTGCTGTGACCTTTTCTCTTACATGGCGTCCCACACATCACCAGAGAAAATTTTAGAACTATTTACAGTTGCTGTGGATATGCACAGTAAGCGGTTGAAGTGAAGTCAATTTAGCCAAGTAGGGACAATTTCTATTATTTTATTTGATCCTTTCAACATAGCAGGTGGCAGCAGACATCCCAAACTTTCTCCCTCTAAGCTATCTTTCCCAATATATTTTTATTTCCTTTCCTGGATATACCTTTTGCTCTATCTTAACCTGCTTTCCATAAAAATTTACTCTTGTCTGCCTCTAGGTACTATTCTCCTTCCCCAGCTTTACTGAAGGACAAGTGATAAATAAAAATTGTATATATTTTTAAAAGATGTGGTAAATATACACAGTGGAATATTATTCAGCCCTGAAAAGGAATGAGATCTTGCCATGAGCAACATGAGTGGACTTTGAGTGTATATGCTAAGTGAAATAAATCAGATAGAGAAAGACAGATACTATAGGATTTCACTTATATGTGGATCCTAAAAGACAAATGAACAAATTAAAAAAACCCAAACAAATAGACTCACAAACACAGAGAACAGATTGGCAGTTGCCCATTTGTTGGAGAAGGAGGTGGGGGGGTCAGGCACACTAAGTAAAAGGGAATAAAAGGTACAAACTTCCAGCTGGAAACAAGTAAGCCATGGGATTGAAAATTACAGCATAGGGAATCGAGTCAACAATATTGTGAGAAATTTGCATGGTGACAGTGATCACATATGCTAGTGAATGTTGTTCTATGTATAGTTGAATAACTGTACTGTACATCTGGAACTAATAGAATATTGCATGTCAACTACACTTTGACTAAAATTAAAAAATAAAAATTATATGAAAACAAAATAAACCATACAGTGTGATATTCTGATATACCTGTACAATGAGAAATAACTAACATATCCATTATCTCACATAGTTACCATTTGCTGTGTGTTGGGGGATAACACTTGAGATCTACTCTTAGAAAATTTCAAGTACACAGAACATAGTACAGGATTATTAACTACAGTCACAATGTTGCTCTAGAAATTGTTCATCCTGCATAAATGAAACTTTGTACTCTTTGAACAACATCTCTCTTCCCTTGCCACCACCAGCACCCCCACCCCCTATCTTTGGTACCCACCATTCTACTCTCTATATTTATGAATTTTTTTCTTTTTAGGTTCCACATATAAATGAGATCATGTAGTATTTGTGTTTCTGTGTCTGGCTTATTTCACTTAGCATAATGTCCTCCAGGTTCATCTATGTTATTCTAAATGGCAGAATTTCCTTCTTTTTAAAGGCTGAATAATATATATTTATTTTTAAACTTTTCATTTTTAAATTTTAAATTCATTTTCTTTATTCATTCATTTGTCAACAGACACTTTGCTTGTCCATATTTTGGCTATTGTGAATAATGCTGCAATGAACATGAGAATGCAGATAGCTCTTGGAGACACTGATTTTATTGCCTTTGGATAAATGCTCAGAAGTGGGATGGCACTGGCTGGATGGCACAATGGGTAGTACAGGAGGTGGCCAACCTCCAGGTTTTTCTTCAAGCACTTCCTTCACCTACAATAGAAGCACATAGTTTCCTTGTATCCCTCTTCATACAGCACTGAGTAGTTAAAATCTATTTGTGCCTATATTTTTATTTATGCCTCAGTATCTCCACACATTACATGATGCTAATATATATTTTACTTATTTGTGCTCTCAGCCAGAGTTAGTTGGGGCAGCAAGTGGTGAGCCACACTGCAAACGGTCTCAGCCAGGGAGGCTCTGCCATGTTAACATGCACCGAAGATTCTTCTGTAACACACAGCATGTGTTGTTCACTCCGCTGTGAGCTTTCTTTTCTCCCCTTATGTTGCACTCTGTGGAATGCTTTAAATTATGATGGCTGACAAAAAAATATGTAAAAGATAGAGATGTTAGATGGGCTAGATGTTATGGAGGAAATGGAGGGAAATGATCAGAAGGAAGTAAGAAGTCTGTGGAAGCCTTCTGACAAGGTGACAGACCTCCCAGTGTCACTAACAGCATGGAAGAATCATTCAGTGATTGCATTCCTGGTCTTGCAGATACAGCAGCTAGAGGTGTGCTTCAGGAGACTTTGAGGAACTGAAGGGTATGATTTCTGATGTACCAGGGATCCTTCAGCTCTGCTGTGCTCCAGAATGTACCCCAAATCTCCCATACTCTTTAGACTGGTCATATGTTCATTTGCTGAATGACTGACCTAATAATAAATTAATGACTTGGTTACAAATGAATGAAAAATTAATGAGATCAGATGGTGGTCACCAAAGACTATGACTCTACATTCAGTGCTCACAGCTTCTTGCTTGTGTGTAGGACTTTCAGGTCCTGCTATGAGGCTATCTGAGAATATCGTTCATGAGATGGAAGCAACATTAGATTCTGCCTCATTCTCATCTGTTAGTGGTGATGAGTACAACCCTGGCCTCTTTGTTTAATTGCTTTGAAGGTCATACCTGAAAGAGTTGACTTCCATGTGCTATTTGAACCATTGACTCTTAGGAAGGAGCTCCCAAATGATAGTTTCTCAGACCCTGCTATTCATCTGTATTAGTGAGGAAGTTCTTTTTTGAAAGTATGAATAACAAAATCCAAGCCAACATGAAAGAGGTGGAGGAGAAGAGATTATTCTCTAATGTAACTGGGAAACTGTAAAATTTTGGAGACAGGATCCCATAGGATGTTCACAGGACTTCTCATTCTTTATGCATTGGCTTCCTATCAGATAGATTATTTTCCTTTGGTGGGAAATGGTGTGACATGGTCCATGATCCAGAATGAAGACTCTCTCTCCTAGAATTGAGTAGATCATCTTGGGGGAATTCTGACTGGTCACCTGCCCTTCCCAGGACAAGTCAGTGAGGCCGGGCAGATGTCACATCCTGATTGGGCAACCTGAATCCTGTGTGTCCAACTCTGTAGACTGGGAATAAGACAGTTAATTGTGAGCTCCTCTTGGATATCTTCAAGGAGAAGGGAAAGGTGGTTGGCCAAAGAAAAGTGAACAATATAAAATTAGTATATACACCTCCAGAGCCCAAAAGAGGGATTAAAAATGCATTTTCTCATGCTCTTTGCTCTAATTTGATTCCTTTTCACCAAAATTTAACTTACAAACAAAACAAAACAACTAGAAACTGGTTTTTTGAAAGAATAAATAAGATCAATAAACCACTGGCCACACTAATCCAAAAGAAAAGAGAGAAAGCCCAAATAAATAAAATTATGAATAAAAAGGGAGAGATCACAACTAACACCAAGGAAGTAGAAACAATCATCAGAAGTTATTATCAACAGTTATATGCCAATAAGTTAAGCAACCTAGATAAAATGTATGTATTCCTGGAAAACTATAAACTCCCAAAATTGAACCAGGAAGAAATTGACAACTTGAATAGACCCATATCTAGTAATGAGATTGAAGCAGTGATCAAAAACCTCCCAAAAAACAAGAGCCCAGGACCTGACAGATTCCCTGGGGAATTCTACCAAACTTTCAAAGAAGAAATAACACCTATTCTCCTGAAGCTGTTTCAAAAAATTGAAGCAGAAGGAAAACTTCCAGACTCTTTCTATGAAGCCAGCATTACCCTGATCCCCAAACCAGGCAAAGACCCTACCAAAAAGGAGAATTTCAGACCAATATCACTGATGAATATGGATGCTAAGATTCTCAACAAGATCCTAGCAAACAGAATCCACAGCACATTAAAAAGATTATCCACCATGATTCATGACTACAAGGATGGTTCAACATTCACAAATCAATCAATGTGATAGAACAAATAATAAGAGAATAGAGAAGAACCACATGGTCCTCTCAATTGATGCAGAAAAAGCATTTGACAAAATCCAGCATCCGTTCCTGATTAAAACACTTCAAATTATAGGGATAGAGGGAACATTCCTGAACCTCATAAAATCTATCTATGAAAGACCCACAGCAAATATTATCCTCAATGGGAAAAGGCTTGCAGCCTTCCCATTGAGATCAGGAACACGATAAGGATGCCCACTCTCACCACTCTTGTTCAGCATAGTATTAGAAGTCCTAGCAACAGGGGCGCCTGGGTGGCTCAGTGGGTTAAGCCGCTGCCTTCGGCTCGGGTCATGATCTCAGGGCCCTGGGATCGAGCCCCGCATCGGGCTCTCTGCTCGGCAGGGAGCCTGCTTCCTCCTTTCTCTCTCTCTCTGCCTACTTGTGATCTCTCTCTGTCAAAAAAAAAAAAAAAAAAAAAAAAAAAAAAAAAAAAAAGTCCTAGCAACAGCAATCAGACAACAAAGACAAATAAAAGGTATCCAAATTGGCAGTGAAGAAGTCAAACTCTCTCTCTTCGCAGATGACATGATTCTTTATGTGGAAAGCCCAAAAGACTCCACCCCCAAACTACTAGAACTCATACAGCAATTCAGCAACGTGGCAGGATACAAAGTCAATGTACAGAAATCAGTGGTTTTCTTATACACTAACAATGAAAATACAGAACGGGAAATTAGAGAATTGATTCCATTTACTATAGCACCAAAAACCATAAGATACCTGGGAGTAAACCTAACCAAAGAGGTAAAGGATCTGTACTCAAGGAACTACAGAACACTCATGAAAGAAATTGAAGAAGACACAAATATGGAAGACCATTCCATGCTCTTGGATTGATCCTTCACTAGTCCGGTAAGGTTTTGCCATGAAATTCCCAGTATGGAATGAAGCACACCTTCCCCTGAAATCCTATAGCACTCCTTATCTAAATCACATTTTCAGTTCAAACCAATTCACCAAACATTGCTTGTACTTACATATAAGACATTTGCTGTGGAAATACAGAGATGAAATGGCCTCTGCTGGTAGGAGCTTTTAAATATAATAGGTGAGATGAACATTCACACAGCCTACTAAAGATGACACGGTCTTCACAAACATGCCCAAAGACACTATGTATTTTCCCATCTCTGTCTTGTTAGTGCTTTTTCTTTTGGCTGCAATGCCCAATCCCCAGTTTTTCTTTCAGCGAGATCTCAGATATTATTTCTACTCCCCAAAAGCAAAAAGAATTTATTTTCTGCTAGTAAGCTTCTTCTGTAAAAGCACTAGAGTTTCAGTAGTTGGTTATTTGTATGTGTGTGTCTTTAGCGCACTGAAGGAAAAAAGGATGTACTTATTTAATCCTCTTTTCTTGGCATCTAGCATATCACTTGACAGGAAGCAACCCTTCAGTAAATGGAGAATACACATATTTCTTGGCTCTTGTGTAGGAATTTCAGGTCCTTTAAGAGTAAGAAGCATGGAAAGCAGTGTGCTCCCAAGGAAATCACAAATACCTCCTAATCTCAGGTGCCTTTGTACTCTTAACAAGAACCTTTTAACAATACTATAAGGATCCCCATTTTTGAGATGCAAAAGCTGAAGCACAGAAGTGAATTGATTTGCCCAAAGTCCTGAGGCTTGTAAGTGACAGAGCTATGATCTGAACCAGGCAGTCCAGCGATAGGTTCTTTACCATCTTATCCTGGCTGTCAAAGAGAATACTGTAATTTTAAAGGCAGACTATGTCCCTGGGGTTTGACAACTATTATTTCATTTTTTTGGTCCCTGTTTATTTTGACTTTAGTTCCCTCCCTGCCTTAACTGAGCAGAAATTCAGAAGCCAGTGCTAATGGAAGTGCTGACATCTTGCAAAGATCACATTCTTCCTTCAGAAAGAAAAAGAAAGAAAGAAAGATGAAGAAAGGCCATGGTTGGAAAGCTTCCCTGTAACTTTTCTTAAACACTAGAATCTAATTCTCGTGGTATACTTTACCTCATTCTGGAGATACCATTTCCATTTGACCACATGTGAATTTCACTGAAATACCAACATTCAAATGGGAGCGTCACCCAGAGACATTCACTTATACAGAAAATAGGCAGAAATCAGCAAATGCCAAGTGATGTAGTCAGAGGTCTCTGGCACTGACCCCCATGGAGCTTTCATCTGCTGGAAGCACGTCACTCATCATGGCATTTTGTGGGGAACCACAGCTAAAAGGCCCAGGCACATTCCCATAAAATGGTTATCAGATGTGAGTCTGCAATTTCTCAAAGAGGACCCTGTGGTTTCAAATTAGCAGTTCACCACAGAGCTAGAGACAACTCCAGGGGCCTCCTTCTCCAATGTTCCCCAGAAAAGGGAAATTAGTCAAACCCAACTGTGGAGATAAGTAGTTTACTCCCTATGATCATCAGCTGCATTGACTTACCAGAAGTATTGAGTTGGAAATGAAGATAACACAACTTCTTACACAAATGTATTAGACAGTATGGTACCATCTTTAGCTCTTTAGACATTTGTGACCTTAAACAAATTTGCATGGAACAGGAAGATACTTATGATACCAATAGCCATGCTTTGCCCTCATTTATTAATGAGGACATGTAGACTGAGCAAGGCTTGCCTAAGACTCCAAAGACCCAGTGAAGAAGCAGGGTCTCAAACATGGCTCTCCTAATCTTATTCTAATGTTTCTTTGACAATGAATAGAAGTTTGGAGTCGTGAAACTCACTTTTGCCATGAGCTATATGAACCATGAGAACAGTAAGAATTTTCTTCACCCTCCTATAGCTTTGATTTCTTAACGATGTGCATATGTTATAGGATGTATAGTGAGTGGCTGGTGGGTAGAGGGGCTACTGAATGAAACAGGAGAATTAGGGATATCCTTCCTGAGTTTCTGACTTTGAAACAAAGAAAGTGTAGAGTCATCAACATGGATCACAGGGAGAAGAAAATTTCAGGAAGAAAAAACAAGCAACATGAAATGCCCTGTAGAGAGAGGAGGAAGATTCTGGATGTATTTTAGAAGGAATAAGAAACCAATGAGATCTCAGGGGATGAGGCCAGAAAGAGTGATGAGAAATGGGATCAGAGAGAAGGGAGCAGATTGTTTGGTTCTTACTCTACATCAGGTGGATTATGACCTGATTTAGAATTTAACAGGACATTCGTGGAAGGCTTAAAACGAACAAGGAGAGACCATTTAAATCATGCAGTGGTGAGGTCCTTATTGACCACAGCCAAAGTCTTAGTAGAGTGATTGGGAAGTGAGCATGAATCAAGTGTGTTCAAGAAAAAAAAAAAAAAAAAGGAAGAACTGGAGACTAAATATGTAGACTCTTTGAATAAATTTTGTGGGAAAGGAAGAATAGAAATGGGGTAGTAGTTGGTGACCGAAGAGAGGTCCATAGAGGAATTTCTCATTCACACTCAGGACATGTATATTGTTAAATCTCCTCCTAGATAAGGACTTGAAGGCGTTGGAATAAACATTCAAACAAGCGTGCCTCGAATCACAGAGCCATGAGGCAATACTATCAGTATTTGATTAACTCTGCCTACCTCCCCACACATTAGCAACCAGGAAAATCATTAAAAATAAGCACCTAAAGTTCCCAAACCCTTGAATCATGGTGATGATGCAGACCTTACAGAACTGAGAACAAAACCCCTACATCAACTCCATAAGGACTTGCACCAGATTCCTTCCAAAGGCACTGGTTTGAATGAGAGGAGTAGAGCACCTGGCCAGACACATGGGGATTATAACAGGTCTTGATGAATATTTGTGGAATAAATATTAACCCAGAGGCAATGCCCGTGACCACGTTTTGTAAGCTGTGACGTACACTTCTTGCTGTGTTCATTTCTAGTTTTGTAACTCCCTCTCTGGTCTCTTACTAGAAAGAGAATGTAGAGTAGAAACACTTTTCCTAAGCTTACTCTCCACCAGGATCTCAGGCAGAGTTATCCACATTCAGGACAGATGCCTAAGTTGTAAATAATAATTTCGAGGGTTTGTAAATGGGATGATGTCATTGTGGGCACATTCTCCATGCGCTTCAAAAGGAGGCATAGTGACATTGCTGTAGGCCTATGATAGAAGCAGACATTTTCCACTTGGAGAATTCAGTTCATTCTACAGCTCTTGCATTAACATTAGTGCACTCTCCTAACCAAAGGAACTTTGCGTTAGAGCAGGCAGCTGCTCGCACCTCTCCAGCTGCACCTCCTCAACAAACTCAGTTGATATTCATGTTGAATACAAGCTCCGATTTGGGGATAATTGCTAGATTAGCTAATAACAGAGGTCCCTCCTTCCTGCTTCTATTACCCCTTGAATAGCTATTCTGATTGTTAAATCCATTTTTATTCCAAACAGAAGAACAAATTCCAGCAATTAGTGAACATTTTACAGTTCTTGACCTGTTTATAAGAGCATGTTTCTGTTGTACATATTATATGAAAAGCCAATAAGTAGAGCATGCTTCATTAATTGCAGCTGCCTTTACGGGTGCCAACTTTTTTTTAAATACCACATGCACTAACTTAAAATGCAGTAGCTCAAAGGACAAAAAAAAAAGTTCATTATTTACAGCCAAAGTTGAATAACTAATGAAAATTCTAAAATTTGGTAAAATGCTTCTGAAGAAAAAAATTGAACCTCAGCCATTGCTTAGAGACAGTAGTCAGAGTTTTACAACTATTTCCACATTGTATCAAGTCAGTCATTTAATTATGCTTTTAGAAATATTACATTGTTGTAAGCATAATGCCAAGATATCATTCATTCTATTAGTTACACATTTTAGTAACAAAATTGAGATATGATTTATAAACTCTAAAATTCACTTGTTATAAGTGAACTGTTCAATGATTTTTAGCAAATTAATACAACTCTACAGTCAGCACCCACATCCAGGTTTAGAATATTTTCATTACCCTCGTGTCCTTTTGCAGTAAATCTTTACTCTCACCCTTAGTCCCAAGCAACCAGTGATATACTTTTTGTCTCTCCAGATCTGCCTTTTCTAGAAATTTAATATGCAGCTTTTTTGTGTCTGGATTCTTTTACTTAGCATAATGTCTGTGAGGGTCATCCATATTATAACATGTATCAGTACTTCTTCCCTTTTTATTGTCAAAAAAGTATCCCATTATATGGCTATGCTTCTTTTTTTTTAAGTTAATTTTTTTTTCATGCTATGGATTCTTTAAAGTAATCTCTACACCCAGTGTGGGGCTCGAACTCATGACTCTCTGAGATCAAAAGTGGCACTTCTCCCTTCTGAGCCAGGCAGATATCCCTGAATATGCATTTTTAAAAAATCTATTCACCAGTTAGTTGGCATTTGAATTATTTCCATTTTTTGCCTACTGAGCAGTGTGATTTGCTTTGGCCAAATGTAGGTGATCAGAATGTACTTCCTGCTCTTAGGATCTCGGATCATGATCTCAGGGTCCCAGGATGGAGCTTGGAAACTGGCTCCCAACTTGGTGGCGAGTTTGCTCATCTTCTTCTCCCGTGGTCCCTACCCCTGTTCCCTCTCTCTCTCTAATAAATAAATAAATAAATCTTTTTTAAAAGGTGTGAAATAGTTTTATTTTCCAGCTCGGAAAGGTTTAGTTACACATTCCAGTCCCTCAAAATTCCATCTACAAAAAGCATAGGTCTTTACATCCTTTCTCCTTTCCTGGCCCTTACCATCCACCCACTAAAAGAAGCCACTCAACACTTCCTCCTTCCTCCTGGGAATCTCTGTAGCCAGATCTGCAAGTTCATTAGGAATAGTTTTCTTTAACACTGATGGCAGTTTGGCACTGTTAGGCACCAACTGTTTCCCAACTTCCAAAAGCCAAGCCGGTTCCTCAGCACTCCTCCAGACTCCACATTTTTCAGCATTTTGCCACTGTCTTACCTGTTGCCCGGTCTGAACACCTATAACCCACACACTAGCCTTTTGCCTGAAAACTGCCCATGTCTGGGTATCTATTTCTAACTCAGGACCACCCACCCTAAAAGCTTATGGACTTCAAACAACAACCATTCAGTCTGCTCCTGATTCTTTGGATCTGCAGTTTGGGTGGGTCTCCTGCTGGTGCCACCTGGGTGACTTGCACAGCTGCTGTCACTGGCACCTTAACCGTGACTGCAGAGTCAAAGATGTTTTCACTCCTACAGCTGTGCCTAGGTGCCAGGCCAGGGCGGGGAGGGGGGGTGGTGGTGTGGTGTGTGTGTGCGGTGCACAGATCTCCTGCTGATCAGCCTGGGCGGTGGAAGAATTCCTGGCATCGACACGGCATAAGCTCCAGGGCCTGAGTATGTTTTCCACACCTCTGTGTGCCTCAATTTGCTTATAGGTCACTGACCAAAGTTAACCACGTGCCCAAGCCCAGAGTGCGGGCAGAAGGGACCCTCACAGAGTAAAGTAGAATTTACTGGTGGCCGGCCACTCCTCCATCCACCAGGAAGCATTTCTTGACAGCCTGAGGCTACATTATAGTGCATTGCTTTATACTCTCTAACCAACTTGTACTTCTCTAAAACAATTAATTATATAATTTGATATTTAACTTCAGAATCCCTAGCTGGATATATGCTCCTGGAGACAAAGATGCTATCTTCTTGTTCACTGCTCTATCTTGAGAATGTGCCTGGTAAGCACTTAAGTGTTGGGTGAATGAGTGATAAGATAAAAATAGTCCTAAGGGAAGCTCTACAGACTTTACAGTTTTTCTTTCAGCGGCTAACTTATCTGAACTTGAGTGGAAATTCCATAGTAACTTGGAACCTTACCCATTGTGTTTTTAAAAAAACTCCTCAACAAACTATATACTCAATAAATCTTTAGAAATAAGGAAATAATAAAGATATAATATATTAATAGATGAATGCTATAAATATATTACAATAATATACTCTTCATTCAGACCCCAGGGTAGGTTCAAAACTCAAAGGCCACCAAGACAAACATCCCAAGGCTGAGGGACAGGATATGGTCTCTCCTGGAATCTGTGCCAGATTTAGTTCTCTCTCTGGGAAAACGTTTCATTATGTGAGAAGAGAAGACTGGAGAGTTGCTATCTTGCAGTGGAGTCCCAAGTAGCAAAGGTGTCCTGGTTCCTCGGGGCTCAGGAGGAACATGGCTTCAGAGCACATCAGGCATGGAGAAAGGGGGAAGATTAGCATTGTTTTGCAACAGCAGCATAGAGAGAGAGAACCCTGCCTTTCCTCTCTTCTCCAGACACCTCTCTGGGGGTGACCAGCCTGGCAAGAGAACTCCATGATGGCTTAAAACCCCCACATGATGTCCAGGCAGCCAGGGTGTCCCTATAGGAACCTGGAAGCTAAGTGATGTATTTGAATGAAGGACAATGAGAAACACATTATAAACCTAACGGAAGATTATGGAGACTGACCTTCACATTTCTGCATTCAATCTTTTGTCCACTCACTAATTCGCTAACACTCAACTGAATACTTACTACTATATTGACACAACTGTGTTGGGGAACAAGGACCGCTGTCTCTACTGTGGTGAGAGACACATGTTGCCATTGATAGACTGAGGATAGAGGAGTGTTTTCCCACTGATCGCTGCATTGACACTCCCCTCATCAGCTCTACAGGATGGGAAATTGCCCTGGTGTGTGTGGGCTGCCTGTGCCCAGCTCCTGTGAAGCTAGCTATCCTGTAGGACTGAGATGCAGGAAGGCCAGTGGCTCAGGGAAGACCCAACCGTGCCTAGAGGAGGTTTGTTTCTGCCCCATCCCGCTTTGCTCAGCTTTTCCTGCAAACTTTGGCCAGAACACCTGTGCAAGCCTTTGAACTGATAGTTTTCAGTTAAACTGGTTCTGACCCATTTGCCAGCTTCCCAAGCCCTTTAATCCAATGTGCGCTAACCCATATTGGGCCCCTGGAGTGTAGCTGTCTCCGTGCTAGATACACACATACGCATGTATCTGGTTATTTACCTTAACACCATCCTGGAGGTAAGCGTTGCTATCCCCATAACACGGATAGAGAAACAAAAGCTCAGAGGGCACAAAGAACATCCTTGCGGTGGAATATTTAGAATATTCTGGTGCCTGTCATGTCTGCACTTGAGAACAGTTACTTTGCTTCCATGGTCAGAGCTCTATCTGTCAGGTCAGTCTAGCTTCCAGAAAGGAGACAGGGGCAGGGAGTCCCTGGAGGTAAAGTGAGGCTGGGGAGAGGAAAGACATGCCCCAGGTTTGCTGTGAAAAGCTGCCATCCTTCTCCAGACTCCTCCATCCCAGCCCCCTTCTCCTCTCCGGCCTCCGCCGAATCCGTACTCTCCCCTCTATGACCCAGGCCAGCGCTCTTTCTCAAACGTCTCCCTTGAAAGGTTAACAAAAGTGTTTTCACTGGTGCTGTTGTCATGTGATCAAAGCATAGCTCAGGAAATGGGGTCCCTCGAAAGCTGTTTATCTAAAATCTCTTATTTCACCGGTTGGAGCGTTTTAAGAGCACATTCTGCACCTTCTCTCCCAAGGGCAAATATTTCGGTTACCTGTGTGGCAGGACCCAGACGGAGGCCACACATACTTTGCTCAGTGAAAGGACACGTTTCCCTTTATGCTCCTATGCACCCCCTCCCCGGCCAGCTCGGAGGCCAAGGGGAAACCCTAATCTGGTCTCTCATAGGACTTGGAGTAGTTCAAGGCAGCGAAGATTTAAAGACAAAAAGCTCTAAATTCAAGCTTAGGTGGGAGTGTTTTTTATTACTGATAAAAAACAGAGTCCTTCTTCTGGGTTATTCAGATGAGCCCAGAGTAAATATTTATCCGCTCAGCTAATGGGTCTGTTTCAAGGAGCTCTTGGGACTTCCAGACAGTCAAGCTGATGGATGGGTCTGCTTCCCTGGTCGGAGGGTCGCACTGGGCGAAATTCTCTGGCCTGGGGAACCCTTTTTCTGACGCCTGCCTGTCAGCCTGTGTAAGGCACAACGTCCCTCTCTGTGCGAGGTTGGGGTGGGTGAGGGAAGGCTGTGCCGGGACCGCCTGCTCTGCCCCTCTGAAGTGATTTAACAGTCCCAGGGTCACCTACCTCTGAGGGGGAGATAGATGGATGGCTGCACCCCCCACCTTCCCTGTACGTTTGAATGCAGTACTTTGTTCTTTGCTGGTTTTGGAGAATACAGCTTTCACACCACGCCCACACCCCCCCCCCCCACACACACCACACACACACACACACACACACATATGCACACACAGGAAAATTTACATATATGAATAAATGAAAGGGATACATATGGACACATTACGTGGAGAGTTTTTTTGCGGGTGGAGACTCTTCCTTATTCATATTTGTGTTCTCACATTGCCTAGCAATGCTTGGCATAGAGCAGATGATTAATACATACTTTTGGAATGAATACATGAATAATTATAATTATAATTATAACCATTTATTTAGCACTTAATAAGTGCCAGGTGTCGAAGGAAATGCTTCAGAAACATTCTCTCATTTAACCCTCACCACAGACTGCTAACTTTGGTGCTGTCACTCCCCATTTCACAGATACAGAGAATGAGGCTTCCCAAGGTCAAGTGTTTTATTGAAGGCTACCCAGCTGGTCAGTGGTGGCAAGGCATAGCTGACTACAGAATTGATGTTCCTAACACTCTCCCCTGGAAACTCATTTACCCTCAGTAGAAATTAAAAATATTTCTACAAATGTCACATCAAAATAACAGTAGTTATATCTTCAAGGTGCCTACCTGGAGGTCTCGATTTTGCGGTGTCTGTCTCAGACATTTCTTTCTAGTCCTTTCACCCAGCCCCCAGCATCACTCCGTGGAGGGCTCAGCTCCAGGGTGAAGAGCATGTTGGCTGATTGATTCCTGCCTATATCCAGTTTCTACCACTGCCAAAACAAATGGTCAAAGACTTCACATTTTAATGCACTGCTCATTTGTTACCATGAAGTTTCTTGGTCAGGAGTTGTGGGCAGGCTAAGCGGGACTCTACTCAAGGCATCACAGGCTGGCATGAAGGTGTGGACCAGCTGTACTCCTACCTGGAAATGGTCGGGGAGAAGCTGCTCTCAGACTCATTCAGGTGTGGGCAGAGTTTGCTTCCTTGCAGGTGTGAGATGGCGGTCCCTGTCTCCTTGCTGTCTGTCAGCCAGAGAATGCTGTTTGCTCTTAGAAGCTGCCCACACTCTTCCTCATGTGGCCCCTTCCATCTTCAGACAAAAGCACGTCAGTTCTTCCTCGTGGTTGAAATCCTTCTTTCTCATCTGCAACCACCTGTGTAAAGTTCTCTTCTTTTTTTTTTTTTATATTCAACAAATATTTATTGGACTCTTAATTTACATAAGAGTTACAAAAGACCTAGTTTTTTTTTTTTAAATTTTTTATTTTTTAAAGCTTCATGTGATTAGATTAGAACCACCTGGATAACCTCTCTTTCAGGTCAACTGAGCCATATAACATAACACCATCCCACAAATACTTTACAAGTTCTGGGCATTCAGGCATTGGATTCTGGGGGCCATTCCTAGAAATAATTCCTGCTGTGCTACCTTTGATGGCCATGGAAAAATTGCACCACTACTTCAAAACTCAGGCAAGGTACCTGGCTCCCCCTGAGATGGTATGCTTTATCATTACATGAGATGTATTGAGAATCAGAGCCCTTTAGATGCCCTGTCAAAGAAGACAGAGCTAGAGTAAAATCTGGAGCATAATCTAGGTGTCTGTGGGTCTGTGATGTGGGCTTAGACCAACAGAGGTCAGAGGGTCCCCGTGGAGAAAGCTTGGGATTTCTAGTACGAAGATGTGGTATCCACTTGCCACTGTGAAAGTTAGAAGTTTGTGTCTTTGGACAAATCAATTCAGTTCTCTGAGCCTCTGTTTCATCAATTATGACCTGGGGGTACTAATACCTGTTCCTCAGTTTTTAAAGGATTGTCATGTGGTTCGGTGCTTTGCAAACATCATGTTAATAGCCTATGCAAATCTAAGATAGTATTGCCAGAACCTGTGGGTTACGAGCTGTGGAGAAGAAAAGCCTAGGTAAGAACATTCTTTATACCCTTAGGCCTTGGGCATTGTCACCTACAAATTTTGTATTCAGCCTTAATAAGTTATCATTCATTCTGTCTTTTTTTTTTAAGATTTTATTTATTTATTTGACAGACAGAGATCACAAGTAGACAGAGAGGCAGACAGAAAGAGAGAGAGAGGGAAGCAGGCTCCCTGCTGAACAGAGAGCCCGATGCGGGCCTTGATCCCAGGACCCTGAGATCATGACCTGAGCCGAGGGCAGCGGTTTAACCCACTGAGCCACCCAGGCGCCCCTCATTCTGTCTTTTTTTAGTCTGCCTTTGTGTTACCCTTTACACATGTGAAGCTGATAGGAGTTAATCAATCCCCTTGGAGAATTCTGTCAGAGATTAGTAGAGAGGACACTTTCACATAGACTGAGGGGAAAGAGAGAAACAGGAGGTAGGAGAGAGTTGGAGGAAGTTCTGGAACCAACAGGATATAGATGCAGATGTAGATAATATAGATATAGATATAAATATAGATATAGATATAAATATAGATATAGATATAGATATAGATATAGATAGGAGGACATTTACTATAGGAATTGACTCACAAGATTGCAGAGGCTGAGAAGTCCCACAGTCTGCCGTCCTCAAGCTGGAAACCCAGGAAGACTGGTTGTGTCACTCAGTCCCAGTCTAAAGGCCTGAGAGCCAGGGGCACTAAAGTTTGAGGGTAGGAGAAGATGCATGTTCCAGACCCAACAGAGAACAAATTCACCCTTTCTCTGCCACACTGGTGTGACTTTTCCCAGTCCTCTGCTTCAGATGCTAATCTGTTCCAGAAACATCCCCCCACACACCCAGAAATAATGTCTTACCTGCTCTCCAGACAACCCTTCACCCAATCAGTCTCACTCATAAAATCAGCCATAACGAGGCAGGAGGGCCAGGAAGGGCTAATTGAAGTCATGGGGCTCTTCCTTTTCTCTGCAGATGGATGGAAGAGAGAGTGAACTGGACGGAGAGCCGCAGAAGGGAAGGGAGAAGGTGATGCTTAGCAACAGCTGCTTTGGAAAAAAGAAAAAAAAAAGAAAGAATAAAAATTGAGCCAATCCATGTTAAAGGATTATCAAGAAACACTTAGAGTCTGGCAAAGATTAGAAATCATAAATTTGTTATGAAGTCAATTAGCACGATTATGCACTTTTCTCCCAATAAGTCTCAGCTGGGGATCAGAAGAAAAAAAAAAAAGAAAAGAAAAAGAAAAAGAAAAAAGTCCCCATTTGCTGGAAGCTCAGAAAGAAACAAATATTTATTGAGCATCAACAATGCATCCGTTCACTCTTACAAGTATATTTATTAAATACCTGCCATGTTCTAGACTGTTCTAGGCATTGAGGATGGGAAAATAGCAAGGTCGAACAATTTTCTTTCCTGATGGAGCTTGTCATTTTTTTTAAAAGATTTTTTTGTTTTTAAAAAATTTTATTTAGTTATTTGTGAGCAAGAGAGAGACAGAGATAGCAAGAGAGAGCACAAGCAGGGGAGAGGGAGATGACCTGAGCTGAAGGCAGGTGCCTAACCAGCTGAGTTACCCAGGCACCCCAGAGCTTGCCATTTTGTGGCAAAAACCAGAATGATAAATAGACAAATTAATACTATATTAAGATAATTGCAATGTCTACGTCATCAATTTATATGTATATATTAACATGTCCATATGTATACATGTAGATTTTAATATCGATATATACATCCTTCTATATATTGTGTATATATGGATATCTTTAAACCTACTTATCATCATTTTGAATTATCACACTAGCTTGTGAACCACTGTTCACTCATTCTACAGATGAGGCTCAGAGAATTTCAAGATATTTCTCAAGATTGCACAGATAATAAAGGTCAGATCCAAGATCTGAACCCAGGCGCTCTGACCCCAGGCCAGTGCTCATTCTGTTGTTTGTTTATTTATTTTTTATTTTTTAGAAGATTTTACTCATTTATTTGACAGAGAGAGACACAGCAAGAGAGGGAACACAAGCAGGGAAGGGGGAGAGGGAGAAGCAGGCTTCTCGTGGAGCAGGGAGCCCGATGTGGGGCTCGATCCCAGGACTCTGGGATCATGACCTGAGCCAAAAGCAGGCGCTTAACAACTGAGCACCCAAGGAGCTCCCCATTCTGTTGCTTCTGCAAGCTACATGACTGAGCTCCCTGGCAAAGTGGGCTTGTGGGAGGTAAGATGGAAAGAGATTTGTTGGTATTGATGAGAATAAACAAAAAAATGACCAAAAAGAGCAAAAAGATGATGAAGTCAAAAAAGGGAGGGAGGTCCTGACTGGAAAAATATAGGAAGGGGGTCAAGAGTCAGTCCTTTTCCTGGAGGATTTCCAGGATATTGGAAGAGGGAGGGACTCACAGACAGAGAATGGGCTCTGGTCATGCTCTTATCAGTATTCTGGTGAGAATGTCTGGTTTAGCGATTTCTTGTGAGTTTCTACTTTAAGATGGTGTTGGTCTTTCCTCTCTTATTCCTAGTTAAGTTTCTGGGGCACATCACAGAAGGCACATAGTAGGTCCTCCATACATTGTTAATTGAGTTGATTAATTCAGATGTGTATAACACACAGAACAAATGGCAAGGGCTTCCGCATAGAGTAACAATCCTGAAGACACTGGTATATTGCTACTATTGTTGCTTTTTTCCTCCAGGTAAGCTTATGACTTAAAATCAAGAAGTCCTGTGTTTTGCAGAGAGGTAGGCGATCTCGTGTTTTATTTACCTTTAGAACAGGCAATTTCCTAGACTCTAAGGTATATACAATTAGAGAGAAGAGAATCCCTTTGTCGATAATAAAACTCTTGACGAGGCATTTGATGAATACACTGGAGATTGTTTAATGAGCCGAAACCACAGCCTTCTCAGTTTTACTTCCTCCAACTTCAGGGGAAGAGCAGGGCTGTTTCTTTTCCCCTCAAAGACCTTCATGTTAACATTCCAACTCACTCAGCATCACCTGAGTCAGCACATCACTGCGAATGACAGTCTAGTTCAGTGAACAAGCAAAATGGTTTATTTATAAGCCTCTTTCCCAACTGGGATCCTGGGAAAACTGCTGTTCTCAGAAGTAAATAAAGGTCAGGATGCCTTAATATATACTCAGTGGAAAGTCTAGTGATGACTCTTTTGTGATGAGTTAAACCATGAGCTCTAAACTATTCCTGGATATGTTAGCATAAAATTCTAGGGGAGAAGGTGCCATATTGAGCTCCACCCCTCGTCAATGTTCTTGTGCATGGCCCCCACCCTAGTTGACTCTCATTGTGTGGTTGTTGCAATAACTTCTTAGCTGGTCTTTCTGCCTTTGAGCTCTCTGACCACTCCACTTCCATTCACCCAGGGCAAGTCTATACTCCTTTTTTTTTTTTTTTTTAATTTCTTTTCAGTGTAACAGAATTCATTGTTTATGCACCACACCCAGTGCTCTATGCAATCCGTGCCCTCCATAATACCCACCACCTGGCTCCCCCAAACTCCCATCCCCGGCCCCTTCGAAACCCTCAGATTGTTTTTCAGAGTCCATAGTCTCTCATGGTTCATCTCCCCTTCCAATTTCCTCCAACTCCCTTCTCCTCTCCATCTATTCCTTAAGACAATTCCTACCTCTTCAGTTCCTCTCCCACAAAGCTTGAAGCATTGAATTAAAATCTGTCATTTACTGATTATCCCATTGTGGACTATTTACAGAACCGTTTTTGTCCATTTGTGTGTACTTATTCTTCAGTGCCTAGAACTTTGGAAGTTGTGTACCTGCTACAAAGATGGCATCAGGAGTATTGGTAGAATGAATGAATTGAAACATTTTATCTCCAGTACCACCTCATGTAGTATGTATTATTTACCCGTTTCAGGAACTTCAGTTTGAAAATGGTCATGCAAATTACCCTAGATTGTAGGAGAGAACTCAGGTTTAAAGATTCAACCTAAGCTGATTTCAGAGCTCATTTGTTAAACTGATATTCAACTCTGGCTCAAAATGGCATTTAAGCAACTGCCCTAAATAATCCCAAACAGCAAGTCCAGACCCTAGGCTGCTCAAGTTCTCCAAGAAGGACTGTGACTTGCTTGTCCACATGCCTCACATGATGGTTCTCAATAAATTTGAACCCTACCCATCCTTAGAGTCCCAGTGCACCTGCTACTTTCTCAAAAAGCCAAGCCAAATGGTGTCCATGACAGAGTCTCCTTTGAATTCCTGCCACAAACTCGCCCAAGGTTCATACTCTGTTGCTATTTGCATGTTAGGCTGATGGTAAGGGAATGAATGTCTTATTGATTTTTTATGTCCCCCACAGGGTCTGAGAAAGTGCTGGACACCAGGAAAGTCTTTAGTAAATGCTTTTTAAGCTAAATCATATTAAATTTGCTATCAACTTCTGTCCGCTTCCAGTTTCTCCCATCAGCAGTCATGAAGGGATATTTACCAGAAAACACATTCTCCGGTTTGAGAAAATGGCATAAGCCAGAGAGCAGCTTGGACCAGTCCCAAGGCACAAAGTTCTTCATGGCCTGGATGGAGACTGAGAAAAGGAGGGTTTTTTTTTTTTTTCCTTCTTTTGGCATTATTCCCAGACTCCCCTAATTTTTGAAATAGAGCTTCTGGGAAAACTAAGTGCATACGTGCCTCCCCAGTCTCCAACACACATTGTACACACCCATTCCATTGGACTTTACCTCACCCAGGCTGGTGAGCAAGAATCTGATGTGGGAGTGATGTGGAGAAATGCCCAGTAGAACTGATCAGGACTGATTTTTAGCACGGCTTTTGTGATACTGAAGAACAGGGTAGGAGAGCCGTCCTGACAAGTAAGATGTTGGAGACATTTCTGGTGCATTGATTTGGAAATCATCAAATAGAATCCTAAATGCCAGAGCCTGAAAACTTATCTCCACTGATCTTTCTTTCCTTTTTAGGGCCGGCAGAACTGCAAGCTGGGATAACTCCAAGGTATTTTTAGCAGTGTATATTGATTTCTTTTTTTTTTCTTTTTTCTTTTTTCTCTTTGGAAGCTACTATATTCTATTATAACCCAAAACAACACATGAAAAAAGCCAGCTGCGGCAAAATCTCATTTAAGGCAGCAGCATAATGACAATGATATTAAAATAATGATATGTTAGGGAGTATCTGAAGTTACACTACTTGGCTATTCTAGCATAAAGCAGCTCTCCCAAATGCTCTGCTTTCTGAATGATGCCTTCTAGCTCAGTATTCTAGAGCACAACTATTAAGGGAAGTGAACATTTTAAGATGTGGGGCACTTGCATACCGGCAGTCAATGGCCAATATTGATCCACCACCATGGGTAAGACAATCAGATAAAAGCTGAAAATGCATATATTCTTTGCAAAGTTCTTTTCACTATCCATGAGCTGACTTGTTTTAAACCTTGGCTGCCTTGAATCTTTGCAATACGAGGGAGCAGACAAGCATATTTTGTGACTTTATTTGTTCTAGTAGAATATTGAGCTGAACAACCTCTTTTCTTTTTCGCATAGACTACATCGACCAGCAAAGCTCCATGCCCAGCCTAGAACACTGTAACATCCTACAACTAGCTTTCTATTTCTTGTCCTTTAGTGTGGGAGCAAATATTTTCTTCTCTCTCCAGAACTTCTGCTTAGATCCATAATACAGACTCTGCACTGTCCTCTTGGAGGTAGCTTCAGCCCTTCCCTCCACTCCTGCTCTCATTTCTCTCACCAGGAGGAGGAGTCTTCTAAAGGGTTTGTGAGACTAGTAAGGTATCAAGTGTGCATTACAGGGCCTTCTTCCTTCCCTTACTTTGCAGAGTAGCTTGCTAGTGAGACTCATACATTCTCAATTCCTCCGAGCTCTACTCTAACCTGTTATGAGGGGGCCAGGGTTCCACAGAGATGTCTGTTCCTCAGGAATGAGGCTGTGCACTCAGCGTGGGGCCACCGATGCAGAATTTGAACTCACCACCCTGAGATCAAGACATGAGCTGAGGTCAATAGTTGTATGCTCCCCTGACTGAGCTGCCCAGGTGCCCCTCTTGGGAATTATAGTAGGAACCTTGACTCTGGTAAAAGCTTAAGCCACAGTCTCCAACTCAGTTTTAGCCATGCTAAACAGGCAACTTTGATCCCCACTTAACTGACTTCTGAATTAATCCACAATATAAAATCAAACTGAATTATCCAAATAGCTTGTGAAAAACACTGGTCACTCACTTTATAAATGAGGTTCAGAGAGGTTGAAGCATTTCTCTAGGTGGCACAGTTATAAAAGTCAAAGCCAAGATTTGAACCCAGGATTCCTGGGTCTTCCTGATCTTTCTGAGGATAACAGTACATCTATAATCCACTGTATATAGTTGTACAGTTTTCTAGCATGTACATAAGACCATAAGGAAAGACCTTCCACATATATTGCTGATAACAGCAGTACAAGTTTCTTTCTCCTTCTCCTTCTTCTTCTCCTTTTTAAGGATTTTATTTATCTGTCAGAGAGAGGGATAACAGGAGCAGGGCAGTCCGGCAGAGAGAGAAGCAGGCAGGCTCCCTGCTGAGCCAGGAGCCTGACGTGGGGCTTGATCCCAGGACCCTGGGATCAGTGACCTGAGCCAAAGGCAGACAGTTAACTGACTTGAGCCACCCAGGTGCCCCAGTTCTGTCTTTCCTCTATATAAATATCTCAGTGACTTTATCAAACTGGAAAATAAAAGCTTAAGTTCTTCCTAGTGAATTTATACAGGCTCTTTGGGATCCCTACTTGGTTCAATGTATTATAACTGCATGTATTTTGTATAATCCAGAATTTTTTCTGGGACTGATGAAAGACGTCAGCTGTTAGTTCTGTAACCTTTTTTTTTAACCTTTTCAGAATGGGGGAAACACTTGTCCATTTCCACTTTCTTGACACTTACTCCTTCTCCACGATTCTACAAGATAACTTGCAATTCCTTTGTACTTATATCAGCAAGATCTTTGGGTACCTTGGAGGATAATTTGTCTGCATCTGGAAGCTTGAATGAATGTCAAGAATTCGCTTCTTCATTGTTTGCTTCCTTCTTGCCTTCTTACCTTGTGTAGTATTCAATTCCTTACTAAATGCATCTGTTCTGTGCCTTTCAATTTATGTTAATTTAAACAACAAGCATATAAGAGCTAAGTCGGTCTGGTTTCCTGTGTCATTTGTTAACATGTACCGGGCTACACTTTGTCACCCATTTTCCGCATCACTTAGAGCCATTGATCAGGAAGTGACTTTGTGGCGTTTCCTATGCATTCCTACCTATCCCTGTTCCAGTCTAAGAAATAAGTGCTTTAATAATATTGATGATTACAGCTCATGTCCGGTTCCGAAGAACTTCACCGTAGGCACAGATAGCAGTATTGTGAAAGTATTCAGACTGGTTTTTACACCAGCGAGAACTATTAGTGCAATAAATTGGAGGCCAGAATGAATTGACTAAGATCAGTAGCTTAGAAACAAAAATAACAGATAGGGGACATTAATCCTTTATTCAAATATTATTGATGTGTCAAGCTCTGTTCTAGAGGCTAAGGTCATGGGAACTCAATCCTCAAAAAAGCTTACCATCTTTCAGAGGACGCTGCATGTACTATCTCTTTGTCTTCAGGTGATGAAAGCTGGAGGAAGGGGTACAGAACTGGGGAAAATATAGATTGAGCTTGAGCTGGGTTCCACTGATTTCCAGGTTCTGCTCTCACAGGTACATATCTCCAGGGACTTCCTAACTGCACATGAAAAAAAGATGCAGAAAAACATCCTGCCTGGTCTCTTGTTCCCTGCAATGGCATGCTTTTGTTTTTCTTCAGTGTATGAGGTTTGGGGATAAACAAAATGTAGGAAACTATGCACATGTGTTCAGGGAGATTGGAGGAGGCTGTTAATATTTTCTCTCTCATGGCCAGGTTAGGATGCATTCCTGTGTCTACACTGGAGTGAAACAGGTTTGGGTTTGGGGGCCAGCTCTGCCATAACAGCACTGGGCTGCATCTCTTGAATCCTCAGCTTCTTCATCTGCAAAATGGGAAAAAGGTTTGCTCCCCTCATAATATCATCATCAGGATTTAGTGAGATAATACATGGAAACACAGAGCACAGTGTCCAAGACAAAAGCCTGGTCAGCTACTAGTCGGCATTCTTCTCCTTGTTACGGGCCCTTCCTGCTTACTTTTTCTTTCCATGCTAACCGACATATCTCTCCAGAACTCACAAATCTATAGGCTTCAAGACTTTCAGAGCTTGCTGGAGCCATCACATCCAAACCTCTTGTTTTATAGAAGGTGATATTGGTCTAGATCACAGAACTAGTTAAATGATTGGGCTGAGGAGAGAAAGCAGGTGTCCTGATTCCCAGTCCAGGGATCACTCTTACCACATCTTGTTCCCAAAGGCTCTCCAAAGAAGCTTTTACTGCCTAAGAGTTTAGACTGTCAAGGGAAGCCGTGCCTTATCGACCAACCACTGAACAAGGGTATCGTAGTTTCTTGTCAGTTCAACAGCTATCAGCAGCTAGTTCCTTGGACACTTTAATTTCATTAATCTGAGTAGAACCTTGTCCAGGACTAAGATACAAGGTGTATAAGCTCTTTCACTTACTTCTTATAAGCATCCATGAGTAAAAATGAGAATGCATGTATTCCCACAGTGGAGACAGGCAATTACACTCCACTTTTTCTATGAGATTACTCCTTTTGTATTAATCACCTTGGCCACAGCTCCCTGATTCCCCGTGACAGTCCTACCTCCTTCACCTTCTACCCCTGTCCCTCCTTGCCGCACTCTGGAGAAAGCGTGCAATGAAAACTCCTAATTATTTTTCATATATTTTTATTCTTTCAGCAATTCCACTAAGAAAAAGATAGTACTATGGGAGAAGCGGTTGCCATGGAAACTGGCCAAGGATAAACAGTCTCTTCTAGTGCGGCATGTGGCAAGTAGACAGGAGTGGGAAGATAGTGGGGGAGTCACGTGGTTCTCTGAGCTCTGCCTGCCTTGCTCTACAAGAGAATGTCATTGCACATTGTCTATTTAAGTGACCCTGGAGGTATGAAGGGAGGGTGTTAGGACACATCCTCGGTTGTGCATGACCCAAGGGAAAACAGCCCACTGGATCTATAGACACTGGAGACTTTTAAAGAAATATACTTGTCATTGACCTTCTGAAGATCTGCTCTGAGCTGGAAGCAAAGCAACCTGGGCTGTTAGCGCCACGACCCAACCAGCTGCCCACCTGCTGAGGACCATCGGATGGTGGCAGATGAAATTCACCAGCTCTGTTTCTGCTGTTCACAACGCCATTGAAGGCATCAACTTGGGGCCAGCCTTCCTTGGTTCAAATCCTAGTTCTTCCCTCTTACCAGATATATAATTTTAGGCAAGTCCTTTTATTCCTGTAGTCTTCAGTATCCTTATTTGCAGGGATAATGACAGTAATAACATTACTGCTGACAAACCTTTTCAAACATATATTTATAAAATGTGAAAGTGTCTACCCCTTATACAGTGTCTGGCATGTTTGTAGAGGCTTATTAAGTGCTGGTCACTGTAACTGCTTATATATGAAGTGATTTTTGGCAATAGATATGATATTACGTGCCCTGTAAAAACTATTATTTTTAGATAAATGTCACCTTGTAGTAACAGAACATTTATATATTGCTAAAATTCATGGCCATCCTGCAAGATAAGTATTCATATAATAAGATTTTTACATGTACCAGTATTAGTTACTATAATAATATTAATAATATATATGCATAAACACATAATATGTAATGCTAACCCTTTGTAAGTTACATATAGATGTAACACTATGTATGTACATTTATAGACATAAACCAGTCTCAAAAGCATTTTATCAAATGCCGTTCCTTGTGTAAAATGCATTGTTAAGTTGTAACAGATTATCATTATTATTTGTAAGTGTTCTCTGTCCAAGTGCTCAGGAATGAAACAGAAAGAGACCTACCTCGACAGCTTGCAGAAAGCCTAATGGGAACCTTGTGATTGTACGTGTGATCTGTGTTACAATGTGGAAAACTGAATGGATAATGCAGTGAGTTTCCATTTCCCAAGGAACTCATTTTCTGCCTCAGATTTCCTCCATCAGAGCTGAGCAGGAACAGTCTGTCTTGGTGCAGACACATAATACCCAGCCTCTCTCTGGAGTGCCCCTCCTTCCTTCTGTAGCATTCCAGCCACTTTCTCACATGTGTCTATGCTCTAAGAATGTTGTCTTCCCCATCCAACAATGTTTCCACTTTTCCTTGACTGTCCTGCTGTTTCCCCAGCATCAAGTGTCCCTCCTTCTCCTTCCCACCACCCGCATTCCCTTTATCTTCTTGGATGGGCCTTAACAACTCTTTATACCACACCTTAAACGTGCCCTCCATAAGGGATCTCATGATAGGTTAAACATCTATAGTGCTACCTCTGTATCAGATGCACACAGAATATCTATTGTACATTCTGCATTATATTAAAAATGTGTGTGGTTTTGCATGACTTTCACTACGACTCACCTCTCAGAGGGTGGGGCCAACATCTGGGGTACGAGTGCCTTCCCAGAGTGAAGCACAGTGTCCAGGCCAAGGGTGTGTTCAGTGTTTGCATGTTGGGTTGAATAGACTCTATCCAGTAAAAAGATCCTTTCTGGGTCTAAACCCTCCTACAAAAATTTGCCAAACCTAGAGGAAAATAGGGCAGAACCCAGGCTCTCATTAAGGAGTTTGGTGCCGAATTACTCTTTTGACCCCTTCACTTAGTGCTTCTGATTTTGAGTGAGTCATTTTGCAACTCAAGCATTTTTTAATTCTTTTCTATTCTTTACTCTCTCTTCATCTTCCTGCCTCCGCCCTCAACAGCATCCTATGTGTTAGTATTATACCAGATGTTGGGGATACACAAATGAACATTTCCACCCTTCACATTGAGATGGATTAAGGGTTGGAATACCACACTGTTTAATAGGGATGAAAAAGATGTAGAAGCTAGTTATACCAAGGTGGGGGGTTGTGAAGGGAGTCAGGCTCACCTAAAATGTAAACAGTAATAATATCTGTAAGAGCTACACGAATTTTAATTCCCCATACTGCTTTTAATGCTGCTCATTGAGGAGGATATAATGTGTTTGTATGGGGAATGGAGAGCCCCAGTGGAAACACAGCTGCTTCTAGGTATAATAAAATAGATTATAATCAACTACAACTCTGAGAATCCCCTTAGCAACCATTCATTTGCCAGCCTGCTTTCAGAGCTGGTGAATATCTACGGCCAGACCTTGAAGAAGGAGTCCACAGGGCAGGGAAATTTGATAAAGAGGCCAAGAAATAGATAAGTCGGCCACTCAAGAGCTGCGAAGGGAGGGTAATAGAGTGATAAAGAAAGGGCTGCACCAATTAAAGTCTAGCCAACTGAATTATGAGAAAGAACGCTGTTTAAATGAGGACGCAGATGCCAGCATCTCCAAACCAGCACTGAGGTCCAAGCTTCTTTGTATGGTGTTTGTGCCACAGTGTGTTTGTGAGTGTGGTGTGTCGTAGAGAATCACAGGCTGACAGAGAGAACCACGAGGAAGACAGAAAAAGGAGGTCAGGAGCTTCCTGAAAATAAGAGTCACGACTTTGACTGCGGTCACACACACTCAGATACCTACTCTGAGCAGCACTGGATAGGCTCTCTCCTGAGCATCTCTTTTTCTCTTTATTTTTAATTTTATAAAATGTTATTTTATTTTATTTAAATTCAGATCAGTTGACATATAGTGTAGTATTGCTGTCAAGAATGGAATTTAGCGATTTATCACCAATATATAAAACCCAGTGCTCATCCCAACAAGCTCCCTCTTTACGGCCCGTCACCCATCTAGCCCATTCCTCCCGGCCTTCTCCCCTCCAAGAACCCTCAGTTTGTTCTCTTAACTGTAAAACCTCTTTTATGGTTGGCCTCCTTCTCTATTTTTACCTTATTTTACCCAAACATCTCTCTTAATGTTCCCATAGACATAGGACAAGGGGGATGTTCTATCGGATTTACAAATGACAATACCTGAGAGTCAGTAGAGATTAAATTATATTCACAAGGTAACACAACTATTCCGAAGCTCAAACAAGACTGTTCTATTGTTTCTGAGTCCAGTGCTTATCTTCCATCCATAGATACAGATAAACATGTCAATTTGTACCCTTTGGGTTGCTTTGGGGAAAGCTCAAAGTATAATTTGTGGTCTCTCGTTAATATTGATAAAGGCAGACCATCTTTTTTGCAGCTGCATAAATGTTTAAAATTCTGGGGCATGTTCATATCCATAAATTGCCCTGGAGAGAGTGATGAACTAATCAGTAAAATACAAGAAGGGTTTCTGGAGGTTTAGAGCAAAACTCTTTCTTTATTAAATTTATTTATGTAAATTTAACTAGTCACATGTGGCTATTAATGTCTTTATTTGGGCTGATTTTAATCAACGATGTCATCTTGACAACATGTTTCATGGTAGAGGGCAGGCAAGTAGGGGGAGGCAGGAAGGTGGAGAGGGTGGTAGAAAGGGACAGGCAGAATAAAACCATGCAATTCTAGGATACAGAATGGGAAGAGATCTTGAAGTTCATCTACTTTAACCCTTTCCATATGCTAATGAGTGAGTTGATGCTTAGGGAGATGAACTTAACTCCACAAGGATAGCCAAACACCAAGAAGATCTTAAGTGTGTTTTTTGTTTTTTTGATATTTATTAAATATGTTATATGCTTTTCCTTAAGGGGGAAGAAAAAAAAAAAAGCCAGGGTGCTTGTGTGGCTCAATTGGTTAAGTGTTGGACTCTTGATTTCGGCTCAGGTCATGATATCAGGATCCTGAGATTGAGTGGTCCTGTCCCAGCCTCCCCGCACCCTTGACCCTGGTCAGGCTCCTCCACTGGCTGTGGAACTTGCTTAAAATTCTCTCTCTGCAACCCCCCCACACCCTCCCACTTGCCATGTGCATGTGCACACTCTCTCAGTCTCTCTCTCTCAAAAAAAAAGGAAAGAGAGAGAGAGAGAAAGACTGCAATAAAGATCTTATGTTTTAACCACATCCAGACTTCCATCTCACTAGGTTACAACATACATTTGAAACCGAAAGTATTCACACCTATACATCTGCCTGAAAAGTTGGTCCACACTGAGCTCTCCATTTTCCAGATCAGTAAGATCACTCTCTGTTGGCGTGCCTGTGGTCACCATCTTATTCACAGAATAATCAAATCATCTCTGTGTTGAAAAGTCCCAAAGAGATCATCTAGAACAATTTCTCATTCAGTGTAGGAAGTGCCTTGACCTGCTTTGGATCATGGCCTTCTGGCTCAGCCCATCTAGGGAACCAAAAATAATCACAAGGCAGGTCACACTATGCTAAGTCAAAGCTGGCTGAGAAAAGAGTTACTCTTTCTTTGGAAGTGTAAGATGGCTTGACCTGTGTCCAGCTGCTAGCATAGGAGGTATGAGAGTCCAGTCTTGGGCTGAACTTGCATCATTTGGTCATGATTGAGTGGTTTTGGGTTGGATGGTAATCACTGTGATTTGAAGACAGGATGATGGGAAGCAGCGGTAATTCTCCCATTTATTAGCTACAGAGTCTTGGGCAAGTTACTCCCATTCTCTGGGTCTCATTTTCCTTATCTCACAGAATGATGGTGAGGGTGATGAGATATAAAATACAGTACCCTACTAGCCCTGTGTCCACCACATGGGTTCATCTGGACACCCTGTAAGTCTCACCTAAAACAAGATGGTTACAGAGTTGAGAAATGAAAGGGGCATATGTGAGTTTGGCAAAAAAAGCCTATTTCTGCACCGGAGAGTGGGAAAGCTAAAGCATAGACTCAAAGATTCTAGTGCAGTTCGTCCCCACTGGACCCTGCCAACAGTGAGCTTTGCCATGTCTTACCAGGTCTCTGGAATTTGCTGATTTCACTGCTATAAAACTATCCAGACTGATAAATAATCAATGCATTTAGAAAACAAAATCCTCCCAACTGTGCCATTCTTAGGGAGAGAAATCGTGGAATGAGGTATTTATTTCGTTCACTGTCAAATCCCCAGTGATGAGAATAATGCCCAGCACCTCACACCCACTGAGCCAGATTTTTAGATAATTAATCAATCAATGAGAAAACCAATTTTTGCTAGGACTGAGGATATTGCTCCATAGATTAGGTGGTCCCTCTCTCTGAGAGCCCAAGGGAGAAACTTCCTTTGGGGCTGAGGACCAAAGATGAGTCTCCCTTTCCAGAGCAACAGTAGTTTTTTAGTGACAGACAATGAGGATCATACTCTTTCCTTTCCACTGACTGCTACATGACTCAGAATAAAACTTACAGCCCATCTCTAGCAAAATATTATTTTGCTTTTTTTTCTGTTCTTTTATTATTAGTTTTATCAGTGCACTGCGTGCACAGCATGTGTGTGCATTTCCTCTAATTGTTTGTGCCCAGGGAGCAATCTGTCTGTGTGTGTGTTTTTTTTTTTTTAAAGGATTTATTTACTTATTTTAGAGAGAGAGAGAGAGAGAGAGAGAGAGAGCACAAGTGGGAGGGAAAGAGGGAGAAGGAGAAAGAATTCTAAGCAGACCCAACACTGAACTTGAAGCCTGACCCCAGGCTCAATCTCAAGATCCTGAGATCACGGCCCAGAAATTGCGACCTGAACTGAAAAAGAGTAGGACACATAACTGACTGGGCCATCCAGATGCCCCAGTCTGTTCATGTCTTATATAAAGCTGTATCAATTGCATATTCATTTTCAGTCTTTACAATATTCATGTGTGTGGAATGGCCATAATGCTTTTTCTGTTGGATGGGATTTTAGCAGAGAGCCCAGTGGAAAGATCAGTAACTCATTATCTCTGTATTTTTTTCCTTCTGGACTGGAACTCCCAAGCTTTTGAATTAAGATGCCTTTCAAGGCACAACTTCTATTCCTAGGTGTGATCTCAAGAACTGTAAAAACAAGTCTAGATAATAGCTTCTTAAATATATGAGGGTCCTCTTGACTAGAATTTTCAAATAAAACAAATAATGCACACTTAAACCAAATTTCAGATAAAACAAATAACTTCTCTATTATCAGCATATCCCAAATATTATATGAGAAATATGTATACTAAAAATTATTTGTCCTCTAACTCACAGGATGTCCTATAATTTTATTTGCCTAATCTGGCAACTGTATTCTTGATAGACCCTCAATCCAGCTGTGGTAAGGAGTTTGGTACTCTAAGAGCCCCAGTTAATGGAAGCTAATAGAAGCTAATGAATCCATAAGGTCTTGAGTCTGATTCTGCTAAGAGATTTGAGGTTTTTTTTCCAGATACTATATGGAACTCTCCACCCTAGAAGAAAGCAGAGTGACTAGGTCTCAGTCCTTGAAGACCAATCGGTAGGGGAGTCACTTTCTTCAGTTAGGTTTGAAGCAAATTCTCTCACAGAGAATTTGTGGTGTTTCCTCAAAATGCATTCAGTGTTCATTAAAATGATAAAATCCTGGTCTTCATGCCCAACCCCACTTCTGATTGGTTGATCTGACATCTCATTCATGTCTCTATCAGTCTTGACTAAGTCCTAGGCCTGTTCCAGGAACTGACTTGATTTTCATGGGTCAATAATCCACACCCTCCTTCCTCCCAGAGACACTGATTTGACAACAATGCATGGAACAATTCTCTTTATGAGAAATCCAGAAAGTAGTTACCAGCTCCTGCACCCAGGTGTTCATGAAAACAGCTACTTTGAAGCTCTTAGATAAGTTTGTGACATGCTTTCATATTTTGTTTTATCCCTTGCTTTATGTAGACAGTGCTACACAACCTGAAGGAAACTTCCAGCTCCTGGCTTTTCCCTGAGGTGGGAAAGGAAAGATAAGACCATACATTTAACATTCTGAATGTGTTTTGGGGAGGCTGCAAAGGCGCTGAGGCAGGAATGCAACATGTATTATGGTTGCATCTAGGGCAGCTTTTCAATAAAGGTCATCGCTTTTTTTTTTTTAATTTTTTCAATTTATTTATTTTCAGAAAAACAGTATTCATTATTTTTTCACCACACCCAGTGCTCCATGCAATCCGTGCCCTCTATAATACCCACCACCTGGTACCCCAACCTCCCAACCCCCGCCACTCAAACCCCTCAGATTGTTTTTCAGAGTCCATAGTCTCTCGTGATTCACCTCCCCTTCCAATTTACTCCAACTCCCTTCTCCTCTCTAACACCCCTTGTCCTCCATGATATTTGTTATGGTCCACAAATAAGTGAAACCATATGATAATTGACTCTCTATGCTTGACTTATTTCACTCAGCATAATCTCTTCCAGTCCTGTCCATGTTGCTACAAAAGTTGGGTATTCATCCTTTCTGATGGAGGCATAATTCTCCATAGTGTATATGGACCACATTTTCCTTATCCATTCGTCCTTTGAAGGGCATCTTGGTTCTTTCCATAGTTTGGCAACCGTGACCATTGCTGCTATAAACATTGGGGTACAGATGGCCCTTCTTTTCACTACATCTGTATCTTTGGGGTAAATGCCCAGTAGTGCAATTTCAGGGTCATAGGGAAGTTCTATTTTTAATTTCTTGAGGAATCTCCACACTGTTCTCCAAAGAGGCTGCACCAACTTGCATTCCCACCAACAGTGTAAGAGGGTTCCTCTTTCTCCACATCTGCTCCAACACATGCTGTTTCCTGTCTTGCTAATTTTGGCCATCTAACTGGTGTAAGGTGACATCTCAATGTGGTTTTAATTTGAATCTCCCTGATGGCTAGTGATGAATATTTTTTCATGTGTCTGATGGCCATTTGTATGTCTTCATTGGAGAAGTGTCTGTTCATGTCTCATGCCCATTTTTTGATATGATTGTCTGTTTTGTGTGTGTTGAGTTTGAGGAGTTCTTTATAGATCCTGGATATCAACCTTTTGTCTGTACTGTCATTTGCAAACATCTTCATCCATTCCATGGGTTGCCTCTTTGTTTTGTTGACTGTTTCCTTTGCTGTGCAGAAGCTTTTGATCTCGATGAAGTCCCAAAAGTTCATTTTCACTTTTGTTTCCTTTGCCTTTGGAGACATATCTTGAAAGAAGTTGCTGTGGCTGATATCGAAGAGATTACTGCCTATGTTCTCCTCTAGGATTCGGATGGATTCCTGTCTCATGTTGAGGTCTTTTATCCATTTTGAGTTTATCTTTGTGTATGGTGTAAGAGAATGGTCGAGTTTCATTCTTCTACATATAGCTGTCCAGATTTCCCAGCACCATTTATTGAAGAGACTGTCTTTTTTCCACTGTGTATTTTTGACTGTTTTGTTGAAGATTATTTGATCATAGAGTTGAGGGTCCATATCTGGGCTCTCTACTCTGTTCCACTGGCCTATGTGTCTGTTTTTATGCCAGTACCATGCTGTCTTGGTGATCACAGCTTTGTAGTAAAGCTTGAAATCAGGTAACGTGATGCCCCCAGTTTTATTTTGTTTTTCAACATTTCTTTAGCAATTCGGGGTCTCTTTTGATTCCATACAAATTTTAGGATTCTTTGCTCCCGCTCTTTGAAAAATACCAGTGGAATTTTGATCGGAATGGCATTAAAAGTATAGATTGCTCTAGGCAGTATAGACATTTTACCAATGTTTATTCTTCTGATCCAAGAGCATGGAATGGTCTTCCAATTTTTTGTGTCTTCTTCAATTTTGGTAACATGGCAGGATACAAAGTCAATGTACAGAAATCAGTGGCTTTCTTATACATTAACAATGAAAATACAGAAAGGGAAATTAGAGAATCAGTTCCATTTACTATAGCACCAATAACCGTAAGATACCTGGGAATAAACCTAACCAAAGAGGTAGAGGATCTGTACTTGAGGAACTACAGAACACTCAGCAATATATCTTTTATCATGTACATCATATATTTTGTGCTCTGTATCTTTGTTCATGCTATTCCCTCCATCAGAAATGCCTTTCCCTCTTTTCTGCCTCACTACTTACTGAAAGTGTTAGGTTAAAAGTAACCTCCTCCATAAGCCTTTCAAGTTGAATGGCCTAATGCATCATTGACTGCTTTCCTTTCCCTGTCACCTTGGTCATTTTTGACACGGCGACTCTATTTGTTTTGAGCTTTTTTACATTATATAGTAATTAACCTATTATACTTGTTTCTTTCATGAAGTTTGGATTCTTTCCTAACCACCAGGTGTCAAGATTGAAAGCAGTTTCCCTAGCTGCAACACAGATCACTAGTCTCCTCCTCCTCCAATTCCCAGAAGGTGAGCCTTGTACATGGAATCCAGCTACAAAGCCTTTGTCTAGTCCTGTACTAGGTAAACAAACTATCTCCCATTTCATGAAAACTGACAGTCTTCAAATTAATTTATCATACAAAAGGGATGAGAAACTATTCAGAGGGCAGAATTGATGGGATAATAAAATACTTTCCTCCTTTCTTTGTTCTCCTTTGCTCCCTTGTGAAGTGGTCTTCTGGGTGATAAGACTTCATAGGAAGGTATAATTTAGGGTATGGGTGCTTGATGCTTAGGAACATCTCAGACAATGATATGAACATAATTTGGAGCAGAGCCACAAGAACAGGAGAGAAAAAAGGGAGAGGGAAGTATATGAGCATTGTCCTTTGAATATGGAGACAAGGAGACTGGGGGAAGAGAGCCGGCAAATTTATGGGCAAAACCATAGGGAGTGTGTGGCAGTGTGTGCTCATTCTTTGTTTTGGGAACCCAAGAAACGGGATGAACTTGGAATGCAGAACCAGTGGAAAGGGGGGCATCCTTCTAGAGAATCTTAATGTGGTCTATGAAGTTATAGGAAGAAAAGTGTTATAGTCAGAAAAGCACAGGCTTTCATGCAAAAATAGCAAAGTCAAATGAGTGAATTGGTCCAGGCAGGGTTGTAGTGACCTAGAATAGGCACATCCTGTTTCATGGAGGCAGCTACCATTCAGATCCAGGAGGATATTGGAAACAGGAATATGGCCCTTTGTTCTCAAACCATTTGTTTGTTTTTGGTTGCATCATTTTCTCTCTGAACTTCTAATTTGTTTTATTTTGTTTCAGTAGGAATTACCTTTACATTGAAATAATATGACTTAATTCAAAGTAAAATGTTTTGAGGAAAATGCTCTGGGAATATGTACCAATGTTTTTGTTGGTTTTGTTTAGTTTAGTTTTTTTGTTTGTTTGTTTGTTTTAGAGAGAGCGTGTACGAGAGAGTGTGTAAGTGGGGTGGGGAGGGGCAGAGAGGGAGAGGGAGAGAGAGAATCCTACCTAAGCAGGCTCCTGCTCAGTGTGAAGTCTGTGGGGTGAGGGCTCAATCTCAGCACTCTGAGATCATCTCCTGAGCCAAAATCAAGGGTCAGATGTTTAGCCAGCTGAACCACCCAGGCACCCTGTACTAGTGTTGAATGTACCCAATCTTATGACTCAATAGTTCCAATATGCCAAGAAACATGTACATGCATTTAACAAAATAGATGTATAAAAATATTAATAAAACAATGTCTATAATGTCCAAAAATTATAATCACCAAAAGTTAAATATCCATTAACAGTATATTAGACAAATAAGTTATTGAATAGATATGTGATAAAGAAGTCATAAAATGTATAACATATAATTTATGTAAATAAATTGTGGAATAGAATACTGTACAATGTACAAACTAATGCTATAGGCAAGAATGTGAATGAATCTCACACATTGTTAAACATAAAAAGACACAGTTTATATACTGAAATGACTTCATTCAGAGAAAAACCTATAATACAGAAACACAAAACTAACCAATGGTAAGAGAAATAAAGACAGTGAGAAGGTGGTGGTGGTGGGAGGCACATGGGTGGGGCTTCTTGAGAACTGGTAGTTGTTTCAGTACCGGTCATAAAGGCATCTTCAGTTTGGGAGAATTAATTGAGCTGTACACTTATGATATAAGTGATTTCCTATATGGATGATATATTTCAGATAAAAGTTGCTTTAAAATCAGACCTGTAGAAAGATATGAATCATTCATGAATAATAGATAAAGTAAAAAACTTTACACAATTCTGTGAATCCATCAGCAAAGTGCTGGATGCAAAGAAGCTTTGCTGATGGAATTCCATAGAGTGGAGAGCCTGGACTTTCCTCGATGTGGCCACAATTGCCTGATCTATATGCAGGTGTGTGGGTGAATGATCTATACGTAGATCAGGCTAGTTTGCAGAGCCAAGGACTAATACACAAGCCTTTGATGACAATAAGTTTCTTGGGGTGGACTGGTGTGTGGAAGAGCCTTGGAGACAAAAATAAGTCATTCAGGGGAGTTCTTCTCATCCACTCTCTTGAAATGTTCCCAAGAAAGTACCTGTGGTAGAAGGGCTAGGAAACAAAGAAAATTCACCCTCTCTTACAGTTCACAGTGCTTAGGTTCTGGAAACCTGTTGAAATTGAAATGAAAAGGGAACCAAATCTGTCTGAAAAAGTGGGCCAGTGTTTTCCCACCACAACTGTGACAAGAACAGGAACTTAGTTTCTTGGAAGCCCCAGATTGTGGTGTTTATAATTGGGCTAACTATATAGATTGAAATGAATTCAATCTAGTTAAAGTTGTAGCCCAGACAGGCTTGGCTACCCTGAGTATAAATTGAATGATTAACTTCTCAACCAACTGCAAAGGAGAGGGAGGAACTTTTTATCTCAGAAAACAAAACAAAACAACAAAAATTGTATCACACTCTCCAATGTCTTCTATGTACAATGTGCTTAATTCAATTAAACAATTATGATATATGGGAAGAATGGAGAAAACATAATCAATTTTCAAGAGAAAGTCATTATTAGCTGAAGAGTGGTTGTTTTAAAGCCTTTGTCTGTAAGATTAAGTATCTAGGATAATTTGCAAGGGATATGGAGAAGATAGATGAGCTTTTGATGATCATGAGAGCTAGTGCTATAAGATGGAGTCTAGAAGAGCCCCACATGAAAAACATTAATATTAGGATTAGAAGAAGAGTACTTGAAGGTAACTTTATAAATATAGAAAAGAAAATGGATATAATCAATGACCAAAGGGAGAATTTCAAGGTAGAAATGGAAACTATATAAATGAAACCAAATGGAATTTCTAAGATTAAAGAATGTGCTCTGACATTTAAAGATATAATCATTGGATGAAATTAGAAGAAGAAAAAAGTTTGATGAGCTTGAAAACAAAATATAAAAACGTTTAAGATTCAAAGCCCACAGAGAAAAAAGTCTGAAGAACATGAACTCCGGGACCTTTAGAACAACATCAAGTGACTTGACACAGCAGATAAATTCACAGAAGGAGAGGAGAGAGAGGAAGAGAAGAAAATATGATTGAAGAAATAATGCCTGATTTACCCCCCCCAAAGA
Source organism: Mustela nivalis (assembly GCF_964662115.1). Classification (NCBI taxonomy): domain Eukaryota; kingdom Metazoa; phylum Chordata; class Mammalia; order Carnivora; family Mustelidae; genus Mustela; species Mustela nivalis. The sequence goes on from NC_139021.1 coordinate 12,063,187, forward strand.
TGATGAAAAATAGCCTACAGATCCGTAATTTCACTGAACCCTAAAAGATGAAAGAAAAATAAAACCTTAGACATATGATAATAAACTATTGTAAAAACAAAGATAGCATATCTTTAAAAAAGCAGAAAAAAAATCATGAAAGGGAGCCAAGTTAAGGAAAAACAAACAAACAACCCAGCTGCCTTTTCATCAGAAAAAATGCAGGAAAGGAAATGCAAAGGATCAATATTAAATGAAACACACCAACAAAAAACACCAAGAATTCTGATTTAAACCCAGTCACACAAGTAATTACATTATGTATGACCTAAATATGCCAGTTACAAGGAATACACTGTCAAAATGGTTTCTTTTTAAAAAGTAAGGCCCAAGGATTTTCTGCATAAGAGACACACTTTAAATATCAGTGTGCAAATAAGCAATCAAAAAGATATACATGTGAACATTAGGCATGGGAAAGATAATATGACTATATTAACATGAAAAAAAATTGATTTCAAAGGTAGGCATATTAACAAGTAAACACGGAATTTTCTTATATCTCAAATGGTAAATTCATTAAGAAGATATAACATTCCTTGGGGCATCTGGGCGTTTATAATTGGGCTAACTATATAACCATATAGGTGGTTAAGCATCTGACTTTCAATTTCAGCTCAGGTCCTGACCTCAGCATGTGAGATCAAGTCCCGTGTCCTTCTCTGTGCTCAGTGGGGAGTCTGCTTGAGATTCTCTCTTCCTCTGTCTCTGCCCCTCCCCCTGTTCTCTCTCTCTTTTTCTAAATAAATAAATAAAGATTAAAAAAAAAAAAACATAACAATCCTAAATGTGTACCCACCTACAAACAGCAATTCAAAATGTATGGAGAATAGAGAACCGAAAAGATAAATAGACAATACCTAAAAGATGTGAGTAACACCATCAATAACATTGAAATAAAATATGTAGAAAATAAAATAAAATAAATGGAAAACAAGTAGAAAAATTTCAAATATTTAAATATGAAAAAAATTCTAATTTATATGTCAAAAAAATCAAAGGGAAATTAAAAAAGATTTTAACTATATTACAGTGCAAATACATCAAAATTTGTGTTATAAATCTAAAACACTGAATAGATGGAATTTACAGTTATTGTGTTGTGTTTATATTAGAAAAATTTTAAAAAAGATTGAGATCAATGATCAAACCTATTATGTTAAGCTAGAACATAACATAAGTTATAAGTTCTAACATAAGTAGAAGAAAAGGAAAAATAAATATAAAACTGGAAATCAGTGAAATAGAAAACATAAAAACAAAGGAAACTAGCAAAGACAAAAGAGTTTACTTTGAAAAGATTCCTAAAATTGGCAAGTCTTGATTAAAACGTATTTCTAGTTGGGCGCTTGTGTGGTTCACTTAACTGGGTGTCTGACTGTTGATTCTGGCTCAGGTCATGATTTTAGGGTCATGAGATCAAACTCTGTGAGGGGTTCCATACCAAGTGCAGAGCCTGCTTAAGATTCTCTGTCTCCCTTTCCATCTGCCCCTCTCCCAATTAATAATATGAGGAATGAAAGAGCAATATTTACAGATTCTAAGGTACTGAAAGCATAAAGATGAAACATATAATTTTATGTCAACATTTTTGACAATTTAGATAAAATAGACAAATTATTTGAAAGACACAAATTACTGAAATTAGCACAAGAGAGAAAAAGTATATATTGCTCTATATTGTAAAGAAACTGAATTCATAATTTAAAGGTTTTTCACAAATAAAAATTCAGTGTCCCCAGTAAATTGGATCAATGGTAAATTCTGTGAAACGTTGACTAGATAAATAGTAGTAAATATACACAAACTCTTTCAGAAAATAAAGAAATACTTTCCAACTCATTGTATGAGGCCAGAATCATCATAATCCCAAAACCTTACAGTGACACTATGCACACACACAAACACACACACAAAATCCTTTATAAATAAAATGCAAAAAAGATCTTAATAAAACATTAGCAAACATTTCTAGTAATATGCATCATGATCAAGTAGAGTTTAATATCAGGCATGTAAGTTTAGTATAATAATAAAATATCAATCAGTGCAATTCACTACATTACAAACATAGAAGCGGCAATGCTTATAATTATCTTAGGAAGGCACAAAAACCTCTTGAAAAAACTCAGCACTTCAGGGGGCACCTGGGATGCTCAGTTGGTTAAGTGACTGCCTTCAGCTCAAGTCATGATCTCAGGGCCCTGGGATCGAGCCCCACATCAGGCTCCTTGCTCAGCAGAGAGCCTGCTTCTTCCTCTCCCTCTACCTGCTACTCTGCCTGCTTGTGCTCTCTCTCTCTCTCTCTGTCAGATAAGTAAATACATCTTTAAACAAAACAAAACAAAACAAAACAAAACAATTCATCACTTCAGAAAACCAAGATTCAAAGGAATTCTTGCTGCCTCATAATGAGAATAGTAGAAAATAACCTAGCTAATTAATACTTACTGGTAAACCATTTCAAAAATTCCTCAAAGATCAGGAAAAAAAAAAAAAGTATGTCTAATCTTCCCACTTGTGTACTAGAGGTCTTAGCATTGCAATAAGACAAGAAAATGATATAAAATATATACATTTTGGAATATGAGCAGGAAAGTTTTTCTGCTTTGTTTTTGTTTTTTTGTTTTGTCTACAACATGACTTTGAAATATCTAAACCTAAGAAATGTACTAAACCAAAATAAACTATGATCATTAAAAAGTGACTCCAACAAGGCTTCAGGATGAAAGGTAAATGTACAAAAATCAATTGTATTTTTAGATCCTGGCAATAGCCTATTGTGAATTAAAAGTTTTAAAGTCATATTTACTTTATAATCAAAAAAAAAAAAGAAATTTAAACACAAAGGGCACAAGGTTTTACACTGACAAATTTAAATCTTTGAGACAAACTGAATTAGTAAATAAGTTCAGTAAGTAGTACAGAAGTGGAGAGTGATGCCACTTCTGAATTGTAAAACTCAGTATCGTTAAGATATCATTGTTTCCCAAGTAGATGTTTATAGTCAATGATTCCAATTAAACTTGAAGCATGACCTCTTGGGAAAGATTAAGTGTTATCTTAAATTGAAATTCAAAAATCCTAGAATATCTAATACAGTCTTAAAAATAGATAATGGTTGGGAGATTTACACTATTTGATTTCAGGATTTATTTTAAAGCTGCTGTAGTTAAGACATTGTTGTGTGGATGTGTGGCTGAATAAATAGGTCAGTGGAATAGAATGGAAAGTTATGATGTAAATAAACACGGATGCAGGTGATTCATTTCTGAAGAAATTATAATTGATTTAATAGGGAAAGGGATGTAATCTCAAAATGTAGGGCCAGAACAACTCTACTCACTACACAAAATTATTAATTCAAGATGGGTCATTTTCCTAAGTATAAAGCTAAAATTATGCAGCTTCTGTATAATTCATTTTCTCTAAAAAAATAATGGGATATCCCAGCAGACATGGCACAGGCAAAGATCTATGAGACAGAGCACAAAAAGCACTTGTTGTAAATGTGGGGAAAAAAGAGAAGTTGGATTTCATCAAAATGAAAGGACTACTTTAAGAAAAAAGGCTGATTTGGAGAAAATATTCACCACACATATATCTGACAAAGAACTTGCATTTATAATATATAAAACACTCCTTCATATCAAAAATAAAAATACAAATAATCTAATAAAAATGGACAAAATAGTTGAACAGACACTTCACAAAAAAAGACATACAGGTAGCCAAGAGGCATTAAGAAAATCTGCTCAACATCATTGGTCTTTGGGGAAATGAAAATTAAATTAAAACCATACTGAGATACTACTTCCCACCCATTAAAATGACTAAAATGAAAAATGTTGGTAAGTTTGTAGAGCAAATGAGACTCTTTCACATTGCCAATGAAAGCGTGAAGCCATAAAACTACTTTAGAAACTTGTAGCTCCTTATAAAATTAAATGCTCCTATCATATAACTGACCAATTCCCCTCCTGTATGTACTTCCGAAAGAAATGAAAGCATTTATCAAAAGAAAACTTTTACAAGAATGTTCCCAGCAGCTTTCTTTTTAATAGCCAAACATTTCTATCAGCAGGAGAATGTTTAAACAAATTGAGGTATGTTCATATAATCAAATAGTAATCAGCAATAAAAAATGATCAGAGCTACTGAGACCCGCAACGTGAATCTCTCATTCTGTTGAACACATTATCTCTAGTAGTCACACTTAAAAGTGTACATGTAGTCTTATTGGACTTATATGAAATTCTGGAACAGACAAGAATCTGCTGCAATATATCATGGCACTTGTGTCTTGAGGCTGAGATATGGGTTGGATGGTAATTGGGGTAGGATGGAATGTTCTCTGTAATAGAAGGGTTCTCTATCTTCATTGGCATGGCAGTCATTTGTCAAAATCTTATCTAACTGTAAACATAGGTTCTTTGAGTAGATTTTCTTTGAGTAGATTATCACACACACACACATACACACATATACACATACACAACGTGCCTGCACCAAACTCTTAAATCTGACAGAGCTCTGGGTTGCAGTTCTGGCTCCGACATTCAATAGCAGTGTGTCCTTTGGTAAATTATTTAACTTTTCTCAGTTCTGCATCTGTATAAAAGAACAGTCATGTTCCAAATTTAAAGGTCTGTTTGAGAAATAAATATAATCATCTATCATCTAGTATTATCCTAGGTACCTAGTCGTCTCTCAGTAAGTATTAAATACCATAGATAAGTATTATTATTAAATACTGATCATTAATGTCTTTTTTTACCATTAGCTTTAAACTTTGGAGAAATTTACTCTAAGTTTAGGAAAGGAGGAGGAACAGGATGATTTATACAAAAGGCACTTGCCTTGGAATCATAAAACTCATGTTGTAGCCTATTTGCATAAAACCCAGAGGGTGGTGTATGTAGCGGGAAAGAGCGTGACCCAGTATGAAAAACAGATACTTTGGAGTGACAGAGATTTGGATTTAAATCTTGTTTCCATAGCTTAGAAGTGATACACAGAAATTTATAATCCATACTATGTGAACTTGAGTAAATAATTTAATATCTCTGAGCCTTAATTTTATCTCCAAAGTTCAAATAAATATAACTATCCCCCACAATTGTCTGATTAAAAGTGTCAGGTAGCACATACAAAGGGCTTGGCCCTTAGCAAGCCATTAATAACTACTTCTTTTTCCATCTCCTTCCCTTGGTGCATTCATTCTAGTATTATAGGCTATCGTTACCCTAGTAAATTGAGGGGATCGATCTCTGAGGCAACTTTAAACTTTCAATTCATCTGATTTTAAATAAGTGTAAACTAGTAATAACTATCTGTAGGTCTACCAATCTGTATCTTTACCAAAGGTGAAACTGAAAAGTTCCTGCATAAAACCCAACCAAAAAAGCAAAAATTTAGAGATTCATTCAGATTAAAAAGATTGCCTGGCTCAAGCTCATCACTGCTTGGGTCACTGTGTTTTCTGTTACTAAGGCTACAAGAGTTTGTTTACACAAAAAGCACATCTTTAATCGATTAAAAAAAAAATAAAACATAGGAACAGATTGTACTTGTGGGGGAAAAAACCCCACAAATCCAACTAGGGAGCCTGAATATGATAGACCCTTTAATTTCAAGAGTAACATGGTCAAGGAATTCAATGAAGAGATGACTTAATTTTGCATTTGGTTTGAAGATGAAAATCTCCACTTTCCTTCAGCAGCTAAGGAACACAATGCAGCAATGTGGGTTTATAAGATTTTGGCAAAATATACCCGGTCGTTTTCCACTGTTGAGTTCTTTGCAGATTTAAAAATTCTTAGAAACATAGGAAGAAAAGAGCTCTTAATAGTTTTCTACTAGAAGGCCCCAGATTTATACATAGAAATTGGCAGCCCAGTGAGGGAGTGATGTTGCCCACATTAATGAGAGGTTGGGTGAGATCCAAGGTCTAAGTCTCCTTTCATTAACTTTCTCTTTTATGTATTTCATACTGAGAGTAACTTCACTTGGAAATTATAAACCACAAACACATTGGAAATCACATGTCTTACCCTGGTAAATAGATCTCATTTATCCAGTAGATTAAGTGGTACATTTTCCCAACCAGACTGTTGAGCTAGGTCACTGTAGAAGCAAACTTACTATTTGTTCCCCCAAGTAGCTTGTATCTGCTTTTAGTTTACGATTTCAGTTTCTTAGACTTTCCACTTGATCATTATGGGCTAATCACACCAAGGTATATCAGACCACGTATGACAGTCAAAATGTTGAAAGTCACACATAAAGTGGAAACCTTAAGAACAGCCAAGGAAAAATGAGACATTACATAAGGAAAACTGTGATCTGAATGAATGCAGAGTGCTCACCAGAAACCATGGAGACCAGAAGATGGTGAAGTAAAATTTCAGATAAAGGAAAACCAAGAGAATTGGTCCCCAGTAAACCTGTACTGACAGAAATACTAAAGGAAGTTCTTCAAACTCAAGAAATAATACCAGATGGAAATTTGGATCTTCAAAAAGGAACTAAGGGCACTAGAAAAAGTAAACATATGGGTAAAAATGGCAAACTATTTCCCTTTTACATTACTTAGTTTACTTATGACTATGTAAAGCAAATTTATAAAATCCTTTTATTGGAATTAAATGTATATGTACTATATGTATATATGCATTTACAATAAAAATGGCAACTCTTGCATAGAACAGAATGGGAGTGGTGAATAGACCATATGATTGCAAGCTTTCTACATTTTATATCAAGTGGTATCATATTAACACAGTTAATATGTGTAATGTTAAGGATATATTTACCAATCCCTAGAGCAATCACTAAAAATTAACAATAAGAGGTACAAATCCAATGGACACATTAAGTTCAATTATAAAAAAAAAAAATAATAATAATAATAATAATAATTCAAAAGCAGGCAGGAAAGAGGAATAATAATGGCAACAACAAAAAAGATGGCTAAAGAGAACATAGGGAACTGGTAGACTTGATTCAGCCATATCAGCAAGTACATTAAATGTTACTGTTTAAACTCCATCTTTCAAATGGATTAAAAAAACAAGACTCCGTCATATATTCTCTACAAGAGAATCATTTTAAATAAAAAGACAAAGGCTATAAGCAAGTAGACATAAAAGAGATATACCATAAAAGCAATGTGGTAGGTCGTCTCTAGGATAGTTGCCTAAGAACTCCGTCTCCTGGTATTAATGCCCTTTGTAAACTCCCCTTGGGAATGGGCTGATTTCTGACTTGCTTCTGATAAATACAATATGGCAGAGATGATAAAATGATACTTCCTAGATTAGTTTATAAAAGATAGTGTGGGTTTTTTTCCTCAAACTTTCAATTTCTATCTACCTATCATCTATCTATGTCATTAACTGCACTGGGAGAAGCCATCCAGCTACCTGCTATATGTATTATTATTATTATTATTATTTTAATTTCTTTTCAGCGTAACAGAATTCATTGTTTTTGCACCACACCCAGTGCCTGCTATATTTTGAGGACAAGGCAGCAAACCCGTAGAAAGCCCATATTGTTAAGGGACTGAGGCCATCAGTTCAAAAGGCCATGGGGTATTAGAGAGGAGAAGGGAGTTGGGGTAAATTGGAAGGGGAGGTGAATCATGAGAGACTATGGACTCTGAAAAACAATCTGAGGGGTTTGGAGTGGCGGGGTTGTGGGAGGTTGGGGTACCAGGTGGTGGGTATTATAGAGGGCACGGATTGCATGGAGCACTGGGTGTGGTGAAAAAATAATGAATACTGTTTTTCTGAAAATAAATAAATTGAAAAAATTAATAAAAAAAATTAAAAAATTAAAAAAAAAAAAAAGGCCATGGAGAGCTGAGACCTACTGACAGCTGCTTGAGTGAGAACAAAAGTGGACTTTCAGCCCAAGTGGAGACTCGAGTTGGCTGCAACCTTGACCAACAGCTTTGTTATAGTTTCATGAGACCTTGAAGGAGAATCACTGAACTAAGCTGCTTGGTTAATTCTTGAACCAAAGAACTGTGAGATGATAAATATTGGTTGTTTTAAGCTAATAGATTTTGGAGTAATTGTTTCACAACAATTTATAATTATTAAAAAGTAAGCTTGAAAAGGCTATAAAACCAAGACAAAGTTATAGCAGGGATAAAGAGAATCATTTAATAATGATAAAAGGATCAATTCCACAGAAGCGCATAATAGTCACAAACATCTATACCCCAAATAACAGAGCCCTAAAATACCTCAAGTAAATACTGATGATATCACAGGGGAAATAAACAATTCTACAATCAAAGAATGTTTTAATACCCTACTCTCAGCAATTGATAGAACAACTAGAAAAAATGAGTAAATAAGTAGATGATTTGAACAGTATTATTAACCACCATGACCTAATTAAAACCTAAATAACATGATCCTACACATGAGTACACAAGATATATTCACCAAGAATAATTATACACATGGCCATAAAATAAGTCTCAATAAACATAAAAGGAACGTGGGCATGTGCTTTGAGTAAGCATTATATTATCTGAAATTAACAGAAACTCCACCTCCTCCTCTTTCTCCCCCTCCTCCTCCTTCCTTCTTCCTTCTTTCTTCCTTCTCCTTCTCTCCTTCTTATTTTTTCTTACTTCTTCTATACCGGGATTTCCTGCAATCATGTCCCAAATAAACTAATATTTTAATATAACTCTAGGATCTGCATATGGGGCGTCTAAATGAAGACCATTGCTATCAGAAGTGGTCGTAGGGATCAGAATCTCAGGATGGGATCTCATCATGAGCCACTTGCTGGCCATAGAGCATCAGGGGCCTGGGTGTTTCTAGTAAGTGGAGTGATGATAATCCCTAGCATGTGGTAGCATCATGGTAACTAATATTATCACTTGTGGTAAATTTGGGTCTGTAAAGGTGGAAGAGGATGCACAACCTTATGCAGTATCTCTAATAGTTGACATGCATGCAGGCAATGGCAATGATAAAGAAATTGGAATTAATTGCTCATTATTTATTGCCACCAAAGCATAGAAGGAAAATAATGTCAGATTAAGATCAGACTGCTGCAATATTAATTTCCACAGGCTGCCATACAAAGCACCATAAACCAGGTGGCAGGAGACAGGAAGAATTTATTCTGTTCAAGTTTTGGAGGCCAGAAGTCTAAAATCAAAGGTGTTGGCAGTCCACACTACCTCCAGAAACTCTAGGGGGCAGAATCTTTACTTGTCTTCTCCAGCTTCGGTGGTTCCTGTTCCTTTGTTTCTGGGAGCATAGCTCTAATCTTTGCCTCTAATCACATGGCCTTCAGCCCTGTGTCTCTGTGTGCCTTCCCTGTTCTTGTAAGGACACCTGTGACTAGATTTAGGGCTCTCTCGAAATCCAACATGATCTCATTTTGAGATCCTTACTTACCTTAATTATAACAGCAAAGACCATATTCCAAAGAAGCTTACATTCTGAGGGTTTGGTGGGCAACTGTTTAACTTCTTATAGATACTAACTCAGAGCATGGAAAACAAAATCTATCAAATAGGTGTTGCATTACTTGAGTGGACTTCCACGTGCCACTCAAGGACAGATAATACTGAAAATTAGGTTTTGATTGTGAGAGTAGCAGAACTACAAAGAAAGCAGATTTCAAAGCTAGTAGTCTACACTAAATACTAGTATTCTACAGTAAATACACTAAATGCAAATTCTACCCTAATAACAGCAAGTATTCTATGCTGAATTCCATGCTCTAATATGGAAAGAATGGGCCCCTGAGACCTGGGAATGGGGACATCAGGATGGATATGCTTGAGAACTTTGGAATCACCAAATTCTCCTGAACCCTCAGGATGACACAAAATCTCTCTTCCTGGTGCTGGAGAACAGCAGCCTCCCTTGCCTGCAGAGATGCAAAGGCCATACTTACGCACAGGACTCTGAAAGTAGTGCTTGTCATCCTTAAGATCTGCCTCCATTCCCCCATTGCTCTTAGTAGACCAAAATGTGCGTGAAGTCTTAGCATGACTACCTGGAGGAATTACTGTTTCTGACTCAGGAAGAGAGGGATTCTTTATCACTGGCTCTTCAGAACCCAGTGACATGTATCCTCAGTAACCAACGAAACAGGTTTGGGAGTGGATTTTGAGGCTATGAGACTAAGACATGGGGAATGTAAGACATGGGGAATGTAAGACTGTATCCTTTCTAGCAAGGATACTTGAACTCAGCTGTGATACTCTACTAGGATGATTGCTTGATGCTTGGGGAAAATGGTTGCCTGTAGTAAATTAAGTTGCAGAATTGCCCTGTTGGAGTATTGAGGAAGGGGTCAGAAGGCAAAGGCAGGCAGCCATGTTAGAGGAGATGTACTGCCTAAGATCAGAGAATCTATCAACTGATTTTGTTCCTCAGCATAATCTTCACGTTAGGGAATCTAAAGGATGAATATTAGTCAGACTTTAAAGTTATAAGGGGTATTACAAAAACATGGGAGCAGCCTGAGCAGAAGCAGAAAAATGGAAACAAAGGTAAAAATAGTAAATAACTAAATAAATGGTGAGCAAGATTTAGCCCATTTGGATAACAAGATGTATAATTTGTGAATCTAAAAAAGATTACTCCTTTTAGGTTTGGGGAGAAAAATTCAGGTTCATCCGAAGAAGGCGAGTCACACCATCCTCCTCCCAGACTGCCCCGTCCTCCAACACTGCTATCTGGCATTGAGTATCACTTGGGAGACTTTCTGAAGAAGAATCTCCCAAGACAAGTATGACCTCTGTTTTTCATCCCCACCCCTGCAGACTTGCTCTGCCCTAGAGCACTAGATGGAGCTCTATGGAAGCAGTTCTAGAGGTGTAGGACTAACTGGAAGGGAGGAGTTAATGAGTTTGCAGGATTGGAATTTCTCAACTGGAACCAAGCATTGCTCACTGGGACATAGCCTACAGATGGCACCCACTGATGGATGGCCTATTTCTAGATCATTGACACCTTCCATTTATACATAGAAACACCTAGACAGCTGGAACCACAAGAGTCTTGCTTAGGGCATGATGTGCCAGAGAAAGCACAGGCTCTAAGTTCACCTAAAAGACCTGGGCTGATAGTCCATTCTGTCATATAGAGCCAGTTGTAGTTAGGCAAGTTCTACTTTGCTAAGACTCAATTTTCTCAAGTCTACAGTGGCGAAGACCTCTTTCACTAGGTTGTTGAACCTAGAATGAACTCTAAAATGTCTGGCATATAGAACATTTGGCTTTGTGCAAGCATCTATCAGGGTTTGGGAGATGAATGCACACCCCTCCATAATATATATCTTCTTAACCTTACAACAATTCTGGGAGATATTAACAATAACATCAATATTACAGTTGACACTTACATAGCACTAAGTGGTGAACAATCTCCTAAATACTTTACATGCACAAATTCATTAAAGCTTCACAACTACCCTGCAAGATTAGTTCTGTCATCATCTTGTTTTATGTAGAATGTTACAAAGTCATGCACAGGATAAGTGATTTCCCAATTTCACACAGGAATTCATTGGCATAACTGAGCTTTGAAGCCAGTTTTGGGTCAGGGCTCATGTTCTAAATTCTCTTTCTGTGGTATGAATTTACCAAATACTTGATCATCTGAATGCTGCCCAGAGACCCTTTTATTAATTTGGGTCTTCTTTTAATTTCCAATGTAAGAACATATCCTCTAACAATTTACCTTTCTCGGTCTTTGACATTCCCTGGGTCCTCCTTCTTCTTTGGATTTTCCTCTTTTTCTCTTAAAAAAAAAATCACAGGAACATGCATAATATACATACCTGGAATGGAACTTGTTTTTAGTTTGTGTAGGAGAGCTGTTGCTCTTGGGGCGCCTGGGTGGCTCAGTGGGTTAAGCCTCTGCCTTCAGCTCAGGTCATGCATGATCCTAGGGTCCTGGGATCAAGTCCCGTACTGGGCTCTCTGCTCAGTGGAGAGTCTGCTTCCCACCCTCCCTGCCTGCCTCTCTGCCTACTTGTGATCTCTGTCTCTGTCAAATAAATAAATAAATAAATAAATAAAACAAAGGAGATGTGTTTTTCTTGATGCTACAGCACTCTGTCATGACAGGGCAGTTGGTAGGACAAGGGTAATGTCTAAATTCTGCTCATGCTAAAACTTTTACTTCTCCATGTGGGGTAGTTCTAAAGAAAGTATTTTTACAGAATCCCTGTGAAAAAAGCATTGTGGGTAAAATCAATGGCACTGAATTGCACACTTTAAGCTAATTTAAAGGGGAAATCCAGGAATCTTATTACTGGGTATTTACCCCCCAAATACAAAAACACTAATTCAAAGGGACATATGCACCCCTGTATTTATAGCACCATTATCTGCAAAAGGTAAACTATGGAAGCAACCTGAGTGTTCATCAGTAGATGAATGGGTAAAGAAGATGTGGTGTACTTACATAATGGTATGTTATTCAGCCATAAACAAATGAAATTTTGCCACTTGCAACAAATGAATAGAGCTAGAGAGTGTAACGCTAAGCCTAATAAGCCAGAAAGAGACAAATACCATATGATCTCACTCATATGTGGAATTTAAGAAACAAAACAATCAAGTCAAGGGTAAAAGAGAGACAGACAGACTGACAAAACAAGAAACAGATTCTTAAATGTAGAGAAAAAACTGAGGGTTACCTGAGGGGAAATGGGTGGGAAGATGGGGGGCATAAGGGGTGGGGATTAAGGAGTATACTTGTCCTTGTCCTTATACTTATACTTGTCCTGATGAAAAATAAAATAAAATAAAATAAGCAAAATGATTAAAAGGGGAAATTTTGCTATGTGTATTTTTACTACACTTGAAAAATGAATATTAAAAAGAAGAAAAGAATACTAATAAAAATGTATAATTCAGTAATTTGAGGAAAGCATATCTGTAAATGAACATGTTTCATTTTATATACAAACATATATATAGTCATATATATGTATGTATGTGTGTGTGTGTGTGTGTGTACACACATATATATATAATTTATTAATGGATAGCCAAACACTCAAAGGAAGACCACAAGTGGAAAATCAGGGATTAGAGTGAAAGAAATTTGAGAGGCGTCTGGGTGGCTCAGTTGGTTAAAGGTCTGCCTTCAGCTCAAGTCATGATCTCAGGAGCCTGGGATAGAGTCCTGCACTGGGCTCCTTGCTCTCTGACCTCTGTTTCTGCTTTTCCCTCTCCCAGTGCCCCTCCCCCTGCTCTTGCATTCTCTCTCTCTGTGCCTCTCCTCAAATAAATAAATAAATAAATAAATAAATAATCTTTAAGAAAAGGAAATTTGGAATTTGTGGTCATTAAATAAGTACTTTGAAATTCTTTAGCAGGTAGAGAGGAAGGCAGTGGCATAGGGGAGGGGTGTGCTTGACCCACAGAACCATTTTATCTCTGTTGTGCTCTCTTGTCCTTCAGTCAACATGGGCAATATTGGAAAGCTGGGTCTTCCAGTTAGAAGCAGAGGAGGAGATGATGTCCAACATGGAAAAATTAAATAGGAAAGATCTGTTACTTTCCACACCTTAATTTTTTTCTCTAGGGCCTCTTTTCTTTCTTTCTGTTAAGGTTTATTTAATTATTTGAGAGAGTGACAGAGCATGGTGGGGAGGGGAAGGGGGAGAGGAGAGAGAGGGAGAGAATCTCACCCAGACTCTGTGATGAGTGGGGAGCCCAACACGGGGCTCAATTGCATGACCCTGAGATCATGACCTGAGCTGAAATCAAGAGTCAAATGCTTACTCCACTGAGCCACCCAGGCATCCCTCAAGGGCCTCTTTCTAACTCATTTTATGCTTACCCTGATTCAACCATCAAAGACTTCAAGTGCTGACTTTGCTGCTGGCCTCCCATACTGGCTGCACCATAGCAGACCAGACCTGTAGCTTACCTTTCTCCAAACCAGGCTTGCCTCCTTTCTTCACCAGGTGTCATGGGGCTTCTATCCTTTCTTGGCCAATGTTTTTCAGAGGGATGAGGGATCAAAGAGGAAGAGAGGAAAGAAGTGAAAGGAGGAAGGAAAGAAGAGGGAAGGAAGGAAGGAAGTAGAGAGGAAGGAAAGAAGGAACAGAGGGACGGAGAAAGGAGCAGAGGAAGGCAGGGAATCCCTTCCATACACAATTACTCATTTAATTCTCCTCAAATCATATGGATAATAATCATTGTGCCCATGTTAAAGATATAAAACCAAAGCTAGAGGTGCCTGGGTGGCTCAGTGGTAAAGCCTCTGCTTTCAGCTCAGGTCATGCTCTCAGGGTCCTGGAATTGAGGCCCACATCGGGCTCTCTGCTGGGTGGGAGCCTGCTTCCCCCTCTCCCTCTCTGTCTGCCTCTCTGCCTACTTGTGATCTCTCTGTCAAATAAATAAATAAAATCTCAAAAAAAAAAAAAAAAGCACCAAAGCTAGTTTGCCTTTGACCATGGTCTACCATTAAACAAATATTTATTGATAGTACCTGAGGTAGAAAATAATCACGCTAATCAATCCCTAGAGGACAACAAGGTAAATAAGACCCCTTTTCTCACGTTACGGAGTTCACAAGATGCAAGTGGGCTGCAATGGGCTGCGCGTTTGTGTCTCCTCAAAATTCATGCATGGAAATTCTCATCTCCAGAGTACAGCATTAAGCTGTGGAGCCTCTGGGAGGTGATTAGGTCATGAGTGTGAAGTCCTCATGAATCAGATTTGTCTCCTCATACAAGGGACCCCAGAGACCTTTCTTTCCTCTTCCTACAATGTGAGAATACGAGACGACCGTCTGCCACCTGGGAGGGAGTCCTCAGCAGAGCCCAACTACACTGGCACCCTGATCTCAGACTTCCCGTTTACAGAATGCGAGAAGTCATTTCTGGTGTTTAAACTCCCAGCCTACATCTTGTTGCCGCAGCTTGAACCGACTAAGACAGATGCAAACATAACACTAATAGTGAGGAATGAATGGACTCCCAGATGAGAAATATTCTTAACTCCTGTACAGGTTCAGAGAGGTAGAGCATTCATTAGAAGCTTTATGGGTCACTTTTTTTTTTTTTTTTTAAACTTGCTGCTGAGATTCCGGCTAGTGCTGATTATGAATATTGAATTTTGACCTTTTTCTTTTTAAGTTTGTATTTTACTTCCATTTGTTTTAGACAGAACAATTTTTTCACGGTAAGGTTAAATAATGTGTCTCCCATAAATCTTAAAACACTTCTCAAACCACGGTGAGAAAAAGTTGCAAACCTTAAATTGTGCAGAGAGTGAATCATGTGTATTCTGAGAAAGATAGTTGATTTAGAGGCAGCTTCAGGTCACTGGAGAGAAATAGGGTAGGGTTTCTTTAGTAAACCAAGGGGCAGTGTTTAAGTCTTCATCCCAAGTTAGTTCTTGTTTTCTTAACGTGATCCATGCCATATGAGAAAATCTATAGTTCAGGGCAGGAGATTTCATTGGCACTTTCTTCTCAACCCCCTTTATTGTCCATTGTTTGGGAGGCTCCTTAAGTCAAGAGGAATAGGTTATGGTTATGGGACAGCACGATCTCTGCCAACAAAGGATTTAAAGCCCAGTCAAGGAGAGAAATGACAGCAATATCTTCTGTTTCCACAGTGCTGTATACAGAGCACTGTTATCTTACCTCAGCAAGACTGAATGGCACTCAAGGGGCTCCCTAGGTCAGAAGAGGTGGGGAAGGGATGGTGTTGGGACCCTGCTGGGTTCCTCTGTTTCAGAATGGGACAGATGCCTCTGGGCAGATAGAGCGACAGTGTGTGGGCATTTGAATTCCAGGCAACACATCAGTATTCAGGAGTCAGATGACTACCTCAAAAAAGACGTGGGGAGCCCCTAATGAAGAAAATACTACCCACAATGTTAATAAGGGCCAACATTTACAAATTTCTTACTATATGATAATTGGTATGCCAATACTATTTAATTCTGAGAAGAACTTGGTGTCATTATTATGATTCCCGTTTGCTGAAGAGGAAACGGAGTTATAATAAGTTAAGTCATTCATAAATAAAATATATCATAGTGAAAAAAAAAATGAAGTCATTAGCTCAAGATCATGTATGCCAAGACTAGAATTCAAACCCAAGCCCTAACTCTGAAGTTCATGGTCTTAAGCACTATGTTATACTAATGCCAGTGATCTCAGATCCCGGCGATTTATAAACCACACAAAAGTCAAGAGACTCAGACACTCTGTCTCTGATGTGGATACAGAATTGAAGAAGATGCAGAACCTGTCCTTGAGAAATGCATGCTTCACAGGGACAGTCATGTGACATGACTGAGTGGCTGTAGGGCCAGCAAGGCATCCCAGAAGGAGAATAAAGAATGGCTTTTCTGAGGAGCTTGCAAGTTGTGTAAAGGGTAGATGATGCCTCACCTTGAAGCTGTGTGGTATTTCTCTCTAATGCCTAGATAGAGATGGTCACAGGGTAACTCCCCAGAGATTTTCTCCCGCCTTTTCTGTTATCCTTGTTGAACACTTGTTATTGACATAGAGGTTATTTTTCTCATAGAGGAAGAAAAGGCAATGCTCAATAATCAGGACAACAAATGTTTGGGAGAGTGCTCTAAGAGGAAGTGGTAAGGAAGTATTGATTCTGTGTTTGGTAGAAGGAGAGTCTTCCCAAGGGAGACAAAATCTAAGTAGGATCCTAAAGAATGATCCCAAGAGTGAGAAAGTGGTGTTCCAAAACATGGATCAGTGTATGCAATGGTTCCCAAGCCAGGTGAACTGGAGAACTTGTTACAAAAAATAAAATGAAATAAATTGTAATTCCTAACCTTGGGATTTTAATTCCAGTGATTTGGAGTTTGTTTGAGAGTTTGTGGTTTTAACAAGTTATCCAGGGGTGCACCTGGTAGCTCAGTTGGTTAAGTGTCCAACTCTTGGTTTCAGCTCAGGTCATGATTGATCTCAGCTCCATGGGATCAAGCCTCAGGTTGGGATCCACACTGAGTGGGAAGTCTGCTTCTTTCTTTCTCTCTCTCCCTCCCTCTGCCTCTTCCTTTACTTGTGCTCTCTCTCTCCATGCAGCTCCTGGGCAAAGTGTTTTGGAGTGACACGCTGCGTACACATGCTTGTCTGTGGAAGGGGAGCATGTTTTACAAAGTGTGGGTGAGCATTTCCTGTAAAGTTGTCAAGGGGGGTAAGGAAGAGTGGGAGGTGTGGCAGAAAATACAGGTGGGGACTGGATCATAGAGGTCCAGGTTATCTTCTAGGCACTACAGGGCAGGGAGTCTTCTCTGACAGAGGAACGCTCTCATGGGGTAGGATTTTAGCAAGACAAGTCTGGGTGGATCTGGGGGAGCCCTTAGATTTGGAGCACGTGAAGGCAAAGAGAACACCTAGAAAGTTACTCTGATAGTCTCATATGAGGAGAGCCTTGCTGAAGAGGGTGAGAGCGAAGAGAAGAGGCCCACATATGGAAGATTGCTCTGTGATGAAAGGCACAAGCTCATCATCAATCATTTTGATATATTTTTCTTTGACAGTACATAACATTCATTTATTTTTTTGGTCATTACTTGAAACCTATTATGAAATATTTCTTTCTTGGAAAAAACTTTCATTCCATCCCACTGCCTACCCTAAAAAGTCAAGAAAATCAAAGAAGTTGAAGTAGTTTTCTTTGGGTTTAAATTTTTTCATCCAAAGAAAAGCTCCACAATTCTTCAGACACTGGCAGCCTTGGGTGAGAACATGAGTTCATTTCAACACTTTCAGGGAGAATCCGATAAATCCTGGGAAGCAAAACATTTTGTGTGCTTAAGACAGAGGAAGTCCGGGTGGAGAAGTTCATGGTATTTGTGCCAAATTTCTGCCATTTGTCCCCAAACATTTTCTTCTCTTCCATATATCTTCTGGTAACATTTTGCCTATTGAAGTTAGTATTTCATTGCTTCTGCATTCAAAACATTGGGGGGAAATGTTTGAGGCTAAATAACAATAAATACTGATATGTAAGGTGGTTTTGGAAGGAGTAGGGAGATTGATTCAATACACCTCAAGTGAAAGTATAATTTTATAGATACCTTTAAAAACATCCATATCCTTTAACCAGTAATCTCACTCCTGGGGATTTATCCCATGGACATAATTCTAAAGGAGAAAAAAAAACCCAAACCCAAAACACTGTGAAAACAAAGGGTTTGGAAGAGCAATATTTATTCAGGAAAAATCAAACAACAACAACAAAAAAGAAGATAAAAACTCTGAATATTCCAAATACAATACAATGGTTAAATAACTTGTATTAGGTAATTTATGACATATGAAATGAAATTTTTTATTTATTTTTATTTTTACCACGTATAACTAGTCAGAGAAGGGTGATTTTGTTCTTTTGCTGTTTCATACCAGGAGTCAGTAAGTACCACCCACAGGCCAAATCTAGCCCATGCCTATTTTTGTAAATAGAGACACTGGAACATAACCACACATGTCCATTTCTGTACATATTTCAAGCTACAGTAGTTGAAGTAGTTGAGTAGACTAGCTGTACAAAGACCATATGGACTAAGAAACCTCAAATATTCATTATCTGGCCCTTTTTAGAAAAACTTGCCAGCCTCTGATTTAGACTAAGGTAGCAACAGCATTTTTCAGGTTTGTTTGCCATGAGCTCCCATCCCAAAGAATGGGATCCCAGAAGAAAAGACACAGCAAACACAATTTTGAACATCAGCTCTGCCAGAGCGCGTGAACCTGGGGATGGTACTTTATAGTTGGAGCCTTAGTGGTCTCATCTGTGAGATGAAGTTTGTACTTCCCCTACAGGGCTGCAAAGGGAACTGGAGATGTTATTTGTAGCACACATAGTGTGATGCCTGGACATGGTCGGGACCTCAGTCCAGGGGTCAGACACCCTGGATTGAAACCTCAGCTCTACCACTTATTACCTCTGTGAACTTGGGGAAGTTACTTATCTTCCTTAACTTCAATCTATTCATAATACAAAAGGAGGATGATGGGATTCTATCACGTTTGGGGTTCAATGAGAAAACATTTGTAAAATGTTTAGCATAGTGTCTAGTACCTATGGCAGTCCTCTACAGGAGGCAGCTAATATTCTGCCCCCTCTCCCCTCCAACCTCTAGCCCATCACACAAGTATGATAACACAACTTGGCTTGCATTAATGTGTCCCAAAGACCTTCTCAGGGAAGTCTAAACAAATTAGCCTAACACGTCTCCTCTGGTTGGTTCCTGCAGCCTATACAGCTTCATGTCTCCAGCTCTCCCTCCTCCCCCTACAACACAGTCGCTCATCAATCATAGCCATGAGCTAAGTATTTTGATTTTTTTAAAATTAACAAATATTTAGTATATCTTGAATTTGGAAATGTCAATATATTACTTGAAAACAAGCACACACCAAAAGACCTAACACTTAGGGTGCTTGCTGTGTGCTGTTCTAAGAGCTAAACAACACTCACTTAGTCCTTACAACCACCCTGGATAGAAAGTATGCCTATTAGCCTCCTTTTCAGTTGAGAAAACTGAGCCACAAAGAGGTTGAATAATTTACCCAATGTCATGTAGGTGGCAAATAACACAGGATTTAAATTGAAGTGACTGCATTAACACTGTTAAACACATGACTAGATTTCCTCTTACAACATAAATAGAACCGAAATGAGAGTTAGATTAATCTAAAAGGCTGATAACTTCAGGTGTGCTGGCAGATAGAGAACTGTAAACCGCATATATTTCGGGTGGAAGTATACATGGGTTATAATCCTACGTATATTTAACCATAATGATACATTACGGTGAAAGTATACATTGGTCCCACTCTCTCCCAACACTTGTTTATCAGCATCTCTTAACACTCAATATGAGCTTACTCGATGACTCAGCAATTCCATCCTCAGGCATTTCCCGGAGACACAGGAATGCAGAGGTCAACCAAAGACATTAACAAAAATGTTTATAGCACTTTCTTCTGTAATAGCCCTTAAATGGAAACAATCTAAGTAAATAGATGAAAGGATAAATAAATTACAGCATACTGGTACACTATATTGATACTACACATTCATCTAAGTGGATAGATTACTGTCATGTACAATACTGTCATGCACAGTCACTTCAATTTAAATCCTGTGTTATTTGCCACCTACATGACATTGGGTAAATTATTCAACCTCTTTGTAGCTCAGTTTTCTCAACTGAAAAGGAGGCTAATAGGCATACTTTCTCAGACATGGTACTGAGAAAAATAAGTCAGGTGCTCCAAATGCATTCTGTATGACTCCACTTAATATATGTTTCAGGGACAGGCAAAATAATCTTTGTTAATAGAAGGTAAGGATGTTTACCCGAGTGTATGCATGGTAGAGGGTGGCAAGTGTTTAACTAGGTAAGAGAAGAGCCCTTGGGTTCTGGAAATCTTGCTTGAGCAGAATAATAATTACATAGGTGTAGACATCCATAAGACCATCATGGTACGTTCTTCAAATCTGTGCACATTAATGTACATATCTTATATCTAAAAAAAGTTAATGATGAAGTCTTAGTAAACGATAGACATTTGTAATTTAGTTGAACAAGAAGGTACCATTTTTTTTTTCCTCGCTCTTTCTCTATTTCTCAAAACAAACCCTCTTCCCCAATCCTTCCAGGAGATCCTAGGTTGTGCTATACTTAGAGGGTCATCACATGAAATAGTGAACTACTTCTCCAGCAGAAAAGCACAATTGGCCTTGAGTTCTCAAATGGAATACCAGAAAACAGAAGCAGGTTCTTTCTGCCTGATAAAATAAGTGAGTAGATTTCCCCCGTTGCTGTAGCCAGTAACCAATCAGGCAATTGTTGTTGGCTCAAGAGCAATGGGATTGGGAAAAGCATCCAAGGATGGAGTCAGTGTTTGACGATCTGCCTCAAGCCACAAGCTCATGCACTAAATTAATAAAAATCATCCACAGATTTTTGGACTTACTTTAAGAAAGTAGCATTTCTATGAACCTCTGAGACAGATACAAAGAACAGCTTTGCTCTGAGTTTTAAGAACATCTTGCAAATAACAATCCCATTGTTTGGAGTTATTCTGGCTGATGAGCAAATGATTTCACAGTTTGACAGAATGTATGTAGCTATACATTGAGGTTGAACTTAGGAGAACCTCAAACTTTGTTTCCTCATGAGGAAAATTTGGATCATATTGCAAACAAGAGCTGATGAGTTTTGAGGTTCACTGGTCTGCATCAGTTGACTAGTAGGGAGAAGCCTGAAACTTTATCTACTGACTTAAACATTATACATCTTTCTTTCTGTCTTTAAATGTAAGATACCTTAAAAGAAATTTCAAAATTTTATTTTGGCAAAGACACCCTTCTAAGGCCCAGTAGCAGATCCAGCAAATATTTATTGAAAATTTATTCTACTCTATGAAATGGGTATGAATACCACATTTAGTAGATGAGAAACTGAGTTAGCCAAAGTTCCCTTAATACCCAATCCCAGCAAACCCAGAATTTGAATCAAGATTTTCTGACCTTGGGAAAAGTCCTCTTAAGTCTCTGGTTAATTACAGTTGCTTCTTTGAAGTAAAATAATAACAT
Organism: Mustela nivalis; assembly: GCF_964662115.1. Classification (NCBI taxonomy): domain Eukaryota; kingdom Metazoa; phylum Chordata; class Mammalia; order Carnivora; family Mustelidae; genus Mustela; species Mustela nivalis. The sequence continues at coordinate 12,084,826 of NC_139021.1, forward strand.
CTTAAGATCAAGTCATATTTCTGCTGTTCACTAGGTATGTGACCTTGGGCTAATGAGTTCACTGGTTTAACTTTAGTCTTTTGCTCTGAAGAATAAATAGGTTTGCCCTAGTGTCTCTCCAAAATGTTGTGGGGTTTGTACCTACCATATTTAGCTCCGAAAATGTGTCCCTTTTTATTTCCTGCCATTGCACAAAAAGAACCACATTAAAACCAAAGACAGTTTTATTTGAACTAGAAATCTGTTGGGAAATTGTAATTCAAACCACTCAATCTATTCTTTTCTATAATAAGATTATTTAAAACTACCCACTCTCATGGAGAGGGACTGGTGATGAAAGACCTGAGTTGTATAACCAAGGCCAGATTGAAAAATTTCAGCATAATTGAAATGAATAATGTGCCAAAAGACTTGAGAATGTTTAGGAGAAAAAAAATGTAAATATTTTTTAAAAATTGAATAAGTGAATGTTCTAATACAACAAGTAGTGATTTTTCTTTATGTAATATGGAAGTAAAAAAGAGACTTTGGATCTTACATTGCCTCATAGTTTCAAAAAACAATTTTCAGAAGGATCTCATGAATCTGTGCTTTGCTGTAGACTTGGGGAGGGTGACAGTCCCTCAAGTGAGCAGATTATTTTCTTATAAATTTTCTAGAGAGAATAGTCTTCTTTTCTCTAAAGCCTTAGGTATGTGTCTCATCTATTTAAAATATGCTCTTGGAATGGCAACACAGCCTCCCAGAGAGTTTAAAAAAATGGTTGTTATCTGGTAAAGTCAGAGGTGATCTTCACTTCAGCCAGTTCAAAATTGGAATGATAATAAAAAGTGACCTTTTCATATTTCAGTTTAATTTAACTAATATTGATTCAACATATACTTAAGTATCATTGGTAGATTTGGGGGACAAAGATCTCTATAGGGACCCCCTTCTAGTAAGATTAAAATTATAGTAAAATGAGGTGAAAGTATTAAAAGCCTTAGGCCTATATCTCATCAATACCTTAGAGGAGAAAAAATGAATACAGTCTGAGAATTATGGAAGACTCCATGTAAGAAGTGACTCGTGAGGGCTGTTTTTAAGAGATGTGAGGGTCATCCAAGTGAATGAATTGGAAAGATAGCGGGTGAGGGAATTACACTTGACCTAGAGAATTTTTTTTAAAGATTTATTTAATTATTTGAGAGAGAGAGGGAGTTGGGGAAGGGGAAGAGGGAAAGAAAGTCCTGAAGCAGACTCTCCACTGAGCATAGAGCCCGAGTTGTGGATCAATCATAGGACCCTGAGATCATGGCCTGAGCCAAAATCAAGAGTTGGCCACTTAACCAACTGAGCCACCCAGGTTCCCCAGACCTAGAGAATTTAAATACCTGAATAGAGTGATTGAAATTCAACACTTGGCAGAGGGGCCTGGGTTTCCCTCCAGGTGCCATCTGCCTTCTCAGTTGGGCAATTTATACATCTTTCAGCCCAGCCACTTGGACCCTCAGACTGGTCTGTGCTCAGTTAACAATTTTTTCTAAGATTTTCTGGGTTATCAATGTATTGATGCATTCTCATGTGCAAAGCACAAGAAGGTGAGGAAAGTAACAGAAATACTATGTGTTAACAGATTTACCTCATGCAGTTATATTTCCTCCTTGGGAAAGGGGACCAGGCCTTTGTAACCACACCCCAAATTGCCCCTGAATGTGAGCTTAACCTGGAGGAAAGCAGTTTCCCCCAGCACAGGGACCTTTCCAGAAAAGGACTGATCTGTGAACCATCAGCAGTCACCACATCTGACAGTTGGGGGAATCAGTACCTTCCCAGTCCTGAAAGGAAATCTGAGCAGTACATCATAGTATCCACTGTTGCCATATTATTTACACTATTAATCTACTAAGGATACAAGTATCTAATCCTAATAACATTTCAGCCCTGGCTAGAATTTGTTACTGGATCTGTTCTAGGACTGAAGTAACAATATATCAAAATGCACTAAGGTTATACCAGTGGCACTTACAGCAAAAATCACATCCCTCTCCCTTTTGTACCTTCAAGTAGAAAGGCTTGTGGAGGGAAGGAAGAGCTGTAATCAACCCTTGTGACACAGGGAAACATCAGCCAGAAGCAAAGGGAGGGATCTCTTCTTTTTATCCTCTGATGCAGGGATTCCATCAAGATAGGAGAAACAAAAATCTCATCCACAGCCTTCCAACATTCCTTGATGGCTATCACCTCTCAACCCAACCACGCTGAAAAGCTCTCTTCTTGTTACACTGCAAAATGTAACTTTATGCCTTATTTCATTTAATCCTTATAGCAAGCTTATGAGTTAGGTATTCTTATCCTTATTTATAAATTGGAAAATTCATGATCAGATGGTTTAAGTGTGTTATCCAAATATATCAGATGACAGACCAAGATGTGTCTGGCCCCAAAGCCATACAAAACTTTTCCCCTAAAGTGAACTGCCTCTGGAAGCTTTAAAATAAAATGTACCTCTAAGAGGAAGAATGGATTTTCTATCAAGAAAGAGAATTTTTTAGAAATCTCTTAGGAATGGAAAAAATTAATTATAAACCCAATTCCCCTAAAGTCTAAACCCTTTAGAAATTAGTTTGTTGGAAGTTGTTTTTGTTCTCCACAGTTCCAGTTTGAACCAGAAGAAACAATCCATTCAAAGTGTCTCAACTTACTAACCTAGTAGCCTACTAATTACCTTTCTAATGGACAAACAAAACAAAACTCCTCTTGCTCCAGGATGAATTCAATTTTCATGTAAGTTACTAACAAAAATAGATACATAATTCTAAACCTTATTATCAGAATTAAAAATAATTCTTCAGGGGCTCCTGGGTGACTCAGTCAGTTAAGCATCCAGCTTAGTCGCTCATCAATCATGATCTCAAGGTCATGATCTCAAGGTCCTGAGCCTGATTAAGATTTTCTCTCTCACCCTCCACACCTCACCCTCCCCTGTTCATGTGCACCTTTAAACTGGCTGAAAGTAGCAAAAATATGAATGAATTGGGTAATAACTTCTTGTTCATGAAATGTTTACTGCTAAGGAAAAATCTGAGATTATAAGGGAGAGTATATAAAAGCTAACTATTAACAAATATTGATTAAGGACACAGAAGATCCAAGATGCACATTGGAGGTCAATAGTAAGGAAAATGTCTTCGGTTGGCTATTGTGGTGTCCTCTAGTTCTCTGTGAAGGTAAGGTGATTTGTAGAGTCATTGAATTATTGCTTACAGACAGAAGAGGTATGCTTACCCCACCAGATCTGGCCTCTTAGTATGTGAGAATCAAGTTGACACAGACTAGAACTCTTTGTGTATTCAATGAGTAGAATACTTTCTTGTCAGAGAACTTGGCATTTTGGTATAATAAAAATTATATAGTCTTATGAGTCCACACTTTGGGACATTACTTGGCTTCTCTTGGCCTGAGTTTCTCAGTCAGTGAAGGAAGGATGGGGATCATCTACTTTGCTGTCATGCAGGAAGAAATAAATGAAATGATGCATGTACCCTAATAACTGTTCTATTTTGCTTCTTCCTTCTCTTATGAATGATGAACTTGTGTTCAGGATATGTTAAAATTAATAATAGACCGCTTGTGAATTAACTTACATATAAAGTAGTTAGGAAAAATGGAAAGTGAACATATAATTTGGGTAATCATTCAGAGCTATGTTTTAAAATAACTTCCTTTGGGATATTAAGATGTATTGATAGTTAAATATTATCATTTTATAAGGTTTATATTGATAGAAGAATCAAATTTGATTGGAGAAGACAAAATGTATACAAATGCCTACTGAAGAGCCAGAGATGTAGATGTCCAATAGATGATAAGTCTTATTCTTGTGCATATGTTCAACTTTGTCTAGATCACTGGCTTCTGATTATTTGAAGTACCCAAGACATTTGTTTCTGGGTGCTTATTATTGGCCCCAAATCACTCCCAGTTCCCCTGTTTTGGGACATTTGGTTCCCTATCTTGATTACTACTTCCTATCTATATGCTTCTTTGATCCATGATTAAAATTTGTACTTATTTATTTAACATTTAATTCAATCATCCCTTGTGAGCATGATTCCTGGCTTCTGCCATCACCTCATGACCAACATATATTTATCCAAAGCAACTCACACTGTGTCCTCTGTAATTTCATGAGACCATCCCCAATCTGGACAACCCCAAGCTAGCCACTAACTTAATGTGGAAGGTACATTTGACATTAAATTTCTTTTTTCAAAGAGAGCAGGATATTGCTCTATAAATAGAAGAGAAGACAGGGGTGATTAGTTACTGAGCACTCACTGTCAGAGTGATGGCAATGTGGGAGACTACAAAATTTCTCCCGATGTTTGCACCCTTCCTGTGATGAAATAATGCGCCCAAACTTTCTGCCACATGAATTTGTAGCACTTGCCATCAAAGTTGGTAGAATATTTTTCCCCATTGATTTTGGGCTTGGCCAAGGAACCTACTTTGGCCAGTGAAGTGTTAGCACTTATGTCATGGACGGATGCTTTAAATGCTTTCCTGTGATTAGACTCAGCTCCTTGTACTTCTGTCTCTACAACAGAATGGGCATCCAGAAAGCTGCTGGCTCTGAAGGAATAAAGATATAACATGGATTATAGCTTAATTAGAAGCCAAAGGCTGGAAGGAGTGGACAAACCAGACTAAGACCACAAGAATGATCATTTGTACCATTGCTGGAAGGGACTATATGTTCTGTCTGTCTTGCCTGTTTCCTGCCCTGTTCAGCCCCCTCATCTCACCCTCAAATCTGCATAAAGTTATACCATGCTGAGTTGGCCCCATTTAACTCTCAGTACAGCCTTGATCAGAGAAGCCAGTTTATCAACTAGATCTACTCATATTTAAATAACAATTCTTTATTATTGACTATATTGATTATTGATTGTATGAAGCAAATCTAGGTGATAGAAATGAATGAAACAGGATATATGTCCCTGTTCTTAAGAAGTTCACTCTTGTCAGGAAGAATTGTATGTAGGAACTACAAGCCAGTACATTATGTAATATCAAAGATGATGGTCAAACCACCCAAAGGAGTAGATAGAAAAATGAGACAAAGGAGGTTCAGTGATTGTCTACGAAAGATAATTTCTGAGCTGAGTTTTCCAGGTTTGAATAGCTGTACCAGATGGACAAGAAGAGCCTTCCCACAGAGAACAACATTTTCAAAGGACAGATTTATTAAAAATAAATATATCACATGGACAAACAGGAGATATTCAAGGTCCTACAAGCATATGGCTGGGTCAGATCACCTGTAAGGAGAGCTAGAAGGCAGGCAGGATCCCCAGCATGGTAGCCCTGAATTGGTTGGGGAAAGAATAGTTAGTTGTTGATTTTTTTTTTTAAGATTTTTATTTATTTATTTGACAGAGGGAGATCACAAGTAGGCAGAGAGGCAGGCAGAGAGAGAGGAGGAAGCAGGCTCCCTGCTGAGCAGAGAGCCCGATGTGGGACTTGATCCCAGGACCCTGAGATCATGACCTGAGCCGAAGGCAGCGGCTTAACCCACTGAGCCACCCAGGCGCCCTAGTTGTTGATTTTTTTTGTGTCACTCCCTACCAGTGCTGGAGAAAATCCAGACAGGCATTACTTTTACTCTCATCCACTATAATCCACTAATCAGGGTGAGAAGGTATTGCATCAAAATTGAATAGGAAAGATTTGATTCAGCCCTGTGCATTTGTCTTGGTAGGCGCCTAGCAGGTATCCTGACACTATTTCTAAATTTCTTCCTCTATTTCAGCTTGGCTACTTATTATTGGATTCTTGGAAATAGAAGTTGTGTCATTTTCACCAGTCCAGCCATAGCGGTGATGAAATTAATACTATATTTGACTTCTTCCTGTATCCTCAGGTCCAATTTCTCAAATCAGCCAGAACCAGCAAGAATGGAGGAATGAGTGTAAAGATTTCTTCTATACCTGTCTCACCTCTGTAATGCCAAGAGATTTGAACTGTGATTGTGAGCAACACAGAGACTTGGAAGAGTTGTTGTTGTTTTAAAGATGCCTGGTTTGGTGAGATTTGCCAAGTCTATGGTTATGAGAGACGATATGAGAGAGGTCATGAGGAAGCCTTATTTTAGTTTGTACTTTGAATGATCAGGACATTTGCAGGTGGAGGTGAAGTGGTATTCTATCCTCCAGAGAGGACCAAAAAGGAAAGGTGCAAATGATGGGTGTTTGCAAGCCATGTGATGGGAGTTATTGTAGCATTGTTGAAGAATGAGTATACACAGGGAAGAACGGGAAAATAAAGATTTGAATAGTAGATTTGCCTGGGGAAAGGTACAAAATCATAGAAAACTAAGGGCTTTGATGTGCTTGGAGTGAGTAATAAGAAATCATTGAAGGGTTTTATAGAAGTTGTAACTTAATAAGATTTGTCAGTATGGAACAATCCCATCAAATAAAATGTGCTGTGATATGTGTTTGAGTATTGGTGTAAGTTTTTCATTCATTTGTATTGTGAATGTTAAAAGGAGCCAAGTAAGGCTGATACTCACTGAAGTTTGAACTTAGGCCAAGTCAAAATATATTTGTATGTCTACCTGTGTATGTATTTGTGTGTGTGTGTGTGTGTGTGTGTGTGTGAGTATGCATGTAAAAATAGCATGGTATTTATACACTTTCAATATTTTAGCAAGAATGTCCATGTTGAAACATTAAAAAAAAGTTATTTTCAGTCTAATTTGTTCTTTAAAGGAGGGACAAACCCTACCAGACTTTGGGATTCTCCAAATGTCTTGAGCTATTTTTTCAAATGCCTTGGCTTTGGCAGGTCTCAAAGTCAATGTTTGCCAAGTCCTTTTTCCCTTAATTTTTAAACCCACATGTATTCCAAGGGAAACTTAATGCACATGTTTTTTATTCGTTTACAGTTAACTCATCAAAAAAGTTTTAAGGACATTTGAAGTTTAACAAACCTTCAAAGTCTTTATTATTAAAACCCTGGAAATTGTAATTAGATCCTGGAAACTCAACATTGGCATTTATTCAGAAATCAGGATTCCCAATCACATGCTTGCACCTAACCAAGTGCCTGTGTCATTAAGGAACAATTGGAATCATATTTTCATGTTTAGTACTTAGTGTCGAAAGTTGATATTACCAATACTGTATCTGTTTCCAAGTGGTAGCAGTTGGTTTTCTTTGGACCTTCCAAAACTTCTTGGTTCTTCCCGTGACTTATGAAATACCTTTGTGGGACAGTTGAAGAATAGTTTCAACTAGTAAGTGGTGCATGAATGAATTATGCTTACCTCATTGAGATTAGTAGCTCTCTTACTCCATGATAGAACTGTGGGCTGGGAATTACCCTCAAGTGGCAACCATGTTAATTTCCTGACATCAAGAACAGAACTTACACAGGCAGAAATTCTGCCAATACTGTATGATTGGATGTGTGATACCTGACTGGCTCTCTACCTGAAGATTTTTCCTCCATTCTTCCCGTTGATATTGAAGGAAGTAGATTCTTTAATTTCTTTGTTTGGTTTTTGATTAAAGGAGAGGAGGATTTTGGATTCTGGGTTTTATTTTCAGATTAAGAAAAAAGTCAAATTTCTTACAATTTCAACAACTATGAGGTGAGGGCACTGGGCTGGATGAATGGTTCTGAACTTGATCTTTTTGGACTTAGAGTGTACTATGTAGTTAATCAGGTGGAAGCTCCATGAGTTATACTTCAATAATTTATAGGACATAAAAAAGTAATGTGATTGTTGTTTATTGCTTTAAAAAGTGTTGACATCATCATGCATGTTTTAAATAATGTAAAAGGAAAAGTAATACATTAGTCTTTACTAAATGGAGGTTGGTCAGGACAGTTTTCTGGTTTTGTTTTTATTTTTTTTTAAGATTTTATTTATTTATTTGACAGACAGAGATCACAAGTAGGCAGAGCAGCAGGCAGAGAGAGAGGGGGGAAGCAGGCTTCCTGCTGAGCAGAGAGCCCAATGTGGGGCTTGATTCCACATTGAGATCATGACCTGAGCTGAAGGCAGAGGCTTAACCCACTGAGCCACCCAGGCACCCCTCTGGTTTTGTTTTTAAATAGGAGTATTGTGTATTGTGAGATAGATAAAACTGTTCATTGGTAGTAACTGATGGTGGAATCCACTGTGATCAGTGATTTTTCCAGTGCCTTCCAAATATAATACTCATAAGTATCTTTAATATTCAGAATGTACTTCGACTACAGGGTTTCTATGTAGCAAACACTTCTTGAGGCTCTTCAAACTCATGTTCCCTCTTCTCTGGAAGCCACTCTCAATGCTCAGAGGTGGTTCATCCAGCAATGGTGCCTGATCTATAGGAATCTTCCTTCCTAGTCACAGCTGATTGGTCCATGTATTATCACCTGACCCCAGGTACATAAATCAGATTTTCCTCTTGAAAATTTAAGCTGAGAGAAAGAGATTGTTTCTTGAACTAAGAGATATGGATGACAATATTCAGAGTGAATATTCTCAAACAACCTCCATTAAAGCTCTCAGGAAGTCTGTATTCTGCCTTACCCATGAGTTCACTCCTGTGAGTCAGGAGTGTAGGCACAGGTTGCTTGGGTTCTCTGCTCAAGGCCTCACATAGCTAGAATCAATCACAGCATCAGTGAGGGATGCAGGTTGTTAAGAGAATCAGCTCTTCATGGTTGTAGACTGAAATCCTACTTTTCTTGCTCACTTCTGGCCAGGGGTTACCCTCAGTTCCCAGAAGGCTTGCTTGGGTCCTAGCTACATGGCCCTCTCGTAATATGACAGCTTACTTCTTTGGAATCAGCTGAGAATTTTCTCCATTCTGCTATGACAGAGTCTAATACCATGTAATGTAATCATAGAGTGGCTATCTATCGTATTCATAAGTCTGGTCCATTCAATGGGAGGAAATTATACAGAGCAATAATATTGGGGCAGGAATCTTGGGGGTCATTTTAGTATTCTGGCTTTCACATGGAGATCTGGTAGTTCAAGTCTCAATTTTGGAATAGCCTATTGTCCTTTAAAAGAAGAGTATGTGTGTGTGTGTGTGTGTGTGTGTGTGTGTGTTTACCTAGCTCTAGTTTTTTTGTTTGTTAGTTTAGTTTTCCCAATTATAATAAAAAATCCTTAATGAAGTATATTATGTACAGTATATTATGTACCCTGCAACACCCTCAAAAACTCCTAGGGAATATCCAAAATAAAGGGTAGGTGTTTTTATAGATTTATATAAATTAATTTTATTTAAAAAACAAATCAATGATTTGTTAATTCCTATATAAAGATGGTACTTTGGCTTTCTTCTTTATGCCACCAATTCTTGACCTTGTAAATGTTTAATAGCTAGTTTAAGAAGGAGTTTTATATAGGATTGTTCCTAATTGGCATTCCTCAGCCACACAACATGCTTTCTTCATTTTCTTCTTGTGGAAAACATAGGGTTGACTCCCCGTAGAATACATCAAAGTCAACCATATTATAAAGTCTTCCATCCAGACTTTACACAACTGAGTTGGCAAATTAAATGATGCTCTCCATTCTCTCTATAAATTATGGACTGACGCCATTGGTGTCTCAACATCCATAGTAATAAGCTGCTCTCTGTTGCACATTTATACTTTTATCCCCCACCCTAGCGTTATATGTTTACTAAGAGTGTCTGTTTCTAAATCTATGCATGCCATTTTACTTATTGTGATTATGCATTTCAGTTAAATAGTAAATGGATAAAATATGAATATGGGAAGAGAATTATTTATACTGTGATGCTAAGAAAACTAAGTGGAATGCTTTGGAAAAACTCACTACGTTTCAATTGCTTTTAAAAAAACAACTGAATTATGTAATTGAAATTAGATGTGTGTGAAGTGATTTTAAAAGACCAAGGAGCCCTGATGAAAGATTGAGAAAATGTCTGTATCCAACTTGTTTCAAGAGTCTTCAGGTTTGACCCTCACTTTAAATAAACCAAAATAATAGACAGTGCATAATATTTATATAAGGGCAACTTAACATTCCAATTAATAGATGCTCTGGTCTATATCAAATTATTAACCTATACATACATTTTAGTCATGTATGAGAAATGAGAAAGCTTGGATTTAAATCAAATTATTAAGCTATACATGCATTTTAGTCATGTATGAGAAATGAGAAAGCTTGGATTTAAATCAAATTATTAACCTATGCATACATTTTAGTCAGCTTACCTTTAAATAGAATATTTAAAATATCTATGCATGATGATTTATGATTTCCTCATTTTTTCTAACTTTTTGATTATCCAGCCAACTCTGATCCTAGTAATGTAGGACAAGATTTCTACTGTAGAAGTTCTGTCCCTTCAACCATAAGCCTGTCTCTCTAACTTTCAACTTAATAATAATAGTCCTTTTCTACCTTCTTTTGGATGTGTTTCTGGATGTCTCTTCTCTTTTACTATGAGGCAGACAGGTCACTTCTAAGGTCCAGGTGACGGGTGTTTATTTTTTTAAAAAAGTATACAAATTTCTTCCCTTAAGACACCTCTAATCCACCATTATTTTGTTTTACTTTTTTCATTTTCTCTTTATTAGCCTTTCTGTGTCATGTAATCTTATGATTGGGAAAGACTTCCAGCAGTCTTTAACAATCAAAAATCAGAAACATAGAGATATGAATGTTTCAGTGAACAACTGTTGCAAAATTAAACAGGCTACAAAGCAAGATGGTAAACACAGTGCTAGGAAAATGATGGACCTAGGTTCAAATATACATAAGGCAACTGATCAGCTTTGTGACCTTGGACAAGTCATTGAAATTCATGAGCTCATGTTTCTTTGTTTATAAATGGTCTTTGTCAGGCTGTGTAAAAAACCTCCAAGGACCTTTCCAGAAAACAAATAAATGAGCAAATAAAGCAACCAGCAAAAGGAAGTTCTTCAACTCTAGGTCACCACGATTTGTTCTGTAGTAAACAGTGATTTGTTTTATAGGAACTAAATAACCCTGACCACCACAGCCTGGATTTGAGGATGGGATGTGAGTCAAGAACTAATGGACAAATGCCTCACATGGACAATTAAAAGAAAAGTTCTACTCAACAGAGATACTTTTTCTTGGATGGTGAGGAAGAGCCCAGTTAGATTCTCTTTCTTGGGAATGATTATGAGGAGCAACTGAACCATAAGAATAGCACACCCAGAGTTGTTTTGGGGTTACCAGATCAATGGTGATTAATAATTATTATTATTAATTAATATATTAATATATATTGTTAACAGTACACTTATTTTATATTTATAAATTTTAAGTGGTTATCAGTTTCTATATTTAAATTTCTATTATGTCACTAATAACATACTTAATTATTATTATTCTAATTTCCACATGAGACCTAGTTCTTCAGTCATCAGGTGCCTTAGCTTTAGTGCTTCTTCATGGAAACTAAAAATAAATTCTCATCAGCTAGGGTGTCTCTATTCCTTGCTCTCATCCTCTCATCCTTGCTCTATTCCTTGCTTCTCATCACCTAGGGTGTCTCTATTCCTTGCTCTGAAATTGCCCCCCCCTCAAACTGACAGGAGAATGGGATTATGTAGATGGGGGCCTTGAGGCAACACAGAAAGTTCTGGGAGAATTAAAGGTAATTTCCACCAGGTATCAAGCACATATTAGGATGACAGTGATCAAGAAATGTAGCTATTATTAATCTAATTCCTTTTTTATGTAATATTGATGCTACCTGGAAAATGCTGGTGAACTTTAGTTTCTTTGAGGTGGGGGGGAAGCAGTTTTTCAACTGAAAATAAATCACCTCTCTTTGGAAGAAGGTTAAGTCATCTCCAGGCTTCTTCAGATGCCTCTGCCAGAGGAGTCCTGCACCCACTGAGACTTTTTCATTCCATTCTGCCATTACCTCTACCATTACTAGGGTGGGCATAATCAGATCACCCTCTTCCCTACTAGAAAGGTGTGGCTCAAGTTCAGCTCGAGGCATATCCTCAATAAATGTGAAAATTAACCTGACAGAGGAGCTGACTTCCCTAGGAGGTTCTGTGAGAACCAGTCACCTTCTTCTTGGCCCCGGCAGACAGAGAGTGAGGGGGAGGAGCCAGTAGGAGGATGCAGAGCAGCTCGGTGGGTGGGCAGGATGGAAGCCGGGAGCTAAGAGCTCAGTCACTTTAGAAGAACATCTTTTGCTGAATTGAGAACAGCCTTTGTGGGTGCTGGTTCTGACTCCTTTGCTTGCTTGGCACAATTTGTCCCTGGTGATTTGGATGCCAAACTTGAAGCTTGTTGTTATTATAGGAAATTGAGGGTCGGCTTTATTGCATTGCTAGTTTCCAAGAAATAAATCCTTTTTTGGCAACAAAGAATAGTGCTTCAACCAGAGTCTGGTTTAAGAATACTTGGAAGGCACTCTGCCTTGTTGGTTTGTAATTCCACGCATGTATTTGAATTCATTGTCCTTCCATTCGTCATCATCCGCTGCACAGACACACAGACTTAGTATGCACACCCAGGGCAAATTCACACACACACGCACACATACACACACACACACAATCTCTCTCTGTCTCTTTCTGTCTCTCTGTCACACACACACACACACACACAATCTCTCTCCCTCTCTTTCTCTGTCTCTCTCTCACACATGCACACTCATTCTCTCTGTCTCTTTCTCTCTCACACACATATACCACACACTCTGTCACTTTCTCTCTCTCTCTCTCTGTCTCACACACACACACACACATGCTCACTCTCTCTGTCTCTTTCTCACACACGTGTGCACCCACACGCACACACTCCTCAAAGATTACAGAGGTAAATTTCTGATCGACAGATACCCAGGGACAGATGTGCCGGATTTGACACATCCGCTAGTCCCAACAATTGTAACAGTTGTGATACAAGGCATGTTGTTTTTCTTTGGAATCCAGAGGACTCCACTAACAGCCAAACAAAGTCGTCACCTCTTCAGCATGTTTCCCTAGGATGGTATGACAATCCAGGCAGCACAGAGTCCAGAGTCTGAGAACTTGACTCACTCTTGGCTATGGGCCAACTCTCATCTTAAAACTGACTTGTCAAATTGAAACCTGGGACCAAAGTCATCCAATCAACTGGCCACAAATCTCCTCCACCTCCTTGACTTTTCTTGGGGTCTATATCTTCTTCAGGATGTGCAGACAGAAAGAATCCTTTTCCTTCTGATTCAAATTGGGCATAACAGCCGAGCAGATGGTGCTGGTGAGTTAAGTAACAGCAGAACACAGAGTACAACTTGTTTTCAAAAACAAATGGCTCTTCTCGGAAGGTACAATCTAATAGGACTGACAGAAATCAAAGTCAAATTCAGGGAAATTGTTTTTTTAGCAGTCAGCAAGTATGCTATTTCCCTAGAACTATACTGCAGAGAATCTGGGGGCCTTATCCTCTCATTTCTCTTGGTGCTGAAGCTGAGATGCCTCAGGGGAGGAAATAAATAGTAAATAACAATAATCGATCCCAGCTTGTTGATACCATGGACCATTGTTTTCATAGTTCCCATGCCTGATCCCACAGAATCCTTTCAATCAAGGAGTCAAGAATCCATAGGATTTGCATTCGTTTTTCTGTTGAGAATAGTGAGATTCCAAGATTTTCAGTGATTTGCCCAAGGTCAAAGAAATAGTAAGTGCTATATACAAGACTCAGTCTTGTGGATTATTCAGTCATGCATACAGGTATGCATATATACTGTATTTGTTACGCTTTGTGCCGAGAGACTTTACGATGAAGAAAACCGTCAGAATCCCTGCTTTCACCGGGCTCACGATTCAGCAGACAGGCAACCAAAGAGATAATAAAGACAAAGTACAATAAAAGGATGACAGATTACCAAGGTGAGACAAAAGCATCAGAACCCTGTAGTCCAGTGTGGTGGTGGAGAAAGGGCTGAGGGGATGTAAGAAATAGGTTCTTGCAAATCGCGTTGCTTAAGGTGAGATCAGGAAAATCAAATGCAGAAGTTGGAATTTGAGGAGATCAGAGAAGGCGGTTAAGTATTCCATGCTGGGGAGAACAGGTTTGTGAAGACCAGAGAGCTGAGTCAGAGTATGGCAGGTTAGAGGACCAGAAGGGAGTCTGGGGTGGCTAGAGCTAATTATGGGATGAAGTGAGTGTTGGAGATATGGCACAGGAAATAAATAGAGGCCAGGAAGCGTGCCCTTCATAGTGCCCTCAGTAAAATTTGACTTTGAATTTTGCCTTAAGCTCCAGTGGAAACCACCAAAGGTTTTCCTGGAATGTAACAGGTTGGAGAATGGCTTGTCAGGGGTGAAGCCCGCAGGCTGCAAGTCCAGTTAGAACCTGCTGTAGTCGTCTCAGGCTTGGACTTCAGTAACAGGAATTTAAGAGAACGGATGGATTCCTATGACATGTAGAAATTAGATCCAACAGAATTTGTGGAATGATTGAATTTAGTGGATTGGAGTGAAAGAGATGGAATCAAGATGACCCCGGTATTTGTGGGGCTGTGTGGATGTTGGGGTGGCAGCCTTATATTTTCTTCACCCATTCAGTGTCTGTGGGCTATCCTGGCTTCTCTTTGATGACTATAGATTCCTACCCTATGTTCTGATGGCCAGGGTCACCAGAACTTCATTCCAGTCAACCTTAAATTATTTGGGGATTGGATTTAAGAACAGATACACAGAAGAAATGCACTTCCTCTTGGAATAGGATTTTGATATACATTGAGGAGATTCTGGTCATCCTGCAAAAGTGTTCATGTCCTTCTCCTCGTTGGTGCAATAACACCCCGGTCAACTAACAAATCCAGGGAACTGCAAGGTCACTCTAAAACCTTGACCTTGAATTAAAGTAGATTATTAACATGTGGGGTGCCTGGGTGGTTCAGTCAATTAAGTATCTGACTCGAATTCAGCTCAGGTCCCGATCTCAGGGTTCGAGAGATGGAGCCCATGCTCAGTTGGGCATGGCTCTGTGCTCCGTGGAGAGTCTGCTTGAGATTCTCTCTCTACTTCCCCTCGGCCCTCTCCCCTTCCCTCCTCCACTGTTGTGCATGTATGCTCTAAATACATACATGCGTACATACATACACACATACATCCAATGTCAGCACTAAGGAGGACTTCAGAACTCATCTGGTCTCATCCATTCACCCAGGGACAGACCTACACAGGTAAGGTGAATTTCTCAGTGTCACATGGAAAGTCAATGAAATAATTGTCACTAAAACTCAGTTTTGCAAATTCTAGACCACTGTTGTTCTTCAATTAACGTCATGGGATATTTATTATGTCTACTATTATGTTTACTGTACACCCTCTCTAAAAGGTAAGGATCTTCGCAATCATATTGCAAAAGGGAAAACCAAGGTTTGGAACTCGACCAAACCTGACAGCCCAGTGCTGCCCTAGCCTCCAGTGGAACTCCTAACTCCAAATTCCCTGTTCCTCCACAGGATCATCCTGCCCCTCCCAGGCTTCATACTTAAGGAGAGTTCCCTAATGAAATCAGAGGCAGGGGCACCTGGGTGGCTCAGCAGGTTAAAGCCTCTGCCTTCCACTCAGATCATGATCCCAGAGTCCTGGGATCGAGCCCCGCATAGGGCTCTCTGCTCAGCAGGGAGTCTGCTTCCTCCTCTCTCTCTGCCTGCCTCTCTGCCTCCTTGTGATCTCTGTCTGTCAAATAAATAAATAAATAAATCTTAAAAAAAAAAAGAGAGAGAGAGAAATCAGAAGCAGATTAGAGCCTCACTTAGGGCACAAGGTCCTTATAATGCTAAGGAGATACATTAATTCTTTCCTCTCAACCCTCTGACATGGACAACAGACTACCCCTCAGATGTTGCTGGTGACATGGGTATTTCTGACAAAATACCAAACCTTCTCACCCAGACCTTATTGTCCCATCTAAGATCCAGAGAGTGAAGGGATGTCACAACATCAGTCTAAACTGCCTGCTTTTTAAAAAAATGATTATTATGAAATCAGTTGTCATTTATTTTCTTAAGATGAAAGGTTATTTAAACAGGTTTCTCTTTCTTCTCTCTCTCTCTCTCTCTCTCTCTCTCTCTCTTTTTTTTTTTACCATATAGCCCAGCCTACCGGAGTTTCCAGCTTGACAGTGGATTGGCTATGCCTGTGAGCACGCGAGCTGCGTTGTGTGGCAGGCTGGCCACAGGAGGCCCCGAGAGGGTTACAGCCATTTTTGGCACCACTTAATCCTGTGACGTATTAGGGCTTCCGCTCAGTGGCCATTACATTAGGAAAAAATTTACAGCTCATGATCAACAGCTGTTCCTCTAAATAAAACAATGTCGTTTATTCTTTTCCTTTTAGCATGCCAGAGTCCCATGCTGTGTGAGACCAAGACTTGCACTTGGCATTCTATGGAAACTACTTAATCCTTGAAAACACTTGGGAAACTCAGTCATGTGTTCACTTGTTCATTTGTGTGTTTGTTCATCTGTTCTCCATCCCACTTACCCTTGCATTCATTCACTCTCTCATTTGCTTGTTTTTCACTTTTTTTTTAAAATTGTATAAACTTTGCCATTTTAACATTTTCAAGGGTACCATCAAGTGGCATTAATTTCATTCACACTGATGAGTCACCGCCATCAGTAACTGTTTCTAAAATGTTTTCATCACCCCAAGTAGAAACCCCTGAACCAGCATGTTTGCTTATTCTTTATAATCTTACTCAACAAATATTTATTAGGGACCTAATTTGGCCAAAGTTCTACTCGATGTGATGTGGGGGGTGTAAACCTTAATGTTTCATGATTTAATGTGAAGGAACTAAAATTCAGATGGGAACAGAGTTCCAGGAGCCCCAAGTCTTCACCGCCTTTAGACCCACTGTCCTCTGACAGTGCCGTGGGTTTCAGATAGGACATTCCACAGCAGACAGGACAAAGCACACACACACACCAGTCTGGTTTGGTCTTCTGATGTGATCTTTAGCACCTCACATGGGTGCTCCCAGCACTGTGCTTTTCCCTTTGCAATTCAGTAAAGTAGGACAACGGGCAAATATCAATAACTGATGAACAACGAAAGCATCACCATCATGAACAACAGCAACAGGAACAGTGAAACCACCAGCTCTACCAGGATACTGCCCTCCATCTTACAGATCCCTGGGCTACTTACAAATACCTGAGCACCTCTGGTTCTCAGTAAAACATCTTTGCAATCACTTTCTTAAATGTAAACTGAAAAATCTGACTCAGGACTTTGGCTACCAAGGACCCCATGTTACTAGGTGTTCCACAGAATCATGGTTAAAAAAAAAAAAAAAAAAAGAGAGAGAGAGAGAGAGAGGGAGAAAGAAAGAGAGAGAGAGAAGGAGAAATGGAAAAGGGCTACTATAGAGTAGCATTATGAAGGATATAGTCATTCTAAGTACAGGAAATTCTTTTGGAGTCACAGGGAAATCATTACTCAAGACAGAGGGAAGATAGTATATCAAAGGCTAAAATACTAGTTTCAGAGGCAAACAAATGGCTGATTCACATCCTAGGTCTGCTACAAAGTACATTCCTAGATGTGGGTAATCACATAATTTCTCTGAGCTTCAATTTATCCATCTGTAAAAATCAGAGTGGTGGTAATTGTTGATCTGTTGTAAATGGATATGATAGTGAAAGCTGAGCAAAATAATTGTGGCTCATACTTTTTTGAATGGTTTCCGTGTGCTAGGTTTTATTCTAAGCCCTTCACCTGTGTTGATTTATCTATCATGGCAACACCATGAGGTGGATATCAACATCATCCCTACTTTTCAGATGAGGAAAAATGCTACAGAGTCAAATTGCTGAAGACCACTCAGCTAGTCAGTGAGAGAGCTGAATTCCGGCTCTAAAGTCTTAGTCATACACATTACTACATCCCAAGAAGATTCAGCAAATAGCAAAGAGGTTAATGGTATTCTAATAGGAAGTTAAAATTCATGATCTTAGATTTTCTCCTACTTCCATTCCTGTAATCTCCCTGTAATCTTGTTACATCTTTATGTTCCTGCAAAGGTGTCCATTTCTCCTCCCTGGTTCCCAACCTGTCCTCCCCAAAGTGAACTTCAGGAAGGGCAGAGACATTCAGATCTCTCCATTTTTCAGATTTCTTCTGTGATTCCCCCTCACACTCAGACTGTCCGACACCTGACCATGACATGCAAGGCTTTTAAGATCAGGCAATAACGATTCTTTCAATCTCCACTTTAAAACTAGTGCACCGTCCAGCCCTACCAACATCCATAAGGCCCCTTTCACATCTCCATCATATTTGTCCTTCTATTTGAAATAACATTTCCCCAATTATCTGATTCAACAAACCACTCATTCTTCAAAAGACAGATTGAGAGGGACATATGTGTGGCTCAGTTGGTTGGGTGGTCCATTCTTGGTTTCGACTCAGGTCATGATCTCAGGGTCATGAGATAGAGTCCCATAGCAGACCAGTGATCAGCTGGGAGTCTCCTTGGGATTCTCTCCCTCTCCCTCTGCTCTTCCTGCTTTCAGGCTCTCTCTCTGAAATAAATAAATAAATAAATCTTATTTTGAAAAATGACAGATTGAGCATCTTTTCTCCTTTGTCATCCTCTATGACTTCTCCTAAATCATATGTACGCAAGCATACCTCACTTTATTGGGGTTCACTTTTTGTGCTGCACAAATATTAGAGGTTTTTTTGGTTTGTTTGATTTTGTTGTTGTTTTTGTTTGCTTGTTTACTAATTGAAGGTTTGTGGCAACTCTGCAATGAGCAAGTCTACTGGTGCCATTTTTCCAACAGCATTTTCTTATTTTGGGTCCTGGTATTATATTTTGGTAATTCTCTCAATATATCAGACTTCTTCATCGCTATTTGTTATGGCAATCTGAAATCAGTGAACAAATTGCTCAAAGCTCAGATGGTATTTAGCCTTTTTCAGCCATAAAGTATTTCTAAATTAAGGTATACACATTGATTTTTAGGCATAATGCTGTTGCTCACTTAATAGATGCAGTATAATGTAACTATAACTTTTATAGACACTGAGTAGCCAAAAAATTCATTTGACTTTTTTTATTGGGATACTTGCTTTATTGAGGTGGTCTGGAACCAAACTCACAATGTCTCTGATGTTTGCCTATGTATGTGTCTTGCCTTCTAAAAATGTATCCTATAAATATCTTTGACATGATACTTACCACACTGAGTTGCAAGTATCTGCTTACAAATCTGATTTCCCTTCTAACCTATAAGCACTTTAAGATGAAGACTAGTATTATAGTCATCTCTGTATCTTTTTGGTTGGAAGCACTTACAAAGTAACTCAAATTCCCTTAAAAAAAAAACAAAAAAAAAAAACAAAAAAAACCAAAAAACAAACAAACATGCATTTAGCTGAAAAGTCCAGACATATGAATGGCTTCAGGTAGATCTGGTTATAAATTTCAGTGTAATCAAAATTAGTCTCCAATTTCTTTTCTCCAGTTCCCATCTCCACTTTCCCTCTACCACATATATTTTTCAGATGGCTCTTTCCTCATACATATAAAATAAATTCCAATAACTTCTAGGCTCACATCCAGGATTCTCAGGAAAAGATATCACCTCTTATCATCGATTTTAATTAGGTTGTGCTTTCAACCTATGAGCCTAGAAGAAAGAAGTAAATGCTAATTGGTCTAGACTTAAGTTACATTGTCCAATTTTCAGCAAAATGTGGATTCCCTCCAGAACCACTGAGATAGGAGAGGGACTACAGTGATCCCAAGAATAAAAATTATAAAATGGTTGCTGGAAGGGTGAATTTGTGTTGAGCAACACATACATGCATGTGCATACGCACACACACACACACCACACAGAGCATATTATTTTCTTAATTTTACTGTCAGTCATACTCAGCAAATGACAATGATAAAGTAATGTATGTGTGTGTGTGTGTGTGTTTATATGTAAAGAATAGAAAGCAAAGTATGGACCAATATGCCATTTTCTTTCCCTACTAAGAAGATACTACATCAGTCAGATTATGTTCTGTTATCCTTTTTTACTCATGGTTTGGCATTAAAGGAATGGTCCTAAATATGCTAATTAAAAATACCATTTTTCTTCATGCTGAAGAATACTTGAAGACTGTTTTCCTTATTCAAATGCAATTTATTATACTATATGGTTCTCCCCGTGAGTCAGTGCAACTTGAGGTTATTATAATTTTGTAAAAAATGAATAATTCAATGTTAGCTTTTGGGGAAGACTTTTATCTTTGGTTTCCATTTCTTTCCATCACCCCACCTCACATTTGACACATTTCATATTTCAAAACTTCTTTCTTTCTTTTTTTTTTTAAGATTTTATTTATTTATCGGGGGGGGGGGGAGAGCGAGCACAGGCAGACAGAATGGCAGGCAGAGTCAGAGGGAGAAGCAGGCTCCCTGCTCAGCAAGAAGCCCGATGTGGGGCTCGATCCCAGGACGCTGGGATCATGACCTGAGCCGAAGGCAGCTGCTTAACCAACTGAGCCACCCAGGCGCCCCTCAAAACTTCTTTCTTAACTAACATCTTCTGGATGCCTTTAATAGCAGTCTGTACCTACAACATCTGTTGTCTAATCATCCCAATTCCTTGTTTGTTTATTCCTATTTTTTAGAAATTTTTAAAGTAGGCTCCATGCCCAACATGGGGCTTGAACTCAAGACCCTGAGATCAAAAGTTACATAATCTGTTGGTTGAGCAGGCCAAGTGCCCCTAATCATTCCTGTTATTTGAAATAGATAATCCAATTCATTCACTCATTTAACCTACACATATTGTTAGGGAGAATATACACTGTTAGGCAGTAGAGGAGCAATGACAAGCATGATATAATTCTTTGCCTTCAAAAACCTACAATCTGGTGAATGAGACAAACAGGAAATCAGGTAATGTTCCTGGAATATGCAGAGTTGGTTTCCATTACTATGAGACCACACAGACAGCCAAATATTCCAGTATACTAGGGTCATGGAAGACTTGTGGAAGGAGTGAAGCCCAACTTGATACTTTTCCTTATTTTCCAAATTAGGAAGCTATATTTTTGAGAGGGTGCATGCCATGTTTAAGGTTACACAGCTACACAGTGATAGAACCAAGAGAAAAACTGTTTTTGCAAAATCCCAACCATTCCTTGTATATTAAATATTAACCTTTGAATTGCAAGCTACTGTCTAAATAAAAATTATATGAGAAAAAAAAAACAGTGAACAAGGGTGGATATACCATATACAGTCTAACATAGATCCACCCACCAGCCCCGACACGGGCACATCCTTTAAGGATGAGTGGGATTTCACGTAGTGAAGTAGGCAGAGAATGTTGCAAATAAAGACAAAAGGCTGGCAGGATAGGATATGGTCGGGGAACTCTGAGTCAACCTTTCCCTTAAGGTGTTTAATAAATACAAGGGTGGGAAATAGGTTTATGTTCAGAAGATCAAACTTTGAAAGACCTCAAAGATGCTAAGATGGTCACATGGAACTTGGCAGGTTCTGAGGCATCATGAAGGTTTTTAAGGAGGCAAGTGGCACAATCTATTTTGTATTCTAAGAAAACAGCAAGACGTGAAAGACACAAGAATTAGGATCTGGATTGATAGATCCAGATCCTATGTATGTAATCTCGATAAGGGATACATACATAGATATATAAATATATCTGGTTTCTCTTTTTCTTCTATGATGCTAAAAGTAATAATAACATACTGGTTAAGCATAAAGAAATGTTAAAACCTTAGAAGGTTTTAAGTAATCATCACTAATGATCATCTAGGCATAGATTTTCGATCCTGAAGTGGTTCTTAACTGTTTTGACTATTCCTCTATATCCGAAAGTGTGATCACGTAAATATCTGGTAATAAGGAAAGTGATTTTAGTAATCACATATACACACTCCAATTTAATGATTGTAGATACTGTATATCTTAACATCTAATAGAAAAATATGACTGAAGCATTAACCAGTGATTGTACAGATTAGCTTTGAAAGACAAGCTGGCTACTGCTATGATAATCAGACACAGAAGGACTGCAGAATTTTTTGCTTGAATGACACATAAGTTTGGCAAAATTATGAATATGTTGCTTAAATGTCTGAAGTTTGGGAAGCAATGACCCAGTCTAGCCTACCTAAATTTTACTTACGTTCTCTCAACATGATTCAGTGAGCAGTGAAGCTAGAACTGGAGAAAGAGGAGGCTTCCAGCTTCAAAGCTAATGTTCTTGAAACATCCAGTGCCCTTCAAATACTTCATTTAATGGCTGAGAAGAGGGAACACCAGCACAAGGAGACAAAAGTGCCTGAGAGTATTAATACAGAGAGACTCATAGAGACTGTAGAACGTCTGAACTTGTTTCTCATTCTTAGAAGACTGTCTTTAAACAGATGAAACAGTGTTAAATAGAACACCAAGTCATCCCTGTAGCAGAATTGAAGGGTTAATTTTAACAGATTCCCTGAATTCACATCCAAATGCCTAAGTCTTTCATATTCATGGCATTGAGCAATATAAACATTTCTAGGAGTGTTTAATTAAATATCTTTTTTACCCACTACAATGTGTTTAAATCTTTTTCGTTGCTTGTTTTATATTCTGTTTCCTACTAAAGTTTTTAAATTTCAAGTTCTTTGTAGTCAGGAACCTTATTCTTAATCTTATTATTATGCATTCATTCTGTAGCTCGGGATAGGCTTTGAACCAATGGGCATTCAACCTATTATGCCCCTCGGTTTGAATGAATGGGCACGCACTCATTCATTTATTCAACAAGTATTTATTCCGTTCCTGTTATATGCTATGTGTAGTCTAGCCTGTCTCTAGGTTATCAGTAATTTTGAATCACTGCAGTCCAAATAAATGAGATCTCATAGTGAAAAGATACATACTGAGGGTTAGAAAAAATTACTAACTCCACAAATAGAATGGTAAATATCAAAATGTGGGTAATATGGGAGTATCTTATTCTGTTATTTTTGCTTATTTTCCCCTAAACATTCTATAATAAATAGCCTCTTACTTTTGTAATGAAGAAAAATAGGCTGTGTTGAAAATACACTTTCTGGTTTAATTATAGAGTGGTCTGGCATTCACTTTGACAAATTGAACATCCTTCTCTCTCCACCTTCCCCTGAAAACTGTCCTTTTGGCAAAAAGTCCTCACAGGCATGGACACAATTTTTTCCTTTTTATTTTGGGTTCCCACCTCATCCCAAGACTGGAAAAGTTTTCATTCTTTTAAGAGAATCTTTCATTCTTAAATTTAAGAGCATACTGCCATAGAAAGAACCATAGTCAGAAAGACCAGAGTTCAAAGTCATCTCTACCTTCACCAGTGATAACTTAGAGAAGTTACTGAATACCATTCCAGTCCTAGTTTCCTTATGAGTCTATATAGGGCCAATAATTCCTTCATGATGGTTTGCAGAGATTAAATGAGATAAAGCATGATCCAGTGCCTGCCATAGAACAGGAATACTCCAGAAAAGAGTTTCCTTCCGCTCTGCTTCCACACTGGTACTGGAAACCAAGGCCCAAACAAGATAATATGTTTTGTTAAGGTCAGTGGTTGAGTCAGGCTTGAACTTGTGCCTTCCATTACCAGTTTCGCCCTCTGTCATCTACGTCACGCTTGTTTCCTAATGCAAGTCAGATATTAGAAGCATCACAGATGGCATTTCCACTTACTCTATGACTCATTGCTCATGTTTGTGGGCAGTTAAAATAGCATTAAACAAAGTACTTATTCCTTGACATTCATTTCTTCAACAAATAATTAATGATCCCTAATTATGTAATACATACTTATTATAGAAAGGTAGATTTAACTGATAAATCAAACATCTTACTGAAGAATGGGTGGGATTTCTTGGTCCATATTGTAGATGATGGATTTACTTTTTACTGAACAAATGGGCATTTTCAGTCCTGTTAAACAATGACACAAAATGTCTCTAGCTCTTTCTACAAGAGAGAGCCTAGGTATTTCCAGGAGGTTAGTCATAGCACTTGATTATGGTAAAAGCATCTTAAAAAGACTACTCCCATTTTGGAATTTCATGTTTTTTTTTTTTAATATAATTTTTTATTTTTTATAAACATATATTTTTATCCCCAGGGGTACAGGTCTGTGAATCACCAGGTTTACACACTTCACAGCACTCACCAAAACACATACCCTCCCCAATGTCCATAATACCACCCCCTTCTCCCAAACACCCTCCCCCCAGCAACCCTCAGTTTGTTTTGTGAGATTAAGAGTCACTTATGGTTTGTCTCCCTCCCAATCCCATCTTCTTTCATTTATTCTTCTCGGAATTTCATGTTTACTTCAACATTCTGGAATCTGCCCAAGCAAGGGGTTTACTTTCCTTTGGCTCAGCCTCTTGACTGCATAAAGGAGGATTCCCAATATCTTATATCAAACTTATCCTGAATTGTGTACACAGTCAGTAAAGGGAATGGAAAAGCATTTGAGAGATGACTAGAAAGAATCATAAATAAACATGTATATGGAGAAAAAGGTTTAACTTCCCAACCGTTTGGAAAATGTATCTTGTGTTACTTAATATTCTGCCTACAGTGTAGATGGAGGAATACAGGTAAATCATATATATATATATTATTTTATAACCCAGGCTATAGGATTTACTTGTACCAAATTACGACTGTATGTTACTAGTCAGAAATCGTCTCTTCCTTCTCCATCCTAGAAGAGCAATTTTCGGGGGAATGATATCATAGTGTTTTGAAATGAAGAGATTTAGATTGCTTTTAGACATTTTCTAGACATCAGTGTATTTTTTCTACTTAGGCCTCAGTCTGTCCATCTTTCAAATAGGAAAATAATGAGTGGCGCCAATCTACAAAATATTGAGATGCTGTGGAAATCAACTAAGACAATGTACACACAAAAACGTTGGGAAACTGAGTTATGTGCACAGTAGCTACTACTATTATTATTATGACCTTTAATCACTCCTTTAAGTCACTTTGTAATAGAATGCTTCATAATAGGATCCATTAGTTGAGTCTCAGACTTCTCATTGAACTTTAAGCTCCTTGAGTACAGGAGCTCTGGATCCTGCATCTTTTACTGGTGTTTGTACAAACTTCCTTTGTTTCCCTTCCAGATGCACATCACATTGAAGAGAATTCCTCTCTCCTTCCCTTATTGGTTGGGGATACTCATCAGGGTGGCTGAGTGGGTATTTAGAAAGGGCTTGGTCTCCCTCTTCACCAGGACTCGGCGATTTTAATTTTAGCCACAAGCGTTGTTGGAAAAGGTCACAGAGTTCAGGCGACTCTTCAGTGGAAATGAAACTGGAGAAGGGCATGAGGCCAAAAATAAGGCCCTTTCTAAGTAGTGTTTGGGGACATGGATTTCAGCACTTCAAGTACCCACTAGACTTTTCTTTGCTCCAGACCCTTCACAGCCCCCTGCCTAAGCCCTCATAGGGGTCAGAGGGTCTGTTATAGAAAAAGCAGAGTTACCCTTTCCTAACAGCAAACTCAGGAGAAAGGAATGCACTTCAAACAGCTTGGTTTTCTCAGTAGTTGCTCATGGGCCTCATAGTCCTTAGCCCTCCTCTATTTGCAACTGACACACTTGAGGAGGCTAGCTGGTGATAGCAAAGGGACAATGAGTTTTGTTTAGAGGAAGACTTGTATGAAATGTTAGTAATTGGACCATCTCTGGAATGCTTCCTTGTCTCCATGAAGAAAGAGTACTGGGCCAGAGGAAGGAGTAAATTCTACATAGTCTTATGTATAGTTCTGGAAACCTTTCTGGGAATTCATTTGTTGAAATGATAGAGACTGTCATATTGATCTCATTTTAAATAGTTTTATTACTGCTAATAAAAATTGCTAACCTTTTATAGCTTGTACCTTAAAATATTTACAAGTATGGTTGACATGAAGATTTATGATGCTACAAATCCATTTTTTTTTCCTGGTCTTCCACGTCAAGGAGTATCTAAGAATCAGAATCTCCGCCATGAATTTTCCAAACAATGCTGGCATGCTTGCGTGAGTTAGTAGTTCAGTTTAGAAGCCCTAACTCCAATATATTTGCAATTAGGTAATATTTTGTTTTTCAGTTATATTTGCCATGCACAGTGCTGTGAATTTATGCTGCAGCTATTGACATTAGAACAATTATGTGGCATTAACCTCAACCAATGACAGGACCACACTGTGGTATGCACTACTGTAGTAGTTGCTCAGTAAAGGACTGAGGGAAAACCAAATGAAAGCCTAAACTTCCTCATATAAGCTAAGACCCTCTATGTGCCACTCAGGTGACCTACACACTCCACTTATAACATTTCATACCACCCTGAACAGATCTCTAATACAGCATATTTCAAATGATACTGGAATTATGTCTTTTTTTCCATGTCTTTATCTCCCACTATGAATTCTTAAGGAAGAGTTTGCTTACTAAGCATAAATTGTGCTCCCCCGCCAAAGATATGTTGAAGTCCTAACACTGTGAAGGTGACCTTATTTGGAAGTAGGGTTTTCACAAAGGCAATTAAGATGAGTTAAGATGGTGTAAAAGGATTTTTCCTCTTTTACAGAACCCCCCTTAATATTTCCTGCAGTGTTGGCTTGGTGGTTGCATAGTCTTTTAAGCCTTGCCAGTCTTGGAAACTCTTTATCTCTCCATCCATTTTGAATGTCAGTCTTGCTGGATAAAGTATTCTTGGCTGCATGTTCTTCTCATTTAGTGCCCTGAATATATCTTGCCAGCCCTTTCTGGCTTGCCAGGTCTCTGTGGACAGGTCTGACGTTATTCTGATGGGCTTTCCTCTGTAAGTAAGGAGCCTCTTTGTCCTAGCAGCTTTCAAGAGTTTATACCTACAATTATGATCCCTCAATTTGACTATCAGCTGTCTTGATGTTTTTCTGGAATCTATAATCTTGGGTGGAGACCATTCAGCCTCTAGTACATGAATGCTGGTTCCATTCATGAGATTGGGAAAATTCTCATGAAGAACTTGTTCCACTATATCTTCTAGACTTCTTTCTTTCTCCTCCCCTTCAGGGATCCAATAATTCTGACATTGGAATGTTTTATGGCATCATTTATTTCCCTGATTCTGTTTTTGTGGTTTCTAAGCTGCTTGTTGCAGGCTTCCTCTTGATCCTTTCTCTCTATCTGTTTGTCCTTCAGATCACTATTTCTATCTTCTGTCTCAGTTACCCTAGCTTTCCTTTTACACTGTTGGTGGAAATGCAAGTTGGTGCAGCCTCTTTGGAGAACAGTGTGGAGATTCCTCAAGAAATTAAAAATAGAACTTCCCTATGACCCTGCAATTGTACTACTGGGTATTTACCCCCAAGATACAGATGTAGTGAAAAGAAGGGCCATTTGTACCCCAATGTTTATAGCAGCAATGACCACGGTTGCCAAACTGTGAAAGAACTAAGATGCCCTTCAAAGGACGAGTAGATAAGGAAGATGTGGTCCATATACACTATGGAGTATTATGCCTCTGTCAGAAAGGATGAATACCCAACTTTTGTAGCAGCATGGACGGGACTGGAAGAGATTATGCTGAGTGAAATAAGTCAAGCATAGAGAGTCAATTATCATATGGTTTCACTTATTTGTGGAGCATAACAAATAGCATGGTGGACATGGGGAGTTAGGAGAAGGGAGTTGGGGGAAATTGGAAGGGGAGGTGAACCATGAGAGACTATGGACTCTGAAAAACAATCTGAGGGGTTTTAAGTGGTGGGGGGTTGGGAGGTTGGGAACCAAGTAGTGGGTATTAGAGAAGGCACAGATTGCATGGAGCACTGGGTGCTCAGAATACTGTTATGTTGAAAATAAAAAAAAAATGATGAGTTAAGATGAGGTCATGCAGGTATACATGCAGTAAAGCAGGTATAAATCTAAAATGGCAGATGTCCTTACAAGAGGAGGAGGCACAGAGGCAGAGACACACTGGGAGAAGATGGTCATAAGGGAGGCAGAGATTGGAGAGATGCAATTGCAAGCCAAGGAATGCTAAAGAGGGCCAGAAACCACCAGAAGATAGGAAGAGGCAAGGAGGTGTTCTCCCCTAATGCCTCCAGGAAAAAAAAGAAAAACAAAACCTTGTGGACATCTTGATTTCAGGCTTCCAGCTTCCAGAGCTCCAAGAGAATAAATTTCTTTTTAAGCCACCTGGTTTCTGGTACTTTGTTATGGTAGCCTAGGAAATTAACAAAGCTTGTCTTATTTAACTTCATATTGAAAGTGTCAACATAATTCTTGCCACTTTGTAGATAGTCAAATGGTGGTTCAATTACCATTTAAATGAATCTGAAAACACCTAGAATGTTCCACTGTTTTTCAAACCCCTTATACCACAGTCACCAAGTCCTACCCAGCCAGGAGGTCTGTGGGAGCTGCTCTCACATTTGGGAAAAATTCTCTTGTCAACCCAGGCCTTTTTTCTCTGGATTCTGTCTTTTCATCTTTAAGAATTTATTTATTTATTTATTTATGAGAAAGAGAGAGCATGAGCAGCAGAGGGAGAGAGAGAGAGACACAAGCTCCCTGCTGAGCACAGAGCCAGAAGCAGGGCTCAATCCCATGAAATCATCACTGGAGCCAAAGTCAGTACTTACCTGGCTGAATCACTCAGGTGCCCCTTTGTTTGGATTCTTAAACCATTTTACTATTTATAATAATCTTAACCCTAGATATTCTAGTGAGCCATAATGCTCAGCTTGGCTCCCTCGGAGTTCTCACATACTTGGAGGTCTGGAGGAAACTCTATCTTGGTTATCTAACATCATGTATGTATGAATCATTTCATCTTCCATGTATAATATAACTTCTTCCTATATTGTCCACATTTTTAAAATAAATATTTTATTTATTTATTTTTCAGAGAGAGAAAGAGGGGGCACCAACGGGGTAGTGGTAGGCAGAGGGAGAAGCAGGCTCACTGCTGAGCAAGGAGCCTGATGCGGGACTCCATCCCTGGACTCTGGGATCATGACCTGGGCCTAAGCCAGGTGCTTAATTGTCTGAGCTACCTAGGTCCTGTCGTTCACATTTTCAAATGACAGTGAGAAAAAATAAGACTCAGATTGATGACATAACTCTCCCAAGACATCAGACTAGGAAGTGACAGAGTCTGGATTTGAACCCAGGCTTGTGTGATTCCAGATTGTGCTCTCCCCATTTTTGACTTTCAGTAAGGCCTCAGAGTGGTAACCCCAGACCAAAGACTTCATTTGCCCTTGCTGTCACTGGAGAAGAAATCTGACACTTTTGACCACCAACAACAGGAGCTGAGCATACAGATATGTGGGACATGAAGGCCCTGCCAAACGAGTGAGCTAGAAACCAGAGCCAGCAGCAAACACAGAGTCCTCTTACAATCTCCTGTAATGAGGTCCAGTGTCTCCCAGCTTCCCATGTGATGGTTCACTCTGATGCAGTTGCCCAAAACAGCAATTTAACTTTTCGTCAAACCAGGTTGGATTTCATTTGTAAATGGTAGCAGAAAAGGATAATGTTGGAGAACTGAAGACAATACATTGTCTCCCTCCTACTTCTAATCATTAGTCTGACTACTCCTTCCCAACACATGCAGGAGACATATGATTGGAAATGGAGACCTTCTTCGTGAAAACCTAGAATTCCTAAGCTGTAAGGAAAATATACAAATGTTGTCAATTTCTATCCTTTTAAAGGAAGACCACATGCAGGAGAACATTTTTGTAAACTCCTAAGAGCTGCATCATGAGCTGCTGTCATCGCTTTAGAAATATGCATATGGGATTTCTTCATGATTTTTATAAACCAATACTGGTTCTTTTTCATTATCTAAATTTAATTTTTTAAAATCTGTTTTTATTATGCCACTGTTAATTTTGTTAAAATAGTCTTAGTCAGCTTGTGCTGCTATCACAAAATACCATAGACAGAGTGGCTCAAACCACAGATGTATATTTTTTCATAATTCTGGAGGCCAGAAGTCCAAGAACAAGATGCCAATAGATCTGGTTCCTGGTGAGAACACATTCCTGGTTTACAGACAGCCATCTTCTCACGTGTGTATCCTCACACGGCAGAGGGAGAGTGAACAAGAGCTGGTCCCTCTTCTTGTGTTCATACTGACACCATTTCCATCATGGGGGGTCTGCCTTCATGATGTCATTTAAAGCTAATTACCTTCCAAAGGCCCCACCCCCAAATACCATCACATTGAGGGTTAGGGCTTCCACATATGAATCAGCGGTGGGTGGCACACAGCTGGTTTCTACAAATGATATGGGATTTGAAACAATGGCTTTTTTCACCTAACAAAATCCCAACAATTCTATAAATTAAAGAGCAGATAATGCAGAATACTTGATTCTGCATATTCACAAGGGCATGGAATGTTTGTTTTGTTGTTTTAAAAAGCTTAAATATGTTTTAAACATCATAGTTTTTATTCCTGGTCCCAGCACTTACTAAATGGGTAGTTTTAAATAGTTTACCTAAACTCTTTGAAGGGTCTGGGCAAATCTTGGACAATTTGCATATGTGCATAAATGATGATACCAAAGTATTATAGCTCATTCAATAAAATAGGAATCCACTTGGCTTCATGTCTCATAAATGAATAAATGAATGTAGAGGTAAGAAGCCTCTATGTTTAATAATGTCAAAATACAGATGTGATGATGGAGTTGGACAATCATCATAGAAGAATTGACTTGGGTAAGAGACATGCGTGGATGCTAAAACTAAAGGATGGCTGGGGCACCTGGGTGGCTCAGTGAGTTAAAGCTTCTGCCTTCGGCTCAGGTCATGATCTCAGGGTCCTGGGATTGAGTCCCACATTGAGCTCTCTGCTCAGCAGGGAGCCTGCTTCCCATTCCCCCTCTGGCTGCCTCTCTGCCTACTTGTGATCTCTTTCTCTCGCTGTCAAATAAATAAATAAAATCTTAAAAAAAATAAAACTAAAAGTTGGAAGTGGAATGTGAAATGGAATTTTGCATTGTCTCAAGTTTATTTATTTGAATACATTTGAAAGGTGAGAAAAGTAGTAATAGAGCAGAGAAAACTGGTCATTGCCAAGTGATCAAATTTCATACCCCTGGTAATGGAAAAAATTGGATATGCCATGGGAGGAGGGCAATGAGAACACAGAATTCCTGCTGTGATATTCTGGCCCCAAATGCATAAACTAGGTCCAATCACAGGCAAACATTGGACCAAATAAAGTGGAGAGGTATTTACAAAAAAAAGTTGGTCTGTAATCTGCAGAAGTGTCAAAGTCATGAAAGTTGAAATAAGACTGAGGGAGAGATCCAGGTTCAAGGAGATCAGAGAAGCATGGTAATTTTGTAGCAACATGTGATATTTGATTTGATCCTTTTGCCATAACAATTATTAGAACTGGGTAAATAGAGATATAATTCTCTATATTCTCTTACAACTTTTTTTTCAGCTTTGAAATTATTTCCAGTAAAAAGTAAAAAAAAAAAAAAATGTGGGAAAAGATAAAAGAACTTAAATTCTGGAAATAACATCATGTTGTGATAGGATGAAAATGAATTCTAAACAAGGCTTTGAATTGAACATTAGATTTTATATGAATTTGGAGAGACTCTGGTTACTATTGTTATTTTTCAGAATAGAGGAAGATATTTTTGTTCTTGTAGATTAATGCTAGTGCTTGAAAAAAAATCTCAAAGACTCAAAATGGCCTATTGCTTTGATCTTTTAAATCGTAGTGTTATTCAGAAGAAGCTGGAAAGCAAATGAAATTTTATTCGATCACGCATATGGTACATTTAATTATAGGCATTATTTAGGGGGATACATGAAAGCATTCTGTTGGTATCTTTTGTTTCTTCCATGATAAGAACAAGGGAATTGTTTTCTGTATGGGGGAGTGGAGATATTTTTCCAGAGGATAATGCAATTTAGAGGCTCTGTGTGTTTTAAGTGTTTCTCAGGGCTGATTAAAGCCTTGCACTTGGATTGGAAAGCTAATACTCATCTGCGTAATGAATATCCTTTCATTTCATGAAAGAGGGACTTCTTCTTAAGTAGAAGTTACAGTCATGACAGGATCACACAAAGGCAGGTGGCAGCGTGCCTATGACTGGCAAAAAGTTAACAGGAAAAGGCTTGGCACTTAGAATTTAAGGAACATTTCCAGATTTACTGAAAATGAGATTTTCTTGTGCTTTAATCTATCAAATTAAATATTCCTTTTTGAAATGTGCATATATTCATCTCCATTTTATCCCAGTTACCTAAAGCAGCATTAATAAATAAAAGGAAAATAAATTAAAGGTGAATAAATGAATAACAAAGGATAATTGAAATGAATGATCATCTCCTCTCAGTGATAATCAGTTCTACCCCTTCCTCTTATATTTTCAACTTTCTAGAGCAGAAGTCAACAAGCTACCACTGGTGGGCCAATCTGACTTGCTTCCTATCTTTGTAAGTAAAGTTTTATTGGAACGCAACTATGCCCACCTGTTTATGTATTGTCTATGGGTGCTTTTGTGCCGTGAGAACAGAGTATTTACAACACAGACTGTATGATCTACAATGTTTACTGACTCTTTACAAAAAAATGTTTGCTGCCCCTGTTCTAGAGAATGATCAAGGGCTTAGGGTTTAAATGATGGTAAAGCTCAAGAAAGTACCTGATGGGGGTTTACTTCCAGGGTATGATTCAGAACAATGATTTCATCTTCTCAGAGCCCCTTGAAGACAACTCATAAGTAATAGTCTTCCTGCTTACTCTTCATGGTCTGCACTAGAAAAATAGAATCCTCTATAGGTACTTCAGAATAAGGAATTGAAGCAGTTAACTGTTTACAAAGGTGCCAGAAGAATTGGCATGACAAAAAATAAGGAGATCACAGATTAATAGCTACAGGGAACTAGTAAGACTACATTTAGTGCTTAAGAAGGAAAGGAGAAGATAAATGGTGTTCCTAGAGCCCCTCATTGCTGCACTATTGATGTGGATGCTGCTGGAATCTAGTTGCCTGACAAGGACCCCAGGACCACACACATGCTAGCCAGCACAGTTGTTGCCACTGCTGGAGGAGCCACCAAAAGATGGGAAAAACATGCTTTTTCCTCCTTCCCACTTTCCAGATTCCCATCAGTGCATCTTCATGACGTAAATACCAAGAAGTCAGTTGGCAATGGTATCTGGCAGATGTTGTTGATAGGCTGCTAGACTCAGGAGTAGAGAGGATGGACAGTAACACAGACCCTAAGGCTGAGTGACAAAAAAAGACTATCTGGTCGAGGCTCATGACATTTGACCAACTTGGTCATCAAGTTCATATTTCCATAAGAAGAAGATCCTCATGGGTAGTGGTGGTAGTGATAGTGAGAAGAAGCACCAAAAACAATAGGTGATGAGAGGAGGCAGTCTGCATAAAGCCAAAGAACTGAGAGTGTGGTAAGATAAGAGAACTTGATATACATTGCTTGAGAATGTGATGGAAAGAGTAGAACATGAATTGCAGAAGCTGGAGATGTAACATTGAATGGCGGAAAGTCATGAAGAACCCTAATGTAAAAAGTGGCAACATTCACAAGACATAATCATCATTTTGAGATTTTACCAAGTTTTATCATTCTGGGCATGATATTCTTCATTAGAAGAGTCAGATTCCAGCCACCTAAGCCAGATGTCTCTAAAAGGGACCAGAAGAAAGTTTCCACTTTTATGATGATTCAGATTGATTAGCCATGGCTGCCTATAGATCTGAGTTGTTAAGGATTGTGAGCAATTTCCAGATTTATTGGAAAGGGTGCCATGAATGATTTATGATGCCTGCTACCAGTACAGAAGTGGAACAGTATGTCATATGTTTGCTACCATTATTTGTAATAATATACATATTTGGGATAGTCTTTACTGCCATTATTTGTAATAATATATATATTTGGGATAGTCTTTAATTAATGGGTTTCCTCTCCCCACAAAAAAACAAAGAAGTTGTTGAGAATGAATGCTACAATTAGATGGAGTAAATCTTCATTATGTTTTTTTTTTTTTTAGAAAAATAAAGAGGGGATCCACAGTAGACTCTCACATTTGTCTCCAATTATACTTCATTAAAAAAAAAAATGGTGTTAACATGAATAAGTCTAGCTAAAGGAATATTTTTTGGCTGGTCCTACTCTGGCAGACTTCTGCAGGTTACAGTTACTCTTGTCCTACAGCATCTTGTCTGGGCTACATATGTTACTTTAGGATACTTCTTAAACATTCTTTGTGTATTATTAGTCTCTTCAACAAATGGTGTTGGGAAAACTGGATAGTTACATGCAGAAGAATGAAACTGGACCATATCTTACACCATACACATACATAAATTCAAAATGGATTAAGGATCTGAGTGGGAGACCTGAAACCATAAAAATCCTAGAAGAGAGCACATGCAGTAGTTTCTTTGTCATTGGTTGTAGCAACACCTTTCTAGGTATGTATTCTGAGGCCAGGGAAAGGAAAGCAAAAATAAATTTATTGAGACTACAGCAAGATAAAAATATTCTGCACAGCAAAGGAAACAATCAACAAAAACAAAAGACAAGATATTGAGTGGAAGAAATATTTGCGAATGACATATTTGATAAAGGGTTAGTATCCAAAATATATAAAAAATTTATACAAGTTAACACCAAAAATCAAGTAATCTAATTAAAAATGGGCAGACAGGGACGCCTGGGTGGCTCAGTTGGTTAAGCAGCTGCCTTCGGCTCAGGTCATGATCCCAGCGTCCTGGGATCGAGTCCCACATCGGGCTCCTTGCTGTGCAGGGAGCCTGCTTCTCCCTCTGACTCTGCCTTCCACTCTGTCTGCCTGTGCTCGCTCTCGCTCGCTCTCTCTCTGACAAATAAATAAATAAAAATCTTTAATAAAAAAAAAATGGGCAGACAACATGAACAGAGATTTCTCCAAAGAAAATATACAGATGACCAATAGACACATGAAAAGATGCTCAATATAACTCATCATTAGGGAAATGCAAATCAAAACCACAATGAGATATCACCTCATACCCAGAAAATGGCTAAAATTAAAAAAAACAAAAACAAAAAAACAGGTGTTGGCAAAGATGTGGAGAATGATGAACCCATGTCCTCTGTTGGTAGGAATGTAAACACTGCAGAAAACAGTATGGAGGGTCCTCAGAAAGTTAAAAATAGAACTACCCTATGATCTAGTAATCATACTACTGAGTACTCAAAAAATACAAAACACTAATTGAAAGGAATACATGAACCCCGACAGCAGCATTATCAACAATAGCCAAATTATGGAAATAGCCCATTTCCATGGATAGATGAATGGAGAAAAAAAGATGTGGTATGATATACATCATATATATGATAGAATATTAATCAGCCATAAAAAGAATGAAATTTTGCCATTTGCAATAATATGGATGGAGCTAGAGAGCATGATGGTAGGTGAAATAGTCAGAGAAAGACACATACCATACGATCTCACTCATATGTAGAATTCAAGAAACAAAACAAATGAGGAAAGGGGGAAAAAAGGAGAGAGAGAGACAAACCAAGAGACAGACTTTTAACTATAGAAAACAAACAGATTATTATTAGAGGGGAGGTAGGTGGGGAGATGGGGGAAATAGGTGATGGGGATTAAGGAATGCACTTGTTGTGGTGAGCACTGCGTATTGTATGGAAGTGTTGAGTCACTATATTATACACCTGAAACTAATATCACACTGTGTGTTAACTACACAGTAATTAAAATAGAAAAACACTATATAGATAGAAAGATATAGATATGAAAAGCATGACCCAAGAGCAAGAGGAGTGGATTGAGAGTTGGGAGTGTGGGTTGTGTTTGGTTTGTTGATTTAACCTCCAAGCAAATTACATAGCCTCTTATTCTCAGAAATTCTTCACCTCTTATAAAAATAAATAATTAAATAAATAAAAATTCCTGCTGTATTAATAACACATTAACTTCAGTTAATCACAGAAGAATTCTTAGATGCATCTGCACTTTTTTATATATCAACTCAATTTCTAGATTGTTTCAACTTCATACATAGGGCAGATGAGAAAACAAACTAAATGAGATAACATCACCTCAGCTTCCCCCAGGAGTGGGTTTTAGGACAACAGACACTCTGCAGGGTTTTACGGAAGCTAATCTTGTTTGATAGCGAATGCGTCTTCCACTGCATTTGTCTCGTCTATACATCTTCTTTATGTCTGGCATGTACACAGTGGATTGCCTGACTGTATGCCATGCCACGGCATTGAGAATTTCTAGGCAGCTCTCAAGGTCCCTTTCCTTCCTGGTTTCTTCATCCCACCCTGGAGCCAGGGCTGATGAGCATCACGTCCTCCCAGCTCTGCTTCTGTAAACTTATCTTGGTCTTTGATCTGTTTCACAGACGTCGTCAAAAATGATTCAGAACCTCAGGGATCCATTGGCCGCTGCACACTCATTAGTGTCCTCCAACTCCTTCCCACCTATGGAAGCTGGGAGGTAGTGACTCTTTTGGGTGAGGTGAGGGTAGGTGTAAGGAAAACCTTTAGTGAAACAATATCCTCCATTTGCTCCCCTCCCCCCGCTTTGGTTAAGTCTACTCCCAAATACTTTATAGTTTTGGTGCCATTGTAAATGGGATTGTTTTCCTAATTTCTCTTTCTGCTATTTATGATGAGAATATAGTAATGCAACAGATTTCTGTACATTGATTTTATATCTTGTAACTTTACTGAATTCATTATCAGTTCTAATAGTTTTTTGTGGAATCTTCAGGGTTTTCTCCGTATGGTATCATGTCATCACCTGCAAATAGTGAAAATTGTACTTCTTTGCCAATTTGGATGCCTTTTATTTCTTAATGTTGACTATTTTCTTCAGAAGCTCCTCAAAAATATCCTTTCATTATTGACCCTTTATATGTTAATACAGGAACTGGATGAAAAATTTGCAGGTCTGACGAATGTGTATTTCTTCAGATAATCCTTGAGGATAGGTTCTTCTTTAGGAGATGAGTGTTCACTCCCTTATTTCCTTCTGTGGTTTTGCTCTCCCTCCCCACAAAGGAAATAAGTAAATGAATAACCTAGGTGGGACCCACATTCTGTAGATTAGGAAGCAAGCAACCTGACCCAAATTTCAGATAGCTGACTCATGGCATAGCCAGTCAAGAGCCAAAGCTTTTGGTTACTAGGTCAGGGTACTTACCTCCAGAGCTGTGCTTGCCAGTGCAGTGAACAGGG
Source organism: Mustela nivalis (assembly GCF_964662115.1). Classification (NCBI taxonomy): domain Eukaryota; kingdom Metazoa; phylum Chordata; class Mammalia; order Carnivora; family Mustelidae; genus Mustela; species Mustela nivalis. The sequence continues at coordinate 12,122,133 of NC_139021.1, forward strand.
AAAAAATCGGAGCCAATGGCTTGAACTCATATGTCACAAAAGAAGACCTACAAATAGCCAGAGGGACACCATTAGCCATCAGTTAGTTAACTTTATTCTGTAGAAAAATACAAATAAAACCACCATATTATGCCACTCCATACTCACCAGTATGGCAAAATTAAAAAGGACTAGGACACCTGGGTGGCTCTGTCAGTTAAGTGTCTGCCTTTGGCTCAGGTCATGATTCTGGGATCCTGGGTCTGAGCCCCAAGTCATCTCTCTGCTTAATGGGGAGCCTTCTTCTCCCTTTCCTTCTTCTCCTCCCCCTGCTCATGCTCTCTCCTCTCTCCAATAAATAAATAAAGTCTTTAAAAACAAATTAAAAAGAAAGTACGAATTGTTGGCAAGGATTTGGAGCAACTGGAACTCTCATGCATTGTGGATAGGAATATAAAAACTCTTTGGCAGTGTCATGCAAATTTAAGTATATATTTACTATATGATTCACCAGTTCTTCTCCTAGATATTTAGAGAAAAAAAATAAAACATATGCCCGCAGAAAAAGTAATATAAGAATGTTCTTAACATCCTTATTCATAACAGCCCCCAAATTGGAAACAAACCATATTTCCATGAAAAGGACAATGGATAAACATTTTGGCACATGCATTCTCCAGAATACTATTCAGAGGAACAAGCTACCAATGCCTAGAACAACACTGGTGAATCTCAAAAACGTGGTGTGCAAAGCATACCCCCCCCACACACACATTTACACACAGAAATACATTGTGTATAATTCTATTTATGTGAATTCCCTCAAACAGGAAAATATAACCTATGATGGTAGAAGTCAGGAAGAGGTTATCTCTGGGCAGAGGCAGGGAACTAGAAAGGGATAGCTGGGAATTTTCTCAGGTGATGAAATGTTCTGTTTTGTTTCTGGTGGTGATGACCAGGTGTGTTCAGTTGAATCAAACGATTAAGTCTCTCACCAAACTCAACATTTAGGATATGCACATTTTATTTTATATAAACTACACATACTATAGTAACACAGGTCAGAAATTACATAATATAATAGTGCTGTTAACAAAAGCAAGGTCCTGAAGGAAACCTAAAGAGACTTACAAATGTGTTTTTTTTTTTTTTTTTAGCTTGGCCAGTCAGAGATTCTCACTGGATAAGTCTGGGCAGAGGCAAGGACTCTGCCTGTTAATTTGCCCCCACAAGATGGCTCTGACGGGGGCACCTGGGTGGCTCAGTGGGTTAAGCCTCTGCCTTCGGCTCAGGTCATGATCCCAGGGTCCTGGGATCGAGCCCCACATCGGGCTTTCTGCTCTGCAGGTAGCCTGCTTCCTCCTCTCTCTCTGCCTGCCTCTCTGCCTACTTGTGATCTCTGTCAGATAAATAAAGAAAAAATCTTTAAAAAAAAAAAAAAGATGGCTCTGATGAGGGTGTTGAGAGGACCACACTTCGAAAAACATGACTAGTCACTTTGCTGCCAAGATACATTTGTAATACTATTTTTTAACACACTTCCCTTTGATTGCTCATTTTCTACTCCCATAATATTGGGGAACTCTCAGCGTTTCAGTATTGATACTGTCTGAGACAATCCTGCCTTGCAGTCTGAGTACCTGGATGATTTTCTCTCCAGTTAATTAGGTTCGGTTCACTCTCCTACAATATTTAAATCTCATAATTAAAACACTGGTGGGAATCCAAGTTCCCCTTGGGACAGGTATTTGCTTTTGGTCAGAAACCTATGTCCTTGTCCTGTACACATTGTTTTCCTTATGGTTTTGCTCTTCAGCTGAAAGGCAAAACTGAGAAAACATTACCTCGTAGGCACAATGCCTGCCAAAAATGTTACCCTTAATAGATGTTTGATAAATGGAGCTTGCTTGAATTGGAATGGACAGTTTAGGAAAAAGAAATAAAGTAGCGCTTTGAGAGAGCATGAGCTTAAAAAGATTTCAAAGGTATGAAGGCACTTGAGACTTCCCTGCTATACAATGTATTCCGTCTGGCACACAGTAGCTATTTTGTTTTCTTATAAAATCCCCATATTTAGTTGATAAAGTAGATGCACATTATCCCCATTTTATAGATGAGGACAGAGGCTTGCAATGGTTTAGTGGCTGAGAGCAAACGATTATTCAAACAGTATTGCATTAGTCAGAATTTTTGAGTTCACGAGGCAGAAGCAAACAACACAAACTATTTCAGATGCTTACAACAGCATCAGAAACAAACATTTGTTTCTGCTGGGTCAGCCTTGGCTCCGTGTTACGTCTCCCATTTGAGAATGAAGGCTGAAAGACGATTTAAACAGAACATGGAAGAGGTCACAAGTCAACCACACAGAGGCTCTTACCTCTCTGCCAGGACATCACATCTGTTCTCTTCCCATTGGCAGCGGTTGACAACACCCAATCCCCTTACGGGGATTTAGCATTACCAACTGAATGTCTCTGTCCTTCCAAAATCCATGTGTTGAAACCTAGTGTGATGCTGTTAGGAGGTGGGACCTTTGGAAGGTAATTAGGTCAGAATGGTAGAATCCTTATGAATGGGATTAGTGGCCTTATAAAAGAGACCTCACGGAGTCCCATCACCTCATTATTTGCCATGTGAGGACACAAGGAGAAAACTACAGTTTGCAAGCTGGAAGAGGCTCTTCACCAGAACCTGGCCATGCTGGCATCCTGAGCTCACACTTCCAGGTCTCAGAAGTGGGAGGCATCAATTTCTGTTGTTTAGTAGCTACTCAGACTATGATATTCTGCTATAGCAGGCTAGACTGACTAAGGTCCTTAGGGAAAATAAAATACACTGTACCAACAAGGCAATTGGCAAAGCCCTAATTCAAATTCAGATTTGTCTAATATTAAGGTCCTTTTTTCCTTCCACTACCTTACTCATTCACTAATTCTTAAATTCAGTGTGTGTGTGTGTGTGTGTGCAGTTAGTAACATGTAGTAGCTGAAAAGACCTTACTTGGATCCAGAAAAAAACGGATTCTGAATCCCATCTCTTTTACCTATTAACAGTGAAATAACTAGAATTATATTCCATTATATTTAAAACGGAGGTGATATTTTAAACATTTATTCTGAAAATAATGACATAAGTATCAATTCTACTTGTATAAATGTGAGCTCTTTTATTCAAAGCCTGGCCCACCTGGAACCCTAGAAGTTTCTTTTACCTTTCTGATACTTCCTCTGGTTTCTATGGATCTCAAATTTTAGGAATCTGTAGATAAAGAATATGTTCGAATACGTTAGCTAAATAATTTTGGACACTGATTTTGTTTTGACACCTAAATACATTAAACCAACTACATCTGCTAGAACTACCATTTCATATCAAAACCAAAATCGGATAAAAGGTACCTTTAAAAGCCTGCAGAACGCAGGACAAAATCTAAAAAGCAGTATGAAACTATATTTCCTGTTATTGTCTTGCTTCCAATTGTTTTCTTATTGCAAGTCCTTCAGCTAGGAATGCTTCCTTTTTATCACATTGTAAAAATGTGATTTCCATTACCCATACAGGTATGATGATGAAAATTGACTTTAATTTCTTAATATTATTTCATTCAGTTTGGAACATTATGGGAAAACTGAAAGAAGACAAAAATGTAACCTCTTACTACCTATAGTTCTCCCATCTACTGTCCACAAGAAAGACAGCTTGAATATCTGGTGGGGCTGAAAAAAAAATTACTTAAAAGAGCCTTAGCTTGTGACCTAAATTTCCACAAGATGGGCAGCCAGGAATATATTTGGGAGGGATTTTAGGACCTGAGGACACTTTGTCGTGGACTAGCATGATTTAAAGACCAGTGTTTTAGGAGTGTCCTCCTAAATTCAAGAACTGAAGGAGCCACCCACTGGTGATAAAGGCTCAGGCTGTCCTTGGATCTAATCTATTTAATTCAAAAAATTTTATTGAGTGTCTACTATGTGTCATATATTATTTCTAGGCTCTGAGAATGTAATACTACATAAGGTAAGAATCTAAACTTGTAGATTCAGTGCTGGGGCAAAGCTTCTACGGAGCACTAGCATTCCTTTGTGACTTCTGACACAGTTGAGCATAAAACACAGCAGCATACAATAGCCTTGAGTGGTCAGCCTTCCTGTCCTTCATTAATTCAGCAAAGGACCAATAGTAGCAAAACTAGGCTGTGGAAAGATGCTGCTTGTTTAAATCCTACATTGTGACTTCATAGAGTATTACCTGCATAAATCTGACCCTGCCACTCTCCTGTTAAGATCCTGCTGATAGCAACTCCATACTCTGGTGTTCAGGTTCTGCAAAACCTGTCCTTTGACCAATCTCACATAGTGTCACTTAGTGCAGCCACACACATTAGTCTTTTTCCAGTGACTTCAACTGACCCAACTTTTTCATGGCTCAGAACCTTTTCTCTGCCTGGAATGCTCTTCCCTCTACTCCATACCTGGATGGATTCTTTTCTTCATGTTGAGCTGAGCTCACATGCCACTTTGCCATAGCTGTCTTTCTTGACTCAATCTAAAATGAGATTTCCTTCCTCAATTAGTTATCTTCTTATAGCTTCCTCCACTTTCTTTTTCATGGTTCCCTGACTATGGGCAACAGGTTTGAGTCGAGTTCTTTCCATGGAACACTGGTTCCTGGGTCTAGTACGGAAAATTCTCTATTAAAGAAAATCCAGCTTCGGATCACCATAATTGACTCCACCACCAACAGTACCATTTAATGACGAAAGATAACATTACCAGATATTTTCTCCATGCCAGAAATTGGGCCACATACATTCAATAGATTACTTCATTTAATCTCACAGTGATCTGATAAGGTGGGTTTTATCATTACTCCCATTTTAAAGATAGGAAAACTGAGGCTCAGAGACTTCCACTAAGTTGCTCAATTCCTTAAAGCTAGTAAGAGGTACCACAGGATTTGAAGTCATGAATCTGATGCCAGCTCCCGTGTTCTTTACGGCGTCTTCTTTGAGAATAGTCATGCCAGCAGTCATGATGGAGACTCTAGGGTCCAGGTCAAGATCTGTGTTTGAATTCTAAACCTTTCTAGACAGGGAGATTGGGGGCTATTGACTTATGTCCTGCCCTTCTCTGGGATGGCTCAGTCACTGGAGAAGACTTTGGTCTACAGAATAATTAATCTCTGTAAAAGTAAGATTGAAGCAAGAGAAACAAAGCAGAGACTGACATTTCAAGGGGCCCTAGGTAAACATCCCCAAGGATGAGGATTGTGTTGCCTCTGAAACATTTCATTTCATCCTCTTACAGTTCCAACCCTTGAGAAATCATTTCTTAGATAGAGCTAAAATTTATCTTCCTATATTTTCTAGCGTTTGGCCATGATTCGTGGCTTCCCTCAGATTTCAAGGCAATTTTGTCTCTACTTCTTAGCTCAGCTTGAGACTCCCATTGATGAAGAGAGAATCCCTTCATGATTTCAATAATATTAATGATATCTGATTAATTTTCCAATCATGCAAAGCCTCTTTCCCTGTATTTATTTATTTGATCTTTACAGCAACCCTTTTATGGGGCAGGCATATTGATCACTGCTTTCTAGATGAGAATACTGAAGACCTGCGATGCTTGATGGCTTGTACGAGTTAGTAAGCTAGCAAGAGGCAGAGTGAAAACTAGCTTTCACTCCAAAATCACCCAGACCCTCCAAAGTGATCATTTCAAGGCTAGATCACTCTTATCTTATCTCTCCGGTTGCTTATTGGTACCTGGTGAGATATGCTCCCAATCTGATGTGACAGAGTCATTTGAGCAAAGAGGAGGGTGACATTCTTCCCATCTGCACACCACTTACTATATATAAAATCGGCCTGGTTAGGCTGACAGGGCCAGGGTCATAATTTCTCAGGAAAATGACAGGCTAATGGAAAAAAGGTCATAAATATCATCAAATACAAGCCTGACATTTACCAAGGACAATTGTTTCATCATAAAAGTCTCAGGCTTTTTGGAGCCTTTCAATTAAGACCCCACAGGACATCCTGCCTCCTTACCGAGGAGGCAGGAAAGGGAAGAAAAATAAAGTGTTTATATGTGTGTGGTGGTGTGTGGGGGGTGGGGGAAGAGATGGCAGATGAGAAGAGGAAGACCAGAGAGGACTTGCCTGTGGTTTCAGGAGTAAATTGAGCTCCTAATTCTTTGTGGCCAATAGTGGGATTAAGAGTTCAAAAGGGCAGGTCATACAAGGTCCCAGGGTCAGGCTGGGTCTTGCAGGGATGTGACCCAGGAAATGCTAGCAGGCTGGGCCCCCATACCTTCCCCAGCAGGCCTCCAATTAGGATTTAATGGCTAAATGTGGAATGCATTAGGAGTTCTGAGCAGAAAGTCTGTGTTCAAAGGAGCCGGATCTTTTTGACTAAGTAGGAAAACATTCCTCTATGGTCAGTTTCCTCTTGAACCTTGCTAATTCTGGGGTTCTCGCTGGCAGTGGGCCTCTACAAAGATCATGTGCAAATGGACTCTCCCCCCCCACCCCGTTTTTCTTGAAGAGAGTTGGCAGATACACCAGCTCTATTTGGTATTTGGGGCAATGCAGGGATTAGGAAGAATTGTCTGATCCAGGATTCTTTGTCTGTTGATCTTGTCAATGTGTATCCAACTGAAAATGAATAGACAGAAAATGCCTTGTGTCAGTAGATAGGGACAGATGTAAGATACAGTTAAAATATATGTATACCTCTATATATGTGTGTCTTCTTTCTTTCTTTCTTTCTTTATTTCTTCTTTTTTCTCTCTCTCTCTTTCTTTTCTTTCTTTCTTTCTTTCTTTCTTTCTTTCTTTCTTTCTTTCTTTCTTTCTTTCTTTCCCTCTTCTTAAAGTTTGTCCCTGTACCCTGCTTTGTCACAGACAACAGTTCAAGCAACTGTCCAGGGTATATTGTATGTCTGTGTAAAAGAGAGAAATGTGTAATATGCATGCATGCATATACATATATGTGAATGTGTGTATGAGTGAGTGTGACTGGATATGTGGATTAGAGAAAATATGTTAGCATCTGTGAAAATGCTTCTGTAAGTGAAACAAACATCATGGGTAAAAGACAAGCTTTGTGCCTATGAGTGTACATTTGCCTATTTTGAAATTGTGATTACATGTATATACCAAATGAATGTCACTATGATAATATATTTTGTTTTGATGCACACATCATGTCTGTACATATGTAGTGTCTTGGTTGAAAGTGTATATGATAGTATACTTTTGTAGTCTGTCTGGGTGCAAGAATGCAACAATGTGTGAGTATCTAGGAATCCAGCATAAACTTGGGTGTGCATATGTATGATTACCTATAATGAATGAATATGTATGAGTCATGGCTGGGTGACTATACAAATACGTGCTCATATCTGTGGCAGAGCCTCAATTGGGGTGAAACTAAGGGAAATGTGTCTGGTTTGGGAGATGAGACTGTATGTGAGTCTGTGCAATGAGTTAAAACATGTGCCTACGTCTGTGTGTAGGGTTCCACAACTCACAACACAAGAGGATGAGTATCTTAAACTTCAGCTTGGAAGTGAAGCTGCTCCTGTTCTGGTCTGGCTCAGCTTCTCCTTTGGAGTTGGAATAAATCTCATGAGAAAATATGTCCCATTTCCTCGTAACAACAGTATATGGTGCGCACGGACATATATGCATGTGCACACACTACACGCTATACACACTCTGGTTCAAAGCAAGTGACCAAATGGATTTTGTCTGGAGTATTTTAATGCTATCAGGTTAGCCCTGAATTTAGGGTAAACTTGGTCTTGACTTTAGCATGCAATTTTTATGTCCTAGGGAACCCTTCAGCCCTGTATGACCCGGGTCACTTGGTCCTCCTGTCTGTATCAGTTGGTGACAGACTTAGAATCAGGAAGCAGAGTCTGGACCCTTGCCGGGGAAGCAGGCACAGGCCGATTATTTTGTCTCTCTTCACAGAGGAAAACAAAAGTGCCCTGCATTCGACCAAATAGCTCTATTTTCATTAGTGGGGCTACTTGCCGCAAGCACAGCCTAGAGGTTAAGAGCATGGATATTTGCAGCTGATGGCTTGATTTTGGAATTACACTGTGCCCCTTATGAGACATGTGACCATGGCTAATTTACTTAGACTTCTTGAGTCTAGCTTCCTCATCTGTAAAGTGAATGTAATAACTCCCTCACAAGGTTACTTTATGGACTAAATGAAAACATAGAGATGCAAAGCACTTAAGTTACCCCATGTGGTATAAATTCAGTAAAGGATGCCCATCATTGTTATTCACCCATTCTTACAATATATTCATTGAGCATTGACAAATATGAGGTGTCTGCTAGAAGCTCAAAATAGAAATATGTACAGACATGGTCCCTTCCTTATGAAGTCTTCAATTTGTTGAAGTTTGCTAGTAAAAATTAGTAAGAATAGCTTTCTCTTTGTAATTGTGACAAGTTGAAAAATTAAGAAATAGATATAATGCACATATTTGTAATCTACACATGTATCATGTATAAGAGTAATGTTATTTATATTACATATACTCCATGTCACATATAATAACATATATACATATCTAAGAGTAATATATGTTATATATACCTTACATTATATGCACATGTTATATTATATATATTAATATATACATCTATACATACTGTAAAGGTTGGTAGTTATGTACTCCAGGCAATTTTAACAAATCCTTATCATCTTTCAAAAGCAACAGCTGTTCCTTGAGATCTCACTGTGGGCCTGGCAGTGGGCTAGGTGCCAACGGACACTACGCTGCGCAAAGCCACCCTTCCATGGAAAGACTGCCTCTGAAGAATGAGGAAGGACAGATGGCCACAGATTGTTCTGGAACATAAACCCAAGTGTCAGACATGTAGGGGGAGGCTGAAGGGGAATCTGGGGGATGTTGGGGGAGCAGTCGCAGCCGGTGCAGCCAGAACAATGCTTCATTCATGAGGCAAGAAGCCAGGCATGCGGTGTTATTAAGGAGCTCAGCACCTTGCATCTGGCGCCTTCCTCTGTGTTAGGCACCGAGAATAGAGAAGGTGGGGGTTCCTCCTGTCAAGGTGGTCACAGTGACTCTGGGGACACAGAAGTTCACATAAATGGTTATAAAGTAAGATGGTATATGCTCTAATTAAGGTGAATAAAGTGGAGGAAACTTCTTACAGGTTGTGAAAGACTCGTCGGAATAAAGAAGGAGACAACCTGCATCTCCTCTCAGGACGGCTTCGCTGGATAGAAAATTGGTGGCTGGGGGTAGGGAGCTGTGTCTGAGGGGTTCTATGGAAGATGCTCTAGAGAGTGAGAGGAATAGGAACCACCACTGAGATTTGGAAAGGAGAAGGGATTCCAGGAGACAGGGAGAACCTCACGGGGGCCGAAGTATAAAATCAGGGTATCTGACACCTCTTTCCGAACTGGGCAGCCTGGGAACAGCAAACCTAGTCCCGTGCATTCCCCCAGGACTGTGCACTGACCCCTGGAGGCTCTTGGCAAATACCTGTTTTTTAGTAAATGAAGGAATAACGACCAGGACCAGCAGGTGATGAATGACTGTCATTGTCCTACTGAGGACACTTTGCACTTTGTCCCAGAGGTAATGGGGAAACCACAGAAGAATTTTAAGGAGGAAAATTATGTGATCCAATTTTATATTTTAGAAATGTCACTCTGGCCTCCACAGGTTGATGGTGGACTGTCAGAGATAGAGGGGAGGCAGAACCCGGGGCAGGGAATCCAGGTAGGAGGCCTCCAGTCTAGACACCACACACTGGAGAGACCCCAAGGGAGCCGGGGGCAGGAACCATGCCAAAGAGCCCCCTAGTCGGTGTTGCCCTGCAAAAGTGAGTCTTGACAGCCATGAATTCCTCAGATCTCCATTCATATATGAACTTGCCTCTCATTGCTTCCAACTCCCACAATCTGAGATCTTTGAAGCGCTCAGCTTTCTGAGCACAAATGATTCAATCACAGGATAGCACTACAGGGGTGCCCTGGGCCAGGTGTTGCAGGGTTCTAGGGGAGAAGAGCCAACAAAATAAAACACAGGGTTTGGCTCTGAGGTTCTAGTCCCTGTTCCCAGCTCTTGCACTTGGTAGCAGCCTGAGGCTGTCCGAGTCCCTTTATTCTGGGTTCCTGGGGCAGGAAATGGAAGCAGTAATATCAGCATCATGGTGTTGTGGGGATTTGCAGAGGAAAATATATGTAAGATTATCTACAGAATCTTCACACTGCCATGCAAACCCCAGTTCTTAATTAAGGAGAGACTCTGGCCAAGCGTTAACCTTAGTGAAACTAGAAGTGAATACTGCCTTGCTTTTCAGATTATCAGCCTGATGGAGATGTGTTCTCTTCACATGTTTTCCCCAGGACTCTGGAATTCTCTTGAATCTTCCACTCGACAGTTTTATTTCTAAAAATTGCTCTCCCCATGCATGTGCCCTAGAAGAGACAGGCATGAAGTCAGAAGATGAGGGCCTGGCTTCTCCATGAAAGTGATCCCCAGGCTTTTTCTAGAGGGGGTCTCTCTGGGTACCCTTAAGGTAACAGCCCAGGAGCACACAGCCTATAAACTACCCCAGGCCCAAACCTCCTGTTTTCCTGCTCCCGTTCCTCTCCTGTGTGTGACCCTAGCTCCCTTTGCACACACTTTATTTCAATGAACATTTCATAATCCCTCTGTCTCCATTTTTCTTAGATTATCCACGCACTGCCTTTCTCTCCCCCCCCTACCAGTGGCTCAGGGAGCACTCAGGTCCCTGCTGAAGTCAGAAGACATATGTCCTTGATTAATAAGAAAGTCACATGATGGCAAGGGTGGTGGACATAGTTTGGATCCATAACGCATCTTAAACTTTCCTGAAAATAGAAAGGCTTTGTCCAGAGTTTTGGAGTTTTCTTTAATCATGTGTAGATGTTGCAAAGGCATGGCATGACATTTTCCTTGACAGAGGTGAAGGACCATACTCAGTGTCTCAGAAATGTATTGTTGGAGCAAGACTGTCAAGTCATCCAGTATGACTGATGGCTCATCAAGGGTGTCCTTCCTACACGTACTTGTAGAAAACTTCCTGTCAATTCCAGATACTTTACTAAGTGCTGGGCTGATCATAATGAAGGCCTGTTCCCCAGTCTTCAAGATGGGGGAACAAATAAGTTTGCTCATTTCTTCATTCACTTCTTCATCCAAAAAATAATTATTTGACACTACTATGTAATAGACACTATTCAGGATTATAAGGATAAAATAATAAAATGTGGACTCCTGATGCTCATGGAGCTAACCGTCAAATCGAGGAGAGAGAAGGACAAGCATTTTGAAATATTAACACAACAGAATATATCTGTAAAATGACAAACTATGGTAAATCTATGAAGGAAACGGGGACCCTCTCCCGGTCTTAAGGATCAGGAAAGTCTTTCTATAGGAGATAACATTTGAACCAGGATCTGAAGAATGAGAGAAGGGCAACTAGCCAAGATGAGGATCAGGAAAGGTGTTTTGGGCAGAGGGAACAGAGGGGAAGGCTTCTAGAGTGGGAAGGAAATGAGAGGTGGCTGGTGTGGCTGGAGCTCAGGGAGTAAGAAGAGAGTAGAGGGAGTAGTGTAGACATATATTTCACAGTACAGAAAACAGATAAAAGGGGACAAAGGTGGAAACATTTTCTTAGTGTAGGAGAGTTTCGATGTGTTTCAAGCCAGGGGTGACAATGCTTGGACCAGAGCAGAGACCATGGATATGGATAGAAGTGACCTAACTGGAAACAATGAATCCAATATAAAATGCTAGGTGCTCCAGTGAAGGTGAGCACCTCGTTCTCTAAGGGCACCATGAGGGTGGCTTACAGATGAGGAAAACGAAGCTCACAAAACAGTGCTTTGCCGGAGATCACCCAGCCAGTGGGTGGTGCAGGTCAGCTTTTCATCTGTTCATCCTATTCATCTGCTTCTCAGCCCTCTGGGAAACTGAACCACAATTCTGCTGTTCACCACCCATCCAGACCAGCCCTTGCATTAAGTGTTTCCTGCCTTCCTCGGCTCCAACTATCCATGTTTTCTCAAGTCCCTTGAGTGGCCCATAGAGCTCTGACTTGCAGAATCTAACACACATCTTTGTTTTAAGCCTTGGGTCCATCCCATCCTTGGGCAATCTTATGAAAATAAAATCACCTAAGTTGTGGAACCCACCCATGTGAAGACCAAGGGATTGAAAGAAATCTCTCCCATCACGTAATAGAAGCAATAGCTGAGAGATAAATTTCAAGCATTTCCCTACACAACATACATTGAAACTTTGTTCAGCCATTATGCAAAATGCCCCACTACTGCCAGGTACCAGGCAATGCACTTTGGGCATACATTTTCATTGGCTCTGTGCTGTAGGTATTATTGACATTACTTTTTGGCAGGGGGGAGAAGTGAGCATTTCTTTCTCTTCTGCTAGATCATAAAATCCATGAAGTTGTGAGTGGGATTCATGTGTTCATCCCAGAGAAATAGTATTTCTAGCACAAAGTAGGTGTCTAATTTAGAGTTTTGGATAAATGAAGGAGAGTAGGCCAATTAAACAACCTACTTAAGATTATAGAATTTTTAAGTGGGAGTAGGAAAGAGTGTGCTGGCACTCGCACCTAGGGCTGTTGGATTCCAAACTCCACAGTCTTTCCATTATGACATTCTTCTTCATTCAGGAAGCAAGGAGACACCCACCAGAAGGTCTGGTTCCATCCCTCCTCAGTTTACTGAGCTGAACTTGAGACCCAAAGGGAAGTGACTTATTCAAGGTGTCCCAGAACATTAATACCAGATCTGAAAATCTGAGTCTCCTGGTTCCAGTTTCTTAATACTTTCTTCCACCCCTACTCTTAGCAAAAATGGAGAAGGCTGGATAGTACAAAGACCAAGGGCAAGAATCCCTAAAGTCAGACAGGCTCAATTTATAATCCAAGGAAATCTCTTTTGAAATCTATGATCTCAGACAAAACGTCTCTTCAGATATAAATTTCTAATCCATGCAATGAGGTTTATTAATAAGATTTATGAAGTAAATCTGTATGAAGATTCTAGGAGATAATCTACCTAATGTGTTAGGGGCAATGTCTCATCTACAGAAGAAACTCAATAAATGTTATTGGTCTTTCATTTACAATTAAAATAGTTGACTTTTCTAAGTCTTGATTTACCCATATGCAAAATGATTTAATAATACTTGTTCACAATTGTTTTTTTGAAGATTAAATGACATCATAGTGCTTAACATGTGACCTGGCCAGTAGTAAGCACCAAACAAATCAAAGTTATTTTTTATTACTACTTTTATTATTATTAATTCTATTTCTATTGGCATTGCAGTAATGGATACTTTAGATGGAGTGAGCAGTGCACTGTTTAACCTATTCCAGAGAGTCTTCTTTCTGTTCTGAGGCAGGCTGAGAAGGGATGGGACACTATCAACTTCTCAACACCAGAATCTATCAACCCAAGTAACGACAAATCCTCCCCTGGGAGGGATTCCGAAGAAAGGAGATTTTAACAGCCCTCAGATCAGTATGGCAATCACCCTTGGTATCTTTTACATTTTGCTTATTATGGGTTTTTCTTTCTTTTTATTTTTCTCCTTATTGTGATGATTTAAGCTCATTGTGAAACTGGCGGCCTACTCAGCAGCATCCAAGACCTGGATTCAACCCTGTGACTGGAGATTTATAAGGGGAAACAAAAGCCCTCAATGTCTTCTGACCATCCCCTTAGCATAAGAATAAAAGCAATTGTTTCCAGAATGCCCTGTGGGTATGAGGCACACACCACTTAGTATGGTGGTTAATTTTATGTGTCAGTTTGAGGCCTTGACGTGTCCAGATATTTGGCTGAACATTATTCTGTTGTGTTTCTGAGAGGGTGTCTTGAGAGGAGATTAACTTTTAAATCTGTGGACTAACTAAAGCAGATTGTCCTCCCTAATTTGGTGGGCCTTGTCCAATCAGTTGAATGCAGAGATGAAGTGAAAGGGCTGACCTTCCCTGAGTTAGAGAGGATTCCCTCAGCGTGAATGTCTTTGAACTAGGACACTGGCTTGTTTTCATGCTTTTGTGTTGCAACTGAAACAGTGGCTCTTCCTGGGTCTTGAAACTGCCAACCCTCAGAAAGGAACTCACTATCAGCATTCCTGGGCCTCTGTGTGGCCAACTTACCCTGCATATCTTAGGACATGACAGACTCCATAATCACATGAACCAATTTCTTCTTATAACCCCCCGCTGCCCCCCCCCTTCTTGGTTCTGTTTCTTTGGAGACCCAAGACTAACATATTTAGTATTTTATATCCTTAATTCAACCTTGTGAGGTAGGTATAATTATTCCTATTTCACAGTTGAGGAAGTTGAGGCCAGGATGGCTTTTCCTGATTAGTAAATGGTAGTCACATGATTAGTAAGTGGTAGAATCATAACAGATGTCTTAGTCTGACTCCAAATTCTCTGTGATCACTGTGACATAGTGCCTCTCAAACAGAAGGGAATTAGTCAAGATTGACAAGATCATACAGAAAAGGAAACAAAGAGAAACTCCTACAAACCAGAAGAATTGGGAGATTTGACAACTAAATGTCAGATGGTGTTTTGCATTGGATCCTGAAACACAGAGGCGACATTAAAGGAAAAATTGGTGAGAGGCATCTGACTGGCTCCATCAGTAGAGCATATGAGTCTTGAGCTTGGGGTTGTGAATTCAAGCCCCATGGTGGGCATGGAGACTACTTAAAAAAAAAAAAAAAGGAAGGGAAAACTGATGAAATCCAAATAAAATCTAGAGTTTGGTAAAAGTACTCCATCGACATTGTTTTCTCAGTGTTAACAAATGTATCACAGTAAGTTGTTAAAAATGGAGGAAATTGGGGGGCGCCTGGGTGGCTCAGTGGGTTAAAGCCTCTGCCATCAGCTCAGGTCATGATCCCAGGGCCCTGGGATCGAACCCCGCATCAGGCTCTCTGCTCAGCAGGGACTCTGCTTCCCCTCCCCTCTGCTTGCCTCTCTGTCTACTTGTGATCTCTCTCTCTGTCAAATAAATAAAATCTTTCAAAAAAATGGGGGAAATTGGAAGAGGGTTATATGGGAACCTTCTTAACATCTTCATAATTTTTCTGTAAATCTGAAAGTATTCTGAAATTGGAAGTTTATATTTAAAAAAGGACATCATAGGGCACCTGGTGACTTAGGTGGTTAAGATTCTGGCTCTTGATCTGAGCTCGGGTCTTGATCTCAGGTCTGTGAGCTCAGGCTCCACGTTGGGCTTCAAACTGGGCATGGAGCTTTCAATGAAGCTTTTCCCAACTACTTTATTGAACATTGAATTTTGCTTTCTATGGCTTCTGTGATTTTTTTGGTCTCGTTGGACTCCAAGGAGCATGGAAACTAGTATCTCTCTCAATAGGGCCAAGTGAAGGGAAATAAGGTTAAGAGAATGAATTAGATGTAAGTCTAAAATATCAACTTTTTACTGATGAAGCTGTGGCTGGAGAGTGGGGCTGTTATCTGTGAGCAAATGAACATCCAAGCCTAAACTCCAGAATCTGAGTGACTTACCTGCACCTCCCTGGTCACAGGCAGTTGATAAAAGTTATAGAATGGAGATACAGAATATAATGTGGGCTCTCCATGGTCATGTCTTGTCCCCCAAAGAGGAAACCTAAAGGGCTATGCTACACTTGCTTTCCCTTTCTCCTTCCAAGCTTACCTGTCAGATGTAAGAAGACAACCACCCAGAATTTTGTGTCTCAAGACCTCACCACAACTGGAAGGAAATGAAGAGAAACCTCTTTTCCCCAGTCTCAAATGCAGATTTTGAACATACTTTAAGTAATTATTATGTCTTTACTCAGGTGTTAGTCAGGTGTATGTAAATTATCTCCCAACAAGGATGGTAAAGGCAGAGATTAGTTGCTCCAGCACACCCAGCTTGTACCCACCTGCAGACAGCCTTAGCCTTGGAGCCAGACTCAAGGGTTTAAATCTGACCTTTCCCATTTTTGAGATGCACGAGTTTGATGTGCACCTGGAGAACATGGTTAGCTGTTTTCTGTGCTGCTTTAGATGCCAATGGATTCCATCTCAATAAAATGTCTGGAACCTAGTAGGTGTTAATTTAATATTGGTTCCTTTTTGCTCTTTCTCTTCTGTTCCATAAATGCATCCTCATTTAGAGGTCTCCTGTTTTTAATTTAGAGGTCTCCTGTTTTTAAATAGATAAGCTTTGAAGTTCCCTTTTGGGTGCAAAAAGTGAGTAGTAGTTACTTCTGACAGTTGTCAAGCCAGTTAAAAAGAGGGATGTCAGGGGGGCGCCTGGGTGGCTCAGTGGGTTAAGGCCTCTGTCTTCGGCTCGGGTCATGGTCCCGGGGTCCTGGGATCGAGCCCCACATTAGGCTCCCTGCTCTGCGGGGAGCCTGCTTCCCCCCACTCTCTCTCTGCCTGCCTCTCTGCCTACTTGTGATCTCTGTCTGTCAAATAAATAAATAAAATCTTTTAAAAAAAAAAAAAAAAGAGGGATGTCAGTATGCTTAGCAGAGTGCTTGGCATCTCAGTAGCGTGCAAGAAAACTCCTTATCGCCATAATGGTTATATACTTAGTTCTTAGTTATGACTGCCTCTGTTCTTGTTAGGAATCTAGGGAACTAGGGGGAAGAACTGTCTGCCTAGAAGATCCTGATGTCTGTGGTCCTTAACATTCAGTTAATCCAAGGAAGTATGAGTGATTTTGCTTGTAAAGAACAGAGTACATGTCTCTTTAATCAGATCTGCCTCTTAATGTCCTAATGGGCAGACTATCTGGGATCATTAATGTCTGTGATGTATTTAATGATCATGTTAGCAAAGGCCAAATGTGAGTGCATTTTTAACAAACCCAATCAACAAATATAATCATATCCACTCTAGAAATGTCCAAGCCATTATCCTGTTAAGAAACCATAAAACAGAATGTTATGCCTTGGAGAGTCAGAACATAGAAATGTGGGCTGCTGCCTCTGTGTAGAAAGAGAAGGTGGTTCACTTCAGTTCCTGACCAGCAACACAAGCTTCTCTCATCCAAACGAGTAGCAAAGAAAGCCACCTCCACTTCTGGAAGAACTGAAATACAGATGTGGACCCAGAGTTTTATATTTTTGAGGGGGGTGAGGGGGAAGCCCATAATGTAAAAAATTGTTCCCGGAAGAGGAAGTGTCTCAAAGGGAAGAGGAACTTTTCATGAGGAGGTTTAGGGCCCTGAGGGTTTTTCACAATACCCTACAGCAAAGGGCAGGCAGCACGTTTTATAGCAGCAATTCTTTAAGAGATCAAGGTGATTTCTATTGAGAGTGACTGTCTTGGTTTATGAATCCCACTAAGAATATTTATATCAATTCACTATGTGAAAGCCAGTATAGGAGACAAAACTAAAGTGTCTGGACCATACTGATGGCTTGAAGAAAGATATATTTAGCTCTTTGAAGTCAGAATTCCCCAGAAAATATTGGCTATGAAATCATTCCACCAGGCATGGTCAACTCACAACAATATCAATAATACAGGTCCAAATCTCCAATCATAATTCAAAATCCAAATGGCTCTGAAAACTGAAAATATTTTTGTAATTTGATGCATACTCATTTGATGACTAAATCTGACCTGAATTAACTTGAGGCTATTAATACTATTTCTTGCTCTCATTTAGAGTGAATCTTCATGAATTTTGCTGCAGGAAAACGAATATATTTGGTTATAGAGAGCTGCCCTAGATCCCTCTGGGATCCCCCTGGAGTATTTAACACACACACACACACACACACACACACACACACACACTCACACACAAGTTGAATTACATTATCTTCCTAAAAATTCAAGATACCGGAAGTCAAAATAAATCTGGCTCTCTGGGCTTGAGATAAGGAATTACGATCCTGAAACCACATCTGTTCTTATATGCTTATATGGTATATGTTTAAGAAATAGTTGATATTTTCTTAATGGGTATGTTATCTTGTTTCAGACTCATAGCTAGCCACTGGAAGTATTTAGGTGTTTAGTCGCACTTACAGATTAGAAACTGGAGCTCAGAGCTCATAATTCCCTTATCCAAAAAAGAGATTCTTAGTTCCAATGCTGTGTTCTTCACCTGTATCTCCTAAATTGCATGAATGCCCTTTAAAGGCACTATGTGAAAGTCAATTTAAGAAATACATTTCTTTTTTCTCTTTCCCTGAACTGTTGGTCATTGGCTATATCAGTTTTCTTTAACTGCAGGTACTGAAGATCTGCAACCAGAAGCAGATTATTGAAAAACTAAATTTGGGGTCTGGGGATTAGAAGCTGGCCATGGTGTGCTAGAAACTTGGCTCCCTGGGGGCACGTGGTGGTGAGAAGCCTCTCATTTGTAGGATTTGCCAATTTCTGGGGTATAAATTCTCCCTCTTTGGCCAATTTCCAGCTACCAAGATAGTAACAACTTGCAAAAATTCTCTCTATTTAACTTGGCTCTTAGAGGCTGATAGAAGCCAGCTCTGGCTCACTGCTGGAACCAGGTTATTGTTCAAAAGTCTAAGGTGATTACAGGGAAGACCCTTCTGCCTTGAAAGCACTTAGAGTATCCAAGGAAACTTTTCCTCCATTCCCTATGTGTTTACGGAAAATTCTTACAGGGAGTAAAGCCTATTCTGCAACTCAAGGACCATTAAATAGGGACCCACTGTCTTTTAGGCCCTGGGAGGAATACTGAGGTTAAAAAGATGAACAGATTACATGGCTCCAACTCTCCAGTTTTTTACATACTTGGAGGGAAGATAGCCAAGTAAGAGATTACAACACAGTGTGAAGGTTGGACTGTGATCAGCATTTGTTCACTGGGTTACTGTTTGTTCCTTCCCCTCAACCCCGTAAGGCTTCTTGGCTTCCCACATGTTATCCAAATAGACCCCTCTAGAAATCCAAAACTATCTAAACCTTGTTGATGACCAGCAGGGAGACAGTTTGACGACCTGAGCTCTGATAGTAACCCATAATACCCCAGGCCATGGCACTGGATGGACTGTATCAACCTGCTTATATCTGGGGTATTGTGATTTAATTCCTCCTAGGAGAAATGCAGGACAGCCCTACTATCAGGCTCTTTGTGTGGGCGCTGCCATTCCTGGATGAATTATCCTATTTGCCTTCTGGAGAAACCCAAGCAAGGCCAAGCAAGCATCACCCACACTGCCCTTCTCTTTTCCCTCCATTAAACCAATTAAGAATTTACTGAGAACCTATCATGTGCTAGACACCCTGCTAGGCACTTGGGACACCCCGATGAAAAGGACTATGCCTGCACCTGAAGAAACACACATTTCTGGCCGGAAGGTAGACAGTGAGCACATAATTGCAAAAGGGAATGGCAGCACCTGCATGGAGGTATTGCTCAGATGGGGGCCTGGACCGGGAGTGCTTAGGAGGACTGCAGCTTTAAAAAATAGGGAATGTTCAACCTGGATTTTGAACGGAGAGGCACAGCTTTTCTCACGAGTGATCGTGGAGATAGCATGGAGAAGTAGGACATTCCATGTAGCAAGAAGGATGTGTGCTGGGACAAGAGACCCATGTGAATTCAGAGAAGCCCCTCAACTGAGGCTCTGTGTGAAGAGACAGGTATAGGACAGGAAAACTTAATGTTTTATGTTTTAGAAGTCTGCAAGTTACAGACAAACTACTAAGACCAGGTGAACGCTGGGCATGTTAATAACTTCATCATCTGGCATGCTGTCCAGTACAGAACATCCGATGATTACTGAATAGAATAAATTATTTTGAAAAACAGATACAGCTACGTGTTCCCAACAAACCATGGAAATTTTAAAAAGTAAACAGAATATGTGAAATCACTCAATTCTGGACAGAACATCTCTGGCTTGCTCCCTTCTGTAAGGACAAAGTATTCAGTTATGTGATCAACTGTATGACTGGAGCTTGAAAAGTATAACTCAGATCCCCACATTCTTTCTTTGGGCAGAACTTATTTTATGTCCTTTGGAAGATCTTGATGAATTTTATGGAAAATCGTGTGATCTCTTTGGAGAGAAAACCGAATCTAAATCATAGGAAAAAAAAAAAAAAAGGCCATCTTGTTAATAATGTGCTTAGTTTGGAAAAGCCACTAAAGCTTGGGCATAATTACATACCTTTTTCTCTGAGATAATCCTGATTCATTTTTCCTGGTGTAAGTATCAGGAGTACCACCACCTTTCCCAATCAGAAATGTCACATTTGGAATAATAAATTCCTTGTTTAAATTTGGACTAATAAAACATTTAAGAGAAATGTCATATGCACAGATCTGTGCAGAAGGATGTTCCTCAGGGTGTTATCTGTAATATTTGAAAGTAAGAAGCAGTATAAATGTCCAGCGATGAAGGACTGGCTCGATTAATAATGAACATCCCCTCATGTGAATATTATATCCCTATTAAAAATAACGATGTGGATCTTTATTGACCTACAAGGAAAGATGCACAGGATAGATTGTTGAACATTGAGAAAAGCAAGTTTCATGGTAGTACATTTTATTATTTCATTCTAAATGAGAGAGATGGGGTGGGGGGAGAGGTTTGAAGGCCATCACAGCTGTATTTAAACCTCTGCTCCTTCATTTCATGGCTGCAGGGACCCACCCAGATCATTAAGCTTTTCTGACCATTGGCTTCCTTGACTATAAAATGAAGTAAGCATAACAGTTGCCTTTGGGCGCTGTTGTGATGAAATAGTGTATTGTCATGCATTTTGACCCAGTAGTTCTCAAAGAGAGATAGTTTTGACCCCAGGATGCTTCATGTCTCAGGATACACAGGAGAGTCCCATCACAAAGAATTTCCTGGCCCTAAATAATAATAGTGGTGATGTCGAAAAACTGAAAAAAAAATGATTTGGACACAATAAGGACTCAAGGAATGTATGTGAATGTTAATATGTTTAATTAGCTAGCAGTGATGATCTTTCTATGGGAGGATTCAGTGTGTATGTGTGTGTATGACAATGTTGCATGTTTTCATTGTATTTATCTTTATTTTGTATTATAATCCGCATTGAAGACAGACTATGTGAATCATAACAAATAAATAAAAATAACACTTCAACAGGAATTTTCAATAGCAATATTTTAAGTGACAGCCATGGATGATGCAACAGGAAGCTCCTTGAAGTTAGAGGTCAAATCTCACTTATATAGGACAAGCCTAGCATATAATAGGGGCTTGATAGCACCTGCTGAATTGAATTAAAATCCACAAAGCAATAGTGCTAGGAAAGGGAGAGGAAGCTAGCTTGCATGACCAGACAAATTTTGGGGAGTGCTCTAACAAAGGGGATAGATGAATTTAGAATCAGTACCTTGCAAATATGAAAATTATATTGCCAACATCCTGTCTGGAAACAGTTTGTAAGCTAAACATTGGTCTCCAATGATTCACTGTCACCAAATGCCACAGCCATGTACCAAACAATCACACACGTAATGTTTAAGGCCTAGAAGTTAAAATGTCTCCCTATCATAAACATCTCAAAGGTATAGAGCATTTTCTTTGTATTTATAATACTTCATTCGACAGTTTTTATTACTCTTTCTGGTTCAACAATGTTGTTCATTTCCTTGATGAATTATCTGTCCCAAAATATCAAAAAGGAGACTTTGCTCTTAATCCTGGAGAGTCCTTGAGTTATAGTGTTCACTTGTGAAAAGTTAGGTAAAACCGAACCCCTCTAAAGCCTCACCTCCTTCTTTGCCAAGTGAGGATTGCGGCATTTATTTCATAGGGTTTCTCTGACAATCAAAGGAAACAATATTATATAAGTGTGATACAAAGTATAATACCCACATGATTGGCACCTGTGAGTGTAGTAGCTGTTGTCCTTTGTCTTTCCAAAAGAATATCATTCTGCAAAATGTTTCAGGTTCCCTGAGAGTAAAGTCATCTTGTAGTCATGTGTAGGGAAGAAACTGTGAACATGTGACTCACGGAAAGACAATGTGGTTTTAATGGGTCTACAGTCATGAAAGAGCAAACAAAGCCAATTTCATCTATGTTATGGGCCAGTGTTTCTTATACTTTTTTAATATCCATGATTGCTTTTAAAAGCAGACAATAATGTTAATCGAAATTTGAAAGAACAATTAAATGGAATTGCCAACTTGGTGTCCAGGAGAAGCTCTTTTTATAAGTTATCTTTCCAAACCCCCCATACTCCTTTCCATCCCTGCTCCCAAGACTTTTTTTTTTTTTTTCTATATCTCCTTATGCTTCATTGACAACCATACTTTGGATAATGCTGGAATACTTAGGTTGTCCTAAGGAATCCCCTTTTGCCTAGTTTCACAAGGTCTATTAAATGAACCCTCCATGGTTCTAAACAATCAAGTCAAAAACAATTGGTCTGGTTCAAGCATGTCAGCAACATGTTGATCTTCTCATTGAGCTCTGCTTAAATACAATGAAGGTGATGAAAGCCATTATTGCCTTGAGAAATGAGCAAATGAAGGACCTTGTGCAGACCTTTTCCCTTTCTCTTTCTTAATTATTGTTGTTATTTTGTAAATTGATTTTAAGGCTGTCAACACATGAATCTGTATGCACTATGTTATGATGGAAAGAACTGGGTCAAAATTTCTTTTTGGCCACTTGTCTGTGTGAGCATGAACATGCTTTGTCACCTCTAGTGGTCCATAAAACAGGAATTACATTAAGCTTTTCCACAAAGAGGCTCTATGTGACCATGTGGGAGCCGATGAAAGGCAATAATTAAGAGCAAGTGTTTTAGATTCAGATGACATTGATGTGCATCCCAGTTCTGCAATGTCATTGCTCCAAGATCTTGGGCAATTGACTTGCCTTGTTTACTTCTTAGTTTCCTTACCTATAAAATTCTTACGAGAGGAGAAACTACCTAGTAAGGTCTTTGTTAAGTGATAGTGGGGATAAAAATCCATAAAGCATTAATTTACAGCATCATATTTCCATATGGCCTCTCAGTTAAAAATAGAATCATTATTCCTGCCTTTTGAAATTCCTCTTATTATCTATTCCTTTTTATGTTTTCCAGTGTTATTTTATTTCACACACGTGAAACAGCTACCCTGCATGAGGCAGACACTGCTAGCTGTCTACCAAAATCCAAATTCCAAGACTAACCCACTTATAGAACTTCCGGTGCTGGCTGATTATATGATTTCCAAATTATAGACTGAATTTCTAGGTCCCCTACAGATGGATGCAGTGATGGAAGAAGTAGTAGAGATAACACCCAGGAAATGTCTGTAAGGGAAAGATATATCTTCTTTTCTGCCCCCTTCTTCCTTCAGGATATTTCATGACTAGTCATGTGACTATTTTGGCTGGAACTGAACTATGGACTTGAAGACAAAGTTGAAAAGCTTGATCTAGAAGTTGGAAAATAGGAGGGGAGTATGGCAGAGCAGAAAGAAGAATTCTGGGACTTTGATAATCATAAAGTCACCACAGCAGTCCTGGACCTTCTATAAGGACTTATAGCTGAGAAAACGAAACATGGTCATATTTTATTAAAGTCATTGCTATCTAGGCTTGAGGAAAAAATATGTGGTCATACCAATAGGAATCATCTTGGTATCATGGAATCAAATAATTTCTATACTTTTGGCTGAGAAAATGCCTAGAGGTAAATAACAGCAGGATAATAATTTATTTGCATGGATACAAGACTATTCTATCCATCTTTCTTTAAATCCACTGAATGAGAAAATAAATGGATTTACTGTCCTCTGACTTAGTGTATTTCAGGACAATAGAACAGAATTCTATTCTGCTCCTAGTTCTACCCCGCTCCTTCTTTGGTGAACCACTGGGCTTTGAGAATTCATTCTTTCTGAGCCTTGGCTCATTTCTCTGAACTGTGTACATCACAACCAATAACGATATAGTATGAAAGATTGTTTATAGGGTAATAAGGCAAGTATCTTGAAAACTTGAAGCCTGGAATATTTATTTGTAAGGTATTATTATAACTAGTTCCACTGACGGTTGATGTTGACTCAGAGGTTCCAAGGATGAGAACCACTGAGGGGTATTTCAGAAACCAAAAGTCTGTTGATGTGCCAGTTGGCAATGCATTTTACAGGGATTGAGAAGATGCATTTATGCACTTGGTTCTGCCCTACACACCTGCCCCAACCCAATCCCTGCCCTCTGGGAGGGGACACAAGCCTGCTATTCATCATAGTCCCCGCATGCCACCAAGAATGTGCTGCTACTCCAGCCCATTGGAACAGGCGGTTGGTTGGCAAAGCCATCAGACACCTGTTGAGGCTGAGTCATCTCTATTCACAGGCTGTGCCTCACTGCCTGGGTGTAGAGTGTTCATTTAAGGATGAGAGCCCTGGCTGACCCAATCTGGTGCAGCTGATGCTCTCATTCATTGGCAGCTTTTAGGGGAAACCAGAGAGCCATGGTCTAATTTCACTTGCTCCTCATCTCCTCTTTTGACAGATGGATGTTTGCAGTGGACTGGTCATGCACATTCGTTCAGGCTCAGGAGCCTTACAAGGAATTATCTTGGGCTTGAAGGAAATCAACTGTTTCATGGAAATTAAAGTGAGTAGAGGCCGCATTGATACAGTGCCTCCTCGGATCCCTGACACTTTCTTCCTACATACCTAGCCTTACTTGCACAGCTCCTTATGAAAAGTCCAGTCCTTGATGCCCATTCCAGAGTCGCAGGCTTTGTAGATAAAAATTGGTTCCTCAGTCAATAAACTTTAGATTCCAGCTGACATGTTTGTATTTGTTAAATTAATCCGGGAGTATTCGAGTTTTTATAGGAAACCATGGGTCATCAGTATTGGAGTTTCTGGGACAGTCTAAATAATTAACCCCTTCTCCCAGTAGCCTCTCTAGAATTTCTGTCTAGAGGGAATTTAGGAGTTACAACACACCCGGGAGAAGATAGCGTCTTACGGGTTGTACCTAATATTGATTGAGAGGCACTTCCAAGAATGGTGAATGGCTAATGACCACCCAGATCCTTACTTTACTACTGAGACTACCTTGCTCTCTACAGATGTTGAATTTACTGAAATACAGAACCAAAACAGGAATTTAAAAAATTAGCTTTGTTATTGACAAAGCAAGTTTAAACTATGCAATACATCTTGGAACAGTGCATAGAAAAGAAGTTTTCTTCTCCTTTCCTGCTGAATTAAACTCACCAGCTGAGTTCTGGACAGAG
Source organism: Mustela nivalis (assembly GCF_964662115.1). Lineage (NCBI taxonomy): Eukaryota > Metazoa > Chordata > Mammalia > Carnivora > Mustelidae > Mustela > Mustela nivalis. Next base: position 12,147,398 of record NC_139021.1, read on the forward strand.
CCTGGTTTCCCTTACAGAACTGCACTCTGTCCTGGGCAGTTTACCTCAGTGCCAGAGGGTGTGGCCAGCAGGTAGGCGGGTCCTCTAGAAGGAGCCAAAAGAATCACAAAAGGGCTCTTTTCAACATCTCTAATTTCTCTTCTGGTGGGGAATACATCAGATATAAAGAGAAAAGCAGAAGTTCTTGTCTCAATATTTGGGGGGAGGCAAAAGCTTCTGTTTTATGGGATCAGCGATAGGACTGGGCAAGAAGGAATATGACTTCCTTCAGTGCCTAGGCTTGAATGAAATGGCTAGCATAGGGGAGAGCAGGAGAAGCTCTGGATTTAGAGCTAAATGGAACTCAATATGAACCCAACATCTATCACTTACTGGCTTTGGAGCAATCTCCTTCCCTCTGTGTCCTTGATGTCTTTCCAATAGAACGAGGGAGCAGAGACTCCAAGATTCCTTTCGGAGGGGTAGGATGAGAGGCTGTGTGATTGAACTCTAGGCTCCAGAGCCAGAAGGACTTACTTTTGTTGAGTCCTCACTCTAGTCTTTACTGAACACCAAATTTTACATTTGTAAAATAGGACGAAGACCTTCTAGCTTGTCATGGTTACTTTGGTGAAAGAGAGCATGTGTGTGAAGAATTTAATGCATACTAAGTGCTAAATAAATACTTGTCGTTTAAAAAACAAAGAATGGCCATTCAATTTTATTAAGTCATCGCCAAATGATGGAGATATGATTTATAATAAGACATACATGTTCGTCTTTGTCCCTGCTTCTGGCACAGAGCGCCTAAAACTCTTAGAGCTTAAATGATGGGAGTGATAAAAGTGTCTTTTGTTATGCTGATGAGATGACTTTTGGAATCCTCTGGGTCACCTAAGGAAGAGGGCTGGTAACCCTAGGAACCAACCAGGTGATTGGAGGGTTGGGATTTTCAATTCCATCCCCCTGACCTCTAGGAGCTAGAGGTTGAATTAATCACCAACAGAAAATGATGTAATTAATCATGGCTACGTAATGAAGCCTCCATAAAAACCCAAGAGGACAGGGTTCTAAGATCTTCCAGGTTGGTGGCGGGGATTAGGGTGATAGGAAGTGGTGCACCCAGAGAGGGCATGGAAGCTCCATCCTTTCTCCCCACACCCTACCCTTTCCATTCCTTCCATCTGGCTTTTCCTGAGTTACATCCTTTTAAAACGAACCAGTGATCTATTAAGTAAAATGTTTATCACAGCTCCATAATCTTCTCTGGCACGTTCATTGAACCCAAGGAGAGAGTGGTGGAAACCTCTGATTTAATCTGTCAGAAGCACAGGGAATAACCTGGGCATATGATTGACCTCTGAAAAACAGGCTAGTCCTGTGGGACCAAATTCTTACCTGTGGAATCTGATGTTACCTCTAGGTAGGTAGTGTCAGAATTGAGGTGAATTCTCAGACACCCTGCAAACGGCTTGCTGGTGTGGGGAAACTACCTGTCCCACCCCCAACACACAATGGAACTGCGTCCAGAAGCTCAAAAGAGAAAAGTTGTATATTATAAAAAATGTTATTAACAAGATAAGGGAGGGTTTGTTGATTCAGTTATTTCCAGGGCTGTATGTGTAACAATGCCTATCTCTCCACCTGTAAGTTTTTTCATTTACTATTCAAAGTAGCACAAAGTCTAGCAAATTTGAAGATTAAACCGAATTACCATAACAGATATCTGGGCATGACATGCAAAGCCTGTTACCAATCTAAAAGTAATCATGCTCTTGATCAGTTAGAAGCAATGGAGCCTCACTGAGGAATTTTATCTCTTGTTCCTGTTGAACTCACTCCCCCAAGTGAGACTTGAGTTCACACCTATGAGGTAAAGGGGGATGGTAGAGTGACATATGTGATTTTCATATTTTAAAAGAGAATGTTCATGAGAAATATCTATGCATCAAATGTTAAAAGCGGAGATGCTCTATGGAAAGTTCTGGACTCCAAATCACTGAATGCTCTCAGCTCCAGGGATCCTCTAGTCTCTGGAAAACTTCATAAACACCCACCATTACATTATTCAAAAGGGCAATTTAAGCCCAAGTGAGTGAGTCCATCTAGGAGACCATAGTCCTAAATCAAGAAGAGATATTCATGATATGTGCAAGACATAAAGACCGCCGTGTCTAAAAAGAACATGTAGACCTCCCTATCTAAAAATGGGATAAAAACTAGAATGATGATTCAAAAAAGTCTATAAGATCCAAATTTTTATGTAAAATAAATTTTTAGTAAAACAAAACTCTGAATAAAATATGAACTTAGGGACGCCTGGGTGGCTCAGTTGGTTGAGCAGCTGCCTTCGGCTCAGGTCATGATCCCAGCGTCCTGGAATCGAGTCCCACATCAGGCTCCTTGCTCAGCAGGGAGCCTGCTTCTCCCTCTGCCTCTGCCTGCCATTCTGTCTGCCTGTGCTTGCTCTCTCCCCCTCTCTCCCTCTGATAAATAAATAAAATCTTTAAAAAAATATGAACTTAAAAATATAAACTTTATATAGGCAGAATCATGCCTTAAGATATTTGTTGAATGAATGAACAGATAAATCAGTGACACAGTGAATCAATAATTATAAGTTGGAACAAATGATCGTTTTTTTCTTAGCAACAGGCTTTACTTTGATAAACTTTCCCAGCCCTGTGGGTTTAAATAGTTATATGTCAATGGTTTTAAAATTTTGATTATACTTCTGATCCCTCTAGACAACTCGACATTTGTATATAACTGTTTATTTGAAATTTCCAAAGGAATGTCTAATAAAGGAATCTCAAAGTTAACATAGCCAAAGCTGCGCTGTCTCTATGCTCTTTCCCTTTTCTTCAAGATACTCTTCCATGTATCCAGTCCTGGTGCCTCTTGCTGGATAAAATAAAATAGACATCTCTGTATAAACATGGTATGAAATAATCTCAAGCATAAGTAACAACCTGGAGTCGGTGATGAGAGACACCAACAACTGTTTATTCCCCCCACAAATTTACGATTTGGGAAGAGATTGGGAAGAAAGTCTTGTTTCTGCTTCATGCATCGTCAGGTAGGCAGCTGGATTAAGTGGTCCATTTCCAAGATGGTTCACTCATACTTGGCTGGCCAGTTGGTGCTGGCTAGTAAGCTCAGCTTGTGCTGAGGACCAGGGAACTTGGCTTCCTCTCCGAGTGGGTTTCTACATGTGATTTGGGCTTCTTCACAACATGGGGACTGGGTTCCAAGGGGGATCGTCCTGAGAGAGAACAAGGCAAAAGCTGCATCACCTTTTATGACCTCATCTCAAGAGTCATATAGCATCATTTCTAGAATGCTGTTCCATATATCAGCTAAGGGAGTCCTAGAGACCTGACCAGGTTCAAGGCAGGGAACCATTTTCTCTACCTGGGGAAGTATAAAGGTTCTAAAGAAGCACAGAAACACTATTGCAGCTATTTTTGGATGCGTGCATTTCTTCACATATCAGAAGGCAAGGATGCTCATGCTTCTAGTCAGTTGCTCAGGCCAAAAATGAAAATATTACATTAGATCTGTCTCTTTCTCTTTTTTTTTTTCACATTCACATTCACTCAATCAGAGTATCCTGGCAATTCAAAACATACTACAAACCTGAGGCTGTCATATCTTTAGGACAACCAACATCATCCAAGCCGTCATTATTGCTCTCCCAGAAGATTTTAGCAGCCTCTTAATTGATCACCACCTTCCCTTCTTCCTACATTCCATTCTCCAACAGGAGCCAGGGTAATCATTTTAAGACAAAATTCAGATCATATCCCTCCCTGATTACAACATCTCCAATGACAAAGTACATCACAGCCTAGTGATAAAAGCAGCAAATCACCAGGAAGATATAAAAATTTTAAATGGTATTGAATCTAATGTCATAAGTACAAAATATGAAAAGCAAAAACTGACCAAATTGATTTGATAATTCTACACCCATAAAGAGAAATTTTGTCATAGTTCTCTCAGTAATTGATAGATCAGGCAGAGGAAAAGTGTTAATGGCATGTGCCTTGAGGGGTTACAGTGGGCTCATTCCTATAGCTGGGTGGGCTGTCTCATTGGAATTGCTATGTTTATGCATATTTTTATGCATATTGGAAAAGATTCGGAAGCACTGTCTTAGACCACCACTCAAATAGTAAGACACATACCAGAACGTTCATTGCAGCAGTGTGTTGGATAGCAAACATTCCAAAATGATGGATCTGTCCATTGACAGTTGAATGGAAAAAAAGATTATATCTACACACTAGATTGTATATGTGTAATCAACATGGATAACCTCAAAAATATAATACCAAGAAAAAAAAACAATTGCAGGAAATATCAAATATGAAGTTATGTATGGAAATGTCCAACATCTGCTAAACAATACTGTAATTATTCAAAGATATGTACATATACTCTACAAAATATAAAGACAAGCATGGCAATGAAAGTCACCAAATTCAGGTCAGGAATTGTATCTTGGAAGTGAACAAATGAAGAAGAGGAGTACAATAATGGGATCATGAGGAAAATAAAATGAATTTAAATTAGTTTTACGTGTGTGTTTCATTTCTTAAGGGGTAATGGTACCTGGGTTCTTATTATACTATTCATTATACATTTTTGTACATTTAAACAATTTAAAAAGAAAGCAAAGTTTTAGCTCAGAGTTTATAAATGCAATGCACAGATATGCACACCCCCCACGCACACAAGAGCATAAGTGGTTTCCCATCGAATTTCTTTTTCCAGTTTACAAAGCATACATATGACCTCTGCCCACCTATCAGATCCAACATCATACCACTGTACCCATGCCAGCATGTTCAGATTCCTCATAGGCCAGGTTCCTTCCTGCCCTTGAGCTTGCTTTCCCTTGGTAATGGTCTACCTGACTCCTTACCATTTAGGATTCAGTTTAAATGTTGTCCATTCAAACATCCATCCCCGTTGAATTCCCAAGCTAAAGTAGTCAGTGCCATTCTTATCACTTCTCCCTGGTTTACTTCTCTTCATATTCTATATGTTTATTGGAAATGTTTCCCTTATTGGATTGTTTCTTGCTTGAACTTCCCTTGTCTGGAACTTGGGATCCATGAGAACAGGAACCTTTTTTCCAACTGGTCTCCCAGTACCTAGAAGAGGTCTCACCCACTGAAAGCAAACCATAATGAGTGTGGGGCTGCTAAAGGTATAAAAGAGGTTTGGTAACTACTGGAAAGAGATATAACCTGCTAGTATTGTTAGTAGTTATAATGCGATAATTGAAATATCACTTTATTTTAAATGAAAAAAAAGTTTAAATTCTAGTTGACTAGAGGTCTTATAAAAGTCACTTGACTTTCATGAACATTTATATGTAAATTGTAGAAGGTCCTCAAATATAGCCATCCCAGTCCTTGGCTGAGACAGGTGTACATTGTCATGTCACCGTAAGAAGGTAAGAAACACTTATTAAAAAATGATATCAAGCTTAGACCATCCACCCACTTTATATGGCGAATATGCTTCTGGTTATGTGTATTTCTCAATGTTTAATAAAGATAACTTCTATATGAAATATAGAGGTTTTATCATCAGGAAGGATTCCATGCAGGTCTTCCTTGACTTATGACAATAAACCAATATTATAAATTAAAAATGTATGTGATATATCTAATCTACTGAACATCGTAGCTTTGAGATGAGAGATGATAAGGCTAAGTATTCACTCATAGGAGTGTTGTGTAGATTAACAAAGCTACTGTCTGGAGCACTTAGATCAGTGCCCAGAGCCTAGTAAACACCGTATAAATATCGGCAGTAAACACTCTTATTACTCTATTAATTGTGGGACATGGGCTTTGACTTCTACGGTAACAAGTAAAACGTTGGTCACCTCCGCTCATAGTTCACATAAAATTCTAAATAACTTGGTTAAATCTCTTCTTGTATCTGTTTTATCTCAAGTGCAATAATGTGATTTATAATAAATATATTTGGTCTTTGTCTATAGTTCAGGCCTCGCATCTCCTAAAATGCTGGGGATGTTCTGTGAGGAGAGCAAGAAAAGTACCTTTTGTTATGTTAATGAGGTGACTTTCGGAAAGCCCTTAAGATAACCTAAGGGGTGAGGGTTGGAAGGTTGGGAGTGGGGAGCTGGTTGCTCTATTCCCTTCTGCACCTTTCCCTGGGCCTCCTTTCCCCTGTCTCTTCCGGAGTTCTATCCTGTTACAATTAACTGGTAACCTAGTGAGTAAACAAGTTTCCTGAATTCTATGAGCTGATGTAGCAAATTAATTGAAGTGGAGGTCATGGAAACCTCTGATTTATAGCAAGTTGGTCATAAGTACAGGTAACAGTCTGAGCTTGCAACTGGCATCTGACATTTGTGCAGGGAGGCGGTCTTGTAGGACTGAACCCTTACCTATGGGATCTGATGCCGTCTCTGGGTCCACAGTGTCAGAATTGAGTTGAATGGCAGGATACCCATCTGGATTTCCCAAATTGCCTTGCACTGGTGTTGGACTACCCTACTCACCCCACCCCACCAACCCCTGCCCATCCCTACATTGAAATTGGGTCCACAGTACCGAAAAACCAGGCTGAGAGTACTTCTTCCTGACACCAACAATAATATTTGAGTTCTAATTGTGATTGTGTACCTTGGAAAGCAATTCCTTTTGTATTCTCCAGTGCACTTTCGATTACTTTGCCTAGGGTAGCTAAGGACACTACAAATCTGGCCCTGAACTACCTCTCTATTCTCACCCATCCTCCCTTGTCCATTTCTACTTTGTGCTATTCAACTGTCCTTGGACAATAGTGTTGCCAGGTCATGAGAAGTCCCCAATAAAGGTATATGGAACTGAATTGAAATGCTGAAGTAATTGTGGTAAAAGTCCAATCACTTCTGGATTTTCCAATTAGTGGTTGTTTCCTCATCTTTAATCATTTTGTCTCATCTTTAAATCTTTACTAAGCTTTCCCTTTAATGCTGAGCCATTTTTATCCCTAAAGCAAGACAAGATAGGCAGGAAGAATAGTAGAGAAATTCCTTATGGCTCTGTCCTGTTACTGTGTATCCACAACTTTTTGAAATTTTAGTAATTTACTCACCCAATAAATGGTTAACATTTATCATATGCAATCCTTCAGATGCACCAATTTTGGGGGGAAAAACCTATTTCTCCTTAATGATTCCAAAATCTAGTGACAGAGACTGACACATGAAGAAAAGAGAGAGAGAGTTTTAGTGTAGAAAAATAAGTGCTATGATGAAGATAAACCCTGTCTCTTAAATGGAAGCCATTTAACTTCCTCTGACAGAAGCCATGCAGCAAGATGATCTGGCTTCACTTCTTTCCAGGGATAAAGACTGGAAATTTCAGGGAGTTGACCTGTCTGATGGGCCTGTGTAGTTAAGTCATTAAGTATAACCAGATGCTTCTTAATCTGGATTTCCTCTTTTTATATTTATCCCAGACGACCTGTCCAGCTTCCAACTCATGGTCCCTTGCAAATTGTCTTATTTGACCATCAACCAATACCTGGTTTTGGGACTCAAGATTTTTGGGTGCATTAATGGAGATTTCAAATTGTTATTTCATGTAACATCTTTTACTGAGAACCTGATGTGTGACAGGCAAGGATTTGTTACATAGCAAGAGATATAGATTGGCTTGGCCCTCGAAGAGGAAACAAACATTCTGTTCTTATAGAGTGCTGCCATTTGATTTTGTTTAAGGGCTTCTCAGACAAGTGGATGGACTGAGAGCATCCGATGATTCAAAAGGTGGGAACCAGGGTGGGGGCATATTTTCAAAACCTCAGCTATTCTCTGGATAAAGTTATGATACCTTAAAGTTTTATTTACAGTATCTGAACTTCAGTTTCACTAGCTGAGATATTAATACCCAACTGTTGGGTTGTCACGAGAATGTAATGAGATTATATACTTTTCTTAGGTCAGGTTCCCTAGAAGTGGAGCCTGAGACAGGGATTCCTGTACAAGTGGTTGATGGGAGGAGTGCATTCAGGACAAGCTGCTGAGGGAATGAGGAAAAGTAGAATAGAGAAGAGAAAGGGAGCTGTACAAGAAGTAGTATCATATGAGGTCTAACTGTAGCCTAATCCTTTGGGGAGACCAAGAACATAAATAGTACCACAGAATCTGTCCTGATTGAGAGAAGTGGCTGTGGTAAGTGAGGTCATGGTTCATCATAATTCCAGGGTCCCCAAGAAGAAATGGCTTCAATAGTCCAAAGAGAATCCTCTGGAGAATGTTGTAGGTGAAAGACAGGAGCTGAAACACGCATGATAGCTGGAGGAGGAGTATATCAGCCCAACAGGTAAAAAGGATCTTAGGGTACCTAGGTAGGATGCCAATATCATGTATGTTAACACCCTTATAATAGAATCAGCAAAGGAAACAGTTTATTGCAAAACAGTGGACTTGATAGACATTTCATAAGAATGAAGGCTTTTAGGGCTATCTGCCAGCCCCAGGTGAAGAGAGGATGATGTAGACAAATGGACCTTTGAAGGCTAAACAGGAGGTAGCCAGGCAAAACCACATGCCAAATGTAATCCTTGGAAGATCTGGCCAAGACCGTCATCCAAAACAGACTCCCTATCTTGTAGTCCTACCTGACAAAGAGACAGTGGTTTCTACTGGGAAAAACCAAGACCTTGCCTTCTGAGCATCTTCAGAGTGCAGCATGACAAACCAAGATCTGATGCAGGGAGTCCGGGGTGAAGTTCACTTTTTTCTCAGGCAATCATCCAAATACTCTGTTCAAGTTAATACTTTTCCAGCAGAGCCTAAGAAGAGCACACAGCAAATGCATAGATTGATATCAGCATGTGCTGGGAACCACTCCAAGCGTAGCCTTCAGCAGTTTGTAGAGATGTATACAAGGCACACACAGAGAAAGATACAGATTAGCCTGACCCTGGAAGAGGGAACAAACAAACTATTCTTGTAGGGTGTTGCCATTTGATTTTGTTTAGGGGCCTCTCAGCCAAAAGGATGGATGGAGAACATCCGATGATTCAAGAGGTGGAAATTAGAGTGAGGACATCTTTTTAAAACCCCAGCTATTCTATGGATAAAGTTATGACACTTTAAAAATGAGAGCAAAAGGAAGAGAGATTAACTTCAATCTTCGATGCTTCCGACTAGAGAAAAAGCATTGATTCATCCATGAGATTGCTAATAGCAGGTGTCTTGTGTGATTTATGCCAATAAACAAAATTGTTTGGGCTCTAATCCTTTTCCATCTGTTCCATAACATGGAGAGGAAACAAGAGAGGTTGCGAATAATTCTAGAACTTCACGATATTTGTCACCCTGGAATATGAAAGCCCCACTAACCCCTCATTGACTTGGTAATCTCTTGAAGACAGTGGGGTTTTGCAGGGAGGCAGTTTACTACCCAGATATGGCTCCTTTTTATCTCCTGCGATCTGTGCTGTGAGGCATCCCAGGCTTGAAAAGAAACAAGGAGGTTAACATTTCTCTCAGTGGGGACAGAATAGAAGATCACTTTGTTGCTCCTCTCCTCAGCTTGGTGGAATAGTGCCCAAACTTTTTCCTGAAGGAAGCATCCTGTACTGGCCTGGTCAGAAGTTGGGGGAAGAGCAGAGAGAACAATAGGTTCAGCACATCCCCTCAGTAGGTGCTTTTGGAGTGCATGTTATTTGCCAGGCATAGTGCTTTTTGATGAGGCTGAACTAATGAGTTTATTCTGGAACTTGGAAAGGGAAAAGTCCATTAAAAAAGCATTTTGACTATACACACTGTACCCACCATTGACTGAGAAGGAGCTCTAGGAGATTAGGAATTCTTGATGAGAAAGACCAATGAAGGTAGAAGGAAGATTCACGGAGCCAATGTGTGAGCCCTTCCTCTGCTTGTCATCTGCCTTCTGGACATAAACCAGTTATGGGTCTGTAGGTGGGCTGCTCATCTTCTCTCTCCAATGGTTTCTTCCCTTGGAGAATGGAGATAATGAGATCTGTGTTTCCAATGCCACAAGGCTATTGTGAATATCACATTGGATAATTTTGAAAGTACTATATAAATGTTAGTTTTTCTTTTATTATTGCTATGCAAAGCAAAACCAAACATAAAAAAATTAGGAGACATATATATGCTGAGTGCTACTTAGTACTTCAGTGGGTGGGTTACTTTGAGATGAGCTGTCAAGGTTGTATTTGAGTTGGTCCTTAAGGAAGAGGGAGGTTTCCAGCAGGTAAAGGGAAGAGATAAGCATAGTTCTGATGAGAGAAAATATGTGTATTAGTCTCCTCAGGCTGCCTTTAAAAAGTACTTCAAAATGAATGGGTTAAAACAATATTGATTTATTTGCTTCCAGTTAAGGATGCTACACGTCCAAAATAAAGGTATCAACCAAATCATGCTCTCTCTGAAGATGCTAACGTAGATCCATCCTTGACTCTTTCCAGCTTTGGGTGATTGCTGGCAATACTTGGTGTCCTCAGCTTGTTGACGCATCACTATAATCTCTGCCTCCATCATCACATGGCATTTTCCCTGTTTATCTGTGTCCAAATGTCCCTAATCTTATAAAAGCACCAGTCATTAGATTAGGGACCACACTAATCCAGTATGACTTCATCTTAACGTGATGACATCTGCAAAGATCCTATTTCCAAATAAGGTCACAGTCTCAGGTATAGGGGGTTAGAATGTGAATGCATTTGGCGGCGGGGGGGGGGGGTTCAGCTCACAACATTATATGAACAGAATTCGGAAGAGGGATGTATGAGATCCAGAGGAACAGCGAATCTATGGTCATGAACACAGGAGAAAGTGTAATCACAAGCAAGGAACAACAGTGCCAGAGCGGACTTGCAATCAACAAATAAGGGTCAGGCTAGGAACTGGGAGTATCAGGATGAATAAGACCAAATCTTTGAATTAAGGACATTTTCTGTACCATGTAACAACTTCCTGTACAGAGAGAGATAACCACACCATAGGTGACCAATGCTCTCATGGCTGGCAGTAGGTAAGATAGATATGCTCTGGACAAGCCAATGATGCCCCTGCTCTCTGCTTTATTCATGTCCAGAACCTAGCCCATTTTCTGATACACACTGAGCACCAAATAAATACCACCGAATAAATGAATGAACACCTGCTTTTATAGATGAAGAAACAATTGTGAGAGAGTTACTTGTTGAAGGAAACAGGTGATGATGATAGTGAGGTTTGCTCTTTGGCTCCAGAGCCCACACCCTACTGAGTACTTTGCTGCCTCTTCTATATCTTCTTAACTTAGAATAGCTTATTGGTTCAGCCATTTTTGCCTATTTTCCACCATACATTAAAATCAGATCTGACATGGCACCTCACCTTCCTCATTCCACAAGGTGGGGTTATTCATTAGACATGCCATTTGACAGAGCAGTAGCCTTTATCTGGCTCCACTCCCTCAAATGACATGCTCACTTTCTCCCACAGATGTTAGGCAGAGCCTAGAGGACACAGTGACATTTGGCATCTGCAAAAGGCCATTGTAATTCCTCTGTCACAGGCATTTCTGCTCATCCTTTTAATATCCATTTAAAATAATGCCATATCCTGACCCTCTGCTGCTGGAGATAAACAGTGTTCAGCAAGATAGGTTTGCCCCCAGGCATTCATTACTGAGTTGGGAGATAAAATGGAATTCTGTTTCATTAGGTAATAGAATCTCCGGATCACAAGGAAACTCAAAGTTCATCTGATTTTATCCCTCATAAACAGTGCTTGAAGCACCACTCCCCTATTAGCTCTGAACACACACACACACATACACATACAGTTATTTGCAAGATTTTTCCAAATACTTAGGTCACAGTCATAACCACACACAAAACCTTGGCCTTTCACTTTATAAGACAATAGAACTTTCTTTGACCTAACAACAGTAGCTTTTATAGGAAAAGAAATTTAATATTCAAAAATAACTTGGGGAGGAAATCTCACCAGGGAATAAACAAAAAGTGATGTGTTGTGTGACATTTGTGTGGTATTTAGTTGATAACTACAGTCTTAACTTGTTATTGTTTTTCACACCTGACTATAACAGCAATCAGAGTTGTAGACGGTAGAAGTCAATATCCAACTTCTCTGCCGCTGACAGTTAACGTCACAATCTCTTCTCACTAATGATGATTGGAGGAACATTTCTACCATCATTCTGGGCTGAGCAATGGCTATCTTTAATAGTAGACTTCCAGATCAGCAGAAAGGATGAAGCTGGCCAAAGAAATTGATGGGCATTAGTTGGGGCAGGGCTTGGATAGCCATAGCTTACCTTGCCCACAATAGCACCAGCATTTGCTCCCCTTTCCTGGGCCCACTTCAGAGGCAGACCATGCAGTCCGCAGAAGCAGACTCCCCACTGCTTGAAGAGACCATCATGGGCACAGAGCCAGGTTGAGACCTCTTCTTCAGGTAGCATATGCACTATTCCTGTTAGGACATTATGTTAAATAGATTCAAAAGATAAATATCTTACTATTCAAGTGAAAGATAAGGGACAATCTCTTTGTGTTTAATAAACTCATAAAGGGCATGGAAGGGTTTGAATACAAAAGCCAGATGAAGATAGTAAGAGGAAGTCATGCTGATGTGCTGGGCTCATAAATAAGAGATCATGAAGAATGTTGAGTTTTCAATAGGTCCCCAAATATGGGGACTCTGTGAAGAGTCATTAAATACTTTTGAGTAGAGGAATGGCATGCTGAGACTTGTGTCTTAAAAATGTCTGACAACAGTGTGGAGGGTATGGAAAGTAAGCAATACTGGAGACAAGATCATGGAGGAATTCAAGAAGGTAAAAACAGCAGAAAGAAAGACACTGGATGCATTTTAAATGTATTAAGGAAGATGAATCTGTAGAATTTGCTAACTGAATGCAGGCTTGTGGTTAGTGAGATGAGGGATGAGCCCGAGCTTCTAGCTAGATATTTGAATGGAAATGGGAATCATGTCTTTTTAGGAAAGAAGGTACACAAGAAGAGAAGGATATCTGCATAACTGGTTTGATTTGGAAAGTGTTTTATATGAGGTGCCTGTGGGATTCTAAAAATATACATTAATGGATTTGAGATAGAAATATGTGGTTGCCAGAAAGGTCATGATAGACAACCCATATGTATGGATAAGGCTGTAGGACCACTTATTAAACTGGAAAATATAGGTCAGAACACTTCTAAATGGTAAGCAGAGGAAGAGGATTATCATCTGGAAGACTAAAATAGGCAGATTTAGCCAGATTTAGCAGAAACAGTGAGAAAAGTTGCAGATAAGAAAAACCCTAAAGAGTGGGTTAGATATAGAGAGTACAAGACATAAGTCAAGATGGAGATGGTCATTAGTTCTAAATGCCTAGAGGCATCAAATAAGATAAAAAAAAATACACAAGAAGTTATAGTTGATAAACACTAATCCCAACTTGCTCCTTCCCTAGTGAAGTCCATCTTCGTCAATGGCAACTTCATTTAGCACTGAGCTCACACCCCAAACTGGGAAGCCATCTCTGACCCCCCCCACACACTTCCCCCTTATCTATCATGCAGTCAGTTAGAAAATCTTGTTTTCAAACTGCACTATATAGGTATGTTTAGACACCTCTCACGCCCTCACTACTGCAACCCTGGCCAGGACCCTGTGGTCTGTATTCTAGACCACAGTAGTCTTCTCCTGGCTGGTCCAGCCTTCCATTCTGGCTCCACTACAGTCTGTTTCAATCCTTGAAAATGTACGTTTTAGAGTATGACACCTTTTCTTGAAACACCCACAGCGTTCCAGCACCATTAAAATCAATTCCCTTATTCTTACAGGACCTGACAAGACACTGCGACATACTCCCGCCCTGGCGTTCCCTCAGGTCTCCTTTGCTGCTCCACTCAGGGCAGCTTTCCTCCTTGACACTCCACTCATCTTCCTGCGTCAGGACTTCTGAGCACCCGTATTCTCAAGCTCCATGATACTTCTCTGCCTGGTCCAAAGGGTCCAACCCATACGTTGTTCAGGTCTTGCTCAGTTGCCCTATCATTATAGGGTCCTTCTCTAAATACCCAAAACTTAAGAAGATAGTCTTCTGCTGATCATTCTCTATCACCTTATTTTGCTTTAGTTTTCTTCATAACATTCATCATTACCTGCATGTATCCGTTTGTATACCTCTCTCACAATGAGGATTTCTGCTTACGAGGACAGGAATGTCACCCATTTTGTTCACTGGTGAAGCCCCATGGCCAAGAACATGCTTCGCCATTATTAACACAGAGGAATTGCTTGGTGAATGAATACTTCATGTAGGAGTATATACTCAGTTCTTGACTGTGCACCTTCAATCTTAGGTAAGCATTTTTTTCTTTCTCTTTTTTCTAAAGACTTTACATATTTTTTGACAGAGAGAGACACAGCAAAAGAGGGAATATAACATGGGGAGTGGGAGGGAGAGGGAGAAGCAGGCTTCCCACCATGCAGGGAGTCCAATGCGGGGCTTGATCCTAGGACCCTGGGACCATGACCTGAGCCAAAGGCAGATGCTTAACAACTGAGCCACCCAGGCACCCCAGTGTTTCTCTCTTGATGGTGAGTATCCCCCCCACCCCCACACCAGTTACAGGTTTAAATCCTTCCTTTTTAGGAACCTCAATGGGAAAAGGATTTTTTTCCTTCATTTATTGCAACTGAAGTCCCATGTTTGAGTCCTATGGGGCTGCTTGGGTCATTTGCCTAGTCCCAAATTGATCTTTGTGGTCAGGAGATGGAACACACTGATTGGCTAGACTGACTCCTGCCTCTACCGCTGGAGTGAGGTTGATCAATCCCCCTAGCCTAAGAATGGGCTAAGAATGGGAATGCTCTGTTCTGCCCAAAAGAAAACTGGGACGCTTCTACCACAGGAAGACCAGGTTTTAGGAGGGCTGAAACTGAAATAACCTAATGAATGAGTATAATATTATGCAAACACAGCATTAGTTATAGGACACTGTACATGGCCTGTGTGCATAATAGGCCCTGAAACTTGACATTGGAGCATCATGGCCAGTCTATCTTTGGGAAAGAAAAGTAAAGAAGAAGAAGAAAAGTAAGGAAGCAGCAGAAAGAGAAGGAGAGGGAGGTGAAAGAGGAAGAGGAAGAGGAGGAGGAGGATGAGAAGAAGAAGAAAACAGATGTCCTCACAAGGAGAGTAAGAGAAGAGAAAGTACGGACAGAGCAGCATACAGAGGAGGACACGGTGAAAGCCGTGAGGAAGCAGGACCGCCAATGAGACTGGACAGAGCTTCCCTCTCCTCAGCGGAACACATTTCCTGCTCAATGTGGGAATTTACAGCACAATTTTCAGCCAGGGAGAGAGGAATGTGGAATTTGGTCTTAAGCTTGCTGTTCTTACTATTGTCTGAGCTAGCCCTGAAGAGACTTGTGGAAAGAACAGCTGTGTGTCCCTGGAACAGCTAATCCTTTTGGAAAAAAAAAAAAAAAAAGTAGAAAAAGAAAAAAAAAAAGTTACATAACATAAATGTGTTTAGCTTGATTCCCTCCTCCCTCATAATTTAAAACATCCTGCAGGAGGCCAAGTTTGGGTGGGATGTGAATACTAATGAGCGAATCCCAGGCTATACATCCAGCGTCTCAGTGCAAGGGAAGAGTGTGTATTCACAAATGAGTAAACTTCCTGTGCCCTGGAGGCTTATCCTGCTCCTCCAGGGCTTGTGGGCCTGAATGTGTCCACAGCAGCACAAATGGACTCAGTGCTCTGAGTCTGAGCTTCTCTGTCCTGAGGAGTTCATTAAGTGTTGTCTGAGTACACTTGGGTAAAATCAGACAATGTCATCAAGAACCTAAAAACACCCTTTGTAGTCTCAGGTGTAAACCAGCTGGTAGAACCTCACATTCTCCCTCAACTACCCTTACTGAAGGTATCTTCAGTGGCCTGTCTGATCATCACCTTCTCACCATTTTTGTGTCTATGCATCCGACCACAGAGGTCAGACTAGGTTTCAAAGATGTCCCTCCTAGGGAGCTGGGGAAGGGGGCAAGGACAGGGTCATGTGTGGGCCAAGAATGAGGGCTGCCCTGCAGACGTCCTCCTACTATAATAGCTGGTGACAAACATCCTCTACATTTGCTGCCTTTGCCTGAGCTCCCTGGGATTACGAATCTTCATGTCACAGGCTCAGGGATGAATAGAGCTCAGAGGTCATCTGGGCCAACTTCCTTGCAGAACCAAAGAACAAACTGAGATGCCCTAGAGTGATCCCGTTTACGCAGTGTTTATCACATGGTTGGCAACAGGCCCAGTGCTTTCCACGAAATAGTTCTAATCCTCAAAACAACCCTCTTTTTCATAGATATTATGACCCTCACTTTACAGCAAGAAAAAAAGCAAACAAAACATATGTCCAGAGAGCACAAGGAAAATAACAGCAGGCACAGGTTTCGACCTCTCATCTCTGTAACCTGAAGATTACCTATGGTTTCCATGGGTAGATCCTTCCTGATAATATTTGTATTATTATGATTATTGTTATTGTTTATAATTAGTGAGCACTATGTATTAGGTCCTGTGTTAAATGTGGTGTGTGTGTCTGAATGTGTGTGTATTCACAAATGAGTAAACTTGCCATTTTGAAAACTTTGCCCAATGTCACTTATCAATCTTTGGTATTTGAACCTATGTTTTGTTTGTTTGTTTGTTTTGTTTTATTCTGGTGATTAGAAATGAAATGCTTTGTTTATACTCATGCCTAGGTGATGTTGAGGTTCATAGTACTCCTGAGGACCTAGGGCCTGGTGATTTGGACCATGTGGTCCTCCACGGCCAGCAGCCTGGCAGCCAGCACACAGAATTTATGACAGAGCCACTAAATCAGAACGTTTGCCCAGAGGACAATTTTACACTTGCCTGAGGATCCCAAAGTAGTTCTCTCTGAGCTGGAGCAGTGAGGCCCTCAACCACAACGCCACAGCTACGTATCATGAGCTTTGCTTACTCCATGGTGTAACCACAACCCTTGGGTGGATTTATAGCAAATCCCAAGAACTGGCTTCCTCTCCACTGTCTTGATTGTTAGCTCTTCTGTGGTGGCCAAAGAACAGACTACCTCAGCATTTAGATTAGAGAGTGCATTAGAGCCCCACAATCGCTGGCTGAGGAACTTGCAGCCCTGTCAGTTTTGTACTCCGTGTTCATCCAGCTTGAGGACAGCTGCTCAGCAAGGGCACTGGAGGGCTTTTTGGATGTCCTGGGCACAAGGAGTGGATACACCAAACCCCAGAGAGAAACAGGACATGGTTTAAAAGTAAAGATCCTTGGCCAATGCTTTTTCTGCAACCTCCCTTAAAAGAGCTGGTTTGAGATAAAAATGGTATCCCACTTGAGAAACCCTTGTGTTGGTCTGGTAAGGGCAAAAGTCCAGACATTCCAGAAGTTTGTGGAAGAAAAACTAGATTTTTAGTGACTTGAGGCTTGGGCTTGAATTCTCATTTCAAAAGAATCCAAGATGAAAGAAACCTACCGGCTAATTTTAGAGCAAACGATTTTATCCCCCTCTGATTGACTTAAACAGGGAAGGGGAAATAGAATTGAGAGAAGAACTGAGATCTTTACTTTAAAACCAATGAGGCCCAAGAAGCGAGCCCAAGCTATGCATTCATTCTTCAACATTGAGGGAAAAAAATCAAGACTCTATTGTTGGTACTCCGAAGTGATTTTGCTGACTCATGTAAAAGCAAAGATGCTCCTGGGTGTGCCTGGGCTAGAAATCCCTCTGTCTCTAAATCTCTGTTCTTCAACTGTACAATTAGATAGTATTGGAGAAATCATCCATCCTTAGAGAGGATAGATTTCTAATGTTTATACAGTATCTGCACAAGGCCAGGTAGCTAGTCAGTGGCAGAGACAGGCCTGAAACTTCAGTGTTCTGAACCAAATTGCTTTTGCTTTTTTTTCTTTAAGCCAAACAGCTTCTATCAATCTTTTTCACAATTCTACAGCATTATTGGAAGAACATATTTAATTACATTGCAACCATGAAAGGTTTGAAGATGGGGATTTTGAAGCAGTTTGCAAATGGAAGCAATATTTGCCACAAGCCACAACGGGATGAGGGTGATGCCGCCTCCCTCAGCACCTGGGAGGGCTGGCTCGGGTCAACCCAGCTGCTGCCTCTGGACAGAGAGCCTCAGGAAACCCACGCAGAAAGTGAGCCACGAGCAACTGTCCCTCTAACACCTGATGCTGTGGTATTGAGGATGGAAAGAAACACAATCCTACCCAGGGCTCCTGGGCTTAACTGCTTTGGATATGAGCTCCCTTTATCTCTCGAGTCCAGAGTCTCGGGCTTCTGGAGATGACTGAGGAAAAGATGTTTCCAGAGGATTAGACATAGGAACTGGGAACCGAAGGAGAAGGTACTCCTTTGTTGGCCTTCCATTTGTTGGACGTCCATTATAAAATGGGAATCTGATTGACAAACTCTCCACAGAAAAGTACCTCAGAGCTTCTCCCAATGTAATACATGGTCTTGATCCCCCCCACATTTACCTTCTGCCTCTCTTCCTTCATGGTGGTCCCTTGTCACATCAAACTAAATTTTATTCTCTCTAAAGCCATGCTAGTTTATCATGTTCTTAGCTCCTCTCTGTATCTGGGGAGGTCTTGTTCCCACCTCTTCCCCTGTACCACCACCATGATACAACCATCCACTTGTCACATCTTCAGGAAAGTCCTGTCTGGCAATGGGGTCAGCAGGTCTCCTCTTACCCCAGGGTACTCTCACACTTACCTCTGGCAGAACTTATGACACCGTATTGCTATAATCCATGAACTTATCTTCTCCTCAATATACTGTAATCTCTGTGAGCTCAGGAGACAATGTATGTTTTGTTCAACATTTCCTTCCAGTTCTTAGCATAGTTCTTGGGGCCATATAGGTCCTTGTTCGATAAATGACTAATACCTGTTACTCACTGAATGCTTACTATATGACTATAGCTTTTTTTAGGGCTTTAAGGATATCACCATGAATTCTTCCACCAAATTTTCAGAAAATGCCATTATTACCTCTACTACATAGAGAAGAAAACTTAGGATAGGGGCCTTAAAAAAAAAAATCCAAAAAACAAACAAACAAAAAAAAACTTGCCTTGAACTACCTGATGAGAACAGAGGAAGGAACTGGAAAGTGTGAACTCGGCCTTAGGAACTCATGTTCTTACCTACTCTATGGGCTGATTTCCTTCGTAAACTCTGACTTCTTTGGGATTTGGTTCAAAGGGAATTTTGCATGAGAAAGAGTCCCTTTTAGCTCCTATATGCTGTCTTTGTGTGAGTAGATGTTTGGGTGAGGGGTTTGGTGGGGCATCTTAGACATCTTCTCACTGACAGATATGGGCCTGAGGTCCCAACAGCTGGGTCTCCCTTCAGTGGAGAGCTTCCCCCATCCCAGTTCTAATAATTTCTGTGAGGAACAAAGTGCTATCATGGTGGGTCCAGGACATCCTTTGCCCAGCAGGTCCTGACAGTTAACAATAACCTCTGTCTCATTCCTGACAGCCCACTCTGAAGATTAGCCCAGGTGCTTTTTTTTTTTTTTTTTTAAATAAGATTTTTATTTATGTATGTGACAGACAGAGATCACAAGTAGGCAGAGAGGCAGGCAAAGAGAGAGAGAGGAAGAGAAGCAGGCTTCCCACTGAGCAGAGAGCCCCATGCAGGACTCGATCCCAGGATCCTGGGATCATGACCTGAGCTGAAGGCAGAGGCTTTAACCCACTGAGCCACCCAGGCACCTCTAAACACTTTTTTCAACATTAATATTGTTTCTTAGTGTTAAGATAGTTGATATTTAACCAAATTAATTTAAATGGAGATTGAATTGTAAGCAATCATTTCTTTTCTTTTCCTTTCTTTTCTTTTCTTTTCTTTTCTTTTCTTTTCTTTTCTTTTATTAACATAAAATGTATTATTAGCCCCAGGGATACAGGTCTGTGAATCGCCAGGGTTGCACACTTCACAGCGCTCAGCATAGCACATACCTTCCCCAATGTCCATAATACGACCACCCTCTTCCTACCCTCCTCCCCCCAGCAACCCTCAGTTTGTTTTGTGAGATTAAGAGTCTCTTATGGTTTGTCTCCCTCCCGATCCCATCTTGTTTCATTTATTCTTTTCCTACTCCCCATACCCCACACGTTGCCTCTCCACTTCCTCATATCAGGGAGATCATATGATAGTTGTCTTTCTCTGATTGCCTTATTTCACTAAGCATGATACCCTCCAGTTCCATCCACGTCATCGGATATGGCAAGATTTCATTTCTTTTGGTGGCTACATAGTATTCCATTGTATATATACACCACATCTTTATCCATTCATCTGTTGATGGACATCTAGGTTATTTTCGTAGTTTGGCCATTGTGGACATTGCTGGTGTGCAATCATTTCTACCTCAATATAGAAAAATGTATTTTGATTAGCTACAAATGAAGTTATAGGTAAGTCTTATTTATTTATTTATTTATTTATTGAGAAAAATATGGGGGAGGAGAAGAGGGAAGGGAGTGAGAAAATCTCAAGCAGACTGCCTGCCAGTCAAGCATGGATCCCAATGAGGGTTCAATCTCATGATGCTAAGATCATGACCTAGCTGAAATCTAGTCAGACTCTTAACTGACTGAGCCACCAGGTGTCCCTGGATAAGTGCCTTTTAAAAGGAGCAACAAGAAATACCCTGGTTCTGATAAGGAGTTCATAAAGAAAGAAAGTTAGGCATCTTTTCTGAACCATCACAGAAAAGTGATGAGGGTGAAATATGTCCAGAGGGGGAAAAGAAAGATGTTGAGAGAGATTTATGAAAAAGAGTAAAGAGAGGGGCACCTGGGTGGCTCAGTGGGTTAAGCCTCTGCCTTCGGCTCAGGTCATGATCTCAGGGTCCTGGGATCGAGCCCCACATCAGGCTCTCTGCTCAGCGGGGAGTCTTCTTCCCCCTCTTTCTCTGCATGCCTCTCTGCCTCCTTGTGAGCTCTGTCTGTCAGATTAGTAAATAAATGAAATCTTTTTAAAAAAGTCAAGGAAAATGTCAAAATTTTTCATCACACCTGGAATATAGCTGTTGTACCTTCAAACCAGTCATAAGTTTAATGTGAATAAATGTACTCCGCAGACATCTGTTACAGTTAAGAAAGTCAACAGACTCAGCAGCTCTCTAAGAAATTAAAAAAAAAAAAAATTAAATCTAGGGGAACAGTTATAGATCAGCATAAGGAATATCTTTCTAGGTGTCAGATCTGTCCAAAGGTAGACTCCCCTGTTTTAGGAAGTGGTGAGTTTTTAGTCATTGAAAGTGTTCATGCAGAGGTTGGATGACCATTTGGTGGAGGTGTTGCACTGGGCATTCCAGCACCAGTCATTTGTTTAGACTAAAATAATGAAGCAAACAAGGACTAATAGATCCTGTGTTTTACCACTGAGGATTGCATTTAGTTACAAGTAACACAATGCCTGACTAGCAGTAACTTAGAGAAATAGAAGGTTATTTGTTTAATAATTCAAGAAGTCCAAATTAAGGTGGGTCAGGTAGGTAGATTGGCTCATCAATGCTATCCTGGACCTGGGAAGTTTCTATTTTTTAACTCTATGATCATTTACTAATCCTCATGTTCATAATAATGATAAATAATCAAGATGATAATGATGATAGTAATATTGATGCTTTGTAGTACTAACCATGGGACAAGAATTGTTTTAATTGCTTTCATGTAGTTATCATGGTTATAAGGTGACTATAATACTACAGATGTCACATTTTTGTTCCAGTAAACAAAAAAGGGTGGGTGTGTGTGCATGTAAAAGACTTAAGAGGCAAAAGACAGACCCTTTCTATGCAAATGCAAATATTTCCAGAAGCCCACCCAAATGAAGTCTGCTGGTCCCCTTGGACAAAGTGTCTCACATGATGACCCTTAGCTGGAAAGTGGCCAAGGACATAGGGATCATGAATGGAAGTTGGGTCAGTGAATGAAGTGGTTCTTGTACTTTAGTTTGACTTATCACATCATAATACCAGTTGATCCTTTCAATGTGCCTATCCACTAGATACCAAAGGAAATTGTAGAGAAGAAAGTTTTGAGTAATTAGTCATTTAGGTATTCATTCCAAAGCTGAGATGTGAACCCATCTATACTGACCTCAGAAAATATGCTTCCACACTTGTCACTACTATACAAGGCTTCCTCCCTAGATTGGTTTTAATGTTCCTCCCTCCTTGAAATTTGATAACTGAGATGTGCTAGTCACCTTGAAATATTAGACAGAGTAGAATTACGCAGTGGCAACGTAGAGTCAGTTTTTTCCTGTAATGGCTTTCCATGAATCGGCTAGATCCAATAAAGGTCTAATAAGGTGAATGCTCAATGCTGCTTAACCAAGCTTAAGGTCAGACTGGCACCAGAATTAGGAATACTGTTCCTGCCACTGCTGAGCAAGGCAGAGATTCTCTGGATGGAAAGTCATTCTCTGGAAATAGGTTAGAGCTTTTCAACAGTGCATTGCACATATCAGGTCACAAGAGTATCACTCATGCAACCCAGGATTAATGTCACCGTAGCAGTTCGGTGACCTGATAGGGATGCTCTTTCCTTGGGTGTTGTATCTGACCTCCCGTGAGTGACATAAACACTAAGAAAATCCTGATCACTGTAAGATGGAGACATTCCCTTTTTGGCAGAAGCAAAGGTATCAGCTGGGCTATTCCTGCAAGATTTGTAGGTCAAAAGGCTGAAAGGCGACGTTGATGCCTCTGCCCAAAATATCTGCTGTTGCCCTACAACCACTTTTGCCCTTGGGGAGGCAGCAGAGCACAGACAGAAGCACAGGCTGACTTGGATTTGGATTCAAGTCCTCCAACCCCCACACCCGAGCTGTGCTTCCTAAGCTCTCTGAACTCATGTGATTATTTTGAGAATTAAATAAGAATATCTTGAAAGCTCTCAGGAAAGTGGTCAGCTGATATAAAGGGAAAAAACAATACATGTTGTCTCTGCCATTCATATTAGCACTGTTCTCATTGTCGTCAGGGTTTACCTTCTTATTCTTCAGAGTAGGTCTTGAGTCTCTTACCATCTGGAAGGCAAAATCCAAGAAAGACCCTGGATATTTCCAAGGTGAACTTAAGGTCTATGGATATGGATTACAGAAATGAGACATGTACACCAGTACCTCAGTAATTGAAAATTGATGCTGAAGTCTGTTTGTGGATCTTGGAATAGGCTACTAGACCTACTTGTCCAGAACCTAAAAGATCTTTAAAAAAGAATCATCCCTGTACTAAAATGACCCATTAGTGGGAGAAACACTCTGGACCAGGTGTTAGGGTCTCAAAAATCAACCCCTGGGTCTGACCTGTTTCTTCCTTGAAAGAAGCTCCTGCCCTTATTGAAATGAATTAACAGTATCAACCATGAGCATTTTTTGAACACTTAGTGACACTGCTCTGCTGACATTCTAAATCTGCATGTGTTATACTGCATGTAAGCCTCACAGTTCCTTGAGGTAGTTCTATTATCTTCTTTCTGATAAAGTTAAGGAAACTGAGGCAGACAGAGTTGAAAGCTGGTCCAAGAGTATAAACCCCACAAAGGGCAAAGCCAAGCTCTGGACTCAACTAGGAAAGTTGTAATGTAGCCTCTCCCTCTGCTCTGGTGTCTTCTGGAGGGAGGAGATGAAACAGACCTCCATGGGCTGCCCCTGCCCATCACTCCATTTTTTAGCCATGTCTCTCCAGCTATGCTGGCCTTCAATCCTTTCCTGGGTCATGTCAAGCTTATTCCCACCACTGGGTCTTTGCATTTCCCATTTTCCAGCCTAGAATGAATCCAAGGGTCCTTCAGTGCAGAGAACGACTCCTAAGAGGGTATCATTTGTCACAGGATCCAAACTTTTAAAATATTACAAAAACAAAAACAAAATCCTTGTGGGCAGTAGTATAATGTGCTTGCTTTTAAATTGGAATAAAATTTTCTATTCTCAACCAGCCCCACCACCACCACCTCCCAAAGAAAACTAAAAAAATCATCCATCAGCATCCTTTAGATTATCCATTCATTTTGGTTTGCCCAGGACTGTCCCAGTTCATGCTTGTTTCCTTGTAATTATTAAGAGCAACCTCCCTCACTTTTAAACAGGTCTCAATTTAGAAAATAAATTTTATATGGTCACTCTGCTTCTAGTAGGAATTTTTATCCCCAGTATCTGGTTCCAAAGCATGGTGTCTCACTTAGTTGCAATTTTTCACGGATGGCAGACAGAGGAAAAGAATGTACCTATTTGTATTTAAGCCTCTGTTTTTTAGACGTTTCATTGGCTCTACTCTTAAGTGATTAGAAAAACTTCTCAACTCTGACACCAGGCCCCCAACTACCCTGACCAGTTACTCTTAGCTCTTCTATCAGTTACTACCTCCACCATGAAGGTGGTAATAGTAGACTCACTTTTACAAGGTTATTTTATACAATTTCCCCTTGTGTGCATATATTTATTGCTTTCATATAGAAAAACAAGGTTAAGGATTGGGCTTTATTACTTTTTTAATTGCTTCTAGTGTCTAACATAAGGCTATGAACAAACTAGAGGCACTAGAAATGTTGGTAGAAAAGACACAAACTCAGGAAGGAGAGAAAGAGATGGATGAAATATGGAAACGGGGAAGGAAGGAAGGAAGGAAGGAGAGAGGAGGGAAGACAAGTTCATATTTCCTGCAACACCAAGACTAAAGGGAGACCAGCTGGCCCCTTACAGCAATGACTTGTCTTCATTCAGTGCAACAGATGTGTTCTTCCTTTGGCCATTCTCTCTGCTTCTGTGAATAGCATGCATTTCTAGACTGAAGAGTTGCAGCCAGGCTGGACTGTAATTGGATTCATCTCATATTAGCTATTTAAAGGAAGCAATGTGCCTTTCTATTTGGAAAGTCTTAGAAGCCCCCCAAATAAATAAAGGATGAAAGGCAATTTGTTTAAAAATAAGGAGTGCTTTCACCAGGGACTGCTTTCTTCAAGAGCATTAAGTTTCTTCACAAATAACTACAACACAGAGGTCCTTTTATAAACCAACAACCTTATTACTGCTGGAGTCTCTGCCTTCTCTTAACTGATATAACATAATTAAGGATTTTCCATCTTTTCATAAGTTTGATTTGCAAATAGGATGAGTGCTTATCAGATGAGAAATAGTGCTTCTGTTATGGTCTCAAGTTGAGCATTTCTAGGTTTTGTTTTGGTTTTTTTTAACATCTTTTTTTAACATCCTTTCTCAAATATTGATGCTTTATATTTATTACAGGGTTATAAATTAAAGTGACAAAATATAAAATTTTATCATATGGATTTATTTCTTTATGCTATATGAAAAGGGAAGTAAGATTTAAGGAAATACAATCACTTAAATGTGATTTTTTTTTTACCCTCAACCATTAATGAAATCACTTCTTCATTTAACTCTGATTGTACTTAACCATTCATGCATACATGAATTGCATTTATTACTTACTGAGTGATTAGCATATGCAAATGGTAGCATATAAGAGTTGCAAAAGTAAATAAGAAGACAAAATTTAAAACTCTATCATGATTGAAACACCGACTATACAAAAATTGGAAGGTACTTCCTCAATCTGATAAAGGGCATTAATAAAAAGTTCACTATTAATGACACAGGCAGTGGTGAAAGAATAGATTTTTTTTCCCCTCAAAGAAGACAAGGAGATTTTCTCTTACCACTTCTATTCAACAGTGTGCTATAGGTTTTCATTAGGGCAATTAGGCAAGACAATGAAATAAAGGGCATCCAGACTAGAAAGGAAGAAATAAAACTATCTCTATTTGCAGATGACAATCTTGTATATAAAAAAAAATCTCAAGACATCCAGTCAAAAATTATCACAACAAATAAATGACTTCATCAGAGTTTCAGGATAGAAGATCAATATACAAATGTCAATTGTATTTTTATATACTTGTAACAAATTAACCAAAAATCAAAAAATCCATTTACAATAGCATCAAAAAGAATCAAATACATAGAAATAAATTTAACAAAATGAGTGTAAAACTCATACTCTAATAGCTACAAAATATTGTTGAAAGAATACAGAAAAACCCTAAATAGCTGGAAAGACATCCTATATTCATGAATGGAAAAACTTAATCTCTTTAAGATGGCAATAGTCTCCAAATTGATATATAGAGTCAATGCAATCACTATCAGAAACCCAGCTGATATTTTTGTGTTTGGAACTGGTCGATTCTAAAATTCATAAGGAACTGCCAGGGGCCAGAATAGCCACAGTAACCCAGCAAAAGGAGACAAACTAGTGAGATTCTCACTTCCTGATTTCAAAACACAAAACAATGGTAATCAAGACAGTGTGGTACTGGCACAAGTAAACACATTTAGCTCAACAGATTAGAATTGCGAGTCAAAAATAAATCCATGCGTCTATGGTCAATTGATTTTCAGCAAGTGCTCCAAGATTGTCCATGGGTAAGGAATAGCCTTGTCAAGAGATAGTTCTGGGACAACAGGATAGGCATATACAAAATGAATTTGAACCTCTACTTCACACCCTATACAAATACCAACTCCAAAGGTATGAAACCTAAATGTAAGATCTTAATCTATATAAGTCATAGAAGAAAACATGGACTTAAATCTTGATAACCTGAGATTACATAATGGGTTCTTAGATATGACATCAAAAGTACAAGCAACGAAAGAAAAAATAAGTTGAACATCATCAACAACCCAAGAGGAGCTTACCCAATGGGTAAGTGTGGAAGCTGACCTTTCCTTAGTCAGCTTGACTGTACCTGCAACCACAGCCGGTGCTTCCCTGCAGCCACTGACACAGACATTTAAAATAGAAAATTGAAATAAAATTTAAAAAATAAAGTAGCATCAAAAATTGTATGTATCAGAAGCACATCAACAAAAACAACAACCACCAGAACAAAAATGCCTTTTTACGTATAAAGCAACTTAAACAAGAATATAGAAGGATTAAAAAACAAATCTAAGTCATAATTTCAAGACACTTAGTTCATCCCTTTCCTCTCTTCCCCCTCTGCAAGGTGTTTGGCTAAACCTCCTAATCTTTGATGCAGAGCATGCATCAAATCATGCTCACATCACAAATGGAGCCCTCTGCTTCCTGCAGCAGGCACTGACTCTGGGCCAGACTCTCACCATTCCGTGAAGCCAAGTTCAAACCACAAACAGAATGGCTCACATGGTAGACAGCATATTGCACTGATGTTAGACATGGAACTTCCAGGTCAGGGCACAAGTTTGGACAGCTGTTTCACTACTGGGAAAATCATCTCTTTTCCAGCTCAACTGAATGATGCTAGCTATAATACATATCCATGTGTATATGGATATGTCATGTTAATCATGACTTTTTAGTCTGTGCTTTTGATGTCTTGAGATGTTGCTAACCTTGGAGGACTGTCTCCTTCAGGGCTAGATACTTTCTAATGACAGCACACTCACGACCTATGAATTCACCTTTTAGTTCAGAGCCCATACTCCCAAATGCCTCCTTTAACTAAATCTCCCATTCCAAGCCACTATTTGCTGGCCACCACCACCCTGGGACAACTAAAGTCAGCCTCTACATCCCTAAGCCTGCTGAAATGACTTAAGCTAGCCAATCCTAAACCTGCTTAACTTGTCTCACCTACTTATTCCTTCCTGTAGAAACCACAAAAATGGTCCTTGTCACAGTCTCCCCTCTCCCTCTGCCTCCTGACTGATCTCAATTCTTTAGTCCCCCTGCCCTCCATTTGCCATGGTGTGGCTTGACCCCTCCTCTTAAGATCCATGAGTAACAAACTATCTATCCAATGTCATTCAATGGCAGTTGAATGACAGGGTGTGCACAAGTGAAGAGGAAGAGGGAGAGAAATCTTCAAGCAGACTCCCTGCTGAGTGCAGAGCCTGACTCCAGGACCCTGAGATCATGACCTGAGCTAGAATCAAGAGCCAGATGCTTAACCTACAGAACCACCCAGGTGCCACAAAAACATATACTTTAAAACACATATGTGTATAAAAACACCTATATGTACATATATATACACATATATGAAAGGCTAACTGAAGAGGTAGCTTTAAAATCATCATATCCAGCAACACATAAGCCTGGTTTCAAATCCCACTTTTATTAGTTTTGGTTGTATTCCCTTGGGTTTTGGTCTCTCATCTTTGTAAATGCAAGATAATAAAAACTTGCAGGTAATTTTAATAATTAGAGAGTGTGAGTATGTGTGTGTATTGAGAGGAGAGTCCTGGTAAAGTCAACACTCACTAAAGTCAGTGTGTAAAGGAGAGAAGCTTGCATTATCAATACTACTCTTGGAAATCCTTAGAAGCCTTATAAATTTCCAAGTGCCATTTTCAATCAGCTCAACATAGCAAATTTTCCACAAACATTAAAAACATGTTTCTATATTGCTTACCAGAAGAAATTTTGTCTTGTAGGAATATTAATAAAACATTATGAAAAACCTTTGGGGATAGTGAGTATTCCCAAAACAACTGAACATTCTTACATAGTGAATTTGATGATATATGAAGTATATTGCAACAAAGATGCTATGAATAGTGAATAAACTTCAAAGAGTTCAAAGATAAACCACAGAATTAGAGGAAAATTTTCCAAAACACCTATCAGATACACAATGGGTATCCAAAATGTAAAAAAAAAAAATCTCTTAAAAGTCAACAACAAGAACATAGATGAGCCAACTGGGGGGAAAAAGAGCAAAAGATACGGACAGACACCTCACTGAAGAAGATATGTAGATGGTGAATAAACATATGAAAAGATACTCAACATCATATGTCATCAGAGAATTCCAAATTAAAACAACAATGAGATACCACTATGTATCTATTAGAACAGCTAAAATTTAAAAAAGTGACACTGCTGAATGCTGGACAAAATGCAGGACAAGAGAAACTCTAATTCATTGCTGGTGGGAATGAAAAATGGTGCAGCGACTTAAAAAGAGTTGGCAACTTCCTCCAAATATAAACATACTTTTACTGTATAATCCAATAGCCACACTCCTCTGTATATACCCTTGTGAGCTGAAAACTTGCATTCACACCAAAACCTTTATATGAATGTTTACAGTGACTTTAACTAAGACGTCTTTCAATAGGTGACTGTTAAAAACAAAACAAAACAAACAAAAAAACCAAAAGCTGTGGTACATCCATACAGTTAAAGATTACTCAGTGATAAAAAGAAAATAAGCTACCAAGCCATGAAAAGGTATGTAAGAACCTTACATGAATTATTTCTAAGTGAAGGAAGCCAATCTGTAAGGTCTATATACTGTGTAATGCCAACTGTACGTCATTTGAGAAAAGGCAAAGTTAAGGAGATAGTATGAAACTCAGTGACTGCTAGAAGTTCAGCAGGAGAGAGGGAAGGACAAACAGGTGGAGTGCAGGGATTTTTAGGGCACTGGAACTATTCTGTCACTGCTATCTACCACTAAGAGGATAAATGACTATATTTACATACCAAGCATTTCATTTTCAAACTATAGAAAATCAAAGGTAAACAAACAAAAATCCTGAAAGAAGCTGGAGAGAAAAAAAAAAAATTCCTTTCCTACAGAGGAATAACATCCAACTTCTCAGAAACCATGTAAGCAAGAGAATGTAGTGAAATACTTATTTTTATTTTTATTTTTTAAAAGATTTTACTTATTTGTTTGACAGAAAGACAGAGAGTGAGCAAGCCAGAGAGCAGAAACTTGGTGGGAGCGGGGGACAGCAGCAAGAGTGGGAGAAGCAGGCTCCCCATTGAGCTGGGACCCCAATGCAACACTTGATCCCAGGACCCGGGGATCGTGACCTGAGCTGAAGGCAGACATTTAACCAACTGAGCCACTCAGGGGCACCTGGAGTAAAACATTAAAAATGTAAAAAGAAAAAACCCACCAGCACAAAATTCTGTATCTTGCTAAATTATCTTTCAAAAGTGAAGGAGAAATAAAAACTTTCTTAGACAAACAAATATTGAGGGAACTTGTTTGCCTGTAGACTTGTCTTGGGAGAAAAGTTAACAGAAGTTCCTTAGAAGGAAGGAAAATGATAAAGTTCATAAACTTGGATCTGCATAAAGGAAGGACATAAAAGGAAGAATAAATGGAGATAAAATAAAACCTTTTATTTTTCTTATTATTAATTGATCTAACAGATAGCAGATTGTTCAAAATAATTGCACCAACAATGTATTTATCCATGCTTATTTATATGTATACACACATACATAAATGAGATTAGTTATATATAAATGAAGCAAATGACAGTAAAAAGTAATGGAATCTGCAAGATAAACCAATAGACTTGAGAGTTCAACAAAGATGCCTATACAATATCACTCTACAAACATCAATGTTATTTTTATTTTTTATATAAGAAATAACTAACTGTAAGTGTTCAAAAAATATGATATTCTATAATACCCAATCATATTGAACTATCTTATCTAGGAATTAACCAGAAAAATAAGATCCCTATAGAAAACATGTTAACACTTGGATAAATGATGTAGACAGTGACTGGAATAAGTGGAGCTATTTCAATGCTTTTAGATAGATAACGCCAGTTTAAATGCATCAATTCTCCCCAAGCTAATATACAAATTTAATGCAAGCCCACTAAAAATTCATGTTGGACAACTTTTATACACTTGGTAAACTCAAAATTTTTATAAACCAAAAATAACTAAGGAAACCTTAAAGACTGTAGAGGAAAGAAACATCATCGATTAAGACCGACAGCAAGATAATAGTAATCAAAATAGTGTATTATTGGTGTAATAACAGGCAAACTGACTAATGGAAGACAATAAATAGCTCTGAGACAGACTCATTAGTACATAAGATCTCAATATATGATAAAGTTGGCACAGTAATTAATGGGAACAATAGATGGTATAAGTTCATTTTACCATGAAAAATGAATCTAGATCTCTAACATCACACAAAAATTGTGACCTCTAGAATGATGTGAGACATAAATAGATGTATTAAATTAACATAAAACTGTCAATTTAATCAGAGTTGTCCCCTCTATGTTTAAAATCAATAAGGAATTGATACATAGAATATAAATCAGTCAAAAAAAAAAAAAAAAACCAAAACAACACAAAAACAAAAAACCCTCTTCACTATAAAAAATAAGCAGAAGTTTAAAACTGGCAAGTTACAAAAAACAGTAAAAGCAAACAAGTACATGAGCAGAGGAAGTCATTCATAAACAGAGATGTGCACATTAAAATAAGAAGAGATACCCCTGTGCACTTAGCAGACCAGCTAATTGTAGCTTTCTAGATCATATTATTTCTCCGTCTTCCAGAGGAACAGAGTTCTCTTTATTTAAGCCCATCAATTAATAAGCTACATTTTAAGCAGAGCTCAGAGTAAGTTTTTCAGAAATTTATTAAAGATCAATTCCATTTTCTGAATAAGTTTCCCTTCATTAAATAGTAATTAAAGTCTCTGTCGAAGGGCTTTGGTATAACCATTGGAACTGGTAGCAAGTGCTATTACTCCACTCACCATAGTGATGCCCCACACCATGCTATTTGGCTGCACTTTAAGGCAATGAGTTCAGGTTCAGTTACGTGAATTCCTTCAGCTCTTTATCTCCAGCCATGTGTCAGCCGCCATGAGTTGAAGCTGCTGAAGTTTCATGTCATGAAGGATAGGTGAAAAAGTTTCTTGAATTCATTCCATTCAATGATTTGATTAATTATTCATTTATTCACTCATTACTTCATTAAATATTCATTGGGGTCTATTACTCTTAGGTAGTGGTTTAAATTCAAAGAGTTCAATAATAAAGACAGAAATAGTGCCCGACCTCTGGAAGCTTATATTCTGACACGATTCAAGGCTCAGCTCCATGCATCCAAGTTGTGTGTTCACTGGAAAGTCCCTTCACCCCTTTGGAATGGGAGCTTCTCCTCTGCATAACTGGAATTAAAAAGTCCCACCTAAAATGGGGTTTGGGGAGCTCAAACCATGTGGTGTACACACAGTGTTTATTCCCAAACCAGAGTTTTTCTGAACGTCAAGTATCTTCTCTTTAATCTTTACATTATCTGTAGGCAAAATGGACAAGAAAGAGTGTTTTATTTTATTTTGCCTTAGTGTAGTTCTAAAATGCTCCTATTTCTTTTGTGGAACTTGTGAATACATGGCTGCTTTGAGGGAGTCTATTTTTTACTATCTCAAACCTTAACTTCAATGCATATTCCATAAGATTCTTCCTTATAAGTAGGCCGAATAGTACAGAATTGTTCAACAAAAGAATTCCACTTGAACAATCTCATTATCACTGATATTTAGTGTCACACACACACACACACGGCATTGCAAAACCCATAAATCTAAAAGTGATTCTTAGCATTGTGTGTCTGAGATGTGTAGCCTCTGTTGGGAAGAAGGACTCCAGGCATTTATTTGGCTGCCAAAAGAGGGAAGAATGAATGTGAATATTGGCCTGTTTTTTGGACTCCTCTACAAGCCAGTGGTCTTTCAGTGAATACCACAAAAGGAACGCATAGGTGATTAAACACCAAGCTTCACACACATATGCTCCTGAGCTATTCTAGTGTGATTATTTTCCCAGAAGACTCATAAAACTGTTTGAATCCACCTTTTCCATTTTACAGGTGACATTCCCTCCAGTTGGATGCAGCAACTCCTGTCCCCTCAGCCAAAGGTTGGGTATCCAGATGACTCTAGGTAGAGAAGAAAGCCAAGATGTTATTGGACACACCACTTTTAATGGAGGAACACTTTGGAAAGTATTCCCACAGATTATTTCAGAGAGTAGACAGAACTTGGTCAATTAACAGAGGCCAAGAAAGTTGCAGAGAATGAGGGAGATAGATCTAAAGCGGCTGGTTGAAAAGGTGACTTGATGAAGTTAAAAACAATTAGCCAAGGGTTTTTAAGGAGTGAGAGAACTGATTCACAGATGATGTGGCAATTGTGCTTTAATCCACTAAACTACTTTATTTAGTGGTGGGATATATGTATTCTAACAATCAGTAGACTCTCCCTGCATTTGGTCTGCTGACTTCAGTTTTTTAAATAGGTTTTCAGGCCTGGCCCATTTACAAATGTACAGAAACATCTGCGGTCTGTGTCACTACAAAGAGAAGTATAATTCTGGGGCAATAAAAAGTTGACACTCCTTTTGAACATTGATTTTTTAAAAGATAACTCCAAGAAAAGATGGCGCAAGAGGTCTAATGTGATGTTCCTTTTTTAAATCATGTCAAAGATGTTTAATTTGGGGCTTAACACTCTGTAATGTATGGAGTAAAGACCATTTCACTTATGTTTTGAAATGTTTTTATTTTTCACATCACATAAATGTTTACATAGCAAAACTTGTCTTTTTGTTGTTTGTTTTTAAATTAGATTTGAAGTGTAGAGAGCTGAGCTAATCGTCCTAAGCACAATGGCATTATCTATCCTTTAGGTGTCACTGGAGTTTGAATTCCATTTCCCCAATTCTGGAGTGCTGAAACCCCTTCTGTAGTCCATAGATGCCCAACATAAACGGTTTAACATATGCCCTGGAATATGTTCTCTTAAAATATCCAAGGTTGTTTTACACATGTCTGTTTCAATTCACATAAATGATATTGTGTTGAAATTCATCTTTTTTTCTAACTTAGCATTCTTTGGGGGTGATCCATCCATGTGGTTGTGGACATCTAGTTTGTGTTTCTTATTGAAGTCTATAGTTTTCCCGAGTTGGGCATCTATCATTTATTTTCTTAGGGGCTGATCTTGGTTAACTCTAGTTCCCTGCTACCAAAAATAACACTCAGAAAAAGTTTGTACATGGTCCCTTATGAACATTTGCAAGAACTGTTCTGGGGATATATATACAGGATTAGGTTGGCTGGATCACAGGGAAAATAAATAATTATTTTAGCTAAATATTGACTAATTGTTTTTCAGAATGGCCATTCCAGTTTATTCTTCATCAATAGTGCATAAAAATTCCCGCCCTCTCAAAGCCTTGACAGTGATGGATAATCTAATATTCCCATTTTTTCCCTTACCATTCAAATGGGTGTAAAGTGATATCTTCCTGTTATAATGTTCAGTCCTGCGATTTATAGTGAGCTCAAGGATATTTTTGTATACTTTTCAGACAATTGGACTTTGATGTCTGTAATTTCCTGGTTACTTTGTCTATTTTCCTATGAGTCTCCTGCTTGAGCCTGTTAATTTGGAGTTAAAGTATACTTAGAAATGAATCCCTTCTCAATTTAAATATTAAAAATCTTCTCCCAATGTGTGACTCATTTGTTAACATTATCCAGGATATCTTTCTCAAATAGAGATTCGGAACTGTGTGTGACCATTCCTCTCGATGCTTTGAGCACTGGAGTCTTGTTTAATTATATTTTCACCCTTATTTTTAAAAAATTAAATTAAATTAGCCAACATATAGTACATCATTTGTTTCAGATGTATCTTTTCACACATTTTAAGTCACTAAGATATTCTCATAGAAGGTCTTGTATTTGATATGGGGTTCTCCATTTATGAGATGATAGCCAATACGGAGAAACATTCATAATTTTCCACATACTATTGTAGCATTTTTTATGTCCTAGCATATTTAAATATCCAAAAGTCTCCAAACAAATGACAGAGCTATTGTTACCCTTATTTTACAGGAGGAAATTGAAACATCAAAAAGTTAAATACCTTGTCCTAAATTATACAGCCTGGAAGTGGAAGATTCTAGAATTGAGTGCATGGGATCTGTGCTCCACAAACTATATGCTTATACTTCATTTTCTTATATGTCTGAAGGGTACCCTTTTAAGTCATCAATTTTCCCCCCATTCCTTCCTCCCTTCCTATCTTCCTTCCTTCCCTCCTTCTACTTATACTATTTCCACTGAAATTTACATTAACCCACGATTTCACCAGCAATATTTCAGTATACCATTTTCTGAAATCCTCACTAGCAAGTAAGGCACATCCCTGGATTGTGATCTTTTTTGCAAAATGTCAGAGTCGTGTTCAAGAACACTGACAAGTGTTTCATTTGATCCCCAAAACAGGTCTACGAGACTTCACTTGCTGTGATGCTCAGTTCACAGATGAAGGGTAATAAAAACACTGACACAAGGCCACACAGCTAGGAAGTGGGAGGATCTACTTTCAAGCTCAGATTCCCTAGTTCTGGGTTTTTCACTGGCCTCCTTTTTTCTACCTTCTTTCATCACTGGTTCTATTCATAGAATCTTCTCAGCCCCTCTGTCACAGAAAAGGGAAAATCCTCTCAGGTTGGACTGATAAGTATGTCATGTGAGGACCTGACCGCACAGCTGGCTACCTATCCCATTTTGCCCAGGATCCAGGGCCCCTTGGCCTTGAGTGTCCTCCCACCCAGAGGCCCCACATCATCTTGGTACATATTACACATTCCTTCAGCAAAATGAGTCCACTGGCAGACTCCCAGGAACACAGAGTCACACATGAGGCTCCCCCACCAGCCGTCTGGACTTTCTCCAATTGTGGTCATAGGTAGCCGCAGAGACAGCCATCAACGCAGGTCCTGGAGATTGGAACAAAGTCTTGGCGGGCTGGGCGGGTGGAACCACAGGCATCCTGTACAGAGGCCAACCATTGGCCTGTACTCAAGCTGTGCCAAAAGAACCCAGAACATCATAAAAAGCAAAAGCATCATTTACCTCCTCGCTCCTGTTTCCCTCTCCCTCAGAAATGCTTGGCTGATATTCCAGGAGTGTAAGATTCTTAGTTAATCACCAGATAACACAAATGATTATAGCTACCACCTCTAATGGAAACCAGCAAATACTAAGTTACAAACATGCCACATTTATGATTTTCCAGTTTCAGGAAATCTTTGAAAGGTAGGTTTGTTATTTCTGATTCAGAAATGTTCAGTAGCACACCCAGGATGACATGAACCAGTAAGTGGCAGAATCAGCACTGAGACTCAGATTCTCCTGATATCAGTGCTTATGGGCTTTCCACCTAAATATGTCATTGTTCATAATAATGATAACAACAATAAAAACTATGCATACTTAATATGCACTGGGCTCAGTGTCAAGTGTTTTCAACAAATTTTCTCAGTTATCCTGACAGCAATCTTTAATTGATCATTTATTTTCTCCTGTACAGTTTTTTAATAATTATTATTTTCTTAAACAGATGGTGGAACCAAGTCTTAGATACCTGAGCAACTTGCCCCAAATCCTAAGGCTAGCAAGACCTGGAGATGGGATTTGAAATCAGATCTATGATCCTAGAACCCCTGGCCTTGATTTTCTTGCTTATACAGATTCTGCCATTTCTGTGGTTCATCCTCTTTCTGAGGACAAACCTGGACATATTTCCTAACAGCATTTGAAACCATTATTTCTCAAGGAAGATGATATTTAGGGCTTAACAGGAGCTTGAATTATCAAACGACTAAGTATGGTTTTTGCATTCAGAGAATGTAACTAAGGTTTATCTTTGAAGCTCTATGAGGCTGTAAACTCTGTTCGGTTTCTCTTTGTGTACCCCCCAGGTGCCTGGATTTGTGTGGGCATACAAAATTAATGAGTATTCATAGAGAAGGACAGAAGAAAAAAAATGATTAATTAAAATGCTCAGCTCTTGGGGTACTTGGCTGGCTCAGTTGGTAGAGCATGTGACTCCTGATCTCAGGGTCATCATGAGTTTAAGCCTCATTTTGGGTATAGCACTTACTGTAAAAAAAAAAAAAAAAAAAAAAAAAAAAGGAAAGAAAGAAAGTAAAAAAAGCTCAACTCTTAAGGAAAATATCTGGTCACACTAAAAACGAGGAGGAGATGGAGGAGCCATCTTCAACCATGATAGCTGCACTCAGTTAGAAAAAAGCTACTCAAAATGAAAGTTTAAAATGATGACCACCATGATCTAGACCTCAAATTCCACCCCAAATTGATGACTCTCTAGAAAAGGAAGAAGAGTCTGTAAAGAGTCTGCTTGTGCTCCCCAGACAGAATCCTTGGAGCCAGGCCAAGCCAATGAAAGATGAGTGGGGGAACCCATGCTATTTATAGCACAGTCCATGTAGAGCCTCATTTCCTAGAAATGTATATTGAATCACTAGAAATTCTCAGACTTCAGGTAATACTGTGAGACCAATTAGTCCAGCATAGACACACAGACACTCCTATGTATGAACACACATGTTCATGTGCATATAGGAGTTGCATTTGCTGTTAGAAAGTTGAACTCTTCACAGTGTCTCTCTTGTATTAACCATATCTTTTATTTTCTGTATTCTGATGCTTTGACATCTGGAGAACTGCTGAGCCTGGTACTCTGGGGGTACCAGACAACTAGGGACAGCCTCTTCCACTCCAGAGGTCACTGAAATTATCCAGACTGGCCAGTCTGATGTCTGCTTACCCTGCTTTGACTGTTTCTTCCTATGGAAACCACAAAATAAAAACTTCTCTCCAAAGCTCTGCCCCATGTTCTGCCTCCTGACTGGCTCTGGTACTTCTCTAAGTGATCTTCTATGGCACCCTCCTTTCCCCTTGGATCTCTGTGTAAAACAATGTCTTTTTGGTGGCAGTTGTTCCCTGGTCTCTTGGCTTTACCATATCTAAATAATATTAAAATTCCTCTATTAAAATACGTCTGGATATATTCATCTGGACTTCATTTTCCCAGAAAGAATGCAGACTGGCATCATTGAAGAAGTAACAACTGGTCAAAA
Source organism: Mustela nivalis (assembly GCF_964662115.1). Classification (NCBI taxonomy): domain Eukaryota; kingdom Metazoa; phylum Chordata; class Mammalia; order Carnivora; family Mustelidae; genus Mustela; species Mustela nivalis. The sequence goes on from NC_139021.1 coordinate 12,185,263, forward strand.
TGTGCAAGAATGTCAACAAAGGCTAGGGAGGGTGCTGACACTTACCTTGGAGACAGTAAGATGATGTAAGGAGACACCGCTCAGCCATCACCTCCACAGAAAGAAGGGATGGGTGACATGATGGTGAAACTGCCCTGCTATTGTCCTCCTGAATGTGAAGATCCTGTGAATTCAAGGTCCTTGGCACTTTCTATGGTGTTTATGACTACATTATTGATTTAATGTTATAAGATTATAGAAGGCGCCCCCAAGTTCCTTGCTCCATTGCTTTGAGGACTAATTGACTAAGCTTTCTTTCTTTAGGATGAGTAACAATATAGGAAGTCTTCTAGGTAATTATTACCTTATCTATTAAAGATAATGCTTTGCCAATTTAGGAAACAATTTAATTTAACTAGCCACGAGTCGTTAAGAACTTATAGCAAAGTTTTAAAGAAACAGTCATACCTAGGTATAGACTAAAAGGTTTCCTGACTCTCCTTTAATTATTTTCAATATCTGCCTGCAGCTGACTGCAATATTTCCAGGAGTCAGTAGCAAACAGTTTTAACCTCCCTTTTTGGTTGGAATTCAAGGGTCACCAGGACTTTGCTTTCAGGACAGATGGAGTGTCAAAAGGTGTTAATATTTGAACATGGTGATTAAATCATGAGCTGCAGACTCCCCCTGACATGGGATTGACTAACAGTACTGCCTCTTACAGTGTGACCTTGGGTAACACACTTAACATTTCTTAGCCTCAAGTTCCTTGTCTATAAAGTGAAGATAAAAATAGTACCCACTTCAAAACACTGCTGTAAGAATTAAATAAGTTAGTACATATGCTTAGCACATTGCCTGGCTTAGTCATTGGCCCCATAAATGTTGGTTTTCAATAGATATCACAAGCAATCTGTTAGAAATGCCAAAGAAATGAAGAATGTATGCTGCATATGTTTTCTCAATTACTTTCAAGGTATTTTCTTCTCATTCGGTGTTTTATTCTTAGGAGGACATTCTTGTATTTTCTGTGTTTATGTTTTTATATCTCTAAATACTCTTATATTTCTGTTCTCTACTGAAGAAAGTTTAATTGAAGCAGAAAGGTGTACTACAACCTTACACACATGGAAGGAGCATTCATAACTTCCTTACATGCATTTAAAGTCTCATGAAACTCTTTTAAAAAAAATAGAAGTAAATTTGTCTACCTGTTCAAATCCTTCTTAATGCTTTAGTTTTGAACCTCAGGTTTTAATGTAATTTAATTTGTGCTGATTATTTATATAATGCCAACATCACTCAGGTCATTGAAAGGTAGCTTATTAAATAGTTCTTTCTCGACCCCCGTCTTGCAACCTTTGGAACACTACAAACCATTAGACAGAACAGTTTTTAAACAGACATGCACTGTGGTTTCCTTACATCTCTCTCCAAAGCCTTAGAAAATTACTATTAGTGTCATTCAAGTTGGGAATCTTAGTCATATTTTCTAAACCTTATGGATATGTCCCAGAATCGGACAGGACAGAGAATAAGTCTTTAGCAGCTGGGAGAGGTTTTGTGGATTTCATAGCGGTTGGGAACTACTAACAAGGAAATATTACACATGGCCTTTGGCAGGAACATATTATAAAATCCAGAGCCTTTTGTTATGGGCTGAGTAGTGTATTATTCATAATTGTTATTTGATTTGGTCTTCTTCCCGTCTTCTCTTTAACAGAAGGCTTTTCTGCCTTGAAAAATTACACCATTTAAAGGTGCCCTATGTCTCTGATTATATGCTACATAACCTGGCAAATATTACTAAAAAAAAAAAAAAAAACCCAGGAGGCCAGTAAAATTTGCAGCAGCAGATGGCATTTTCACTACCTAACAGAGCCAGTTTTTCACAGAGGCAAAGGAGGGACCCACCCCACTTGAGTAATGCCAGGAAATGTCCATCGTTCCCAGAATATCTCATTCATTCAACTGACATTCATTAATCCCCTGAGCATCCTGGCAACTCCAGGAAAGCATCCAAACTCATCTGTGCGTGGCTTCTGCTTTTGTTGCCAGCCTCATCTCTCTGCTTCTCTGTCCTAAAACCCTACACACCAGCCAGTTACAGCCTTAACGTTTGCAGCTTCTACCAGGGACAAGTGACCCAAACAGCTGATGACATGGAATAATAGGTAAATTTATTGATGCACTAATGTTAATCGCACATGCTTTAGGTTGGTGACCCTAAGGGAGTCATTTAGCTGCTGAGTGCGACCAGCTGGCTGTCCCGCATCTGCCTTTCAAATAGCACTTTGCCATTTCTCTGCTTATTCACATACATATTCTGTATGGGGTGTATCCGTTACTTATTGCCTCAAAAATGCTGTTCTCTAAACAATCACAAACCCCAGTGGCCTACTACAATAAATGTTTATTTTGCTTCCGTATCTGTGAGGTTCAGAGGCTCAGGAGTGAGCATCGGTTGATTTCATCTAGTTTGATCTATTGCTGTGTGTTCTGCTATGGGCTTCTTGGTTGCACTATGGCTTGTCTAGCTTCACATATACATCCAGGGTCTACAGGTTATTGGTTGGTCTAGCATGGCCTCAGCCAGGACAGTCAAGGTAACTTGGTTCTGCTCCACGGGTCCTTCATCCTCTTATAGGTGAATCCAGGTATGTTCCCATGGCAATGGCAAAGCTACAAAAGCAACCAAGATCAACCGTACAAGCTCTTTCAAACCTGATTTTACATGGTGCATGCTAATAGCCCACTGGCCAAAAGAAGTTACATGGCCATTACCAGAGTCAGAGTAAAAGGCAGAGTTATATGACAAAGGGTCAGGATATAGGAAGAGTGAAGAATTGAGGTCATTTAGCAATTGATCAATCGTACCGAGGCAATGGATTCTGGAGTGTTGTTCCACTATTCCACTTGAATTCTTGGAAAAGACCATATGGTCTTTCACCTCCATACCATTTCATTGGTAACTCTTTCCCTCAAATATTATCATTGTGCTCCATCCAGCACTGCTCCGGTCCCTGGAGGTGCAGAGACAGGACAGATAAAAAAACAGTCTCTGACTGTAGGCAGATTAGCCTTTTTTTTTTTTTTTTTTTAAGATTTGATTTATTTATTTGAGAGAGAATGAATGAGGGAGAGCACGAGAGAGGAGAAGTTCAGAGGGGGAAACAGACTCCCCAAGGAGCTGGGAGCCCGATGCAGGACTCGATTCTGGAAGTCTGGGATCATGACCTGAGCCGAAGGCAGTCAGTCAGCCAACTGAGCCACCCAGGCACCCCAGATTAGCCTTTATTAGGACAACTGACACCTACATAAGGATGGAGTGGGGTAATGAAAACAAAAATGGTAACATAACTCTTGGTCCATGGCAAGCAGGTGTAGAAGATTGGGCTGAGATAAATCTCATTCCTTTAACAGACATGTGAGTTTATCAGCAACTGCCATAGACATTTCCATGGAGGAAACTTGGACATTTCTTTGAAATTTGGACATTTCTTTGAAGGCTTTTATTTTTTGGTGGTATGTAATCACTGTTGTCTTAGATACATTGAAATGTGGTTTTACTTAATATAGAAGGTTGTGCAGATTAAAAGAGATGGTACTCAGACGAAGTGAATGATCAACTTGATTTCTTAGGTTTTTTTTCACTCTTAAGATTCACATCTATAAAATGCAAGTAATAATAATTAGTCTCATAAGGTTCAGTAGGAAGTCAATTACCATAGAGGTTAAAGCATTAAACACAGGACCTGCCAGGAAAGTCCGTGTTCCTTCATTGTTAATTCCTGTGCTCATCATGGGTTTTTGTTGCAAATGATAGAAAAAGATTATGGTCAAATCAAGCAAGGTACAGATTTGTTGGAAGGATAGAACATATCTCCCGGAAGTGATAGGAAATATAAATCTCCAGACTTGGACAGTGGCAGGAATTGAAGCAGCTCTAGGCTCAGTATTGGGATACACAGCACACTCATATTGGTAGAACATTTAGGTGAGGCACCACTTCTAACATTGATATGATCCCCATCTCCATGGCCCCAGCCAATGTCATTGTCACTACTAGGATGGCACTGCCAATACTGTGGCTGCAATGATCTGACCTTGACTGGTCCATGACTTTGGCAGGAAGACTCTGATTGGCTGCTAAGGGCACAACTTACATCCTGATTGCCCTGGAGGACTGCTTATGGGAGCCAGCAGAGGGGAGCAGGCCATGAGTACCACTTTTGTGCCAAATCATAAACGCAGTGATATAGGGATCAGTCTCCATCAGGGATGTTTTTTGGAAAGGAGTTGAATAATAAATAACTAAAACACTAAAAATGACCACGGTAGTATCATGAATTTCTACTAGCTCGCTTCTTCTAAAATTGGCCTTGAAATTAGGCCACTGACTCAGTTTTCTCCCAGTGAGAATACTGGAAACCTTTAAAAAGAAAATAGGTAAGGATATATGAAGCACAGTGAAGCTCCAATATTCATTCTACAAACCAGAAGTCTGTCTCTGACAAGTATGAAGAAAGCCCATATCTCAGGATGGAAGGTTTGCTGCTAGGGAGCTGCAAAGCTGGGATTAGAAGAGTATGCAGGTATCAATTATGACTTCCCAAACTTCCCCCAATCTGCCCCAATTCTCTCTCAAGAGAACAATACGGAAGTGGTGGGTGAGGATAACTGGATCTAAAAACTTGTTCAAAAACCTGAAAGTTCAGCCCAGGAGACCTTATCTTGGCTCTTGGCCTTGATGTGAGTGCTGAACACACACACACACACACACACACACACACACACACACACACACACACACACACATTGATAAGTTCGGGGCCTACCCTCCTGTCACATAACCACTTCAGAAACTCATACCTTCCTCCTAGAATCTCTGCAAAGATTCCAGTGAATTCCACAGAAGGACTGTGTTATACATCCACTGTGGTGCCACCATGCCCATCGAAGAGGACCAGCGTCCTTCAGTAACAAGAACACAGACTTACAAACAAAATACATCTTGCTTCAAATCCTACCTCATCTGTGGGAGCTTGGGCTAGACATCTGTTCCTCTGACTCCTACTATAGTCACAAAGATGATACTAGCCACTTTGCAAAGGTTTGACAGAACTGGAGAGAAGGTGTGTTTTATATTTAGTGCATATTAATAATCTGTTTATTCCAGAGACATTAAACTGTGTGACTATCTTTTTTGTTTTACTTATTTATTTGCTTATTTTTTGTTTTCCAGTGACCGTTGAGAGACTTGAAATAATTTGTGGCATCTTCCTAACAATTGTGTAGGTCATTCTGAATCTGGTTTTTGTTTTTGTTTTTTCTGTTTGACTTTTGTTTTCTTCCTTACTTTTGATGGCTTTATGGTACATTGCTGTATTTTTTTTTTTAAGATTTTATTTATTTATTTGACACGGAGATCATAAGTAGGCAGAGAGGCAGGCAGAGAGAGGAGGAAGCAGGCTCCCTGCTAAGCATATAGCATGATGAGGGGCTTGGTCCCAGGACCCTGGGATCATGACCCTAGCTGAAGGCAGGGGCTTTAACCCACTGAGCCACCCAGGCACCTTGGCACATTGCTGTATTTTAAGAATGCTGTCTTAAAACTTTCCTGCAACAGTCAATACATTACCATCACTTTGGCAGACACAGAAATTTCCAGGTAAATAATTAACAGAGCAGCTTAGGAAGGGTATGTTGGGTTGAACACTTATTGGTAGAAAATATATTTTCACTGAGCACTAAATTAACCCACTGTTTTTAAGTTTTTGGAAATTGTACTGATATAGTAATGTCAATTACCATATGTCATTATACTCAGAGGATGGAGCCAATAATACTGGCTAGAGATGCGTGCTCTTTGCTTCCTGGAAATCCGATGGAATAAACCTTAGGAGACCTGGGGGATATGTTCTTTCCTCCATTAAGGGAGCTTCACACCTCATTCCTTACTCCCCTGAGCCTTTTGCATCCTGAAGTCTAATCTCTCTTCCTCAAAGGGCTTTGCAGGCTGGGCAATAGACCAGAGACATTTCAGGTTCCCTAGCAGGGGACTCAGTTTTGAATCTGTGTTACCCACAGTCTCTCAGTATTCATGTTGGCTGATCCCATTGAATTTGTGATTTCTTTGTAAGACATATGAAAAACTTTATGAATGAGAGGCAAGTAACCAAAATTTGAAAGATTTCGCTTTTATTATTTCTGGTGTCCTGAACAGGACCAGCTACCTAATATGGTGTTGTTTTCCCTGAGGAGGAAGAGATGATCCCAGATATAAATGAAAAATGAGAAAAAGTAAATTATAACTTATGAATATTAAATATACTTAAGACTTGGGAATATTAATGTCTCCTCAGAGAAAATAGTGACCCTTCATTGATCTTCTTGCATCTGAGAAAATAGTTTCATAAGTTACTGTCTTATAAGCAAGGAAAGCAGTGCTTCCTGTTTGCCAAGCACTGTAGGGATGCTTTATATATCTTGTCTTATTGTAATCCCAAACAGTCTCCCCACCCCAAACAAAGAGGAGGCTTTTTTATGGAATGAGTAAATTGAGGCACAGAGAGGTTATGTGATTTGTGGGTGCTCACACAGCTGCTAGGCAGAAAGCTAAAAGTGAGGCTCAGTTTGGTCTCACTTCTAAGTCCGGGCTTTTTCCCTATGGCAGCTTCATACAAGCTAAGCAGTACTACGTGAAATGCAGAGAGATGCTCTACATTTCCCCAAATCCCACAGTAGAGCAGGGAAGACACACACACACATGAATGCACAGACTCCCAGGCATCCAGGGCGGCAGGAAATAACATTTTCCCACGAGCTGGGCCTGCCAAAGAGCATTTTGTAGGGGTCTGCCTGCCAGGGTCCCTTTCAGGGAGAAGGCGTCCTTCAGGCTTCACCCATCCCCCACAAAAGCATGATATACTAAGGGTTTAGCCTTCAGTCCCTTTAGGTATCATGGTTGGAATCCAGAGCCAGGGAAAGGGCCTCTCAAGCAAAATACTGACAGAAGCTTGCAGTCCCTGAATCTACAGTTTTGTCTTTGGGATTTTCTTTTATTAAGATATTCCAGTGGAAAATAACTGCAGCACAGCACATTGGAAGGTTATGGCCAAGAATCTCCACCCAGTGCCCAGGGTGAGCGCTTATGTGTATGCATAACATTTACACTTCCAGTGAAACTCACTGAGCAGTTCAATACCTCTGAGTGTTCCCTGTAGCACCAAAGTTGCTGCAGGGGAGAGAGAGAGTACATGCCCCCCTCATCCATGGACTTTTACATATATTGCTGTAAAGCCTTGGAACTTGGAAAATGAATCACCTTTATGACTTGGGTCATGGGTGCCAGAGGGGGAGTTTTCCTGAAGGAGGCCTTTCTCATCCAGAGAGGGCATCATGTGTCCTCATCCAGAGGCACAGTCCCTCTGCAGAAGGGAAAATTGAGGTCCCCAGCTTGAGAACACCCCCTTCTGGGGCAGCAGCTCAAACTTCAGTTGATCTTTGACAGCTTCTCTCTGGGGAGCAGATCTAGAGTTTGGACCCAGGGCTTCCCTTGACCCAGCTGGTTTGGGAGCTCCCGGTGATGGCACAACTTCCATCAATGATTTCTTTCACAGTGGGGAAGAACTCACTTTTAATCAAGCATCCGCCATACGTGGGGGCCTTGACTGAATTCCCACAACCCTTTGAGATAATAGTATAAGCTTCTTTAGGCCTAAGAAATTAAAGTGGCCTAGGGGTCAATTTACTAGTTAAAATTGAGGCTAAGTGTGGTCCCAAGGCACTGTGATTCACAGCTCAATATTCTTCCTGCTACCTCATACCTGTTTGACTCGTTTCACTCTCACTCACTCAACTGCTCTCTCATGAACTCCTTTAATAAACATCTTGTGAGTGCCCGTTACGTGCTACATATGGTGCTCAGCACAGAAACCACAGTGAGCAAGACAGACAAAGTTCTCGCCGAGGTTACAAAACATTTGGGAGAGAAATATGGTGAACGAAGAATGGGAATTGTGTACAGAGCTGAGGCAGAGCACCATAAATGTATAAACGTACAGCAAGGATACAAATAGTCGACTAGATGTGGGAAGCCCCGTGCAGTCACAGAGCCATTCCCTGAACAAATGAGACCCCAAGGATGAGTGTGAGTCAACCAAGTAAAGATGAACAATGCAGAGAAAGCGAAACACTTTCCAAAGAGAGGGGGGAAAGAACGTGCAAAGGCCCCGAGGCATAAAAGATGATGTGCTGTTCAAGAAGTGTAATTTGTGCTGGGAGAAATTTAATTTGGTTGGAGTGTCTCCTGATTGCTCTAAATTACACCAACTTTGCTAATCAATGTTGGCCAATAGACTCCTTATCTAATGAGAAAAAAGAAGGCAGGGATTCCAATTGGAAGTTCCTTTCATCAATAAGAATGTCCTTCCGCCTAGAATGGCCTCTGTGTGCAGAGCATTCAAGAGAAGGGAAAGGGGTGACGTCAGGCTCAACAAGCATCTGATAATTCCCACCAAGTCACTGTAAAGGGGTTAGAAATAAAGATAAGCTTTCATTTTCCACTCTCATCTTTCACCATTATTTTAGCTACCGCATTGGCCAAAGTATTGTTCCCCTCTTAACTCCAAAACTAATGGCACTTAAAGTTTACTCATTTATGTGATATATACCAGGCATCCTAATAGATAGATATATCCCCCAACTCCATATAAGTCCTAAAAGAGAGCTAACTTTTCCATATGAATCATTCTTTAGTATGGACTTAATTTCATTTTATCATTCCTGCATCCCGGGAAAATGGTAATGGATGTGTCTTCACTTCCATAGTCCAAAACTCCCTTCTAGAAGGAAACTGGTAGGAAGGAAATTAATATTTATTGGACACTTACCATGTAATAGCCACCACTTTATTTAATCCTGTAAGGCAGATATAATAATAATCCCATTTTCAGGTGAGGTTTTGAGCATTTGCATATCATCACTCAGTAAAAACAAGAGATTTGTTCTTCAATTCATATTGGACTTTTGAAGGCACTTCTGACATGTGACTGACTCTGCCCAACCTTGAAATCTAGCTGCTGTGGAACCTATTTCCCTTCCCAGAGATTTGTCCTTAGGTGAGTTGCCAGCACCAGGTCTGAAATTCAAGTATGTAAAATGGGTCCAGCAATCTTTTAGCAAATTCAGTGAGACTGAACCTTAAAACTCAGAATAAGAAACACACACACACACAAGCTGATTGGGAAATTTGGCTTTCAATGCAACAAGAAATCTTAGGGTAAAATATTTTATTTTTAATAGTATAACTTATACTATTTTATTTTATTTTTTTTAAAGATTTTATTTATTTATTTTACACAGAGAGATCACAGGTAGGCAGAGAGGCAGGCAGAGAGAGAGGAAGGGAAGCAGGCTCCCAGGACCCTGGGATCATGACCTGAGCCAAAGGCAGAGGCTTAACCCACTGAGCCACCCAGGCGCCCCCATAACTTATTTTAAAGAAGAGAAGCAAAATAAGCATCATGTGACAATATGCCATGGGGAGATAAATCTACTTTGTTTTCATAAACCTGGATGGTGAAATGGAAAGACAGTAGGTCTCATACTTGGTCAAAGGTGGCTTGTAATTCTGCCTGCTCTATTTCCCAGATAAGTCACATGGACACAGTACTGAACTTTCTTTGAGCTTCTGTTTGTTCTTTTATACATTGGGGATAAAAATATCAAAATGAGGTAATATGAGTTTTAAAAAAAATAGTGCACAGTAGGTTAGTAGGCATTTAACAAATCTTAGTCTTTTCTTTCGCCTTCTAATAAACTCTTTGTGTTCCCAACTCTGTTTAATTATGGCTACACTGTGACAATTTCCATAATTACAGTAGTATCTGGCACTTATGTGTCATGTTATCATTTGTAAAGTGTTTTCAACTTTACAAGTTTTCAACTTTACAAGTCATCGCAACAACTGTTTCGTGTAGGTACCATTGTGTTTGTCCAATGTTATGAACGAGGGAACTAAGTCTTGGGAGGCAACATGACCTAAGGAGGGAGAGGAGCAGGAGCTCTGGGACCCCACTGCTGGCCAGAATTCCAGCTCTTACTCTGTGACCTTCAGCCAATTGCATAATCACTCTGTGACTTACTTTCCTCATCTTTGAAACTGGGAATAATGGGATCTATTTCACAATGTTGTGAAGATAAAACAAGTAAATACAGTCATGTGCTAAGAACAGTAAGCGCTCAGTTAATGTTATATATTCTTTTTCTCTGCAACAGTGTAGTTACCTATTGGATATTTGGGTGGATGAACTAGGGCAATAAATAAATGAATACATGTGAAGTATTTAGACTCGTTCCTGGCACATCACAGGGGCTCAGCAAGGATTACCTGCTATCATTGTCCAATGTGCCTCAGGTGGTAAGTAGAACACATGGTTTTGAATGAGAGTTCTTGGGAGCTAAAGCCACTGTGGATAGGGAGGAGAGGGGGGCGAAAACCAACAGCAGAAGCTGCGTGTGCGCCAAACATGGGGCCAAAGGCTCGGCAGAGCTGGTTAATGCTATTCTCCCAACAACCTTACAAGACAGAGATGAAGCCCTAAACAGAGGTTTTGGAAGTTCAGATACGTTTCCCCTACAGTTTCTATCCTCAGACAGGAAAAATGTTGTTTCATTAACTTGCTGTAATAATGATGTATATATAAGGGAAAGCTCAGGAGCCCCTGCCCCAGCCGCTCCTCCCAACAGTTACTCTGCCTGCTTCCCACGTCTGTGGGGTCTCCGTTCTCGCTCCCTGCAACCATGGCAGAAAATCACAAGCTCCTTTTCAAAGTCAATGCCAGCGTTGACTCCCTGACTCCAGTGTGTTTGAGAGACTGGCTTCCTGCCCCTTCGAAGGAGACTTCATTCAGGATGAACTCCAATCAAACTGGAAACGGGGCCAACAGGGAGCCTCAGAGTAAAAGGTGTTTTTGTCAGAAGGAATCCACTGAAGCCAGGGTTTTGTTGCTTTTGACAGGGAGCCTAATTAGACTTTAACTCTTCAACCACAACGTCCTCTTGAAGTACAGGGAGGAAATTAACTACCAGCGCTCAGAGCCACATGGAAGAAATTAAAGTAATGTCCTTCTTCACTAATCTTCTTTTAAGGCACAATAGTAAATATGCATTATATTTAACAATCATGTTCCCCTGGAGCTAAGCATGGGTTTTCGGTAAAAATATATACTCTCTAATGTGTCTCAGAATGCTACCCAGGACTTGGAAACAGATAGTCTTTTGCCCTCAACTCCAACAGAATGAACTGGGTAATGACAAGGACAAGGATCAATAAATAGGGCTTGAGGGTTGATTTGTTACCTGGAATTTATCATTTATCTTGGCTTGCAAAACAGAAGCTTGATGAGCTATGAAGATCACGACCCAGGTCTGGCTCTTTTCCAGTGTTGGTGCTGGTTGGGACAAAGGTGGGGGGTTTCTAAGGAAATAACACCGAATGTCGTGGCTCTATCACAGATCTACTACACATTCCATGTGTGTATTATGGCAACATTTGTTTAGGTCATCATCTATATGTATGGTATATATATGATGTATATATTCACCAGACATAAAGTTTATTCATATATGTAAATATATTCATATATAAAGTACATCCACAAATATATGTTTCACGGTAACATATAAATCTATATATATACATATAATATATGGATGTGTATGGATGTATATCCGTGGATGTGGCAACGAGTGTAGAGGTTAGTTGTTTATTTATAGTCTTTTGAAGTCATTGTTTGCTAGAGCAAGAAAGTAGACCTACAGAGTAGATCATCTAAGTCCAGGGGTTTTTCAAACACAGCCCCTAGGGGCCTGGGTTTCTGTAAAGGGGCCACAGAAAGATACGTATTGAGATATATTTACATTTAAATTTGAATCCCAGTCATGTCACTCACTAGCTTTGTGACCTTGAGCAAGGTATCTGTATCCGCATAGTCAGGATAATAATAATAGTAACTAGATTATAGGAGTGTCACAAGTCTTAACTGAACCGATACATGCAAAGAATTTTGCACAGAGTCAGGCATATAATACCTGCCTAATGAATGTTAGCTATTACCATGTGTCTGTAGCTTTATATTTCCTTTTCAACCATGATTAAGTAACAGCACCCTCTAAAGATTATGCTTGAAAAAAGGTTATACCATTTTCCTAAAAGATTTTTTAAAAATTTGTTAATCTAGTCTAATATATCCAGTATGTATATGTAAGGAAGATCAAGCCTGGAGAGAAGAGGTGACTGTGTCAAGGTCACAAGAGGCTGTGGTCTGTTGAGAAGAGGAAGGTCTCAGGAAAACTTTGGACTGGTTGGTTTGAGAAAAGCTCTGTGGGATTGGTTAAGAGGTCATTGAAAAGGGACAACTGAATTTAATCCCTGTGCTGCCACCAGCCTCAGCACATTCTATCCAACTCATGCATGGAAGTACACACACAGTAACCCCCTCCACATACAAGCTCACTGTCTCTCACACACATGCACACATATACCTACAAATATGTACATACATGCTCACTGATTCACATGAAAACGCACACACCTACTCCTACTCTCCCAGGGGCAAAGCCTTGGTAAACTTTATTTCTCTCTTCCACCTTGTATTCTGTAAGCTTGTAGGCATACCCGCCATGTTTTGGGTGATAAGGACAATCCTACCAAAGAGTCAGTGTTCCTAGAGTGTCCCTCCCCCACTCTTTCTCAGTCCTCCACTGAACTATCTGTTGAACTCTCCCTATATAAATCTGTTTACAGGGTGCTGAGGTGGTCAGTCAGTTAAGCATCTGACTCTTGATTGTGACCAGGTCATAATCTTAGGGTCATGAGATCAAGCCCCATTTTGGGCTCTACGTTGGGCATGGAGTCTGTTCAGGATTCTCACTCTCCTTCTGCCCTGCCCCCTTTTCTCTCTCTCTCTCAAAAAAAAAAAAAGAAAAAGAAAAAGAAAAGAAAGGAAGAAAGGAAGCTGTTTACGAGTTTTATCTCTTTTAATCCTAGTCAGATAGGTAGGTCAGATAGGTAGTAACCACTTACACTTTCTCTGTAGACAGGGAAGCTCAGACTCAGAAAAGTGAAGCAAACTGTCCAAATCTTAGGACTACCGGTTGACCACATCAGGATTTAAAACCAGTTTTGTGTCCTTCCAACAGTCATGGTCTACTTCAGGACTTTTTAAGCTAAGTTTTCCAACCATGAATTGCACAAGGTTGTTCAGTTAAATGTGTGTTAATCAGCAACTGGAGCAGAATTGAAGATACAAGAGTATATCACATGCAGCGAGAGTGTCATCTACATAGACAAGCACTTGTGTGCTTGAGACAGCCATGTGAAATATATTTTCAATGGTAAGTCTCAGTCATAGAATGTTTGAAAGCTAGCACCCTATTGCTCAGGCCAGTCATTCAGCACGGAGGTTCCCGGGACCCCTCCAGGCAGAATAAATTACTTCCGTATGTGTGTTCCTTTAGCAGAGTGTACATTCCTATCTTATAACCCTAATCAAATTGCACTTTGGTTTCCTCCCCAAAGGGTGTCCATGTGTGTGTGGATGCCTTTCATCTTTACCTCGCCATGCCCAGTGCAGCATGTCTGATGCACAGCCAATGAGTGTTTATTGCTTTGAATTTGATAGAATTGACAACTGAGCTCTTTAAGAGCTGAATTCTCTAGGTTTCACATCTAGATTTCTCTCTTTTACAGCCTGGCCTAAGATCCTTTGTACCTGCAGCAAGGCCAGTCTGAGGAAGAAGTAAAAAAAAAAAAAAGGAAGATTAATATTTAAAAATAATTGTGATAGGACTCCAAAAAGAAGAGACACTCAGAACTATTTGCTACATATACATTTTGATATAAAGGATATAAGAATTTATTTTATCCAATGATCCCAGGCCCACCAGCTGTCAAAAACTAATTAAGAGTTGAGTGTAATAGGTTGCATCCAGAAGCAAGGAGAAAAAAAAAAAAAAAAAGAACCTTCCACCCCCTCTTCCTGAATTGTGCATTGGCTGGCACATAAAGCCAGGCCAAACACGGCCTTCCAAGGCTAAAGAGCCTTTGATTGTGATCTTTTGCTGTTTATTGTTATTTTATTGGTCTCCTTTTTCACACGCTTTGGCAGAAGGGAAGCAAAAATGCTGAGTCCTGAGTGTTTGTTCTCATGAGGAGAAAGCCATAGCAAACCCTGATAGAGCCAGAAATCCCTTGGGCCATATCGTGTAGGAGGAACATGGTTGAGTAACATCTGCTCAGAGGACTAAGGAGTTCTTAATTTGGAATCGGTGTTGACCAACAAGGGCTTTGGAAAATAAAGTGTTCGCTCAGTCAGTTGCTGCCATAATCCACAGGGCTGACATGAATTAGTTGTACAGGCTTCTCAGGGAGAGTCACTTCTGTGATCTTCTATAGTATGTTTGCCTATTATTATTATTACTCTTACCCTATTACTCTGTCTAGGGTTGGTATTTAAGGACCTATAATGCTACTCTCCCACCTCAGCCAGAACTTAGAGGACAAAGGTGGGTGGGGCAGAACGCATCACACAGTGAAGGTGGGGCTGGTGTGCACACTGTGACCGTGCAATGTGGTCAGGTACAGAGAGATGGACACTTTGTGAAATATGATGCTGCACCTTTATAAAACTCAGTAGAATACAATTTTAGGTAACAAAATTAGAAAGCATTGCCATTCAAATCTCTAATTCTTCATTGTTTTAATCTACCAGCTTTGCTTCTTTGATAAGGAAAAGATAGTGGTGTAAATTAAATCTGTAATAACCTTGGCAGATGAGTGGTCAGAGCACACCTTTCCTCTCATCTCCCATTGGGTAGATCCCTGCTTCTAATCCAGGGTGACCCTTTCTGTCCTTTCTCTCTTGACTGTTAATTTCTTAGTTCAGTCTTTATAACTTTTCATCTGCTTTCCGTACTCTCTCCAGACAACATATAGTGAGGAAGAGGAAATGATCCTAATGGCCATTGATAGTGGGATGGTTGGTTATTAAAACGAGCACTAATAAATTTTATGCAATAGTTCAAGGAGATATTAGATCTGTATCTATGAGGGAGCAAAGTGCCCCAGGAAGGATTTAGGGAGAAAAGTTAAGTCTCAAAACAGTGTTTCCTTTGGTCCCACTGTTATGAAAACAAAAGGCCACCTGCTTACTTTATTTATTTATATGTTAATATATGTGCATTTTAAAATTATTAAGTATAGCAGGAAAGCATATACCTTGGCTATAAAATATTACATTTAAATTGGTAAATTGTTCAATCTACTGTTAAATTTGATGACCCCTGAAGAAGGGATTTGAATGGAAGGAGAACACAGTGGAGTAGAGTGAGGTATTGTGGAAGGTTGTGTGTATATTTAAGGTTAAAAGGGGTATAAGAGCATCCGGATGGCTCAGCCAGTTAATCATCTGACTTCGGCTCAGGTCATGATCTCAGGGTCCTGGAATCGAGCCCCGCACTGGGCTTCCTGCTCAGCGGTCGGGGTAGTTTTCTCATCCCTCTCCTTCTGCCCCTCTCCCCAACTTGTGTTCTCTCTCTCAAATAAATAAATAAATAAATCTTCAAATAAAATAAGAGGGGTAAAAGTTGTTTATACACTAATTTCAACTAAACATAAATATGTTTAAGAAGGAGATGGGCAGTAATATATCAACAATAATAATGGCTGTGCTAAAGTGGCAGAATCTGGATATCATTTTTCTCTCTGTTTTTCATTTTATTTCAAATGCAGTTCTACTGCTTGTGTGATACATTAATAAATAACAGACAGAAAATATATAGATGAGAAAGAGGTAAATCTAAGTAAGGACTTAACCATGTGACCATATTCCCAACATATCTAGGACTCAATTTCACACAATGTCAATATAAGAGAGTAGAATAAAAGATCTCCACATTTCATTTTCCTGAGATGATTCCTGATTCTATGGGTGATTACAATATCTCATAGATCTTAACTATCAAATTCTAAACTAATTCTGCATTCTACCAAAAACTGGTCCTGATATATAATGGAGAATAAATCACAAATAAGCGTACTCATTTTTAGGAGTCTAGCAAACACATGTGTTGAGCAAAGCCTACAGACAAGTTGAATTATTATGTGATATACCTGAGGCTGATTGTGTGTTGAGTAACAAAAATTAAAAAAAAAAAATTAAGATTTATTTATTTATTTTAGATGGGGAGAGAAGAGAGGGAGCATCTAGAGCAGACTCCCTGCTGAGCATGGAGCCCAATGGGGGGGGGGGCTCAATCTCAGGACCCTGAGATCATGACCTGAGGTGAAGCCAAGAATTGGGTGCTTAACCAAATGAGCCACCCAAGTACCCTTAAAATAAAAGCATTTAAAAAAAAAGGAAATATGAACTCAAAAAAATGTATAGCGTGGAACAGTCAAGGTATTTCAGATAAACATTAAAGTTATTATTGGCATATACACCAATAGTCTTTAAAGAAACCTTATGAAACTAATTGGGTTGTATATGCCATAGGGACAGTGGGACCCTAATTATAATTGCATCACCTTAGTCACAGATTGTGGTAACAGTTCTAACATACACTTATAGCATCAAGATGTTGATAACTGTTGGGAGCTGATGTCAGAGCAATTAAGCCTTTGGAATAATCTTCCAAAAACATGGATCTCATTAGGTCTCCTGCTGGAGCTCTCCTAGTCACTCACTTACAGGAAACTTTCACCACAAAATACAATGTCCTGTTTACTCTGTGACCCCAGACCCTACTATTCAATGATGTGAAAGTTACAGTGCATTTCTCGTGGTTCCTCCACTCAGCATACCTTGTCAAGCAAGCCTCTGTGCTTCTGCATATATTACTCACTCAGCCCAGACGGCCTCTCACATTTTTTTTTACAACTGGCAAACTTCCCACTCTTCAATAAACAGGAAGACGGTAATGCAGACAATCAAATTTCTATTTACTCTTGCACGCTTGATGAAATGTAACCTAGTCTTGAAAACCTTTCTTGAACACATCCCTTCCTCCATTCCCTCAAGTGCCTGCTGCCACGGCTGTGCAATTGGCCTCCTTCCTTCATTCCTTTATTTTAGCATTTTGTCATTGAACTATTATTGCTTATTGCTTCCACTCTACTAAGAGCTCCTTAAGAGAAGAGACTATCTTTCTTTGTTTTCCCATTTCTAGATACAGTGCCTCACACATCCTAGGCACTCAAGGAAATGCTTTCAGAAGAACATACATATATACATATACAAAATATGATTAAACATGTATATTATGTGATGCATATGTACATATAATTATAGAAGAAAGCAAACAAAATAAAACAGCCCCCCAAAATCTGCAAACAGACATCTCTGAAACACACTGAATATAGTAAAAATTTATTAGATTCATTAATGCATGGTCCAAAGTCCAGACTAGCTGAACTTCTGCCCAAGAGGTATAGAGAAGGAGCTGGGTAAGTGCAGTTTGGGGAATAATGTCCTGCTTATTTGGCTTTTGCAGAAACCCTCATATCAGGCTGGATGATCATGGAATCTTAAGAATGCATAATGATTTTCCCTGCCCCCACCACTCATCTATCCACAGTGTGAAACAATTCTTAGCCATCAAGATTTCCCCACAGTTTAATGGGCTTTGGGGAGAAGCCTTTCATGCCATTGTTAAATCTCATCTTTACCTTCTTTCCACCCAAGATTTAAGCAAGAAAACAGGCTCTGCTAGTGTATCAGTGCCCGTGACCTCTGTGTCCTAGGATGACAGCCCCCCCAGACCGCATTGTTAGAGACCGTCTCCCCCTGTAGACCAAATCAGGCCCTCACCAGGCAAAGAAGAGAGAAGCTCTGCTGGATGCCAGATTCAGCTCCCAAGTCATTAGCAAGACAAAAAAAAGAAAAAAAAAAAAAGCTGCACAGAACTTGGGACTTCACAGCTAAAGCCTCAAAGTCATTGTTCTAAGGCATTGGCAATTCAGATTGAGAGTGGAATTATTTCTGTTAAATGGAAGATAAAGTAAGATTAGCCTCCTGACAGCAGACCCGAAATTAAACTTGGTAGAGTGGGAATGTTCTGTCCTCAACTGGGAGAACCATGTAGACACTAAAATAAATTGTCCAACTTTTGCATGCTTTGAGGGACCAAAAAATCAGCACTCCTTTAATTGTTCATTTTTTTTTTTGAAAATATGTGTAACACTGAAAACATTGAAATGCATATAGTCTCAACTCTGTGGATCATTTTCTCTTGATTTATATAGTTATTAATTTGTCTCAATGTATTTTAAAAGGGATTTGAGGAGGCTTTCTAAAATGTCTACTGTAACATGACTTTAAAAATAAATGCATAATGATGGGGGAGGGGAAATGGGAAATAAAGGTAGAAAACATGAAATCAATACCAGAACCAGAAATGTAATTCATACACAAAAAAATATGCCATATGATTTCAAACCGTTCAGAAGGGCCAGAGTCCCTGAGTCTGATTTTCCTAGCATTCAAGATACAGAAGCAAAAATCATCGGTGTGAAAATTGTAGCACCTCTAAGAGAAAGGTAAGTTATGTATGATACACACACACACACGTATATATGCACATATACACATAATGGAATATTACTCAGCCATTAAAAAGAATGAAATCTTGCATTTGCAACAATGTGGATGGAGCTACAGAATATTACGCTAATTGCAGTAAGTCAAAGAAAGACAAATACCATATGGTTTCACTCATACATGAAAAATAAGAAAAAAAATAAACAGATGAACATATGGGAAGGAGAAAAAATGGAGACACAGAAGCAAACCATAACAGACTTTTAATGACAAGGAACAAACAGGATTGATCAGAGTTAAGTGGGGGATGGGCTAGATGGGTGATGAGCATTAAGGAGGACACTCATTATGATGAACACTAGATGTTATATGTAAGTGATGAATCACTAAATTCCTCTCCTGAAACCAGTATTACACTATATGTTAACTAACTAGAATTTAAATAAAAACTAGGGGGAAAAAAAAAAAAGGCAAGCAAATCATTTGCCCAAAAGAACCACAGCTACTCTCGATGTGGAGAAATTTTTCTCACACATCCTCATGGAAGCAACTGCACCTGGCCCAGGTCTACTGTAATACTCTATATTAAAAGAAGAAAGATTTTTGCTCTGTTTCTTCCCCTCCAGGACATGTGGAAAAAGCAAGTTATAAAAAGGGCATTTCTTCATAAGCAGTGCACCATAACTGTGCCTGGTGTTTTTAAAAAGATCTATATTGTGCTAGAATCACTGTACTGTTCCATTTGGCAAAAGGAAAATAAGAATTCTTTCATTTATTCACTCATTCATTAGAAAGGTAGTTATGAGCTTCTTTTCCTAAAGTTTAAAATATTACACAAATACTTTGTTTATTTAACTGATCTCACTCTTTTTCAAATTCAGTTATCATAAGAATGTAAGGGCTACGGGCGCCTGGGTGACTCAGATGGTTAGACATCTGCCTTCGGCTTAGGTCATGATCCCATGGTCCTGGGTTCGAGCCCCGCATCTGGCTCCCTGCTCAGGCGGGGAGTCTGCTTCTCCCTCTCTCTCCCCATTGTCCCCCCTGCTAGTGCTCTTTCGAGCTCTCTGTCAGATAAATAAATGAAAAAAAAAAATGTAAGGGCTATGAGCAAATCTGGAAACTGCATTTTGTGATATCCAAGATGTATAAAGTGGAAGCGATGACCCTCAAAACCTCCACCAATTGAAACATTCTATAATGTTGAATGTTAAAAGAAGTAGTTGGCAAACAGCATGCCAACAGTAGTTGTCAAAGAAGCATGTCTTGAGGGGGAATTGAATGGGATTTCCTTGGACAGAATCATAGTCTGCAAATATCAGCAGGAAAAAAAATGGCACAATGGGTCTCATTGCCTGCAACATTCCGCTCTTTTCGATCAATCATCTTTGCAAATTTTAATTATTTTGCCTCAGAAACTACAACTATGTCTAACAGGACAGTGAAAAGTCTTTGGAGTCAAAAAGAAAAGACTTTGGAGTCAGAAAGAAATCATGTAATAACTATATGACCTCAGCGATTTACTCAATCTCAGCATGACAATTATTATAATTATCACCTAATGCCTTAAATGTTGTGAAGGTCAAATACCAATGACAGTGTCCAGTGTTTAAAACAAGGCACATTCTTAATAGTGTTTTTTCTTACTCTTACAGAAGTTTTGAATCTTAGAAGCAAAAAAGCTGATATACATTTAGGAGTGTCATTGCTTACATGCATTCTCTAAAGCTCCTTCTAAGAAGCTAGAGTAAAATGTGAAATTAAGAATATCTGTAAATAAAGGAAAACTGTGCTTTTCCACAACAAAGACACTTCATTTTAGCTTCTGGAACTGGAATCCACAGTCGTTCCTTGAATCGTTTCTTGAGTAAGAAATATGCCACAGAGACATTTTGACCTGAGCAGTATCACTTTCAGCTGAACAAAGATGTTTATGTGCTGTATAGTATTTTACATTTGATGCTGGGAGCAAAGTTTAAAAGTTTTGAATATACATGAATGTCCTAACTTCATTTAGCAACATCTCCTTTGAAAAGGTGAACTTGATATGCTTTTAAATTTCCTGCCTTTGGGTCTAGTTAAGATGGCATCCTCGAATGGAACATATTTAAAATCTACTCCTTAGATTGCAAAAGTTGGCCTTGGTTCCTCTCTTCCTCCTCTTCCTCCTCCTCCTCTTCTTCATCATCTTCCTCTTCCTTCTCGTCCTCCTTCTTGTTCCTTTATGCAATAAAAGTTATTTGCTGGTGAAGGATATTTTAGGGAGAGTTTATTTAAAAAGACAATTTTTTAGAAAGAAAAAAATTAGTAAAATTAGAAAGAAAAAATTAAACTTTTAAGAAATAAGTCAATCTCATTAGAAATCAGACTTCTAAATGAAAGCAATTTCATTTACCAGCAGTGATGAAATTGGGGAAATTATAAAAATTATAACAGCTGGCCCTATCCTCTGTGATGAAACTTGTACATTGCGTAGGTCATTGAGAGCCATAAAACGTTGTGAGTAAATAGCCAGGAAATGCGTATTAAGAGCTAAGAAGCCATTTATCCCTTGACCCAATAACTGTGAGTCTGGGAATTGCTTTTATTCATTTATTTTTTTTCAGAGACTGCCAACCATATACCTAAAACTCTGTCTGGCACTTGACCTGAAAAGTTTAGGAAGGCAAAACCTCTGAAAGAGTCCAAAGTCCTCCAAAGTGGAGGAATTTATTTTAAAGAAATAATTTAGCAGAACTAAATGGCATACATAAGAAATTTTCAGTACAGCATTATTTATAAGAATAAAAAATGTTATGCCTACCAAAAATCCAACAACATGAAACTAATTAAATCCATCAGTTTACTAGAGAGTCGAGTATCCAGGTATTAAAAATCAATGTGAACACTGTATAATGTAGAAATCATACGAACAAAATGTTAAGCAGCATTTTAGCCCTTGTAAAACCTATATTTGAATGAAATGAAATGGGGAATATGAAAAAATAAAAACTATCGCAGTGGTGAATTTTTAAAAATTCAATATTATTTTGCAAGTTAAAATGTTGGGAAAAAAATGTTGGGAGGGGATAACATTTTTTAACAAAAAAAAAAAAGAAAAGAAAAGAAAAATACAACCAAACTAGTGAACAAAAAACTCATTTCTTACTTAGTATTTCCTAATCAACAATAATGATACAGAGATACACAGAATTGGCATATTCCACAAAGATGTGGAATTTTCTTTTCTGTATATATTTTGTCCCATCTGCAAAATACTGTAAGTCTTTTAAAAAGTCGTTCTAAAAGTCTAAAGATCACCTTGAAAAGCCCCCCCCTTTTAAAAGATTTTATTTATCTATTTGACAGATCACAAGAAGGCAGAGAAGCAGAGAGGCAGGCAGAGAAAGGAGGAAGCAGGTTCCCCGCTGAGCGGAGAGTCCCATGTGGGGCTCCATCCCAGGAGCTCCGGACCATGACCTGAGCTGAAGGCAGAGGCCCTAACCCACCGAGCCACCCAGGCGCCCTGAAAAGCCCTTTTTGAAATGTAAGCCAAAGACAGTGCAAGAGCACACGGAGTGGCTGTATAGAAGAGGCATCACACACATCCTGGGCAAGTCTCATCATTTCTCTTATGTTTCCTCATCTGCAAAATGGGATTGATTATATCTGACTGACTTTAAATATCTTTTTAGATAGTAACCCACTAAAAAAAGGTAGATACGTATCTTAAAGCCATTGGGACATTGGAATAGAAAATACAAAATCTTGCCAACATGCCGTCAGTAACAGTATTTATTCTGCCCCACTCTCCCTCAGCAAAGGAACCATAGATATGTGGAAGTAGGACACGGAACAAATGTGATTTTTGTGAAGACATATACTTGATAAGGAATGTAACACCATGATAGGGACCTCTGGCCACATAAGATCTATAGATCCTCATAGGATCAAGACAACAAAAATAATTGTAAAGATTAAAGTATACCGCCTTGTATTGATAGATGTTTATTGAAAAATAGAAGGTCACTTTTCTTTCCCACTATACAAAGAGTGCCTTTAGGGACAAGATTAGGCCTTTAAGGTATCATGTAATTTATGTTGCTTAAAGCAGTCTCTGCCACACAGAAGCCTTCCATTACATGTTTCCTAGAGAAAAACAAAAACAAAGCAAAACAAAGCAAAAACCATGGAAGGAAGGGAGAAAAGGCAGTGGAAAGGAGGATGAAAGGACAGAGTCAGAGTCAAAAAATGAAGAAAGCCAGCCTGAAAGAAGAGGAAAAGTGGGATTCTTCGTCTGGATTTGATGTACACAGAAAAAGAAGAAGAACTAGATGAGGTCATCGTGCAACAGGAGAAGGAAACTGAATTAGCATTTCTGGCCACAGATACAGCAGATGCTGCAGGCTGGGTGGTCAGTAGCACACTGCAGGGAAAGCTTCAAAGAGAGTTGACCTAAACCCCTGTGATTCCTGAAGTACAGAGCACGAGTGGTCAAGAAATTGTTTTCAGAGTGTAAGGAGATCTACAACTAAGAAGGCTTATCACGGAAATAAATATCCAGAGTATAAAAGGGATGCCTTTTCTTATAATCAGGATACCAATCTGAACTCTTCGAATATGCACCCAGTGGAGTGACTACACTCTTTTTTTATCCAAATCCCTTTCAATGTGCTTTCCAATATAAATTATCCACTCAACCTCCAAAGCTATTGATACCAGGCTCAAAACTTACTTTTCCTGTCATCTAGTAATGCCTTCCTCCCACTCCTAAGCAGTAAAATAAACTCATGACTTTCCCAAACAACTTGCAGCCACATCCTGAACTTTTTGCATCTCAGAAAGACCCTGCTTTGTTGTCTGTAACTAGCAGAGGAGTGCTCTGCCTGGAATGCCGGTTCTCTGATATCCAGGGAGCTTCTTTTCATTCAACAACACCATACTCAGACTGCATTACTTCTTGTTCTTGTTCTTGTGCTCCTTCTTCTCCTCCTTCTCCTTCTTCTCCTTCTTCTCCTTCTTCTCCTTCTTCTCCTTCTCCTCCTCCTCCTCCTCCTCCTCCTCCTCCTCCTCCTCTTCCTCCTTCTTCTTCTTCTTCTTCTTCTTCTTCTTCTTCTTCTTCTTCTTCTTCTTCTTCTTCTTCTTCTTCTTCTTCTTCCTCCTCCTCCTCTTCTTCTTCTCCTTCTTCTCCTTCTCCCTCCTTCTCCTTCTCCTTCTCCTTCTCCTCCTTCTCCTTCTCCTTCTTCTTCTTCTTCTTTTTAGAGAGAGAGTATGAGTGAGGCAGGGAGGCACAGAGGAAGAGAGAAAATCTTAAGCAGGCTCCACTCTCAGAACCACGCCTGTCAAAGGACTTGATCTCACAATCATGAAATCATGAACTGAGCCAAAACCAAGAGCCTCACGCTCACCAACTGAGCCACCCACGCACCCCTCAAGCTGCACTACTTCTGAAAAACAACTTCCTCAATTCTCCAGCAAAATATCCCTCTTCCTCTTCTGAGTATCCATAAGGCTTTGCTTAAAACATGCACTTTTGAATAAATAGGTGGAACAATAAATGGAGGAAAAAATAAAACAAGGAAGGAAGCCCATCTTTTGTGAAATCAGAGCCTTGTTCATTTTTTGTATAGTGAAAAATGACTCTAGTTTTAATGAGAATGTAAATATCAAACCCAAGTTTTTATTTTCTTTCTTCCTGGCTTGGAAGTTACAATGAACTAAAATGAGAAACAAACTTTGAATGTAACTAACTATACAGCATGCATGAAGCTGGAACAGACCCCTCTTAGAAATTCTAGTCCTATATATCTATATACCATGATCCTGTGTGTGTATGTGTGTGTGTGTGTGTGTGTGTGTGTGTGTGTCTATCTCTCTCTCTCTCTCTCTCTCTCTATATATATATATATATATATATATATTACTTTCTAGTTACTTCTAGCTCTTCTCCTGTACTTCATCACCAAACACAACACTTTAAAAAATTTGGACAACTCATTATTGTGTTGAAGAGACAATGGTCATCTTTGTTGGTCCATGGTTGTGCCATATTCCCATTTCTAGATTTATAAATACCAATTAGGTCTGTACTTTGGATTTGAGGGGCTTAGATTGGAGTCAGGGCTTCACAACTTTTGAATGACTTTGGGCAAGTTATCTTACCTCTTCCAACCTTAGTTTCTTCTCCTTTTTCAAATGGCGAAAATAATAACACTGGCTTCATGAAGCCTCTTTCTGTCCTCCTTTCTTTTTATCTTTGTAATGTTAGAGATCGATGTGCCATGCACTGTGATAAGTGCTCTCCATGTAGCAACTCATTTATTCTGGCCAACAGT
The DNA here is from genome assembly GCF_964662115.1 of Mustela nivalis. Taxonomy (NCBI): domain Eukaryota; kingdom Metazoa; phylum Chordata; class Mammalia; order Carnivora; family Mustelidae; genus Mustela; species Mustela nivalis. The sequence continues at coordinate 12,210,158 of NC_139021.1, forward strand.
CTGATGAAGTAGGAGACAAGAAGTGCTTGGGAAGTGTTTGGCATAGTGCCCAACATTTAAAGAGGATTCCTTACATGCTGGCAATTGCTGATTTGCATTGACTCTTAAATCTAGAGTAGAAATCAGTGGTGGTGGAACTTTAAAATTTCTCTAGTCTGCATCCTAATTTCAAGGATGAAAAGTTGGCAGAAGGGCAAATGAAGTCCCAATGGCAGACCAAAAAAACAAGGGATTTTTTTTTTTAAAGATTTTATTTATTTCTTTGACAGACAGAGATCACAAGTAGGCTGAAAGGCAGGCAGAGAAAGAGGAAGGGAAGCAGACTCCCCGCTGAGCAGAGAGCCCATGCAGGGCTCATGACCTGAGCTGAAGGCAGAGGCTTTAACCCACTGAACCACCCAGGTGCCCCAAAGGGATATTTGATTACAGCTTTTGGAAGTATGAACATTAGTATTTCAGTACTTTTGGTAATTGCTATCTTATCTTTGACCTATCATGTGTATAGATGAGAACAGATTTTTTTTTTTTAATTGTCCAAAGCTATTAATACAGTACTTGTTGGGGCACCTGGGTGGCTCTGTGGGTTAAGCCTCTGTCTTCAGCTCAGGTCATGATCTCAGGGTCCTGGGATCGAGCCCCATATCGGGCTTTCTGCTAGGCAGGGAACCTGCTTCCCTTCCTCTCTCTGCTTCTTTCTGCCTACTTGTGATCTCTCTCTCTGTCAAATAAATAAATAAAATCTTAAAAAAAAAAAATACAGTACTTGTCAATCCCATAGATTGACAAGAATCAACTCAAGTTCAGTCTTTGGGAAGAGATGAATGTGCCATGACAAAAAGCTTGCAATGAATCTTCGGGAAGTGCCTGTCTTGATATTTGCAACCTCAACTGTTGTCCTGTTATTTCATTTTCACTTCTTATTTCCAATTCCACACAATTATTGGAATGATAGGGAAAGTAAGAGCTTCCAATTCTGTGACTTTGCATTTATCAATTGCTTTCCGACCCTACTCCTTTGTTGTTATTTTTTTTATTAGCTTGAATTTTATATTACACACAGGTGCAGTGACAATCTCTTGTTAAAACTAATAGCCTGCTTGAGGAGAGCTAGGTTTCTCACAGGCTGCAGTAGAATAATGTGAATATCTTGAGCCAGTGGGTGGATTTTGCCACTTGAGTATTCTGGGACAATGACTTTTACTGAGTAGAAATGTCACACCCATTTCTATAACTTTACATTCTCCATAATCCATGAATCATGTTATTGCTGCATTTCTTTTTAGGGGAAATAACCTGGGAAAGAGCATATGTTTTGAAAGTTGTTAAAAAGGAAACTGTTGACATAAATATGTATAGGGGAAGATCAACATATGGAAATTTTCATGGTGAGTTTTCCTCTGGAGTAAATGAAAAGGAATGTCAAACCACAAAGAATCTTTTCCCTGAGCTTCTGAGAGTGATAGCAGAAATCTTTAAAAGGCACTTAATGGAATCATATCTGGAAATGGTTGGATCATAAAAAGGTGTAGCATCCGATTCTCTTTTTGAAATGCTTTTTGAAATGCATTGGAAACTTCAACCGAATGTGACTTTGGTCTGCTTATAGGTGAAACTATTCTGTGAGTCATTTTTCGCTGAATGGCTGGTTAAAGGTAGGCATAGTCCTTCTTTCCTTCCCCACTCATCAGGACCCCTCACCCTCTGGGCCTGGGCACTCAGATTTTTTTCCCTAAAGCTTTCTCTGATGTTCCTGCCCCATTTGCCCTCACAGTTTCCTAGAACCTAAACTAGACACTTGTAACATGCAATTTTCATTTCTGTTCCAGTAATATATTGAATTATGCTAGAAATGTATCCCCCAGACTACCAGAATCCTTAAAGCAAAGATAAAAACCTACTTCTTTAGTATCCAGTTCACTCGTGGGTCTTCTGTGGAGAGTAAACAGATCCTGGTAATAATTGGCTTAACAACGGGGATGATTTCACTATCTATTAACTCCTTAGGGCAGAAACTTCTATTCAAAATGGAATGAACTGCCCTTTATTAAGCTCTTGCTCTTAGACATTATGTGGGTTTTTAATTTATACTATGTATTCCTAATAACAACTTCCATGTTTGTATCTCCATTTTGTAGAAGAAGAAACGGAGACTCAAAAATGGTGAGTTGTTTTCCTATGAATAAGCTGTTACTGGAACTAAAGTTTTTTATTTTACTCATTTTATTTATTTATTTATTTTTTAGAGCTAATGTTTATATTACACTAGAGTTACCAACATACATATGGAAAAAAAACCAACTAAACATATTTTCTCGGTATCAGGGATTATGTCCCCATAGATCAATGGAGATGACCACTATTCAGGTCCTCCTTTCAGGTGAAGGACAAATCTTGCCCCTTTCTGGGTGATAAGATTCTCCCTCTTTGCCACCTTGACTGACTCCCCAGAAAATGCAGATTAGCTAGTGGGATGGGATAACAGCAGGACCCATTCTGCTCAGCCATGTGACTCCTTAGCCAGGCTGGTTCCTCCTTCCATCTTCCAGGGGACACGAAACCATGAACATGAAGTCATTCCTTTTCTGGGGTTGATTGGAAATTGTTTCACAGATTTCAGACTTGGTGAAGTATAAACGAATTTGTTTCTGGAACCAATCTGTAGTCTTCTACTGTAGCATTTTTCTTTCTTGTTTCAAACAAAGGGTATTCAATGTTAACAGCTCTAATGTGCCTGGGCCCTTCCCTGGGCCAGGCATGGTGTTAAGCAGTTTGAGGAAATAGGTGTAATCAGAGACACTCATGAACTCAAGGAACACAGTAAAGGTGCCTAGTGTTGGGAGTTCATTTGGGAAAAACTGATAAGTAATATACAAGTTTAGACTCTATTTACTGCCCTAGCACTAGTGCATCGTTAGTCCTATGGAGACCTAGAAAGGGACATCCAACTAAAAGAAGGGTTGGGGGTGTCTGACTGGCTCAGTCATGGAACCTGTGACTCTTGATCTCAGGCTTGTGAGTTTGAGCACCATGTTGGGTATAGAGATGGCTTAAAAATAAAATCTTTTTTTTTTTTAAGATTTTATTTATTTTTTTGATAGAGAGGGGAAGCAGGCTCCCCGCTGAGCAGAGAACTGATGTGGGTCTTGATCCCAGGACCCTGAGATCATGACCTGAGCTGAAGGCAGAGGCTTCACCTACTGAGCCACCCAAGTGCTCCCTAAAAATAAAATCTTAAAAAGAAAAAAAAAAAAGGAAAATGGAATTCAAACTTGACATTTGGGTAGATGAGAACTTAAATAAGTGAGAAGAGGGTTGGAAAATATTCCAAATAGAGAGAAAACATACAAAAGTAAAGAGGTAGGAAAGTAGTTGGTATTTCAATGAAAAGTCAGAAGCAGCTAGAGCACAGAGTTTGGTATATTTCAGCTGGGAAAGGGGAAACAGATCATGGCAAAAAGTTTAGACTCTGGGGCACCTGGGTGTCTCAGTGGTTTAAGCTTCTGCCTTTGACTCAAGTCAGGATCCCAGAGTCCTGGGATCAAGCCCAACACCCAGCTCTCTGCTCAGGAAGGAGCCTACTTCCTCCTTTCTCTCTCCGCCTGCCTCTCTGCCTACTTGTGATCTCTTTATCTCTGTCAAATAAATAAATAAATAAAATCTTTAAAAAAAAAGTTCAGACTCTATCTCATATGTCACTAAGATTTTTTTTTCTTTTTTTTAGTACAAGTTTGATTTGATGAGAGCTGAGTTTTAGGAATGGCAGAAATATCGGGCATTTAAAGTAGGATTTCTCAACAGCAGTTATTATTGGGGGCCAGATAATTCTGTTTTCATGGGGGTCTGTCCTATGTATTGTAGGACGTTTTGTAGCTGTAGGCTTCTACCTACTAGATCCCAGTAACACCCTTTCCCCACTTGTGACAACCAACAATGTCTCCAGACATAACCAAATGTCCCTCAGGGGGCAAAATACCCTCAGTTGGGAGCCATTACCATATAGTCTCTTTTTGCTATTCATCTGCATATCTCACCCTAAACTTAAATTTGTTAAGCCCTCTATTTGTCCAGTAAGATAAGGGAGTAGGATGGGTGATCTCTAAGTGCCTACTGATTCCACCAAAGAATTGTTCCTCTGGCACTGAGACAAAAGTGAATTACTGGAACATTAAACTAAATATTTAGTCAGGGCCTGTCTGGATCAAGTTCTGAACATGCTAGTCAGTGTAGTACAATTAACAGAGAAAGGGCTTTGGAGACAGTCAACACTGTTGGTCGTAGTCCTGTCATTTACTGGCTGGGTTGTGACCCCAAGAAGGGCTTCTTCAGCAGCAAGATAAGCAGTGAGTAGTATCAGCACCTCACAGGAACTTTATAAACTGATGGTTCAGGCCCTGGCACACGGAAGTGTCACCCAAAGCAAATGTTCCTTTCCCTCCCAAATTAACTAGGTATTGATTGGATTCTGGAAGACTGGGTCTTCACCGTAGCTCTGGGTACTTTCTTCCCATGAAGAAGAACCTTCTGCTAACACTCGGTATTAGAGGCGGACAAACTATGGCCCACGAGTGAAATGTAACCTGCCGCCTACTTTTGTATGGCCCATGTTAAGAACGGCTATCGCAGGGATGCCTGGGTGGCTCAGTTGGTTAAGTGGCTGCCTTTGGCTCAGGTCATGAACCCAGTGTCCTGGGATCAAGTCCCACATCGGGCTCCTTCCTCGTCAGGGAGCGTGCTTCTCTCTCTCTCTCTCTCTCTGCCTGCCACTCTGTCTGCCTGTGCTTGCACTCTTTCTCTTTCTCTGACAAATAAATAAATAAAATAAATAAAATCTTAAAACAAAAACAAAAACAAAAAATGACTATTACATTTTTGAATGCTTGGAAAAAGTCCAATGAAGAATATGAAAATATGACATGAAATTAGGTGGAACTCACATTACAGAATCTGTAAAGGTTTTTTTGAAACACAAAGATGTTCTTTTGTTTACTTATAATCTGTGGGTGCTTTTGTGCTACAACAGCAGAGTAGAGTATTTACAACAGAAACTGTATGGCTGGTAGAGTGGAAAATATTTACTATCTGGCTCTGTAAGAAGAAGTTTGCTGACTGCTGCCCTACACCAATCTTTGCTCTACTCCTTCCTCTAAGAGCCCAGTACTTTCATACTGCCTTTTGGTTAGCCACACAGCCCTGTTCACCAATCTCCATGATTACCCCAAGCACCATAGTTAATTTTCCCCAATCTCAAATCATATCCCCCTAAGTTCTTCCCCAAGCTTTACTGAAGGAAAATTGAGATATATAAATTATATATTTGTATATTGTATAACATGTATATCTATATATTGTATATTTGTATACTGTATAAAATGTATATTTAAGATATGCAATGTGATGTGTTGATATTCATATTCCTTATAAAAGGATCACCACAATCAAGCTAATGAACATATTTATCACTTCTCATAGTTATCATTATTCTGTGTGTGTGGTGAGAACATTTCAGATCTATTCTCTTAGCCAATTTCAAGTACACAATACAAGTACAGTATTGTTAATAATAGTCACCATGCTGTATGTGAGATCTCCAGAATTTACTCATTCTGTGTAAATGAAATTTGTACTCTTTGGTGAGCATTTCCCCATTTCTCCCAAACCCCAGCCCCTGAGAGCTACCATTCTATTCTCTGATTTTATGAATTTGGCTATTCTGATTTTCTATATGAGTGCAACCATGCAGAAGTTGACTTTCTGTGTCTGGCTTATTTCATTTAGCATAATGTCTCCCCCATTCATCCATGTTGCCACAAATGATAGGGTTTCCTTCTTTTTTAAGGCTGAGTGATGTTATATCATGCATATATATTTTATAATTACTATATCATATTTACATATTATAGAACATATTTATATGTTATTATATTTATTATTACATAATATACATTATATAATACATGATATATGATATATGTATCACATTTTGGTTGATTTCATTTCTTGGCTAAAGTAAATAATGCTGTAGTAAATATGGGAGTGCATCTTTTTTTTTTTAAGATTTTATTTATTTATTTGACAGACAGAGATCACAAGTAGGCAGAGAGGCAGAGCAGAGAGAGAGGAAGGGAAGCAGGCTTCCCGCCATGCAGAGATCCCGATGTGGAGCTCAATTCCTGGACCCTGGGATCATGACCTGAGCTGAAGGCAGAGGCTTTAACCCACTGAGCCACCCAGGCACCTCAGGAGTGCATCTTTAATATCCTCATTTCATTTTCTTTGGATATATACCCAGAAGTGAAATTGCTGGATCATATGGTGGTTCTATTTTTAGTGTTTCAAGAAGCTTCTACACTGCTTTTCATAATGGCTCTTACCACTTTACATTCTTACCATCCATCTTCAAGAGTCCCCTTCCTACACATGTTCACCATCACTGTCATCGTCTTGTCTTTTTTATAAGATCCATACTAATAAGTCTAAGGTATTAACTTTGTGTGATTTGGATTTTCATTTTACCTGATGATTAGTCATGTTGATTGCCTTTTTAGATACCAGTTAGCAATCTGCCTGTCTTTTTGGGGTAAACTGTCTATTCAGTTCCTCTGACCATTTTTTATTATTGGGTTATTATTTATTTATTTGTTTGTTTGCTGTGGAGTTGTGTTTTGGGATATGAACCCCTTATTAGATATGCACTTTGCAGGTATGTTCTCCCATTTCATAAGTTGTCCCTTCATTCTGTTAATTATTTCCTTTGCTGAGCAGATGCTTTTGAGTTTGATGAAATCCCATTTGTCCATTTTTGCTTTTGTTTCCTGTGCTATTGAGGTGAAACATAAAAAATCATTGCCTGGACAAATGTCAAGAAGCTGTCTTTTCTTCTAGTAGTTTTATAGTTTCTTTTTGTTTAATTAAGTCTTTCATCCATTTAGAGTAGATTTTTTTTTCCTTTTTCTTTTGGTATGTGGTGTGAGATAAGAACCCAAATTCATTCTTCTGCATGTGGATATCAAGTTTTCCCAATACCACTGGGTTGAAGATGTTTTCAGCACGTTAGTCAAAGATCAGTGAATGTAAATATGTAGATCTATTTCTGGGCCTCTATTGACCTAGACTTCTGTTTTTAATGCCAGTGCCATACTATTGTGATTCTATAGCTTTGTAGTATATTTTGAAATCAGACAGTATAATACTATTCTTCTTGCTCAAAATTGTATTTGGGGTCTTTTTTTTTTTTTTTTTAGATTTTATTTATTTATTTGACAGACAGAGATCACAAGTAGGCAGAGAGGCAGGCAGAGAGAGGAACGGAAACAGGCTCCCTGCTGAGCAGAGAGCCCGATGCGGGCCTCGATCCCAGGACCCTGAGATCATGACCTGAGCCGAAGGCAGAGGCTTTAACCCACTGAGCCACCCAGGTGCCCCTATTTGGGGTCTTTTGTGATTCTATATGAATATTGTGATTTTTTTTTTTAATTTCTGAGAAAAATGCCATTGGAATTTTGATAGGGATTGCATTGACTCTATAGATCACTTTGAGTAATAAGACAGTCCTTCTAATTCATAACACAGATATCCTTATTCATAACACAGATATCCTTCTAACACAGGATATCTACGCACTTATTTGTGTCTTCTTCAATTTCTTGAATGAGTGTACAGATTTTTGTCTCCTTGGTTAAATTTATTCCCAAGTTTCTCATTGTTTTTGAGGCCGTCGTAGATGAGATTGTTTTCTTAATTTCTCTTTTGGATGGTTTGTTGTTAGGGCATGGAAATGCAACTGATATATCTGTTTATTTATTTTTGAAGATTTTATTTATTTGAGAGACAGAGATGAACCCGATGAGGGGCTCGATTCCAGGATGACCTGAGCTGAAGGCAAGTGCTTAACCAACTGAGCCACCTGGATACGCCATAAATGGCTTTTTTTAATGTGGATTTTGTATCCTGCAACTTTATTGAATTCCTTTATTGGTTCTAACAGTTCTTTAGTTATCCCTTAAGGGTTTTCTATACATAAGATCATATCAGCTGCAAACAGAGATAATTTTACTTCTTTCTTTCTGATTTGAATGCCTTTTACTCCTTTTCCCCATCTAACTGCTCTGGCTAGGACTTGCAGTCTCCTGTTGAATAAAAGCGGGGTGAGTGAGAATCCCTGTCTCATTCCTGATTTTAGAGCCTAGTTAAATGAAACAATCCATATTAATGTCAATGGCTGATTAAGCATGTAAGCTGTAACCCTCTTTTCATTTGTAAAACAACACACATCCATCATAAAGATTTTGGATAGCAGTCCAATGCAAAAGTGAATCACTGATATGACCTGCAGTCCCACATTGTTCTAAGTGCTTTATACCAATTAACCCTTTGATTCCTTTTGGCACCCCGGTGAGGTAGGTACAATTATTACCTGTATTTTTGCACAGGAAACAAACAGAGGCACAGAAAGGTTAAATAACTTGCCTGTGATTAAGAATCTGGTAATGGGCATAGCTCAATTTCAAGCTCCTGCAATCCACCTCCAGAAGTCATGCATGCTTTTAACCACACTGCCTCTCACAATATGGTAGTCAAGAACACAGATTGTAGAAATCAGATAACATTTTCCTTCCATAGGTGTGGCTTTGAGTCAATTACTAACTTGCCAGTATCTTCACTTTCATCATCTGTTAGATCAGAATAGCTGTATGACGTTTATATGGTTCTTATGTGTAGTAGAGGGAGTAACACTTGTAAAAGGCTGACTATGATGCCTAGAACATGGAAGGAATACCTCTAGTCAATGTTGCTTTCATCTTTGTGATTTCAGCTTTGCCAAGGATCTCATTTTAGGCAGAGTAGAAGGGCAATAATGCGATCATGCTTTCAAAAGTCTTCCTTGATGTCCTTTAAATTACTCTGCCCACGAAGCTTATTCTGCTCATTCATGAAACCAACTCTAACATTTATGTGTGCTGGGTGTGAGCATATGCCCCCTCCTGATACAGGACGTAGAAAGGGATCCTCCAGTTCCGCCTTTTGGTATTCTATGCTCCTGAGTATAATCACTTTCTTTTGTGGTTTTGGATTTATATACACATTGTAACCACAGGCTCGCAGGCATATATTTTTAGATCACTCTCTGAAAATGAAGCATCCAGATTTTTAAAAATAAACTTGTGCAGAGCTAAAGCTGGAATCAATGAGCAGGAGGGTGAGGAGGAGGGACACAAGCAACCCTGCCTTCTTGTCTGCACTGGCAGCCAAGGCTGACTCTCCCAGCCCCCAACTGCAGCAGATTCTTTCATTTCCTATCCTCCAATGAGTGGCACAGATCTCAGCAACTGACAAATGTGGAGTCTGCTGTTAAATATAAATTTCCGACTCTTGGAAACTTGGTTCCTGAAATATGTTCCTGAAAACTTTGAGAATGTTTCTGCCTGTTTCAAGGGCCCCTTTAGGAAGCCTCAAGTGAAATCAGGCTTTTTACAGCAGATCCTCTTAGGGCTGTGAGCTCATCAAGGACCTCTCACAGAAACTCCTGTGAACTCCTATAAGAGACCCCTTAGAAAATTGGGAGGGTAAATCTTTACTCCTCATTTCTGTGTCTCCCCCCACCACCACCCAGTACATTCAAACAAATCCTGGGGAGATGCTTTTGGGGCTGATTACTGTTGCTAGGGCAACTCTATATTGATCCTTCATTATGGTAAAATTGGCAGATTCCCCTGGGGATTGGAGAGTGTGCTTCAGAGACAGTTCTCTGGGTGAGAGAGAAGGGAATTTTGTTTTGTTTTTATCATCAGCACTATCTGTTCCCAGCCCCAAGAGTCAAACTTTGAAGCTGGATTTTTAACCTCTGGAGAAATGCTCTATTTGATAATGATTGTAGCCCGAACTGAGAAGAAAAGGCTCCTGGGAATATTGGGGAAGGACCTCACTGGAAGAAGTTGAGCTTCCCAGGACTAGAATCAGGGGAGGGGTTGGGAAGCCTAGGGAGAGATAGGAAACAATCTTACTCAGCTGCCAAAGGGCCAAAGAAAGCCTCAGGGCCCAATCCTTCAATTTGCCACCAAGGAAGACAGTGAGGAGAGGGGAGGGGTAAGAAGATCTTCCAGAAATCCTTAAAGAAAAGGGCTTCTTTTCACCTAGCACCTTGAGAAAGCCTTAAAGCAGACTGGGACAAAGGGAGACACCAGTAAACCCACGGAGGAATTAATGGCATTGCTAGTGAGACATATCTGTTGTCCTCCATTGGAAACTCAGACTCATCCAACTCTGTTGGAAATTCTGTTTTGCTTTCAGAATGACAGCAGCCGCTGTAACTTCCCCACTATATGTGTGATTTTACTTCCACTAGTCTAGGTTGCCATCAAACGGGGCGGGGGGGGATCAAGGAAATATTGACTGTGAAGCATTCCAGAGAATAGATTTGGCAAAGAATCCTATTTTAAAAACATGTTATCGGAAACAATCATTTGCCTTTCACCTGATGCACTGCTTTCTGATGAGCAGGGTGGAAGAAGGCAGTTGTGGCTGTCAGATTTGCTAGGAAGATGACCTGGGCTCCAGGGAGAGCCATTAACTTCACTTCGTCAAGCTTGGGTTTTTGTCACCTCTAAGATGGGGAGCATGCCACCCTTCCAGGAGGCTCTATTGTGCAAATGACACCCAGTGTTAACGCCCAGCGTGTCAGAAGCATTTTGAAAACAATCCCTGTTATTTCGGTGCTATCTAGCCACAGCCAAACATAAAGCGAAATAAACTTTGATGTTCAAGAGGACTTAACAAAAGCTTTGGGAACTTTCAGGGGGCACGGGTGGAATTGATTCTATGCAGGCCTGGGAACAGTTTATCAGTTCTGAAGAGAAAATATTATTTTTATCAGTATTGCTCAAGGAGTACTGTGGATTCCTTTAAAAGCTGAGGCTGGATAGGGCTCCCGTTGTCTGTGTGTTTCGTGGAGAGTCGCCACATCTGTGTGTGCTGCTCGGCAAGGAGTTCATATGGAACAACTCTGTATGGAAACTAAGAGTGATGTCATCTGCCCAGCAATACCAGGATATGAACTCACACTCCCACAGTGCTCGCTCTTGGATCTACACAGCCACCAGTGTGCTCTGAGGAAGGGAGGCTTTTCTGAATGTTTCCGGAGCAGTAAGCTTTGATTTTCTTCTGAGAAATCACTGGGAGGGTGTAATCTGATTTCCACAAAGAGAAATGGGTGTGTGGGGCCAGAAATAGTTTATTCTTCGGGAGTCCGAGGGAACTCGTGCAAATTGTTTCTCCTATTTCAGAGGCGAAAAGTAGAAAATAGAGCAAATGTATTCCATTCCCTTTTATGTGGAGGAAAACAACCCCTCTGTCCTTTCAAGAGCTCCCATCTCAGGGAATCTGCTTAGACTTGTCATTCTGTCTGCATTCTTCTGCGGCATTGCTGAACAGATTAGCTCTGAAGAGGAGTTAGTGCTTCTCTGGTGATTTAAGTCATTTTAAGCAAGGATTTCAGGATGAAATAGATGAAAGGAAGTCAGATATTTGGGCATGTTCACTCCTTGAGGAAATATGTTTGTTTGTTTTTCTTTTCTTAGAACAAATAATGAAAAAAAATTAAAGTTTATTCACGAAACTGTATTCGGATGGCTTAAATTCCATTCTTTGTAGTTAGGGACAATGCCCTTCATTAGCATTGATCTCCCAATAGAAAGAACCTGCCTGGTTGCTTGGAATTCAGGCTCCAGTCTATTAAGAACTAATCCCCATAAGCTTGTAGGAATTGCTACTCTGGGCCACACCAAGAGGCCTGCCTCTTAGCTGGAGGGGTCAACTGGTGGTTCCAGGATTGATTTCATCCAGAAGATGGGTTTGGTTTGGCAGAGTTTTAAAAAAGCATTGGAACTGGAATGCCTTCAGCCAGGGGCCCGCACTGTCCTTTTCTCAGAGACACTAGCTCTCCCTAATAAAATTACCACTGGTTTGGGCACAGTGTAAAATTACTTGCCCAGTTCCCAAAGGTATTTGAGTTTGAGACCCTGGGACTGGAAGAGACATCTGACAAAATGTAAACAGGATGTGAATTCTTGCTCAAAGTCGGCTAAATTCTGATTGGGAGCAAAGCAAACGTGGACAACAAGTCATATACCTCAAACTTCTGTCTCCCTTTCTCTGCTGTAGGTTAGAGTTGAGCTACCTTTGACTCTGCCCCATGTCTTCCCTTGGGGTCCAGGCTCCACAGCTCCTATCTGGACATAGCCAGTTTCATTGTAGAGCAGAAAAAGAACAAGCCAAACCACCAGCTTCTCTTAACATTTCTGCTCAAAAGTAGCACATGCCATTTCCTGTCACCTTTCAACGGCCAAAGCAAGTCATGTGCATAAGTCTGAACTAGGAGGAAGTTCTCCCACAAGGAAAGGCAAGAAATATTTTGAACAATAGGTCATTAATCTGATCAATAAAAATATTTGTGAACTTAGCAAAAGCTCAGGGGAGTGACAAGGGAAGAACCCAGGCTTCTCTCAATTACACAGTAGAAGAGATGTATGAAAATGGTAAAGGATATAAAAATTCTGTCATTTTTGCCTGACAAATATCCATCCCACCTTTTATCTGATACAATCTCACTTCCTCTTTGAAAACTCTTCCTTTTCCCCTTTTGTAGTTCTGGTGGAATCGCCTCTGTAGCCACTCTTCCCTTCCTGCCAGCCAAAGGTTGGGATAGGAATCATAGTCGCCAATCAGATCTCACCATATTGGATATTTGGAAGAGATACCGAGATGTACCACCAGATCTCTCTTCAGGGAAGGACTTGCTTTCCCAGCTAAGGGGAGTGATGTCAGCAGACAACCTCCAGTTGTCAGAAACTTCAGGGTCTACCTTGACTGTAGAGAGCCCCCTTTCCCAAGGTTATACCAAGTCATGATGTGATACTGTGTATCTAATTCCTACTCACATAAAATAGGGAATAAGCTAAGTTAGAGTAATACAAAATGGAGTCACAGTGGTCAGTGTGAACTCCCATACTAGTTGTTTGTCAACATTTGATGTAGGACTTCTAGTGTGCCCAAATAGGTAAACCAACAGATGAGTAAAACTTGTTTGGAACTGTCCATGTTAGGACTCTGGTGAGACAGAGTGGGCTGAGCCAAATGACAAAAACCCTTGGGTGTAACATCCCATCCAAGTGGACCCTTAAAAGAAGGATTTGTCTCATAAAGGCTCCAAAGCCAACTGACCACCCATGCTGTGCGTGTGGAGGATGCCCCAGCTGGATGCCGCCCAACCTCTGTCTGCGTAGAAGGTGACCTGACTGCAATAACACTTTTCATTTGTCAAAATACCCATGCCTGGACAGTGTTTTGCTGGTCATGTTGGGATGTCTTCTTTCCAGATCCTCTTCAGCGTTGTTGGTTAACTTTACTTTCTAACCTCCTCATGTGACTAACTTACATGAAAGATTGTGCAATAAAAGAGTGATTCGTGGATTGAATATTGACTACCTTTGGTTATCTGCAATGTGCCTCAAGCCCATGATTAGTACCTGAACTCACCTTTTGCCCTTGCTTCATGTATCCCTAGGGCAGCCTAGATATGGAACAGGGTGGAATGACAAAGACGTGGCCATTTCTACTCAACTCAGAACACTGGGATGGGTGTGTGCAAAGCACACCCTGGTTGGCTGAGGCTCTGTTGGATCTGCATTGTAGATAAATTCTTCCTCTGTCTAATCCTATTTGCTCCCCCTTCTCTTAACAGGTATTGATCCCTAATAAATATCTTGTAACCTAACTCTGTCTCAATATCTGCTCTTGGAGAACCTAACCTTTGACAGTTATTGTAGCAGAGAAATAGAGACAGGAGAGAGTAAGGCTCTGAGCAATTCTCTGTCTCCATTAGAAATGAAACATTATTAACACACAGACTATTGGCAGGAGCCAGTCCAATGGCATCACTGAACAGCAAGATAGGTGAGAATGAGGATGAAGATGTACTGTTTGGAGTACATCACTCTGTCTGCCTCTGTGTCCTTACAGAGGTACAACTTCTGTCCTGTTAGTATCACATATCTTGCTTATGTATTCTTTATAAATTAAGCTAGCCAGAGTTTGATTCTTTTACTTGCAAGCAAACAACTTTTTCTTATATATAGGAAGACTTAGTATAAACTCCCCTTTTAATAAGCCTGGATGAGAAAAGCAGGTAAGAGATTAAATGGTAATAGGCTTAGAAAAGATGCTGTTATGATCTCTATAAGGTAGGAGAAATATTAGTTTTATTGCTAGAGATAAAAAAAGAAATCCACTATGGTGGCTGTTATGGGTTGAATCAAGTACCCCAATTATTCTTATATTGAAACCTTAACCCCCAGTATCTCAGCCTGTGGCCTTATGTGAAAATAAAATTGTTGTAGATGTAATTAGGTAAGATGAAGTCCTTAGCTAGTTAAAAAGTAATTAATTGATTCAATTAATTTAATTAAAGTAGCAATCATTCAGTTAATTGATTTAATTAATATCATTAATATTAATTTAATTAATAATAAAGGAGGGTCCCTAATCCAATATGATTAGTCTCCTGATAAAAAGGGAGAACTGGACACAGACAAGCTCAGAGAGAGAGCATCATGCAGGCAGAGATTGGGGCAATTCATTAGAAGCCAAGGAATGACAATGGTTACCAGCGAATTACCAGAAGCTAGGAGAGAGGGATGGAAAAGAGTCTCTCTCACAGCCCTGAGGAGGAGTCAACTTAGCTCACACCTTGTTCTTGGATTTCTAGCCCCCAGAACTGTGGGATAATAAATATCTGTTGTTTTAGCCACCAAGGTTTTAGTACTTTGTTACAGTAGCCCTTGGAAAATAATAGACTAAATGGACACAGAGGAGTGACAGGAATGTTTGATGGAACCTAGTGGAAAGCAAATGGAAATGGTTAACACTTAAATAATAAACAACAGAATTAAAAAGCCTATTTGGTCTTCTGATATTCTGGGGAAAAAGAACAAACATAAAGATTGGTGTGAATAATGGGGCTTTGGGGAGACTTTTTAAGAGCATGGATAAACCACTTTAGATTAATAGTTTCAAACTTCAATATGTCTTTAAAAATTTGGGGAATCCTATAAGCATCCCTGTTTCTCTAAAAAAAACCTATCAACCATCACAGTGATTTATATAAGATGATTTTAAAAACTAAATGCTTTTAAAAACTATTCTCTGTTCTGGTGCTTTTGAACTGGAGACAGTTTAGTGTCAGAGAGTAAAGCAAGGGCTCTGGACTCAGAATGTCTGAGTTGAATCTGGGCATCATGATTTCCTTCTGTGACACTGGTTAAGTTACTTCAGCCTTCTATCATTAAAATTCCTCATCTACAAAATGGAGATGGTAATAGTATCTAACCTCAAGATTTTTATGAGGATGAAAGGAAATATTAAAGAGGATTAAAAGTGGGATAAAACTGCCTCATTCTTCATATGTAAAATGAGGATAGTAATATCTAACATATAAGGTGGATGTGAGGATCAAATGATATGAGCTGAAGCATATAAATCACATAAAGAACAAGGACTGGTACTTAATAAGTGCTCAACAAATATGTTATTATTATGCACTCTAATGTAACAATTTCCAATCAATATAAACTTCTCTCTATATAGAAAATTTTAGGGGCACTTGGGCGGCTCAGTCAGATATCATTATGCCTTCAGCTTGGGTCATGATCCCAGGGTCCTGGGATTGAGGCCCACATTAGGCTCCTTGCTCAGTGGGGAGTCTGCCTCTCCCTGTAGCCCTCCATCTGCTCATGCTTTGTCTCTCCCGCTGGCTGTCTCTCAAATAAATAAATAAAATCTTTAAAAAGATTTTTTTTTTAAAGATTTTATTTATTTGTCAGAGATAGAGGGAGAGAGAGAGAGTGAGCACAGGCAGACAGAGAGGCAGGCAGAGGCAGAGGGAGAAGCAGGCTCCCTGCCGAGCAAGGAGCCCGATATGGGACTCGATCCCAAGACGCTAGATTCATGACCTGAGCCGAAGGCAGCTGCTTAACCAACTGAGCCACCCAGGCGTCCCAGATTTTTTTTTAATTAAAAGAAAACTTTCATTTATTGCCAATATCTTCCCATCAAGGAAGCTGGAAAGCAACAACAAAAAGAAGTTAAATTTCAAGGAAGATATTTCCATATTCTTAGAATTCTGATTTTAGTGTCTTCAGTCTTGATTTTAATTAGACCTATCTTTTTATATTTAAAATAATGAAGAATCAATTAATAAGAAGAAGCTCACCATGTCTAGATACACAATTTAGTTTCTCTGCCCTGAAGTTTTTCTAGTTTCTATTTTGCTATTTAATTATTTGTTTGCCTACTATATATTTTAGATCAGTATTCTTCTTCTAAAAGTCCATTATGAAACTTGCTAACATGCTGCACAATTTCCTGAATAATTGGCTTTTACAATAGTTTTCTTTTTTATAGTTTTATGACATCTTAACTCTTTAAGAAGTCATTTTACATTTATAAAGAAAAGCTTGTCCTTCTTTTGAGCCAACTTAAAGACATCTCTTTGGCAAGTGGTTTCTGTCTTGAAAGCTACTGACATGCCCAGGTGAGTTAGTATCACAAGACAATCACATTAATAAATTTTAATTCTTTCATCCCTTTAGTAAGACCTAACCTCTTCATAAGTGACACTCATGAAACTATCATCTTTCTGCTGAAACTAGAATTTGCTATTGTGCTCAGTGAAGATCCACAGTACTGATTAAATGCATAGTACATAATATGTGTTTAATAAAAGTTTGTTAACAGAATCATCAGGGTGTATCCCACTACTATGACTCTGCTAGCAGTTTTGCAAGACAACCATATTTACTAAAATGGGCTAAAATTTCTTCCCCTTGTTTCAAAGCCATGTTATAAAGTTTCACAAATAAGGAAATTGGTGATATTTAAAATGCATATAAAGTTGATTTATAACTACATTATCTAAAAATGATATTAAGATGTAAAAAAAGTTGAGTTTTCTGCTTACTTAACAAATAAATGGACTTCAACTTCTAGTAAGTTTTGGGATACAGTGGTAGAATTTTTCTCCCATCATAGCACCTAGGAAAAAAATGGTTAAATGATAAAGTCATACTTTTAATCATTAGAGAGTTGTGGACAAAAATAAGGCCTAGAAGAATAAATTTGAAAAGGGAAAAACCCTTCTCATTTGGTGGGATTTAATGACTATTTTCCTTACTGTGAGTATTTGCAGAGTCTGAGCATAGTTTGAAGACCAGACCTTCCAGAGGTAGAAGAATATTGGTGAAGAAATAGTATTTGGCTGACTATGCAAGCCCATGTGAAATATTAGAATATGTAGGTACCATCAATTTTGAACTTGTTTTCCCACATAGGCTTTTGGGAAGGTGCCAAGGAAGCAAAAGAATCAACAATGCTATGTTCTGCCCAAAGGTTGGCCTTTAATAAACACAGGAAATATCTTGCCTTTGAGAGATTTGTTACCAGAATTGAACTGAATCTGACAAGAGCTTCAAACCAATCTTGATCTAGCTTACTTGCTGAATAATTCAAGGTAGCTCAGTGATAATGCTTCCAGAGGAGGTGATATACTATCTGGGTGAAAGTAATATCAATTTGTCCTTATGATCCTTTTACACATAGGGATATACATCAATAAAAGATATTAGAAAATAAACAAGAAGGAAGAAAATAGGACACATAGTTGAGAGAAATAATAGACATTAAAAGCAGACCAATATAGGATTCAGCAAAAATGCTTTGAAATAAACACATACAGGAAAGAAAATTGAAGAAAATATGAACAAAAATGGAGGGTAATATGAATCAAAAGCTAACTCCAACAAAAAGATAGAATGTAAAAAATAAAACAAATGGATATTCTAACTCTGAAAAATACAATGCCATAAATGAAGAACTTACTGTTCTTCAGAGCAGAAAGCAGGATTGTGACAATGTAGATAGATCAATAGAAATCATTCAGACTAGGGCTCCTAGGTGGCTTAATCAGTTAAGTGTCTACATTCAGCTCAGGTCATAATCCCAGGGTCCTGGGATCTAGTCCCACATTGGGCTAGAGAGTCTGCTTCTCCCTCTCCCTCTGCCCCTCCTTCCCACTCATGCTCTCTCTCTTTCTCAAGTAAATAAATAAATAAATAAAAATCTTTTTTAAAAAAAGTATTCAGACTAGAGTAAAGAGAGAGGGAGAAAAGAATGAAGAAAATGGAATAGATTATAATAGAATTGTGGGACACTGTCAAATGGTTTAACATTCATATCATTGGAGTTTCAGAAGGAAAGGAGAGAGAGAGGAGAGAAGCCTTGAAGAGAAAATGATGAATGAATCTAAAAAACAATGAAAGATAACTTAGAGATTCAAGAAAATATTCAAACTCAAAGCTGGATACATACAAAGGAAAATCACACACTGCTCCATCACAATTAAATTGTGGAAGACAAAAGATTAGAGAAATTCTTAAAACCAACCATAGAAAAAGGCACTTTGTCTTCAACAGGCAAGAAACTTTTCAATAAAACCATGAAACCCTGAAGAAAGAGAATAGCATCTGTAGAGAGCTGGAAGGAAAAATAAAACAAAACAAAACAAGATGCTCTCTCCAATTCCATCCCCACAAAATATTATTCAAAAATGAAGGTGAAATACAGATGTTTTCAGAGAACTTACTGTCTGCAGGTCTACACTATAAGACAAAGTATAGAAAGATTTTTTTTTTTTTTGCATTAAACGGACGTGATCCTATAAAAAAAATATGTAATTTCACAGGCACCTGGGTGTTTGGGTGGCTTACCTGGGTGGCTCAGTCAGGTAGATGCCCGATTCTCCCTCTCCCACTCCCTCTGCTTGTACTTTCTCTCTCACTATGTCTCTCTCTGTCAAATAGATAAATAAAATCTTTTTTTAAAAAACATGGAATTTCTAAAGGAAATGAAAGCATTAGAAAGGATGAATGTGTGGGTAAGTGTATAATATTACAGCCTTTAAGTCAACAATAGGAACAATGCACTGTGAGTGTTAAAATTATGTACAAATAAAATAAAAGACAACAATAGAAGGGATTATAAATGATTAAACTGTTGTAAAGGTCTTGCATGGTTCAGGAATTGGTAGAGTGCTAATTAAAGACAGATTGCAATAAGTTAAAAATGTGTATTGTAATCCAAGAACCCCTACAAATAATATAAGATGTATAGGTAAAAGGGAATTAAGGAAAAACAAAAAACTACAATCCTAACATTTTTTGACTAATCAAAAAAATGTCAGGAAAGGAGGAATAGGGAAACAAATAGTTTGAACAACTAGAAATAAATATAAATGGTGGACTTAAGTTGATATATATCAGTAGTTACATCAAATGTAAATTGTCTAATCACCTATTGGAGAAACAAAATTATCAGATTACAAAATTTAAATATATATACCCAAGACCCAGGCATGTGCTCTCTAAGAGAGACATGTGTAAACTTTAAGAATATAGATTAAATGTAAAATAGGAAAACAGTGTGTAGATTCCTTAACAAATTAAAAATAGAATTTCCCTATGACCCTGCCATTGCACTCCTGGGTATTTACCCCAAAGATACAGATGTCACGAAAAGAAGGGCCATCTGTACCCCAATGTTTATAGCAGCAATGGCCACGGTCACCAAACTATGGAAAGAACCAAAATGTCCTTCAACGGACAAATGGATAAGGAAGATGTGGTCCATATACACTATGGAGTATGATGCCTCCATCAGAAAGGACAAATACCCAACTTTTGTAGCAACATGGACTGGACTAGAAGAGATTATGCTGAGTGAAATAAGTCAAGCATAGAGAGTCAATTATCATATGGTTTCACTTATTTGTGGAGCATAACAAATATCATTGAGGACAAGGGGTGTTAGAGAGAAGGGAGTTGGGGTAAATTGGAAGGGGAGATGAATCATGAGAGACTATGGACTCTGAAAAACAATCTGAGGGGTTTGAAGTGGTGGGGGGGTGGGAGGTTGGGGTACCAGGTGGTGGGTATTATAGAGGGCACAGATTGCATGGAGCACTGGGTGTGGTGAAAAAAGAATGAATACTGTTTTTCTGAAAATAAATATATTAATTAAAAAAAATAAAAAGCTTAAAAAAAAGAATTTAGATTAAATGTAAAATAACAACAATAGCAACAACAACAATAGTAATAATAATTGCAATGGTAAGAATAATAAATGTTATAGTATGCAAACACAAACCAGAAGAAAGCTGGTATGACTATATTAATATCAGAAAAAAATAAGCATTGATGAAAGTATTAAAGAATGAGATAGGAATCTTTCAAAAAGATGAAAGAGAATAGTCGATAGACAGCCATAACAAACCCAAATGTACCTATACCTACAAACATATATGTGTAACAGAACTAATAGGAAAAACAGACAAAAATCTTAGTAAAGTTTATAGATTTTAAAATATATTTTTAAAAAGCAGATAAAAATTGAAAGGGTGATATCCAAGATCAGTAAAGAACTCCTCAAACTCAACACTCAAAAAACAGATAATCACGTCAAAAAATGGGCCAAAGACATGAACAGACATTTCTCCAAAGAAGACATACAAATGGCTAACATTCATCATCATTAGCCATCAGGGAGACTCAAATCAAAACCACAGAGATAGTACCTTATACCAGTTAGAATGGCCAACATTAACAAGACAAGAAATAACATGTGTTGGAGAGGATGTGGAGAAATGGGAACGCTCTTACACTGTTGGTGGGAATGCAAGTTGGTACAGCCACTTTGGAAAACAGTGTGTAGATTCCTTAATAAATTAAAAATAGAACTACCCTATGCCCTTGCAATTGCACTACTGGTTATTTACTCCAAAGAGACAGATGTAGTGAAAAAAAGGGCCATCTGTACCCCAATGTTCATAGCAGCAATGGCCACAATTGCCAAACTGTGGAATGAGCCAAGATGCCCTTCAACAGATGAATGGATAAAGAAGAGGTGGTCTATATATCCAATGGATTATTATGCCTCCATTAGAAAGGATGAATACCCAACTTTTGTATCAGCATGGATGGGACTAGAGGAGATTATGCTGAGTAAAATAAGTCCAGTGAGAAAATCAATTATCATATGGTTTCACTTACTTGTGGAACATAAGGAATAATATGGAGTACATTAGGAGAAAGAAAAGGAAAGTGAATTGGGGGAAATTGGAGGGGGAGATGAACCATGAGAGACTGTGGACTCTGAGAAACTAACAGGCTTTTGGAAAGGAGGGGGTTGGGGCATGGGTGAGCCTGGTGGTGGGTGTTAAGGAGGGCATGTATTGCATGGAGCATTGGGTGTGGTGCATAAACAATGAATTTTGGAACACTGAGAAAATAAAATTGAATTAAAAAAAGAAAACCCTATAACTAATTTGAATTAATTGGCACTTATACTGATACACTATATCAAAAAATTATAGGATGCACAGTATTTTTGAGAGTATTTGCAATATTTACCAAAACAGACACACTATTAAGCTAATGCAAGTCTACAAATAGCAAAGGGTTGCATTCGTATAGGGTATGTTGTCTGATCATAATGGGACTCCTAATAATAAATAGCAATATAACTAGGGATTCCCCAAATCTCTAAAGAACTACATCTTAACGAAAAAAAATTGAACCTATAATTAAAACTTCCTTCCCAACAAGCAAACAGACTTACAAAAGTGGAAGAGGACAGCTTCTGGCCCAAATTACTTCACTGGTGTGTTCTTACAGACATTTGCAAAAGAAATAATGACAGTCTTATACACATTCTTTCAGAGAGTGGAGAACACCTCATTTTATAGTGAAAACCTAATTCTGACACCAAATACAGAAAAGGATATTTTTTAACAAATTTACAAATTTGTATTTCTCATCAACATAGAAACATATTCCTAAGCAAAATATTAGCAGATCAAATCCAGAGATATAGTAAAAAGGTTATATCATGCCCAAGTGCAATTTATTCTGGGAACATGATGTGGATTTATCTCCCCAAAATTAATCAAGATAACCAATTACATTATCAGAATAGAGGGGGGAAAACCATGTGATATGAATATACACACAAAGTATTTGATAGATTCAATAATCTTTCAAGATAAAATTCTCAGGAATTAAAATTCTGAGGAACTAGAAATATAAGAGATTTTCTTCTCAAAGCTAGGGATTAGCCTAACGTCTCTCTGAATTCCCTCCTCTAAACAATACAATAATATCACTTTTTGTCATCATTTAAATTCATTAGCCCATGCAAAATATTTACAAGAGTGTTTTGTCCATAGGTATGCAATAGACAGTAGCTATTATAATTAGTGATGTAATTTCCATACTGTCAGCACTTAACACATTACCTAAAACACAGTAGATGGAAATGAGTGTTTTCTAAATGAGTGGGTGAAGGAGCCTATAGGAACACAGTGCCCAGCATACTGATAGGTGCAGAGAAGAATATAAGACACAGCTCTGATCAACCCATTTTTAGCATATCTCATTATTGCTTTAGACAATCAATTGGAGGGAGTCTGAGGAGAAGCAGCATCTCTCTGCCCAGGATGGACTTCAGTCTGGAGGGCTGCGAGAAGAGGCAGAGAGATGCTCACTGTCTCCTAGCCCCAGAATGAGATGCAGGAGGAAAGAAGGGCCTGAAGGGGTGTGTATGTGTGTGTGTGCGTGTGTGTGTGTGTGTGTGTGTGTAGACTCAGAGTTAGGGGTTAATTCTCTCTGCGTAACATTGGGCAAAGTGATTTAATACTGTGATTTACTCCATCATATTGGAATTATTTTTACTCTATTTGTTCCCAATAGATGGTGAGCCCCTTAAGGAAGAATCCATATCTTATCCATCTTTTGTGTCCTGTGTTTCACGTGGTAATGGCACATAGCTGCCTTTGGTAAGAGTTTTTGAAAGGAAAATAGAACTTCCATTTTTTCATTTCTGAAGAACACCTATCCAACTCATCTTTAGGAATTATATTAAATGAGTAAACATTAAAGACATCCCAAGAGCTACGGAAATGTGTGTTTTTACTACTAGATTTATAAAAAATAGCGATCAATACATATATGTAACACTTTACAGTTTACAGAGCATTTTTCATATCTGCCTGATCTAATCGTGGCTGATGCCTTTGAGGAAGGGATTCTTGTGCCAGTTTTTTAGAAATTCCAGTTTAAATCATCATTTTGGAAATATAAATATGCCTTTATATTCACTTAGAGACACTGGTTCTCAAAATAATTTTATAGTAATTCTTCTTCTTTTTTTTTTTTAAGATTTTATTTACTTATTTGAGAGAGAGTGCACATGAGTTGGAGTTGGGGGCAGAGGGAGAAGCAGATTCTGCTCTGAGCAGGGATCCTAATGCAGGACTCAACGCAAGACCCCAGGATCATGACCTGAACCAAAGGCACACACCGACCCAACTGAGCTGTCCAGGCACACCAATTTTATAGTAATTCTTGCCTAATAAAATAATCTGCTTTTCTTTCAAAGTAAAAATGTTTGCATACTCAAGTTTCTTTTACCCAGGGGTGAAGGTAAGCAAAAATTTTCTTGCATCAGAGACTTTTTTTTTAGTACTAATTTTTTAAAAATTTCTTTTCAGTGTTCCAGAATTCATTGTTTGTGTACCACACCCAGGGCTCCATGCAATACGTGCCATCCATAATACCCACCACTAGGTGCACCCAACCCCCCACCCCTCTTCCCTCCAATACCCTCAGTTTGTTTCTCAGAGTCCACAGTCTCTCATGGTTCATCTCCCTCTATTTTCCCTTAAATCTCTTCTCCTCTCCCCATCTCCTCTATGTTATTCCTTATGCTCCATAAGTAAGCAAAACCACATCATATGGTTTCACATCAGAGACTTTTCAGAGGGTAGTACATTTTCTGGTTTAATAAGTTTAAAAACAGATATATTTATTTGTTTTAAAAAAGTAGGAGATAAAAAGTTGAGGGTGAGTGCAAATTTAGGACCTAAACATACTCACAGCTCATTTTTCTTTTCATTTAGGACCCTGTGCATATCAGAATCCTTACTTATAGAATTGCATGTCATCTGGAGAGTTATTTAGAGGACTAAATGAAATAATGCCTGTAAGCTGTTACCATTAAAACTGACAAAAATTTCCCAACAAATTATAGCTATTCTATTTATTATTAATCATTACATTTTAAATAATAATAGTTATTAATAAAATATCTTTAGGGATGCCTGGGTGACGTAGTCAGTTAGGTGTTTGCCTTCAGCTCAGGTCATGATCCTGGGGTCCTGGGATTGAATTCCATATCAGACTCCTTGCTCAGCGGGGATCCTGCTTCTCCCTCTTCTTTCTTCTTTCTTGCTCCTCCTCCTGCTTGCTTGTGCGCTCTCTCTCTCTCTCTTTGTGTGTATCAAAAAATTAAATCTAAAAAAAAAATCTTCAAAGATTTCCTTCCTCGAAGGCACCCAAAGGTTGGGGTGTAGCTTTTGTTCTTTGGGTGTTTTGTTAGGGAAACCACTAAGAAAGCTTTGGCAAGGCTTTCAGGTACTGCATAATTCACAAGTGAGTCCACTGTAGGGTCTAGTAAATTACAGGATCTTGTTCCAGTCTGTGGCTGCAGCCATAGATACTTCCTATCTGCTGTAACCAACTTCCTATCTGCGGTAACAAATCATCACACATAAATGGTGGTTTAAATCAACATAATGTTTCAAATAACTACAATGTCTTGCAGTTCTAGAGGTCAGAAGTCTGAAATGGTTCTCCCTGGGCTATAATCAAAGTTTCACAGGTCTGTGTTCCTTTCTGGAGGCTCAAGGGAGACTGTTTCCTTGCTTTTTCATCTCCTAGATGCTGCCCACATTTCTTGGCTTGTGGCCCCCTTCCATCCTCAAAGCCACTAATGTTACATCTCCTTGTGCGTTTCTTCTGTAGTCACATCTTCTGACTCTCTTTTCTATTCCCCTCTTTAACTTTGCAACACCCTTGTGACTACACTGCTATATCCAGAGAGTCGAGGACAGTCTCCCCCCTTTAATGTCAGTTTATTGGCAACGCAATCCCATCTGCACTTGATTTTCCTTCATTGTGTAACCTAATGTATTCACAGGTTCTAAGGATTAGGACCTGGACATTTTAGGGGGCCATGACTCTCCCTCTTATACGGGTCCAAATGAATGCTAGGTTAAAAGACCATAATCGACTCCAAATCTGAATTTAAGAAAGTAACAGGTTTTGATGTGGATGTTGAATTTTGAACCAATGCTTTCAATGCATCCACATCCTGTTTTCACTCGCCCCTGTTTTCCGACCATAATGGAGCTTCAGATGCACAAAACAGTCCCTGTTTCTGGGATGGTCCCTTGAGATCAGGAAATTCAGCCCAGCTTGAGATGACAACAGGGACAGATGATAACTTCAAGTCCATGTCTTAAAAAAAAATTTTTTTTCTGGTCTCCTATACTTTCCCTCTTGTCTAAAGGCCTCAGAAGTTCTAGTATTTATATCATCCTTCAAAACCCCGCATCCTACTTCCTGGAAAGTCAGGAAGGCTCAGGTGTGAAACAAAAGTGTCAGAGCATTTAGCAGCTGTGAAACTCATCCTTATGATACAAGGAGCAGTATAGCCTTGGGCACAAGCAAGACAAAGAGTCCTAGATGCTTCCTGCACATGAAAATAGGAACAACCCGCATCAAGCCGTCCTGTACCAGGCATTTTATGTGGAACATCTCTAAGTATCATCACCATTATTTTGAAGCAAATCAATGGAATGCCAAAGGGACTAAATAACTTGTTGAAGACACTCACCTTCCTAGCAGCAGTCAGGAATAAAGCCAGGCTCTGATTCCGAAGGAAAAGATTTTCCAGCTTGCTCACCCAAGCCTCTTGCACACCCTTCCATTCTTCACACAGACCTGTTTTTCTGCCTAGACTGAGAGCTCTTGGGCATCAGAGACAAATCTTTTTCATCTATTTCTGGCACCCAGCCTTGTGCCTGGTGTGTAGCCAGGGTTCAGCAGTGTTTGCTTATTTTATGAAAGTGTGATTTAGTTATGACACTGCATGGGCGTCTTAAATGCACTGGCCTACAGAAAAGCCCATGTCTGGATGGGGCCATAGAGGGGCAACATCGACTCAGGCACTCATGGAAAATTGGCTGGGGAAATTTTTTTTCTCCAGGAGCCATTTACATGCTATTTGATTTGGCTTTCTGAGACGTATTAATCAATCCTCCAAACTCCATTCAGGGCGCCATTCCACTCATTTGTAATCAGCTAGTATTTATCTACTGAGACACTTGGGAGGGCAAAATGGAAAATGCAGCCTTTCAGTGGAGTGCTCGAGTTTGACCCCTCCCATGCAGTGTCATTGGAAAGCATCTCAGATTGCAGGGGCGAACCACCCTGCCTAAAAGCAACACACCTAGAGCTAAGTAACTCAAGGAACATATTTGGATCTGCCTGCCCCTACGTGTGGAGCCCTGCACTTGTCCCTCTGTATGTTTGCATATTAGAGATGTAGCAAGTAAGCAATTCAAGTAATGCCACATTTACCTAAAAGTTATATATAAGATTACAGTGCTCGATACTTACAAGCTAAGGCCTCTTCTAAGAACTGTTTTGGGCTTGCTAAGGACTTTTCTCTTTTTAGAATATCACAGAATATTTTTAATCACTTAAAACCTTTGACAAACTGAACTGAAAATATCCTAAGCTATCCCTAAGATAGGCAGACCAGAAAAAGATATGAATCATGTAAATGTTTGAAAAAGTCAGTGTCTCTCATCATCTATAAGAAATGGGACAAATGTCCTAAATATTCATTATTCAAATCACAGTTTTTTTTCTTTCATTTTTCCCTTATTTATTTTTTTCATTTTATTTTATTTTATTTCTTTTCAGTGTTCCAGAATTCATTGTTTATGCATCATACCCAGTGCTCCATGAAATACGTGCCCTCCATTGCACCCACCACCAGACTCACCCAATGCCCCCAATGCCCTCCCCTCCAAAACCCTTAGTTTGTTTCTCAGAGTCCACAGGCTTTCATGGTTTGTGTCCCCATCCAAATTCCCTCAGCTCACTTTTCCTCTCCATCTCCCAATGTCCTTCATGTTATTCCTTAAGCTCCATAAGTAAGTGAAGCCATACGATAATTGACTCTCTCTGCTTGAATTATTTCACTCAGCATAATCTCTTCCAGTCCCATCCATGTTGATACAAAAGTTGGGTATTTATCCTTTCTGATGGAGGCATAATACTCCATTGTATATATGGCCCATACATATCTTCCTTACCCATTCACCTGTTGAAGGGCATCTTGGCTCTTTCCACAGTTCGGTAATTGTGGCCATTCCTACTATGAACATTGGGGTACAGATGGCCCTTCTTTTCAATACATCTGTATCTTCAGAGCAAATATCCAGTAGTGCAATGCAGGGCCATCGGGTAGCTTTATTTTTAATTTTTTAAGGGATCTCCATACTGTTTTCCAAAGTGGCTGTACCATCTTGCATTCCCACCAATAGTGTAAGAGGATTCCCATTTCTCCACATCCTCTCCAACACTTGTTGTTTACTGTCTTGTTAATTTTGGCCATTCTAACTGGTGTAAGGTAGTATCTCAGTGTGGTTTTGATTTGAGTCTCCCTGATGGCTAACAATGATGAACATTTTTTCATGTGTCTGTTAGCCATTTGTATGTCTTCATTGGAGAAGTCTTTGTTCATGTCTTCTACCCATTTTTTTTTTTTTTGACGTGATTATCTGTTTTGTGTGTGTTGAGTTTGAGGAGTTCTTTATAGATCTTGGAAATCAGCCTTTTGTTTGTAGTGCCATTTGCAAATATATTCTCCCATTCTGTGGGTTGCCTCTTTGTTTTGTTGACTGTTTCCTTTGCTGTGCAGAATGTTTTGATCTTGATGAAGTCCCAAAAGTTCATTTTTGCTTTTGTTTCCTTTGCCTTTGGAGGCATATCTTGAAAGAAGTTGCTGTGGCCGATATCGAAGAGGTTTATGCCTATGTTCTCTAGGATTCTGATGGATTACTATCTCACATGGAAGTCTTTTATCCATTTCAAGTTTATCTTTGTGTACAGTGTAAGAGAATGGTCGAGTTTCATTCTTCTACATATAGCTGTCCAATTTTCCCAGCACCATTTACTGAAGAGACTGTCTTTTCCATTGTATATTTTTTCTTGCTTTGTCGAAGATTATTTGACCATAGAGTTGGGGGTCCATCTCTGGGCTTTTACTCTGTTCCACTGGTCTATGTGTCTGTTTTTGTGCCAGTACAATGCTGTCTTCGTGATCACAGCTTTGTAGTAAAGCTTGAAATTAGGCAACGTGATGCCACCAGTTTTGTTTTTCTTTTTCAACATTTCCTTAGCAATTCGGGGTCTTTTCTGGTTCCATACAAATTTTAGGATTGTTTACTCTAGCTCTTTGAGAAATACTGTTGGAATTTTGATCGGGATGGCATTGAAAGTATAGATTGCTCTAGACAGCAGAGACATTTTAACAGTGTTTATTCTTCTCATCCATGAGCATGGAATGCTCTTTCATCTTTTTGGATCTTCTTCCAACTTTTTCATGAATTCTGTATGGCCTCAAGTACAGATCCTTTACCTCTTTGGTTAGGTTTATTCTCAGGTATCTTATAGTTCTTGGGCTATAGTAAATGGAATTGATTCTCTAATTTCCCTTCCTGTATTTTCATTGTTAGTATATAAGAAAGCAAATGATTTCTGTACATTGATTTTGTTATCTTGCCACAATACTGAATTGCTGTATGAGTTCTAGTAGTTTGGGGGTGGAGTCTTTGGGGTTTTCCATATAAAGTATCATGTCATCTGCGAAGAGAGAGTTTGACCTCTTCTTTGCCAATTTGAATATCTTTTATATCTTTTTGTTATCTGATTACTGTTGCCAGGACTTCTAATACCATGTTGAACAACAGTGGTGAGAGTGGACTTCCTTGTCGTGTTCCTGATCTCAAAGGGAAGGCTGTCAGCTTTTCCTTATTGAGGATGATATTTGCTGTGGGTTTTTCATAGACAGATTTTATGAAGTTGAGGAATGTTCCCTCTATTTCTATACTTTGAAGGGCTTTAATCAGGAACGGATGCTGTATCTTGTCAAATGCTTTTTCTGCATCAACTGAGAGGACCATATGGTTCTTCTCTCTTCTCTTACTATTTTTTTTCTATCAAATTGATTGATTTGTGAATGTTGAGTCACCCTTCCATCCCATGAATGAATCCCACCTGGTCATGCTAGATAATCTTTTTAATGTACTGTTGGATCCTATTAGCTAGGATCTTGTTGAGAATCTTTTCATCCATATTCATCAAGGATATTGGTCTGAAATTCTCTTTTTTGGTGGGGTCTTTGCCTGGTTTGAGGATCAGAGTAATGCTGGCTTCAAAGAAAGAGTCTGGAAGTTTTCCTTCTATTTCTATTTTTTGAAACAGATTCAGGAGAATAGGTACTATTTCTTCTTTGAATATTTGATAGAATTCTCCAGGGAATCCAT
This sequence comes from Mustela nivalis, assembly GCF_964662115.1. NCBI lineage: Eukaryota > Metazoa > Chordata > Mammalia > Carnivora > Mustelidae > Mustela > Mustela nivalis. The sequence goes on from NC_139021.1 coordinate 12,239,715, forward strand.
CAGGTACTGGGCTCTTGTTTTTTTGGGAGGTTTTTGATCACTATTTCAATCCCATTACTAGATATTGGTCTATTCAGGTTGTCAGTTTCTTCCGATTCAGTTTTGGAAGTTTATAGGTTTCCAGGAATGCACCCATTTCATCTAGGTTCCTTAACTTATTGGCATGTAACTGTAGATAATAATTTCTGATGATTCTTTCTATTTCCTTGATGTTAGTTGTAATCTCTCCCTTTTCGTTCAGATTTTTATTAATTTGGGTCCTCTCTCTCTCTCTCTCTCTCTCTTTTGGATTAGTTTGGCCAGTTGTTTATCAATCTTATTGATTCTTTCAAAAAACCAGCTTCTAGTTTTGTTGCTTTGTTCTACTATATCTCTAGTTTCTATCTCATTGATCTCTGTTCTCATCTTGATTATTTCCCTTCTTGTGTGTGGGGTTGGCTTAATTTGTTGTTGATTCTCCAGTTCTTTAAGGTGTAAAGACAGTTGATGTATTCTGGATTTTTCAAAAAAATTTTTTTTCAGGGAGGCTTAGACAGCTATGTATTTCCCCCTTAGGACTGACTGCCTTTGCTGTATTCCATAGGTTTTGTACTAATGTGTCTTCATTCTCATTGGTTTCCATAAATTGTTTAAGTTCTTTGATTTCCTGGTTAATCCAAACATTCTTTTTTTTTTTTTTTTTTTTTTTTTTTTTTTTAAGATTTATTTATTTGACAGAGAGAAATCACAAGTAGACAGAGAGGCAGCCAGAGAGAGAGAGAGAGGGAAGCAAGCTCCCTGCTGAGCAGAGAGCTCGATGCGGGACCCGATCCCAGGACCCTGAGATCATGACCCGAGCCGAAGGCAGCGGCTTAATCCACTGAGCCACCCAGGCGCCCCTAATCCAAACATTCTTAAGCAGGGTGGTCTTTAGCTTCCAAGTGTTTGAATTCCTTCCATACTTTTTCTTGTGGTTGAGTTCCAGTTTCAAAGCACTGTGGTCTGAGAATATGCAGGGAATAATCTCAATCTTTTGGTATCAGTTGAGCCGTGATTTGTGACTAAGTATGTGGTCTATTCTGGAGAAAGTTCTGTGTGCACTCAAGAAGAATGAATATTCTGTTGTTTTAGGGGGAATGTTCTATATATATCTATGAGGTCCATCTTGTCCAATGTGTCATTCAATGCTCTTGGTTCTTTATTGATTTTCTGTTTGGATGATCTATTATTGAGAGTAGTATCAATATGACTTTTTATTTTTTTTTTAAGATTTTATTTGACAGACAGAGATCACAAGTAGGCAGAGAGGCAGGCAGAGAGAGAAGAGGAAGTAGACTCCATGTGGAGCAGAGAGCCCCATGTGGGGCTTGATCCCAGCACCCTGGGTTCATGACCTAAGCTGAAGGCAGAGGCTTTAATTCACTGAGCCACCCAGGTGCCCTGACTCTTTATCTTGATTAACGGTTGTTTTATATAGTTGGCTGCTCCCATATTGGGGACATAATTATTTATGATTTTTAGATCTTCTTGATGGATAGACCCTTTGAGAATGATGTAGTGTCCTTCTTTATCTCTAACTACAGTCTTTAGCTTAAAATCTAATTAATTTGATATGAGAATTGCTATCCCAGCTTTCTTTTGAGGCCTATTGGCATGAAAGATGCTTCTCCATCCCTTCACTTTCAGTCTGGATATATCTTTAGGTTCCAAATGGGTCACTTGTAGACAGCATATGGACAGGTCCTGTCGTTTTATCCAATCTGCAACCCTGTGTCATTTTAAAGATTTCATTTATTTATTTATTTATTTATTTATTTATTTAAAAGATTTTATTTATTTATTTGGCAGACAGAGATCAGAAGTAGGCAGAGAGGCAGGCAGAGAGAGAGAGAGGGAAGCAGGCTCCCTGCTGAGCAGAGAGCCCGATGCGGAACTCGATCCCAGGACCCTGAGATTATGACCTGAGCCGAAGGCAGCAGCTTAACCCACTGAGCCACCCAGGCACCCAACCCTGTGTCATTTTATAGGAGCATTTAGGCCATTCATTTTAGAGTGATTATTGAAAGATACATTTCTATTGACATCATGTTGCCTGTGAAGTCCTTGTTTCTATAGATTGCCTCTGTAAATTTCTGTTCTATGTCATTCTTGGGTTCTTTCTTCTTTTATAGAACACCCCTTAATATTTCTTGTAGTGCCAGCTTGGTGGTCACATAGTCTTTTAAACGTTACTGGTATTGGAAGTTCTTTATCTCACCACCCATTTTAAATGTCAGTCTTGCTGAATAAAGTATGCTTGGCTGCATGTTCTTCTCATTTAGTGCTCTGAATATGTCTTGCCAGCCCTTTCTGGCTTGCCAGGTTTCTGTGGACAGGTCTGACATTATTCTGATGGATCTTCCTCTGTACATAAGGAATCACTTCCCCCAGCTGGCCTCAGGAGCTCTTGTCTAAAATTAGGATTCATCATTCTCACAATCATGTGTCTCAAGTTCTTTCTAGATTCTTTAATCTTGGGAGGTGGTCTTTCTATTTCTAGGACACAAACCCTGGTTCTATTCCCCAGGTTGGGAAAATTTTCATCAAGAATTTGTTTGGGGCGCCTGGGTGGCTCAGTGGGTTAAAGCCTCTGCCTTTGGCTCAGGTCATGACCTCAGGGTCCTGGGATCAAGCCCTGCATTGGGCTCTCCACTCAGCGGGAAGCCTGCTTCCCCCTCTCTCTCTCTGCCTGCCTCTCTGCCTACTTGTGATCTCTCTCTGCCAAATAAATAAATAGAAATCTTTAAAATAAATAATAATAATAATAAAGAATTTGTTCAACTATATCTTCTAGTTTTCTTTCTTTCTCCTCCCCCTCAGGAATCCCAATAATTCTGATGTTCACATTTCATGGCACCATTTATTTCCCTAATTTTGTTTTCATGGTTTCTATGCTGTTTCTTCCATGCATCCTCCTGATACTTTTTCTCTATTAGTTTGTCCTCTAGATCACTAATTCTATCTTCTGCCTCGTTTACCCTAGCTGTTAGAGTATTTAGATTAGATTGGATCTCATTGATTGCATTTTTAACTTCTTCTGAGGCGGACTTCACTTCTGTCCTTGGAGATTCTATATTGTCTCTAATGGTTTTCTCCAACCTAGCCATTGCCTGGATAATTGTTACCCTGGATTCCCTTTCTGACATGTTGTTTATGTCCATATCCAGTAGTTCTGATGGAGAGGGCACAGTCTCTGAATTTTTCCTCTGTTGGGTGCTTCTCCTCCTAGTCATTTTGGTGAGAGGTAGTCAAGCGGACATGTAGCTGAATATATTAACACAATCCAGGAAAGGTACACACTGGAATGATTCTGAGCAATTGCAAGCCACCACCAGCAGTGCCGTAGGTGCTTCAGGCATGTCAGCATGTCCTCCTTGGGGTCCAGCACCTTCTAGGTGGATTTCTTCACAACTCTGTGGCTCCTTCAGGAGAACATTTCACCATGGGAAACTGTGCCCCCCCCCCTGGAGGAGCAGTGGCAACTGTGCCACACAAATAACTGCATAGGGTCTGCATCCCCACCTGTTATGCAGGCCATTTGCCAACCACTGGTGGACTGCCACTGCTGCCACTGCCATGGCAGCTGCCACCTCAGCTGTGGCTCTAGGGAGGAGGGGCAGGATGGGTACCGGGAAGGTTGATGCAGAAAGGCAGCATCCACGTGGAATCCACCACTGCCCCCTGGGAGGTGCCAGCTGACCCTCTTTCTTTCATTTTTTAAAGTAGTTTTAGGCTCACAGCAAAGTTGAGAGGAAGGTCCAGAGAGTTCCCATCTATGTTCTGCTGCCACACATGCATAGCTCCCTCGTTATGAACATCTCCCACCAAAGTGGCACATTTGTTACAATTTATGAACCTACACAGACACATCAATATCACCCAATGTGCAGAGTTTATATTAGGGTGTGCTCTTAGTGTTGTACATTCTATGGGTTTTAACAAATATATAATGATAAGTATCCATTATTATAGTATCATGCAAAGTATTTTCAACTACCTTTAAAGCCCTTTCATTCAACTTGTTTAGTTAAATACCAAGAAATGTTATTGCTGGATTGTATGGTAAGTGTATGTTGAGTTTTGTAAGAAACTGTCAAACCATCTTCCAAAGTGGCAGGACCATTTTGTATCCCACCAGCATCAATGAGAGGTCCTGCTGCTCAATACCCTTGCTAGCTAGCATTCAGTATATTCAGTGTTCCAGGTTCTGGTCCTAATAAGTTTGTGGTTGTATCTCATTGTTGGTTTAATTCACATTTCCCGATGACATAGTATATAGAGCATTTCTTCATGTGCTCATTTGCACATGAAGTGTGCAAATGTATGTGTGTGTATTTTTTTTTTTTTTTGAGAGACACAGGGTTGGTGGGGGCAGGAGAGCAGAGGGAGAGGAGAGAGAGAATCCTAAGCAAGCTCCACACTCAGTGCAGAGACTGAAGTGGGGCTGGACCTCACAACCTGGAAATCATGCCTAAGCCAAAAGTCAAGAGTCAGACACTTAACCAACAGAACCACCCAGGTGTCTTTGAGGTCTTTGTTCTACTTATTAATCAAGTTTTTTTTTTTTAATTGATGTTTAAGAGTTCTTTGTATATTTGGGATAATAGTCCTTATCAGATGTATCTTTTGCAAATATTTTCTCCTGGTTTGTAGGAAGTCTTCTCATTTTCTTGATATTGTCTTTTCCAGTGCAGACATTTTAAATTTTAATGGAGTATAACTCAACAATTTTTTTTTTCATCGATTGTGCCTTTGGTATTTTAGTTAAAAAGTCATTGCCAAACCTAATGTCATCTACATTTTCTTCTATGTTATTTTCTGGGAGTTTTATCGTTTAGCATTTTCCATTTAAGTTTATTTTTTCATTGTGAAAGGTGTAAGTACTTTTTTTTTAAAAATATGTGATTGTCCAATCATTCCAACATCATTTATTGAAAACATTATTTTACTCCATTGTGTTGCTTTGGTTTATCACTTATGTAGAACTATCTTTGGGTTCTTTATTCTGCTTCATTGATCTACTTTTCTACTCTTTTGCCAATATCAAATTGTCTTGATCACTACAGCTTTATAATAGTTCTTAAAGTCAAGTAGTCAGTTCTCCAACTTTCTTCTTCTCATTCAATATTGTATTGGTTATCTTGTATTGTCCACCTTTCCATAAAAACTTTAAAATCAGTTTGTAGATATCCACAAAACAACTTGCTAGGATTTTGATTGGAATTGCATTGAATCTATGATTCCAGCTGGGAAGAAATGACACCTTGACAATATTTAATCTTCCTATTCATAAACACGGACTGTCTTTCCATTTATTTAGATTTTCTCTGATTTCATTCTTCGGCATTTCATAGTTTCCCTCATATAGATCTTGTATATATTTTGTTTAATCCTTAAATATTTCATCTTGGGGGTGCTAATATAAATAATATTTTTGTTATTAATTTCAAATTCAAATTGTTCCTTGCAGGTTTATATGAAAGTAATTGACTTTTGTATATTAACCATGTATCCTGCAATCTTGCTATAATTGTTTATTAATTCTAAAAGTTTTTTGGTTGATTCTTTTAGATTTTCTACATAGAAAATCATGTCATCTGTCAACAAAGATTCAGTTTTATTTCTTCCTTCCCAATCTATATACCTTTTATTTCTTGTCTTATTGCACTGGCTAGGACTTCCAGTATGATGTTGAAAGCAGTGGTCAGAATGGACATCCTTGTCTTCTTTCTGATCAAAGTTTCTAGTTTCTCATCATTAAGTCTGATGTTAATTGCAGGGTATTTTGCAGTTATTTATTATCAGGTTGATGAAATTTTCCTCTATTCTTAGTTTATTGAGAGTTTTTATCATGAAATACGTGTTGGATTTTGTCATTTGCTTTTTCTGTATCTACTGATATGATTATGCAATTTTTTCTATAACTGTTGATGTAACGAATTGCACTAATTAACTTTTGAATAGTGAGCCACGTTTGCATATCTGAGATAAATTTTACTTGCTCATTATGTATAATTCTTTTTATATTGTCAAATTTAATTTGCTAATATTTTTTAGGATTTTTGTATATATGCTCATGAGAAATATCAGTCTGTAGTTTTGGTTTATAGCTTGCTTTCTTCCTTTCTTTCTTTCTTTCTTTCTTTTTTTTTCATACAATGTCATTGTCTGGTTTTGGTATTAGTGCAATACTGGCCTCCAGTAAAGAATTTAAAAGTATTCCCTCTGCTTCTATATTCAGAAAGAGAATGTAGAAAATCGGTATAATTTCTTCCTTAGGTTTTTGGTGGAATTCACCTGTGAACCTATCTAAGCCTGGTGTTTTCAGTTTGGGAACTCTATTAATTATTGTTTAATTTTTTCTAATAGATACAGAGCTACTCAGATTGTCTATTTCTTTTTGTTTTAGATTGTATCTTTCAAGCAATTGGACCATTTCATATGGATTATCAAATTTGTGGATATTAAATTTTCATAGTATTCCTTGATAATTCTCTTAGCATGCATGTGATTTATAGTAATATCTCCTTTCATTTCTGAAATTACTAATTTGTGTTTTTTTTCTTAGCCTTGTTAGAGGTTTGCAGATTTTATTGATTTTTCAAACAGCTTTTGGTTTTGTTGATTTTTCTCTTTTCTATTTCACTGATATCTGCTGTAATTCTTCTTATTAATTCTAACTCCTATCCTCCTCCTCCCCCTCCACCTTCTCCCCCTCTTCCTCTTCCACTACCTCCTTCTTCCACTTCTCCTCCTCCTCCTCCTTCTTCTTCCTTTGGATTTAATTTATTCTTTTTTCTAGTTTCCTAAGTTGGAAACTTAGATTATTGATTTAGATCTTTCTTCTTTTCTGATACATGCTTTCAATGCTATCAGTTTCCCTCTAAGAACTATATTTGTCGCATCTTACATATTTTGATAAGTTGTGTTCCCATTTTCACTTATTTAAAAATATTTTAAAATGTCTCTTGAGACTTCTTCTTTGATCCATGTTTTATTTAGAAGTACATCGTTTACTCTCCATGTATTTTGGGATTTTACATTTATCTTTATGTTGCTGATTTCTAGTTAATTTCATTATGGTCTGAGAGTGGATGTTGTATGATTTCTACTCCTTTAAATTTGTTAAGGTGTGTTTTATGGCTCAGATATGATCTATGTTGATGAATGTTCCATATGAGCTTCAGAATAATATGTTATTGTATAAAATAGTCTATTGATGTCAATTATATCAAGTTGATGGATAGTGCTGAGTTCAACTATCTCTTTAATGGAAGTTCTGCCTCCTGAATATATCCATTTCTGATAGAAGGATGTTGGAGTCTCCAACTATGGTAGTGGGTCCATCTATTTTTCCTTGCAGGTCTATCAGTTTTTGCCTCATGTAGTTTGACTCTTTGTTGTTTGTTACTACCTGTTAAGAATAGTTGTTTTTGTGGAGATTTTACCTTATTATAATGCAATGCCTTTTTAAAAATTCCTGTCAACTTTTCTTGCTTTGACGTCTGTTCTTTCTGAAATTGATATTGCTACTTTTGCTTTCTTTTGATTACTACTAACATGATATATTTTTCTCCATTGATTTACTTTTCACCTATATGTATATTTAAAGTGTAGAGAACATGCAGTCGAGTCTGATTTTTGATCCACTCTGACAATCCCTGTCTTTTAATTGGTACATTTGGAGCCCTGATGTTCAGATGATTATTGATAAACTATATTTCTTACTGTTTTATATTTGCTGCCTGTTCTTTGTTCTTATTATGAAACATTTTTAAAGCCACCTCCAGAATATCAAAAATTATACTGATAATATCAAATGATGTCAAATATATGGAGAAACTGGAATTTTGGGACACTAAGAGTGAGATTATAAATTCTGTAACCACTTTGAAAATATACTGACCAATATCTATAAAATGTAAACATGCATATTCCCTATGTCCCAGCAATTCAACTCTTTGGTGAGAAATCTATCTGTATCTGTATCCATATCATTTCTATCTCAAGTGGTTATTTACACAAAAATAGACTCATTTCTGCCAAAGAATTCTTGTACATGATTTTATTCATAATAGTCTCAACATGAAAAAAAATCCATAGTTCCATAGAACGTAGAATATATTAAAGACCATGATGTTTGAGATCATAGCATTTGGGACAGGTTATGAAAGTGGTTTCTGACATCCTTTAAATTGTTTTATACACTTTTAAAACCTTACTTAATAAAAAACTTCTTTGTTTTTAAAAGCATTAACAAGAGGAAAGAAAAACAGAAAAGATAGGGAGCAGAAGATATGCCCTTTAGAGTTGTTTGGTAAGAAAGTGGGATTTTTGGTTGTCTGGAATTGAATGTTTAGTGTTTTTATGAACAAGAAAGAAAAAAAAAAAACAGTTAAAATTCCCACACTAATCTATTATCTATTATCCACACCTAGTCTATTACCCACATCTTCCAAGAAAAAGAGCACCAGGAAAAGAGCAGAGAAAGACAAGAGAAACCAAAAGTAAATGTTCTATATCTAATCTGTTTGGTGGTTATGTGAGGATCTACTTATGTAAAAATTCATCCATGTGTACATTCATTGTATTTTATGATATGTAAATTATACCTCAATAAAAAGCAAATTAAAAAGATACATATACAAATCATATAGTTTAGGTAAATACATGAAAAATTGGCTTCCAGTTTTATTGGCTTCATACAGAATGACATGGATCTCTTGAATGCAATTGTCCCTATAGATCATTTATTAATCGTTATTGGAAAGGCTTACTTTCTTCTTTGAAATCAACCCTGTTGTACTTTGTCAGTGGCTTTCAGATGGGACTTACTGATTCTATCTTCTCATTTCTGGGCTCATTATGTTATGTTTCCACAATACTTCATAACTTAGGAGCTCTTCGAATGCAGAAATGCAGAGGCGACATTGGATTCATTTTGTCACTTCTCTGGGACCCTGCCTAGTGTCCCACCTCTTCTGCATGGATAGCTCATATTAGGTGTACAGCTCTCCCCTGCTACCTGGAAATAGAACATCACTATGAAATTTTTCCTAAACTGAAATGACATGAAGTGAATAAACAATTATCATTAATTAATGGGAAAATTTTGAGCATTCCTAGATCCCCAAAATCACTTTTCTTAGTTTTTTTTGATACCTTAGGACATGGCTTGGTAGCGGATGCCCGCCAAAAACTGAGATGAAGTAGAGGTGCTCATACACCCAGTTCAAAGCTCTGGGGTAGATGCTGAGATGCTGAATGTGTTCCCTGGGGAAGGAGCCCAGCAGCGCTGTTCCCCACTATGACAGCTTGCTATAAAACCAACACTGAACGTACAGTATATTTACCACCCTCCTCCCTTTTTAAAAGCAAAAATCCTTTTCATATTTCTTGCTGTTCATGAAAACAGGTACTAATGTAGCTCTTCTGTAAAATCAAAGTGGTATAACACAACTTTTAAAAAGTGGGGGTAATTACATTGAATTCAGTATTGCATCCATGGCTTGTAGACAGTGACCTTCTTGCTTTGTCTTCACATTTCTTTTCTTCTGTGTGAGTGCAGAGACAGTGAGAATTCTAATGTCTCTTCTTCCTCTTCTAAGGATGCTAGATTATCAGATTAGGGACTCATCCTCTTCATGACCTCTTGATGACCTCTTGACCTCATTTTATGTCACTGACCTGATCAAAAGGTCTTATCTCTAAACAGTCACATGGGTGTTTGGGGTTTCAACATATGAATTTTAGGGAGATGATTCAGTCCAGACTGCTATGGTGACTGAGTCTCTTTTTTTTATCAACTTGTCTTCTGGTGTTCTCCACTCACATTATCTTCATCCCTGCTTCTGCACAGACTTCCAGCCTTACAGCTCTTCCTGGCCCTGTGACCAATATCATGTTCTGTCTCCCTTTGATTTGCTCCTCAACCTGTCTTCCCAGTCACTAATTGAGGAAGTCCTCAGAAGGAATCCCTATCATGTAAAACCCCATAGAGGACACCAGCTCGCAGATCCTCTGATGTTTACCTTATAGTACTTACAACATTTTCTTTCATAACCCTCCATATGTGTTCCAGAGAAACCTCATTCTCTGTGAAATTACTCATAAAAAATCACAGAATTTACAAGAAAAATCAGCCTAGAGGAAGAACACTCAAAAATCTGTGGGACTGGACACTAATACAAACAATAACTACCCTAATTAAAAACACAAAAATGAAATGTAAACACTGTATAGTAAATTTTTCTGCATCCCACAGATTTTGGTAGGTTGTGTTTTCATTTTCATTTAGCTTAAAATATTTTTAAAAAATTTGAATCTTGAATTATTGCCAATCTTTTAAGCCTTAAACATGAGGCTTAAAAATCTACTCCTCCTTAGGGATGCAGGTCTTTGCAATTCACTTGCTTCGAACAGAGAATACAATGATCAAAATTAAATGTCTGATACAAAATGTAGCTTTTTTCAGTCATGCATTGTTTCAGTTTAGGAGGAAATGTCTTCCTAATTCCTTATCTGCACACTTGTACTCTCCTGTTGTGTCAACAGTGTGGAAAGCTTGCAGTTCTGGGAGCCATTAAATTAGCCACCCCATGCACTAAATAAAGTCCCCTTCATAGATTTTCAATTTTGACTTCAGATCTTTCCTTGTAATTATGAGATAAGTTGCCCTTGGTTGCTTTGAAATATCCACATACTGAAAAATTGTGTCCTGGCCAACACAACTTTTATACTTTATTGACATCATTCCCGTATTTACCAGTGGTCTGTCAGATAATTCCTGCCAAAGAAATACTCATTGTAGCTAAACAGAGTGTCATAAACTTCCAAGCCTTGCTCTTTCTAGATTCAATTTGCTACTTTCTCTTAAGTCTCAGTCACCAGAGCATGCAGGAGCAAAAATAAATTAACCTTTCTGTTCCTGATAGGCAATTAAGAAATGCATCAATTCCCTGACAGAGAATCTGGGACAAGAAATTTTAAGGCAAAAGTCAGGAGATGGTGCAGTGCCTCAGACCATAGGAAGGATTCATGAGCTACTTTATGCATTTATTCATAAATGCATTCATATATTCAATGAACACGTTTTGAGCATAAACAGTTTATTAGATAGTAGGCAAAAGGAAGAGATTCACAGTATGTACTCGGTGCTATCACTTACATTATCTCTCTCAATTTCCACAGCAATCCTTTGAGGCAGGTATTTTCCCTCATTCTATTTTGCAGATGAGGAGGCTGAAGTTCCCCCAGAAATGAGAACACAAATGTGATGCGCCCAGAGTGGAGAACTAATTTCTGCTATTACTCAAAGTCTTTGCAATATAACTCTTCCGTCTAGGGCATTGTTCCAGGCTCTCTCTTGCCCTTCTTCTTGCTTTAGCTAATATTCTCTTCTCTCTGACCTAAGTCCTTTGAATTTTGATTAGCTTTTCTAATCTTCCTGAATTTTGATTGAGCTTTTCCCTAACATGCTGCTTCTATGATGATTCTATCAGTTTGAAACAACAGGTCCAATAAGAAAATGATATCCTTTCAATTACCTGGCCATCCTTGGGGTCGGGAAAATCACATCTGGACTAGACTTAGTGGTTTGAGCTCCTGATTTTCTAGAAAGGTGATATTGGGTGTAGACATAGTCGTAGAGTAGGGAATCTATGAGTGTTAGTCCTCTTTCTTACTGTCTCAGAATGATGCAAACATATGCAAAACAACATTTGGGAACCCCTCTGTGTGAATCTAGATTGTATGCTTATTTAGCAACACCATGATTCTATTCTTGTATAGCAAGGAAAAACAAGATATGAAAGACATAGCTTTAAAGCTATGATAAAGCTCTTTAAAGATGAAAGACATCTTTAAAGCATCACCACTGACTGGTGGGGAAAGAGGAAAGAGAGCCATATCTGTGCCCAAATTTAATGCAAGATATAATGTGACTGCAGGGTTTGAGTACAGGTTCTGTGACTGGGTCAGAAGAGCCAGGTGTCACTGTCAGTTGATTGGATTAGGAAAAAAAAAATCTTCATGGAGGAATTCAGAAGTTTGAAGTGAGCCCCAGAGAAATCATATTATGAGTTACAAGTGGGAAATTGGATAATTTAGTCATTCTTTTGTCTTCTTCTCACCTCCACATCATATCTATATATCATTTTTAAGTCCTCTTGTCTATACCTCTCGTTTGTCCTGCATGAGACAGATTCTTACAACATTTACCTGGCTATATTGTCTCTAGCAACCATTTTATTTCCAAATAATATGGAAACAGTCATTCTCTCTGGACCATAGAGTGGAATTATAACCAAGTACAACTTGCTGTTCTTGGCTTTCCTTCTCCTGAATACATCATATATGACCCTGCTCATAAAGCTTTCACTATACCACTCATCCATAGCCTTGAATTGCTGCAAAAATGTCTGTCTCAGAGTCAGTCCAGTGGACTTGGAATCAGTGTTACCACAACCAAATCTCTGTGGGCTCTTCTGACAACCCTTTTGGGTTGTACAAGTCATGAATCATCTTTGAAACTTCTAGGATCTGCTTTCTTCTCCTCCAAGGTTCCTTGCAGATTTTCCTTTCCATTTGCCAAAGTCTCTGATAACTTCAGAAATTCAGCAAAGCACCCGTTCATTCCAAGAAAAAGTTTTCTTGTCTATTTCCCTATGGAACTGTGCTTTTCTTCCTTCTTCTTGTGGCATATCCTTCTGCAAATCCAGGACATGATTTCAAATCAGCATGATTTGAAGCCATGGAGTTCCTCAGGTAAGCTATGGCACATTTTCAGTCTTCTTTTTACTCTGTAAAGTTGTAGGGTTGGATTAGGGAGATGAATAGCATAGTGGTTAAACCCAAAGTGGAGTCACTTGATCTTGACGTAAATCATGGTCCAACATAGGAACTTGATTGAGTTTTCCAATCTTTTAAAATGTCCTTTTCTGATCCCTAAAATTGCAAAAATAACCATGGAAAGGGATAAATAAGAAACAGCATGTAAAATGCTTAGTATGTTACCTTGCTTATTGAATATCCTCCAAAAGAGTTAACTACTCTTATTTTGATTCATGGGCTCATCAAGCATTTATTAAGGACTCCCCCTCCCCCTCACTTTCATGCTGGACACTAAATATAAAGCAGTGACTTTCACAGTCCCTGCATGCTGGGTAATTATAGTTCCTTTAGTTAGTTAATGACATGGATGAGCTAAAACCTTCCTTCCAACTCACATCCCACTCCCATCTCTCCTTCTGGTCCCCTTTCTGCTATTCCTTTGGGGCAGGGATAGGAGGCAAGGGCAAGGGGAAAACATTGATACATTTAGTAGAAACTTATTATTGGTCAGGCTGCACTGAAAATCTTTTTCAGAAATTAACAAGACAGTTAACAACAAGTGTTGGAGAGGATGTGGAAAAAGGGGAACCCTCTTACACTATTGGTGAGAATGCAAGTTGGTGAGGACACTTTGGAAAGCAGTGTGGAGATTCTTTAAGAAATTAAAAATACACCTACCCTATGACCCTGCAATTGCACTACAGATGTAGTGAAAAGAAGGGTCATCTGTACCCCAATGTTCATAGCAGCAATGGTCACAATCACCAAACTGTGGAAAGAACCAAGATGTCCTTCAATGAATGAATGGATAAGAAAGATATGGTCCATATATACAATGGAGTATTATGCTTCAATCAGAAAGAATGAATACCCAACTTTTGTATCAACATGGATGGCACTGCAGATTATGCTGAGTGAAATAAGTCAAGCAGAGAGTCAATTTTCATATGGTTTCACTTATTTGTGGAGCCTAAGGAATAACATGGAAGACATTAGGAGATGGAGAGGAAAAGTGAGCTGGGGGAATTTGGAGGGGGAGATAAACCATGAGAGGCTGTGGGATCTGAGAAACAAACTGAGGGTTTTGGATGGGAAGGTGGGTGGGAGGTTGGGTGATTCTGGTGGTGGGTATTATGGAGGGCACATAATGCATTGAGCACTGGGTGTGGTGCATAAACAATGAATTTTGGAACACTGAAAAAAATACAATAAAACAAAATTAAAAAAAAAAAAGAATAAATACAGAGTTATGTGACTTGGGATGGGAAAGACCGCTCAGTGTCAGCCCATGAGCCTTCTCAGAGTGTGAGCCGCAGGTAAACATATCTTGTGACAGCACCACACTGCTCAACTACCTAACTATGACATGCTAACTGGCAGTAGTGTTCTAGTTCCCTGAGAAGAAGAAGGTAAGAGGCATATTTTTACACTGCTGCAGAACTCCTGCTTGATTCAGCAGGAGACCTGTAGAAATAAGAATACTACTATCAATATAATAATAATGAAGTAGCCTTACACTCATGTAACATAACTGTTGTTACCAACAACCCCATGTGATACAGAGATGCACAACAAACCTCATGTGCTTTATTCCCATTTTGTAGGTGAAAAATCTGTCCTGAGAAGCTAAGAATATTTTCCAGGGACACACTTTTGGAACATAATGGAGTGACAGCCTTTCCCACTAGATTGTACCACAATGCACGGCAGTGGCTATTATCTTTCAGAGTAATGCTTTGATGAGTTTAGTGTTCGAATCCAGAGTTCAGCATATTCTGGTTTCAAATCCTGGCTCTTCCACTTACTTGCTGAGTAACTTTGGAGAAATCACATAACCTCCCAGAATCAAGATCCTTATCTACTGAATGGGAATAAAAATGATTACTTTCAGCAGACCTGTGAGGATAAAATGGGACCATATGTACAAAGAGGGTTTGTATAAAGGCTCATAAAATATTTATCATAAGTAGCTTCTTTCCCCTCCCTCCTTCCTTTTATTCCTTCCTGTCTTCCTCCCCCTTCTCCTTCACATCTTCTCTTTATTTTCATTATATTACTACCTGCTACTATGTAGCAGTGTAGTGAAATAAGGACAGGGTTTGGCATTCTGATTCCAGCTTTACCACTTCTTAGCCTTCTTGATTTGTCCAAACTAGGAGTCCAAGGATTTTTTTTTTTTCTGGGATGTTTATAATCACCACACCATCTAGGAAGTGACAGGGGTGCTCTACTAGATGGAGAAAAATAGCCCATTTTCTCATTCATTAATTATTTTTGAATTCAACCAGCCTGCTTCTAATTCATATATCTCTAAATCTGTATTAGATGAACAGGACTCCCATTTAGTCATGATTAACATGATGGGCTTGCTGTGTGGTTGGTTGATTTAGTGGGGATTCTGGCCTATAAGTCACATCCTCCCTCCTATTCAAACAAGCTGTATCAGTCATTTATTTATTCAGACCACTGTTTCATTGCCAGTGTTACAGGCCAAGGCAAACAGACTCTCCAACATCAGATGATCCTATGGACTCAAATGGCATTGCTTCCTTGTAAGCATGTGGCAGTAATTCCTCTGGACCATGGAATTGGACCATAGAATTGGATCATGGGGTAACTATGGTGGCCAGGAAATGTCTGTGATGCCTGAGGTGTTTTCCAAAGCAACGCTTTATCATCTGCCAGCTGCTGTATCATAGTGGAAAGGGTGAGAGCTTGGGACATGGCTGGATCAGTATTAGCGTCTTAGATTCTGAAGATAGATATGGAATTATGTCTTCTCCCTAAGTTTGGTTTCTTCATCTGTATCGTTAGTTGTGAGAATTAGCGATGCTTTGTATAGAGGGTCTGACATGGTATTTGTCACATAGCACATGCTCAATAAATCATAGATGCTATAATTATGGTTGGTTAATTAGTTTTTGTTCCAGAATGGTACAATGGTGGCCCTTTTCTTCCAACTAGATGCATTTGGTTCCAGCACCAAAATGTGAAGTGTGGGCTGCTACCCTCTGCTGGCTTCCAGGGCACAGCATTGCCTTGACTTCTCAGATCCTTGGTGTAGGCCCTCTGTCATCCTCTGCCCTGTGAGGACTACTTGGCTGGGGAAAGCATCAGCTGGTCTGCAGAGAATCTCACCCAAGCCAGGACAGACTGCTCTTGCCCTAGCCTCTATGCCTCCCATTGACTACTTAGCCATCTTGCAAAGTGGGGAGGGACAAGTTCCCACCTTCTGTTATGTGTGTTCCCACCTTCATTATATGTGTGCTACCCAAGTATTACTGCATTTAGTGGCATATGCTGTGTATTAGTCAGGGGTCTTCAGAAAAACAGAATCAACACACACATAGATATATTTGTTTATTATGAGGAATTGTCTCACATGATTATGGGGGGCTGAAGGAGTCCAACAATTTACCATCTGCAGGCTGGTGACTGAGGCAAGACAAACTTGGAGTCCAAGTGCAAATTCCATATTCATGTGCTACCTATTTCACTGGTCCCTGTATTACACCACCACTTTGCTCTTCTACAATCCACAAGCCCTGTTAATTACTTGATAAAAATCTATTGGGCTACCTTTCTTTTATGATCTGGCTTCCTTGCCCTTTTAGCCATGATTTTGACATTATCAGACATATTTATAAGTGTTTGAGCCACCAAAGTTGAATATAGTTCAAGCCATTATTCCATATCCCCGTCCTCATGAGACTCTTCCACTTACATGCAAATCAACATATGCCAACACATCCATTGGAGGAAGCAAAATGTGGTTTCAGTTCCCCAAACTCACTAACTGGTCATATAAGAATTTGGGCTCTGACTGAGTCAAGATGATTACTATATGAATTTTTAAGGTCATAAAGAGTTTTTGAGTACAGAGGAGCACTAACAGGGTATATCTTCTGACCCTTTAGCCAATGACACATCACAATCTTAATCAGAAGCTGAACTGCAACAGCCACAAGAACTGAGCTATGAAATTCTTATTGTGTGTGATCAGTACTTCAGAAGCTTTAGCTTATGATGTCAGTTCATGAAGTATGGACAGTTAAAATCTCCAATTATGACAAAAGATATCCAGGGAGGTTACAAAAGTTGCCTAAATCACCCACCTAATATGAAACAAAATTATGGTTTAGCCACTGGCCAAACTCAAAGAGATGTCTATACTAACTCAAAGCAAAGAGTTTCATACTGTGTTTCACACAGTAAGCTTTTGTTGAAAGAATACTGTCTTATAGAAGGTTAGTTCTATCTGAAAACCCTTTGAGGAAAAGAAGCTTGACTTTTTCTGCTTTTTGCCCTCATCATTGTTTCATACATGTCACCAATCAGTTGCAAATATTTGCCCAGCTGATTTGATTTGGTGCTCCCAATTATGAAATAGCCACAAGTCCATGTTTGGTACTGTCTTTGTGCATTAAGCTGTCAGTTCTGGAGTGGAGGACAACCGTGATATGCTTTCAGTATGTTAATGAATAAGCAACATGAGAAAACTGCTCAGGTTTGCTGGACCTAACCCCCATTGAGGTCTATGGAATTCAGAGTTTAAAAGTATAAATGAGAAAATAAGATCACATAAAGAAAACAAAACAAAAATTACTGGTTGAATATTTCTGGAGCCTGAAATTTAACAAACTTTACCAACTGTGATATAAATCTTGCTCCCAAAGATTGAATAAGTATGTTAGTACATTGTATTTTGCATCAGTTTGCTGAGCTTGCACACAGGGTCATAAATGAAAATAAGATCAAAAGTGACAATGAAGCAATCTAAGTAAAGTTCAATGTATTTGTTTGCCCTGTCAGCAAGCCTTCTTTTGTAGAAGACATCGAGTCTTTCCTTAGCTCTAAATATTGTAAGTTTTATTCTTGGCCTTTGCTATATGTGCCAAATAAGTTTAACATGAGAAACTGAACCAGTTTAGAAAGAGAGAGGGTCAACATGGAAGATATTAGGTCAGTTGTACTCTACATCTTCCATGAATTATTTATATTGTTTGGTCCCAGTTTGGGAAGAGAAAAATCTGAACATCTTTTTTTTTTTTTTTTTTTTTTTTTTTTTTTTAAATCAGGTAATCTTGTTAAAGATGTGGAGAAAGGGAAAACCTCTTACACTATTGGTGAGAATGCAAGTTGATGCAGCCACTTTGGAAAACAGTGTGGAAATTCCTTAAGAAATTGAAAATACACCTACCCTATGATCCTGCAATTGCACTTCTGGGTATTTACCCCAAAGACACAGATGTAGTGAAAAGAAGGGTCATCTGTACCCCAATGTTCATAGCAGCAATGGCCACAATCGCCAAACTGTGGAAAGAACCAAGATGCCCTTCAATGAATAAATGGATAAGAAAGATGTGGTCCATACATACAATGGAATATTATGCTTCCATCAGAAAGGATGAATATCCAACTTTTGTATCAACATAGATGGGACTGGAAGAGATTATGCTGAGTGAAATAAGTCAAGCAGAGAGAGTCAATTATCATATGGTTTCACTTATTTGTGGAGCATAAGGAATAACATGGAAGACATTGGGAGATAGAGAGGAAAAGTGAGCTGGGGGAAGTTAGAGGGGGAGATAAACCATGAGAGACTGTGGGATCTGAGAAACAAACCGAGGGCTTTGGAGGGGAGGGGGGTTGGGGGATGGGTGAGCCTGGTGGTGGGTATTAAGGAGGGCACGTATTGCATTGAACACTGGGTGTGGTGCATAAACAATGAATCTTGGATCACTGAAAAAGTGAATTTTTTAAAAAATCAGGTGATCTTGTAACTTAATCCTCAACAAAGCAACTATTTCTGTGTGTTTTCAAATGGTACTTCTCTTTTGTGCTGGAAAGAACCTCTGTGTAGAATGATTACATGAAACAAATATGTACTCAGATTTAGATGAGAGTAATCAGAACCATCTTTAGTTTAACACTGAGTCATCACCATTGGGGGAACAACAAAAGGAGCATGAACTTTGGAATCATTCTAGAACTGAGATTTGATTCTAACCCTGCCCCTAACTCACTATGTGACCTTGAGAATCTTACATAATTTATCAGTGTCCTAGTTTCTGTTTAGGTAAAACAGAATACCTAGTAACCACCTTGCAGCTATTGGGAGAATTAGATTGGATATTGCCCATATTGTAGGTGCTCAATAAATGGGACTTGTCATTAGGACTAATTTTATTATGACTACTTTGCTCAGCAGGCACTTATGCCCTCATGCTGTCTTCTCTGCTGAATACTGGGGAAAACTAATAGAACAGAGCAAGCCCCAGACCCATAGGAGTGTATATATATATATATAATCATCATCTTGGCCCTCTGATGTCTGTCAGATCTGGTTCCCTTTGCTCTCTTTTCTCTCTCCACATCACACACTTCCTTGGAAGTAATCCATACCAACAACAACAGTACTAACAGATCTCAGGGTTCTCCAAGTTTCCCTGCCCTCTATACCTTTCATCATGCCTAGGAAACCTTTCCTTCCTCAATTTCTTGAGCAATTATTCTTTGTATTTCAAGATACCTCTTAAGTATCATCTGTTCCTAAAAATGTCCGACATGTCTGGACGAATTGGTAGCTCCTCAACACATTTTTCTTCTACCCTACCTTAACTGCAGTGTAAACCTCTATAGTATCTGCATCAAACACTCTCATAATTATTGATCACTTATCAATAGCAAGAGCAAACTGTGAACTCTCTAGGGTGGAAAACATGTCTTCCTATTTTGGTATTCTTGACACACAATATTGGAGCTTACACCACTCAGAACAAAATAAATGTTGAATGACCTGGCTGAATAAATGTATCTTTTTGAAATAACTTATTAATATCCCTCATCTACAAATGCAAGCTCTGATGATAGATACATAGAATTAAAAATTGTACAGCTTTCTAAAAATTTCTTGACTTGATCTATCTATCTACAATGACTTTGCTCACCTCTTCATGGTATAAACAAAATGAATTAGCTTCTCTTTAAAATTTAAAAATTCAGTGCAGTGAATTTGCTGTGAGACATAACTTTCTATTGCCTAAAAGAAAAAATGTCCAAGCATACATATTAATTTATTCAATTATTCATTCACTCAGTCCAAAGATTTATTGATAATCAGTATTTTACCTGGAACTGGGTTAGGTGATGGAGAATTGTCATTTGCAAAAGAGAGAGAGAAACACAGTTTTCCCCCTTCCTCATTCCATAAACTCAGGGAAACAGATATGAAGCATTAATTATGAAATAGAGCCATTGTATAAAAATCAAACTAAGATAAATGTTTTGAGAGGTGCCTGGGTTGCTCACATGGTTAAGGGTCTGCCTTTGGCTCAGGTCATGATTTCCAGGTCCTGAGATCAAGTCCCATGTCAGGCTCTTTGCTCAGTGGGGAGCCTGCTTCTCCCTTGCCCTCTGCCTCTCCCCCTGCTTGTGCCCATTCTCCCTTTCTTTCTCTATCAAAAAAATAAATAAAATCTTTTTTTAAAAGATAAAGGTAAATGCTTTGAATGAAAATAGGAGAGACTGAAATGATGTCCTATCCTGCTTGAAGAGGACTGTGAGACTTCCCTGGAGTAGTAACACTTCCGAGGTGCATTGTCTATTGAGAGATATCCTGGCAGGTGAATGGGGGAGGGGTGACATGCATGGTGGGGCTAGTTATTGCTTTACAGCAGGAAGCAGCCTTACAGAGATCAAGGTGGCTTTCCAATGCTAGTTACTAGTCACTAGTTACTGAAATCCAAATCCAAAGGAAACAAAACCAATTCATTTTGTTTAGAATGACTTCCTGATTTCCATTAGTTCCCCTGCCTGCTTTTCATTAGATGAACTACCTATATTCCATCAGATATAATCGGATTTATTTGAAGCCCTGGGCACTTATAGAAAATCTGCATTTAGTATAGTCTGATCAAATGCAGAAAGTGCCTTAACCAAGAAATCTGCTGTACTGACTTCTGTTTGGTTAATCTATGAAGCCAGTCACATACATATGTTGGTCTGTATTCAGAGAAAGCAGTAATAAGGGAGCTAGCTGGCTGTACATTAAGGAGGAAGGATGTTGCTAAAAGAGCCAAGAAATGGAAAGAGCATTAAATTTCAAGTCCCATCCAGATTCTAGCCTCTGCTTCAACAGTGGTCAGGAAGCAACTTCTCTTCCCTGATCTTCTAAGTCCTCAACAAAAATGGGGTTCCTTTTTATTCTAAATAAATGTGAGTTAGCCCTCAACACTGGCAGGAAATGGGCTGAATCTCCATAGTGAGAGCTAGATTCAATCATATTATGGGCGTGCAGCCTCTGGAAAAATACAGGCAATTCCATTTCCTTAGGGTTGAATTTACACTCATGGTAGGTTGTTCTATACTGCTCTTTCTAATTGAGAACTCATCCCATTCCAGGTACTTGGTCAGAAATCATGTTTTAAGGAGGTGATCTGCTATGGCGTTGGTAGAATGTTACTGTTTAAAACCTTCTAGGGGACTTCACTATGGTGAATTAATAGAACACTTTCAAGTGTATAAGTGGTATACAATAAATCCTGATTCTCTCTTCCTTGATTGTGGACATTTGATTTCCTTAATTGAATGTTAACTTTATGTTGGTTCTATGATAACAAAATACTCTGTTGGTGCATGTGGACATTCGATCGTCTAAGATCCTCAACTGGAAAATCTCATTGCGAGGCTTGACTGGTGGCTCCACTCCAGGCTTACTTGTTACATTTGGCCCATTTGTTGGAGAGTATTGAAGTCTTAGCGTTTCTGATTTTTTCATCCAATATCTAATGACCCCGTCTAGCATTCTACCATTTGCACATTAAGCATGTCCAATTTTGTTAGTGGTTCCAAACCTTAACTATGGCATGCATGTGAATTAACCTCTGATGTATAGCCATTCAGGGCTATAAATTGACTGAAGTTAGCCAGGATCAGTTTCTATTGGCTGCCACCCAAAAACCCAGTCTTATAATTCTACTGCATTGATTCCCTTTAGTTCTTCCTGGTTCTTCCCTGCCTCTGGAATTCACCAGCACCATGTTCATCCATTAACACCGAATTGAATTGAGTTGGTTTTTGACCAGGGTGGCCTGACTTCCAGTAAGTGCACAATAACTAAGAAAAATGGGTAACTCCATTTGATCATCAAAACATTTTGGGGTCTGGAGAAGATCTCTTTCAGGGTTTCTGAATAAAAGGATGATTGCAGGGAAAATTCTGCAATAGAAGGACTGCTGGTTTTGAATCAACTCTGGCAGCTACTCTGTGTGCCCAATAGCCTGTCACTCCAGCTGACCAAGGCTCCGTTTCTTCGGTCAAAACAAAATTAATAATATTGATGCCAAGCATTGATTAAGGATTCGGTTAAATGTTTTTCTTTTCAACAGCATCTCCTGTTTTCTATTCTCTTCTCACATCTCTTTTCCATTATTCCTTTTTGACTTCTTGGGCTTCCCTTTTTATGCTTTGTCTTGTCCTTTTGTTTTTATGGTATTGTTTTTATTCTCCCTCTTCATTATTTTTACCAAGAACAATCTCTTGCATCCCTTTCATGGTCATGGTGTGTTGTCAGTTCCAGCCCAGTAACTGTTCTCTTTTTTGCTTGTTAAATACACTCTATATAGCTTAGGGCATTAATCTATGCTGCAGTATCATGGAGAGACTTTCAATTAAATTACCCTGGCTCCTTCCAGAAAAATGGTGGGTCTGGGGCCCAACCTAGGCCATTTAAGTGCTTTCTCCTCAAATGGAGTGGCATAAAGATGGAACTCCCTCTGTAGATTCATCCATTCCATGGCACTCTGAAGATCCTTCTAACTTGGTCCTCAAACTTACCCTGGTGCTTCTCCCTTTCGATTCTGCAGTTTTTCTTTTCTTTCAGAAAGTTATGCTATCTTTTTTTAAACAAAATTCTCTTCACTTAAGGTAGCCCAAATGTGTTTATGCAGTTCACTTCTGAAAACCCCTAATGATTAAACCCTCTCCTTTTTTATCCCCAAAAGCTTCTCCCTTACCTCAGCTGCAATTGCTCAATCCAAGTGTATAACAGAAAATACACATAGAGAGGCATGTTTTACAGAACAAAAGTGGATTTCAAATGGTAATTGAAAACTCTCGAGTAATATGAGATCCAACCCAACATTACCCCGGATGCCTCTCCTCCCATGCCTCAAGAGTGGGCTTGAGCAATGGAATGGAGCATATTTAGACATCATCCAAGGACCTTGGGGGGCAAATCTGGCCAATGTCAAGGCTTCTTCTCAGAGATTAGGCACCAGAGACAGGGTGCAAAAGTCCCCTGGCTCATGGGATGTGGAAGTCCTTTCTTATTATCCAAATTCATTCTTTCACTGAAGCAGATTGGATCACGTTTAGGGTCCCTTGAGCTGCCTTCTTCTAGAGGTGTTACTTACCAGCTTCACCTTCTGCTGAAGTTCCATTCTTGGACACTCTTTGACCCTCCATGCATGTGCACACACACACACCCATGTTCTCTCGCACCCTTAACATTAATTTTTCATTTAACCCAAGAAAAATTCCCAGGATTCTGGGATCATGAAAGTCCTCGGTAAAATAAGAACCCATGTAGATGTAGCTTGTGACACCCACATCTTCCTTTGGAAAAAATTATGGATTCTAATGAACTTTTGCTTGTCTCTCTTGGTATAAGGCAGCATAGATTTTAGTTACTTTTATTTTTAATTTCACTGAGATATATAATGCATCTGTATACCTGTAATGGTCCATAGAGGATAATCTAAGTGGGTTATTAACAACCATACAGATTGGTTTGCAAAACTTTTCTTCTACAAACTCAAGAGCTCTTTTCACCTCCGTTCTTTCTTTTCCCGCTGTATAGGAAAAATAACATTTTCTAGTGCAAAACAATGGAGTAGTAACTTTTTGTTGGTGACAAGCATGTAAAGAACTTAAGCTAGCCTATTGCACATAAGCAATAATGGGATTGCTCTATAGGTTTATTGCCTGAAATGGTCTAGGAAAATTGAAAGATAAATATATCGTGGTGATGGCATTACCATCACATCAGGATCTTATTTATCTGAGGAGACTGTTAATAGCTTCATGCTTAGGACTCAAGTTCAAAAGAATTTGCTTAGAAAAGACCCAGAGCTTTAAATAGTCCCTCTGAAATGTGGGCTGCTGAAGCAGATTGCAACAGTCATTTGTCTGCTTATTAGCTTAGAGCATTTGTTGCACTGTAATTGCAAGGAGAAAAAGCTTGCAATCCACGTGGCTCATTCCACCAGTCACTGGTGGTTATATTTCTCTCCAGGGAACAAATAACTCTGTGTGTGTGTGTGTGTGTGTGTGTGTGTGTGTGTGTGTGTATGCATGTGTGTGTGTGTGTGTGTGTGTGTGTGTGTGTGTGTGTGTATGCATGTGTGTGTGTGTATGTGTGTTTTCCCCTCTCCTGGAGAAGCTTACAGTGCAATGGGCTATAACCCCTAATAGATACAATACATCTTCTCTGAAGAACTTACAAAAGAAATCAATGGTTTGTTTTATACCCATTGTCTCCCCAAATTCCCTCATACATTTGCCTTGCCTGGCTTGGGTAACTTAAGAGCAACCACACTTCATAATAAAATGTTGACTCATAAACATGGACTTGAGCTAGAAACTTTGGTGGGGGTTCGTTTATTTATAGCATTAATTGTGATCCTAGCTCAAAGTAGGCTGGAACAAGATCCAAAAAAGGAAAGAAAAAGAAACGATAAAATTGATAAAGCACAAACCCACACACAGTGTTGCTCTGTAAAAGGTACACCAGAATCACTGAATCTGATCCCAAGAAGTAGAGTACAGACAAATGAGATTTGGAGTCAGTAATAATGAATAACGTTTTATGGCAGCCCAAACTACCCAGTGATGGAAAAGGATGCTTTACCATATTCCAAGTAACTTCTTTCTTGAAGGAAAAAGCATAGCAGAGGAAAAATACTTTTTTTTTTTTTTTTAAAGATTTTTATTTATTTACTTGACAGACCGAGATCACAAATAGGCAGAGAGGCAGGCAGGGATAAAGGAGGAAGCAGGCTCCCCGCAGAGCAGAGAGCCCGATGTGGGCTCGATGTGGGGCTTGATCCCAGGACCCTAGGATCATGACCTGAGCCGAAGGCAGAGGCTTTAACCCACTGAGCCACCCAGGCGCCCCAAGGACAAATACTCTTGAACTAGAAGATAGAGGAATGATGTAAATATGGATTGGCATTTAACAGCGGGGGATACCTGAACAAAACACTTACTCTTTGAGCCTGTTTTCTATTTCATGAAATGAAGATAATATCTCACAACAGGATTTCAATGGATTACTGAATGTGCATCTAAACAGTGAGTGACTTAATTTAATGCCTCTAGGACATTTAGTATTCAATCGATGTTGGTTTTCTTTCTTTCAGCATGACCCCATGTTTAGGTACTTCTCAGGATATGCCCAGTTGATACTTACCACCCATGCCCACCATCTCTTAGTGCATTGCCTGTACTGCTGCGCACAGAAGGCTATAGGCTACCTTTTCCCAGAGGCTCTTGGGGCTCAGAATCCAGATGCAGGTTAAGTCTCACTTATTCAATGCCCTCAGGCAAATTTGAGAAAGCAAACCATAGCAGAGGTTATCTTCCTCTGGAAAGTTTTTCTCTGGCAAGGGAAGGAGTGGAGGAATCAGTGTCCATTTTCCAAATTTATGGTTTTGAGAAGCAGTGGGTGGTGGAAGCAGTGGGAAAAACTCTCAGCTCCAGGATCCGTGGCAGCTGGCTTTCTGGTCACCAAACGCTCATGGCATGGCAGTTTGTTCTTGAACTTAGTTACAGTCTGCTCCTATCTCCCCCACTTTCTTCAGTGTAGAATACCATAATAGGTTACTTCAGCGTTCAGCATGCTCCTCAGATTTTTTTCAGAACATTTAGAAGTAACTATTTCTATTTTAAATTTTTACCTTTTAAAAAATCTATGTTGGTTCTGCTTGCTGCCCCAGACTGTGATAATGTATACACAAGATGCCCTAAGAGTGCACAATTCTGAGAGGAATAACATCATCCACAATTAAAAAGTAAGGAGAATTTAAGAATAGGGCACAGCCTTCTAAAGATTTGCAAATTTCATAAATTAGTATGAAGAAAGTGTTTTGAACAAATTATAAACTTGCTATTATTTTGCTTTATAAAAAAGCTTAATTTCACCAACGTAAACTCACAAAGCATATTATAAAGTAATCAGTTATTTTATGAAAATATTTTTCTTAAAAAATTATTCTTATGATAAAGAAGATTTGAGGAATTGTCAAAAGAAGTATAGAAGTTTATCTTGGAGCAAAGAATTAAGGGAAGCCATAGTGATGTTCATTGTATAAAATATGAAGAAAAGAAAATTGAGTAACTTTTCAATAAGGAACCACACTACTGGGTGGGGTTTACAAAGACACAGATTTGGCTCACCGTGAAAGAAAACTTGTTGATGTCCTACAATGAAAGGGCTGCTTTTGAAGGGACCAAACATATTACTTAACTCAGGAACAAAGTGCTGTTTTCCAAAGGATAAATTGCAAAGGCTTCTTAAGTAAAAAGCTGAATTAGGAAAATTCGTGGTTTTTCCAATTTTAATATCCTATGATCATTTATATTGTGACCTTACATTTTTACATTTAAAACTGATGTGTGAAAACAACTGAAGCTCAGCTTTTCAGAACACAATTTCTTAAACTGAAGCTTCGATGATCTCATTGACATTAGTACCATTAGCATACATTGTTTGTGGTAATCCACCTTCAAGTGTATGCTTGGATACATAGATAGATATACACACAATGAACATAAATGACACACACCAGTTTCTTAGTGCTTTATTCAAGCAGTAATCTATCTGTTTCTTCTTCTTTTTTTTTTAAGATTTTATTTATTTATTTGACAGAGAGAGATCACAAGTAGGCAGAGAGGCAGAGAGAGAGAGGGAGGGGAGCAGGCTCCCTGCTGAGCAGAGAGCCCGATGTGGGACTCGATCCCAGGACCCTGAGATCATGACCTGAGCCGAAGGCAGCGGCTTAACCCACTGAGCCACCCAGGCGCCCAGTCTGTTTATTCTTCTTTTCATTATTTTAGATCTGTGTAGTCTGGAAGACCTAACAATATACATACATACTTATATTTGTTCATTACCTACTGAAATAAAGGAACAGAGCAAACTGGCCAAATGAATCAGACCAGTAATGTATTCTACCCAGTTGTATGTTCTAGGACCTGTCAAAGGGTGACTCTAAAATGAGAAGCTTCTTTTGAACCCCACAGGTTTTTCTTAATCTTGTGATCCTCCTGCCCCACCTGTTGCCTATACACTTCAATACTGTGTTAAAAACAAAGCAAGAAAATCACAATGTCTTCTGACTATAGGATGAAAACATATAGCTTTTAACTTCTTAAAAAATACTTTATCTTTGCCAAAAAAACTCTGGAATTAATACTATCTTATGAGTTCATATTCATATGAAAATGAAGCCTTCAAAAACGTAATTTTCAATTGGATAAGTCCCAAGTTTTTTACTTTCAAGTATATCATTCAAGAAATAGTTACTTTATCCAAATCTGCTATCTTTCTCCACTATGGGGAGTACTACCAGTCCACTTTGCTGTGGCATAAATCATGTTTAGAACCTTCCTTGAGTTTTGGGAGGCTCTGGGAAACTCCAGATCATTTACTCCCTGTAATTACATTTCATCATATTTGTTTTTGGGTTTGTCTGTTAATAGAGTCTCTTGATCTGCTTAACTGCCTCCTCTATAATTAAACAGTTGAGAAAAGCATATGGATAATACTGTGCTAATGATAGTTTTAAAATTTAGAATGATTTAAAAGGAAATTTTAATCCTCTACTAGGTTTGGCCTCAAAATGCTCTGGTTATAATGGTAATGTTTTAAAATTTATCATTCCCATGCAGTCTTCACATTTCACAATGCTAAGTTTGGAGCCAAGGAGTCTTAATTAACATTTGTTAAGAGCTAGAAGATATGTCCAATTTTAACTTTTCATTCCTAAGTCTCACCCCATAACTAAATAGTTTAGCATTTCCAGTGGGAGAGCAGAGTGGTTACCTCTCTTCCCCAAAGTCACATACCACTTTGGTATTTAAAAGTATCTTATGTTTCACATGCATGATACAGTTTGAAGACCTGCATGGTCTATGAGAAGTTGGCTGTATGAGTCAGTTTTGCTGTTTAACAACAATCCCCAAATCTCAGCAGCTTATAACAAGTTTTTTTGTTTTTGTTTTTAATCAGATTGCATGCCAGTTATTGCTTGAACTCTGCTTGCTTGTGTTCTGTGTGTCTCTCACTTTGGGGTCGTGATTGAGGCACAGACCACATCTGCTCCATGCCATGCTAGTAGCTGAAGGCCTAAAGTCAAACACAGCAGCACAGTCATATTGAAAATTTGGATGCAACATCCATTTGCATTATAATGGCCAAAGGAAATCAAATGACCAAGTTAAGTATTAGTGGAGTGGGAAATATTTTCCTTCCACAAGGGGAAGGAAGTGAATATTTGTAAATGTTAAAATAATCTATCACATAAGCCAAATGATAATTTCAGTTACCTACATGTCAAAATGCTCCATACTACCTTACAAATCCTTGAGATCTATGACTGAGCTCCATTGCTTATATCTGGCCCCAAATCTCCTTTCTGCCAGAGAGATACCTTACCACGTAGTGCAAATGACTCCCATAGGGCAGGATAGCATGATGGAGAGAAAATGAGATTTCAGACTTCTGACCAGAGACATAAGTTAGAGTCTTATCTCTTCAATAATCCAGTTGTTTGACTGCATTTGAGACAATTCATTTTTTGTCTTATTTTCCCAATGTATAAAAATTGTGTTAACAATGACAATGCCTACTGCAGATATTGTTGCATGGCTCCCTGAGCAACATGGGAAAATAAGCATGTGTGTTACTTACAAATTACTCTCTATGTGGAGGTCCTGATTAGAGAGTCCTGATAAAATGTAGGAATAAGGAAATAAGAGAGCCATGACTAGACGTTGGTGATGTGAATGGGGTAGGAAAGGGGATATGGATGAGGGAGGACAATATTATAGAGAACAGGAGAATGGAAGTTGCAAATACATCAATGTGCTGATAATGAATCACATCCACTTTTCTGATTCTATGCCCAGTAAAAATGAAAAATAAATGCCCTCATATTTCTATTATCAAAAGCTCTTAAGAGCTTCCTCAGCTTTCTCTTCCTCTTCTTCTGAGACATACAAATGACATGGGAGATAAAAGATGATTTTTTTCATGATCTTGGGTCCAAGTTTCAGCTTTCTGATCTCCTAAATAAGGATATGCAACTCTACCCGATTGAGTTTTCTGAAATAATGCTTATGACAGTGGTTTGGAAATTATAAAGCATTATATACATAAAATTATCCCATCATTTGTAAAATAAAAGTCCTAGAGTGTCAGTAAGAGGCTTTCTGTCTAGTGTTATAATTCTGGTATTATTATTTGCTTAGACTTGGAAAAGATTCTAAGACCAAATAGTACATTCCTTTTACTTCACAGATGAGCAAAATGTTTTCAGTTCTATGATCTCAGTTCTTAATTTTTTCTCTTTTTTAAAATTGAGTTATAGTTGACATATGACATTACATTAATTTCAGGTGTAAAACATGATGTTCAAATTAGATTTTAAACTAAAGACTGTAGTCAGAGATACAGAGGGACACTATATAATTCTCAAAGGGACCATCCACCAAGAAGATCTAACAATTATAAATATTTACATCCCCAATATGGGAGCATCCAATTACATAAGAATATTGTTAATTGAGGAAAAGAGTCATATTGATATGAATAAATTAATAATAGGAGATCCTAACACACCACTCTCAGTAATAGACAGATCATTGAAGCAGAAGATCAATAAAGAAACAAGACCATTGAATGACACATTGGACCAGATGGACCTCATAGATATATACAGACCATTCCACCCTAAAACAACAGAATACTCATTCTTCTTGAGTGCACATGGAACCTTCTCCAGAATAGACCACATACTGGGTCACATTTCAGGGCTCAATGGATACTAAAAGATTGAGATTATTCCCTGCATATTCTCAGATCACAGTGCTCAACCACAAGGAAAAGTTTGGAAGTAATTCAAACACCGGGAAGCTATAGGCCATTTTGCTTAAGAATGCTTGAATCAACCAGAAAGTCAAAGAAAAACTTAAACAATTCATGGAAATCAATGAGAAGGAAGACACATCAGTACAAAACCTATGGGCTATAGCAAAGACAGTCCTAAGGGGGAAATACATAGCCATCCAAGTCTCCCTCAAAAAAAAAAAAAAAAAATGAAAAATCTAGAAACACCAGCTCTATTTACATCTTAAAGAACTGGAGAATCAACAACAAATTAAGCCAACTCCACACACAAGAAGGGAAATAATCAAGATTAGGGCAGAGATCAATGAGATAGAAACTAGAGATACAGTAGAATACATCAAAGAACTAGAAGCTGGTTTTTGAGAGAATCAATAAGATCAATAAAACACTGGCCAAACTAATCCAGAAGAAAAGAGAGAAGGACCAAATAAAATTATAAATGAAAAGGGAGAGATCACAACTAACACCCAGGAAATAGAAACAATCATCAGAAATTATTATCAACAGTTATATGCCAATAAGTTAAGCAACTTAGATGAAATGGATGCATTCCTGGAAAACTATAAACTTCCAAAATTGAACCAGGAAGAAATTGACAACCTGAACAGAACAATATCTAGTAACGGATTGAAGCAGTGACCAAAAACCTCCTAAAAAAGAGAGCCCAGGACCTGATGGATTCCCTGGGGAATTCTACCAAACTTTCAAAGAAGAAATAACACCTATTCTTCCAAAGCTGTTTCAAAAAATTGAAGCAGAAGGAAAACTTCCAGACTCTTTTTATGAAGCCAGCATTACCCTGATCCCCAAACCAGGCAAAAACCCCACCAAAAAGGAGAATTTCAGATCAATATCCTTGATGAATATGGATGCTAAGATTCTCAACAAGATCCTAGCTAATAGGACCCAACAGCATATTAAAAAGATTATCCACCATGACCAGGTGGGATTCATCTCTGCACTGCAAGGACGGTTCAACATTCAAATATTGATCAATGTGATAGAACAAATCAATAAGAGAAGAGAGATGAACCATATGGCCCTCTCAATTGATGCAGAAAAAGCATTTGACATGATACAGCATCCATTCCTGATTTAAATGCTTCAAAGTATAGGGATAGAGGGAACATTCCTCAACTTCATAAAATCTATCTATGAAAAACCCACAGCAAATATCATCCTCAATGGGAAAAAGCTGACAGCCTTCTCCCTTGAGATCAGGAACATGACAAGTATGCCCACTCTCACCACTCTTGTTCAACTTAGTAGTAGAAGTCCTAGCAATAGCAATCAGACAACAAAGAGAAATAAAAGGTATTTGAATTGGCAAAGAAGAAGTCAAACTCTCTCTCTTCACAGATTACATGATACTTTACATGGAAAACCCCAAAGACTCCATGCCCAGACTACTAAAACTCATACAGCAATTCAGTAATGTGGCAGGTTACAAAGTCAATGTATAAAAATCAGTTTTTTTCTTATACACTAAAAATGAAAATACAGAAAGGGAAATTAGAGAATCAATTCCATTTACTATAGCATGAAGAACCATAAGATACCTGGGAATAAACCTAACCAAAGAGGTAAAGGATCTGTACTCGAGGAACTACAGAACACTCATGAAAGAAATTGAAGAAGACACAAAAAGATGGAAGAGCGTTCCACACTAATGGATCGGAAAAATAAACATTTTTAAAATGTCTATACTGCCTAGAGTAATCTATACTTCCAATGCCATTCCAATTAAAATTTCACCGGTATTTCTCAAAGAGCTGGAGCAAACCATATAAAATTTGTATGGAATCAGAAGAGACCTTGAATTGCTAAGGAAATGTTGAAAA
Organism: Mustela nivalis; assembly: GCF_964662115.1. Taxonomy (NCBI): domain Eukaryota; kingdom Metazoa; phylum Chordata; class Mammalia; order Carnivora; family Mustelidae; genus Mustela; species Mustela nivalis. The sequence goes on from NC_139021.1 coordinate 12,271,596, forward strand.
AGAAAAACAAAACTGGGGACATCACATTGCCTGATTTCAAGCTTTACTACAAAGCAGAGATCACCAAGATAACACGGTATAAAAACAGACATATAGACCAGTGGAACAGAGTAAAGAGCCCAGATATAGACCATCAACTCTATGGTGAAATAATCTTTGACAAAGCAGGAAAAATATACAGTGAAAAAAAGACAATCTCTTCAATAAATGGTGCTGGGAAAATTGGACAGCTATGTGTAGAAGAACGAAACTCAACCATTCTCTTACACCATACACAAAGATAAACTTGAAATGGATAAAAGACCTCAACGTGAGTCAGAAATCCATCAGAACCCTATAGGATAACATAGGCAATCACCTCTTTGATATCAGCCACAGCAACTTCTTTCAAGATATGTCTCCAAAGGCAAAGGAAACAAAAGTGAAAATGAACTTTTGGAACTTCATTGAGATCAAAAGCTTCTGCACAGCAAAGGAAACACTCAACAAAACAAAGAGGCAACTCACAGAATGGGAGAAGATATTCACAAATGACACTACAGACAAATGGCTGATATACAGGATCTATAAGGAACTCCTCAATCAACACACTCAAAACAGATAATCACATCAAAAAATGGGCAGAAGACATGAACAGACACTTCTCCAATGAAGACATACAAATGGCTATGAGACACATGAAAAAATGTTCATCATTGTTAGCCATCAGGGAGATTCAAATCAAAACCACATTGAGATACCACCTTATACGAGTTAGAATGGCCAAAATTAACAAGTCAGTAAATAACTTGTTTTGGAGAGGATGTGGAGAAACAGGAACCCTCTTACACTGTTGGTGGGAATGCAAGTTGGTGCAGCCACTTTTGGAAACAGTGTGGAGATCCCTTATGAAATTAAAAATAGAGCTTCCCTATTACCCTGCAATTGCACTACTGGGTATTTACCCCAAAGATACAGATGTGGTGAAAAGAAGGGCCATTTGTACCCCAATGTTCATAGCAGCAATGGTCATGGTCACCAAACTGTGGAAAGAACCAAGATGTCCTTCAACGGACAAATGGATAAGGAAGATGTGGTCCATATACACTGTGGAGTATTATGCCTCCATCAGAAAGGATGAATACCCAACTTTTGTATCAACATGGATGGGACTGGAAGAGATTATGCTGAGTGAAATAAGTCAAGCAAAGAGATTCAATTATCATATGGTTTCACTTATTTGTGGAGCATATGAAATAACATGGAGGATATGGGAAGATGGAGAGGAGAAGGGAGTTTGGGGAAATTGGATGGGGAGACGAGCCATGAGAGACTATGGACTCTGAGAAACAATCTGAGGGTTTTGAAGGGGCAGGGGTTGGGAGGCTGGGTGAGCCTGATGGTGGGTATTATGGAGGGCGTGTATTGCATGGAACACAGTATACGATACATAGACAATAAATTCTGGTACACTGAAAAGAAATAAAAAAAAAAAAGAATGAAATCTTGCCATTTACAATGAGGTAGGAACTAGAGTGTGTTATGCTAAGTGAAATAAGTCAGTCAGAGAGACCAATAAGTGATTGGTTTCACTTATACGTGGAATTTAAGAAACCAAACAGATGAACATAGAGGAAGGGAAGGAAAAATAAAATAAGATAAAAACATAGAGGGAGATAAACTGTCATAGACCCTTAACTATAGGAAACTGAGGGTTGCAGGAGGGGAGGTGGGTGGCAAATAAATAAATAAGTTAATTAATTTAAAAAAACTATGATGTTCAATATTTGGATATATTATGAAATGATTACCACAATAAGTGTAGTTAAACACTTGTAACCTAAACAGTTACTTTTTTTTTTTTTTTTTTTTTTTGGTGTTTGCCAGAAGTGGGAGGTAGAAGGTGGATAAAAAGGGTTAAAAGTAGAAAATTACAGTTATAAAATAAATAAGTCATGGAAATATAATGCACTGCATAGCTACTATAGTTAATATAACTGTATTGCCTATTTGACAGTTGTTAAGAGAGTAGGTGATCTCAGTTCTTAAAGTATAGAGTGGAATATTTATAATTCTTTTTGTTTTAGTTTCTGCCTTAGTATATACAAGAAGTCTTTTCAGTGTAATGTTGAGATGGCTTGTTTTATTCTGAATCCCCACTGCAACTTACTATGGCTTCCTATAATCTTCAATTCAATTCAAATCTGTGAACTTGCTTGAACTCCTGCCCTGTGCTATAGAGTACTGCTTCTCAAGCCAAGTACCGATTGGAATCACCAGATAGCTTAAAAAGTACTGATTCCTTGGCCCTACTCCAAAAGAGTCTGACTTAATATTCAGTTTCAGGTGCGTCTCAGGCATAGGTTTGTTTGTTTGTTGTGTTAAGGTTTTTAGGTGATTCTAATGTGAAGCCAGTCTTGGGAACAACTTCCTTAGAGAAATCAAGTTGAATAATGCAAGGTTCCATGGTCATGAAACTCAAAAAATTTTTGGTCAGACAGATGTGGAAAAGAATAACTTACGGACTCTTTTATAGAATTATATTCAAAATGGGCCAGGTCTGAGAGCTCAGAGAAGTTCCCATAAAGGAAGTAAATCTTGAACTTCATCTCAAACAAGAATAGTGATATGCTAACTGCCCAACCAAATGAAAGGCCCTTTGGGAAAGGAAAAGATGGTCAAAGACATAACAGTTGAAGTCATCACATGTATTTGAAGAGTATGAGTAATAGAATATGTTTGAACGTAGAGTCTGAGGCAGGGAATGTGGTAGGAGATGAAGATAAAGAAGGAGGTAAAAATCAGATCAGGAAAAAACTTGCTCTGAGTTGGATTTTGCCCACTGGAAATATACCAAAAGTGTTTCTAAGCAACTGCATCACTTCTTAGGAGCCTCCTTCAATGAAAGCAGCCCAGGTCTCCTTAAGCTTTCATTCCACTTTCCCTTGATCAGCTTTGGATCCCATTAATCTGCTTTTATATAGACCTGTTCATCACAAACAAATCCTGGAGGGATCCTGAAAGAACATCTGCTTTGAAAGAAGTGCTATATCATAAATATTCTACTATGTTTATCAAATGTATTGGTCTTGAATCTCCATTGACCTTACCCTTGTTCCATGATTCTTAGCTGCTATTGATATAAAGAAACCAGTTTGATTTAATAAAAGCTATTCATGGACAAAAATAAGGAAATGTTGCTGCATTTAACATATTCCTCATTTGTAGGAGACAGCTTAATTATAAGATATATAAAGTAGAATAAATGTTCATGTTGGAATCAGATAAAGAGGGCAGGTGGTAAGTTCCTTAAAACCTTGTCTTGTGTTTTAATAATAAAGGCAAAAAAAATCTAATCATTTTTATTGTAGCAGTTTATGGGTTTTTCTTATCTTTTATTTTTTCTGAGATTATATTGATGTTCCTTTCAAAAAAGACCTGGAAGTCACAAATGGTGACCAGAGGAAAGTGATAAAATTTGTGCTTTCTTTTGGATAAAATGTTCTTACCTACACCTGTGATCAATAGACCAACTGAAAACCTAATGTTTACTGACTTCCTCCTACATGTCAAGTGGCATGCAAAATACTAAAAAATGAGGAAAAGTTATTCATTCATTGACTCATTCATTCATACTACTTATTTTGAGCACCTACTATGCACCTGGCACATGCCAGGGTCAGAGATTACAAAGATAAACAGTGAATTAAAAAAAAGATCAACAGAACATCATCCCTATCTTTGAAGTTCCGATAACATCAGTGTTCAACAGAAATATAGTTTGAGTCATATATGTTATTCTAAATTTTCTAGTAGACATATTTAAAGAAGTCAAAGAAAGGGGCATCTGGATGGCTCAGTTGGTTAAGTATCTGCCTTCAGCTCAGGTCATGATATCAGGGTCTTGAGCCCCATGTCAGGCTCTCTATTCAATGGGGAGCCTACTTTTCCCTCTTTCTCTGTCTGCCTTTCTTCCTACTTGTGATCTCTCTCTCTGTGTCAAATAAATTAATTTTTAAAAAGTCAAAAAAATACGTGAAATAAGTTTTTATAATATATTTAGCTCAGTATGTCTGAAAATATGATCATTTCCATGTATCATCAATACAATGAATTATTAATAAGATAGCTTGCATTTCTTTTCTCCTTAGTAAATTTGTGAAATCCATATATATTTTATACATAGAGTACATCTCATTTCAGATGTTTAATTTTCAATAGTTATGGAGTGAAATGTTTTTATACCAATATAATAAAGTTATATTTAAAGGAAAACAACTTTATGCCACTTTAATTTTTAAACATAAGTTTACCAAGAAATTTCAATAAAAGTAACTTCAGTTCCTTCAATAAAACTAACCATTTTGCAAGTGCTGAGAGTCACACATGGTGAGTGGCAACGGTTGAACAACACAGGCTAGCGACCAACTAGAAGAGGAAGAGAGATAAGCAAATGGTCATCATAATGTGATAGTCAGAAGACTTGTATGGAGTGCAGAGAAAGATGCACTAAATGTTTCTTTGTGAGCTTGAAGAACTTCAGAGTTACAGGAAAACCAAGCATAAACCAAGAAAGGAATCAATGATTCATGAGAAAGCATGGAAGTGAGAATGAAAAATGGTAGATGGACAGTCCTCACTCTGAAGATTTATCACCAAAACAGGAAAACTAGCAAAAAATAAGTTAGGTGTTGAATAGCTATATAAAATTTAAGTATGAACTTGAGAGAGCATCAAAATAATTAAAAACACCTGGATTCATGCTCAGTTCTGCGACTTCCTGTCTGTGTAATGTTGAGAAAGCATCTGGGCATTTCTGTACCTGTAAAAATAGGAATGATAATAGTTAGCTTAAAAGACAGTTGTGAGCAATTAATAATATGCATTAAGGTGCCCAAGGTGTGTGTGTGTGTGTGTGTGTGTGTGTGTGAGAGAGAGAGAGAGAGAGAGAGAGATCAGAACTCGAATGGGAAATGTCATGGATGATTAACTGCCTCACTAAGGGTACAAGGACTCATTTCACTTGAGACTCAGAGGAAGGGTTAGAGCTCAGGCTGCAGAGGTAAAGGGGAACTCCCTAGTAGAGTCAGGAGGATGCTATTACAGGTGGAATCCACAATCACCAGAGGAAGAGGAATGTGTTCCAGATATCGCTCTCGAGAGTAACTGATTAGTAACATTTGGGGGAGTAGAGAGGGAAAGAAATTAGAGCAAATCTCTGTCAAAAAAGGAGATGTGGACAGGAGAGATGAGAAAGAGAAAGTAAAGAGTAAGTAAGAGCCAAATACAAAAGTTTAACCTTGGACAACACCAAATAATATGAGGAAAGAGAAAAAAAAAAAATGAAAGGGGATATCTTAGTACAATTTTTACCATGCTTGACCAGGCCATAAGGAAACTGTCCCATTCTGCTTCTTTAGTTTCTATTGGTGCCAACTCCCCTTGCTCACGTGTTGTCCGTTTTCATTTCTGCCTAAAAGACCTGAAATTGCACTTCTCTTTGACTAGAATGTTTTTACCCTTGTTCTTTGTGTATCTGGTTCCTTCTCATCTTGGAGGGCTCAGCTCAAGTGTCTCCACCACTGATCCTCCTTTCTAGGTAGAACACCTCTAATCACACAGTCATTCCCTAACACCTTCACATCTACTGCCTTCAAAGACCTGATCTCCATAGGAATGCATTCTTTTACTGTCACTCATCCTTCACAATCCCCCTCCCTGAATGTAAACCCCATGAAGGCAGGGATGTCATGGTTATGTCTCTGCTTATAATTATATCCCTAGGTGTTCAATGAATAACTATTAAATGAATGAATCAATGAATAATACATCAACTTTTTACAAATGCTGACTCACTCATACATAACTCAAGCAGTTAGAGGCCAATAAAGACAATCAGAAACTCTATGTGTCTCATAGTAATTAGTAGGATCCTTTTTTATTTTTTATTTTTTATAAACATATAACGTATTATTAGCCCCAGGGGTACAGGTCTGTGAATCACCAGGTTCACACACTTCACAGCACTCACCATAGCACATACCCTCCCCAATGTCCATAACCCCACCACCCTCTCCCGACCCCCCTTACCCTGGTCACCCTCAGTTTGTTTTGTGACATTAAGAGTCTCTTATGGAGGCACCTGGGTGGCTCAGTGGGCTAAAAGCCTCTGCCTTTGGCTCAGGTCATGATCTCAGGGTTCTGGGATCAAGCCCCACATAGGGCTTTCTGCTCAGCCAGGAGCCTGCTTCTCCCTCTCTCTCTCTGCCTGCCTCTCTGCCTACTTGTGATCTCTGTCTGTCAAAAATAAATAAATAAAATCTTAAAAAAAAAAAAAAAGGAAAAAGAAAAAGAGTCTCTTATGGTTTGTCTCCCTCCAGAGCCCATCTTGTTTCATTTATTCTTTTCCTACCTCCCAAACCCCCACATTGCATCTCCACTTCCTCACATCAGGGAGATCACATGATAGTTGTCTTTCTCCAATTGACTTATTTCTGTAAGCATAATACCCTCTAGTTCCATCCATGCCATCGCAAATGGCAAGATTTCATTTCTTTTGATGGCTGCATAGCATTCCATTGTATATATACACCACATCTTCTTTATCCATTCATCTGATGGACATCTAGGTTCTTTCCATAGTTTGGCTATTGTGGACATTGCTGCTATAAACATTCGGGTGCATGTGCCCCTTCGGATCACTATGTTTGTATCTTTAGGGTAAATACCCAGTAGTGCAATTGCTGGGTCATAAGGTAGCTCTATTTTTGTAAGATCCTTTTAAAAATCTCTTTGTAATTCTTTCTTCCCCCTCATGATCAGTTTTTATTTCACTCCGTCCCTCTGGACCTTTGGGATGAATACCTAAATTTATCATTTGCTGTCATACTCACCCTCTGGCTCCAAGCTATTTTGGATACAGTGCTTCAAGTGTTCTAGTTCTGGAATTTGGAGAATCAACTCATGGCTCAGTAAGAGAGAAAGAGAAAGAGAGAGAATGAGAAAGAGGCAAAATGAGGATGGGAGGGGGAAAGAGCAATCTAGAATATGCAAGAAAATGCTATGAATAACTGTACTATCTGCTAGGAAATAAAGCTTCATGAAAACATAGGTTCAGGTGTTTAATGAAATGAATCTTAAATGAAGCAAACAAAGCAGATGTTGCTTGAAAATCTTGGAAGATGAACTATTTAGGTCAGGAAAACATCTTGAATGAAATTAATAAATACCTCTTAAAAAGTGAACTTGATGTTTCACAAGAACTTCTTTAGCTCTGCTCTTATTCTGACAATGTTTCTCTTTTTTGATCAGTCATGCTTTTTTTCTTAGGTTTTCATTTTAATTACATATAAACAGGCTGTGTATCTGGATCAGCAAAATGGGTCACCGTCCCAGATGATTTCCTTAGTCCTCACACTTGGCAGAATCTCTGTAATGGTATCAACTCTCATTCAAACCCAAGCAGTCCTCAAATGGAGAAATCTAGCCACGATACTCGTCTTTTTCTCTAGCAGACACATACATTGAGCCATTGCTTCAGGAAGCAAGCTGGAGATTTAGGAACAGGGAATCATAGAATTTGATTCAAAGAATCACAAAATCAAATGATCCTAGAATTACAGGGTCTTTTGATTAGAGGATACACTAATCTGGAACTTCCCACCCACTGCCTACATTTGCTCTCCAATATCTGTACTAAATGACAGTCTAACCTCATTCATTACCTCTTAAAAAAACCTGGTGATAAGGAACTCATTATTTCCTGAAGATATCTTTTCATCTTTGTGGACTTTTACCAAATAGAGAAGACTTTTATATAATGAACTAAAAACTTGACTCTCTCAATCCTTTTCCATTAGTCCCAATTTTACTTCTTCAGGACACAGAAACTAAGGCTAATGAATCTTATACTTGTAACCCTTCATTTGAAAATAATAACCATGTTGCCTTAGCTCTTTTCCTGTTATCCAAGATCAACATTCTTATTTCCTCAAGTATTTCTTTTTAAAAATCAGTTTCTCCCCCAGTGTTGAGAGATTTGGTAGAGAAAGCATTCTGAGGAAAAGAAATATATATGCAGAGCAATAATTAGGGTAAAATTCTTTCTTGGTCATGTAACAGTCTAAAGTAAATGTTCCTGGTTGGCATGTGCATTTCCTGTGCGCAGCGATTTGGGGACCTAGCTCCTTTCTGTCTTGTGACCTACTATCTCACAGAACTATTTTTGATTGGCATTCATACTATGGAATGAAAAAGAATTCCTGGAGGAAACACACGTCTTCTTTAAAGCCTCCATTTTAGGTACACATCATTTCTATTTACAATCTACTAGCTAGAAGACACATATAGCTAGACCCCACTGTAAAAAATAAAAAGGCTCAGGAAGATGTAGAAATGGATGTTGGTAAACAGTTAGTCATCTGCCACAACCAACATGTACAATGTTAAGAAAGTTGGAATCCTAATCTCACTTTTTTTGAGGCAGATGCCCATGGACAAAACCTTGCTCATTCTAATCCCTGATCTCTTTGGTTATTAATAGTATATGTTTTACAGGATTCTTGTAAGGATTAAAAGAGACAGCACATTTAATGTTCTTAGCGTTGTCTAGGAAGAAGAAAGTGTTAAATACTTACTAATCATTATCTGTTTTCATACTATTACTGCCAGATCCCAGCTTGGATCCCAGTAGATAACAGACCTCAGTAAATATCTGTTGAGCTAAACTGAACTGAACTTTACAGTAATTCCCAAGAACAGCTATACCCTTATAAGGAAGTGCAAGGGGACAAAGCCTGATCCTTATTCACTCTGATGCTAACATGCTTCCAGTCTGCTTTCTTTGTGTTCCCACGCCTCTGTGCTGCATTCATCTGTGAGGCTGATTTATACCTTCTCCAGGGACACACTTTCACTAATTGAGGACTGAAGACAAAAATCAAGAGCTGAATTGAAGAAGTTGGCCAGTCTCATAGGTACCACCAGTCTCATTTCTCCAGCCCTTAGTGACTGGCAGTAGCTGCAACATCTTCACAGGCATAGGACTGACTGATCGCCCACTGGGCATGATAGCCCAGGGAAACATAATGGGCTTTCCAGTGGCTCTTCTGTTTATACACAGAAGCTCTATGCAGAACTGCCAATCATCTGACCCAGAGGCCACATAAGCTATCCTGCTTCAAAGGATAACGATGAGGCCAATCAGCCCAACTCAAAATGCTATGTCGACAATTTGCTTTCTCAAACAAGACCACTAAATAAAAATCATTATTTCCAGGATAAGCAAAAGCCAATGTGCACAGTGCTCCCAAGGGTTGTGATGACAAAGGCTGGATTATTTATTATTATCTGTTATTCCAAATAATATCTTCTCTATGGGTTCCATTGCAATTGTTATTCTTGTTAACTCTTCAAACAGTGAATTGATGGCCAAGCTTTCAAGCGAAATGAGGATGGGTTCAATAAAGTATATCTTTCTTCATATTCAGAGTCTCAGGGACATCTGCATACCATAGAGCTGGGTGGCAGAGCAGCCACCCCAAAAGGCCAACCTGTCTCCAAATGCTGGAGTGCACAGTAAAGTTGCAACTTCTCCAGTGTCGGTTCTTTAAATAACCCTCTTTTTAACTTCTGCTCAGATTTTTCTCTATGACCCAATCCCTTGTTTCCTTCCCTGCTGGAGGAAAAAAAAAAAAATCCACTGGAAAATTCATTAGAACTAATTATTTAGTGCTGGGGGAATTACCTAAAGCATGAATAGTTATCTCAAGAGCTGAACTGCCTTTTCCCCCAAAGGTTTCCAGGGCAAAGATAGCAGATTTGTCCTTAATACTCTTTGAGTATTAAGTACCTAATGTGAGTATGTTCACATTTAGTGCTTCCTCTTCAATACAGTCTCTTGTCCTCCCCCCTTCCCCAGCACTTTTCCTCTATCCTCTCCTTGGAGAGAGTGGGAAAGGAATGGATGGCACTCGAAACTATCTTCCTTGAACTACTTTTTCATCTTTCCTCTTGTAAGAAAGGGAGAGAGAAGAGCTGAGTAAAAGCCAAAACAAAAACATGAAGCTACTCTTAAATCCAAGAAGCCAACAACTGGAGACATGGTGACAACAATTATTAAAACCTTTATCTTACCTTCAACTTTTCTGTAGGTTGAAACCTACAGTCCTATCAGAGAGGGACAAAGCTCTCGGTGTTGAAAGCTCATGTGCTTTCTAGGGCCAGAGCTGATGTTTAAAGAGTTTAGGATGTCTGCTCTAGGTTACTTGTGAGGTAGTGATGTCCAGAGGCCCAGAGTATGTTCAAAAGAGCAGCAATTTCAAGTTCAAGTCTTGACTGTCCACTCAAGAACCACTGATAATCACCCTTCGGAGGCTCCATGATCACCATAAAATGTAGTTCATAATAATGAATTCACGGGCTGCCAGTGCACATGGGATGACTTAGTATATGGAAAGGGGCATTTGAACTGTAAAAAGAGGACTATAAATAGCAAGTGTGTGTGCAAGGTGAGCAGTAGGAAAAGCAGCCACAGACCAGTAACAGCAATTGTGGAGTGAGGACGGAGAAAGACAAAGGAAGTGAATAGCTTCTGCACGGAGAAGCCACTACCCTCCTCAAGCCACAAGATCCAGATCTTCAGCCTTGGCTCTCTGGCCCAAACCCTCTCTGCTCACCCTTTAGGAGGTGAGTCCTAGGTGGAGTGAGTACATCAATGAGAATAAAGAGAAACAAAATGGAGGAGGAAGGAGGGGACTACATTTTTTTAAGTCATTTTTAAAAAATATTTTACACATAGTGCCTGAATTGAAAGCAGCCCAACAAGGGTTCTGCTGTGGTGCATCAAATGGAGGGAATCATTACTCTATTTGTAACATAGTTCTTCCCTAGGCACACAGCAGGACCATAATAAAGTTCTAGTAGACAAAGAGGAGACATGCAGGTATATGCAAAAGTAGAGTGTGAGGAGGGGATGAAAACCCCAAGTTTCCTGCCTTTATTGATATGAAGAATAGAGGCTGTGATAGAAAACTTTTTTTCTATTCAAGTGCTTCCAGTTTGTTGAATTTTCTGTTTTTATTTTTATATTACCAATTTATTGACTTTATCTTCTAGTCTTATGGGAAGCTGCCAGGAGAGTTGACCTACTTGACCTTCAGTTTCTAGAGTTTCCTCAAATGGATGTCATTCCTACCTCCCAGGATTCATGGAAAGAACAATCCTGAGTCACCTGGCTCAGTCCAAGGGAAGGTCCTGCTATATGATGGGTCTCTGCCCTATCCCCCAATTCCCTCTACACTGTCTCAGATATAAAGGATTTTGCAAGGCATAACCTACACAGCCATAATACTGCTATATCTAAGGGTTACTGAGCCCGTTTAGCCTGTGAGATGGGGAAGTAAAAATAAATCTAAGTGAGAGATAGGAGATTCTATCCTAAAGCAGAGAAGTTGCTATTTTAAAAGTAGCTTGGTGGACTCAAACTCAGAGGTCAAAATGACAAAAATAGGAACAGGATTCAGGATGTGGATCTAATATGATTGCTTTGAAATTACTAGAAAGGTTTTGATGGGAGAAGATAGGAGAATCAGTACTGATGGAACGTTTACTGTGGACCAGGCACCCTGCTACATGAGCCACATTATACCTTGCAGTGACCTTGTAAGCTGGGCAAAGATCTTCCTATTTTCCTGATGACAAAACCAAGACTCAGGGAAGTTAAACAATGTTTGAAAAATCACATAGCTAGCAAGTGGCAGGATTAGGATATAAACCCATGTCTGCTGTTAATTGATTTAATGGGTAGATATTGAGATATTGTGTATTGAGAGATGATACGTGCAAAAGAGTAATTTTGGGGGGTGTTGAGGATTTCACAGTGGGTAAAATAAACATAAGCGTGCCATTCTGAACTTTAGATGCAACAAAACATGATAGAAAACATATGCACTTACTCATAGTCACTGAACTGTACACTTTAAAATATACCAAACTGATAACAGAGTTATCTAAAGGGTGCTCTACAACAAGATATTTGGAGGGGGAATAATATTAATAGCTTTATTTTTATAATAATTTCACTTTATTTTAAATTTCTAACTTTTGGAACGCCTGGGTGGCTCAGTTGGTTAAGTGTCTGCCTTTGGCTCAGGTCATATGATGATCCTGGGGTCCTGGGGTTGAGCCTTGCGTTGGGCTTCTCCTTGGTGGGAAGCCTGCTTCTCCCTTCCCCTCTCCTCTTGCTTGTGCTCTCTCTCTCAGTGTGTTAAACAAACAAACAAACAAACAAATAAATATATATATTTTACTTTTACTTTAAAAATAATTTTAGACATAAAAAATGTTGCAAAGTTCCCATAGAACCTTCACCTATCTTCTCCAAATGTTAATTTCCTATATAAATATGATAAAATGATCCAACCAGGAAGTTAATGCGGGGACAATAACATTATCTGATCTATAGACCTTATGCAAATGTTACCAATTGTCCCACTAATGTCCTTTTACAGTCCAGGATCCTGCAGATTCCATATTGCCTTTGGATGTCATGTCTTCTTATTACTCTTTCAGTCTGGTCTTTGTCGTTCATGACTTGACACTTTAGAAGAGTCCTGGTTATTTTGTAGAGCATCCCTCAATTTAGGTCAGTTTGATTTTTCCCCATGATTAAATTTGGGTATGCATGCTTGGTAAAAATACCATCACCAAGGAGATGCATAATGTCGCTGTCTTATTATAAATGGTAATTTAATAAGAACACTTGCATGAGATTGTATCTGCCAGATTTCTTCTCTATAAAGTTAACAATTTCCCCCTTTGTATTTTGTAACTACTTTCTGGGAAGCTATCTTGAGAGTATACAAATAACCTGTTTCTCATCATGCTTTCACCAATTAATTTTATTAACTTCATGAATCTTCCCTTCAACAATTATTACTGCAGTGTTCCCCAAACGGTGATTTTCTATGTCTATTATTTCTTCTGCTTTTATTAATTAAAATTCTGCTGTAAGGGTGAGTTCTCACTTCTCTCTCATTTATTTCTTCATTCTTTTAAAAAAATTTGTAACTGTATGAACTCATGGATGTTTAGTCTATGAGAGTTATAACCCAGTACTGTCAGTATTTATTTTATTACACCTATTGATCCTGATTGGACCACTGGGACCTTCAAACTGGCTCCTGTATTCTTTCAAAATGATACCATGATTCATAAACCATATGTTTTCTCTGGTACCACAAAATATGCTGGTAAACTGGAAGGAACGAAGGTAATGAAATGAAACGAAGAGAAAAGAAAAAAAGAAAGGAAAAGGAAAGAATTGTGATTTTTTTTTGTTTTCAGATTTCCATCATGTTAATATTCATGTCCAATTTTAAGCTACAGACAGTTTGCTAATGAGCTCCATCTTGTTCTTCCCTCATCTCAGCTCCACAGTCAGCCATTTCTCCAAGGAGCTCTGGCTATTTTTGTTAGATAATGTTCTTTGGAAACCAGTATGTGGAGGCTAGTTGTGCTAACTGCTGTCAAGGTGCCATTTGTACCAGGCTCACTCAGTGATGGGAGGAAGACCTTAGGTATAAAACCCCATCTGCACACATATTTATATCTGTTTGTATCACTACCTGTGTATATATTAACAATTATGAGATCATACTGATCTTTTTTTATTCTAATTCAACACCACAGGGTTTATTTTTGCCATATTCCTTTCCATACTTATAAATTCTTTCTCTGACAGCGAGAAATCTGGTCCTCTCATTATCCACAATATATTTACCTATTTGGTTGGTCTTAGGATGCACATAACATTTCAGTATTGTTAGACCTGTGTTTTTGGGAAAAGAAATTTACTGCTAATAATATATATACTAGTAAACACTAATATACAATAGTAGTATTACTATAATATATAAATAACCTTCATTCGGGGTTCTTCTTGTCCTTACAATATACAGTCAAAATACTATTTTCAAAGTAACTTAGGTTAGTTTTTCTCTTCCCCACATACAACAGTGTGGTGATGCTGTTCTGTTGTGATACAGTTAGGTTCATTTGTTACTGTTCACTTTCTGTTGGGTTTTCTTCACAGCCTGATTTTAATCACTTAGACATATTTTTGAGTATATAAACATTATCATTGTTTTAGGAGTCAAAAGCTCTTAAAGTATCTTATAGAAAGATATATTCAGAGACTGTATCTCCCACCATTACTCCTTATTCCTGCCCACTCTCTCTTTCTACCCTGTCTCTACTTACTCCATGTGGGTACCAATCTTACTGGTTTCTGGCTTATCCTTCTTGTACTTCTGCATATTCGAGTAGGCGCATGTTTATTTTCCTCTATCTCTTTCTTTTCTTACAAGAGGGTGGCATACAATGAATTATCTCAATGTAGAAACATTTTCTTTATTCTTTTTACAAGTGTAGAGGACTTCATTGGGTGGATGTACTGAAGTTTATCCAGTTGCTCTCCATGATACTGGGCATTCAGAGGGTTTCCAATATTTTGTGGTTATAAACAATGTTTCAAGGAAAGCTCTTTGGATACACATTTTCCTATTAGAAGTATAGTTTTATGATGAATTCCTAAAAGCAAGTTTGATGAATCAAAGATATGTAAAAATGTAGTTTTGTGCACTATTGCCAAATTTCTTTCTAAAATGTTTGTATGAGTTTGCATTCCAACCTGCAATGAATGAGTTTCTGTTTCCCAACAGCCTTGCCAGTAAAATATATTGTTAAATTTTTGAATTTTTTGCCAATCTGGTAGGTAAAAATGGTATCTTAGTGCTTATTATGAGTGAGATTGAACATCTGGTCCTTTATTTAAAGACTATTTTTATAGATTTTCTGTGATTTGCCTGCTTATGGTTTTCTCCATTTTTAAAAAATCAGGCTTTTTTGCCCCTGAAGATTTAAGGGTTTTTTGTAAAGTAGTCATATTAACTTCTTGTTTGTGGTATATGACTTAACATGGTATTAGACTTACCCTGCTCTGAAGCTAAGGAGGAATTTATGAATAACTTATATTTTATCTCATACTGTTTTTAAAATCCCACATATTTTTCAATAAGTCATGATCAAACCCTATCCGGAGAGGTACTTACCTGGAGAGGTACAGCAAGTGTTTGTGTCATACCTAAGAATAAACTCTGCAGACTTACCTTTGATGGAGAGCACCCAAGCCCACTATCTATGAGGCAGTCACCTCCACACTGCAGTCCTTTATAAAAGGGTTGTTAACATGGCCATCTTGCTTTTTTTTTTTTAGTTATATATATATAGATATATATATATATCTATATATATATCTTTATTTTTTATTTACTTAAATTCAATTAGCCAACATATAGTACATCATTAGTTTTTTTGTTTTGTTTGTTTTTTTTTTCTGTTTCTATCAACATGTTTTACTCACATTTCTATATAGTTTCTTTTTTTTATTTTTTTAAATTTATTTTTTATTTATTTTCAGCATAACAGTATTCATTATTTTTGCACCACACGGATTTTTGCATCCTGGATATCAACCTTTTGTCTGTACTGTCATTTGCAAATATCTTCTCCCATTCCGTGGGTTGCCTCTTTGTTTTCTTGACTGTTTCCTTTGGCCGTCTTGCTTTTACACTACTTTTATTCCATCCTTTTTCATTGGAGCAGCCAGAGCCTCACTTAAATCAGATCATGTCATCCATTGCTCAGATGGCTTTAGGCACCATGGTCTTGCTTTCCTTGACCTCACCAAGCTGCTTCTGTCCCAGAACACTTGCATTGTACACCTTCTGTTTGGCAAGCTCTTTTCTCAAGTTATCTGTGTGTAGTTCATTCTCTCCATTGGCTCTACCATCTCTCACCCAGGGCCACTCAGTGAAATCTTCTGTGACCACTCCATTTTAAATAGGAGTCCATCCCTAGTTCCATACTGCTCACCTTATTTCCCTACTTTTTTTCATGTTTCATTATGTGGCACAGTTTTTATTTTACTTATTTCCTTACCACATTGCCCATCTCCTTCTAATAGAAATAAGTCTTCATTAGGATGGGAGTTTTTGTTATTTTCATGGTGTTAACCCTTGAGCCTACTTACCACAACATGTTGCACATAGCAGGCATTCAAAAGAGACTTACTGAAAAAAAAAATGCATTAATTAGTATATTAGTGTGCTCTGGCTGCATTCTCAATGATATGATATAAGAAGTTTCTAGAGAATGACCAAAGAAACATATTTTTGAAGAGTTGATAATAATGTCTATTATGACTCAGAATCACAGAGTTTATGGCTGAAAGAAGTCTTAGAGACTATATGGATTCCTGTTGCCTCATTCAAAAGGAGGAACCTGAGCCCACAGAAGTGAAAAGATTTGCCCATCACCCCACAGCCAATCCAGCTCTTGGGAATTGAGCCCAGTGCTTCTCAATCACAAAGATAGGAATCCCATTTATGTCTCTGTCTGCACAAGGACATGGGGGGCAAGAAGATCAGGGTGGTGTGGAGAATTTTCAGTTCATTTGATCCAGGTAGAAAATAAACACAGTCAAAGAATGTACCTGAAGCACATTTTTTTAAGTCCATTTTTATCATGCTGGTTTTGAACAAACCATGATGAAGAATTTTCTTTTTATTTTACTTAGGAAGTTTGTTCACTATTTCTTGTCTCATAGTGATGTTGAGACACTATTATTTTTTAAAATATCAAAAAATACCTTATAGAGGACTTTATAGTGAGACCGAGAAATAAGAAATTCCACCACATTTTTCCCACTATTAATGACAAAAGAGGAGCTAGATACTAGATTTTCAGATTTTTAGACCAATGTTTAACATGTCTCAAAAACTCAAACGTTGCTTCAATTTCCAAAAAATTTATGCCGTATCAAACATTTATCTGAAGAATTAATTTTTAGATAACTTGCTATGCAGTTCACTGACATTACAGAATATATACATTGATTCAACAAAATTTTTCTGTTGCTATTTGTTTGTTTTTTACTTCTTGGCTTTGAACAAGTAACTCAATTGGTCTTAGTATGAGTTTTCATATTTGTAAAAGGAGGATAATAATACCTTGCAGGAGTTGGTAGGAGAATTAAGTATTGCAAAATGCTCATAGTTGTCCTTAGTATATAATATTGACCCTTATATAGAAGCTATTATTATAATTCTTATTTTCTTCTTATTATTTTGCTGTTATTATTGTTAATGGTGGTCTTAAAGCAGAGACTATTTGCAATGGTTTGACTATTTTTACGGTCTTCACCTCAGGCACTGGGACAACAGGGTTTGTCCTAGTCAAGGCAGGTCACCCAACCATTTCTCAACCCATATGAACAGAGAATTACTTAGGAT
The DNA here is from genome assembly GCF_964662115.1 of Mustela nivalis. Taxonomy (NCBI): domain Eukaryota; kingdom Metazoa; phylum Chordata; class Mammalia; order Carnivora; family Mustelidae; genus Mustela; species Mustela nivalis. Next base: position 12,288,926 of record NC_139021.1, read on the forward strand.
AGTACCTCAAGTTAACATTCATTGCCCTCCAGGACAGTTTCCAGTCCCCTGGCAGAAGTAATATCTCCTCTGGGAAGCTGGAGGCAACACTTTATCAACAGAAGTTCCTTTTGGAATGCAGAGTTATTGTGTTCTTTACTCTGAGTTTGCAATGCATTGAAACTCTATCTTCATGTCAAAAGCACAGAACTGATTTTTGTTCCCTCTGGGCAGAAAAGAAAAATCTTCCCTTAAAATAAGCATTGTTGCTTTATTTCCCACAATTAGAGCCTTTTATTTAACTTGGTCCAACTTAACTTTTTAAATTTTATTATTGTTTTATTTTTTTTTAAGATTTTATTTATTTATTTGACAGAGAGAGATCACAAGCAGGCAGAGAGGCAGGCAGAGAGAGAGAGGAGGAAGCAGGCTCCCTGCTGAGCAGAGAGCCCGATGCGGGGGCTCGATCCCAGGACTCTGAGATTATGACCTGAGCCGAAGGCAGCGGCTTAACCCACTGAGCCACCCAGGCGCCACCTATTATTGTTTTAAAACTCATTTTTTTTTCTTGTTACTATAACCATACAGTGGTGATCAAGAAGCTTAAGACCTCTGCCTTCAAGAAACTTATAGACTAGTAGTTTTTAAAGGTCCCCTCTTTCTTTTCTATCATATATTTTACTTAAATATAGACAAAGAAGATGGGAGTTTTTCTACAAATAGTTCCGGTGTTGAAATTTTAAGTTCAAAGCCATTATTTGCTTTAAAGATGTATTGGGGAAAAGAAGTTTCAAATATGTTTCATAGAAGATTATTGGAGTAGAGCAAATGTTACATTTCAACATTAGTCAAAGTAAGAAACTTAGTTGCTACACGTAATGTATGTAAAGGTATAATTTACTCTTCAGTTGTCTTTATTGGTTAGACAAACCAGAGAACCATGTGCCAAAAGGATCATAAGTGGTCTGCAATGATTCAGTAAGATTTGTCCAACAGAGACCCTGATGGGCCCAGTTTTATTAATATACAACTCTAATACTTGGGCAGGCTGCTAAGGAAAGGGCTGCAGAATACATGAGAAATTCAAACCCAGAATCATAAACTCTTGAAGTTTATGATTAAGAGATCAACTCAGAAGACTAATCTACCTACCCTAATGTAGGAGCCACATCAGCAATATCATCACAGACAGAGAGTTTTCTGAGTCTGCTTGGCATAGCTATTGAGAGAATAAAAATATTGGGGGTGGGAAGGGTGGCATATATGTTGCTGCCCATGGTCCTGAAAATCTTTTTTGGGGGGAGGGTTGGGAGGGAGCTCATTCTCAGAATCCTGAGATAATATGGCTCATGTTAAATCTTGTTCCAGTTGTCCTGAATCAACTCAGAAAAAGACAATGACAAGAAGGAAAAGAGAAAGGAGAAAATTAAAATGAGAGAAAAGACAGAGAGGAGGAAGGGACATAACCCTTAAAGAGTGATAAGAGAAAATAAAATGAAAGTCCTTAATTTCTCAATCATGTTCAAATAATTGTAATAACTGAAAAAGAAAATGTCTTATACTTTGATATATTAAGTGTTGTTATATATTGTGTTTCCTGGGAAACAGTCTGTGAGATAAAGTTAAGGTAAACATGGTATTTTAAGTCAAGACATCAGAATCAATACCTGTTGATGGGAAGAGGAAAAAGTAGGACTGGGAAGGGAAGTAGTTGAGCCACAATGCAATCTCAAAAACCTTAGCTAACCCTGTAGGAAGGGCTCAAGCTAGACTGGCCCTCCAGAGTTCAAATTGGGTCAGGCCTTTAAGTCACGATATCAATCAGTCATTGAGCCTGGGTTGTCCTGGGAAGGTTCTCTGAGGTGGTCTCTAGAACTAAGGCAGTCTTTAGAAGGACTTATAGTTGAGAACAAGTCTCCATTGTTGGAAGATGTGGATGGCCCATCACAGTGCCCAATGCAGGGGTCGTGGGTCACATTGCTTCTCATCTATATTTATGTTTAAGTATAATACTTCTTAAGTCAACTTATGGCTGTATTGTGTAACTCTTTCTATATATACATTCTACCTCAGTTTGAATCAATATATTTCTCCTTCTAATTCCTCACCATTCATCCTCATCTGACTAATCCCTTATTCACATTGCATTCCATCAGCTTTTTGGAGGCAGCAGCCATGCTTCACCACCAACTCCAAGTCCTCAGACCTTTTCTTTTCCCCATGTACCATCTTTGTCTCCAACCATGTTTTTTGAAATAGCAATAATTTCCAAGTCATCCTTTATCTTATTCACTCTCCTGTACTTATATTCTTTTTGGCAGAAATCCTTCAAGAAATTATTCCTAGAGTTACCCTACCTGTGAAAATATGGTCACAGAGCATAATTACAGAAAGAAAAGAAGGAAGATAAATATGAGTATATAAAAATAAAAAGAAATATGTAATTTAGAAGTAAAAAGAAAATATCTGGGTTGGCAGATTAAAAAAAAAAAAAAGACAGGCAAGGAGGAGGGCTTCATAGGCTGTCCATTCTTCGATTAAATTAAGTCCTTCAAAGCTATTCAGTCTGATTTTCACCACTAAGCTTGCCCCATGAGAAGTGGGCCTCCAATATTCTTCCCTAACTTGGTTCTAGACAGCTTGCTCTACTTACATTGCATTCTGCCTTGCATCAAGCTACTCCCTTCTAAGCTTCATACTCAGGGTCCACTTGATCCCACCTCACCTTTTTGAACAAATGAATTGGCATTGTTTTTCCAGGAGCAAGCTATGTTTTCCTCACCAGTGCTTTAAATGTTTGCTCTAAAACACATCTAAATTCCATGAAAGCAGGGACTATATTGTTTTGCTCACCACTTTATTGCAGGTACCTAGCATCAAGAAGATGCTCAATGATGGGGCGTCTCGGTGGCTCAGTGGGTTAAAGCCTCTGCCTTCAGCTCAGGTCATGATCCCAGATCATGATCAAGCCCCACATCGGGCTCTCTGCTCAGTGGGGAGCCTGCTTCCTCCTCTCTCTCTTTCTGTCTGCCTCTCTGCTTACTTGTGATCTCTCTCTGTCAAATAAATAAACAAAATCTTAAAGAAAAAAAAAAAGAATGCTCAATTAGTCTTGGCTGACTGGATGGTGCCTCATGTAACTGCTGACAAACATCTGAATCTCCTGGTCTGTATTTGGGACTGTCTGGCGCAGCCCAAGCCATAAACACGTTACTTATTAAGCTCATGTCATGAGAAAGGCTGGCCAAAATGGTGAGCCACTCTTCCTCTCTGCAGAGAGGAAGCACCAGCTGTCAAAATTCCCAGCTCTGGACAGAAAGCAGTTAACTCTGGGGAAGGGAGAAAGGAGAAGACAATAGGGGAATGGTCTTCATTTTCAGGGGCATCTGCTTCCCAAAATGAAACATTTGGAAGTTTTTTTTTTTTTTTTTTTTTTTTGAATGCTTGTGAGAGGAGATTTAAAATGGAACATGTGAAGTGAGGTTATTTAAATTCTGATCTAACTGTGTGGCCTATCTTCATGCCTGCATTAAAATTGTTCAGGCTTTGACCGTCCACCCCCATCATTTTGTTTGGATTAGCCGAGGGCTCCACTTGTGTGGTACGTTTTGATTTTGTCCGACACAGTGTTCCCATCTCATCCTCCCCCAAGTAGATCTGGGGGAAAAATGTACTTAGCTGAGAAGTCACAATCTCTGCTTTTTTATGCTTCCAAGGAAACTTAACAGGAAATGGCTTTGCTTTTCCATATTTAGGATAGCTTGGAATGCAGATTCACAGAGTTTTCCTCAAGTTACATTTTACACAGAAAACTCAATGACAGATGCAAAGAAAGAAGTGATCACACAATCCAATCCCAGGACACTTAGAGAGTATGATTAAAGCTTTCCATTTAATAGATGAGGGAATTGATTCCTGCTGAGGGAAAAAGTTTTACTCAAAACCACATAGTGAGCTACAGATGGTTTAAGAAGCAGGACTGGAATCCAGGTCTCTTGCTTCTGGTAGGCATGAGACAGAAGTTAAGCTATAACATACCCTATAGAGCCATGTAGTTACATTCCTTCATTTTTAATTCTGCTGTTCCAGTTCCCAATGTAGTGACCAAAAGCAGTATTCCTCAGTTTTTGTCACCTGGATCTGTGTGTGTTTGGGGGTGGGGGGCGCTGCTCATGGAACAGAATGTGAACTATGTAACACACAGTGCTCCTTGCAATACGTGCTCTCCTTAATATCCATCTCTGGGTTATGTATGGTGACTGGCATAACATTTAAAAAAAAAAAAAAAAAGACTAGACAGATCCTGACTGAGGGAGTTCTATGAGTCCCGTAAAAGCGAGAGTAGCAAAAGTAAGATCGACTAATCTAGTGTAAGATGCTCATAGAATATTATTCTCTAGCCTAGAGGTTTTCTTCTTCTTTTTCTCTTTAACAGAAGAATGAGGACACTTAGGGCAACAGAAATGTGTTAAAAACCAACTTGTGCCTTACATTCTTTTCACTCTAGGGAAACAACAAAACACAATCCTACAACAGAGTGGCAAGGGGCAGCATGAACCAAGTTTTTTGTAGGACATCTACCCAGGAAGGGTATGGGCCCCAGTAATGCTATAGGGAAACAGGTTTAAAATAAGTCAGAAGGCAGGCAAGAGTGTGCGTTAGCTTCCTCAACTTTGTCAGGCAGTGAAAGGGAAGGAAGGAAAGGTAAGAATCTTTATTAGAAAGGTTATTCTGGAATATTCCAGGGTTTGCTTTGATTTCCTACTAATGGTCACACCTAAACCTTTAATCTATCTCAGTCCTAGAGACAGTTCTATGTGAAGAAGCTTCAACCCCACTACAATTGGAGGAATGGAAAGACTAGGATTTAGTGGGTCTTCTAAGCAGATCAGTATAGTCCCTGTCAATGGTAGCTCTCTAGTCCCCTGCACAAGTTATACTGGATTACGCTGGCTAAACAGCAGTATCTATATTAAATACGCTTCAGTTTATTTGAATGCTTTTTTTCTTTAAAATGCTTTTGGTACACTAAATAATGTGAATGCTGGGAATTTTATATGTATTATATTTGATCCCAACAATAAAATTTAAATGCAAATATTATCACATTTATTTTAGACATTATCAAATATCTATATTTCTATAGAAAAAGACAATGAAGATCTAAAGAGATAAAGTATTTAGCCCAAGGTCACATGGCTGGGTATCTATCTAGCTTGATGGATAGGAACATGGACTCTGGAAATAGAATACCATAGGTTCAAATTTTAGCTTTCCTGCTTGATATCTGGGGTATTCGAATAGGTAGCCTCTACGAAAATTCTAGTTAATCACTGCTCTTGGTATTCATAGACTTGTGTAATCCTCTTCCATTGAATAACTTGTTTCTAACCCATAGAATATGGCAACATTTTATAGTTGTCATTTTGGTGATTAGGTTACAAAAGTTGTCATTTCCATCTTCCTAGCAGACTTTATTGGTTTTGATGAAGCAAGTTCCATTGTGGGAGAGGCCCTTGTGACAAGGAACTAAGGGTGACTTCTGGCCAACAGGCAGTGAAGAGCTGAGGCATCCAGTCCAATTCCCCATGAGGAGCCAAATTCTGCCAACAGTCACATGAGTTAACTTGGACACACATTCTTCCCCTGTCAAGCCTTCAGATGAGATCCCTTTCATAGAGGATAACTTGATTATAGCCTTATAAAAAAAAACTGTGAAGCAGAAGGCCCAAATAAACCATGTCCTGACTCCTTACCCATAGGAAATGTGAGATGATAAATATATGTTGTTTTAAGTCTCCAAATTTTGGAGTAATTTGTTACACGACAATAGACAATGCAAGGGTCTTGTACTAGTTGTTTGACCTCCCTTTGGCTCAGTTTCTTACCTTTAAATAGGTACAAATAACATGACTTATTTCATAGGGTCACTGGGAGGATCCTGTGAAGTTATATATGTGAAGCCAGACATTTGGGAAATGCCACCTAAGGGTTAAAGAAGCAAAGCCGACCAGTCAAACCTGAGTCTGGATGTTGCTCAGGCCCTTCCCCCTATATGCTCTCTTGCACTGTGCCAGTCCATAAGAGTCTTACCTTTAATATCTACTCCACAACACATTTATTTATGGTCTTGTCTGTTGTCTCTTGTTGCATCTCTACATTTACCCTGTTCCCAATTCAGTGTTATCCTCAGTTCCTAGAACCAAACAGGGATTTGGATTCTTCCCTTTACTGCCCAGCATCCTTTCTTGTGCCACTGTTTATTCTTGACCTCTGGCTTCCCATGCCCAGGTTAACTCATATTCAGTTTCACTGGGCCACATTCCTGAGCATGGACCTCTAGGTGCTCTCCTGGAAAACTGGAAAGAACAATGACTAGGGTGAGGTGCTGTGTCCTCTTGCTCCAGTTCTTCCTCCTCAAGGAAATCCATTCACCATTTCCTACAACTCATGTGCCCTGGGGGTTAAAACATCTGCCTCTCAGGGAGAGCACAGCCTTAACTGAAATGAGGGAGATAGAATGATTGGCGTGATGTAGATAGAATGAGTTTCCCCTCCCTTTCCTCAGCTGATTTTCCTTGGTTCTGACTGTGAAATCTTCAAGCAGAAGCCATGAAAAGGACTAGAATGTCACTCCTCCTTGGTCATGACCTTTTTTTCTCACTCTTCCCGGACTTCTTTCCCACTGGAAATTATTATTTTATTATTATTATTTTCCCAAATTTCTATTTGGGAAAATAATAGCCAACTTCAGAGAGATCAGTCCTGCAAGTTTTCTGGATATAGACAGAACTTCTGGGGCAAAACACCAGTGTGTTTCAGACTTTCCACTGCCTTCCCTAATGTCCTCCTTCTATCTGTCAGTCACAGGAACGCGGCCCTTCCCTACTAGCCTTACCCCAGGTACTTGCTTGTTAAGACTTCAAGGTTATAGCCATATATAGCTGCTAAGTGTCCCAGATTTTCCAGTCTGATCAACCCTGTTATCATGCATTTTTTTTTCACTTGCTGCCCCTTGGCTCTCTCAGCCTTATTTGCTTCATTCATAAATCAGGTTAGAATCCTTATTTTGGAGCATAATAATAACATACATAAAATGCCTAGTACACAGGCACTCAGTGTAGGGATGGTTATTTTCTTAGAGGCCACGCAAAGTCTCACTATGCATGTATTGATCATTTTTTAAAAATCCTTTGCCAGGATTATTTATTCTTACAAAGCCAGATATTCTTCAGGACATCGTAATGCTGTGAGTGTAGTGGTGGTCAGTGTAATGGGGTCTGAAAGAAGGAAGGTGCACTTGGGACCAGTCTAAGCTATAAGCTCAGCTCAGCCATGTTCAGCTATGTGAGCTTGGAAAGCTCCTTTCTCATTCACTTTCCTCATCTGTACAGTCATGATTATAGACCCTACCTACCTTGCAGGCATTTTGTATACATGAGTGGTCTGTTATATGCTAGATACTCAATATATTAACCACCTTTCCTTCACAAATGGTCTTTCCAAGATAATCCACTCTTCCTAATTGAAGACAGTCCTTACCTTGTCCCAGCTGATGAGGGATTGTGCATTGTTAATGTTCCTCCCTAAGAGTTGCTTCAGATTAGGCACCTAATGCGTAACCTCAAATTTGGATAACCCATCCCCCTCACCACCCTGCCTCGTTTCTCATCTAGAAAAATCTTTCTTCAAAATTCAAAAGGCCAAGGGGTCTTCCGAGGGAAGTCCAATCCCTTTATACTTTGCCAGAGAACTTTCCCACAAAGAGGAAGTTCTACAAATACTCGGATGACATCACCGAGAAAAGTCTCTTGTTCCCCCAGGGCCCAGCCTCCCTGGAAGATGACAAGGGTTAGGGATAGAGAAAGCCCAGGGCCACTTGTCGGATTTGGCAAGCAGCAGCCAACAGCTGGTCAGGCCAGTTAATTAGCCCTGCCTCCTTTCCCATCCAGCCTTTACTGGCAGAGGCAGAGGCAGAGGCAAGCAGCTCTGGCCTGCTTTGCTCTTTCTATTAACAAAGCCCAGTGCCATCGGATTACCTTGGCCCTGAGCCAGGCCTGCTCGCTGGTTGCCTGCCTCTGCGTTGTCATGGTGATGGCTATGCGTCTTTTGCCAAGGCAGCAGCTGGTGGATGGGTAGCGATTACCTGCCAAGCAGATTTACTAGCTCCAAAGTGCAGACCTTTCTGTGATAAGTCAAAGAGGAGGGAGGTTCAAGACACAGACAAGGAGGGTGGGGTCTCTGCACTTTTTGACCCATTCCCCCTATTTTCATTTTCGAACAAAAGATGATTATCCTCCTTCGTTTGTCCAGATGCCCATCCGCTAAGCACACAGGCCCATCTTGCATCATCTTTTTCCGAGGAGAGGCAGTCAACAATTTATTCTTTGTCTTTGCTGCGAGAAACATGCTACCCGCCCCCAGCATCCTGCAGCCGGAGCTGAGCCTTCCATACAGCAAGCAGTGCAGGACTTTGGGGGAGGAATGGGGTTCAGGTAATGGACCCCATTACCTCTATTCCAAAGAGGAAAGAAGAGAAGGTAGTATCCACTTGATGGGATCATGAAAATTTTGTGGGAAACAGGGCAATGATGACTTTCACCTAGGAGGAGAGTCCCAGGGAATTCTGAAGCCCTTAGATATGGGATTTTTTTTTCCATAACTAATTTTATGAAGGAAGCATTTATTAAACACCAACTGCCTGCAAACTCAGTTTTTCCTGAATTTCAAGCACCAGTCCTCTGCTTTCCTCCATATGTAACTAGTATCGGGACCAGTCCGAAAAGGGGAGGTAAGCTGGCACCCCAGGCAGAGAAGATGGGTTGAGCCAGGGACAGAGGCAGGGCTGAAGTGGGGAGTCCTTTGCACAGCTCGAGTGTGGGGGCTGTGCATGGGAGAAAGTAGAACATGGGGAACCCACAGGGATTTTCTATGTATTAGAGGAATAAGCACTCAGGAATTCGCACGTTCTTCTCCCAGAAGTGAAGTCCTATTAAAAGTTCTTAAGCTGGGAGTAAAACCACCGGTTGTGCTTCAGGAGTGAAACTCCCCATCTCACAGAATGCACTGGGCGGCAGGAGGCAAGATATCAAGGGGGTAAGAGGGGAGAAGGGGCTGGTAATAAAGAAGAGGAGGGTTTAAGAATGGTTTCTGCAAGGATTCAATTTCACTGTCATAACAATTAACACGAATGGGAGGCCTTTTATGCAGGAGGCTCCACAGTCATTGCTCCTCGTCTGTCCTTCTCTGGCATGCACGTCTGCCTCAGTCACTGTCATTATCGTTATCCCCATGCGGTCTCCTTCAGGTTTCCCTCTGCAAATGGCAAAGTCGCCTCTGGGATAGTACCGTGATTACACAGTTGGCCAAGTATTGTTTTGTGGTTTTAATTCAAAACGATCTGCTTCCAGATCTTAGGGTTTTAACCATTTTACCGCATTGCATCCCAAATTCCAGGGCAAGTGAGGTGAGATAACATTTCCGAACCCCACCCAGGGGCTGGTTTGCCAACAGGAGTATGAGAACAGCTATAGGTAATACATGAAATAAAGGAGTTCAGCTGTGACTGCCAATAAAACTTTATTTATTAAAAAACAGGCAGCAGGCCAGATTTGGCCTGGGAGGTATAGTCTGCTAACTCCTGAGTAAGATAAAAAATATATAGGAAAGAGGTCACCTTTGGGTATAAAAATGGAAAAGCTAAGGTAGTGAATTATTACATTCGATTTGGGAGGTTCTCATAGTCTAAGAGACTGAAATTCGTATATAGAAGGAAACATAGAATTCACTAAGGCCAAGGGCTCGAAACCTGGACAGATTAGTGGAAGATCAGTATTCAGGAAGGACTAGGGTGATGGGGGCCACAGGACTTGCATCAACATCTGTGGGAGAAGATAGGTGAACTTTGAAAAAGTTTGCTTTCCCAGCAAAATCAATGGAGTAAAGTTTAACGTTTGGTTAGAGTTGTATAAAAGAGAGAATGGGAGCAGTCTTTTGGGGCCTCCATGGCCTTCAGAGAATCTAAATTTTCTGGGATTATTTGCAGAATTATTAATAGATATGTGTGTCTGTGATCACTCCCCCACTCTGCCCCTGCCTAGTGAGAAATAGCGTAACTCAGCGGGTAAAGACTCCAGGATTGGACTCACATAGAACTGGGTGCAGATATGTTTTATTTTTAATTAATTAATTAATTAATTAATTTTCAGCATAACAGTATTCATTATTCTTGCACCACACTCAGTGCTCCATGCAATCCGTGCCCTCTATAATACCCACCACCTGGTACCCTGACCTCTCACCCCCAGCCCCTTCAAACCCCTCAGATTGTTTTTCAGAGTCCATAGTCTCTCATGGTTCACCTCTCCTTTCAATTTCCCTCAACTCCCTTCTCCTAACTCCCCTTGTCCTCCATGCTATTTGTTATGCTCCACAAATAAGTGAAACCATATGATAATTGACTCTCTCTGCTTGACTGATTTCACTCAGCATAATCTCTTCCAGTCCCGTCCATGTTGCTGCAAAAGTTGGGTATTCATCCTTTCTGATGGAGGCATAATACTCCATAGTGTATATGGACCACATCTTCCTTATCCATTCATCCGTTGAAGGGCATCTTGGTTCTTTCCACAGTTTGGCGACCATGGCCATTGCTGCTATAGACATTGGGGTACAGATGGCCCTTCTTTTCACTAAATCTGTATCTTTGGGGTAAATACCCAGTAGTGCAATTGTAGGGTCATAGGGAGACATGGTTTTTAATTCTGTTCCACAGAACATGCTGCTTAACCTCTCTTAGTTTTCGTGTCTATAAGATGGGACAAAAATAACAACAACTCAGAGTGGGGGAGACTATTGTTCTGAGAAGTGAATGAGCTGGTAAATATAAATCGTTGTGTACACAGCCCCCCAAATAGGATAAGAATTATAGCACTCTCAGGGTTTGGTTGAGGCGTTGAGCTCATGGTCTCTGGAGACAGGCACCCATATATCATTTCCTTCATTTGCAAATAAAAAGCAAGCAAGTCTACCTCCCCGAGCTATCCTTAGGATAAAATGGAATGGTATTTGTGAAGGATTAAAGGAATGCCTGACACCTAATAAGTAATCTTTAAGTTTAAATTTTACATAAATGGGTAAACTGAGGCTCAAGAGATTAAGTGACATGTCCAGAGTCATGCTGCTTCTTGGAAATTGTCCAGTCTTTGAAGAATGATAGAAAGAGGAATTTTTAAAAACTGCCCTTCTCTCTACATTTCTTCTAATTAAAGAAGAAAATGTCTTATTAATGATAAACATTTCTATAGTGCCCCCCCGTGTCAACAATATTCTAAATGCTTCTATATAATTCCATTAATCCTCTCAACAACCCTAGAAGGTGGGTGCTATTATTAGCCTCATTTCTCATCTGAAGAAATAAAGGCACAAAAGTCAAATCACTTTCTCAAGTAGACATGGTCATGGTTGACAAAGTTGGGATTTGAACACGGGCATCTTGCTGCATGGCCTCTCAGATAGCTCATTAAGTTCAGATAGAAGAACAGCAGAGGATGAGGGGAGGCCAGTGTGAAAGAATGCGTGTGTCTCAGCTCCACATATCTGAGAGTTGAGGACAGGGCGTGGAATCTCCAACCAAAAGAACATGGACTAGAGATGTGTCTGATTCATAAAGGTGTCAATCGTTCAATATTTGTCTAACTTCCCCTCCTCGGTGAAGGCTTGACTGCACCCTCTTTATCCCCCTGGGGTATCACTCTCTTCCTGCTGTGTGTACCCTTGCTCCCTCACCCAGACTGCTGGAATAGCATCCATAGACATTATTAAGTGTGTTGGACTATCTTCTCTTTCTCTCTTATTTATAACTCTTAGGGTGGGGGCTCCATCTTATCTGTCTTTGTATTTGGGGGACCTGGCACAGTACCTGGCACAGCATAAGCACCTGATCCATTTGTACTGGTTGAATAAACAAATGCACAGGGAAAGGCTGATGGTTCTGTAGGGGGAGGAAGGGGAAGGATTCACAGGCCACGATAAGACTCAAGGAAAATCCGGGAGTGCGCTGTAATGAATTCCTCTGCAGTCTGATGAAGCTACTGCGTGACTCTCACCCCAGCTGGATGTCAAAATGAAAGCCAACATGAACCCGTGTTCTGCTAAGAATAACACCTACGAGATAGCAATGTTTGAAATAAGCCTGTCTCTGGAAAGGTTCCTGAGCCTTGTAATTTTACTTTTATAGTCATGGCCCCAGCATGTTTGACTTTTCAAATCCCCTCACTGAGATCCAAGCATCTGTTTATAAAAGCCGTATCTTAAACTCGTTCCTGTGTGAGGTACAAGTGGGATTTGTACTCCTCTTTATAAATTGGTCCCCTGGAGTGACATTACATTCTGCTCCTTGCAGGGCTTCTCTCTTTGGTGGAAAGGGAAGAGAAAGCAAAAGCATAATATGAAGTTGGTCATAAATGTCTCAAGGGAACCAGAGCCTTCTAACAATAAAAATAACAATAACGACAGTAACAGTAATGGCCCAAAGCAGCTGTCATGCAAGAGGCAAGAGCAAATGAAGACTCAGCAGAAGAAATTAGATGAGTACCAGAGGAACACTGGATAGTTTAGGTGTGATGTTCTAGATAGTAGATTGGAGCCAGGGACATTGGAAACAGGGTTAGAAAGCAAAGACATAGGTTATAACACAAAACAAAAGGACACAGGACCTATTTTAGGATTCAGGAGGTCAAGTTTACTGAATTCCAGTGTGGTCTGGTTAAGGTATTTAAAACCAGACCAGAGCTCTGTCACCACAAAAAAAGAGAAAAAAAAAAAAAAAAAAAAAGTTATGGTGGCTTTGTAATGTATTAACTTGGCTAGGCTAAACTAAGTTTCCCAAAAATTCTTTTTCCAGAAGATTTCTGGTTAGTGGGTGCCGAACAAAGATTCCTGCACAAGATTTGAAGGGTGCTGGCACCGTAGTACAGATTATACAGGGTGTCCCTTACTTAATGGCTCACCTTGTCAGCATGAGGCAATGTTGGACTGACAACTACAACTACTCTGGCTTCCCTTGGTTCCTACCAAGCTTATCCATCTCCTGGACCAGGTTTGCGTGGGTTTAGCTCTGTAATGAAAGGGGCTAGCATTTTCTGCAGGACATCTGTACCATCAAGGTCAGAGGCAATGAGAGCTCTTTTAGTCTCTCTCTAGAGAGTTGAATCTCTTGATTTCAACTAGTGTTTCTGGCTTCCAGCTTGCCCTTGCTCTCTCCCACTTCATCTTCATTTCCCCTCTCCAATATCTGCCTTGTGGCTGTCAAAGTCTAGGGTTAGATACAAAGACAATAGCCTTGCAGAGATTCTCGTACCTGCTCCACAACTGGGCAAGGTCAGAGCCCTTATTATGGACATATTTACACTATCTAGTGGTTCCACTTTTCTGACTGAAAACATCTTCAGTGACTAACACACATCTTCAACAGAATGGAAGGAGCATAAGCTTTGAACCTGAGAAACAGATCTGAGCTCGCATCTCACTTTTGTCATTCCTTGTTTTTAACCTTTGATATAGGGGCTGATTTTGATGAGCTTCATGCTTCCCATCTGTAACATGAGAACAACACCTACCTCATAGGATCCTTGTAAGGAATAAATAAAACAAATATGCATTGCACCTAGCTCACAATAGACAGTCAGTTACTATGGGCGAGAGAGTACTTTGTTCTTTATTGACTCAGGGTAGCATCTCTTCTCTTCCACCCATCCGAAGCAGCTTTATTACAGAAAATGGTACCTGACATGTACTCTGTGGTGAATTAGTAATGACTGGTCATGGCTTCCCACTTCCAGACAGTGATGGAGATGGAACTGGTTTGATTCAGGCCATGCTTGCTTCCTTCCAAGTGAGTCACTGTGAATGATTTCCTCTTCACTGCAGGGGGATAAATGTCTCACCCAGAATGAGCTGAGCACATGCGGCTCTGTTCCTAATCCCCAAATATTTCCATATGGCCCATGGGCTGCCAATTCGCCACCTCTGACTGTCCCATCTCCTCTTGCCTCTCTTGGCTATGGTAGTGTTAGGAGCCAGAGTTACTAAAGAGGAGGATGAAGGCTTTGTCGGATCGTTTCATAAGTCACTGATGAGCCCCTATCTGAGCCCATCAGTGGTCTTTCAGCATCCAGGCAGCCGCGGGTACCAGCATCCTCACATGAGAAGCTGTCTTGGGACACAGCTTCCTTTAGCGAGTAATGTGATGGGTGCAGTCAGAACTAGATTTCTGATGATCAGTCCGTTGATCAAAAATCTCCTTGGGGCACCTGGATGGCTTAATCAGTTGATCCTCTGACTCTTGATTTCAACTCAGGTCATGATCTCAGGGTCATGGGATTAAGCCTCTCATTGGCCTCTGTCCTCAGTAAGGAATCTGCTTGAGAGTCTCCCCCTCTGTCCTTACCACTCTGTGCGTGTGCATGGGTGTGCGTGCGCGCACACACACACACACTCTCTCTTTCTCTCTCACAAATAAACAAATAAATCTTAAAAAAAACAACAACAACTCTTACTTTTCCTTAGTAAGACAGAAGGTACAAAGTATGAGTCTAGAGAATCCTAAGTATTTTTCACACTTTGTGGGTTAAATCATAGCACAGGCATTAGAAAGTAATAGAGGGTCACCTGGGTGGCTTGGTGGTTTAAGCCTCTGATTTCAGCTCAGGTCATGATCTCAGGGTCTTGGGATAGAGCCCCACATCAGGCTCTCTGCTCAACAGGGAGCCTGCTTCCCCCTTCCCCTGCCACTTTGCATCTCTGCCTACTTGAAATTTCTGTCTGTCAAAGAAAGAAAGAAAGAAAGAAAGAAAGAAAGAAAGAAAGAAAGAAAGAAGAAAGGAAGGAAGATAATAGAAAAAGCATCAGGTTGATGAGCAGAGGAAGCAATTCTGGTCCTTATCTGTCACCTATGGTGGAGGGAACTGTGGAAAGCCACTCAGTTCCTTTGAGCCTCCTGTTTGTTCTCCATAGCACTATATCAAAGGTCCAGTCTTAAATCTGAATATTCATGTTTCAGCACAGATTCATGGGAAAAGGACTACATTATCAAGGAATAAAGACTTCTGAATATTTATGGTATGCCAGGCACTTTGCAAGATTATACAGGATAAACAAAAAGAGGTAATTCCCATCTTCGAAAAGTAGACAAGTATCAAAAACTAAAAAAGTCATTAGGTAACATCAAGGTTACAATAGAAAAGATGTCAAAGGCAGAACATGATTAGTTTCTTGTGACTCGTACAGGAACTATGTGCTGAAGAAGAGCAAAGACATCAAAAGAAAAAGCCAGGGATGTGAATCACTCTGGTCCATGGGTTCAAGCAGTATGTTTGTCCGTGCTGAAGTATATGATCAGTAAGGATAATTAAAGGGAAGAAAGAGGACCAGGGAAGGAAACTAGATTCTCTGCCTCAAACTAGATTATTATTTATTGGCAAAGACTACATACTTCTCAAAGCCTTAGTTTTCTCATCTGCCACATGGAGTTATGAGGTCAGTCTGTCATTTTAACTAGGTGATGTTCCCTGCTGTTCTGACCAATACTGAGAAAATCAAAGTTTCTGTCTGTCAGCCAATTGCATTTATTAAATACCAGCAATGGATATGTTGATGCTTTGGAAAGCAGAGTGAGAGAAACCAACATAAGCATTAACTATAATATATTTCTCTTTAAAAGGTTAGCAGTTATATTGAGAAGGCGTGATTGGCAGTCAAGAATCTATTTCGGCAGTAGTACCTGAAACAGTGTTGTGTAGACATGTTGTGTCTATGACAAACTAAAGCTAAATGAAGGTAGGTAATCTGGTTTGAATTACCAAGCCAATATACAATCAGAGCATTTCAGCTCAAATTCCCACACCCCTGGAAGAGCGCAACACTGAAAATTTATGCAAGGAGAGGAAAACGTGTGAAAATTTTCACCACAATCTTTTCTCACAAAGCCAAATACTCAGTGTCTTTTTTTCCCCCCTTTTTGCAAGTTTGCAAAATGACAAAAAAACTTCTCAGGCTGTTGGGAACAGATTGTCCTTTTGGCCCAAGTGGAAGGGGGTGAGACTCTGCTGAGTAAGAAACATGTCTGAAGCACACAGACATGGTATTTTCATTTCAACTTCAGTGGTTTCAATAGAATGACTGAGGCTTTTTATAAATTATTGTTTTGACCTTGTAAATCTGGAAATCTGTTTTCAATCAAGTGGGATCATTGTCTCTTGCAGTGCAATATTTCAAAAGGAAAAGTTGGTCTATTTGACCAAGATGTGGGCAGCTCAGCATCTTTTTCTTCATGGAGCCTTAGCAAGTTGCTTTATTGGGCAAGAAGTCTGATTTGTCCTAAGGTATTGGACATAGATAATTGAACCTGTCAAGAAAACTGACTTTTGACATTTTATTCTTTTTTTTTTTTTAAAGATTTTATTTATGTATTTGACAGAGAGAAATCACAAGTAGATGGAGAGGCAGGCAGAGAGAGAGAGGGAAGCAGGCTACCTGCCAAGCAGAGAGCCCGATGCGGGACTCGATCCCAGGACCCCGAGATCATGACCTGAGCCGAAGGCAGCGGCTCAACCCACTGAGCCACCCAGGCGCCCCTGACATTTTAGAATAGAGAAAGAGGCTACAGATTCCCCAGGCCCGGCTACTTGACATAAGTAAGATTGTTACGATTACCGTAACTGTCTCTTAATTTGGAAAACACTTGTGGTTTAAAAAGAGCTTCTGGTTTTGTTACCCTAATGACATTGTTTTTCTGTTTCTTATTTCACATGAAGCTACCTGGCAATACTTTCCAGGCCTGGATTCCCAACTGGGTGCCTATTGAGAATAGGGTAGGTTTTATTCATCTTGGTTTCTCCCCTAGTGCCTGGTGCGTGTTTTGCAAGTAGTAATTATATTTTAAGAGATGTTTTTCAAAGTGATTTCATCTCCCCCAACAACCTTATGTGACAGGTAAAGCAAGAAATATTGTCACTTAATTAGCTGAGGCTGAGGGAGGCAATGAGTCATATGTGAGGGCCAGCCCCTCACCAGTGTTTCCTCCTTTCAAAATAGACGAGTCTCGAGTACCTTTATTCCACCCAAAGTCCCCTAATTCATCTGGGTATTCCCAGATCGTCCTGATATTCTGTTCAGAAGATTTCCACTCTAAAATAATATCACTGATACAAGGCCTGGACATATTTTCCTCTGCTTTCTCCTTAAATCATTCTGATGATACATAAGACAAAACCCCAGAACATCAGGACCCTTAAACTCTTGCAAGAATTTGAAAGGGAACGTCACTTGCTACAGTACTTCAGCAATTCAACTAAAAGTCCTATAGTGTGGCTGTTGCATTTGTTGCTAGGTGAAATGGAATAGATCTTCTAGTTAAAAGAAGGTGGGGAAATGATTTGCTGCATTCTGTCAGGTACATAGATATTTCTTTGTCAAGGACCCAGGGTTTTGGTCAACCAGAAAATTGCACCATTATCTATCTGCTGAATAGCACTATCTCATTGAAAAGGACAGATACTGCACACCTGGGTGGGTCCGTCAGTTAAGCGTCTGCGTTTGACTCAGTTTCCAAGATCAAGTCCCCCATCAGGCTCCCTGGTCAGTGGTGCGTCTGCTTCTTCCTCTCCTTCCGTCCCTCTCCACTTCTCACATCCTCCCTCTCGATCTCCCTCTCAAATAAATAAATAAAATCTTAAAAAAAAAAAAAAACAAGAACAAGAACAGGCCAGATGTTTAAGAATTACCTCCTAGCAATAAAATACATGCACACACATATTTATACATATATATATTTTTTCAAATTGTTTTGAAGTCCTGTCATTCGGGTCTTCAACTTTCAAACCACCTAGAATACTTTTCATTATGACATGAGTTTGGGATTTTTAAAAAAATTTTAATTAATTCCATCCATGTTGTCGCAAATGGCAAGATTGGGATTGGGAGGGAGACAAACCATAAGTGACTCTTAATCTCACAAAACAAACTGAGGGTTGCTGGGGGGAGAGGGTTTGGGAGAAGGGGGTGGGATTATGGACATTGGGGAGGGTATGTGCTTTGGTGAGTGCTGTGAAGTGTGTAAACCTGGTGATTCACAGACCTGTACCCCTGGGGATAAAAATATATGTTTATAAAAAATAAAAAAATAAAAAAAAATTAATTAAGTTCTATTTAAATTATTAGTAAACTAATAATAGGCTATGTGCTAACTAAATTGAATTTCATTGCTTCCAGTGCTTATTACAAGTACCCTCCTTAATACCCATCACCCAGTTACTCCATCCAGCCCCTGCCCCCACTCCAGCAAGCCTCAGTTTGTTTCCCAGAGTTCAGCATTTCTTATGGTTTGCATCCCTCACTGTTTTTATCCTATTCTATTTTTCCTTCCCTTCTCTTATGTTCCTCTGTTTTTTTTCCCTTAAATTCCACCTATGATTGAAATCATCTGATATTTTTCTTACTCTGACTGACTTATTTCACTTAGCAGACTACCCTCTAGTTCTATCTATATCATTGTGAATGGTAAGATTTCATTCATTTTGATGTCTGAATAATGTTCATTTTATATACACACACCTACCACATCCTCATCTGTTGATTGTTGATGGACATCTAGCGTCTTGCCATATTTTAGCTATTGTGGATATTGCTGCTATAACCACTGGGATGCAGATGCACCTTCAATTCTCAATGTTTTTGTCCTTTGGATAAATACCTAATAGTGCAATTACTGGGTCATAGGGTAGCTCTATTTTTAGCTTTTTGAGGAAACTCTATACTGTTTTCCAGAGTGGCTGCACCAGTTTGCATTCCCACCAACAGTGTAAGAAAGTTCCCTTTTCTCCACATCCTTACTGAAATCTGTTGTTTCCTGAGTTAGGTTTAGCCATTCTAAAGGGTGTGAGGAGATATCTCATTATGCTTTTGATTTGTATTTCCCTGATGGGGATTAATTTTGTTTTAAATATGGAATAGTCACTTCCCCATTTGATTTTTGAGAAGTTCATTTTCCCAATAATTTGTAATGTCACCTCAAAAATTGCCTTACATGCAAGGGTCTGTCTCTGGGCAGTATATTTGTTTCCATTGATCAATCTTACACTGTTTAAATTAATGCAGATTAAAAACAAGTCTTTATACCTTCTAAGGCAAAGATAACATTCTTGTTCTTTATCAGAATTTTCTTAGCTATTCTTGGACAACTATTCTTCCATATGACTTGTAAGTAATATTTTGTCAAATCTTTGAAAACATATTAATGGGAAATTGATTGGACTAGACTAATTTGGAAAGAAACCATACCTCGTTTCCTGGCCCTCAACCCTATAAGGATATGTTTTCTGTAATCTGACCCAATCTCACACCATCCCTGATTCCCCAAAACTTTCCATAATGCATTCAAGAACTGTCTGTCATTAACATTAAATCTGAGAATATTGCTTCCTCTGAAGCTCTATCAATTGGAGGCAATCTTACTTTCCACATATTTAGTGGATCTATACATGGGATAGATGTCTTATTACTGCCATTTCTCAACTATTTACCCTCCTTTCTTTCTAAAAGACCCATGTCATTTGAAAAAGATACTATCAGACTACTTTAGCTATTACTTTATACCTCAAATACAGAACTCCTGGGTTCTTCCTCCTCACTTATGGACTCTTAGCCTGTGCCCCAGAGCTTTTCTCTCCATGCCTGCTATTGTCATCCTCATTGGTTATTTTCATATTCATGTTGGTGGCTCTGCCCTGTCTTCTTTTCATGATCTCATTCTCCACACTTATTCACTCATTTCAACTTACCCAACTCCAGGGTCCTTGCTTAGACCTGGTCATTACTAATAATGCTCCTCCCCCCCAAAAGAGAATCTCAGCTTCACGCCTCTTCTTCCCTGACCAATACCTCCTGTCTTTCCAGTTCCTTCTGGTGCCACTTTTCCAGAAACAATTTCACCTCACTGAAGACTCTAAAGTAGGTGGGATCCTGATTCTCACTCTTTTCTGTCATTGGTCCCTTCCTGGTCCCATGACCCTCCATATACTATTTATTTCATGTTCCATGATTATAATCACATGCTTGCCTCTTTTTCCAGCGTAGTTATATTAGTTCCCTATTTCTGCTGAAACAAATTACCACAAATTTAATGCCTTAAAACAATACAAATTCAATGTCTTAGAATTTCACACTTCAAAAGATGAAAAATTGATCCCAGAGTCCTGGGATGGAGCCCCGCATTGGGCTCTCTGCTCAGCAGGGATCCTGCTTCCTCCTCTCTCTCTGTCTGCTTCCCTGCCTACTTGTGATCTCTGTCTGTCAAATAAATAAATAAAATCTTTTTTTTAAAAAAAGTGGATCTCAAAGGCTGAAATCCTGTCACACTGTGGATTAGAGCTTCAATCTCTAAGCAGCCAAGAATTCCAGAACTCAGTTTATAGACCTCCTCTTGATTAAGGTTCATGATTTTTAAGCAGGGGCTATAAATTGATAACTCTTAAATTTGTTTCTCCAGCCCTGATCTTCCCCTGAATTCACACTTAAATATCCAAATTCCAACTTGGTATGTTCAACTGGATGTCTTGCAAGTATTAAATATTATTTTTTTCCAAACCTAACTCTTCATCCACATCTCCACATTGATAATGTTCTCCCATATTATTTTCAAATTCATTATGAAATAGTTAAACCTGTTGTCTCTACCATTAAGTATAACCCAAGACTAATCTTTCCTCTCCACCTCCTATTCTATGTCCCAGTGTACTCTACAATCCATTGTCTTTTGCCTGGACCAAAGCAATAGTTTTTCTAACCAGCCTTTCTTTTTCCGCTCTTACCTGATAAAATCTATTCTATTCTTTATGCAATAAATTAAGTGGTGCAATTAAAATTTTAACATGTTTTTCATCTTCCCATCATACTTAGAATAAAGTTCATCCCTTATCATACCTACAAGGTCATTCATCTTAAAGCCAACCCTATCTTCTCCTACTATTCTCTTGCTCACTCTATACAATTGCATTAGCCTTCTTGTTCTTCCTTGAATGTGCTAACCTTAGGGCCTTTGCATTTAGGTTTCTTGTGTGAGGAGTTGTCCTTTCCCCTATGTCTCCTTCACCTCATTAAGTCTTAACCTAAAAGTCCTCGTCCCAGGCCATTTCTGGTATTCTTGCCTGAAATACTTCCCTAGTCATTATCTTTTCCCTTATTCCTTCTTTATTTTTCTTCAAGATGCTTTACACTATTTGACATATTACATATTTACCATTCATGTATTTTTTGAGTCCCCTCTAAGACATACTCTACCCTAGAGGAAGGAATTTGGTTATTTTGTTTACTGTAGTATCTTCAGAGCCTAGAGGAGTGACCAGGCCACTGAGGCTCTCTTTAGTTATTTGTTAACTGAACTGACTAAATGATTGAATATTATTGAACTTTTCTGTTGGTATGTGGTATAGCTCTTAATTTCTTTCCTTTTACAAATTTCAACAATGTTTTATAACCCACCATAGTTTCTAGCTATAGAGTTCCTAGACCTAAAGTGCCTTCTGGTAGTGAGAGAGAGAGGGAAAGAGAAAGAGAGAAAGTGAGAAAGACACTCTGCTTCTCATAGCTTAAGTAGTTAGTACTCTGCCATTCTAGAACGTGTGAATTTATTTTCTGGGATATCCATGCTTCACTCCAAGCTAATTAAATAAAAAAAAATTGAGGGGTTATCAATTATATTTTGAAGGTCCCCAGACCTCTCCAACGACCACCATTCTTTAATCCAGTGATACTCATGGTTCTCTCCCTGCACCATGCTGTCACTACATTCTAGACCTTTACTTGTTACTCCCTTTGGGATTATCTGCCTTCCCTTCTTATCTGCCAAATCCCATTCATCCCTCTAGACTCTGTTCAGACTCCTCCAAACTTCCCAGAGCATCTTCTCACGGTTTGTGAAAGATCGTCCTTCTCCGGGCCCCTCGGCATTCCACCCTTACCTCCGCCATCCCATTGGGCAAATGACGTTAGTTGTTTGTTTCCTTTCTGTTTTTTCCCATCAGACTGAATGCCCTTTGAAGTCAGGGACTATGGAATATTGATCTGTAACTTCTCATCTCTTGGAAGAATGCTCAGGACACCATGGGCCCTAAATGAATGCTGGATTAGTGATTGAAAATCATGAGGATGTTTGAATAAGAACTGATTAGTGCTGCTACAGCTTTGGGTGCAGAGCTCAGAGTGACTTGCCACAGTCAGTGTGAAGTAGACTGTGATCACCAGTGCGTCCCTGCTGGGGAGTCTCCTCTTATTGCGATCACTTTGACCATAAGAGTATATGAGACTTCCTATTGAGAAAGAGATAGCCCCATGTAGAAAATTGTTAGCAAGAAGCCTTTGACACTATGTGGTCTCATTTCCCCAATTTAGTGGCCCTTGAATCTTACTCCACTCAAATCTTCATTCTTAAAAAAGATGTCTATAAATTGTATTTCAAAAGACCATAAATAGTTGTCTTGGAATTCAGTCCTCCCACTCCTCCAAAAAACAGATTTAATAAATAACCAGAAACATCCCCTTTAACCTGCCTTGACCAAATATTTAGAAACTATTGTGTCAGGAGAAAACACGAGTTAACACCAGCATTCCATTATTTCATATTGTTAGATTATTGCACAAATAGAATTGTCTTTAATTGATTGTTTAACAAATTATATTTTTCATTCCATAGTATGACCTCATCACTCTCAGCTAATTCTTTGGCTCTTTTTGTTATTTTTTATGAGATTAAAATAGTTCTAGCATTATCCTAGATAGCTATCTGGATAAAGGCAGACATTAACTGATAATGGAACAAAAATTTTGCAGCCAAATATGGATAGACAAGGATAACCGTTTATTGTTGGTCTTAGGTGACATAGCCTTCAAATGAACAGCCAAGCTCAGAATTGCACTGATCTCCAGTGAGCCCAAATCATGCTGACAATGGTGGCATTACTGTAAAATTAAGTCCTGTATATTCATGTCTACATTAAAACAAAAAATGACAATAGAATGAAGTTAATGAAAATGATCAGCAACAATAATAACAGCACTAATTTGTGGAATTTCTTCAACTCATTTTTTCCAGGATATTGAGAGCTTCCTACTTTTTTGACGAATAAATCAAAAGGTTCCAAATTATGGAACTAGTGCAGGCTTTTTATATCACAGAAAGAAATGTTTAATAAAAAGGAGAAGGAAATTCTATAGCATGGAATTTATAGAGACCTATGGTTGGGTTTAAGGAGCAGAAGTGAGCATTGGATGGAGGCACAAAAATATTTTGGTGACTTAGTGGTTTTCAATCAATTTGGGGCATTTTTGTCCCCAAGGAACAGTTGATAGTGTCTATGATATTTTTGGTTGTCACAGCTTGGGGACAGAGGTCCTACTGGCCTTTGGTGGGTAGAGGTCAGGGGTGCTATTAAATATTTTATGATGCACCATGCAGCTCCCACAACAAGGAATTCTCCAAACCAAAACTTTAATAATGTCAAGGCTGAGAAACTCTTCTGTTAAGACAAACTCAGTTGAATTTCTGCCTCCAAAACTCAGAGCTATGTGACAATTTGAACAATTTGCCTTGCTTATCTGTGCCTGGGTTTCCTTTAGTATATAGTAATAGCATAAATGGGATTTTCAGGGGGCTAATAAAATAGTTTGTGGAAAGTTTTCCCCCATAGTAAATATGTAAAGTTTTCTCCACATAGTAAATATGTGAAGGGATTAGGTATGACTACTAGAATATTCTCTCTAGATCTGAAGATAATCTAATCCCATCTTCCCTCCTCCAAGAAGAAAGTTTCTTTATTTATAGCAACCCTAGGAGATATTATTCATGTTGTCTTGTGATTCTCTGAAAACCATAACCATTATTAGATAGCTCTAACTATTATACTGCTCTTTCATATTTTGCCCAAGCTGCCTACCCAAAATTTGAACTCATTTGTTTTGGCGTATCCCCCTTGAATAGAATACCACCTGTCTTATTACTCTTTCATGTGTTAGTACCTCAAATGACAGCAAACTCTATGACCTGAGAAGAGTGTAAGGTTTTCCATACATCATCTTTAAGGATATGATATTAAGGATATCTTTGAGGATATGACTATTCACCTTGTAGTTTTAGTATGATATCGTGAGATAATAGAGGTTGCAAGATATAACATAGTTCTTCACAATTTAAAGACTTAAAAATGTTTCTAACATTCCTTGCTTTTCAAATCCAAGTTTAATGTCACTGATGATACAGAGAAAGGCATGCTTCTAAGGATAATTGAAGTATATACCACAGGCAGGCTATTTCCCTATTTTTGAAAGAGGTGCCACTTAATAAAGGCGTGTCCATAAGATCTGGTTAATTCATCTCTTTATCTTTCATAATTCCAAAACATCACATCCTCCCCTTCTGCCTCTTCTTTCTTGTCTCAGCAAATAGCGTTCTATTCATTTCATCTACCTTATCCCATCTCAGTGCCTAAACCAAATGCCCCCTTTCCATCCTTGATTCTTCCTTTTTCTTCATCCTCTGTAGATGGATTCCATTCCTGCTAGCTGCTCATTAGTTCTTAAATCCAACGATTCATTTCCATCTATAATGCCACTCCCTTAATGAAAGTCACCATCTTTCATCTTCTGGTTTATTACTAAAGTAACCAACCAGTCTCCTTACTGGTGTGCTTTTAAAACCTTCTTTTAAACGGACTTACAATGTTAATTAGCTATGTCTACACATACTGCAAAAGGCTTTGTATCATCTCTTTATTGAAAAGAAAAAGTTTATCTTATTGCCCCAACAGTGAATTCTGACTATTTAAAAACCCACTCACACTTGAATTCTTAAAACAGTATCTAAACAGTCACATCAATGAAAATGAATTTTATTTTAGGTGGTTAGATCCTTGGAATTACTTCTTTTGCTCTTCATTTCCAGACTGCCTCCTGATCCAATATAGTTCTAGGGGACACATCTTGTTAGGGAGATGTGTCCTTCCCATGTAGTGAGGAATAACCTCATTTTTCTATCTTCCTTCCATGATTACTTCCTGTCCATAACTTACATGATGAAATCAGGACCTTGATGTTCTTGGTTAATGAGGAGAAAAGGAGAATGGAAGTGTCATTAGTTACTGCCTCACATTTTGTTTTAATGTCTACCGTTTTGATTTCCCTTTTGAACCAGAAGCTTTTCTACCAACTACAAGATCCCAAATCACAATATCAAAGAATTTTTTTTAAACTTATTTGTTTTGGGGGAGGAAACAGAGGAAGAAGGAGAAAGAGGACCCTCAAGCAGACTCCCCGCTGAGTGTGGAGTCCTACAGTGGGCTTGATCCCAGGACCCTGAGATCATTACCTGAGCTGAAATTTAGAGTCAGCTGTTTAATTGACTCAGCCACCCAGGGACCCCAAAGAAAATATAAGAATTGTAAACCTCAATATCCAGATTGCCTCAATATCCAGATTGCCTCCTGAATATGTCTCAGGAGATTGGCCAAGGGGTCACCTTTTAGCTGGACATTCCAACATTTCTTAATCTTGAGCAAATACATCAACCTATTTGCTGACAGTAAATAAAAACAAAATGCACCATCAGCATCTTGGCTTTACATTAAATAGTTATAAGAAAACATTGGTCTCTTCTTTTCAGAAAAATCCTTTTCTTCAGCACCATCACATTACTTTATTCATATACAATCTGCTTTTAATTCATTGAAGTTTTCTGTTCTTAATAGGCATAGATGTAATTTCTATCGTATTTTTTTCATATTCAGTATATTTATTTGTATCTTGGCTTTCTTTCCCTGATCCAACAATCAAGACATTAAAAAGGGTGTGTTTATAGTCACGTAGCAGATGGCATATATTCTAGAGTGCACATCTGAGCAAGGTACCCCCTTCAGTATAGACATGCACTGATCATGTCATCACTACCCCAAGTCTTGACAAACTTGAACAAAAGACATAGCTCTTAATTTTGTTTTTGAAACATACCTCTATTAGAAATGAGTTTTAGTATTTAATAGCCTCCTTTTTTTTTAAGATTTTATTTACTTATTTGACAGAGATCACAAGCAGGCAGAGAGGCGGGCAGAGAGAGGGGGAAGCAGGCTCCCTGCTGAGCAGAGAGTCTGGTGTGGGGCTCGATCCCAGGACCCTGAGATCATGACCCGAGCCAAAGGCTTAACCCACTGAGCCACTCAGGTGCCCCTAATATCCTCCTTTTAAAAACCATTCTTGTCTATGACTAAATTGCTACAAGAATATAGGCCTAGAATTTCTTTTTAGAGACTGATCTACTGATCAAGAAAAACTAGCTATAAAGTTCAAGAAATTGTATATATGTCTGTTGGTTAGTTATCTGTAGTCATTTATCCTCCTATTTTTCTTCCAATATTCCTTGTTTCAGTATTACCTTTTATATCTTCCACTATCTACCAGTTGTTTGATTTTCCTCCTCAGTCCCTGAAGTTTTGAACCTTAAAAGAATAAGCATGCTTTTTTTTTTTTTTAATTTGCATGGTTTTTCACCTTAGAAAACCAGCCAGACATATAGAAAATTGCTAACACTGAATATTCACCAAGCTTTGACAAAGTGGTACAATATGTTTAAACAGGTACACTGGGGTAAAAAAAAAAAAAATACAGAATTTAATGTTATATCTCAGTTTCACCACTTTAGAGATGTCACTTCTCTAAAACTCAATTGTCCCTAAAAAAAGATAATACCATCCAACTTTTAAGATTATTAGAAAGTCTGAAGGTAATTCATACATTCAACAAATATGTGCTAGGCTCTGAGTGTACAATAGTGGACAGGTCTATTAAGTTTTGACTGGTCTCAAAAAAAAAAAAAAAAAAGTTTTGACTGGTCTCTGATAGGTCTCTGGCCTTATAAGGTTCACATTTGATTGAGGTCCTGGCAAAAAAATAAATAAGCATACAGCAAATAGATATTTATGAGTGGCCTAAATTAAGAATATATGAACTAAAGGTTAAGATATAAAGCACTTTGGAAAATTTTCTTATAATTTTTGAAGTTATTTATTGACCTCATTTATTTGTATGTCTAGAAAATTACCTTCATCTATTGGGGCTTTCTCCTGAATGACATGTCAATTACCTGGGCCTAAAATAAGCAATCCCTGACCTGGGAGAGAGAATGTCCTCTTTTGCTCTTGGACTCTAAAGAAAGAGGTCAAAAGGAACGGCCAGATTTAGTCACAGCCAGTGGCTGACTTGTCTAAATGGTTAGCCTGAGGGCAGTGCTCCATGGGTTTAGTTTTGAAGAAACTAAACACCATGAGCTTGAGTGGTACATATAAAATCTTTTATTCTTATAGAAAGGAAATTGAGGTAAAAATTAGTGGCAAGAAAAATAGGGGTCAATATATCTCAAAAAGTTATCAATATGAGGACTCATTGCTGTTTCTATAAATAGAATTTCATAGAATAATTATTTTTATTTTGTATCATGTTTTCCTATTAGATATTTTGAACATTAACCTTCTCAAGTACTCATTGGGTTCATCAACTCACAATGAGTCCATGTAATTCTCCAGAGAAGGCTGGGGATATGGTAAAGAGAGGTTTATTTCTGCCCTCAAGGAGTCCAGAGTATATGGGGAAGGCAGACAGTGGATGAATCATGCAGTGTGATACAGTTAGTTCTCCAGTGGGAACAGAATGCAATTCAGAAGCTTCAATACACCAGATCTCCAGGGTGTGGCATGTTGACATTTGTTTTCTTTTCCTGGATAGGAAAAAAAAAAAAGAAAAAGAAAAAAGAAGGAAAGAAATAAGTCATCATATCCAGCCTGCACATATCTGAACTTTTGATATGGTTATTATGTTTTCACTAACCCAAAGGCCCATTGTAATTTCTCTAAGCCTTGTAGTGGTTGAGTCTACTCTCGTTCTGTCTAAGTCTGCAGCTGAGTCTACTCTGCTATTTTTTAAATCTGATATTGTGCCAGAAGGAATTCTCAGTAAAGACTGTTTTTGCTTTCAACCCTGCTGCCAAACCTGGGAAGCAGTCATCAGACCGAGTCACTTTGAGGGCACACTTTGAGAACACTTTGAGTGTTCTTGTCAAGTATGTTGTGGTTGTCTAACTATCACGTAGCAGTTTTCTCAAGTGGCATTTACAGTTAGGGTCCCAGAGCATAAACACTCTATAAATGTCAAAGACGCCTAAATGTATGTCTCCTAGTCTTACCTCTTTCCTTAAATCTAGTCTCATGTATCTAGCAGGCCCCTCCACATCTCTACCTAACATTATCTAACAGGCATATCAAAGATTACATGTTCAAAACAAAGCTCTAGATTCTCTACTTTGGAAAACTGTTCTTCTATCAAACTTTCACAACTCAGAGAACGGTACCCATTCATTCAGTTTTGAAGCCAAAACCTGAAATAATACCAGGTTCTTCTGTTCTTTCTTACCTATAGTTCATCAGTAAGCCTTCCTGATTGACCTCACAACTCACCTGAGTTGTCTGTTCTCCTCCATGCTCAACATAAGCACCTAGCCCAAGACGTTATTACCTCTTGCCTAGTTTAATATGATAGCCTCTTTCCACAACTGAACACCAATGTCCTCCAAAGGGCTACTTGAGTCAGCTTTTAAATCATATCTCAGATTAGTTCTGCTCCTTAACACTACAGTTCCGTCTTACCAAACTTCCTCTAAACTAAGACCTAAATAATTACCCATTGGTTGACTGAAAATCCCATGGTGTAGTGAAGAGTATACACTTAGGAATCAAAGAGACCATTCATAATTTGTTCCTAAGATTTTCTGCACAACAGCTGTATGATTTTGAGCAAGTTACATAACATTTTTAAGCCTCATTTCCCAATCTGAAAAAAAAATTAAAAATATTACATTCAGGGGTGCCTGGGTAGCTCAGTGGGTTAAAGCCTCTACCTTCCACTTAGGTCATGATCCCAGGGTCCTAGGATCGAGCCCCACATCAGGCTCTCTGCTCAGCAGGGAAACTGCTCCCCTTCCTCTCTCTCTGCCTGCCTCTCTGCCTACTTGTGATCTCTGTCTGTCAAATAAATAAATAAAATCTTAAAAAAAATTACATTCATTCATTCATTCATTCATTCATTTTAAAATTGTTTGTTGCATAACTAAGATGTGTCAGGTACTGTGATGAGTATCAGTATACAAAGTAAATAAAGCAGCTATAAAGCTGTCCTTATGTTACTTGAAGTTTATAATTGGATATAATAAGAGTCAAACATATAATCAGTACTCAATAAACTATGGTTGCTGCTATGATCTTAATGTTTGTGCTTCCCCCTCCCCATTCATATATTGAAATCTTAATACCCAATATGATATCTTAGGAGGTAGAGCCTTTGGGAAGCACTTAGGTCAGGAGAGGGGAGCCCCTACAATGGGATTAGTGTTCTTATTAAAAAAAGACAAAGGCAGTTCTCTGCCCCTTCTGCAAGATACAACCTTGCATCTGTACCGCCGAAGACGGCTCTCACTTGACCAGGGTAGTGATGAAGGATAATTGGAAGAAAGGTGGCTAGGGATAAGGGGCCCTCACATGAGGAGGAAACCACCCTTAAAAGGATTTTATAACACCTTGGAAGAAGCCCGCCACCCTTTCCCAGGTGAAAGATAGATGACAAAAACCTCATTGAAGGACACGCACAAGGAGAGTTAATCTGATGAAAACAGCCTGCCAACAAGCCCATAAAAACCCAAGATTTACAAATTCTGGTGGAAACTCTCTTGGGTCCCCTCCCTCTTTGGGAGCTTTGTGCTCTATCATTCAATAAACTTTACTATCACTCAGTAAACCTTGCTTTGCTGCCCACCACTCTGGCTGGTCTACCTCTTCATGCTTCAAAGTCGTGTGACCAAGAACTATAGGCACCCAAGGAAGAAGAAATCCTGTAACGCCAGTACTCTGATTTCAGACATTCTGCCTCCAGAACTGTATGAAATAAATATTTTTTGTTCATAAACTACCCAATCAATCTGTGCTATTTTGTTATAGCAGCCTGAACAAACTTAGAAAGGTGCTTTGTTCTTTTCCTTCTGACCCTGTGGATCATTTGTCACCTATTCCAATCTCCTTCAGAAACCTCCTGATTCTTAGTACAGAGCTATTTTTTACTTTACCGTGGTGCCTTAGTGGTCATCCATTGTAGCAATATCTGGTTCTTACATTTATATCAAAGAACTAAAAGTATTAGTCCTCAAAGTATCACTTGAGTAGTCACTAGTGTAATTTAAGGAAAGGATGCAATTATTGTCCTAGGAGTCCCTCAGCCACCTGTAACACCTATACTAGATGTGTGATATGATAGGGTATATGAAGAACTGAGCATGTTCATTGGAGATTATAAATAAGTATATAACGCTTATTGTAAAATACAAGAATTACGTTTTAATTACATCAACATCCTATAAAGAGTCAGATGGCATCTATAAGCACAAAACAAGAATCTAGTTCAATAATGGGAGTAGAGTGGGATCCTAAAAACCACGGTTGCAACTAGTATGAGCTGGAAACCAACTCAAGCCAATTCAGGCTCAGCTCAGTGCCAGGAGACACCACCCTCTGATGAACAAAACGCCACTGCAACAACCTGGGGGGCCGGAGACTGGTTGAAATTGCCTCAGGTACTGAAAGGCTTTCTTTTTATATTTAGCCCCAGGAATTCATGCCCTCATTCCTCTAGAGGAGCCACAATTCAGTTCAAGGTGGAGAAAAGTCAAAAGAACAGGATTCCTGGCATAAACTGAACTGATCAGAAATTGCCTATTTTAAGACTCTATGTTTGTTTGGAGATTTTTAATGACTGTTTCAATCTCCTTACTGGTTATGGGTCTGTTCAGGCTTTCTATTTCTTCCTGGTTCAGTTGTGGTAGTTTATATGTTTCTAGGAATGCATCCATTTCTTCCAGATTGTCAAATTTATTGCCGTAGAGTTGCTCATAGTATGTTCTTATAATAGTTTGTATTTCTTTGGTGTTAGTTGTGATCTCTCCTCTTTCATTCATGATTTTATTTATTTGGGTCCTTTCTCTTTTCTTTTTGATAAGTCGGGCCAGGGGTTTATCAATTTTATTAATTCTTTCAAAGAACCAGCTCCTACTTTCGTTGATTTTTTCTATTGTTTTTTTGGTTTCTATTTCATTGATTTCTGCTCTGATCTTTATGATTTCTCTTCTCCTGCTGGGCTTAGGGTTTCTTTCTTGTTCTTTCTCCAGCTCCTTTAGGTGTAGGGTTAGGTTGTGTACCTGAGACCTTTCTTGTTTCTTGAGAAAGGCTTGTACCGCTATATATTTTCCTCTCAGGACTGCCTTTATTGTGTCCCACAGATTTTGAACTGTTGTATTTTCATTATCATTTGTTTCCATGATTTTTTTCAATTCTTCTTTAATTTCCCGGTTGACCCATTCATTCTTTAGAAGGATACTGTTTAGTCTCCATGTATTTGGGTTTTTTCCAAACTTCCTTTTGTGGTTGAGTTCTAGCTTTAGAGCATTGTGGTCTGAAAATATGCAGGGAATGATCCCAATCTTTTGATACCGGTTGAGTCCTGATTTAGGACCGAGGATGTGATCTATTCTGGAGAATGTTCCATGTGCACTAGAGAAGAATGTGTATTCTGTTGCTTTGGGATGAAATATTCTGAATATATCTGTGATGTCCATCTGGTCCAGTGTGTCGTTTAAGGCCTTTATTTCCTTGCTGATCTTTTGCTTGGATGACCTGTCCATTTCAGTGAGGGGAGTGTTAAAGTCCCCTACTATTATTGTATTGTTGTTGATGTGTTTCTTTGATTTTGTTATTAATTGGTTTATATAGTTGGCTGCTCCCACGTTGGGGGCATAGATATTTAAAATTGTTAAATCTTCTTGTTGGACAGACCCTTTGAGTATGATATAGTGTCCTTCCTCATCTCTTATTATAGTCTTTGGCTTAAAATCTAATTGATCTGATATAAGGATTGCCACTCCTGCTTTCTTCTGATGTCCATTAGCATGGTAAATTCTTTTCCACCCCCTCACTTTAAATCTGGAGGTGTCTTCGGGCTTAAAATGAGTTTCTTGGAGGCAACATATAGATGGGTTTTGTTTTTTTATCCATTCTGATACCCTGTGTCTTTTGACAGGGGCATTTAGCCCATTCACATTCAGGGTAACTATTGAGAGATATGAATTTAGTGCCATTGTATTGCCTGTAAGGTGACTGTTATTGTATATGGTCTCTGTTCCTTTCTGATCTACCACTTGTAGGCTCTCTCTTTGCTTAGAGGACCCCTTTCAAGATTTCCTGTAGAGCTGGTTTGGTATTTGCAAATTCTTTCAGTTGTTGTTTGTCCTGGAAGCTTTTAATCTCTCCTTCTATTTTCAATGATAGCCTAGCTGGATATAGTATTCTTGGCTGCATGTTTTTCTCGTTTAGTGCTCTAAAAATATCATGCCAGCTCTTTCTGGCCTGCCAGGTCTCTGTGGATAAGTCAGCTGCCAATCTAATATTTTTACCATTGTATGTTACAAACTTCTTTTCCCGGGCTGCTTTCAGGATTTTCTCTTTGTCACTGAGACTTGTAAATTTTACTATTAGGTGACGGGGTGTGGGCCTATTCTTATTGATTTTGAGGGGCGTTCTCTGAACCTCCTGAATTTTGATGCTCGTTCCCTTTGCCATATTGGGGAAATTCTCCCCAATAATTCTCTCCAGTATACCTTCTGCTCCCCTCTCTCTTTCTTCTTCTTCTGGAATCCCAATTATTCTAATGTTGTTTCGTCTTATGGTGTCACTTAATTCTCGAATTCTCCCCTCGTGGTCCAGTAGCTGTTTGTCCCTCTTTTGCTCAGCTTCTTTATTCTCTGCCATTTGGTCTTCTATATCACTAATTCTTTCTTCTGCCTCATTTATCCTAGCAGTTAGAGCCTCCATTTTTGATTGCACCTCATTAATAGCTTTTTTGATTTCAACTTGGTTAGATTTTAGTTCTTTTATTTCTCCAGAAAGGGCTTTTATATCTCTCGAGAGGGTTTCTCTAATATCTTCCATGCCTTTTTCGAGCCCGGCTAGAACCTTGAGAATTGTCATTCTGAACTCTAGATCTGACATATTACCAATGTCTGTATTGATTAGGTCCCTAGCCTTCGGTACTGCCTCTTGTTCTTTTTTTTGCGTTGAATTTTTACGTCTTGTCATTTTGGCCAGATAAGAGTAAATGAAGGGGCAAGTAAAATACTAAAAGGGTGGCAACAACCCCAGAAAAATATGCTTTAACTAAATTAGAAGAGATCCAAAATCGTGAGTGGGGAGAAAGGGGATAAAAAGAGGTTCAAAAAGAAAGAAAGAAAAAAAAAAGAAAAAAAAAAAAAAAAGAAAAGAAAAAAAAATTTTTTTAAAAAAAGAAAATACCTGAGAAAAATGTAAAAAAGAAAAAATATATATATTAGATAAACTAGTAAAAAATCGTTAAAAAAGAAAAAGGTAACAGTTAAAAAAAAAAAAAATTTACCCGAAGGCGAGAAGAAAAAGAAAAAAAAAAAAAATGAAAAAGAAAAAATTAAATTAACTGCAAGACTAAAAAAAAATCACAGGAAAAAAGCCATGAGTTCCGTGCTTGGCTTTCTCCTCCTCTGGGATTCTGCTGCTCTCCTTGGTATTGAAACCGCACTCCTTGGTAGGTGAACTTGGTCTCGGCTGGATTTCTTGTTGATCTTCTGGGGGAGGGGCCTGTTGTAGTGATTCTCACGTGTCTTTGCCCCAGGCGGAATTACACCTCCCTTACCCGGGGCCGGGGTGAGTAATCCGCTCGGGTTTGCTTTCAGGAGCTTTTGTTCCCTGAGCGCTTTCCGTAGAGTTCCGGAGGACGGGAACACAAATGGCGGCCTCCTGGTCTCCGGCCCGGAGGAGCCGAGAGCCCAGGGCCCCACTCCTCAGTGCGCCCTCAGAGAACAGCGCCCAGTTATTCCCGTCTGCCTGACCTCCGGCCGCGCTCCGCGCTCACCGAGCCTGCGATCGGTTCAAGGTAACACCGAGCTGTGAGCTTACTGTCGGCTCTGTCTCTGTAGCCGGCTTTCCCGTTCCAATACCCGCAAGCTCTGCGACACTCAGACACCCCCGATCCTTCTGTGACCCTGCGGGACCTGAGGCCACGCTGACCCCGCGTGGGCTTCGCCCCGGTTTAGCCTCTGGAGCGATGTCCCTCAGCGGAACAGACTTTTAAAAGTCCTGATTTTGTGCGCGGTTGCTCTGCCGCTTGCCGGGAGCCGGCCCCTCCCCCCGGGGTCTATCTTCCCGTCGCTTTGGATTCACTTCGCCGCCGGTCCTACCTTTCAGAAAGCGGTTGTTTTTCTGTTTCCAGAATTGCTGTTCTTCTTCTCTTCGGTTTGCCGATGGATTTTCAGGTGTTTGCAATCTTTAGATAAGCTATCTAGCTGATCTCCGGCTAGCTGAAGCAGTCTCAGCTTGCTACTTCTCCGCCATCTTGACTCCGTGAGGAAGTGGTGATGCAACATGGAGGCTTAAGTGGGTAGGAGAAGAATAAATGAAACAAGATGGGATTGGGAGGGAGACAAACCATAAGTGACTCTTAATCTCACAAAACAAACTGAGGGTTGCTGGGGGGAGGGTGTTTGGGAGAAGGGGGTGGGATTATGGACATTGGGGAGGGTATGTGCTTTGGTGAGTGCTGTGAAGTGTGTAAACCTGGTGATTCACAGACCTGTACCCCTGGGGATAAAAATATATGTTTATAAAAAATAAAAAGTTAAAGCCTAAAAAAAAAAAAAAAAAAAAACAAAAAACAAAAAAAAAAAAAACAAAACAAAACAAAAAAAAAACAAAAAAAAAAAAACAAAACAAAAAAAAAAAAAAAAGACTCTATGGATGTAGCTCTGAAATGGTTTGATTTTCCTTTGCACTGAACAAGCAAATACAGCCATATGGAATGACAGGCAAAAGGCAAATTCACTGGTTTGATTTGAAAGATTTTTTTTTTTTTTGTGCTCTTTGGTCATGAAAGGTAATGAAAATGTAGGTGGTCTGGAGACTATGCCTATGCACCAATGAGTAGGTCATTTCCTTTCTCTGGGGCTTCATTTCCTCAATTATTAATAGTAGTTGACCAGGAAGCTTTAGAAGGCTCTTTCAGGTCTTCACAAGAGGATGGATATGTTAAATGGCTCAGGCCCAGGCATCTCTCCTATCTGTGATTCAGATCACTGGCATCAGCCTTATAGGGCATTTGACCAAACTCTGAGCTTCCTTTCAGGAAGTTGCTTTGCATTAAATTAAGTAGGCTCTTTCTCTGTTCCTTAGTCCCACACTATTTGCCAGATTTTACCTTGTTAACTACCTGCATTTTCTCCTCTTTGAGCCTTGGGGCCCCTCGTGTTAGTAGCTTATTTGCTGCCTGGGCAACTCCCCTAGAATTTCCAGTGGGATCCTTTATTCAAACTTCGCTCTAGGTCAAGAGACATGTCTCCTTAGAAGAAAGGGAGATTGCACTTTTAGAGTTTATTAATTCCCTTTTCTCAATTTAAGCATCTATAAAGTCATGACAAGTGGGGATTAATGGACACGTCGAGACATTTGTTCTATAAACAGTTAACTAAGCATCTTCCATGTACTGTGCTGAAGGCATTAGATATATCTTCTGTGATCAAGCAAATTAAAAATATTAATTAATACCTACTAAGTATCTGAAAACACATATCCTGCATGTCTGGCAAATTCTCCTGAATTTTTTCTTTCATAATATCCTTCCTTTAAAAAAAAGATGAACATAAATTTTATCAAGATATAATTCACATTTTGAGTATAAAATTCAATGAGCTTTGACCAATATATACATCCATGAAACCACTCCAATCAAAATATAGAACATTTATATCATCTCTAGAAATTCCTTCATTCCCCTTTGCAATCAACTATCTTCTATTATTGGCCCCATGCAAGTGCTGTTCCATCATTATAGATTAGTTTTTCTTATTCTAGAATTGCATATAAATGGACACATACAGTATGTTCTCTTATGTCTGGTTTCTGTCATTCAGCATGACATTTTTGAGATTTATCCAGATTGTTTGTGTGTATTACTCATTATCCTTTTCTATTGCTAAACAGCTTTCATTGTAAGGATATACCACAGTTGGTTTATCGGTTCATGAACTGATGACATTTGGGTTGTTTCCAGTTAGGACTATTATAATAAAGCTGCTATTAACACTCATGGACATTACTTTGTGTGAATACATGTTTTTATTTCTCTTAGGTAAATACCTAGAAATGGAATAGCTAGGTCATATTTAAGTATATGTTTGACTTTATGAGAAACTGCCAAAATCATTTTAGAATAGTGGTACTATTTCATACTCCTAGAGTTTTAAATGCTCTACATCTTCGCCAATACTTAGTATTGTCAGTCTTTTAAGTCTAGCCTTTCAAGTGGATGCTCAGTAGTGTCTCTTTGGGATTTTAACTTCCATTTCCCTGATGACTAGCAATTCTGAGCATTTTGGATATGCTTATTGATCATTCCTATGTCCATATATTAGTACTTAGGATAATTGACTTTTTATAATTGAGTTGTAAGGGTTATTTATATATTCTTGATACAAATGTTTCATTAGATATAGGAACTGGGAAAATTTTCCCCCAGACAGCGGTTTATTTTTTCAGTTCCTTAATGGTTTCTTTCAAAGGACAGACATTTGTAATTCTAATGAAGTCCAATTTATTACTTATTTTTCCTTTGCGGTTAGTTATTTTGGGGTCAGGTCCAAGAAACCTTGGCTTATTCCAAGTTTATGAATGTTTTCTCCTATGTTTTACATTACAAGTTCTATAATTTTAGTTTGCCTGGAAGTCTATGACCCATTTTGAGTTAATTTTTATGTATAGTGTACATAGGTATAAGCCAAGTACTTTTTTTCTATAGCTATCTAGTTTTTTAAAATTTAATTTAATTGTGTGTGTGTGTGTGTGCGTGTGTTCCAAAATTCATTGTTTACGCACTACACACAGTGCTCCATGCAATACATGCCCTCCTTAATACCCACCACCAGGCTCACCAACCCACCCACCCACATCCCCTCCAAAACCCTCAGTTTTCCCACTACAATTGGTTGAAAATATTATATTTCCCATATTTAGTTACTTGTGAATTTTGTAAAACCAATTGACCATATGTGTGGGAATCTGTTTCTGTATTTTCTATTTTGTTCTATTGATGTATATATCTATTCTTATACAAATACCATACTGTTTTTGATTATTGACACTTTAGAGTGAGTAAAACAG
Source organism: Mustela nivalis (assembly GCF_964662115.1). NCBI lineage: Eukaryota > Metazoa > Chordata > Mammalia > Carnivora > Mustelidae > Mustela > Mustela nivalis. Next base: position 12,326,269 of record NC_139021.1, read on the forward strand.
GTAAGTATTCTGATATTGCTCTTTTTAAAATTTGTGTTTTAGATATTTTAAATCTTCTGATTTTCAATATTAATTTTTAAATCTGCTTGTTAAGTCTTATTTAAAAATAAACTGCTAGGATTATTATTGGCATTACATTGAATCTATATGTTAACCTGAAAAAAGCATTAACATCTTGGGATACCTGGGTTGTTCAGTCAGTTAAGTGTCTGCCTTAGCTCAGGTCATGAACCCAGAGTCCTGGGATGGAGCCCTGCATCAGGTTCCCTGCTCCATGGGGAATCTGTTTCTGCATCTCTCTCTGCCTGCCATCCTGCCTATTGTGCTCTCTCTCTATCTAATAAATAAATAAATAAAGCTTTTGAAAAATTATATTAAGTATTCTAATATTAAGTATTCCAATCCATGAGCACGGTATAGCTATGCTCCATTTACTTTCTTTTTTGTTTTCCTGGCCCTGTTTTATAGCTTTTAGTGTATAGGTATTACATCTATTTTGTAAAACATATTCTTAAGTATCCTGTGCTTTTTGATGCCGTTGTAAAAAAAATTATTATTTTTCCCAGTTTCTTATTACTAGTATAAATATGGCATTGTTTTTTATATACTGATTTTTTGTTGTATAACCTTAAAACTGTTATTAGTTCATAAAGCTTTTTGTAGAGTCCTCAGATTTTTAATGTGCATGATAACATTATCTGTGAATAAGAACTGTTGTATCTTTTCCTTTTCAGTCTATATGTAATTTGTTTCCTTTATATGCATTACAATGACTAGCATCTTGTTTATTGTTGAATAGAAGTGATGAGAGTGGACATCCTTTTCTTACTCTCATTCTTCCAGAGAAGCATTCAGTAACACCATAATATATAATGTTAGCTGTAGGATTTTTTGTGCACGTAGTTTGCAGAGAATATGTTCATGAATGCATCTTTTTCATTTCTTGAGATGTGGTTTTTCTCCTTTATTCTGCTAATATGATATATTATATTGATTGATTTTCAAATGTCTTATTATCTTTCCATTTCTGTTTGTTCATACATATGTATCAAAAATTAAAAGCTGTTTTAAATTCACCATGCATAGGTCAGCCTTGTCAACTGGTAGGCTTCCTATAGGAAAATGTGAATTGTTCACTGTATTGAGGGATTCCCACATGCCATTATTTGTACTTCCTCTCCCTTTGGCTAGTCAGATACCCCATACAGGAATCCACCAACTCTTCCTTGAAGGTTAAAGCCTGTTTCCTATTAATTTGTTGCATCATGAAGGAAGAGAATATCATTGTAAGATATATAAATTTGTCTTCTGTTTTATTCTCTAACATCAGCTTACAGCTGTCCTTTGGGCTCAGCCTCTAGAGAATAAACCTCCATTCTTCTATGAACTAGAAAAGGGGATGTTGCTTATTATGTGAGAAAGAAGATGATATCTACAGATCTGGCTTTTTCTAATTCAGTTTTTAGGCAATCATTCTTAAAAAAAAAAAAAAAAAGGATTTTATTTTTTGAGACAAAAACAGAGGGCATGAACAGGGGGCAAAGGAGGGGCAAAAGGAGAGAGAGAAGCAGACTCCCCGCTAAGCAGGGAGCCCAACCTGGGACTCAATTCCAGGACCCTGGGATGGTGACCTGAGTCAAAGTCAGATGCTTAACATACTAAGCCACTCGGGTGCCCCAAGGCAATCATTGTGAAACCACTTTCAGAAGTATCTGATCTTTTGAGCCTCTGAAACTTTCTGGAGTTTCATGGTACCAAACAACTTGCTTTTAGGATCCCTGTATTTCTAGTTTGGGTTTCAGTACTGCAGAATATTGTTGCTATATCTTCTTGCTAATGTTGTTGCCTCTCCTCCTTTCACCTTCGTGAATTTATGCCTTACAAGTTTTTTTTTCACTGTCTTTTAAAATGGAATTTGGAGAAACAGCAGAGATTGATGGGGGTGTTCAGTCTTTTAGAAAGTCATGGCATTAGTTTTTAAAAATATTTTTAAGTATTTTCTTATTTGATAAGCAAACTGTGATGTGGTAAGGCTAGACAAACAAGCAGACATCGCCATAAGGTCTCGCAAGTCATGTAGGTGTTTTTCTTTTACTTGAAGGCAGTGGGGAGCACTGAAGATTTTAAGTAGGATAATAATGTAATCAGAATTATGTCTGAAGTATAAAATAAGTTGTTGGGAAGAGTTAGAAATAAAGGCAGAGAGACTGCTTAGGAGACTCCAGCAGCAACCGAAGAGAGAGTTTGGGCAATTTCATCTCGGGCAGAGGCAGGGCATCATGGCCTAGAATCCTGACCTCTGCCTTCAGTGGTTTCTTTCAATCATGTATTCCTCCTTCTTCCAATGAGGATGAATCCTGCAAGGTGTACCTTCTAAATATCACTATACTCTACCTTCTCTTCCTCTCCATTCTGGACAACTATCTAGCTCCCGAGGGACCTTAAGATACATCATGCATCTTTTACTGTGCTGCCAGAATGATTTCTCCAAAGCTCTGGTTGATTGTGTGTTTCCTCAAATGAAAACTTTTCAATGGCTCCTCAAAGTTCAGAGGACAAAGCTCAAGATCTTTAGTCTAACATTTATTTTTATTCGATTTTTCAAATATATCCATCAATTACAATGTATTGGACATTTTCTTAATGGGGAAAAAAAAAAAGAACCTTTATGATACACAGTTTGAAAAGCACTGCTTTAGATAACATTCTCCATGTTGGTAAACCTTGTGAGGCACCAGGTTCCTAACAACTTTGGTCTGGCCTCATCTGCATCATAAATGCTTGGGAGTTAGCAGATTAATAGTAAGAGAGAGGAAAAAGAAAGGAACACCGGATCTGTCAAATATTTGCTTTTTCTGTGTGACTCTTCTGGGAACTTCGGATGTGTAGCAAAGTAAAGAAACTATTTTAACTACTGAAGTTAGAGTTTCTCTTAGGAATGAAACCCTTTGTTTAAGGAAATACCTTGATGGATCACTTTGGATGGACAAGGTAAATGCCTCAAAACAGATCAAACCCTGCAAGATAGATGAGCATGAAATTAGTGCTCGAGAAACAGAAATGGAGAACCTAAATAACCTCACAGAAATTTGAAGCCTACAGAGAAAAGTGGGTGAAAGGAAATTCAAGATGGCAGAGCAAAATGAAGATGCTATTTAAAAATATAGATTAAAATCTCTGACTGCTAAAGTTATGTTGTTTAAATTGCTGTCATATAAGCCATTATATTCCCACATTTTTTTATAAGGATGCGCACTAATACCTAGTATGAATGATTTTGAGAGTAAACCAAAAAAAGGTGTATGTTTCATACTTACTTATTTTGAAACAGGTAGAATAGGAGAGATGAAATGAGCATGAGCAGAGTTTGATGGAAACAAGAACTCATAGTCAATAGGAAGTAGGAGAATGTAAATATGCCACACAGAAGTCACACAAAGCTTTGGCAGGGCACAGGATTTCCCACTGGACATGGATATGTGTTATGAATCAAGATTTAAAAATCTCTCAATACACAGATGCTGCATAACAAATTACCACAAACACAAAGGCTTAAAACAACACATATTTATTATTTAATCGCTTTTATGGGTCAGGAATTCAAGTAAACTTAGCTGGCTTTTCTGTCTCAAGGCCTCTCATATTTAGAGAGAAATAGGGAAGGAGGAAGAGAGGGATTTATGCTAAGGACTTGTCTCATGCAATTCTGAAGGCTGACAAGTCTGAAATCTGGCAGGCAGGAAATTCGTGCAAGAGTTGCAGCCTTGCATCCAAATTCAATAGGACAATAGACTCCAGAATCAACCAAGGTTTCAATGTTGCAGTCTTGTGGGGAATTCCATTTTCCTTGGGGGATGTTAGTCTTTGCTCACTTAAGTCCTTTGACTGAATGAGGCCCACTCACATTATGGAAGGTAACATATTTATTTAAATTATATTCTTTTAAATATTAAAAGTCTACCCATTTTAACGTCAATCCCATCTAAAAATTGCCCACAAAAAAACCTCTAGACTGGTGTTTGATTAAACAACCGGGCACCATAGTGGACATACAACATTAGCGATCACAAGTTACAGTCAAAGTATTGGCCAGGACTGGTTCTCATCTGAAGACTTAACCAGGGAAAAACCAGATCTTCTTCCAAGCTTGTCAGTTATTGGCAGAATTCAATTCCTTGCATGTTGTTACATTAGTGGGCTAAATTCCTTGTGGGTTATTGGCAGGAGTTTGTCTTTGTTTCTTGCCAAATGGACCTCTCCATTTTGGTAGTTAACTTCATCAAGGTCATCAAGGGAGAGAGTCTGTTAGCAAAATAGAAATCATAATTTTATGAAACCTAGTCAAGGAAATGTTATTCCATGCCTTTGCAAGTTCTACTGATGAAAACAAGTTGCTAAACCATTCCACAACTAAGGGAGAGGATTATAGTAGAGCATGAACACCCACAGGTGGGTATTGTTGTAGAGACTGCTTGTCGCAGTCTGTTTATCTCTGTTAGCATGTGGATTTCAGGTAAATTATTTCATTAGAATTCTCTCAACCAGTTTATGAGATAAGTATTTTTATTCCCATTTTACACATTAAGGAATTAGATCAACAAAACAAATGAAGTAACGGGCAAAGCTGGTAATCAAGCCTGCATCTATCTGCTACCAAATATTCTATTTGTCTTTTACACTGTAAGGAAAGTCAGTGAGGCATTATATATCTATAGATCCATATCTATATATCTATATATATCTCTATCTATCTATCTATGAATAAAGCAACTCTGGGAACAAGTCTCTTCCTTGGTTCCAAACTTTGAGATCCTATCCAGCAACGTGTCTGGTTCCCTTTTTGACTCACTAGAAAGTTCTATTAGGACGACTATCATGATTGCTCTTTCTCAAATCTAGGTACTCTGTAGATTCTTAACTTTTCCAGAAAGAGCTCGAAGACAAGTAATGGAGTGCAAGGGGATTTTTCTCAGAATTTCTTCTCATTCTTTATATTCTTGCTTTTGATTTTCCAGACTTATTATTTTATAATAATCTTTGGTGCCTCTTTGCATTGCAAGGATTTGCTTAATTTTTTGCTTCCCTAGTCATCTGACTCTAAAACTGGAGATATTCTCTTTTCTTACAGAGTTAAATTTAGGTAATTCTTTAGGGTCAAACTATGGATTCTATTTCAAGTTGTGCCCTGGGTCCTAATCTCTGGCTTCAAGACCTGCATTTATAACCAATTCTCATACCTAAATGCCTGTCTGGCATCCCAGTTTTTCTAGGATAGGGGTCCCTATCTTGACCCCTTCAAGAGTTCCTAGGGTCTGAAATTATGATTCTGAACCCAGTACATTGTAGTTCCTCTCTACCTTTTATCACACTGCCAGAGACCTCTTCTTGTTTCAGCCTGTACTTGTTATCTAAATATCATTCATCCTAGGTTAGTAGAGATATGAAGTCTTATGACACTCCTTCTGGGTTGTAAGGGGTGGGAAATGATGATAATTAAAGGTCTAGTTTATATTGTTAGGTTACTTGTTACAAGCATTAAATACAAAACAAGAAAGTTCCAGGGAAAGATGTGGAAGGAATAGGAATTTGGAAGCAGAGGCCATTCTATAGTTCCTCAATCTTAAACTAAGATATTGGCTGTTCTTGAGGCAGGGTTTTGCCCTAGACATTTGTGCAACAGACCACCCTTCACTCTTCCTCAAATTTCTTCTGTTGACCCCCATTTCATAGAGTATGGAATCCAAATTGCCTAGGCTTGTATTCAAGGATTTCCATGGTCTGATGGGAAGCAATTTTTCTAATCTTATTTCCATATTGCGTGCATGATAAGCACTTCCCCCCTTCTCATGTATAATAGTCTTCCATTAATTCTCCACTTATTAAACTTGATCCAAGATCTTTTCATTCAGGTGCATAAATATCAATATTCCTAGATAACAGTTACTGTTCCTTATAAGAATCTCAATGAAATGCTCTTCTATCTATGATCCTGAGTGCATTGTTTATATCTACCCAAGCACATACTTCATTCTATCATGATTTGGCTCATTGTGTACATTCGTTTCTTTTCTTAGTAACCCAGAACATTTCTTAAAAAAAGCTAAAACTTGCTTTGTATTCTTAATTTTATTCCCACTTTCCCAGTCTATCACAATGCACTGAGTGAGGCATGGTGATAAAGTGGGGTTGGGCATAGGATATAGATTTTGGATTCAGACACACTTAAATTTGGAAATACGTTCTGACTTTTACTGACTATATGACTGGAAAAGTTGCTTAGTCCTCAAGTCTTGGTTTCCTCATCTATCAAATAAGAATAGCACTACGTCCTTCAGAGATTTTTACTAAATGTATAAAAAGATTGGTATAATGTAGACTGCACAGCACTGATTTTTCTCCAGCCTTCCCATTTTCACAACCTGGAGCCCAATCTCCATTCTAATCTCTTCTCCCATCTACTCTTCCTACATCCACCCCCACCATTAATAAATGTTTATGAAATTGGATTGAATCCTCTGTCATTGGCTTCCTTGAATCAAGCAAATGACTCACAGTGTTTAAGTGATCTACTGACTTTTGTTTCTTCAGCCTTTCAGTTGTTTGGTGCTTTGCATCTTTGCTTTTCTTCTCCTCCCCCACCCAAATTTGCTATGAATCCATCCTTTGTATTCTTTTTCTGTTCTAAAATTTCATTTCACCTTCAAGCTCTTTGTTTACATTGTGTTTCTCTTCTGCTGAAAGAGCATGGCCTTGCAAAGCTGACATTTATTTAATCTTCTGGCTTCTCAAAATCTGTATTTATGAGTTTCCTAACATTCCCAGTGCTGGGGACTTCAGAACACATGCCAGAGTTTTCTGAGTAAGTGCTGCAACCTGAAAAGAGAGCTGTTCCAAGGTTATGTCATCCCCCACCATGGCGCTTCCTCATCTACAGCCAGGAAAAATAAAAGTTTCCATGGAGATGAAACAGAAACCAGTCTGTCTGATCAATTCTGATTTTTATAAATAGGAATCCATTTTAAGTCTATGTTTGTAGCTTGAGCTGCTGTCTTAGTTAAAAGGAAAGTGGGAAGTTATCAAGTAAATTTCTAGCATGGAATGTCTACTCAGCTCACTATAAGACAGAGACTAGTTCCTTGTCCTAAGGCAGCTTAAAATTTAGTTGGGGAATGAAAAGTATCACACAAGAACAAGATGGTTATTAAAGACTAGGAATAGGAAGAGCTAGTTTAATTAACATTTATTGACTTAATGCCTGAATAAATAAATATAGATTGCTATGGATTGAATATGTTCCTCCCAATATTCATATGTTAAAACCCTAATTCTTAAAGTGATGGTATTTGGATATGGGGTCTTCAGATAGTAATTAGGTCATAAGAATGAAACCTTCATCTCTCTCTCTCTCTCTCTCTCTCCTCGCCATGAAAGGACACAGTAAGAAGACAGAAAACCAGGAAAAAAGGTCCACATCAAACCCAACAATGTTGATATCCTGATCTTGGACTTCTTTGCCTCTAGAACTGTGAAAAAGAAATTTCTGTTGTTTAGGTCACTCAGCTCATGGTATTTGTTCTATTATTAAAATAATACAGTAATGATTGGCTGATAAAAATGATTAAATGAGTGAAAAAATGAAGGCTTGAACTCTAAGTTTTTTTTCCTTTGAAATTTGGACAAAGTTATTAAGGCAAAGCAATTTCAATTACCTTTACATTATTTGTACTGGAGCTCCACAATTACCTCATTAAGTTAGCAATCTAAGCTATTTTAACCAACTTTAAGTAACCACAATGGGCCAGACCATAGTGAGTCCAAAAGGAAAACAAGATGAATGAGGTATTGTCCTTTGTCTAGGACAGAAACAGAATTTTCCTATTACCTTTCTGTGGATTATTGCCAAGATATCCTAAGTGTAGACCCCCAGCCTCCAAATCAGTAGAATATCATTAGTTTAAAATATAGTAATAGATTGAATGGCAAGTTTTTTGGGACTCAGGACTACTGGATGGTTGATCTGTAAACATTATTCAGTATGCCTGCTTCATCATTTGGAGAACTTTACCTTTCTCTTTCTAGAAGTATTTTGACACTACACATTCTTGGTTCTAGGTATCTGAAATGTTTGTTATACTCCCAACCAGACTTTAAATTTCCTGAGAGGAGGTCTCTGTATTTTTTTAAAATCTATTTTTTAAGCTCTTCAATAAAGCTTAGCCTAGTGCCTGACATATGGTACTCACTCAATTATATTGACTGAGTAGATAAGTATAATGTAAAATAAAAAATATATATATATATTTGTTCAATATGTATTTGGGGACCATTACCATGTGTCACACAAAAATCTAAGCCATGGAGAAATAATATGAGTAAAATGAGTTGCTGGTTCTCTAGGACCTCAGAGCCTGGTTGGGAACTCAGAATGCAAACCAGTAGTGATAAATCCTTGTGTTAAGTATCATGGTAATGACAAACATTGGCAGCTCTGTGAGCAGTTGTCAAGGACCAAGAGCTCTGAAATGACATAGGAAAAAATGTGAACTTGAAGCAGGGCCTAAAGAATGAATAAATTTGCCAAGCACCAAAGTTAAGAAGAGAGTTTCTTCAACAGAAGGATCAGCTCAAGATAGTGGTAAACTAGAGCTCATTATAGATAGATGGAACAACCTATGCAAAGGTACAGAGAACTGAAAATGTCCACTATTGAAATCTAATTTGAGGTGGCCAGGATGGAGATGGTATGGAAAGTCTTATCATAGGAGAGTAGGAACATACATTAGAGTCAGATCATGAAGGCCGGCCATGCCAGGTAGTTCGAATTTCCTCTCTTGAGTAAGAATAATAACCACTGGCTTTCTTTAAGGATGGTAGAGAGATAACCAAATTTTACCTTTGAAAGACAACTCTCGACGGATGGACAGATGGACGGATGAGACTGGCAGACACCTATAAATGACAGACTCAAAAAAGAAAAAAAAGCAACTCTGACTAACACAGGGAAGTGATCCTGAAGATCAAGGAAGGAAAGCAGCATTTATTGAGTGGTGACTATGTGCCAGGAAATTCATTAGGGATTTCACAAATATTATTGAAGTTTTCTTCATTTAATCCTTACAAAACCACAAGAGATGAGCATTAGTATGCTCATTTAGCAAATTAAAAATCTGATGCCTGAAAATGGGAGTAGAAAAATGATTAAAAAATGAGAAACTATGTACGATTCTAGGGGCGACCAAAGTGGGTCAATGCTAGAACAATGACATTGGGGAGGCCAGGGTGGAGGGAGTGAGGAGGAGAAAATACAACCTACTGGACAAGTACTTGGGAAAAACAGTTAATAGAATGGTCACTGATAGAATATGGAGATAAGGAAGATGACTAGTTAATGGAGAATTTAAACTCTAGAGAGTTGGGAAGCCTGGAACTTATGTAACTACTTTTTTCAAATAGTTCTCAAATCTTTCACATTTCTTCTCATACCGTTACCTTAAAATCCATACAGGTAGAGGAAAATTTCCCTCAAGTTGTAAAACAGAGTTGTAGAGCTTTGTGACTTTAGTGTGTTTTCCTGGGAGTTAGCTATTGTGTGTGCCACGGAAGATCCCAGGTAACCAATTTTAAAGACAATTTTACATCTTGTAACTTTATTGTATAATAAGAATTTCTACTGGTAAAGTATTCAGAGGAATTTGGAGGCAAACAAATATATATGTGCAAAGAATTCTATCAGATGGGAGACGTCACCCAGACTCTTGGCAAGCCAAAATTCACTTGGAAGCAATTAGTGGCTCAAGAGACTGATATCATAGAGGATCAAAGTGTTCACTGGGAAGTTATTTGGGAAGTAGAGAGGCCACCAGTGACTTCACAGCAAACCACACAGGGATTGTGAAACTCAGTGCATTTTGCAATGTAATACACAGCAAAGGAAGGATTCCAACTCTAAAGAAATCCTTCTGACATCCAAGAGGCCTCTTGTTTATGCTTTCAAGGACCGCTAATATCACATATTCTCCTTCTTCTCCCAGACTTCATTTTTGGTGGTCTACTCTTTTTTTTGCGAGTTTCCTTAACAACTAAAATGATTAGTAAATTTAGTCATGCACTTACTTAACTTTTTGTTTTATGAGGGAATCAAGAGTATAAGAGACAGATTAAGGTTGAAGAGATAAAGAAAAAAAATTGATACACCTTCTTGACCCTTCTGGTAGAGTTCTGACCACTTCCTCTGATCAAAGTGATGAAAGAGGAAATAAAAACAGAGGACATGAGTGACACAGGAAATTAGAAGGGAAAAAGAGAGGCAAAAAGCCCCTTTCTTATCTTGCAAGTCTAAGGACTCCTCATTAATATTATTGCATTGTAGCTTACTTTTTAATTTTATAGTTCTTTTCCTTAAAAAAGTTTTTATTTATTTATGTGAGAGAGAGATTGAAAGAGAAAGAGAGAGCATGAGCAGGGCAGGGGGAGGAGCAGAGGGAGAAGCAGACTTCTCACTGAGGCTCAAACCCAGGACCCTGAGATCATGACCAGGGCTGAACACAGATGTTTAACCAACTAAGTCACCCAGGCACCCCTTAATTTTATACTTCTTATCAAAGTTTGTAGCTATACTTTTTATAAGTATTGTCACCTCTTATGATCCCTGAAATGCTCAATAAGTACTAAAATAATAGTGTCCAGGAAACTACAGTGAGTGATGTGTATGTATGTGTGTATGTGTATTTCTATGCATGTGTCCGTGTGTCTGTCCTCATGTATGTGTGTGAGAAAAACAATGGCTGCCAAGGTGAGAAGATACCCCTAAAGTTCTCATATAGAGACCTAGACCTTCATCTAAGAAAGAAGATAAGATTTATAGATTTTAAATATGGTACTCAGGAAAAGAACCAGATCAATAAGCCAATGAAATTACAATGTAAAGTAAAACTATCTCTATTTCCAGATGACCCAATCATTCATCTATCTATCTATCCGTCTATCTATCTACCATCTATTATATAGAAAAATCTATAGAAATGGAATGTGAATCAGTGGCTACCAGGAATCTAGAGGAGGGAGTAATGGTGCTTAACTGCTTAATGGGTAAGGGGGTTTATTCTGGAGTGATCAAAATGTTTTGGAACCAGACAGATGTGGTAGTCGCAGCACATGTCGTGAAAGTACTAAATGTCACTGGATTATTTCACTTTAAAGTGATTAAATTTATTTTATAAGAATTAAACATTAATAAAAATACTTTTAAAATAGTTTTTAGCATTGTTTTAAGGATTCATATGATAATTAAATATAGTTAACAATTAAAAAATATAAGTATATTGAGTCCCAAGGATAGGTACAATTATGCCACTAAGATTGACCATTTCATTATACAGAAAAAAAAAAAGAATATATACTGAGTCTTATTATTTTACCAACACAGTACAAAGACCCCTCTTCTTCTGGGAATGGCCATTCACTTGACAATATTGACATGGCTGTAATGAAGACAGTGGGTTACAAGAGCCTAGCCCTTATCCACAGTTGATTTGTTTAGGAGCGGCACTGTTCCAAAATGAGTCATTTAATCCCCTTCAATTAAATTTTGAAATTAAACTTCATATATCTTAGATTGTAAAATATAAAATGTAAAATTGGAAACCGCTGGGTCAGCTATGTGTCCCAGAGAAGTAGAAGAAAGAAGTTTGAAGAGAGAGAGAAAAAAAATGAGACAAACAAAAAGAAAAGGAGGAGGAGAGAAAGAGGGTCTTTTCAATATCCACATTCCTCTTTCCAGATACATCTCTGAGATTGAATTCCATAATCCCTCTGTATCCTTTTAATACATAGTCTTTTTAACTTAAATTTGTAGGTTTCCTGTCTCTTGAAATTGAATGAATGATAACTATTGCACAGTGAGGAAATGAATACTGCTTTATAGACACAAAATTCTTAATACTTTTTTGTGTTTTAACGGCAATAATGTAGAGAAAATTTTCTTTTAAAAAAACCATTTAATTTATATAGGATTTAGAGTTTCTAAAAAATGTTTAATGCAGTATCTAATTTCATACTAATACTATCCTGGAAATAAATGTTAATATCACCCCTGCTTTAGGGATTGGAAGGCTGAGACCTAGAAAGGTCAAATGACTTGCCCAATTAGCAGCAGAACAGGAACTAAGATGAATTTGTTTCACTAAAAGCAAGCAATCTTTCCTGAGCGGTCATTCTGTGAGTGTTTTGTATTGGCAGCTAGAGCAGGAAAGCAGCATGGGATGCTCCCCATCTAGCCTTTCCTCAAATTGGAATTACTATCCCACGGACCATAATCTTCTCTCTACTTTGTGGGTCCAAGTAGAGTGAGCCATGCTTCCTGGACCAGTGCTGGTACCTCCAGTTTTTACAGGGCTTACCCCAGGGCTCTCTGGTTGCCCTGAATGACTTTCAGGTCAGCTGGCTTCACTACTCCCTGGAATCCAAAAGATTCCATCCGTGTTTAACATTTCCCCTGTGGCCATTCTCCCTGACAGCAATGTAGATTACCAAAGAAGGGATTTTAAGAAAGCAACTTTCTTTGTTGAGGTAGCTCTACCAGGGTTTTTGTATTCTTTAACCAAAAAGGCTACTTTCAGAATTTGTTTATAAGTCTCACTGCAAAAATTAACCTGGACTCCACGGTATCAAGCCTGGAACAGACATTCAGCAGATTTCTGGTATGAGCAGTAGATTAGGACACGAGATTCCAGATCCTAATGCGAAGGAGGTGGGGAGCTAGAATAGTGTTTAAGCAATTGCTATTCTGTGTACTTTCTTTGGTAGGTTCAGATTCAGATGGTATAGAGCTCTTCAGTGTCAGGGACCCCATATCTGTCCACTCTGTGTCTTCAACATTGTTGGCTCATGGTTTTTATCTTTTGGCTCAAGATGGCTGCTCAAGTACAAGCATTATTTTTGCATTCCAGGCAGAAGGAAGGAAGAAGAGGGTACACCTTTAAGAACATTTCCTAAAAATTGTAGACTCATTTCCATTTACAGAGTATGCACCAAGGTGTAGGCATAGGCATATAATCATAGCTGCAAAGAGGCTAAAAAATGCATCCTTTACTCTGAGTAGACATGTGCCCAGCTAAAATTCAGAAGTTGCGTTAATAAAGAACAAAAGGATATTGGGAGACACACAGCAAACTCTACCACAAGTGTGGAAGCTGCTGATGAAGGCATTAAGTGGCTGTGCACGTTTGGCTTTTCTGAAAATGCCAAGGTAGAAAGTTCTGTTTCTTCAGAACAAACATATTTCTCTTTCCTAAAGATGCATCCTGGTATACCAGTACCCTGGGAAAGATAGGAAAAGGGAGGTCTGCAGAGCAATAGAGGACTCAAGATATAGCAACTAAGAATAAAAACAACATTGTTATAATAATTATGATAATGATGCCTCACATTTGCATAATGCTTCAGATTTCTAATATTTAACATATTCTAATTGAACCCCAAACTATGTTAAGAAGAATTTTTAGTAATAACCCAGTTTTATAGAGGAGAAAATGGAGAACAGGGGAGGTTAATTGCTTGTGTAAAGTTTATTAAGCAGCAAATAAATCCTACTCCAGGGCCCGAGCACTGTCATCAACCCTGATTCTTGAGTTTTTTGTGGACTGCAATGGTAACATAAATGTGTAATCCCAGCTTCTGCCTATACCTTCATTCATTCATCAGTACACATTTACAGAGCACCCCAAAGAATATAAAAGGAACAAAATAGCCCTTGCGTTCAAAGACTTGAGGATCTAGTAGCAAAAGTGGCCAAGTTATGCATAATATTTATATAGATTATATACTTACATTTTACATATGATACATAATTTTCTATTATATATTCTGCGTTTGGATGTCATAGTTTATATGGTATATACCCAATGTATGATTGTATATACACATCATCTATATATATTAAAAATGCAACATATTTGAGCTTTTCTTAAGGGTATAAACAAAGTTCAGCAGTGAGGAGGAGTGTCATTTCAATTTTTCTTTTCAAGCTTAAGATTCTTTGTCAATACGATTCAAAGGCGACCCTGTACCATGGAGCCCTGTCTTTCCTACTGAGGCTTCCTTTCTCTCTTGCTGCTCTCTCTTTTAATATTTATTTATTTGAGAGAGAGGGAGAGCATGAGCAGGAGGAGCAGAGGGAAAGAGAAAATCTTTTTTTTTTTTTTAGTTTTAAATTTTTTATTTTTTATAAACATATTTTTATCCCCAGGGGTATAGGTCTGTGAATCGCCAGGTTTACACACTTCACAGCACTCACCAAAGCACATACCCTCCCTAATGTCCATTACCCCACCCCCCTTCTCCCAACCCCCCTCCCCCCAGCAACCCTCAGTTTGTTTTGTGAGATTAAGAGTCACTTATGGTTTGTCTCCCTCCCAATCCCATCTTGTTTCATTGATTCTTCTCCTACCCACTTAAGCCCCCATGCTGCATCACCACTTCCTCATATCAGGGAGATCATATGATAGTTGTCTTTCTCTGCTTGACTTATTTCACTAAGCATGATACGCAATGGAATACTATGCAGCCATCAAAAGAAATGAAATCTTGCCGTTTGCGACAACATGGATGGGAAAGAGAAAATCTTAAGCAGACTCCATGCTCAGTGCCAAGTCTGAACTGGGGCTGGATCTCACAACTCCCAGATCGCAAACCGGGGATCACAATCTGAGTTGAAACCAAGAGTTTGAAGCTCAACTGACTGTGCCACTCAGGTGCCCCAAGGCTTCCTTTCTGTCTTAAAGCTTCATGTTATCATACTTTCCATCCCTTGCTGAAGCATTTCTCAGACGTAGGGTCTTGCAACACCCCAGTAACTACCACTATTCCTATTTTACAGAAAGAACAAGGCCAAGATGGATAGATAACATGCTAGAATGGAAGCAGACTACACCAAACCCAAATCTCCACTTGTTTTTAGTAATATCTTTGTCAAAACGGCAAGGAATCTAATAATAAGAAATGTATTTATAGATTCATTATAGTAAGCTTTCCTTGTGTTCTTCTAACACAATGCCCTGGACACAGCAAATTTCTCTACTTGCCAGATACCCAGTTGAGGGTTTTTTATATATTAAAACATAATAATAAGCATAGTTAACATTTATTAACCACTTAGCAGAGGCCAAATACTTTGCTAAATATTTGTCTACTGCCTCCTTTAACATTTAGAACTATGCTATGAGACCAATGATGATATTCCCACATAGAATATGAAATTACCAAGTGCCAGCCACGTGCCTATGTTCACACAAGTTATAAGAATCATGCTTTGTTGGGTCTTCAAATCTAAGTTCCTAATCACTTGCCCTACTGTGATAGCACTCAGAGCAACTAGGTAAGAGTTTACAGAGGGAAACTTGATATTGCTTAAAATTTCATTCTTTTCCTTCTGCCCCAAACAAACAATAGTGAGCAAGGATTGGACAACTTTCTGTAAAAGTGGTGTCCATATGACTTCTAAGAAATCTCCTCTCTGCAGTGCTATCATTCTTCTGTAAAAATAAGAACACATGGGCCTGGTCTGTTCTCTACCTTCGCGCACAGGGCTAATTCATCATTTTATGTTGGTACAAAGAAATGGTGGAATGGGAAGTTATAATAAAACATCTGGGCATGTCTATTTCATTTAATCATTTTTGTGTACCTTCTGGTTTAAACTTTATTGCTGATATTAATATTTTAAGACTTTTAGTCTTCTTCTTGAGGATATCCATCACATGTCTGACTTTTCCTAAATTTGATTTTTTTTTAATGCTTTGTATAAGTTTCTTCAGGTATTTTAGCTAGTTTTAAAATAGAAACCTACAGCTTTTAATTGTTTTGTGGATATACAATTGTGGTATAATTTTATTGTCTATAGGGGTTTGGCAGTTGTTCTTCCACTTTTTTCTCATAATAATTTGGCATGGGATATGCCCTCAATATTTTGCTGTTGCTTAATTTTCTACAAAATTAATTTTTATAAATTTTTATAAGGTAGTAAGAATTTTTAGAAGGTAGTATTTTCAAATTCACACCCTCTTTGACCTGTTCAGGTAGTGTTAAAAATATGGCCGTTTGCCTTCTGGGATTTCATGGCTCCTTTCCCCTGCTCTACTTTTATGTGGACCATCTCTCCTTTCTCTATTCTTCTCCAGTTCCATCTTGGTTCAACTTCTAGACGTTTCTCTTCAGTGTGGAGCCATATCCTGGAAAACTGTCCTGGATGGTGAGTTTTGAAAGTTTATAAGACCCAGAATGATCCAGCCCCTTAAAGCAGACATCTGCACTTAGCTACTATTGGAATGTGAGAAACCATCCAAAGTCTTAGCTGCTATGTCCCAGGGGACACATAAGGGCTTTTTGGCATTTTCCTGTTCTCTGTGATGTCACACAAGACTTTGTTTCCCCCTGCTGCTTCTCAGGAGATGGTGATACCATGCAGTCTTTAGACTATATGATTTTTCCTCACTTGCTGGTATTTGGGGGTTCATAAGAATTTTTTGTCACTGCTTTCATTGTAAATGTTGCCCATGGGTTTTGGTTTTATTATCTTGTTGTTTCCACTCTTTTATTTGGAGATTCTGAGATATTCAAAATCTATACCTGTAGTAATTACCACTTTCCAGAAGCCCCTTGGCATTTAATAGTTCTCTTTTTGTTAATAATTTCTGGTTTAATTCCATTGTGATTTGAGAATGTATTCTGTATAGTTTTACTGAAGTTAATGTTTGCTTGCAGAGAAGATCTATATGAGTCTCTTTATATTTCGAAAATCTGGCGAGTGTTTGCCATATACTAACATTCAATAAATATTTGTAGACTTATTTTTGTCTGATTTTCTTTTATTCTTCATCAAGAGTCTTTTACACAGTTATTTTGTACCTGGTAGTAACTTAGCCACTTTGGAGTTTGTCTTAGTCTGTTCAGACTGATATTAACAAAATACCACAGCTTGGGAAACTAATAAAAGCCAGAAATTTATTTCTCACAATTCTAGAGACTAGAAATTCAAGATCAGGGTGCCATAATGGTCAGGAGAGGGCCCTCTTCTAGGTCATAGATTATTTTATTGTGTCTTCACATGGAGGAAGGGACTAGGTAGCTCTCTGGGGTCTCCTTTATGAGGACATTAAACCCATTCACAAAGGTTCCACTCTCGTGACATAACCACCTCCCACAGACCCACCTCCCAATACCATTGCACTGAGGGGTAGGATTCCAAATGTGAGTTTTGGGAACACACAGTTAGACTATAACAGAGGAACAAAGAAATGAAAGATACAGGTTTGTCCTAAAATTATCCTTAAATCAGAAACTTTTGTGATTGAAGATATTGTTAGAGTCACCCAGGTAAACTGCAATCATTAAACAGTTGAAATCACAGAGCTTAGATAGAAGTAGATGTTGACTCAAAGACGGTAACTATAGTTTGGTAATGCATTCTTGGACTACTGCATGTGGGGGACTGTGTCTACATATGGTGCTAGAAGAAAGAACCCATTAATTGATTCCTAGAACACCAAAGCTATTCCATAGGGCTAACTCAAGTCTATGATGGAGAATATAATTAGCTAAAAATGTAATATGCTGTTACTATTTCCAGTCTATCACACTGTGATAATTAACACACAAAATGATATGACATAGGGGTTGAATTGCCTAGTATAGAGTACAAATGCTGTACCAAAGGAAGATGTTGAAGGCTGGCATATGGAGGCAAGAAATGGATGCATACACCACAGTGATTTTAGTCATGAAGTAAAACATGAGGAGGAGAGGGGCACCTAGGTGGCCTGATTCTTGATTTCAGCTCAAGTCATGATCTTAGGTCCTGGGATGGATCCTGACATCAGTCTCCATGCTCAGTGGGGAGTCTGCTTGGGATTCTACCTCTTCCTCTCCTTCTGCCCCTCCTCACCCTGTGCATGTGTGCTCTCTCTCAAAAACAAACAAACAAACAAACAAACAAACAAAAACTTGAGGAGGACAAAAAACATGAAGATTTTGTAGCAAGAATAAAAATATTTCCAGAAATATTGAGAAGTATTACCTGTGTGAGATGAAAAAGTAAGCATTAAAAATAACATATAACAGAATATAATGAATCTTTGTTTACATCTAAGATATATCTGATTTTCATCGTTGTCTTTTCTGTGGGTACCACACTTACTTGGCTATAAACTTTCTGAGGACAGGGACAAGCCCTTTTCCACTACTATAACCCGTCGCGTGCCGTGAAATAACATAGTAATTGTAGTAAGAGAGAGGGGCTGAAATCTTGGCTCTCCTCAATTCTGGTGTGACTTAGAAAGCTTTCTTATCTGTGAAATGGAGCAGATGAGTCTGAACAAAGTCACAACGCATGGTGTTTGTCACTGACACGATCATCATCGTCACCAAATTACCATTACTTCACTATCACAACTCTCAGGAGCCCAAATAGTGAATCTTGCAAGTTGAATCAGTGAATATTTGCTGAATGAAGAAGGCACAGTGAAATAAGTGGTTGAAAAAGTAAACGAGAGGAGATAGACCATAAGCAATAAAAGAACCTAAATGGTGCAGGGCCTTGAAATCTCATTGTTCATAAATAGCTCAAGGCAGAAGATGGGTTAATGAAACATCATTTTGTGATTCTGCTTTGTGTGTAGTATCTGACAGTAAAATGTAAATTTGGCTTGAATGGAACCCAAGTAAAGGCCAGGGCTTGTTGAAGACTGGGGAAAATCTTCATCTAAAAGGAACCTATAATACTTTGGTACTGAGATAAAAGCCAATTCTTCAGAGAGTGGGAGCCAGCAAATGACCTTCCAGCAGAAGACAGGAGGGAATATTTTAATTAGGTCTGTTGTGGATGGACCCCACACCCAGAAACCCTGTTTCAGACTCTTGGCATGTGTATCTGAGTCATGGCACTTCCAGAAATGAATTTTTACCACTGAGGTTGAGGATGTTACTTCACAAAGAAAATAACATCATCCAATTTTAGGAGGGTTGAAACTTCAGGACATTTCATGTCCCTTTTGGGAAGCTTGTGTATGTTAAAAATTTCTTAAAAATCAAGAATCACTTTTGTCCTGAAATAACATAACTTCTTTGCCTTTTTTTCATAACTTTGGATGTTATAATCACTTATGCTTGAGGATAAAGACATCAGCTTGAAGCGGAAAAAACAGCAGATGTGGAAAAAATTTGTAAGATTTAAAAGAGCACCCTGTTTTACATCTCTGGCTCTGTTGTACAGGGTCATCTCATGATGAGTGAAAGGAAGGAAGACCCACCAAGTCAACCTATTGGGTGAGTGGAAAAGAAGAAAAAAAGAAAAGATATTCTTAAACATATCTTTTTTGTTCAAAATGGACTCACTTGCTCAAGACAAAAAATAAAAAACAAAAACCAAAAAACCCTAAATTACATGTATTATTAAGAGCTTAAATTTTTTCATGAACTAGTTTGCAAAAATACAATTGCTTTTATGAATTCACCTATGAGTATTTGAGTTTATATATGGGTTTTTATTGGTTTTATAAAAAAGTTTTCTAGTCATAAGAATGTATTATCATTTATAATAAAGATATTAAGGATTCTAAACATTGAGGTCAGTGGGCTGGCAATAGAGTAGAAAAAAATGAATAATTCTCCATAGTCTCTTGATCTGATCTTTAAACTTAGTTTTATCATTTTGCTTGAAGAACTGTGAATTCTCAAAACTCATCTGAGCCCTTCACCCTAGGTAATGAATAAGAATGAAAATGGCTTCCCATGCTAACTATGGGGTGGGAGGTTATCTATGCCTCTGGTCATTCACATTTGTATGAATACAGAATGTAGTCAAAAGGATGACTAGAAATTGACAGGAACATTTCAATACTAGTGATAAGAACATTGATTTTAATCCTGGAAAATGTAAGAAAAGGTCATCATCTCTTAGGTCAGCTACCTGTGAAAGTCTAGAGGCCAAGAAAAATGAGATAAGTTGATCTCCTATTTTTTTTAAAGCATTCCTACTTTTTTGAATTTATTCATTTTTTGAAAACATATTCACTTACCTGAGAGAGAAAAAGAGAAAGCACACACAGGGAGGGGGAGGGGCAGAAGGTGAAGGAGAATCTCAAGCAGACTCTGAGCTGAGTGTGGAGGCTGACATGGCCCTCAATCCCAGGATCTTGAGCTCATGACCTAAGCTGAAACCAAGAGTTGGAAGCTTAGCTAACGGAACCACCCAGGTGCCCCAAAGCATCCCCACTTTTAAGAAGCAAACCGAGTGATTCCAGTGGAATTTTATTTATTCATTTATTTGACTGCAAAGCAAGAGACAGTCTCTTAATTGGGAAGAGACCAAATATTTCATTAAAGAACATCTGGTATTTACCTAGCATTGATGGGTGCTTTACACACATTATCATTATTCCTTATAATAATGTTATGGGTGGAAAAGTATTATTATTCCAATTTACAGACAATAAGGAGAGGCCAAGAATATGGCCTAATAAGTGAACTTAAAACTAAGTAGAGGATGAAAGATACAAATCTCCATTCTGCTGGCTATTTCTCTTCCTTCCCCAAAACGTCCTCCTTTCATTCACATGTCTACCAGTTCTGAGCATCAGAAAATTATTCTTCCTTGGGTATAAAACTGCAGTGTTTCATTCTTTGGCTCATAAATTTTGTTTTTAAATTGAACAATATCTGGGCATCAACATGTACACTCCCCACTCATATGTTCTCTCTCTATCTCCAAACCGCCCCCCGCACAGTCCCTCTCTCTCAAATAAATGAATAAATAAAATATTAAAAAAAAAAAGAATTATTCATCCATTTTTTTTGGTCTGAAAATTGGATATTTCTCACAAAAGAAAAATTTGAGGGGTGGTTATAATCAGATTTGTGGATAATGATTTGTGATTTTATAAACCAATCTTGTTATTTCTTATGGCTTCATTATCTTTGGAAAGCTGATGTGCTTTTCTCTCCCTTTATATTGGTTTTCCATTCTTTCTTATACCCAGATGCTAAAATTAGATTTAGGGCATCATAATTACACCATAATTACCATGATCATATTTTCTTGCCATTGAAAATGAGTATCAGTTTTGATTCTCCCCAAAACTTCAACAGATGCTATCTTTCTATACTGTCGTAAATTAGTGTCAGAGTGTATCTAAATGTACAAGCCATTTTCCTGAACTCATGAGGGACGGGCTGAACCCACTCTTTCAATGAACTTGTTTCCAAGATTTATCATTTTTTTCTATTGATAATTTTATTCCTAAGAGCTTAATTATTCTCTAGTTACCCTGCCAAACTGTCTTATTTCACTGTCCAGAAAGAAACTTAATATTTCTGCCAAAAAACTTTATTTTACAAACAAGATGTAGAGAGCCAGAGAAAGTGACTTGTTCAAGATCACTCAGCAAGTCACAGAGTCAAGGTTAGATATTTTTATCCTTATAAGATTTTTATGGTATCTCACTGATTTAATCAGATTTGAGGTTTGAGGATTAAGATTAGAATTTTAATTCTGGCTAGCTTTCTGGTACTTGCTGCTTTTGAAAAGAAGAAGATTATAAAAGATAGAGAAAACAAACTGAGGGCTGCTGGAGAGGGAGGTGGATAGGGAGATGGGGTAACTGGGTGACAAGCATTGAGGAGGGCACATCATGTGATGAACACTGGGTGTTATACACAACTGAGAAATTGCTGCACCCTACATCTGAAACTAATGATGTACTATATGTTGGCTAATTGAATTTAAATTAAAAATAGAAGAAAAGATAACCACTCCTGGAAAAGAACAAAGTACTTAGTGCCTTAATAAAGCCTTGGGAGATAGGATGCTGCTGTTTACCTGGGATTAAGAGAGTTCTTACTTATGGGGCACCTGGGTAGCTCAGTCAGTTAAGCATTCAACTCTTGGTTTCTGCTCAAGTTGTAATCTCAGGATCTTAAGATCAAGACTCAAAATAACCTCCACACTTAGCATGAAGTCTGCTTGAGATTCTGTCTCCCTCTGTCCCACCACTTGTGCTTCCTCTCTGTCTTTCTCTCTCTGAAATAAACAAATACATTTAAAAAAAAAAAAAAAAGAGTGTTCTTACTCTCTTCTATAGCTGGGTCTTGGCTGAGAGGAGCAACACTGACATTCATTCACTCATTCAACACATAGTGACTGACAACCTTCTGTCTATGGTCCCTGGGGATGCAAGATAAACAAACCACCACCTCCTCCCAAGAACACAGGTTCCTATTTGAGTGGTAGGTGGAGAGATATAAACCAACAGTTACTCTACATGGTGGTACAGATTTTTTTATCAGAGTTAATCATGAGATTTAACACTATCTCTAGTTTTATCGTAGGGTAGCTGTTTCTTTTCCTTGCTTTCCCAGAAATATTGCTTTATTCGATATATTTTAATTTATATTTTCATTGAGTTTTCTGAGTTCTGTGATCAATAAAGAGCTGCATCAGGCAAGGTTCCTATCTTCAAAAGCTTGCAATCTGGTAGAGTAAATGAAGTAAGTACTTAATTATACTTCAAATTAGAAACTGCATATTCATTTTTGAAACTGAAGTATAAAGTGATTAGGATAAAGGTGGCATTTGTATTGATCCTTAAAGAACTTGGAGGTGAAGGGTATTGATACCCCATAAGGTGGAGAGAAGAATTAATTGCAAAATGCAGTAAGAGGTATAGGAGATGACAAGGTTGGAGAAAAGGGACTTTTTCCTTGGGCAGCTCACACACTGTAGGGGCCATCTTGGGGTCAACAGAAGCCCACATACCTGAAAGAAGGTCAAGAAGGTAGACCAGGAGAACAATGTCCTGTCGCCATATTTCTCCTAATCTCCATCATCACATGCAAAGTCCTTACACATACATAACGCACAAAGGTGCACACACAAACACAGAGTCATGCATACTGTCTATAACTTTAAAGCAACAGAGTTCTTTAGAAAACAATAATTAAGCCATCTCCAAATTCATGGGTATATTACTGAAAAGAACAGGGGAAGAATGGTCTCCAAAACAAAACATGCAGTCCACTCCTCCAAAACTATTATTAATTTCCTCACTGTGGATTCCCAGTGGACAAGGTTATCAATTGACTTCTAGACAATAGCCCTACTGGGATAAAATGTAATTCTCTGACATTCACTACTCAGATGGAACCAGGAGAGAAAAGCTACAGGCCAAAAAAGTAGAGGACTTTTAAAGATACATAGTTTCAAAATAAATCTGGATAATTTCATGAGAGCCCCACAGTAGGAGAGTGATATCCGTTAAACAGGTCTTACATTTCAGATATTTTACAATCTATTATCTCTACTTTCAGAAGGAGAAATTGAACCTCATAGAAGTTATATAATTTTTGTAGGTCAAATGATGCTGAATGGAAAATCTGAGACTCTGACTTATGTCCACGTAAAAAACTCTTCTTAGAGACTGTGCTATGTTGGGATATTGCTGGCTATGACCTTGACCATATGCTTAATACATCCTCAATGTATTTTACACAGTTAATATTAACAAAAGACAACTTTAATGGGCAATATTATGCCCATGGTACAGATAAGGAAAAAAGGGGAAAAGGCGATAATAAATTAATAAGCTGGTGTTAGAGGTCATCAGGAAGATGGACCACTGCGGGCCCTAGGGCACTCAGAGACTCTTCACCTTCTCCCCATCCCTGGAATGTACATTTGTCCACCATTTCCACCCTGGGAGCTGTTTCAAGGAAGTAGCGTTCAGAGAGTAAGGTGTTCTTGAGATCATCTGAACCCCGTTAAACTTTTAGCATACTGGTGGGTGAGCAAAGTCTTGTGGGGCCCAGGGCAAGCCTCATATGTCAGTCCCCTTGCTTATTAAAACTGCCACCTACCCACCTGCAGTGTTGTATCTCTCTCATCAGTCTCTTCCTTCCTCCTGTGTGTGGGCCAGTCAAAGCTTGTGTTTATTCCACTAAATTAGTGTCCTAATATGCCTTTGAGACTCACCTAGAAAGAGCAAGCTTACTTTGCTATCGAATGGCCTTTTGTGGTCCGTCCCAGACTAGAGTGATGAGATTCGTCTGTCTCTTCCAGTTACTCAGTGGTGCCATAATCCCCTGGGCTTCTTGCTCTCATAGACCTTGCACAGTCTGCTGCTACTGTGTATTAGTCCATATGCCCAGCCAGAGTATGCACTGCAACCCATCCTGTTGGGACCAACCCTTAAGAACTCTCCATGTCCAGGACAAGTGGAGAAACTTAGTTGAATTTAGTCAGAAAATGTAGTTGAATACCTATTCTGATAAAAATATCTAGAGGTGAGTCCTGGAGTGGAAGCCTGAGTTCATGTCAAAGGTCCTCAGCTGGTCCTCAGGTTTTAGGACAGCTTGAGGCAACTTATAAAGGCACCAAAAACCAGGATATCCACCATTAATGACAGCTCCCAGATATTTGATGATTATGTCACAACAACATTTTCTCATTTCCTTCAGAAGGGGTATTTAATTGCAGAGATTGGTAGCTCAAGTCTCTTTACAATAGAATTATTCACTCATGGCATGGACAGCCTGGCCGGGAAAAGATGATCAGGACAGTCTGACCCAGAGACTAAGTCATAGATGGTACTTCTTTTAATACCCACCTTCTTTTCCAAAGGTACAAGAATCACAATCACCAAATAATGACAAGTTTAGTTTGTTTTTCTTGTAGTCACAGACAAGATGTGGAAAAAGCAAAGTAAATGGCTTTCTATTGAAAAAATTGCTTGGTATCAGACTCTATACCTGACATATTGCTTCAGTAGACATATTTGACCCCCAAACACCATATGTAGTAGGTTGCAAAGGTTGTTCCTGGTGTCCATACTTAATGACTCTTTAAAACATTTGTAGGATAAATGAGTGAGGTGTATTCTAGCTTGACTGAACTAGATTTCCATAAAAAACAAAACAAAGCAAAAAACCCAGAACATATGAGAGGAAAAAAACTCCTGGAGAAGTGGATATCTTAAGCCAAAATAATTCGATACGGAATCATTGTGAGTTACTAAAGCACGAGAACAAAATTCTCTGCTCACTAATGAATGCGGATGCTGTTTTGCACTCAATTCAGAACAATAAAGAGATGCAAGGCTCAAGGGAGAAATGGAAATTAGAGAGCTTTGAACTGCTTTCCCCGAAAACAATAGTTTAATACAGACAATGCATGGAGAATGTTTATCCAGAAATAGATACACTTATAGGGACATGTGAACTGACCCAGGATGTGGTTGCATTTGAGACTGCACAGAGCCATTCAGATCTGTCCCCAACTGCAGCAGGAAACTGGGACTTTGTATGCATCCATGAGTCAGTCATTGTCCAGGCTAGGGCTCCCTGGAGTGCTGTGCCCTTGAGCGAAGAAAACTCTGTTGCCAAGAAATAGTTTTAGTGAATGATTTAGCCGCTGGTCATTGGCAGCTGAAGACATGGGTATGTTGGCACTGAGGAAGGACTCCAGGATGGAAATCAGAGTATCCTCCAGAAAGAAATCATGTATAGGTAGATTTCCTTCTGAAATAGGTGGATGTATAGTACCAAAGTATAGGTAGGGGATTTCTCCCAGTTGAGTTTAAACTTACAAGTCTTGAATTCCAGCAACCTGGCATCAACTGATTGCATTCTGGTGGGACCTTACCAAGAAGATTTTCCTTTTCATTCACATATCATTGAGCTTCTGCTATGCTTTTTGGCGATGGTAAATAGTATGTTCTGGGAACATAGTTTGCCAGTGATAATTGCTTTTGAGGGCTAGAGGTTAGCTTGTTTCCCAAATTTGCTGTGTGTGGGCCAGGGAACATCTGTATGTACTGACACAAAGTGTTGTTTCCACTATTCTTCTGAGTGATAATCTTGTGTGTATTTTTAACTCTTTAGATTCTTTAAAAATCAAGAAGGGAACTTCTATTTCCTAGAAGATGAAATAGATGTACTTTTCCCTATTACTCCTGATAAGTGCAGTTAAACCCTGGACAGCATGTATAAAACAAACAGAAAGACTCTGAATGAGGGAGAGAGGAAAACAAAAACAAAAAAACAACAGACCAGTAGGGACCACAGGGCCTTGGGAATGAATAGATCCTAAGTGCCTTTGTTTGTTTTAGATCGCCATGTTCCAGCCTTGGAGCTAGATAACCCAACAAATTAGAAATGCCAATAGGTATAGATGAAAAATAAGCCCTACTAGAAGTCTGCTCTCTCTAGTCAAAGAATGAAGAAATGGGCAGCTTAAAAAGACAGAATACTTTTAGATAACAGCCACTATACTCCATCCAGGGAAAACATAAAATATTGCCCCCCACCCTCAAGCTAGTGAATCTGAGTGGAGAGCCCAGATTTCCACCTTCATGAGGCTGTGGCAAAATGCTAACACTCCTTTGCAGGTAGTGTGAGCGAAGGCTGAGAAGGGAGCCTGAACTCTTGTCCATGTTGGCCAATAACAAGGCTCCCCTTTACCTGCACTTCTACAATGGCAGAGCAAGGTACCCTTCCCCTCCTCCCTGGGCCAGCAATGGAGAAGACCCAATAAAGTTAGGACTTTTACAATCACTCAGTAGTAATGAGATCATCCCCACAACATCTGTGGAGACCCCATAAAAGCTAAGTTTCCCACCACAAGTCCAACAGCAACAAGAAGGTTCCATTTGGGTGTCAACAAATCCCAAGTGGGGAACCTGGACTTCTGGTACCTCCTGACAGTAATGTCCCAGCTGGAGCAGTACCAGAAGATCTGAGACTCAACATTAAAAAGACACCAATCTTTCCCAAATTGATATGCATGTTTTAGATAATTCCTACTAAAATCCCACTAAGAGTTTTTATAGACAGAGACAAGATTATCCTACAATTTATATGGAAAGAAAAAGGAACCAAAATTGCTAAAACAATCTTGAAAAAGAAGAATAAACTTGAAGAAATCAATGAACCTGATCTTAAGTCGTCTTATAGAGTTGCCATAAATCAAGAATGTGTGTAGCTGGCAGAAGAGACATATAGATCAATGGAAGAGAATGGAGAACTCAGATATAGAGCAACACAAATATAGCCAATAGAATTTTGACAAAAATACCAAGGAAAGATAGCTACCTCAAGGAACTCTGCAGTGACAACAGGACATTGACACATGGCAAAAAATGAACTTCTACCTAAGTCTTATATCTTGTAGATGTTGAACTCAAAATGGACCACCAACTTAGATGTAAAGCATATAACAATAATAATTTTGGAAGAAAGTAGAATAGAATCATTAGGATATAGTGCTAGGCAAGAGGTTCTTAGATTTGATCGCCAAAGTAATATTTACTTAAAAATGAATAAATTGGACTTCACCATTATTTAAGACTTATCTTTTGCTAGAGGGCCCTGTAAGGAAGATGGAAAGAAAAGTGACAGAATGAGGGAAAATATTTACAAGCCATATGTGATAGGACTAAATAGCTAGACTATATATAGTATTATATGTATATCTCATATATATATATACACACACACACACACACACACACACACATATATTTCTTTTAGATAAGTATATCTAATATATACATATATATACATATACATATATGTATCTTTTAGATATACTTACCTAAAATTCCTAAGCGCAACAATAAAAATGCAACAAGTGCAATTAGCAAATGAACAAAATACATGAGAAGACATTTTACTGACATGGATATATTGATGGCAAATAAGCATATAAAGGGGTAATTTGCCATTGGAAAAACTCAGATTAAAATCACAACAATGTGTCTCTATCTGGCCATTAAAATGCTAAAAAAAAAAAAAAGTGAATAGTGACAACAACAAATGCTGGTGAAGATGCAGAGAAACCAAGTCACTCACAAATTCCATGGGAACATAAAATGGTACAGCCACCTAGAAAACTGTTTGGTGCTTTCTTAAGGAAAGTAAATATTCAAATTCTGTATGATCCATAAATTTTATTCCTGGGCATTTGTTCCAGAGAAATGAGCAATTATGTTCACTGAATAATCTATACATAATTGTTTATATCAGCTTTACCCAAAATATTTCATGAGGAGTAATTTCTTTGGCTATACTCCTCTTTTTTTCCCCCCCTATGTGGAGTGACTTACCTGGATGGGTTTTACTATTTAGAAAGAATAAGCAGACATTCTGGGTTTGAAAATGAGAAGAGTTTTTCTTTTCATATTTCATAGAACTTTTCATAGTCTGTATTCCAGGGCACAGCAGTCCTCATTCAGGGGCGATTGCTCTATGCTAGTGGGATATGGTAAGTGAGTTTGCCTACCCATGGCATTCCATGTTAGCAAGTCTACGTGCCTATTTTTCACAAAACAGGATTCTTCACACTGGCATTGGTGAGTAACCAAGATGATTTTTAAAACCCCATCTGCAATTCATTTGATACATTTCTCAATTTTTCTGAATGTTGATAATAAAGCAAGGTGCTTCTTGAGGTTATTTAAGCCCCTGATACATAAAATAAGCGTAAAATACAATTTTGGTTTTCTAGGGCTTCCATCAGCACAGAAGTTAATTTCTCACAGTTCTGAAATGTGTAAGTCAAAGACCAAGATGTTGGCAGGTTTGATATCTCCTGGGTTTCTCTTTTGTCTTGTAAATAGCTATTTTCTCTCTCTGACCTCACAGGGGTTTTACTTTATGACTCTTCCTCCTCTTATTAGGCACTAGTCATATTAGATTAAGGCCCCATCCTTATGAGTTCATTTAACTTTAATTATTTCTTGAAAGGTTTTGTCTCCAAATGTAGTCACTTTGGAGGTTAGAGATTTAACATATGAACTTGAGGGAAACATAATTCAATCCATCACAAACACCTATAGAAAAGCAAAGTTAAAAATGGATTTTAATAGAAAATTCACTCTGAGTTATTAATAGAAGATACATTTAAACAGCAAGAGAGAATTTGAAAAATAAAAGGCACGGAAAAAGTAATCTCAACCAGCAATGAAAAAGTTAAACTTCACAGTAACATAGTAATAGACAGTAATTGAATATAGTAACAAAGAATAAAACAAATTAGGTATAAAAACAGGAAGAAATAACAGGGATATATGGCTCAGTGATAAAAGGAAATAAACCACCAAGAATGTACAATAACCATGAATTCACAAATGACAATATAGTCTCAAGATCCATATGGCTAAAGTTTTCAGAATGCAAGTAGCAATTGACCAGTATGACCCATTTTTGATCATAGTAGATTTTGACTCACTTATCTCAGAAATTAATGTCTAAGGGAGTCCAAGAATTGATAAGAAATATGGAAAAATTCTCCAATTAAAAAATATCATCTGGTATCAAGGTGGTTAACTTCAAATGCATGTGGAATTATAAAGGCTTAAGAGTCCCCCAAGCAGTTTTGAAGAAAAACAAGACTGAAAGGATTGGGTTGGATTAGTTTGCTGAATACCAACACTCACTATATGAGAGAGATAGACTTCCTTAAAAATCAGTGGGAAAAGGGATGCCTGGGTGGTTCAATCGGTGAATCACCTGCCTTTTGCTTGGGTCATGATCCCAGAGTCCTGGAATCAAGCCCCACATCAGGCTCCCTGCTCTGGGGGAGCCTGCTTCTCCCTCTGCCCTTCTCCCTTTTAATGTTCTCTCTCTCTCTCTCTCTAATAAATGAATAAAATCTTCAAAAAAAATCTGTGGGAAAAAAATGGAATTGTCAACAAATGGTACTGAGGCATGTTGCTATCTATATTTTAGGGAGTGAAGTTAGATATCTATCTTATATGTTATCTCCAAATAAATTTCATCTTTATGAAAGACCTACATGTGCATATTTTAAACCTGTAGAAGAAAATACAAAGAATACATTTATTACATTGGGCAAGATTGTTATGTTAAAAAAAACTCACAAACCATAAATAAACAACAGATTGATAGGTTCATTTACATAAAAATAGAATATGTCACAAACCACAAAACAAATATAACTGAAATCAAGTGATTAGAAGAGAAAAGATAATTGTAAATATTTAAAGGAAAAGGATCAGTATGTACAATGCATAAAACATCTCCAGGTCAATAAAATATTGATAAACTACAAACATAAAAGAAAAAAAAAACTGATAAAGCATATAAAAAAGAAATTCACAGATGAGGAGACCCAAATGTCCAATAAAGATGAAAATACACTCAATATCACTAACAATTAGAAAAATGAACATTAAAAAAAAATGAGATACTGGCCATCAGTTAGGGAAGAATAAAATACTAAGAAAAACAGAGGCAAAGATCTTACAGTGATGAGGGGAGTGAAAATTGGCTAACAACCTTGGAGAGTAATTTATCAATAACTGAAAGCCAGTGTTGATGCACAGATCTGACACACCTGGTCATTTTATGTTTAGATATCTGTCCCAATGAAACTCTTCCATATGGATGAGAAGATTTTCAGGAGATAATTATTCATGGATATTTTTCAGGTGTCTGCCCATCTTACAGGCAAAGTCACTGGCCTTCAGTTTCAAATTATCTTTTCAAAGATGTTTGTAAGATGAACAAGGGAGAAAGAGACAGTGTCTGCAGAGGACAGGCTTGTTCACCGTCCAACATAATAAAAGTAATGTCTCCCTGGATCAAATATCAGGCATGGTTGCTCACAGTGCATTATAAAAATTCAGGTTCCCTAAACTCAGGGTTCCTTGGCTATGATGCAAATCCACTGTATGCATAATCCCCACCTGACTTCTGCAGTTCTGTTCACATGGACAATCACATGGAGAAACAAGGGAAATTTGTGCAAACATGCTAATCCTTAGGAAGCTCACTGTGCCATGAGTAATAAAGTCCTCTGCCTCTGCTGCAAGCACCTCATATTTTTTGCCAGAATTTGTGAAACTCTGACAGACCAAACTGTTAACAGATCTTGTAACAGTTTATAATCATGAAAAAATTGGAATCAGTTGAATGTGTAACAATGGGGGGGATGTAGTTTAAAAGTTGTGAAACAGCGAATTAAACAGTGAAATTGGTGGGAAATATTAAACAGTGAAAATATTGAACAGTGAAATTGGTGGACTATCCTCAAATAATGATGCTATGTTTACAGTCAGTTAGTTGATTGTTGGCAATCTTAAATAGTTCAACTTAGTATTTATTTCAATATAAATCAACTTCAGAAACATAAATTTTAATTTTTAACTTTGATTTGCTCATAAAAAGCAAACTATGCCAATGCTCTTTCTTTTCTCATGGAGGGAGTAAACGTATTCTATTCCACTATACAAGGGAGACACCGTAACCTCACTAGACCAAGTGGAAGGAGGAGGACAACACGGTGAATAGTAGGGAGCTTTCAACCATATATATAAAATCCTGGTCTAAAACAAATAAGGGTGAGAAGTAAACATTATAATATACTAAAACATTTTGCCATTACATGTCCATACTTAAATGGTTACCACAAAACTCCCTGAAGTTCTCTCTGTACGGTATGTGTCCATTTTTCCCAATTAAATTACAAGACTAAGGTAAAGTGAATGGAGGCTCAAGAGGGTGACCACAACTTAGAAGAAGTCCTCTTAAATAGCTTTCCACATCTCTAGAAGCAGTGCGAGATCTCTGTTCTCTCATTTTCTCAGAAGGCCTATCTTGGTTTACAGGACAGTTTTTTTCTTCTAGAAAACACATTATGAGTCACTCAGAGGAGTATGGGCCTACACTAAAATTTTTACCATGTGTCATTAAATGTCATATAGTTTAACTGCAGGAAATTTTTTTCTCATAATGAGAAATGCAAAGCTTGGGCTGGTTTCAAGTTTTTGTTTTTTTAATCCTGAAAAAAAAAAAAGAGTTTATACACATTAAAAAAAAAAAAAAAATCTTTAAAGTACAGTGACCATGTCTCTATTAGGCTACCTTCACAAGTACTAGATTAGTATAGTTTTTTACTTTATTTTTCCAGTTCTGTAGCACCTATTTCTGGAAGGGGTTGGAGGTACCTAAGTGAAATAAAAGCAAGATGCATACATGGTGAGAGCTTGAAGGGATTTTTGCATTTATATTTTCATTTTGTAGATGAAAATACGTAGCCATCCTTGGATGGTGGCCATGTCCACATTTGAACTCACATCTAATCCATCAAAGAAAAGTAACTTTAAGATGCTAGGTTAGACTAAGAATTATACCTAAAAGTTCTTGAGTGCTTTTTGTATGTAAGGCATGGTTCTAAGGCTTTCCTTGAATTATCTCCTTAATTTCACACAGTTCTCTGAGTTAAGGGCTGTTTTTTTTCCCCAATTTTACAGATGAGGAAACTGGGTGCCAAGGAGATGAAGTCCATTTTCCACCACTACACATGTAGGAACTAATAGAACAAGGATGCTAGCCCAAACACTTTTATTTCCAACCCACCCACACTCTTCACTGCTCTTATAGATTAATTAAAACAGGATACCCCTGAGTATATCATCAAGTCTCAATTGTGATGATAAAATTTTCTAGTCTTATTAAATATTCAAGGGTTAGATATTCTTTTCATTTTATAAATATAAAACATAAGGACCAGAGGGGAAGAATAAGTGGAATCTTGATCCTTGGATGGAAGGAAGGATAACATTAGAAACAATATGCCCTGATTTTTAGAATCTCAGCATACCAGGAATTAGGATATGCAGTTATTGTCTTCCCCCAGGGACCAAAGTCTGGAGAGAGACATCAAGTCACCTCAAGATTAAAGAGTCATGTCCTTGGTTATGGATTGGTTGTTTTAATAAAATGGGGTGAGTCTTTCTTCATAACTATCACGGGATGCCATCCCGATACGAATTCCCATCAAGGCTAACATCTAGAGCAACTTTTTTGCAGTGTGCCAGAAACTGAACTAAGGGCTTCATCTACATTGTTTATATTTACTACTTAGCAAGCACAGGGGGTCCTTACATTTTGTTGAGTACCGTTTCAAGAGCTTTAAACATATGGATGGAATTGATTCCCACAAAAACTATATGAAATTGGTACTATTGCTGCCTTCATTTTATATGTGAAGAAATGATT
Source organism: Mustela nivalis (assembly GCF_964662115.1). NCBI lineage: Eukaryota > Metazoa > Chordata > Mammalia > Carnivora > Mustelidae > Mustela > Mustela nivalis. The sequence continues at coordinate 12,359,332 of NC_139021.1, forward strand.
TTGAATCCTAGGTCCAGAGCTACCCTTAACCACCACTAGCTTGTCTTCTGTATTTATTATCAAGTTAGCCCCACAGAGGATGTACTCTTTTCTTCCAAAGGAGACTGAGGCCTTTAGAGGTTAAATAATTGGCTCAAGTATTGTTTCACATAGCCGAATGGAAACAGAGACCATTTAAACCCCACATTTGACCATATGACTTGACTTAGCGCCTCTGTGACAAGAGAAGCATGTACTTTTTTCTCCTTCTCTCTTCTTCCCTCCCTCCCTCACTCTCTGTCTCTCTGCCCCCCTCCTCTTTCTCATTTCCATATTGTAACAAACAACATATAACAGCGTTTGCATTACTTTCTACAACTTGACATAATATCTCCAGCCTTGTCATTTTACAGCCCTGCTGGATTATTAATTAACATCCCACTTTAGTTATATTTGTGCTTCTCATTGCCTAACTTTTACTATTAGTTACCAAAAATATCCTTGTGTTTACATCACTCTCCAAAAGTAGCTTAGAATGCCATGTGTATCTGGAATGGAGACCGGACGGGTTTATCTCTAAAGAGAAAGAGCCACTAGAGACATGGGTTGAAAAGAAGGTATGCTGTGTCATGCCAATTTTTCCCACTGATGCTTTCAAAATATCACACATTGGTAATTGGCACAGAGTCTAATTCTGATGTTAGAGATTCCCATAAAAGGTGATGTGATTTTGAGATTTCTCCCTTTCCAAAGTCTGGTTCTGGCACTGCATCATATCCGCTAACTTAGTGACTTGCCTAAGTTATTAACACTCTATTCCCCCATCTTTAAAATGGAGGTAGGATGGATGCGGGATGTATATTTCATCCCTCTCTTGTAAAGATTAGAGATGACTTGCTTAATTGCCTGATGTATAGTAGGAATGTGTCTCACTTGAGTACCTGATATCACACGGATATTCAAGAAATGGTAGATATTTTTACTTTATTTTTTTAAAGATTTATTTATTTATTTGACACAGAGAGAGAGAAAGAGAGGGCAAGCACATAACATGGGGAGGGGCAGAGGGAGGGAAAGAGAATCTTGAGCTGATTCAGTGCCTAGTGTGGAGCCTGATGCGGTGCTGGATCCCACAACCCTGCGATCATGACCTGGACTGAAATCATGAGTTTGATGCTTAATGAACTGAGCCACCTAGATGCCCAGGTAGCTGTTTTTATGTATAGCACCCACATTGCTAACTTGCATGGCATAGAACTCAGAAGGTCTTTAATGTGGCATCTAATCCTACATGTGGGATGACATGCTGGGCATTAATTCTCAACTCAAGAGAATTTTAGTAAGAAAATATTTCCATTTGAGAAATATTCTTTGAATATATTAGCTTTTAGAAAGACACTGCCAAGAATTCATGAAACAACAAATTAATTGACAAGGCATATCTACAATCTATATGACACAGGTATCTCTACTTATGTGTTCTGATTGACTGCAGACCCTAAATTATGATTTCTTCCCTAGAAAGGAATTGTATTAAGAAGAAGTTATAAGGTCAAAGATTATGCATTTTTGTTTCTTCAGGGATTGTTCTTAATGCTTGTTGTCAGGTTTCTCTTTTCTATTCTATTTCTGAGTTCGCAGACTTTCTGCCAAGAATTCTGGGTGTGACACTGGGGACTGATAAATATACTTAGAGTTCTGTTATTTCCTAGTCATCTCCTGACCCACTGGTCTCTTCTGTGGGTATCTGGTCCAGTTGTCCTACTCACATTTGGTGACATTTTCTCTCTCCCTCTTATCCAAGATTGAGAATTTGGTTCTGCACTACTAAGATGAATGAGTCTTTCCTATAAAAGATAGTTGGTATCTCTTTGTGTGAAGACCAGGGTAGACTTCAGGGACAGCAATCCATTTTTTTTTTTAAGTTCCTATCATATTTAGGTTCAGGGAACTCTAGCAGAGCTTTTTCAGCCCCCTCTCTTTGGGTTACCAATGCATTCTGAGAATTGGAACCTAACCAAGCCAGTGTGAACTCGAGGGATTGTTAAACCTTTGGCAGGACAAAAAATGCAAAGCTCTTGTGGCTTCATTATTTGGTTATTAAGGAGTAGTTTTAACATCAAAATGTGACTTTTAACTCATATTTGGTAAAATGCCTTTACCACAGTGTTAAAGACCATAGAGAAGCTCAGAACCCATTGCAAATTCTTCTACATGATGACAATGATGTTCAGAAAAGAAAGATACTTTATTACCAAGGATACATTACTTAATTATTTAACAAATAGTTGACAGAGCTTTACCTTGTGCTCAGTATGGGGGGAACATATATGAATATTACAGTGTAGCTCCTTCTTCAGGTTACTAAAAAATTAGTGAGGTCATGGATATATAAACCAGTAAAAAAAACATAGCATAGAAAAAGAAAATTCATTCAGTTATCAGAACTCCAATTTCTTATAAGGTAAAAATGATGACTAGTGATTATAATTCTTACTTCAAGTGGTTTTAAATAAGAAAATAAAAGTAAAGTGAGTGGCCCAGATAAGAGATATTGTTCTTCTTATAGATCCAAATATATATATATATATATATATATATATATATATATATGTATATATATGTGTATATATATATTTTATCATAATAACATAACAGGTAATATATTTTGGAGGGGCAGGGGAGGGAGTATTTAACTCTACTTGGCATGAACTTTCAATAAGAGTGGACATAGTATTTGGCAGGGAGAGAAGTTGTCAAGGGGTAATTTAAGGCACATGGCAAATAGTCAATGATTGTTATCTATCTATTATTATTATTATTACTATTATTATAAGAGGTAGGTCTGTGATAAATTTTGAAAGGTTAAATGATGCTAAGGAGGAAAAGTGAGGGAACCCAGGCAGTGGAAGTAATTTATACAAAGGACAGAGACATGGGACTCCTGGGTGACTCAGTCCGTTAAGCTGTTGCCTTTGGCTCAGGTCCTGATCCCAGGATCCTACGATTGAGTCCTGCATTGGGCTCCTTGTTTAGCGGGGAGCCTGCTTCAGCTCTGCCTCTGCCTGTCACTCTGCCTGCTTGTGTTATAATATTATTAATAAATAATATTAATTCAAAACAAAACAAAGGATAGAGGCATGGCACTCCACTCTGGCATTCTAGAGTAAGAAATGTTTCAATATTACTGGGGAATAAAATGTGACTGAGATAATCCTGGAGAGGTAAACAGGACCATATCTAAAAGGTCTTAAATGTCAGTCTAAGGAGTTTATATCATATGCTACTAACTATAAGAAGTGACTAACGGATATTAAATATTTTAGGACCATGATCAAGTTTGTACTTTAGAATTGTCACTTACATAGCAATAGAAAAGAATTTTAGAGAGAGGCAAGAGGCAGAGGATGTGAGGGGATATCTAGTAAAGTTAAAATGACCAAGAACCTAACAATCCTGTTTCTAAGTTCACACCCTAGAGAAAACCATACACAGCACAGCATTTGCTCTTTTAATGCAATGTTGTTTATAATAGCAAAAAAGTTGGGCACAATGCAGTATCAGTAGGAGTGAATATAAGAATGGTATATTCCAGTAAAAGAGTTACTAGAACATTATGCACAATAAATGAATCAGTTAAATCTAAGTGTATTAGCAAGAGTTGATGTCAACTGTACCTGAGCCACCACCATCTTCGTCAATTGAAGAATCTTAAGTATAATCGGATGTCATTTATAATATATATAAACATTTCAGAAATAATGTTTATGGACACATACCCACAAAGCAAATGTACAAAACAAGAACTAGAAGAGGAGCCACTAAATTCCCCATAGTTATTTTGTGATGGGAGGAAAGAACAGCCACAAGACTGTAGAGGAAAATAAAGACTTCAAGTTTATCTTGGTTGTTCTGTTTCATGATAAGGAAAATTGTAAAGCAAACGTGACAATAAATGAGGATTTGTGATTTTCAGTGTGTGGGGGCATGGATTTTATTTCAAAATAGTTTCTGTGCTTATAGGAAAAAATTTAAAATGAAATATGGATCTGATTTTGTTGAGTGTGTGTGTGAAAATAGCTGAGTGAGTGTTGTTAGTGTGTGAATATTGAGAGTATGTAAGTGAATGTGTGGAATGTGTGAGTATTGAGTGTGGGTGGGTATGTGAGTGCACACGAGTGTGTGAGTGAGAGTGTATGAGAATGTGTGAGTACTGAGTGAGTGTGTGTCGCTGTGTGGGTGTGAGTAAGAATGTGAATCTGAGGACTGAATAAGTGTGTGTGAATATATGTGGGTGTATGAGTTTTGAGTGTGTGGGTGTGTGAGTGTGTATGTGAATGTGTGCAAGGTCCCAGTTCTTCACTGTTAAGGGCAAGTCTTAAGAATGTGGAAGCTCATCCTCTATCAACTCCCAAAGGCAGGAAATGGCTGAGTTAGAACAATAACTTCAACTGGGGCCTGAAAACAGTGTGTGTGGGGTGTGCACAGCTAGTTGCCAAATCTTTCACATGATACTGAGGCTCCCTAGAATTTTCAAATGTGGAAATCAATGAACACCAAGTACTGCTATTAGTTCAGGAGGAGGAGGAGTCTTCAGGGGAGGTGGGGTGGGGGTATGCTAGCCCAAAGAACAGGAGTGAATCAGTCTATGGTTTCGGGGAAACAGGACAACACCTTTGTAACTCCAGGCAAACGATTTTGCTTCACCTCCTACCTTCTCTCACAAATAGCCTTGAAGTTGTTTTTGTGGGAGGGATGGAAAACGCTATCTTCATAGTCATATTTTTTTGTTGCTATTAAAAATACAGTCAAAGACCCTCATGGAGAGATACATCATGGTAAACAAGCTTAGTTTCAAAAACATGAAGAAAATACCCTCTTAGGTAATTTGAATTTTCAATTCATTTCAAGTCAGCAGACAACAAACATTTTTTCCCTCTCTGCTAAGTGTGTTTTGAACATTATTCTAGGTACTACAGAAGGTACAAAATAAAAGGAAACACTCTCTTTGCATGCAAGAGAGCTTCAGTCTATTGTGCAGGAGGTGTATACTGAGGGCTATATGATTGGTGAGAACCACGCCATAGGACTCCAACGTGAGAAAATCAGAAAAGCATTACAAGACAAGTTAAAGGACATGCATGGGTTTTGCATTTTTGCTGGGTCTTAAAAAGACAGCAGTTTCAGCAAGAGGAAAGAGTGCTTGGATACGAGGGCCACGAGAAAACCCACAGGGAAGGGCAATGTGCCATTTAGAGTCTACAAATTGTGCACTTCAGCTACACAAAAGTGTGTGTTTTGGAGACTGGGGGAGGGCAGGGATGGAAGATAAGAAAGTAAAGTGGAATCCATGGTGTTTAGAGCACTGAATGCCGAGATGAGGAGTATGGGCTTTGTACACCAGGCAATGGGCAGTGGTTCAGGGAAAAAAAAAAAATCTGAAAGTGAGAGGCTTGGAGCACTCCTTTGGTTCCTTGGATCTTCTAGAAGCACCATAGGCAGCTTCCTCCTTCTACTCTTAGAAATCTCTACCGTGAGGATAAGACCAAGATAGCCCACTGAATGATGAGGGACATGGGCTCTGTCACTCCTATTGCTCTAATTAACTTTCAGACCTATAAGTGAGGCCATCCTAGATCCTCAAGCCACAGAGTGTCTTATCAGCCACCTACAAACCCCTGATAAAGCCCATCTGGGACTATCAAGATCAATCCATACAAGAACCACTCCACTAAGCCACAGAATCATGAGCTGAATAATTTGGTTATTTTAAGATACTACGTTTTGGTGTGTTTTGTTCCATAGCAATATGAAAATGTCTGGGCACAGTAAATCCTTATTCATTCAGGAACTAGTAAAAATGACTGCGTGTTTTAACCTTAAGAGTCATAGACTATATTCAAGAACCGCTGGAAGTCTTACGGGTGATAGGGCTACACAGGTGATAGACACACATTTCCTGAGTTGTTCATAAGTGTTACTTCTGTATTCTAATGCTACTTCCCAAAAGTTCTTGGGAAATGGAACCTATCTTATATCCTTCCCTTCTTTCTTCCTGAAAATCCCTTTCTCATTTGCGGCCCACAGGGCGAGTCCTACTCTCTAGACAATAGGAATAGGTAAGCACACAACGAACAATGTCAATGTTGAAAGGATAATGCCCAGGAAAGAAGTAATACAGCAGACCTGTGGCATCATGACGTGAGTCAGTATTATCGGATCTATAGAACTGATGTGAGAATTAAATCTAACAACGAATCTGACAATGTAAAACAAAAACTGTGGCTACTTACAAGGAACTATCCATCTACAGGGAGAAGTTGAAATACACATGGTGATAAGTATCACAGTGAGAATCTTGTCCTGTGAGGTACCCAACTGCCCTATGTCTCATTTTGATCCATGACAGACTGATCAGTGCCAGCTCTAACGTGTTGCTGAGAAAGCCCCAAGTCTCTGCCAGAAGGGCAACACATTTGTTCTTTAAATATAAAGGTTTTGGGGGGGAGGAGTCAAGATTGCGGAGAAGTAGCAGGCCGAGACTACTCCAGCTAGCCGGAGATCAGCTCGATAGCTTATCTAAAGATTGCAAACACCTGCAAATCCATCAGCAGATCGAAGAGAAGAAGAACAGCAATTCTGGAAACAGAAAAACAACCACTTTCTGAAAGGTAGGACCGGCGGAGAAGTGAATCCAAAGCGACGGGAAGATAGACCCTGGGGGGAGGGGCCGGCTCCCGGCAAGCGGAGGAGCAACCGCGCACAAAATCAGGACTTTTAAAAGTCTGTTCCGCTGAGGGACATCGCTCCAGAGGCTACCCGGGGCAAAGCCCACACGGGGTCAGCGTGGCCTCAGGTCCCGCAGGGTCACAGAAGGATCGGGGGTGTCTGAGTGTCACAGAGCTTGTGGGTATTGGAATGGGAAAGCCGGCTACAGAGACAGAGGCGACAGTAAGCTCGCAGCTCGGGGTGACCTTGAACCGGTCGCAGGCTCGGTGAGCTCGAGGTGCGGCCAGAGGTCAGGCAGACGGGAGTAACTGAGCGCGGTTCTCTGAGCACGCACTGAGGAGTGCGGCCCTGGGCTCTCGGCTCCTCCGGGCCGGAGACCAGGAGGCCGCCATTTGTGTTCCCGTCCTCCGGAACTCTACGGAAAGCGCTCAGGGAACAAAAGCTCCTGAAAGCAAACCCAAGCGGATTACTCACCCCGGCCCCGGGTAAAAGCGGTGCAATTCCGCCTGGGGCAAAGACACTTGAGAATCACTACAACAGGCCCCTCGCCCAGAAGATCAACAAGAAATCCAGCCGAGACCAAGTTCACCGAACAAGGAGTGCGGTTTCAATACCAAGGAGAGCAGCAGAATTCCAGAGGAGGAGAAAGCCAAGCACGGAACTCATGGCTTTTTCCCTGTGATTTTTTTTAGTCTTGCGCTTAATTTAATTTTTTTCTTTTTCTTTTTCTTTCTTTCTTTTTTTTTTTTTTTTGCCTTCGGGTAAATTTTTTTTTTTTAACTGTTACCTTTTTCTTTTTTAACGATTTTTTACTAGTTTATCTAATACATATATTTTTTCTTTTTTATATTTTTCTTAGGTGTTTTCTTTTTTTTTTTAATTCTTTTCTTTTTTTTCCTCTTTTTTCTTTTCTTTTTTTTTTTTATTGCTTCCTTTTTGAACCTCTTTTTATCCCCTTTCTCCCCCCTCACGATTTTGGATCTCTTCTAATTTGCTTAAAGCATATTTTCCAGGGGTTGTTGCCACCCTTTTAGGATTTTACTTGCCCCTTCATATACTCTTATCTGGACAAAATGACAAGACAGAAAAATTCAACACAAAAAAAAAGAACAAGAGGCAGTACCGAAGGCTAGGGACCTAATCAATACAGACATTGGTAATATGTCAGATCTAGAGTTCAGAATGACAATTCTCAAGGTTCTAGCCGGGCTTGAAAAAGGCATGGAAGATATTAGAGAAACCCTCTCGAGAGATATAAAAGCCCTTTCTGGAGAAATAAAAGAACTAAAATCTAACCAAGTTGAAATCAAAAAAGCTATTAATGAGGTGCAATAAAAAATGGAGGCTCTCACTGCTAGGATAAATGAGGCAGAAGAAAGAATTAGTGATATAGAAGACCAAATGACAGAGAATAAAGAAGCTGAGCAAAAGAGGGACAAACAGCTACTGGACCACGAGGGGAGAATTCGAGAGATAAGTGACACCATAAGACGAAACAACATTAGAATAATTGGGATTCCAGAAGAAGAAGAAAGAGAGAGGGGAGCAGAAGGTATACTAGAGAGAATTATTGGGGAGAATTTCCCCAATATGGCAAAGGGAACGAGCATCAAAATTCAGGAGGTTCAGAGAACGCCCCTCAAAATCAATAAGAATAGGCCCACACCCCGTCACCTAATAGTAAAATTTACAAGTCTCAGTGACAAAGAGAAAATCCTGAAAGCAGCCCGGGAAAAGAAGTCTGTAACATACAATGGTAAAAATATTAGATTGGCAGCTGACTTATCCACAGAGACCTGGCAGGCCAGAAAGAGCTGGCATGATATTTTCAGAGCACTAAATGAGAAAAACATGCAGCCCAGAATACTATATCCAGCTAGGCTATCATTGAAAATAGAAGGAGAGATTAAAAGCTTCCAGGACAAACAACTGAAAGAATTTGCAAACACCAAACCAGCTCTACAGGAAATCTTGAAAGGGGTCCTCTAAGCAAAGAGAGAGCCTACAAGTGGTAGATCAGAAAGGAACAGAGACCATATACAGTAACAGCCACCTTACAGGTAATACAATGGCCCTAAATTCATATCTCTCAATAGTTACCCTGAATGTTAATGGGCTAAATGCCCCTGTCAAAAGACACAGGGTATCAGAATGGATAAAAAAACAAAACCCATCTATATGTTGCCTCCAAGAAACACATTTTAAGCCCGAAGACACCTCCAGATTTAAAGTGAGGGGGTGGAAAAGAATTTACCATGCTAATGGACATCAGAAGAAAGCAGGAGTGGCAATCCTTATATCAGATCAATTAGATTTTAAGCCAAAGACTATAATAAGAGATGAGGAAGGACACTATATCATACTCAAAGGGTCTGTCCAACAAGAAGATTTAACAATTTTAAATATCTATGCCCTCAACGTAGGACCAGCCAACTATATAAACCAATTAATAACAAAATCAAAGAAACACATCAACAATATTACAATAATAGTGGGGGACTTTAACACTCCCCTCACTGAAATGGACAGGTCATCCAAGCAAAAGATCAGCAAGGAAATAAAGGCCTTAAACGACACACTGGACCAGATGGACATCACAGATATATTCAGAACATTTCATCCCAAAGCAACAGAATACACATTCTTCTCTAGTGCACATGGAACATTCTCCAGAATAGATCACATCCTCGGTCCTAAATCAGGACTCAACCGGTATCAAAAGATTGGGATCATTCCCTGCATATTTTCAGACCACAATGCTCTAAAGCTAGAACTCAACCACAAAAGGAAGTTTGAAAAGAACCAAAATACATGGAGACTAAACAGCATCCTTCTAAAGAATGAATGGGTCAACCGGGAAATTAAAGAAGAATTGAAAAAAATCATGGAAACAAATGATAATGAAACTACAACGATTCAAAATCTGTGGGACACAACAAAGGCAGTCCTGAGAGGAAAATATATAGCAGTACAAGCCTTTCTCAAGAAACAAGAAAGGTCTCAGGTACACAATCTAACCCTACACCTAAAGGAGCTGGAAAAAGAACAAGAAAGAAACCCTAAGCCTAGCAGGAGAAGAGAAATCATAAAGATCAGAGCAGAAATCAATGAAATAGAAACCAAAAAAACAATAGAACAAATCAACGAAAGTAGGAGCTGGTTCTTTGAAAGAATTAATAAAATTGATAAACCCCTGGCCCGACTTATCAAAAAGAAAAGAGAAAGGACCCAAATAAATAAAATCATGAATGAAAGAGGAGAGATCACAACTAACACCAAAGAAATACAAACTATTATAACAACATACTATGAGCAACTCTACGGCAATAAATTTGACAATCTGGAAGAAATGGATGCATTCCTAGAAACATATAAACTACCACAACTGAACCAGGAAGAAATAGAAAGCCTGAACAGACCCATAACCAGTAAGGAGATTGAAACAGTCATTAAAAATCTCCAAACAAACAAAAGCCCAGGGCCAGACGGCTTCCCGGGGGAATTCTACCAAACATTTAAAGAAGAACTAATTCCTATTCTCCTGAAACTGTTCCAAAAAATAGAAATGGAAGGAAAACTTCCAAACTCATTTTATGAGGCCAGCATCACCTTGATCCCAAAACCAGGCAAGGATCCCACCAAAAAAGAGAGCTATAGACCAATATCCTTGATGAACACAGATGCGAAAATACTCAACAAAATACTAGCCAATAGGATTCAACAGTACATTAAAAAGATTATTCACCACGACCAAGTGGGATTTATTCCAGGGCTGCAAGGTTGGTTCAACATCCGCAAATCAGTCAATGTGATACAACACATCAATAAAAGTAAGAACAAGAACCATATGATACTCTCAATAGATGCTGAAAAAGCATTTGACAAAGTACAGCATCCCTTCCTGATCAAAACTCTTCAAAGTGTAGGGATAGAGGGCACATACCTCAATATCATCAAAGCCATCTATGAAAAACCCACCGCAAATATCATTCTCAATGGAGAAAAACTGAAAGCTTTTCCGCTAAGGTCAGGAACATGGCAGGGATGTCCATTATCACCACTGCTATTCAACATAGTACTAGAGGTCCTAGCCTCAGCAATCAGACAACAAAAGGAAATTAAAGGCATCCAAATCGGCAAAGAAGAAGTCAAATTATCACTCTTCGCAGATGATATGATACTATATGTGGAAAACCCAAAAGACTCCACTCCAAAACTGCTAGAACTTATACAGGAATTCAGTAACATGTCAGGATATAAAATCAATGCACAGAAATCAGTTGCATTTCTCTACACCAACAGCAAGACAGAGGAAAGGGAAATTAAGGACTCAATCCCATTTACAATTGCACCCAAAACCATAAGATACCTAGGAATAAACCTAACCAAAGAGACACAGAATCTATACTCAGAAAACTATAAAGTACTCATGAAGGAAATTGAGGAAGACACAAAGAAATGGAAAAATGTTCCATGCTCCTGGATTGGAAGAATAAATATTGTGAAAATGTCTATGCTACCTAAAGCAATCTACACATTTAATGCAATTCCTATCAAAGTACCATCCATCTTTTTCAAAGAAATGGAACAAATAATGCTAAAATTTATATGGAACCAGAAAAGACCTCGAATAGCCAAAGGGATATTGAAAAAGAAAGCCAACGTTGGTGGCATCACAATCCCGGACTTCAAGCTCTATTACAAAGCTGTCATCATCAAGACAGCATGGTACTGGCACAAAAACAGACCCATAGATCAATGGAACAGAATAGAGAGCCCAGAAATAGACTCTCAACTCTATGGTCAACTAATCTTCGACAAAGCAGGAAAGAATGTCCAATGGAAACAAGACAGCCTCTTCAATAAATGGTGCTGGGAAAATTGGACAGCCACATGCAGAAAAATGAAATTGGACCATTTCCTTACACCACACACAAAAATAGACTCAAAATGGATGAAGGACCTCAATGTGCGAAAGGAATCCATCAAAATCCTTGAGGAGAACACAGGCAGCAACCTCTTCGACCTCAGCCGCAGCAACATCTTCCTAGGAACAATGCAAAAGGCAAGGGAAGCAAGGGCAAAAATGAACTATTGGGATTTCATCAAGATCAAAAGCTTTTGCACAGCAAAGGAAACAGTTAACAAAATCAAAAGACAACTGACAGAATGGGAGAAGATATTTGCAAACGACATATCAGATAAAGGACTAGTGTCCAGAATCTATAATGAACTTAGCAAACTCAACACCCAAAGAACAAATAATCCAATCAAGAAATGGGCAGAGGACATGAACAGACATTTCTGCAAAGAAGACATCCAGATAGCCAACAGACACATAAAAAAGTGCTCCATATCACTCGGCATCAGGGAAATACAAATCAAAACCACAATGTGATATCACCTCACACCAGTCAGAATGGCTAAAATCAACAAGTCAGGAAATGACAGATGCTGGTGAGGATGCGGAGAAAGGGGAACCCTCCTACACTGTTGGTGGGAATGCAAGCTGGTGTGACCTCTCTGGAAAACAGCATGGAGGTTCCTCAAAATGTTGAAAATAGAACTTCCCTATGACCCAGCAATTGCACTATTGGGTATTTACCCTAAAGATACAAACGTAGTGATCCAAAGGGGCACGTGTACTCGAATGTTTATAGCAGCAATGTCCACAATAGCCAAACTATGGAAAGAACCAAGATGTCCATCAACAGATGAATGGATCAAGAATATGTGGTATATATACATAATGGAATACTATGCAGCCATCAAAAGAAATGAAATCTTGCCATTTGCGACAACATGGATGGAACTAGAGCGTATCATGCTTAGCGAAATAAGTCAAGCAGAGAAAGACAACTATCATATGATCTCCCTGATATGAGGAAGTGGTGATGCAACATGGGGGCTTAAGTGGGTACGAGAAGAATAAATGAAAGAAGATGGGATTGGGAGGGAGACAAACCATAAGTGACTCTTAATCTCACAAAACAAACTGAGGGTTGCTGGGGGGGAGGGGGTTTGGGAGAAGGGGGTGGGATTATGGACATTGGGGAGGGTATGTGTTTTGGTGAGTACTGTGAAGTGTGTAAACTGGTGATTCACAGACCTGTACCCCTGGGGATAAAAATATATGTTTATAAAAAATAAAAAATTATATTAAAAAAATATATAAACACACACACACACACACAGGAAATGGACAAATTCTGACAAGAAATTAAGAAATGAACAAATCACAGTTAGTCACAGGGAGCAAGAAAAGTCTGAGATGATTCCCAAATGCCAGTTCTCTTTTTCCATCCTGTCTCTCTGAATAGGAGTTTTTTCTCCTTCTAATGAGAATTTTGGATTAATTTTGTGGGTCCCACCAAACTCTATCATTTTATGCTTACAAATTAGGCAACTAATTGGCATCCCAATTTTCAAAACTAGTGAGTCAAACTATTCACCGTAATCTTTCGGAAGTAATCCATTGTTCCACTAAAATAGCTGAATCGCAATACATTTGCAACTTGTTTTTTCCTTAGAAATGACACTATTCCCCTCTCTATAAAGTTTATGAAAAAGAGCTTTAATCTCACAGTTGAAGTCAGGGTACACAATAGGAAAATCAAGCCACAGTCAAAATGAAAAAAAAAAAATTCTGTGCTTTCTGAAAATACTAGCAAAACAAGGGACAAATCAATATCATTAAAGCTCAAAGCTCTGCTATTTAATGTAGATGTGTGGTCTACAGATCTCTACACAGGACAATGAGTCCTCTGACCTGCTCTCTTAGATTTATGGGGTTCTTTTTTATAATTTTACCCAAATGCTCCACTTTTCCTTCCATCACCCAGATAATTGCTCTTATCTGTCAAGTACCTAAAATTCTTGTGTTTATACTTTATTGTACTTTTTACATTTTAAATAACTTTCAAACACTTTTGAATAACTTTCAAACACATACGCACATTTGATCATCACACAAAGATGTGAAGAGTTTCTTAAGTAAGAAAATTGAGTCCTTAGAATCTAAGTGACTAGCCCCAGTTTACATAGCAGATCAGTGACAGATTTAGGGTGAAACCTAGACATCTCACCTTGAAACCAGTTTTTTTCCTACTACATAACGGAGTGGGGGGGATTTTGGATAATTGTGGAGGCTTGCCTCACTTTCAGAGACAACATCACTCACCAGTTTCATTGCTACGACATTCAGATCATATCAAAAAGAAGCAGATCTCTATGGTGCCAGCTAGGCCGTGTTGCTGCTCATCTCCCCATCTGTTGGACAGCTGGACAAGGGAACAGTTGCCAATCAAGGCTGTTTTGCCTGGCACTATCAGATATATTGGCACCCATTGCCATATGCCAGCAGCTGATGCCTGCTTTTGTTGAATAGACCTTGTCTCCGTAGGGTAAAGCCCCCGTTGTTATGAATGTGATCATGAACCTTCGTCTTTTTTATGACACAAGAATTAAGGTCAGAGCCAGAGGGTAAAACAGACTCACCATTGAAAACAATTCACTTCCGGGTTTGTGGAACCAGAACCTGGGTGTTAGTGTTAGACCGAAGAGTATATGAATCCACATTTGCCACTTCTCAACCATGTGACATCAGATGAATCCCTTTGCCTCCCCCAGCTCCAGGTTCCTTACTCTACTATGGAAATAGTGCCTGCCTTACAGACATGACCTGAAGATGCAATGGGTACCATGAATTAGAATGAGTGGATCCAGAAGCAACCTCAGTCTGGAGCTTGGTGTAATCTCCAGAAGAGAGCCTCTGGGATCACTTGTTACCAGTTTTTGGGTATCTGAGAGACTGGAAGGAAGACTAGGGAATAGAATTTAATGTGTATTATTCCAGAGAGAAGAACTAAGAGCAAGGTTCCAGAAGTTGCAGGAAAGTAAATTTTATTTCAAAATTAGAAGCAAATTTATAGAACCCAGAACATTTAAGAGAAGGGGACAGTGGGAGTAACAGGCTACCTTGGAGACACTTAGGGAGGGGTGGAGTCAGCACCCAAAAGTACATTATAGGAAGGAGCCCCTTGCTCCTATTATGCCTTTCTTTCCTTCCTTCATTGCTGGCTATTCTCTTGTCCCAAGTGTCTTGCATAGGAATAAGAGTGACTAATACACCTCCCTATCCTAAAGGATCAATACACATGTTAAAAGTCAGTGTATTAATAAAAGACTCGAATAATGTATTGTGGTAGCCAGGGAGCATGAGAGGGAATAAAAATCTGTGACTAGCCATGCATAAATAAAAAGTGTTAAGCCACTAGGGCAGTATAATGTGAGTATTCCTCAATAGGCTTAACCCCTTCAAAGTGGGATGCATGACTTCATCCCATGTATCTTATGGGCGGTACTTGGGACATATAATGCCTTTAGCCTGTATGAGTTTTCTAGGGATGCTGTAACAAACAAAATGGCTCAAACAGCAAAAATGTATTGTCTCAATAAAACCTGGGGGCTGGAGGTTCAAAATCCAGGTGTTGGCAGAGTGGGTTCTCTCTGAGGGCTGTGAAGGAGAATCTGTTCCATGTTTCTCTGCTAGTTTCTGATGGGTTTCTGGTAGTCTTTGGCATTCCTCAGCCTCTAGATGTAATCCCCTGATCTCTACCTCCATCTTCACCTGACATTCTTCAGGTATGTGTGTCTCTGTGCCTGAAAATCCCCTTTTGATAAGGATACTAGACATATTGGATTAGAGACCACCCTAATACCTCATCTTAACTCATTACATATGCAGTGACCCTATTTTCAAATAAGGTGACATTCTGAGATATTGGGTTAGGACTTCAGCATTTGAATCTGGAAGGGACACAATTTAACCCCAAATAGGGTCTTGTATGTGGGAAACGTTCAGTGACATTTTCTGCAAGGATGGAGTTAAAAGTAGAGTGATCAAAGCTCAGAGTTAGAAATAAATTGATAGGGATCCATCAAAATCCTTGAAGAGAACACAGGCAGCAACCTCTTCGACCTTACCTGCAGAAAAAATTTCTTCCTAGAAACATTGCCAAAGGCAAGGGAAGCAAGGGCAAAAATGAACACTGAGACTTCATCACAATTAAAAGCTTTTGCATAGCAAAGGAAATAGTCAACAAAACCAAAAGAAAACTGACAGGATGGGAGAAGATATTTGTAAGTGACACATCAGATAAGGGATATTATCCAAAATCTATAAAGAACTTATCAAACTCAACATCCAAAGAATGAGTACTCCAATCAAGAAATGGGCAGAAGACATGAACAGACATTTCTGCAAAGAAGACATCCAAATGGCCAACAGACACATGAAAAAGTGCTCAACATCCCTAGGCATCAGGGAAATACAAATCAAAACCACAGTGAGATACCACCTCACACAAGTCAGAATGGCTAAAAGTGACAAGTCAGGAAACAGCAGATGTTGGCGAGAATGTGGAGAAAGGGGAACCCTCCTACGCTATTGGTAGGAATGCAAGCTGGTGCAGCCACTCTGAAAAACAGCATGGAGTTTCCTCAAAAGGTAGAAAATAGAGCTACCCTACCGCCCAGCAATCTCACTACTGGGTATTTACCCTAAAGGTACAAATGTAGTAATTCTAAGGGGTACGTGCACCCAAATGTTTATAACAGCAATGTCCACAACAGCCAGACTATGGAAAGAGCCTAGATGTCCATCAACAGATGGAAAAAGAAGATGCGGGATATATATATATATATATATATATATATATATATATATCCATCTGTTATTCCATTGTATGTGTGTGTGTGTGTATTATGTATGTATCCCATTTTATATATATCAAAATAAAATGAAATCTTGCCATTTGCAACAATGTGGTTGAAACTAGAGAGCATTATGTTAAGTGAAACAAGTCAATCAGAGAAAGACAATTATCATGTGATGTCTTTCATATGAGGAATTTGAGAGGCAGGACGGGGGTTGTGGGATATAGGGAGGGAAAAAAGGAAACAAGATGGGATTGGGAGGGTGACAAACCCTAAGAGATTCTCAATCTCACAAAACAAACTGAGGGTTGCTGGAGGGTGGGAGGGGTAGGGATAAGGTGGCTGGGTTATGGACATTGAGGAAGGTATGTGCTATGGTGAGTGCTATGAAATGTGTAAGCCTGATGATTCACAGACCTGTACCCCTGAAGCGAATAATACATTTTACGTTAATTTTTTAAAAAAGCAAAACAAAAACAAAACCAAAAACAAAATTGATTTTTTGCTATTGTGAATAAAGCTCTTATGAACATCCAAAAAAATAAATAAATAGATAGATAAATAAATAAATAAATTGATAAAACAAACTGTGCTTCTCCTCAGCCTGGGTCCCTTCTGCAACTCTGGCATTCCTCAGTCCTCCAGTGACGCCCACCAGAGAAAGAATTTGTGTCATCTACTTACTTCTGCCTATAGTCTTTCATGACTATGGGCATATGAGTAAAGAAAGCTGAGGAGAGATGGTCTTGGAAGAATATATGACTGCTTAAAGAAATTGGATCTCTTTCTTTTTAGGGTATTAATAATTAATGACAACTGTTGGACTATCAAAATAAAATCAATTAAAAAGGAATATTTTAGATTATTGTTAAACATTAATTATTAATAAAATAATATTGTTCAATGACAAAATATAATGAATAATATTAATAATAATTAAAATTAGAAAGTTAAAGTGTAGTGAACACTTACGTGTCAGATACTATGCTACTTAAGTCTATGTGATCAGATGGAAAGCAGCTCCCAATGATGGGGGTATGACCATTGACCCATATTTATACAGAAGAGGAACTGATTCCAGAAGATCTCAAGCCACTTGTCCAAGATGACATTGCACACAAGATGGCTCATGATTCAAAAGAGGTCCACCTGACTCAAAAGCCTCATAAGTCCTGTTCTACACAGCATTTTCTTGACTCTTACTTTCCTTCACAATGAAATTCAAACAGAATAACCTGCTTACTGAGTCAGAGTGGGGGTGGAGGGTGGTGAGGATGATGTTTGCTTGTGCATCCATGTATAAAACCAATACATTTTAAAGAGCAAGGGAGGAAAGGGACAGAATTGATAGAAGGAAAGATTCTTACTAGTTTATGTTTTAGGTAGGTAGGTGGGTGGCTATGTTCTTCAAATTATTTTTGGTTATTGCCGCCATTAAGTAATAATATGACAACCGAACAACTCAGAAGATTCTGGTTCCTAGAAAGGCATCTGGCCCTCCCTTCTGCGGGGGTGTGAGGAAGAGCACCAGATGTGCTGAGGTTTGCCTGAACTAGCATTCTTTTGTGGGCCTCACCACAGTCCTTGAAAAGGAAAACGATTTTAAGTGAATTAATAAAATGAAGGTGGTGTCGAAATTGTCTTTGCCTCTCTAGAGCAATGTTGCCACAGTGACCAAAGATGCTGAGTATCAGGCTGGTTACCCTGCAGGCACAATATTCCATTCTATTTCTGGACCTCAGAAAATGGTTACCTGAGCCTGACTCAGTTAAGACCAGCCATGCTTCTCCTAGAGCACAGCACTAGTAAATGTGCTACTCTTCAAGTAGCAACATGTTGAAATTAACCCATAAACACTCTTCTCATTTTTCCCCCAGCCTTCATCCTTGAGGTTTCCTACTTTATAACCATTGTTGTCCATTTAGGAAGTGACATATAGAGGGCTGCAAACTGCCAGAACCAACTTTGCCCCATGTCCACTTGCATACTTCACTTACTTATCTGATGTGATCTGAACAGGTGTTCCTTGGGGAATTTTACATCTTATGGGATGTAAAATATATTTGTCCATTACAAAAAAAACTATCAGTTAGGTATTATTCACCCCACACTAGTGAAGGACATAGAGGTGAAGTAACTATAAAAAATGCAAAGTTTTCTGTTTGCAACTTAAAGCATTTAAGCAGAAGCTGTATGGTCAACTCTTTCATTCATTTATTATCAAATGACGACACTGTGCTGGCCATGAAGATGGAAAAATGTGTAATATAGATAGCCTCCCTGCTTTCAGAGTTCTTATAGTCTCTCAGAGCAACAGAATAAAACCTATCATCATGCAAATTACCATATGTTTATAATTGTAAAAAAATATATTGTAAAATGAAAGCGCATAAAAGAGATATCACCTGGTTTGAGTATTGGAAGAAGCCTCACTGAGGAAATGCTATTTTGGCCAAGACATGACAGATGAGCAAGAGTTATCTGAAAGGAAGAATGTCGAGTGGAATGGTAAGATAGGAGTTAATTTCAAGTACTGTAGGTGAATGAGGATCCAAACGAGTGAGAAGACACAAAGGAGGAGACAGGTGATATGAATTGAAGCTGTAGAATTAGGGAGGGACCAGAACATGTAAGTACTACAGGCCACATGGAAGATGGTCTAAATTCTAAGAATAATAGGATGTCACTGGAGAGTTTTAATGAGGGTAGTTATAGAGCCAGAAGAGCATTTAAAAGATCTTTCTTGTCAGGAGACTGAAAAGAAAAGGAACAAGAGAAGGGTAAAGATTTATTAGAAGATTCTGGAAAGCTCCTATGGGAAAGATATGGTAGTTTAAATCAGGATTATGGCAGCGTAGATGTAAATAAGTGCTTGGATTCAAAAAATACTTAGAAGAAGTTTCACCTAGATTTGAATACTATTAGATGTATATCTGAGGATGAAGGAAATGTTCAAGGGGACGGACGTAACAGATATAAGTAAGTGGGAAGATGGAGGTGTCACTGACTGAGAGAAAATGCTAGACATAGAGAATACGTCCTGGAGAAAGATTATGAGGTCAGTTTGGAATATACAGTGTTGCACTTACCTGTGCAACATCTAGTCTAAAATGTCAAATCAGTGACTGGATTTTCAAGTAGAGGTCTAGAGCCTGGGGGAAAAATACAAAAACAAAAACAAAAATCATGTACATTAGAAGCATCAGTCCAAAAGTCATATCCTTTGAGATGTTAGTGATGCCATGGGCACAGAAAATGTGACCTATGGAGAAGTCTTAGACTGAGGTGACAAGATAGCCACAAGGAACCCTGAGTTCTTTGATACCTACTTATTGGAAAAATAATAACCAGGAGAGAGTTTGAGAAGTAGTGACCAAAGGTGCAAGTGGAAATGGGGCTATTGCACCAGGAAAGTTAAGGAAGGAACATAGGGGCCAACAGCCAAGTAAAGGTGAGTGCAGAGATTGCATAGAACTGGAGATTTGTATATTACTGAGATCTTCTGGACACTCATTGCCAAGAAGTGATGGAACAGAAGCCAAAATGGAGTGGGAGGTGAGAAAATAGAGAAACACACACAGAAAGCTCTTTAAAAGTGGTGAGAAAAGAAGAAAAGTAGGACAGTAACTGGAGTGTAATGGTCCAAATGGCATAGAAGGTAGCTCTTCCTCCATCGGCTGAGACAAACAATGACGAAGGACTTTCTAAAGTCACAAAGTACACCACAGTAGCCCCCCACAGTCAAACAAGTCTAAAGAGTTGTGCTTCTTAGTGTGTGTGTTCTCAGCTCACGACACAAAGCCCATCACACTGGAGATACTACCAAATGTTTGTTGAAAGATCAAAGTTATAATTGTGAAGTAGCTGCTAGAGTTCATGAAATACCCACAGGAAATGAAAGAACTGTTTGACTAGAGGTCTAATAAGAATAAAGGCCAAGATCTTTGAAAACCAAAAATGTGATATCCTTGTGAACAGAATGACTAAGTGAACAGAAGTGCTGCAAAGCTCCTCATAAGGGAATATACACTTATTGGTCAAGGAAACCACCAATGCAGATATATACATATTGAACATGATTAATTTAGAAAGTATAATGGCCTAGCAGCCAGAAGCCCCTTTAGGGTTTTTTTTTTTTTCAACAGTCAGTATTGGAATGATCTTTTCTCACACTTGAATGCTGTGAAATTAGTGGCAAGTCTCAAAATCTGTAAGGAAGTGATTGAAAGCCAGAGTAAAGATGAAAGTACCTTCCTTCTTGAGTTTCTCAAAAATATATTGGCTTGATAGCTTATCAATAACTGTCTGGTTACTGGTTTTAAAGCCTGATGTTAGGAAAGCTTGAGCAATACACTTAGGCTGATGCTTAATATTTAGAGCTATCTAAAGCCCACAAGAAGTCACTCAGCCTAATGTGTTTGAAACCAACCTTGAAGCTAGAAGACCTAGATATTTTTTTAAAAGATTAATAATAAGAGTTAACATACAGTTCCATCTTGCTGTGCCCCTGAATTTGTTATTTGCCCTGGCTAGTGTCAATTTCCATAGTATCAGTTGACATTTATTGAGTGATTGCTATATGCCAAACCCTGAATGTCTGTTATTTCATTGAACCCTCAAAATACTTTCCATTTTACAGAAGAAAAAACGAAGGACAGGACAAATAACTTGAATAAGATTGAGTAGGTTATAAAGTGATTCAGCTGGGATTTAAGTTCAGCTGAGATGCTGGCCAATGAAGAATAGCAAAGTGTGCCAAAACATTTATTCTGCAGAGAATGCATCAGCACAGGTAATGACCAGATGTAAAGAGGTATGATCTCCTTCAAAGCCAGCAACAACGAGAAGGTAGGACAAGAGTCCACATGTGGATCCAAAGCTCCCCTCTTCTCACTAGGGTTGAAATCCCACAAGGCTGAGATCTCACAAGGGTTTCTGATCTATCTAGGTGCCCTTTTGGAAAGAAAAAAGAGGAATGGGTGGTGATATGAAATAATAATAGTTACTTCCAAAAGATTATTTTAAACTATTAGGCATCTCAGCCCACCTATGTGGCTCAGTCAATTAAGCATTTGCCTTTGGCTTAGGTCTTGATCCTGGGGTCTTGGGATCGTGTCCCAGGCTAGGCACCCTGCTCAGTAGGGAGTCTGCTTTTCCCTCTCCCTCTGACTCTACCCACTGCTTGTGCTCTCACTCTCTCTCTCTCTCACCTTCTCCCAAATGAATTAAAACAAAACAAAACAAACAAAAAAAATCTTTAAAAAACTATTAGGCATTTCATTTGTATTATAAAAGCTGAAGTGTCATTAGCTCCAAGTTTTTTTCTTCCTACCCATAAGATTTGGAGCTCAGAACTTCTCTTAGCTGAGTTATACTAAAATAAGAAACCTTTCATTTCTTTGCATTCCTGGGAGTATAGTGTGAAGTTGGTGATGCTGTGACTTGAGGGTCAGCTTTGGTTGTTTGCCCCCCTTCGAGTGAAGGCCCAGTGACTTCTCCCTTCTACCAGTTCAGTTCCATTCCTGCGTCTCTCATTTTTTGGTCTTGCACATAGGATTTTACTTCATCAGAGTGATCACTGCTTTAGAAAACATGAAAACTATTGACTTTGACCAACGGTTATGGCTACTGATATCATCTATCCAGCACACTTTCTTTCATAAAATTCTAGAAGTTTCTTCAGTTTTCCATCTCTGCAGTTCCTGTCTCACATGGATGTCATATGCAAAGGAAAGCCCCTCCAAGAACTTAAAGTCATAGTCGTCATGTCTTTTCAACTTCTTTGTGTGACCCCGTCCTTGAACCTCCTAGAACCAGAAACCCGGTTATACAAAGTGAGGTGTTGGGTTGGGGGGCTTGCTGGATGGTGGAGAAGCTGGACGATGTCTCAAGAGTGGTCTCAGGTCACTTGATGTTTCCCCATGGTTTCTGTAGGGCTGTACTAGGGAGAATGCATGGAGTTTGCCAGTAGAGAGATTCAGAAAATAGAGATTCACAGTAAGTACTTGAATAATTTATGAGAAACACTTTAAAAGGATCATCTTCTGAATCAATTTAATCATAGCTTTATGGAGTATCAGTGTTGGGAGAAAATTTAGAGATTGTATAGTTTATCTCTATCAGAGATTTATAGGTGGGCACCCAAGGTGACAAGAGGAGTTAATTCAGGAATGGGACTTTTTGTTCAGGGAGCTGGCTACTCTCTGACTTTCATCCTCAGTTGTCCAGTGGGTGGATTTTACTCTCATATTTCCTAGATAACCCTTCACTCTTTGTGCACCATTTTGACGTCTAGATAGTGAGTTGAGCACCTCTCATTTATATATTCATTTATTGAAATTTCTGGGGTGTTCTCTATTGCTAGGCATTGGAAAATGAAGGTTAAGGTATAGACCCTTCCTTCACAGCTTTATAGCACTTGGGGAGACAGATGTGAAAGTGCAGAGTCAATCACACAACCCAAACACACTGAATCTCTTTTGTACTTACCATGTCTGGGTTCAGTTGATGGACCCTCCATCTCTGTCCCTAGCATTTGCCTGGCATAGTAAATAATGAAAATATTCCAGAGGTAGGAATGCTTGATCATTTAAGAGCACACTTTATTTTTCTTTTCCTTCTTTCTTTTCTTTTCTTTTTTTTTTTTTTTTTTAGCAAATCCAATGCAGTAGGGCATATACAAACAATGCACATGGTATCTGTTATCCACAGAACCACAGGTAATTTGGAGCAGAACAAGGCAACTCAGGGAACATTCTGCCAAGCTGCTAGAGAGCCCTCAGCTCTGAAGAGGAGCTTCTAGATCTACTGCCCAGGGATCGAGTGAAGGCCCAGTGACTTCTCCCTTCTACCAGGTCAGTTCCATTCCTGCGTCTCTCATTTTTTGGTCTTGCACATAGGATTTTACTTCATCAAAGTGATCACTGCTTTAGAAAACATGAAAACTATTGACTTTGACCAACTTCTTGATTTTTCAATGGGGAGACTGCAGACCAAGAAATTAAGTATCTCTGATAAGGCCCCACGGTTGGTTAGTAGTCAAACAGCAGTGAGGCAAGTTTGCTACTCCTTGCCTGGTTCTCCTTCCACCATGCTTCCCCTTCCTACTTCCCTCTTTGGGAGACTCCACTACCCTTGTGATAAGAAAGGGAAACCCTTGGCTTTTATCCCCCACCCATGGAAGTTGCAGATCTATATTTCTTTGCAAAATGACTCGGCTTCTAAGTAGTTCTCCAGAGCTAGACAGGCTTCACTGAAATAGGAAAGGGAGAGCTTACTGAAACAGGAAACTTGTTCTATCCTTGAAAGAATTCTGTGACATTTGACAAAACCATTATATTAATAAAGAGTACCACACCCATATATATCTGTGATCCAAGTGGTCTGTTAAAGGTGGCACAGAAATGAAATTGTTATATCTTTGAGTGTAAGAAAGTCAGCATCATAAGACTAAAATGAAAATAGTCATATGAAATATGAAGTCACATTCATAAGAAAAACAGGGCCTAACACCTGTTTGTTTACTTAAGAAATTATCTAAGAAATGGACATGCAGCAGCATGTACCAAAAATAAATAAATAAATAAGCTTCTGATTATATATTTAAAAACAACATGATTTTGAAAATTTAGTCTTTCGTTACACTGAATAATTCTATCCAACCATGATCACCAATGAAAATTGTCATTCAGACAGATCTAAATTGTCTGTATTATACATTTAAATAAAGTAGTTGGTACAAATCTACAAATTACAAATCTACAAATCTACATGGATATGTGTAGCTCTGGACATTGGCATACATACACACACACACATAAGTGAATTTTGTGATTATTAATACACATTTACAAATAGACATACATTCTCTTTGGAGTTGAATAGACTTGGAGATTCAAGAAACACAAGTCAAAAAATTTTGAAGATGAGAGATTTACAGATTATATAATATCTTTCAATTAATGTTTGCTCTTGAAAGCTTAAAGACAAAAACTCTTCAATTTTGCATCGTGCAAAGCAGTGGTCTGTGAAAGGCCAGAAGGTAACTATATTAGATCCTGTGGGCCTTATGGTCTCTATTGCGATTACTTCTCTCTTCCACTGCAGAGAAAGCAGCCATAGATGATGGGTAAACAGACGGGTGTGGCTGTGTCCCAATAAACCTTGGTGAAGACTACCAGCACTCAAATTTCATAAAATTTTCATGTGCGTGAAGACGAGTTCTTCTTTTGATTTTTTGGGAATACTTTTTAAAAATATGAGTTCTATAAAACAGACAAGGGCTAGATTTTGCCTATGGACTGCTGTACTGACTCCTGCCAAACAACATCCTCTATATTCTCATCAATACTAATCATGTGAATATTCTCAAGGATAATGAGTTTGCTCTTTTTTCCAGTGATGAAATAGGCTGTCTTGAGAAATATGAAATACACTACAGTTGAGCTGTCCAAGTAGAGCTGAGTTATTTGTTCATGAACTTTCCCTCACAAAAGCCCTTCTCTCCAGAAGGGAGAATTGTGGTAAAAATAATAAAAATTTTAAGAAAGATAATTAATTATAGCTATATTCACCCTCCATGGGGTAAAATAAGGCACACTGGTAGAAGTAAAAATCTTTATATTGTTCCCTTCCTTCCAAACATGAGTGAAGCCACATCCAGATATTGAATCATATAAAAGGAAAGACTGTAATGCCAAAGCTTCCACCAATTCTTTGGCTGTCAAAAGTTGAAAACCCCAGATAGATGGCCCTTTGTTTAAGAGAAAACCATAATAACTTTTTATATTTTTAAAAACTGACAGAGCTGAGAGTTTGGGTGAAAGATAAATTATTCTGTGCACAAATGGAAAAACTCTAAGAAGTTTTTCAGGTTGGCCCCAAATGGATGTGGAGAGGAGTCCAAGAAATGGAAGAGACAGAGGAGTGTGTGAAGAGAGTGAGGGCCTGGCTCATGGACAGCCAGAGAGTCCACGAGGAAGACTCCAGCCAGTGAGAAACCCTGATGAGGAGTGAAGTCTATACAACTCTGGGAAGTTGAGACCTCATGATTAGTTTCCCATGGTTTTCTGAATAGGACCACCAAAACCATTTTTTTTTTCTCCTTTGTGAGTCTTGAATCAAAAGGAAAAAAGACGAGGTTTCACATTTGGGTTGACTGAAGTTAGAAGAGCCACAGGTGAAAAAACTCTAGTGAGATCAAGATCCAAAAAAGACTTTGGAACAACGGAAGAATGGGGGCAGTGTGTGACCTTCCCCAACAGGAACTCAAGCAGAGCTAATAGGACGATGTTTCATGGCTGAGTTTTTAGTGCATGTAGATGGCAGCTTGAGCACATTGATTTCAACATGAGAGGGAAATTGTGACTGGCCATCAACTATAGGATTTGGGACACACTCAGATGTCTGGTATTTGCATCATAAAGAGAACACTGAAATAATCCAAACTCTAGTTTGAAGGGGAAACAAACAAACAAACAAACAAGAACAAAAACTCTTTTCACAGAGCTCCTTCCAGCAGTTTCTACTTTTACTCCTCTACAGAGCCTAGTTTCTATCAGCACAAGTGATTTGCCTTCTGCAAATACAGCCTATCGGAGAGACTTTTTTCTATTTGCTACAGTACTCCTCCAAGGTCAGTATCATCCCCTTATGAAGACTCTCTTTACTCTCCTGGATCCTTCCTCCTTAGTAGCAGCTTATGTCTGTTTCTTCGGTAATCCCTGCCACTCTGGATTATTGCTACCGATGACATGACAGTCCCCCCAGCAGAACCGTAAACTGCTTGAGTGAAGGGAAAGACATTTCTCACGCCTTTCTTCCAGAATCGAGGAGCGTGCTGAAACACAGATGTGCAAAAAATCTTGATTCGATACATAAGTGAATGTTTGAATGGTGTCTTGTTCTACAACTTTGTTCAAGACTTGATGGGAGGAGCTCCAAAAAGATGCTTGAGTTTTCTTTGAATTCTCACCCCACCTCGTGTCGCCATCTGTGACAGAGAAACTATAATTCTGCACTTCTTGTGAGGATTATCATGGTGATGATGTCATGGTCTCAGTCGACAGAATTCTCGGAAACAAGTCTCAACTCCTCTGTGCTCTCAAGGAATATAGGAATTTGATTTTGCTGCTCAATAGCTTTCCTCTCCTGAAGGGTTGGTTTCTAATCTGATCGTTTCAACTTTTTTTAATTAGGTTCAAACTTGCAGAAAGTTTATAAGAATCATACCAAAAAGAAGCGACTATATGCTCTTCATCCTGGTTGAATGATTGCTAAAATCTGCCATATGGGTCATCATTTCCACCACTCCCTCACCCCTATCTAGAGCCTATATAAATAAGATGCAGACATCTTGCCTCTGTCCTAGTAAATTCTTCAGTGCATACTTCCTAAGAGCAAGGGCGTTGACTTCCACAACTATGGTACATGAAAATCAGGAAATTTAACATTGGCATAATGCTGTTAATTACTCTATGGCTCATATTCAAATGTCTCCAGTCAACACTGTATCTTCTAGAGTAAATTTTCCTCATCCATTATCAGATTCAGGATCATGGATCACATCTGCATGCCATGTCTCTAGTCTTCCTTATTTGGGGACCATTCTTTAGACTTACTGTCTTGCATAACACTGACGCTTTTGAAGAATACCAGCCACTAACTGTAGACAACTTCTCATTTGGGTTTGTCTAACATCTCCTAGTGGCTTGGTTTGCTTTATGTATTTTGGGCGGGAACACTGCAAGTGACGTCAGTGCATCTCATTGGAAGTTACGCGGTTCCTCCCATTTTTTGAAATGTTTTCCCCACAAACTGCTTAATAGTCTTAAACGGAAAGATAGTTAACTTTCCAGTGGAGAAAATTGGTTATCACACCTCCATTAAATGACCAAAATTAATTCTATCAATAGCTGATTAAAAAAAAAAAAAACTACTTAAATAAAAGTTTCAGCTATTTTAAGAGTTTCTTTATCACCCGTGCAAATCACACATTCTGGAAAAAAATTCATGAAAAGTGTGGCCTTTGGTGTTGGTGGCAATATTTACTGAGCACCCAAGTGCATACAATGTAGAATAATTTCAAAGATGTTCATGTAACCCCAAGGCCTTAATCACCAGCTGGTTACTGCTAACATTTCCATATATCTTATTTTTTTAAAAGATTTTATTTATTTATTTGACAGACAGAGATCACAAGTAGGCAGAGAGGCAGACAGAAAGAGAGAGGAGGGAAGCAGGCTGAGCAGAGAGCCTGATGCGGGGCTCGATCCCAGAACCCTGGGATCACGACCTGAGCCGAAGGCAGAGGCTTTAACCCACTGAGCCACCCAGGCGCCCCTCCACATATCTTTTTACTCTTCCCATGACCTCATATACAAATGAGGAAACAAAAGAACTTAGCCAAGGTCACACAGCTTGAGTATAGTTTTAGAATGTGAGCTGCTCTTTCTCTCCCTCTCTCTCTGCTTGCCCAGCAGTCTCCATTCTGCAGGCATGTATTCAGAACCAGGGAAAGGGTGGTTACTCAGCATTAGAAAAACAGGCAGTGGGCCAGGTACTGGTTCTGTGTTCCTCCCACTCAATAGCACTCTGTATCTCCTCCATTAAAACAGTAATTTAGAGAAACTTTGTGGAAGAAGACTGTACAAGGAGGAGAGTGGGGGCCTGAGCGGGCAGGTCTTAGAAGGGAAGAGGATTCCGTTCTCCCCCACATGAGACCAACCCATGCTGATCCGGGTGTAGGTATTTCTGGGTGACTGGGCCTCAGCGTGTGAGTGCAAGAGCCTTTTTCAGAGAAAGCAGGAAACTGTGTTTCGCTGTATATAGGAACTTAAAAGCAGCACCTATATATAGCAGTACAGCTCACAAAAACCCAAAAGCCTCCAAAGAGCCCCAAACTCTCTGTTTCAATCATCTTCAAGTTCCAGATAAACCTCATTTATTGGCGGGAATCTCATTAAACAAATATTTGGAAGAGTTGTCATGAAATGGAGGTCATAATAATATAGCCCCTGCAACTTGCAAGAGAAGGAGTAGAGCCGGGCCAGACCAAGGGAAGGACGTTGCAGAGCTGCCTGCTTCTCCTCTAGAGCTCCTTCTTCCACTCTGTGTCTGCATTGCAGGCCCATGGCACCTGTGAGGCACATGAGAAGGGAAAGATGCTTTGCAATTTTTAACATTGGCAGCTACCGAAAGTGACTAATTGACTGACTGGTTTCTGGAGAGAACTGAGTTCTACAGAGGGTGGAATGGGAAGTGGAACCACAAACACCAGAGAGATAACGGAGTCCTTAAAGAGCAGGTTGTGATCACTACCAGGAGTCCTTCCAAAGTGTACCTTTCCTTCTCCTTTGCCCTTGTGGGAGGATGGATGGGATAGTGCACAGCAATAAGTGATCCAGATCACTTTCTTTTTCTTAGCAGCTGCCTCATGCTCTGGGTAGCACCAACTAGATCAAGTCTCCTTGCCTGTGTCCATTGGTCAGAGATCTACTCTCAAGGGATGCATTACTTTCTCCCAGCTGATCCCAATGATTGGGCCTGTTTTGCTCTCTTCTTCAAAGGCACCACTCTTGGTTCCTCCATTCTGGCGTCCCTTTGTTACAGTAGAGCCCATACCCTCCAGCTACCCCTCACCTCCCTCCCTTGAAGACCAGCGCAGAAGAGCAAGAGCATAAGACCATGGAGTCACCCAGGGCCAGGCAGAGCAGTTAAGAGCTCAGACTCTGAAATCAAACACCTGGGTTTAAACAGAGTCCCTCCTGTTATAAAATTGGATGATCTTAAAGAAGCCTGTCTGTCAATGTCTTCATCTGTGAATGTGGAATGACAACAAAAGTATTGTCTTGGATAATACATGCAAAGCTCTTGGTGCACAAAGACTTACTACACCTTAGTTTTTAGAAATAGTACCACCACCACCACCACCACCACCACCACCACCACCATCATCACTATTGTACTTACCTGTGTTGCTTCAACAGTGCTGTCATCATCACTGACATCACGATCATTTCAAAGAAGTAGGCAAGAAATAAAACCCATTGGCTTGGAAATTTCTAGAAATTGCAGAATCTTACTAAATTTTCACTGTGGGGAATATGTCCTATTCCTCTTACTTAAATAGCATTTTACTTTCCTAGGGATGTCTTTTATCTCAAGGGAGGATGCAAATTTATGTGGAGGGGTGGTAAGAAGATGGGAAAGATCCAGGCCTAACTCCACCCTAGATACCAGGCATAGCTGGGCTCAGGTGAAGACCTGAAGGGAAGAAAGCAGAGCAGGGAAGTGGCCCCTGGAATCATCCAACTGTCTCTCTATTCCTCTTTGCCCTGAGCCTAATGTACAGGGCATAGCTCTGAGGTTCCCCTATGCCATGGTGTTGACCTCACCACGTTCCCAGTGTGTACGAGGGATGTGGCCCATTTTCTTGGCTGCCTCCCAGATTAGAAAACAGGTACCTCCAGAACAGGGGTATGTTTTACTCAACCTCATGCTCCTCAGGTCAAGAACATGCAGGGGGAAAGAGCTGGGTTAGGGCTCCCTGACTAACAGGTTAGTCTTTCTCAGTCTCACTTTCTATTCCTCTTCTGTCAGGGCAAAATCACACTAGAATAGGACAATAACCCTCCTTCCCCAAACACACAGCCAGTCCAGTGGATGGAGGAGGAAAGGCATTCTAACATGAACGACCTCTGGGATCTCATGGCAGGTAAACCAGTAGCAGCAGCAAGGTGAGAACCGGGGTGTTGGAGCTTTGGGTCCACATTTCCACACAGCTTCTATATTCAAGGGTGTGTAGTTTCCACTGGGTGTTTATGATTTGGGGGAACCCCAGACAGGTGACTCACCACAGAGAACTACCCTGCTTCCACAGGAAGGATCACCTGGGCTCCTTCTCTCATGCCCTTCTTGATTGAAAACTGCCCTGACATCCAGTGACCACATCCTCCTTGTCATTTATACCTCACTAGGGTCTTCCCCTTCCTCCTCCCCCACCTCCACTTTCTTGCAAAACTTGCTCATTCTGGGCATCAGCCAAATTCTTTTGTATTAATGTGAGGGTGGATGCTAAAATGGTCTTGTCTACATACATTTTTAGAGGGCCGCCTTTAAGGGTCAGCATTTCTAACCCAAGGAGTTGTTGCAAGTCCTAAGGCCATGAGGTCAGACATGAGCAGGGGACACTTTCAGCTTATGGGGGGGGATGTGGAGTGTGGTTGTGCTCCTGGGAATGATGCAAACTCATGCAGTCTATGCCCTTGAATGTGTTGAGGTGTTAGATCATTGGAAAGTGAAACATAGAGACCAAAGTCTAGATCCCATTATCTGTTCTTTTCACCAAAGTAGAAATAATAGTAATGGAAATAATTGTCATATTGACTGTTCACTATGTGCAGGTGATCTGTAAATCTTGGCAGCTCTTTAAGGCAGGAGTTACTATGAAGAAAACAAAACTCAGAAACTTGAGTAAAATAGTTATGGTCTAGAAGTGACTTTAAATCCAGGGTGCTCCTACTCCAAAGCATACTCCCTGTATTTCCCTATGGGGTGGACATGATCACATGGTTCTGCTTGGCAGAAGTACAAGAGGGTATGGGTTTAGGGATGGGAATGCAGAGAAGAAGAAGAAGGCCTGCAAAGGGATCACTGTTGGGAAACCTAGGGGTCAAATTTTGTTGGTTTCCTTTGGGTCCCAAGATGTTCAAAAGAAATGGTAATCAGCGGGGCTGATGGCTACCTATCCAAGCAACCTCCCTGCTTTGTGTTATGCCTGTCCTGGCTCACGAATTTATGCCACCTGTTGGTGACCAGAGTCATTTGAGGATTTAAATCTTAGACTAGCACTCAGAGAGAGGGTTCTGGGATTGTGTTCTGGGATCTGATAGGATGCTTGTCATTTATTACCCTATGGGGCCCAAGGGGATGCTAAGGAAACCAAGATGAAAACTCTTTGCTCTGCCCACTTCCCACATGCAGCAGCTCCCACTGTCGGAGCCTTTTCCTGCTTTGCCATCCTCTCCTTCTGATCGCCTAGTGTCCTCACAGCCTTGCTCTGAAGATGGCCTTCCCTTCTTTGAAGTATTTTGGGAGCTATCCTGATGAAGTCTGGCCAGATCATTGAGTGTATTGAGCAAAAATCCCTGGCAAGTTGGGTGAGTTTAAAGCTAGAGGACAGTCATAGACCAAGTCCAAGCATACCTCTCTCCATGTGGGGATGCTGACCCTGTACTCCCCACCATTCCTTTGTTAGGTGAATTCCTCTTTCTGAAAAGCCTAGTCAATCCCACCTCCCTGACCCACTCAGGTTCCACCCAGAACTCCCCTCCAGCATTACCAAGATATCTTTATTTTTCCACAAATGAAATATCTGAGCCAGTAAGAATTCTTATGACTTTCATTGCCATTGACTGAACATTTACTCTATACCAGTTAACATTCTAAACACTTCACGTGCATCAGCTCACATCATACTCCTCATTGAGCATCTGAGCTATTCACAGATATGATTCAGTGGCATGCCACAAATCAGGTATCTGTTAGGTGCGGGAGCCCATTTCCAACCCTGTTCTGTATGGCATCTGAAACACTGCTCTTTCTGACCCTCAACACAAGGATTCTCTTGAAAATTTGCCTTGTTCTTTTGAAGGCTGATTACAGAGCAGAAGTCATTCCTGGAGAATGCAGGCTTTGTTGTACTTGGTGTGGGAGAGGTATCCAAGGGACAACTGGTCTATCTATAATACACTCCAAGGGGGGAGGGGGGAAGCTGCTGAGACTAAGACAATCACTACCTGAAAAGATCCATGCAAATGTGTTTATACAGCAATTGGGGTTGCTGTGGACTACTCATTTCCAGCACCTTCCTGGAGCCAGTGAGCATTGTTCCAATGGCCTGAAGGAAGACTAATCTGTTCTCTTAGGCTACTCCAGCAAGGACAGAACTATCCTAGGAGAAAGGTGACCACACAGACATAGACCTCATTGTCCTTTTTACAAGAAGATCTAAAAAAAAATTTGCCTTTTTTTTTTTTTTGACATTTCTGTATGGTGGTCTTATCTAGGCAGCCATTCCCTACCAGCATTTTCAAAAACAATTCCTTTTAGAAACCAATGAGGGACAAGTATTTCTTTTTCTCTTTTTTAAAGATTTTATTTATTTATTGACAGAGAGAGATCAGAAGTAGGCAGAGAGGCAGGCAGAGAGAGAGAGAGAGAGAGGCAGTCTCCCTGCTGAGCAGAAAGCCCCATATGGGGCTCGATCCCAGGACCCTGAGATCATGACCTGAGCCGAAGGCAGAGGCTTTAAACCCACTGAGCCACCCAGGCGCCCCAGGGACAAGTATTTCTGTCCTATCCATTTATTTATGGAGAGGAAGTCCTCCCATACCATATGTTTGAAATTCTCCTTTCACTTGAAGAATACTGCTGGATATTTGAGCCACGGGAAAGATGTGGAATTTCAGGCCTATCATATATTAGCCTTGTATAAGTAACTTAAACTTTAAAATGGAAAGGGTCCCATGGTTATTTTACTTGTGATTATGCATTTAAAACAAATGCAAAATATCCATTTGCTATTAGTAATCCCCTTTGTCTTTGTGGAGGTCCTTGTCACTTTTTGCTCAGGTTACAGTGATAATCTCTTACCAGATTATCTTTCTTCTAAAAGTCAATTTTCAAATTCTGTCATCAAAGATTATGTCAGACATTTGATCAGTTTGGCAGGCCAGTAAGAATCTGGCCAAATCTGGGTCAAATTAAGAAGGAAAGTGATCGAAATCAGGAACACACTCGGAGTCCTACCACAGCAGGAATGCTTTCAAGAACTCATTGTTTATCCTGGAGACAAGGAAGGATATTTATGTTGCTGTTTTCAAATATCTAAAAGATGGTTATGTGGTGAAAGGAACTACACTTTTAAATGAAGTCATAAGTGGTAAAATTCAGATCTCCTAATGGGAAATGCAGGGGATCATATTTTGAAACAACTCAAGAAAAAACTTCCTAATAGCCCACAGAAAAAAAACTGGTTGACTTGAGAGGTGGTGAGATCTGGTAGAGGTGTTCACCTGTAGACGGGTTGGCCACTTGGTGGGGATGTTGTAGAAGGGATTCAGGTATCAACGGAGGGGGTTGGGCTCCATGACCTTGACAGTCTCTTTGAACTCTAAGATCTTGTAAACCTATAAATTCATAGTTATTTGTATCTAGCCTGTGCTGGGTGTGAACTGGTGCAAGGCAGACTCTGTTTTCAGAGGACTTCCTAAAAAATGATCCTTGATTTCAAACAATAAAATAACCGAATGTTACAGCTAAAATAAAACGTAGAGAGCAAGCACCTCACCTAAACCTCATTGTAAAAATGGGCAGGCTGAGGTGATGAGAGTTAAAATCTCTTTCCCAGGAGCATGTAGCAAACGGTCACCAAGTCAAAACTCAAAATGTCAAGTGAGAGATAAAATGCACCTATATCTCTTTCAGGAACACTTTACGAAAAGCACTTTTTTAAAAAGGAAGATGCAATGAATAATCTCTATTACTTTGTTTACTTAGTAAATATGAAGCACATTTGCCTTGTTTTTTAAATTAACCAAGTGACCAGCGTTTAACAAAGACTAAGGAAGCGAGAAAAACAGAGACTTGCTACAAAATTTCAGAAATGAATGGGCCTAAACCTCTCTGGGCAAAAAGTGAAGGAAGTTTACAAAATACTTCCCACTGCCTGCAAAGGGTGTTGGTCATAACAGGCGTTTCTCAGAGTAGGTCAAGGAAAGTACAGAACCCTCATTATTTTTATAGATTTGTGAAAGAGCACAAAAGGAATCAAAGCAGCTATGATGAAAATTAATGAAGATGGCTTTGAAGACTGAAATAGATTGAGCAAGTCCAACATATAGAGGTATAGAAATCTCTATGAAGAGTCACCACTGAGAGAAAGAAATAGCCAGTCAGGTGTGGATCTTGCATCCAGGGAGATGGTCATGTGTCTAAGTGCTGAGTTCCCAAAGGATCTCTGGTTTGATCGTTTCTGTGTCTTGAGTATCTCACTCACCTAGTAAAGGTGCTCAATTAATTAACAGCTAGCAGGACTGGGATGCTGCAGCATGGAAATGGCCAAGAATGAAGCCCTAGGAATAGTGATAAAGGGTCAGGGCCAGTCCTAGGAGAAGGTCATACACCTCTCATTCCATTTTCCACATTGGAATGAAATTTGACAAATTCACATCCATCTTTGAGATGCTAATGTGATCTCCTCAAAGTGAAGGTCTTCTGTAATCCATTTCTTTTCCTTGGTACAAAGTCAGAACCTACTACAGAGTCGATGTTCAATAAACTGGGCACTAGGATGGCTCAGTTCATTAGCATCTGTCCTCGGCTCCAGTCATGATCCCAGGGTCCTGGGAGAGAGCCCCATGTCAGGCCCCTTGCTGGGTGGGGAGCCTGCTTCTCTGTCTCCCTCTGCCACTCCCCTGCTGCTCCCCCCTCCCCCACTTGTGCTTGCTCTCTCTCTCTCTTTTGCCCTCTGTCAAATAAATAAAATCTTAGGGGGAAAAAAAAAAGAAAAACAATCTGAGGGTTTTGAAGGGGCGGGGGTGGGAAGTTGGGGGAGCCAGGTGGCGGGTATCATGGAGGGCACATACTGCATGGAGCACTGGGTGTGGTGCATAAACAATGAATTCTGTTATGCTGAAAATAAATAAATAAATTAATTAATTAAAAAGATGTGCAATAAATTTTAGTTAGGCTGAAGTAATGCTGCGCTTCCCTGATATTCCCTAGTGATAAGGAATTAGAAATTAATCCCAGGCTTCTCTTGGCAAAGCACCTGAGCACTAGAGCTGTGTGTTTAACTGTGGAGTGTACAGACATTGGCATAACTGAGGAAATTTGGCTTTAGAATCAGTAAGACAAATGACTTAATTTTTCCAAGACTCATTTTTTCCAACTGTAAAACAGAGATAACACTTACCTCTAGATTTCTAGAACTGGGGTGAGGATAAAAAGAGATTATATACACGAAATGCCTAGAACAATGTTTGCCACATAAAAGTGTTTAATAAATGACATGGGCTGCCATTTTCAAGAAATTATTTTTTCCTTATGAAGACCTCAGTTAAGAAATCACTTTTGTTAACTTGAAGATGTGAGATCTGAACCAATTGGACCTTCTGGAGATTCAGGCAGGATTCTGGTGCTCAGGAAGACGTATCTGGTAACTAGCCCTCACTATAGATCAGCATCTTAATAATACATCTTCCTGTTTGGACCTGCTCCTCTGTAAAATATCACGGAATATAATTATGCTGTTTAATTGAATAGAACACCCATTCACTAGGTAGGCAATCTTCATGATGTGTATAGTATTTTCTGCCAATCCCCATTTGTTCGTTTCAGTTTAATTTTGCCTACAGCTGTATACTGCTTTAAATTGAGAGTGGGTTTTTCCCCAGTCTCTCTGTTCTGCTGAATTGCATCTTTAGGCCTATTCAAACACAGAGAATGAGAAGTGAGAATGTAGTGATCAAGATACTTCCCATCTTTGTTGCCTGTAGTGTAGATTTTTTTTCTCTAATCTGAATATGATAACGGTTATATGACTGGTAAGGTACTCTATAGATGGAAAAATAAGTAGTCAGAAGAAAAACTGTAAAGACCCTAAGCTAAGAGAATTGTAGACCTTAAGTCATCAAGTACCCTCTGTCTGCGTGTCCAGGTGTTTATCTGCTCAAGAAGGAGGTTGGCCATGCAGCCGTCCTAGAGGGTCCTGAGTCCATCATCTATCTTTTATCACTGTGTACTTCCTTTAACCTTTCTTACCCCTTTCACATAACTAGGTCTTTTGAAATTTGAACTTAATGGAGAAGAAAAAAAAAAACTAGTAATTTTTAAAGTGATTAATAGTAAAGCACAGTTTGAATTAGGAATACATCTCATACCCACTGTTTTGCTTTGTTGCACTGAATTTAAAGAAACACTGAAGTTCAGTTTATATACTGACTATACATTGCCTACTCAATGGCCGATAATGGGAAATTACCCAAGAGAGCAATAGAACAAAATTTCTTAGACTTTTCTGGGAAATTTCATTCTTTTCCTGGGGATAAGTAGTGTTGAAAATCCTAAAGTCAAATTTGGATTACAGGGTGTGAAATATAATTGAATGCTTACATAAAAGTATGATTTCTTAAAGTAGATCATTAAAAAATAAAAAGCAAAATTATCAAGGGATATGGCCTATACGTGGTTTGTGCTAACATCCCGTCAGTATCAATGATACAATTCTGCCACATTACAGTTTGCAAAAACCTGTAAGCTGATGCTCTGAGGAGGGCTAACAGGGAGAGTTGGGATTTGGAAAAAACAATAGTAATGAGTAATATGTGTAATATACATCATAGATATTTTGGAATAGATCTACAGTGAAATTCTGGAATCAGAGTTTTTGAACTTGGATTGTACGATCAAGTGAAGATTGTCATAAAACTTGGAAATAGGTATGGCAAATCTAAAGCAATTGATCCAAGTCTGTATTTCATGCTATTGATTCACCACTATGGTCAGCATAGTGTTTGGGGGGACAGATGATGCTATGACAGCCTCGACAGGAAGGTGAGGGATGACAAAAACCTTTGTGAACCATAATAGTTGAGAATGTCAGAAGAAACTTTAGGAAAGTGAAAGTTTTTTCTTTTTGTTTGTTTGATTTTTTAGCAAGAATTACTTTTTGACCAAGAATTATGGATGTAAAAACCCATGTGAGAATAGTGTTTGATGAGTTGTTTTGGGAACTGGGTCACCTGAGGAAAATTCTTAGTGAATTTTTCTCTGAGCCAGGCGCAGTTTAAATGAGTAAACCAGAGACCTCCCTAAAATAATGTCTCCCACCTCAGAGGAATTATTTCTTTATATTTTTAAGTTTGCAATCAACATTTCAGAAATCTTCACTTCCAATTTTTCCTTGTGGAAAAATGGAAACTGCTTAAGACGTTCTATCCCCCTCCCCTGAGTGCTGCACAACCCCCCTCCTCATGTGTTGTCTCTCTAAAAAAAAAAAAAAATAATAATAATAATAATAATAATAATTCTGAAGGTTTTTTTGCTGGGCACATGGTATATTTGGTTAGGGGTGTATACATGATGTTTCTTACTGTACATGAAAGTTTCTCCAATCTTTCATGCCTTCAACAAATAGTTATTGGGATTTCAACAAAAAAAAAAAAGGAAAGGAGAAAGGAGCCAATATGTATTGAATATGTATTTTTCCCAGGCACTGTGATAAAAACTTTACTTCCATTATTTGATTAAACTAGTCATGATGAGCTAATGCATGCCTCCAAGAGCTTGTAAGTGACTCACAGTAACACATCTTGAAAAAGATAGAGGTTTGAAAAACTTCTGCCAAGTGTTTCAGGATTTCCCCTGGACCTGACCTCTTGCTCTATCAAGTAATGACCCTGAATGTTAAATATGCAAGGAATAGAGTTTCTGAGAATTCAGTGGTTCTAGGCAAAATAACTGAGTGAAGGTCCTCAGCTGGGGAGAAGTTTGCAACATAGCAAGAACTAAAAGAGGGGCAACAGAGCCCCTGTCTTAGAGGGGACAGATGGAGTTGAGACTTCATCTGAGGTCAGAGCACCACAGGACCCTGTGGATGATGGTAAGCATTTGGTCTTTATACTAGGAGGAATGGGCTACTGTGACTTATTTTCTCTAAGATTATGACAAGAGAATATCAGAGGGTTTAAAATGATGGCTTTGACTATCAAATGGCGAATGGGTTAAAAGAGGAAAAGCCATTCAGTTGGATGGCGACAACAGAAATCTTAGTAAAAATGTTGTGATTTGGAATTCATTCTTGACTGTGGAGAAAGTAAGAAACAGGCAGATTCAAGACATAAGACAAATCAACATTGCTTGGTGATTGATTTCATGGCGTAAAAGGGGATGATGATGTAGGCCATGATTTAAATCAGCTCTTCTGATTTAAATTCCACTTTTTCAGTTTCTAGGTCAAGCAAAGAAGGGTATCGTACTAAAGGAGTTTCTAATCCAAAAATAGTCAATTGTCAACCTAGAGAGAGGATTACTCAAAATATCAATGACCTCTGTCAAATCTCTATGGAGAACGTGAATGCTTATTCCTTTTAACCCAATATATACTGTGGTAATCTTAGAATTAAAAAGAGAAAAAAAAACACAGTTTTTAAGGAAAAATGATTCTCCTTTAGCAACTTAGGAAGAGTTTTAACTATGAATGAATAAATGCATGGCATTATTTTTCAAAACAAAACTATGAACTCTAAGGACAAAGAAATGGAAAAAAGAAGGAAGGGAGGAAGAAAAGAAGGAAGGAAGGAAGGAAGGAAGGAAGGAAGGAAGGAAGGAAAATTTGAAAAAGATTGAATCTGAATGGAGTAGATAAGTAGAGAAACTGAATAGCAAATACCTATAAAGAGGAAAATGACTGACTGTTTTTAGCCATCAAAATGTTAATTTAAAAGAGTTCTTATTATCTAATTATTCCTTTTATATAGCATCTGTTCCTCTCCCATGGATAAATTATCTTTTCTCATCTATAAATAATAAATTTTTTAAGCACTTTACTTTTTCTGTTCTCTCTATCCTCTCTTTCCTCCCAGTTTCTTTTTTTCCTATTTCTTTTGGTCTTTGTGTTTCAAATTGGAAGGCTCTTCATTGGCTTGGCTGTCTATTGACATTTGAGAACGCAGTGCTAGAAAGCTTCTGAGAAGCTCTGTGTGCAGGGATTGGATTTGTCAACTAGCAAACTTTTGAAAGAAATGGCATGGAATGAACCAGATTATTTCACTGAGGTATACCTAAATAACTGTATTTGCAAGTCTATTTTCAGGGGCTATTTAGTTTTTCCAGAGAATACGTTACCCATCTCCTGTTGGAGAAAGATAGGATTGAGAGGAAGAGAGAAGGAAGGAGGTGGTGGTGGTGAATTTCACTCATATTCTCGGACTTTAGCAAAGGAAAGGGTACTAAAAAGAATCAATGTATTTAGAAATTAATGTTGATGCAATCTTTCAAAGAAATGAGCAAACAAAATACAATAGTAAGACAGGACAGATAAATCTGGTTAATTAACCCAAACTCTCCAATATCAAATAACTGGCATTTTAGGAGAAGAAAAAAACAAAATAGGAGGAAGAAAATTCCATGTTTAAAAAAAAAAAAAGAAATGAAATGAATCAAGAAAATATCTCAAATTTAAGAATGTGTTTCTGGAATGCCAAGAACAAAATGAGAGAAGATGTACACCAAAGCACATCTCGTGAAAATCAAACTAATAGTGAGAAGAGAAAAATTCTAAAATTTTCAGGATAGTATAGAATTCTCCATGTTTAGATGAGGAATAAGAAGGAATCAGACTTACCAAATAATTAGACTTATTAAAATAACTAGAAGCTAGGACATAATAGACAAATATCTTCAAAATTATATTCAAAAATCATTTCAATCTATAATTAGTTACTCAGAAAAATGATAAATCAAAATATGATCACAGAATAAAAAACAAAACTTACAAAACTGTACATTACATGAAAGTTCACAAAATTATCCCAAAGTCAGAGATGTAACCCAAGGTAAAGATAGAGAGAAGTCCCAGAGATAGCCCAGAAAAAAACAATTCCGGAGTGAGACAGTGGGAAGGAGCTTTTCTGGAGGGATATCAGTCTGAAGAAAATGGAAATGAAGGACTATTTGATGAATATGGCCACATGGAAAAGAGTACACAGGAAGGCCTTACATAACTATTAATGGCTTAAGAAGGAATATTGATAGAGGGAGGAAAAAAAAAAAAAAAAAGCTCAAGTGACCAAAAATATAACTACAAGAGGAAATGTTACCCAAAAATATACATCATTCACATTTTTGGTTTAGTAATGAATAATATATATTCAGAAACATTTAAAGTGGCAAATAATTTAATTGTAAACTATATTATGATATTGTGATGATGGCCACAGATAAAGAAGTTTATCAGTGTAATAAATCCTCTTTATCAATACTCAAACCAATAGAAAAGATATAAAATTAATAAAATAAGAAAATGATTTTCTAAGCAGAAAATTTATTTTGAGTTAATATGAGAAAACACAAGTACAAGTGAAAATGACTGCTTTGGGGCTATAGAGAAGGGATGAGATGGAAAAATAGGGTTTTTAAATTACGGTTTTACACCATGTTTTTTTTAAAATGCAAGATGTTTTAGGTATATAAAAGTATAAAAAGTAATTTATGAAAAATATTGAGAAACATAGTTGGAGACTCTTTTTCTAACTGGTAAGAATTTATCTTTCACCAACTATGGCTAGATTTTAAATAGTGAAACTTTCTCTCTATGTATTTGAAATTTTAAACTGACTGTTGTGTTTTTTTTTCTTACACTTAACTTATCAAATCCAGAATGCACTGACACCAGAGATAACCACAAGAACTAATTTTCTGAACTA
The DNA here is from genome assembly GCF_964662115.1 of Mustela nivalis. NCBI lineage: Eukaryota > Metazoa > Chordata > Mammalia > Carnivora > Mustelidae > Mustela > Mustela nivalis. The sequence continues at coordinate 12,400,245 of NC_139021.1, forward strand.
ATCCTTACTTGAGCTATTTTTCTCATGAAATGATAAGGGTCGAGGTGATTTTGTCTCAAATCAACCATTATCAACCATTATCTAGACTTTCTTTGAGCAGTCTTTCCATCATCAGCAAATAAAAAAGAAAGCATGCTAACAAAATGCCACAGTTAACACTGGATCTGATGATAGTCATAACATCATAAATGAGAGGTTAAGAGTATGTGCTTAGGAAATATTCCTTTATTAATCAAGGAAATATTTGTTTAGGGTTTTTTTTTTTTACAAAATGGGAGCTTGAGTTGGACAAAGATAATCATAATGATCATAATGATGGTCAATGAATTCTTTCAATGATTTCAGAGATCTCTTCATCCAACACTAAGACAGCTCTATGTAATAACACTCATAAAATAACAACAACAAAAAATAATGATAGATATATACTAACCCTACGGAAAGGAAGCAGATAGCTAGAGTGGAAAACTGGCCTTCGGAAGCTGAAGAACACCAATAATTAATAATTCCAGACTTCAGTATTGATTGAGTGCTTGCTATGTACCAGGAATTTTGTTTGATAATTTGGAAACATTAATGTCATGATATCTCCAATTTACTTAAAAGAAATCTAACTGGAGATGTTAGATTATTTGCTGCAAGTCATACAACTAAAAAAAATTATAGAACCAGGATTCAAACCCAGCTCAATATCAATCCCAATCCCATTTCTCTTTTTATGTCAGGAGAATTATTTAGCTGAAGGTTTCTGGAGAATTACTTTGGAGGAGAAATGAGATGTTTTCACTATATCTAAAAGAATGGAATGCAGGCCAACAGAGGCTTGTAAAAACAAAATTATTTTGGTTGTGGGACCCCAACCAACAACCCAGTTTTGCATATATTGAGACAAAGAAGAAAGAACCAGAAGGCCACTGTGGTTTCCACTGAGATATTAGTTCCCTTGTTATAAAGTGAATATTAAAATAAAATTATATATGGACACAGAGAGCCAATATAAAATGTAAACTTAAAGAAGAGTTTGAACAGGGGAAATAGAGAAGAGGGAAAAGGAAAGGAGGAGGAAAAAAAGCCAAGCGAAGAGGTGACGTGAAAAAAAGGTGAGGAGAAGAGACAAGGGAAGGGAAGAGAAGAGGAGAAAGCAAGCAAGAGAAAAGAAACATTAATATCCTTCCGTGTAATAAAAATAACTGGTGTGAAAACAGTTCTGGGAAGATTTGCCTTTCTGCCTAACCTAGACTTAGAGATGAAAAGTCAGTAACCCAGAATTGTCAATGGACACAGATCAAAATAGGTAGATGATGGATAGATTGATGAGTAGCTGTCCTCTCAAGATGAAAGACTAGGAAAGGAACAGCCTACTAACACAGAAAACCTTTCAATAATGACCGTACCACCCCAGCCTAACACCACAGAATAAACTCTGGCTTCATTCTGACCCATGCCAACCAAGGCCGAGTGAAGAGCCAAATTTCAACTTTTGTCTGGTGACAGCAAGGTGTTTGGTTTCCACAATGGGGTGACCTCAGAGAAGGCTGAGTGAGGAGTTTGCACTTCTTCTCCCAGCTAGTGATAATGAAATACCCTTCCACACCCCACTGGATTAATGTCAAAGGAGTCCCAGTGGAAAGTCAGGACATTCTTACTACCCCACAGTTGCAAGGCCATAGTCTTGGCAATGTTAGTAGAGGCCAATCCTGACCCACCCAGTCAGAGAGATACAAGTGGTGGCTTAGAGGAAAAGCTTCCATTCGATCCGACATTTACAAGGCTCCCCACCTTTGGTGTCAAGAGGGAACCTGGACCTCCATTTGCATCTGGCAGAAGTGACACAGCATCCCTCCTTCCCCTGATGAAGTGTCATCAAAAGAAGCCAGTCGATATACCAGGCTCTTATAAGATGCAGGATTTCATAACATGATACTCCAAATGTCCCAGGGTCAGTAACAAAATCGCTTGCCACAATAAGAACTAGGAAGATCTCAAACTGAACGAAAAAAGGACAAAAATAAATGTGACAGAGACTTTAGAATCATCTTAAAAGGATTTTAAAGCAGCTACCATGAAAATATTTTAACAAGCAATTACAAGCATGCTTATAAGAAATGGAAAAATAGAAAGCCTTGACAATGATATAGAACATCTCTGAACTGAAATTGGAGACATTTAAAACAACAACAACACATGGAAAATTTTAAACTTAAAAAAAACAATAACAATGCTAGAGGAGAAGGTGGGTGGAGGGGTGGGCAAAACAGGTGAAGGGGAGAGGGAGGTACAGGCTTCCAGTTTTGGAATGAATAAGTCATGAGGATGAAAGGTACAGCAGAGGGAATATAGCAATAGTATTGTAATAGCATTGCATAATGACAAGTGGTGGCTACACTTGCAGTGAGCTCAGCATAACATACAGAGTTGGCCAATCACTCTGTTATATACCTGAGACTAATGTAACATTGTGTGTCAACTATACTTCAATGAGAAAAAAAATTCTGTAGGAAAAAATACAAAACCAAAAAACTAAACCAAACCAAACCAAACAAAAACATGCAACTACTATACAGCCTAACATTGTATTTCTGGACATTTTTTTCAGAACTATGAGGTTTATATAGGAGACTATATAAACAAATAGTATAACAAATATAGATGCAAAAATATGTGTACGCATATTTATAACAGCTTTATTTGTAATAGCCAAAGGCTGGAAAAAGACTCCTGGTCTTCTTCAATAGCTAGGTAGTTAAACAAGCTGATCCATTCATACCATGAAATAGTGCTCAGCAGTGAAAATGAATGAAATATTGATAGCATACAACAACCTGGATGAACTTAGAAATAATTATGCTGAGAAAAAAAAATCAAACCCCCAAATGTTACATATTGCATGATTCCATTTATGTAACACTTTTTAAGAAGACAAAATTTTATTAGGCATGATGCTCTAATGGCTAAATGAAGTTCTTTCAACAGAAAGGAAACACAAAAAGAAGACTCATTGTTTATGAGATCCCCATAGACAAATCAGCTGCAAGTGGTTTACCTTTAAGCTCAGACACCTCAGAGAACTACAATTCCTCCAGGTGTGACTATCTAAGAGGGAAATGGATAGAATGCTGGAAACGTAATAATGTTCGCTGCTGGTTCTCTCCACAATCTGGGGCTAGGATACTTGGGTGACATGGAAGGGTTAGGCAGAGTAGATGAGTCCTGGGTGCTTGTCCTCTTGATTAGCCACTGCAAATGTTTCCGAGGAAAATTCCTTTCCCTCCCTCTTGACCAAAATTATAAAATACTGTGTGTATCGAAACGAAATTACAAAAAACTGTTCCCATCCCAGCAGAAGTGAAACAAGACCAATTACCCTCTGTTTGGAAAGCAGTTCTAGGAAGACTTGCCTTTCCCACAATGCAGCTAGATCGGTTCAATACACAGTTTGCTAGGCTTCTACTATATACCAGACATGAACTTATTTTTTCTGCTCCACTTATCAAAATATCCATTTCACTTTGATGAAAGAAATAGTTTTTAAATATTTAAAAAAAAAGAAACTTTGAGACATCAGGAGGAAAGAAAGAAAAGCATATGCAAATGTATGGGTAAATAGAAACTCACATGAGGCTTGGTGTCCCAGAATTATAGAAATGGGATCAATTAAAGGTGGTCACAGGTTAAGGATGGGATGAGAGTGTGTCTATAAAAAGAAAAGATGGAAAGTGCAAGGATTTTTGTGATGGAAACCTTTTGTACTTGACTGTATCAATGTCAATAACCTATTTTTTGATATTGCACATGATTTTGCAAGCAATTAGCATTAGGGTAACTAGATAAAGGTTATATGGAATCTCTGTTTCTTACAGCAGTATAAAATCTATAAATATCTCAAAATTAATTTTTTTAAAGATTTACTTATTTAATTTATTTGAGAGAGAGAGAGAGAGAGTTCAAGCAGCAGGAGGGGTAGAGGGAGACGGAAAGGGAAAGAGAATCACCAGCAGGCTCCGCGTTGAGCTCAGAGCCCAAGTTGAGAAGATCCCACCATCCTGAGATCATGACCCCAGCCAAAATCAAGAGTCAGTACCCAGCTCAGCCACCAGGCATCCCTCAAAATTAATGTTTAGTTTTAAAATTTAATACTGTGGTCACAAAATGAGTAAATCCTAGAGGCAAAAGTACTTAGTTGGTACTTCCTTTATAAAAGCTTGTGTTTTCCAAACTATTCTGTGTAATAACAGTACTTCCAAGTATTATACGTATTGGTTTTACACTAGATGGAATTAATTAAACATCCATATTAAATGAGCGCATTTCAGAAAATTGGAAATATTTCCACCATTATCAAAACCTCACCAGGCTAAGTCCAGCCCAGTAGGACTATTTGAATAGAACGTTTCAAGGATCCAGATCTTATGCTTAGATATATATCTGAGCATATATACACACACACACACACACACACACACACACACACTCATATATATATATACATATTTTTAAAGTTCTTCACAGATTTGATGACCCTTGTAATTTTTTTTTCTTTTGCTGATATTAACTGATCCTACAGTTACTCTGTATTCAAGGTAAGTTCTTTCCTATCTACTGATTCTTCTTAAGATATCACTAAAGCAGTGTGTTGTCACTTCCCTCCACAGTCCATTGGACAGAGCTAGTGTCCTGGTCCCAAACTAAATGCTAGAATTTTTTCTCAAGTGCCCAAGAATTAAAAGAAAATTGGATATTCTCAGTTCTAGTTATCTCTACCTCATCGAATTTTATAAATTAGTACTCTCTCTCTCTCTATCTTTTTTTTTTTTTTTTTTAATGGCAAGAGAGACAGAGCTGGACCTGGAAATGCTTAAGTTCCTCCTCGGTCATTTGTAGAAATTGCTTTCCTCCTCTTTGGTCATCAGCACAGGTGAAAATGACTGCATCCCTGGGAAGGATGAGATTCTCTTACACAGAAGTATAGCAGGGCAATGGAAAGAACACAGGGCCTGGGTCAAGTTCTAGTTCCAGAACAAGGCCTAGTTTTTTCAGCTTCAATTTCAACATCTGCTTACTGGGGTAGTTTGGAGAATACTAAACCAAAGCTTTATAAAATGACTTATATATAAAATGCCCACAGTTCAAGGATAGTGTCTGTTTCACTTACTGCTCTAACCTCAGCAGGCTTCTTAACACTCAAGTCCTCAGAAATTTCATTGTTTGAATAAGAGAATGACCTGTTATATCTTCAGGCCACCGAGAGAAAAGTTCTAGTCCAAGGAAGGTGGAATTATAAGCAAATGTGTTCAGTTTGTTGTTGAAAAAAAGCATGGGTTGTGTCTCTTTGAGCTGAGGGAAATGTTCTCTGGGCAATATCTCTAGAAAGAGAACATTCTTTTGGCTCTTGGGGTTCAGTTCACTTGCCCAGGAAATCCTGGACAGGGTCTTCACCACTTCTCCTAGGTTTCACTTCCCTTGTACTTCTGACCATACCTCCATGTGGAATCTGACGCACAAGGAAGACTCACCTGGTAATTATAGACTGAGTATGAGGGATCATATCCCTCAGATAATGAGCATATGATTTGGGTGACTTCCCAAGTACTTTAATCAGACCGCTTATATATTTTTCTTCCCTCCTTGCTAAAATGCACAAGGTTCTTTTCTGCCTCAGTTAGTTGAGTACAGGAAAAATAAAGACATTTGGGACTAATTTGCTAGTCCTCCAGGATCTCAACCAGCCTAGAACGACCACCACTGAATGTGGATAATAACAATGTATCATGAACGTGATCACAGGGGATCTCAAAGATACCATAGAAGCATATAACATGACAAACTGCCCTTGCTGTGGGATTTAGAGGAGAGGAGAGATTTCATCAGCAGAGAAAATGGACCAAATGTTGTTGATCCTTGGAGAGACTAGAGAAAGGGCTCTGGAGTGCTGGTGCCCATCCAGATGACATTTGTATCTTTGGGGTAAATATCTGGTAGTGACATCAGAAAAAGACAATTATCATATGATTTCACTCTTATGTGGGATTTAAGAAATAAAACAGAGCAGTCTTGACAAGTTATGAATCCCCTTGGGGGCATTCTCCCCTTTCCTTGAAAGGTAAACCATATTCACAGCCACATAGCTTGTAGTGCCCCATGCTGTAGATGCTCAGAAGTCTGACTGTTTTTCTTCCCTTTGTCTACTCCGTGTCCTGTGAAGTCCCAGCTGGCAGTGTTTCTGCTTATATAACCCCAACTCTGTGATAGGCTTCTGCTGAGATGGCTGATCAGATCTTATAATCTCTATCAAATGATAGTCCAGCGCAAAGTTGGTGCCCTCTCCAGAACACCATTTCTCCTTTCTTGCCATAGGGATAGGCTAGGACTTTTCCAAATCTTTTCATTCTAGTTCCTTTTTACTTAACAGTTCCTTCTTCCATTTCTCTCTCTCCTCTTGCATCTTCCTAGATGCATAGAGGAGAGACTGGCCCCACTTTCATAATTCTGTTTAGAAATAGCCTTAGCTAAATAAATATCCAAGTCCTTTGCTCACAGTGTCTACCATGTCACAATGTCTACCAAAGTCACAATGTCTACATTTCATAAAACATAGAACACAGTTCAGCCAGGTTCTTTGCCACTTTAGAACACCATCATCTTTTCTCCAGTATCCAATAACACGTTCTTCATTCCGATCTGGAGGATCTCACCGGGAGCAGCTTGAAGGGCCATTTTTCTACCAATGGTGTCTTCCAGGAGACCCAGGATTTTCTGGGAGGCACCTCAAAACTCTTCTGGCTTCCACCTATACCGGTCCCAAAGCCACTTCACGTTTGTAGGTATTTGTTATAACAGCACTTCACTTCCCAGTAGCAAAATCTGTATTCATTTTTTAGAGCTGCCATAACAGAGGATTCCAGGTTGGCTGATTTAGACAGTACTGATTTCATGTTCTCTATTCTGGAGTCTGGAGGTCAGAGATGAGGGTACAGTACCAGTGGCTCTCACAAACGTCACGTATGTTGAGATCTCATTACTGTAGAAACAGGACTACTGACAATTCCCACCCCTTCTAGCACCGTCTTTGTCATAACCATCTTGAGATTGCCTACAATATAAGAATAGCTCAAAAGAATTCATGATGCCATCTGAGGAAAATTGGAAGGAAGACTTCAAAGATAACACACATCATGAAGAGTATCTTACGTCCTCTTGGTTCTCAGGGAAAGAAATATTGTTGCTTCCTGTCGGCAGATGTGAAGCCCTCCTCCTGTTCTTTCTGGGGAGAACCAGAACCAGTAAATAAGGAGGGTGCCACTATGGGGGGGGTGACAAAGGAGGCTGGGAGTTCACCATCAAAGGTTTTTGGTCCACAAACCCTCAAAGAAGAGTTGGCTTTCCTGTAGCACAGCTGAGCTCTGTATTATAAATGTCTCCTCCAAAGGATCAAGAGGTTAAACGCAGGAGGTGGCTTACTGACTTTCAGAAAAGTATGTATGTGGGTCATTCAGTGAATGATCTTTGCACAAGCAGGATGCTTCTTAGTAAGAAGAATCCCTCGGCCTGCACTCTGATTGGGACGTTTTGGTCTCACCCCATTGCTGCCTTTCTCTTTCATTAGGGGGCCTGTTTTCCTTTCTGGCTCAGGTCCAGTGCCAGAAGAGCCATTGATCAGCAATGAGAGAAGGTCTTTGAGAGGCAGCCAAGGCCAAGCAGAGGTTTGTCATGGCTGATTTGGTTTTGAAGTACAGTTTATGAAGGAAGTAAAACAAAAAACAAAAACAAAAACATGCTTCTACCTGGTCTTCCTTTTAGTCTGTGAATCAGTAATTAAGCAAGAAGGAAAAGAGCAATTATGCACTTAATAAAAATACATATTTAGAAAGAAAGTCGTGTTTCTAACAGAATTACTTATTGTACATATTGGCTCCTCCCTCTCTCTCTAGCCTTATTCATGTCATGCTTTATCTTGAAACTTCATATCCAATAGTATAAAACTATTTGCATTTTCCTGGGTAAGCTATGTTACTTAATACTTCTGTGTAATACCTTGGCACAGACTTTTTTTTTCCCCCTGAATTAACTACCTTTCCTGCTCTCCACTCAATCTGATCTTATCTATGAAGGTTTTCCTTAGTTCCCTTTGCAAAGCAAGACTAACAGCTTATTCCTTATGCACTGTATAATTCTTCTCCATCAGAATCATCCTTGTTTCTTGAGTTGGGTCTATACACTCTGTAGTTTTATGAAGGTCCTGGGAATCCATATGGGAAACTTGGCACATTTTTGTTGTTGTTCACGAATTACACTTGACGATTTAAAAAAAAAAAAGATTTTATTTACTTATTTGAGAGAGAGAGAGAGAGAAAAGAAGAAGGGTAGGGGTAGAGGGACAAGCAAATTCCTGAATGAGCAGGTAGCTGACATGGGGCTCAGTCTCAGGACCCTGAGGTCATGACCTGAAGTGAAGTCAGACACTTAATGACTGAGTCACCCAGGTGCCCCCACACTTGAAGATTTTAAGAAAGAGAGAGAGAGAGAGAGAAAACCCTACAAGTTAAAAAAGGCACATCATTGTGTAGAATTTTTAAATTTTTTCTTAAAATATCAAACAAGCATTCCTGAAAAATATTTTCTCTTCTGACATCTTATTGTGAATCCTGGCTTCAGATCCTTTGAGGTAGATAATCTTCGTCTTCAATTTTCATGGAATCTTCTGTGATTGCACACCTGACCCCAGATTCTATCCATTAGTTTCCATGTATGTGTTGCTGAAAATGCTAAGGAATGTGTTTAGTAAAGGCGGCAATGTTATTCATCAGTGCGTCCTTAGCATTTTGCATACTGAACAGTACCTAGTGTCTTTCAAATTAAACCAAAGTGAAGCAGATGGGATTTCATCAGGCATAGTAAAAAATAATGACGTTAGATAACTTAGTTAATAAACCTGTTCTGTGAAGTGCTAAATGTAGATGCAGCGTAAGAATAAGAACAGACAAAACCGGTTTATACAACAGTCAGTCACACAGAAATCTCCATTAATCAATACTTCATTGACACTGATCTTCATAATGTAGACCTCAGAATAATTTGTGAAGCATTAATAGAGGTCAAATTTGATTAAATCGTATTCATAAACTTTCAGGGCTAAATGTGGACTTAGAAATCACCTGGCCCAGGGATGGTAAATGTGCATATGTGTGTAGTCACTCTTCATTTTCCAACAGGCTGGCAGACATCATCAATCAATCATAAGACTTCTTTTCACTGAGCCTGGCTACAGATGCAAATCACTTCTTAACCCATTATTACAGGCAGGCACGACCAATCAGCATGGTCTTGCAGAGGAGATGAAATCTGTCTTTAATTAAATCCAATCCTATATCCAAAGAATGGGTGGGCTGGGGATGTGGGGAAAATGTGGGGGAAATCCTAGTGGCAGACACCATACTGTTCTTTTTGTTCCAAAGCTAAAACAAAATTCTTTTCTTGGCTTCCTTAGGAGGTTGAAGTCTCTTCCGTGAGGTACCTTGGCCTTATAAAATGCCCCCAGGAGACTTCTGTTCCATCGATGATCAGGGCATGATCAAATGTGAACTATCAAATGTAGGCACTGAGTAGTTTAAAGCTGGAATCTTTGACCATAGAGATATACCCAAGGTATGGCTGGGGTGAAGAGATAAAAAATGAAGTGACTGACTTTATTCGAGGAAGAGAGAAAAGAGAAATAGAAATGATGGCAAAGAAGAAGTTGTACTTCTGTTAGATCTCAAAGGATGAGTAAGATCTCATGAAGGCAATAAGAAATGAAAGCCATTTCAGCCAGAGGAAACCCCCCCGAGGCATGAAGCGAGAACCACAATCACTCTAAAAGCCATCAATATTGTCATGGCAAACAGGCGAGGGGAGATATGGTAAGAAAAGGGTTTTTTAATACTCATGATTGTAAGAAAGGAAAGAAGGAGTGACAGGAAGGGGAGAGAGAGAAAAAAAGGAGTAGAAGACAATCATCAGAGGCATTACCATCAAGTACATCTGTGAGTGTGGCATTCACATCTTTCTCTAGACTCAGATCCAAAAGGAACTGTGTTTGTCTGAGGTTGACCAGTTGAAAAGCAGTGGGGTTGGGGTTCCACAGAGGGCCTTTGATTTCAAAGCCCATGCTCATTTTTTGTTACCATTAAACACAACTGAGATAAGTGGGCATCTTCTGAAGCAAGATTACTAGTTTGATGAGGACTTGGCTGTTATTTATATTGGTAAGTTCTGATATATTTGCTCATGAATCAGCCCTATTACTTTGTGCTTAAATATCTACAGTTTAAATGAGATAGTTGTTCCTTCATTTTGGAATTTCTTTCTCCTACTCCCAAAGCACTTGAAAAGGCTCATACACGAATATACAACTCAATAGATACTTACTGAAACCCTCTGAGTATGATCTTACCAAGTCACATACAACTTGTTTTTCAAGTTTTTTATTTATCAGAGTATATTTAAGGAGAGTCAGTGTTGAATAAGTAAGAGCATGTGCTGGGTGTTAGAAAGATCTGGGTTTGAATCCCCCACACTGTGACTTTCCACTTACATGATCTTTACTATGTTAATTAACTGCCCTGACAGTTAAGTTTCTCATTTATAAAATGAGGACAATCCTATATTCACACAGCTGTGTTAAGAAAATTAAATATGTGTAAAGTTCCAACCTCAGTATCTAAAGGATCTTTATAAGCAGAAGGTCCCTTTACTTTTCATCTTCAGCAAACTGCCTATGAAGGAAAAATGGCCCCCACGCTTACAGACCTCAGTCATGAAGCAGATATGAGACTGGGCAGCTTTGGCGAATTTCCCAGGATTGGTGGGGTAGAAGTGGGAAACCCCCTCCACTGTGTGTCTGAGTACAAAATCTCGATTTAGAAAAGTTTTGCAGGGCTTTTGGCTAATACGTTATTTCCATTACCTCTCTGCACCCCTCTTCAATTGCTCTGCCCATCCTACCAACTATGTAGGAGGCCTCGGCCAGCACATAGTTGGCTTTTTGGAGGGAAAGGGAAAGAAGGCAGAGTCTTTGATTGAAGGACAAATCTATGCCCCAACTTCAACACCAGGCTGAGCTAGATGGATTCAAAAATACCGCTATCAGATTGAAGACTGGCCAGGATCAAGGAAAAAAAGTTGACTAACACAACATGAGCACTGATTAGTCAGAATTGGTACCAACTGGAAACGACAAATAGAGTCATGCTACTTCAAACAGGTCGCCTCTTAGTCATGGCTACAGTAGAGATGCAGATTTGGAAAGGGTAGTTTTGCTTTGGTTTGATACTGAACAGGAAAACAAGCTGTGGAAAGGATATTCAGATGAAGACTCCAGTGGGTTGATGCTCAGCTTCTAATAGCATGCAGCTTCTTCAGAGCTGTGCCTTGAGTTTGCCGTCAGGCGGTCCATGTTGAGTGAAGGCTTGCACGTAAGCACACTGGGGACCTTCCACTCTTTCCCTTTGGGGGGAATCAGCCTCAACTTTCAAAGATCCTCATGGCTGGCACAATAAGGAAACTTTACTTGCTTTGTGGTCATAGGCTTCTGAATAGTTTTTTTTGTTTTGTTTTGTTTTTGTTTTTGTTTTTTTGCCTCACCAGGAATATTTAGCTGCCTGCTGGGACAGGCCTGATGAAGGCCTTCATAAGTGCCAGCTCAACCGACTTGGTTTCTCCTGACTACACTTTGGGCCCAGCTGGTGGCCTCCTTAGCTTGAGTTGGACGTCCCAACTCAACTACTTGAAGGTGAACTTAGCTACATAACTTATAGAGGTGGACTCTACAGGAGGACAAATGTTCTTCCTAAAATTAACCCTGCCTCTTCCCTTTTAAAAATCTTTAGTAGTCTCTCAGTTTGGGGTAGGGGGGCAGGGTAGAAGATTAAAAATCTTAACTTGGTCTGTAGGATGGACAGAATCTAGACCTTTGTGGCCCCTTTGGCCTGATTGCTGCCTATGCTCTGCCGTCCTGCACACAAGCCACCTCTAGGCGTTTTAATTGCTCCTTTGCATGCACACACTCTCTCTGTTCAGAGAGCTCTTCTTCCTTCTTCCCTTATTTTATCCAATTTATTTTTAGGTATCAGGTTTCAAGCTCTTCTAGGAGGCTTTCCTGGTGTCTCTCATTTAGACTCTGTTGTTTTATGTCTTGTTTTATTGTTGTTTTCAGTGTCTACGGCCTTGCTAAGAAAAGTGTAATACACATCGTATTCTACCAATATTTGTTTTTGCTTCAGAAGAAGTCATCAAGGGGAAATGTGGCTTCTATTATGTTATTAACATAATTTTCTCCAAGCATGGGATGAAATTTAAAAATAAAAAGGTGGTATAGATTTTCCTTTTGAATATCATCTCTTTGCATTTCCTGACTTATCAAGAAAAAAGGATCTAAGAAAACTGATTGAGGACCTGACTGAAAAGTCTAGTACTTTTTCACTCTTTTGACTGAAGTATTTATAATCTGTATGATTTATTTAGCACGTATAAATTCATTTTGTATTTCTTCCTGCATGTATTTCTTTTTTGTTTTTTGACAACTTTACTGAGATATAATTGAAATGATATAAAATTCACTCATTTAAAGTATATGATTTAATGTTTTTAGTATATTTACATAGTTGTATTAACCATCACCATAATCCAATTTTTAATATCTTCATCATTCTATCTAGTGAGTTATTTTATATATAATATATATATATATAAAATATATATATTATATATATTATATATATATATAATATATATATTATATATATAATATATATACAGAATACTGATTTCATTTGTAAATACCAATTTACTGATGTTTTTATTCAATTAATATTTGTTTCTTACATTAGATCAGAAGCAATAGAACAGAGACTATTTCTGGGTTAACTTCATGTCATTAATACCATGCAGAGAACTTAGCATACAGTAGAAGCTTGATAAATATTAAAGGATTAGACTCATGAGCCTCAGTGTTGTCATCTGTAAAGGAGGGATATAAATAAATATTACATAAGGATGCTTTGAGAATCCAATAACATAATGCATGTGAGAACACCTTGTAAGCTGCAATGTCATGTAAACCCTAGCCATTGTTTAACATCTATTTTCAATTCAAGAAATTATCCAACTCAGACACAGATGAGTTTGGGAATATGAAAGCAAGCAAGAGGATGCTCCTCCTCTCTCTTCCTTTTCCCAAGAATAAAGAATGATTACATTTCTTAAGAATCCTATTTGGACATAGTGAAATGAGCAGAAGTGATATGCACCACTTCCAAGCCTAGTCCTTAAAATCCCAAGGTCCTCTACTCACACTCTTTCCCTGTCCATATGGCCAAAACAAAGATGTGGGGATGAGAGTCATATGAGAAGAAGAATCCTGGATTCTTCTCTTTTAGGAAAACCCAGGAAAGCCATTTCATCTACAACAATCTCTGACACTAGCAAGAATTCCACTTTTTTGTATGCTAAATCGCTGAGATTTCAGGATGGCTTGTTACATAACTTCATACAGAGATCAGTCGTTGAAGTGGAGTGCCACTAAAACAAAGAATTAAAATAAATTGGCGTTGGTTAAGCATTAAGAGATAGGCATCAAGGAAGCTAACAAAGAAGGCTGGAACAGAAGGATAGCACTTCAGATGACACAGTTGTAAAAAAAAAATGGTTTAACTCCATCCTGTGGTTATTTGGGATACAGATTACATGCCTAGTCAACCAGCAGCTCTAATGGAAAAGCTTGGAAAGCAGAAACTTTGTAGTGTGTATTGGCTACCAATGGCTACTTTGGCAAAATATTTTAAGATACGAGCTCACAAGAGAATTAGATACTTTGCAGGTAGAAATAAAAGAGAAGAAAGTCCAGAAACTTAATGTCTTGTCAGAGTTGGAAAAGTTAGCAGATTCAAGACCCCCTGAACATAAGGTAGGAGATTTTTAAATACTTTGAAATACACAGTCTCAGAAAAACTCCTCAGGTGGATGTTTGCTCAGGGTAATGATCAATCCTGAACTCAATCAACCCAATTCAATCCCAGTAGTCTCAGTGAAGCATTTTTTTTTTATGTTTACAAATTTGTTATTTATCTGTACTTTTTTTTCTATTTAACATAAATTTTTTTAATTTTTTATTTTTTATAAACATATATTTTTATCCCCAGGGGTACAGGTCTGTGAATCACCAGGTTTACACACTTCACAGCACTCACCAAAGCACATATCAGTGAAGCATTTTTGAAGAGAAAGAGGTGAGGGGGATGAAAAAGCAACGAAATAAAGCAGGTCTGTCTAGGGAAAGATTTAGGTTGTGGTTACTGGACCCAGAACTGACTGAGAAATAGAGACCAGAAGTTACCAAGCTTTGAAAGAATTGTTTTGCAAAGAAATCACAAATTTATTGAAACTGTCTGTTGACTTCAAGACTTGAGGCAAACTTGTAGGGGCAGCTGGGTGGCAGTTAAGGGACTGAGACTTCATTTCACCTCCGGTTGTGATCTCAGGGTCATAACATCAAACCCCATGTTGGGTTTTACCTGCAGAGCAGAATCTGGTTGAAATTCTCTCTCCTCCCCCTTTGCCTCTTCCCACTTGTCTTCTCTCTCTCTTCTCTCTTGCTCACTCAAAAATCAATCAATCAATCAATCAATCTTAAAAACAAAAACAAAAACAAAACCTGAGGACCTTTGAGGCCCCAGCCAGTCATAAGCAGGAGTCAAGTTTCAAAGCCCCTAAGAATGGTGTGCTCTCCAACACCCACTTCAGATGTCCCCAAAGAGAGTACTGAACAAAGAGAAGACCGACTAGTGTGAAGCCGTAGACCATGGGATACAAAGAACAAGGGAGTTCTTTCAACAGGGAGCAACATCAGAGCCTAAAAAGGAACATTCTCCACCTACCCCATAATAGCAGGTTGATAGCCTCCCTAAAATACATAAAAACTTCATTTTTCCCTCTCATCCCATTCACGATGCTGGACGTGAAACACCGCCAGGTTTGGTGGAGTCAAGTGATAGAAGGAGCTTGAATCCCTAAGTTGCTCCTTGGAGGAGAGGCATCCAACGCACATTGCATTGAATGTGAGGAGGAAACAAACTTTGTGTGTTCAATCAGTGAGATCGGGGATTGTGTGTCAGCTCTAAGTAGGAATAACTAACCTGAATTATGCAAAAGAAAATGTCTTCATATATGGTCCCACAATTAGGACAGTAGATAAGAATACTCAGAAGAGACACAAAAGACAAAACTTCAGTCAAAGAAAATATAGAATTGAAAGTGAGCTCAATACAGTATCTGAAAGTGATTCTCTATGACTTGATAAAGTAAGAAAGATGAATTTTAGCATCTTCATAGGCATTATGTGCCAGGGTAAGACTTAAGGTTTTTAAAGTTTAGGTTACTTTCTCAGGCAGGATTTCTTGTGAAAACAGTGCCCTGTAAGCTTCTTAAAATCTTTAATATGCTAATGTGTGTTGTCAACCCCCAACCCCAACCACCTGCTACTACCCACACTCCCACAGGATCCTAGTGTCCTAGGGTCCTAGGGTCCCAGGAAATTATATACAGAATTTCTTTCTTTCTTTCTTTCTTTCTTTCTTTCTTTCTTTCTTTCTTTCTTTCTTTCTTTCTTTCTTTTTTTTTGGACAAGGAAAATATATTTTCCTAAGCATATGTACATTTCCAAAATCTCATATATATCAGCATTCTTTGAAAAACAGCATGGAAAACACCTTTATAGGTCATAAAGTTGTTTTGATTGCCTCCATCATCAGAGAAGGAAGATAAAGCCAAATGGGTGTGGGGAGAGTTAAGAGATAAAAAGACTGGCATTCATTTTGCTTTCTCCTTCACTGGGCACTGAACCTTACTAGTGGTGGAGAGCTTCAAGGCACGCACTAAGGGGAAACGCTCCCTCTTCCCTGAACTGCATCAGTTCCAGCTATGCGTGATGAGCTAAAACAACAAATAAGAGCTTTCCAGCCCCCACCTAAGTGGCATTTTCCCCCAGACACAATTGTAGTAAGTACTGCACAGCTAGGAGACTCACGTCACCATGCCTATTCTTGAATTTTACCATTTTTAAAACCAAAACAGGTGTTTAAAACGATCATTTTTGCTCAAAGGTCTGAAAGCGGGAGACAGACTCTGTTCCTCTGCTTTCAAGAATCAATTGCTCAGAGGGGAAAAAAAAATAGCAGATTAAAATTTTATGCCATAATTTTACAATTGATCATTAGTGCCACAGAGGGCATAGTACAAAGTTATTTTCCAACCACTGGAAAAAAAGATGTCTTGAAAGAGGGTATTTTTAGCATAATAAGTGATTGTGCAGTTATATATAGATTTTGTTTCCCTTTCTTCCAACTGTGAATGTGATTGTGTTCATATGCTTGGGAAATTTGCATATAATGTGTGCTATTTGTATCTTAGCCAAATCACTTGAATTCAAGTTCAAACTACTCTCTGAAATGGGACTGAAGCCCACTGAGATAAATATACTTATCTTTCATTTCTTAAGGCTCACATCCAGGGGAATGTCTTCCCTTGTTCCTGAAGTTACCCATCTGGCAAATATGCCAATAATTATCAAGTTCTCACTGCTCAGAAAGCCAGCAATTGGATGAAGCATCAAAAATTGTGGTCTGCAGCCCAGGAGCAAAGAGGAGACTGAATCAGAATTTTTTTTTTTTCTTGGCTTTTGTTTTTTTGTTTTCATTTTTGTTTTTACTTTCTGCTATGCTCCAGGTTGAATTTGGATTAAAAAAAAAAAAAAAAACTCGTGAAAATTTGTAAAATGTCAACACTAGAAAAGGCCTTCATATTTTTTTCATGTAAATATAATTCACATACCATAACATTCCCATTTTTAATGTATACAACCTAGTTGTTTTTAGTATATTCACACAGTTGTACAACTGTCACCACTAACTAGAGAACATTTTTATCACCCAAAAAGTAAGTCTATACCCATGAGCAGTCACTTCTCATTCTCCCTTCTCTCCAGCCCCTGGCAAGAACTAATCTATTTTCCATCTGCATGGATTTGCCTTTCTGGATTTGATATAAATGGTCATACATTATGTGTTCTTCTGTGTCTAGCTTCTTTCAACAGCTGCGCCTTATGGGTACAGTAGCTGAGTCCATGTGAGGAAAACAAATTGCCCAACCCACATGGACTTTTCTGGACCTATCCAGAACTAGAATCTTCCTTTGTGAGACCTCTGTTTAAAAGAGTGCTAGCTGATTTCTGTGCATTGATTTTATATCCCGACACTTTGCTGAATTCCTATACAAGTTCTAGCAGTTTTGGAGTGGAGTCTTTTGGATTTTCCACATATAGTGTCATATCATCTGCAAAGAGTGATAGTTTGACTTCTTCTTTGCCAATTTGGATGCCTTTAATTTCCTTTTATTGTCTGATTGCTGAGGCTAGGACTTCTAGTACTATATTGAATAGCAGTGGTGATAAAGGACATCCTTGCATTCCTGACTTTAGTGGAAAGGCTTTCAGTTTTTCTCCATTGAGAATGATATATCACCTCACACCAGTCAGAATGGCTAAAATTAACAAGTCAGGAAATGACAGATGCTGGTGAGGATGCGAAGAAAGGGGAACCTTCTTACACTGTTGGTGGGAATGCAAGCTGGTGCAACCACTCTGGAAAACAGCATGGAGGTTCCTCAAAAAGTTGAAAATAGAACTACCCTATGACACAGCAATTGCACTACCGGGTATTTACCTTAAAGATACAAACATAGTGATCCAAAGGGGCACATGCACCCAAATGTTTATAGCAGCAATGTCTACAATAGCCAAACTGTGGAAAGAACCTAGATGTCCATCAACAGATGAATGGATAAAGAAGATGTGGTATTGGGGCACCTGGGTGGCTCAGTGGGTTAAGCCTCTGCCTTCGGCCCAGGTCATGATCCCAGGGTCCTGGGATAGAGCCCCACATCGGGCTCTCTCCTTGGTTGGGAGCCTGCTTCTCCCTCTCTCTCTGCCTGCCTGCACTCTGCCTACTTGTGACCTCTCTGTCTCTCTCTGTCAAATAAACAAATAAAAATCTTTAAAAAAAAAAAAGAAGAAGATGTGGTATATATACACAATGTAATACTATGCAGCCATCAAAAAAATGAAATCTTGCCATTTGCGACGATGTGGATGGAACTAGTGAAATAAGTCAATCAGAGAAAGACAACTATCATATGATCTCCCTGATATGAGGAAGTGGAGATGCAACATAAAAGGGTTAAGTGGGTAGGAGAAGAATAAATGAAACAAGATGGGATTGGGAGGGAGACAAACCATTAGTGACTCTTAATCTCACAAAACAAACTGAGGGTTGCTGGGGGGAGGGGGTTGGGAGAGGGGGGTGGGGTTATGGACATTGGGGAGGGTATGTGCTATGGTGAGTGCTGTGAAGTGTGTAAACCTGGTGATTCACAGACCTGTACCCCTGGGGATAAAAATATATGTTTATAAAAATAAAAAATTAAAAAAAAATAACAACTATTGTTTTATTTCCTCTGCATACACGCAGCCTATATGCAACATTTTTACAGGAGGTTTTTTGTTTGTTTGTTTTTCAGAACTTCTTAAAGTATGAACTAGGAGAAAAAGTACTCTATTGGGAAATAGGAAACTAGTAGAGTCTAATTCTGGTTCTACAGATAAATTATTATTGGCTACAGTGCATTTTCTTATGGAGGTTAAACATTTTTCTGTATCTGTGTCTACAATACATACATTTTTGAATGCGGTCCTTACAGAAAGTGGAATTATAAAAGTCTAAGTAATCACAGACGTCAAATGAGTAATTTTGTAATGAATGAGATGTCCATAAATGATTCTTCTCCCTAAAGTTGATTAATTCTTTAGCTTGCTGCACATATTCATCTTCCTGAGCTGTCTTTGCTTTAAAAAGAAAGAAAACCACCCAACATGACAGCAAACAGTGATGGGAAATGATGGCTTACAAAAACTTGGATATTAGAAAAGCTGGCCAGATTGGGACTGTGTCAACCCATGCCCTGATTGCCCTACTTAAGTGTCTCTGGCTAGACGGCTCTCCATTAAGCGACACTTCCTCTAACAAGGTCACTTCACTCCAACCTACCGTCTAAGTAATATAACCTAGAAGCATGAACCGTTTTGCAGTCTACCTAGAAAATGCAATGCATAATCCAGCACCCTTCTTTTATTTTCCCAGGGACCCTGTGGTTATCTCATCTGTCCTTAATAACTTACCCTGTCTCCCCTCTCCTGTGCCCAGACTGGGTGTTCTGAGAGAAGGTGCTGAGTTTTGTGCTCTTTAAATTACTAATACTCAACATTTAACCAGCTCATAAAACATTATTTGCTTTCTGTGAGTACACATGTTGGTACATCAAGTTAAATGGCTCTTCTTCCTAGGTATGCATTGGTCATTTTTTTTAGATTTCTGCCTCCTCTGCCTGGAATGATTCCCCTTTCCTGTGCACTTAATAAGTCATCCTTTATGATCCAGCTCAAATATTGGTTCTTTTGAAGTATTATCCCTGAGCCTCTCAGACTATCCTTTCTTTGTGCCATGACAGTGTATTTTCTTATAGAAGTCAAAGGTATCCGCTATGGCCTTATCTATATTCTTTGAAATAAACTTACTGAATTGTTAATTTGTTAAGTTATTTATTTATTTATAAGTCTTACTCATAGGATGAGAGCTGTTAAACTGCATTGAGTTAACATTTATAATGGAAATTAATCTTATTTTGAAAATTTTGTCACATAATTGATATGTTCATATGAAATGGATTACAGGGGAGCCTGGGTGGCTCAGTGGGTTAAAGCCTCTGCCTTTGGCTCAGGTCATGATCCCAGAATCCTGGGATCATGCCCTGCATTGAGCCTCTGCTCAGTGGGGAGCCTATTGCCCCCTCTCTCTCTGCCTACTTGTGATCTCCGCCTGTCAAATAAATAAATAAAATCTTTTAAAAAAAATGATTACAAACTTTTACATTATGTGACTTTATAAGCAAATTTTATCCTTTTGACAGAATTTAAGAAAATTTTGTTAGGACTTTTCTCCTCCTGGTGTTTCCTGTCTTTCTGTACAACTAGAGACCTTCATTTGTCCCCAGAAAGATTAGGATAGTAGAAGGGAGAAGGAGTAATAGCCAGTATCCAACTCTTGGCTTCCAAATAGAATGTAAAGCTCAAAGGAAGACAAAAGTTAGGAAAGCCAGTTTTGTTGTGTGACAAAAAGAGATTTCTGAATTGAAGCATTTCATTTGGTGTAGCAAAGGTAAGTCTTAGAGGTTTGAACATGAAGTGTTTTTATAAGCTATGGGCAGCGGGAACTCACCATGTGACCAAGGATGCTTCTTGACAGAAGAGAAAATTCCTTTACTAGGAAATTTGAGCTCTGACTCCACAGAGTATTTATGCAAAGAAGAGTAAGATAACAGAACAACAAAGAGTTTGTTTTAGGTGAGGAGGGAATGGTGAATTTAAGGGCCAAGTTCCCTCTGTCATTTCCATCTGTCTTCAAAAGAAATATGGGCCCAGAACAAGACAGAATCTGATATAGAGAGTGAAGTTGCTTACTGTTTACATTTTGTGTCATGTGTGAACATGGGCTTGACTGCACATTGTTTGGGCTAACATAACAATTTTTGCAAAGGAAGGATCTCCAAGATCAGGTGGGAGGTTTCCACAACCCTGGAGTCTGACCTTTCTGTGCAAACCATAGTCATGCCATCCAAAAGACTTCAGAAAGGACCCAGGAGTTCATCAGTAGGCCAGAGATAAAAGGTTAAGAATATGAACTCTTATCGATGAATTCTGACTGATGAAATACTACAGCAATGCATTAAGACCTGTACAGAATTGACATTAAAGTTTGGGTGAGGAATTCTTACCCAAGATGTTATATAAACAATTAAGACCACCATGACCATCAAGCTGTGGTTGGAAGGCAGTTCTCCCCAAAATGGGTGTTAATAAATGTTGGACTCCTGACTATTTATGGCCTCTCTTTTTATCATTTTTTTTTCTCAAGTACCTTAAGGAAATCAAAATAATTAAATAAGGATATTCTCCAGAACCTGAAAAACAGGGGTATGTTAGTTAATTGAGTATTTTGGTTAACATATATCAGCTATAATTATTATTGGTTATCCAAGAATTAGAAATACTATGTATTACAGTAATCCAGAGAGACAGAACCAATAAAAAGATTTATCGTAAAGAATTGTCTCAAAAAAAAAAAAAAAAAAAAAAAAAGAATTGTCTCACACAAGGATGAAAACTAAGAAGTCCCACAATCAGCTATTGGCAAGCCAGAGACCCAAGGAAAACAATGGTGTAACACCAGTCCAAGTCGGGAGGCTTGAGAACCAGGAAAAGCAATGGTGAAAGTTCCAGTCTGAGGTCAGGAGAAGAACCATGTTTCATCTCAACAGTCACACAGATAGAGAGCTCTCCCCTCTTGTATTCTGGCACTCAGAAGTCTGAGGCCCACCCACATAATGCTTTACTCAGTCTTCACCCTGCTTTACTCGGTGTACCAATTCAAAAGTGAATCTCTTCCAGAAACAGAATCACAGACACATCCAGATATAGGCACCCTGTGGCCCAGTCAAGCTGATGTAGAACATTAATCATCACATGCTCTGTGCCAATTCTTTGAAAATGTTGACCTTATGGACCTACGTATGGGAAAGGATCACGACTCTGTCTGCCTCCACGTTGTTCTCAGGTCTACTACTTTATTGTTACTGTAAATAGAGCAGTGTGGGGAAGGGAATGTCCTTCTCCAAGATTACCAATAGATTAATTTACTGACAGCTCTCAGCTTCTGGTTGCCAGTGAGTCTCAGAGTCTGCAGGATTTCCTTGCTGTCAGATTGGCGTATGCCATGGGTACACCTCTCTACGCCAGCTCAACACTTTTTTTTTTTTTTTTTTTTAAATCTCTTTGCTGTCTTTCCATGTGAGAGTAGAAGGTCCTCCGCCCAGCATGATTCCCAAGAATGGTCCTTTTTCTCTCAGATAAAGTTTCAACTTTGAATCAGAAAAGGAGGCAAGGCTTAGAGCCATGGGCCCAAATCAGTTTTGTTTCTGCCATTTACTTTGAACATAATCCTTCTAATCATTTTTTCATCCAAAATATTAAGAGAAGTCCGCATAATCTCTAAAGTTTCCTACATACTCTGAAAAACAATGAAGTAGGTGCCATGATTGATTGCTGTGGTTGTTTCAGGGGGAAAAAGATTAGTATTACCTATGGTGGTACTCTATAGATGAAGACTAGGAAAGAAATAGACAGGATGTGATGCTTCCCACTGAGTGTCTCAGCATCTAAAAGAGAAGGTGGATATTTCAGCCATTAACCACAGTATCCTGTGATGAATGCTAATTAAGGGATATATTTGATCTAACTCGTTCACACCATCTTATTACCAAAACCAAGTGACTGAAAAATAAGCACTCAAGTTAAGAAGCTCCTTTAAGGATACAGACAACTGGTTCCCCTCCAGATGAGACCTATGACCTCTGCTCTAGGGCATTATCACAAGGTTCTAACTCCCAGCACTACACAACATTCTTTCAAAAACTGCATGAGAAAGAAGAAAGGAAGAAAAGCTAGATTTACAAGGAAGGGAAAAGGGCCTCAAGGCCAAAGGCCATGAATTAATATTTGTGTATTCCTATTACTTAACACAGAGCCTGCCGTACTACAGACGTTCATGTACACGTTCATTCATTCACTTACTTGTCCAACCGGTACATATGCCAAATACGATGTTGAGTTCTGGGACACAATGGTGAGTAAAATATGCAAGGTCCAAACTTTCCTCAATGGGTCTATAGAAATGTGAGGGAATGTGGACAATAACTAATAAACAAGCAGATAATCTAATATTTTTAAAAAGATTTTAGTTATTTGACAGACAGATAAAACACAAGTAGGCAGAGAGGCAGACAGAGGGAGAGGGAGAAACAGGCTCTCTGCTGAGTGGGGAGTCCGACGTGGGATCATGACCTGAGCTGAAGGCAGCCACTTAACCGACTGAGCCACCCAGGTGCCCCGAATCTAATATTTTGATAAGTCTTATGAAATAAATGGTGATGTGATAGAGTACAAGGAGGTATGTTGCACATGATAGGTGGCTAGGACAACCTCTCTGTGAGCTCTGAAGAGGGAATAATGTAAAAATATGGGGGAGAAATTCCTCGGTGCCTCAGGAGTAAGGAGACTGGACGGCCAAAATCTTATCTGCCATTAACCATTCCCTGTCTGTGATTCCATAGATATGGAAGGGAAGGTTTATCTTGAACGATGTTTAAGATCCACGGCATGATCGGGATGATCGGATGGAGAAGCACATTCCAGACAGGGAGAGCAGCGTGTACTAATCAATGGAGATGTGAACAGCGTGGTACATGCATGCCAAGTCTCCAAGCAGTTGGGCAAAACTAGAGGGGAGGGTAAAAGAAACGTGTTGAGAGATGTGATTGGAACATCGTCACATCAAGCAGGGTTTTAAATGCTGAGAAGAGTTCACCATTAGCCAATTGTTCTGAAGTTCCAACTCTGCTGATTTGTTTCTCCAACAAGTCAAACGCCTTCTTGCCTCAGGGGCTTGGCAATCTTTCACCCCTATCATCGTGGTATGTTTGCGTGGCTCTGTCCTTCCCACCAATCATCAATTAAATCTCAGCTCAAACACCTTCTCAGAAAGGACACCCGTTGTAGCTCAAACTGTAATTGATATTCTTGTTTTATTCCCTAACTCTGAGTTTTTCTCTCCTTAGTGTTTTCTACTATGTGGCATCATCTTAGGGACATATGCGTGTATTTATTTATCTTTGACTTCCTCCACTGAGGTAACAGTTCCATGAGAGAAGGAACTTCTTTTTTCTATTTTATTTTCTGTTGTATTTTTAGCACCTTTCAGAATAATGGGTGTTTATTACATATTTGTGGAATGAATGAATGAGAAAACATCGATAAGGAAAACATATGGTCCAACTTGGCTTTTGGAATATAATTTTGGGGGCAGGGTTGAAGGATTGCATCCTTCTGAAATATAAAGTTCTAAAGTAAGCATATGACATAAAAACATGTCACATTAAAATTACATTGAAAATGGATGAGGAAGGTTCAGGCCCACTTTGAAGACTGATACTCATCATGTTGAGACAGTGACCCAGTTTTCCTACTTTTGTTTTTATTTTTATTCCAATAAAGAACGTGTCCCTCTTTCTGCACTTGACACCCTCTTCTGCAGTTTGCAAGATTATTCTAGACATTATTACATTTAGTGGAGTGGTGGGGAAGCTACCGTAAACTATTTAATTTTTTTCCCTTAGGAAGGATGAATTTTGCTGAATTTATGGGAGCTTAATACTCACATGATAAGATATCACTTTTTGGAAGATAGGAGGGAAAGTCTAAGTTTGGAGGCTGGGAAACCATTTACAACTGATATTTAGGTGTCTTGGAAATGAGAAAAAAAATAGGAAAAAACCTCTTTAATCTCTTTCAATCCCCTAACATCCAATTTTATGTATTTGAGATGTTTCTGCAGTGAAGTGAAACTTGTTTTGACTGGGTTTAGACTCCTACATTGCTCATCTGAGTCACAGCATGAATATTGTAGAAGCCTCCAAGTTAAGACCAACATGTCCTCCAGTGGATATACTACTTGTTCTGTAAGTAGGCTCCACATCCAGCATGCATCCCAATGGAGGGCTCAAGCTCACTGCTCTGAGATCAAAACCTGAGCCAAGATCGAGAGTCAGACACTTAACTGACTGAGCCACCCAGGCACCCCATAGTGATTTCACTTTCAACTCCTTTGTCCTACCTCTGTGCACCCCAATAAAATACACAGTCCTTAGAGGAAACATTAACAAAGGTTAATGAGGAATCCACAATTGTCTTATGAAAGCTAAGATAATCCATTGAAATACCAGTTTCAAGTAGTAGTCCCTCCTTCTCTCCCATAAATGTCATTAGATTTAGTCTTTCCTTCTAAGCAGCTAGGAAAGGTAGACATGTTAGACTTCCATTCCAAGTACTTAGTCAAACATTGTGTAGCTTGGAGTATGAGGAATATTTCAATGCTAGAGGATGGTTAGTGTCTAAAAGATTTGACCATTGCTGAAAATAGTCTATCAGGAACTACATGTCTAGTATTTCCATTGACCTTTTACCACCAATCCCAGACCTCCATTCCTTATTAGCATGAAATTGTGCTGGGAAAGAAGTAGCAGATTGTAATTATTAAAATTGGTTTAGCAATAGACTAATAGTTTGGAGAAAGCCTGGATTAAACCTTTGGAGATCCAAGGATAAGCCCAGTCCAGCCATGTCCTAACCCTTCCTCTTTTCATCTCAGCTAGAAAGGATTTATTACTGCAAATTCCCAGTGATAAATAAGCAGATGTGTCTGAGGTCTCAATGTTTGTTGTCCTGCACAAAAGACTGATGGACATATGTGGTCTGTGAAAATATGAGTATTAATCTTAATACCATCATTTATATAACATTCTAAAAATCACAAAGCATTTTCACTCTGCAGGTGCATAACACTGAGAGTGCTGATCTACTTTGTGCCAGGTTGAGTGTACACAAAGAGGACTAGAGCACAGAAGACTCAGGTTCATCTTTCTGGTCTGGAACCAGATAGAGCTGTGGAGAATTCTAGCCTCCCTGCCTTTGAGTTTGGTAACTACGGGTAAGTTAACTCTGCACAGCCTCAGCTTTTTATACATAAATTATGGAAAACAACCAACCATATTTCATAGGGTTTTTGTGAAGATTTAAAGAGATAGTCTAAATAGAGTGCTTAACATAGTAAGAGTTGACAGTCTATGTATCTTAGCTATTTAGTTATATTAAGGAGACATGATAACCAACAAGGTGAGGTGAAGAGGAGGAAGAGTCTCATTTTACATGCCCAGAAAGAGAGTGTCAGGGACGCTAAGTGACTTGGCTAAAGTCATAAAAGTCCTGAAGCTTTGGGTCCAGGTTCCAAGTTCCAAATTTATCTCGTTTCCAGGATCTCAGGATTTGATGAGGGGATCAGGCAGGGTGTTCCCAGAGGATGGAAGCTATCAGTGCCCATTAGAATTTCCATGGCCAAATGTTTTAAAAAATGAATCTGAGGAGAAAGAGTTTCCAATTCTTTCATTTCGATTTTTGTCCTGGTTAAAAAACAAAACAAAACAAAACAAACAACAACAACAACAAACAAAACAAAACATAAAAACAAAAAAACAAGTGTGTATTACAGGCTTGACTTACAAGGACTTGACAGGAGGAGCCCCTTGTACTGTTTGAGTTACTAATGGGATAGCAAACAGTCCCTGTAATTTACTTTGCACTTTGATAATGTCTTGGCTCCAAGGGTCACACAGTCTTTCCAAACATTAACTTATTCCCCCTCCTAACACTTCTGAGGGGTCAGAAAAGGTTAGCACTCCCTTTGTTGCACAGATGAGAAAACGGAGATCTAAGAGGGTTACGCATCCTACCAAGGTCACCTGGCAAGCCAGTGTGCTATTCAGTCCACTGCTCCCAGATACAGACACTCCTAGAACCCACACAGGGGAAAGTGCTTCAGGATGTTTTTCATCCTGACCTGGAACTGCCACCAGATTTCATTCCTGTTGCTTTCCTATGCATCTCAAGCAATGCTTCCCGCCACCCAGAGAAGATCACATCTTGACTTCTTCAAGACCGTGAAGTTGACAGCGGTGAATACACAGAAGCATGCCTAAGTGCAAAATGTATTGGTTGCAAGCAAATATTACTTATCACATTAAGAGCGAGTGGGGGAGGTTGATTTATTTGTTTTAAAAGTTAGGTGGAACAATGTAAGACAAATATACACACGTATGAACCAGATTTCAGCCCCTTGTCTGAAGACGAGGAACAGGGAGATTCAATCAGTTAGGAACTAACATTTAACTGAGCTCCAGGCACAAGTACAGAAGCTTTCCCTTATATAGGCTCATTTAATCATCACAATAACCCTGGTTTCTGCACAACATTATGCTCATTTTAGAGATGGAAGAGGCGTAAAGGCTAAATAGATCACTTCTTCTTTCACATTTGTATTAAAAATTCACCTTCCCCCTGAATCCTTCTCCTCTAGAAGGAGCACCTTATCTAAAAGCATGACCTCCTTTACACTCCTGTTCCTTTCCTTGCTTACCAGTTAATAACGTAATGATCTAGTTTATGATTTAGCCCTTCCATTAGAATGTTATCCTCATGGGGCGCCTCTGGGATGGAGTCCCACGTCATGTGGGGCTCCCTGCTCAGTGGGGAGTCTGCTTCTCCTTCTCCCTCTGACTCTCTCCCCCAAAAGTACACATACTCTCTCTCTCAAATAAGTAAATAAAATCTTTTAAAAAAGAAAAAAAGGAATGTCATCTTCATGTCAGAAAGCTTTACCTGGTTTGTTCACTATTGCATCCTTAGTGCCTATCAGAGAATAACCAGTACATAATAGGTCCCAAAGTAATTACTGAATTAGTGAATGAACATGAAGACTCACGTTCTCATGGCAACTTCTAACTCTTAGTAGCATGCAATAACAGTTGCACTCTTACATTTATTTGTGTGGTTATTTTATTAAGCTTTATCTCACCTTCTAGAAAGATCTGTGGAAACACAATATTTCATTTTGATTGTAAACTATATCTCAGTGCCTAGCATAATGCCTGGCAGAAAGTAGTTCTCAATAAATATTTCCTAACAGAATAAAAAAAAAAATACAGTGGTGTGATTGAGTTCAAACAGTAAAAAATGTAACGTTGCGAGATTTGGAAATTTTTCATTTATTCAAAAATTATTTATTGAGCAACAGACATTATTGCTACCTTCATGAAGCTTACTACCAAGTCGTAGATTTCTCATACCAAATCTCAAGTTAGGTCTTAATTACAGGTCTATAATTTAAGTAAGGAGCAATCTCATATATGTTTTAATATTTAACTAACAGTTTAAATGTGCCTTATAAATACAGACCTTAAATAACTGAGAACTTCACCTGCCGGAAGGCAGGCAAGAGGCAGAAAGTAAGCCAGAAAAACCTCTTGCCATGTAAAGTGGTTCAAAGTTTGACAATATAAATGTTTCTTAAATTATACTCCACATTCCATCTACTCTTAAATATCAGAGAACTGCTCTGCCATCTTAGGGTCCTTCCTCCTCTTAAGTTCTCCCACCTGGTCCATCTATCCCTAAGCCCTATAGATTTGACAATCAAATATCTTAATTCTTGCACTTCCTCTCCATCCCAATGTAGTTTAGACATTGTGGGTTCCAACTTGGGTCACTTCCTCTTAACTAGTCTTGTTACCTCCCTAACACAGAAATGTAAATCAAAATAAATAGGACAGGTAAAGGAAATGTCCAAAGCAAACCTCACTGAAGAGAACAATACTAAATCCAGCCTAGTGGTGGAAAATTCTATGGCTCTCTGTGGCCAACGAGAATGAAGAAATCCAACAGCATATGGTTCACTTCTTCTAGAGCTCACCTCTTACAGATTCAGCTTCTAACTCAACTATGATGTAATTCTATGGGCACTCATCCTAAATTCATCTCCTGATTCCTAAGCTTTATTTTTTTTAATGAGTGACAAACTCATTTAGTATGGGATTCAAGTTGTTTTGCAATCTACACCCTAGTTAGGTCTGTCTCTCACCCCTGGCTATACCTATGGTACTTACTTGTTGGTATAACTGTTTTCTTACTGGTTGCATATTTCTCTAAATATGAGATGTACATCATTAGAGAATGGTACTGGTTTTTATACTCGACTCCATAATGTACTATGTCACAGGGAAGAATAAATGGAAAAAGGGCTCCTCATTCTCTTTGATCCTGCTGAGAATTTTAAGAAGAAACTGTACATGTTGTGCTAGTATGCCCTTAACAACTCCTGTACCTGATAATCTCCTTTATTATCAAAGAGACAGCAAATCTAGGCTTGGAGACTGTGGCACACAAAGTAGTGGTTTGGACATTCAGTCATACTGCCCTTTTCATTGTATTTGCCTACTATTACCTTCTATTTCTCGCAGATGAAACGGGTTTTCCATTGTGTTGAGACACAAAAATCTCTTTTTAAATAAATTTAGTAATATGTAAACATGTACATAATTAAAGAAAACAGTCAATACTATAGGGAGTACAAAGATATGATATGATGTATATCACATCATATCATATGAGTACAAAGATATGATAAAAAATGGGGTATTTAAATGACATTTGGGAGACATTGTATTAGACTATAAGATCCTTCTCTTAGAGTGAGCAACATGTCTGTGCATCTCTCTCTCCCCCAAATTCAGCAAAATGCGTCCCAGGAAGCACTTGCAGAAGTTCAGATTCCATGATTCTTCACTAAGCTCATGCTCATCTCCTATTCTTTGCCCCTCTTTCCTTGTACTCACATGGAAAAATCTCAAACTTCCATTTAATTCAACACTCTGTCAACTCTATGCCTGGCTGCTGAAATATCTTGTGAAAGATACACACCATATTAATTCATCTCACTTTACGTGTATGACCACAATTTCAAGTGGATGATTAGGGCCACCTGATGATCTATGAACATTTCCATGGTCCATCCATTCTTCCAGTGCCCTAGGCAACTCTCTCCCACCTCTCTTCTTACACCTCCAATCCCTACCCCTTCCTTACTCTCAGTTAATGGCTTTTTGTCTTAAGTGGAAGTAGAAGCCATCAGAAGAGACTTCACACCTGTACCATCACCTATACTGGTCTATTGGTTTCTGAGCTCATAAATTCCATCATCCTTTGTATTACTGTGGAAGAACAGTCTGCACTCAAATCCAAGATCATTTCCTCCACTTATGCCCTAGACTTCCTCTGCTCTTCTAGTCAAGGACATCATTCCAGTAAATTTCCTTTCTCCTGAATTCCAGCTCTACTGATTCATTCCCATCAACAGTGAATGTGCTGTAAAATAAAATTTTTCCATCCCTTGGTACCACATTTGTATAATTTTTCTTGTGCTCTTTATAGAAACCTATACCTTTAGTTCATGTCATTTTCTTTCTGGAACTGTCCCAAACTAGTCTTCACCAAAACAATTTTGATAAAGATCATTAATGCCCTTTGTTTACTAAATCTAATAGCTGTACTTGGCTCTCATCTTACTTGACCTATGTGGCTTGATACAGTTAATAACCCACTTTCTTAAAGCACTGTCTTCACTTGTCTTCTAGGGAGACACTGTCTCCTGGGTATCCTCCTGCCTCAATCATATTTTCCTGGTTTATTCTTTTCTTCAACACCTATAATAGTTGGAGCTCCTCCAAGCTCTGTCCCTCGATCTTTTCTTTATTTAAACTTCCTCAATTGACCTAGCTAGATACAGAGCTTAAAATTCTCTCTACTTGCTGAATACTGCTTATTTCTACTACTGCTATATTTCTAGCCCAGACCTAATTCCCCAAACACCAGATTTGCATATACACATACTGATGTAACATCTCCATTTGGATGTTAAAATAGCATATCGAATTTAGCATGGCCAAAATCTAACCCCTAACCTCATCTCTTCCTTAACCTGCTTTTATCACCACCTTTCACAATATGGCTCTTGGCAATTTTATCCTTCTGTCATTCAGACAAAATATCTTGGCCTTATCTCTTGTTCCTCTCTGTCTTCACACCTAATATGCAGCCCATCAACTAGTCTTGGAATTTTTACCTCCAGAATCTATCTAGAACCTGACCAGTTCTTACCATTCCACTGCTGTCACCCACTCTCATGCTCATCTCGCTGCCTGAAATATCTCTCAATTTTTCTCCTGTTTCTACTCCTGCCCTTTGCATTCCATTCTTAACACATCTTGAGTCATCCTTTTAGATGTAAGTCAGAGTCTATTACTCTTCTGCTCAGTAACGTCCAATGGCTTCTCACCTTCATAAAGTGGCCAAAATCCCGGATGATTTGGACCTGCTGACTCTCTGACCTCTTCTCCTGATACTGTCATCTTGGCCAGTCTTCTCCAGCTATGTTATCCTCCCTGCTCTTCCAAACACTTGATCTCATTTGCATTTGTAGGTCCCTCTGTCTGGAACATCCTTTCCTTACAGCTATCATATTATTGTTAGAGGGCCCCTTCTCACTGAGACTCTCCCTCCCTCCCACCTAGAGGAATGATATCTCCCACAGCTGTCCTGGTGCAACCCATCCTTCTTTCTTTCTTTTTGAGAGGGAGAGAGAGAGAGGGGAGAGAGAGGGAAACAGAGAGAGAGTGCATGAGTGGGGGATGGGGGAGCAGGGGGAGAAGAAAAGAATCTCAAGCAGGATCCATGCTCAGCATGGAGCCAAAGCAGGGCTTGATCCCACAAACCTGAGTTCATAACCTGAGCTGAAATCAAGAGTCGGATGCTTAATCAACTGAGCCATCCAGGAGCCCCATATCCCTCTTTCTTTACTTTGTTTTTTTTTTTTTTTTTTTTTAAGATTTTATTTATTTATTTGACAGAGAGAGATCACAAGCAGGCAGAGAGGCAGGCAGAGAGAGAGGAGGAAGCAGGCTCCCTGCTGAGCAGAGAGCCCGATGCGGGCCTCGATCCCAGGACCCTGAGATCATGACCTGAGCCGAAGGCAGCGGCTTAACCCACTGAGCCACCCAGGCGCCCCTTTACTTTGTTTTTAACCATTACAGTTATATATACACCCTTACATTTGTAAGCATATATACACATACACACACACACATACTTACATATGTATGGAATGATTACATTCTAGTTGGGAAGATACAGACTATAAATAAATCAACATCTACATCAGTTCATACTTAAAGGTATATGCTTATCATATATTAAAAAATATACTTATTATGAATATGTGTAGTTTACTATCCCTGTCTTCCTACATAGGATGTATGTACCAAGAAAAGAGGGATTTTGCCTGCTAGTTCATTACTATATTCCTCACACTTACACAGTGTCTGGCAAGTTATAGACTCCCAATACTTATTTGCCAAATAAAGAAAGAAAAAGGAAGGAAGGTAGGAAGCTCAAACATCTGTATCCACCACATTGTACATGTTTACATCTATGTTATATGTGAAATATTATTATCTTCCTCTGAGATTTTTAAAGTGTATTCAATACATATGTTTTTCACCCTCAAGGAAGAAGTGAAACAGACACATAAATGAAAAATACATGTTGTATGCCAGATGGCGTGAAGTCTATAGGATACCCCTTTCTCGACCACTCCCTCCCCAATTTGGTATGAGAAAAATGGACTGGAGCTAAGTACCACCTTAAATGGCCATAGCATCTCCCATAGAACAACTCTCTCTCTTCTCTGCTGGCCTGTGTGCCTCTCTGGATCATCTTATCTGGCCAACCTCTGTTGGCATCTGAGTTCAAGATTCTTGACACAGAACTTTATCTTGAGAGAGTCTACATCAAAGCTTCATAAGGCCAGGACATACTCAAGACATAAAAGGGGAAAAATATATCAAATACTAAAATATATCTTTAGCATTTAAGAGACTGACTGCAAAGTTATTAGCAAGATTTGGCCCCTTGGAATCACTTATTTCCAGAAAACTGGGTTTTTTACTGTAAATCTGGAATATTTGAAAACTTGCCAACAATTCAAATGTCTAATTGCCTACTATAATTCTTTAAAAACAGGGTATCTTTTTCTCTCAATTTTAATAGCACTTATGAGAATTCATTGAGGGTTTGGAATTTTTTTAAAAAATATCCTTTGCTGAAAGGGTAGAGTAGATATAAGGGGGAAATGAAAGTTCTTAACAGATAACAAATACTAAGAAAACTGCTCTGCAGTACCAGGTATTTGAGTGACAACCATCTCTGTCTGTCTGTCCCTCCTCCCTCACTTCCTCCTTATTTCTCTTTTACCTTCCATTGCTGGTCTTCTGCCCACTCCCTGTGTTTAAATTTGCATATCAAGATGTAAGTAAGTTTATACTCTACTGAGCCCTGCCTCAGTAGTTGAAACATCACGAGCAGAATTCTATCGTGCAGGTCTGTTGACATACTGCTACACTCAAACACTGGTACAGGAACCACTCTGGTATTGTTGTTGATTTGCTTTGAGATAGGAAGTGATAGAATCATAGGCAGAGCACTCTCCCATCCAGCTCAACCTAGTTTTTTGCTGATGATTCTGAAGGTTTGATACTGTTCCCTGATAACAACCTGTACACCCCCAACGTTCAGTTTATTGCCATAACAAGGAGACCTTGCTTCCAAAAAGGCTCAGAGACTGTGTTCAGGTATTCATTGTGCTTATTATTACCAGAACACTTGCCTGAGGTGGCTTGAGCCTTTGCAGTGTGCGTAAGCTGGAGATGCAAAGGTGGGGGTGGAGTGAATTCCAGAGCTCATTTGCATACAGTCTGTACTTCCACTTAATTGTCCCCATTCATGGTAGCACCTTCAAGAATGTTTGAACATCTGGGGTGAGTTTCAGGTTGGGTTGAGACTGTACATGCCTGAGAAGAGAGAAAATAGGAGACAAGGAAAGGAAGTTATAGTAATAGTTGTGCTAATAATAATAATGATATTTATTGGATCTGAGAATGTGACCGACATAATGCCAAGAGTTCCATCTGCATTATCTCATTCAATCCTCCCAACAGCCTGGCAAGGCAAGCGCTCTTATCATTCCCATTTTATAGATGATAAAACTGAAGTTTAGGTAAGTTTTGGAACTTGCTTAAGCTGACACAACAAAGAAGTGAAATACTTTTCTAACTCCTGATTCTATGTTCTTGACTATACTGAATCAGCTCAAGTCCCCCAGGGGGAGACAAGAAAAATCAGCTGTTCAAGACAGCCCCAGATGACCTCCTCCAAACTCCTACCCAAATCTACAATTCTTGGGGCCTCTACTGTGAGAATAAAAGATACATGAGAGAAACTGAGTCTCCACGTGCTCTTCTTCAGTCACTTTAAGGACCTACCAAATATTGGTGATATTTCCACTTGTTCCTTGACCAAATGAAAAGAGAGTTCACAAAGGTCTGAGTGTCATTAAGCATAAGGAAACTGGAAGACTGGGTGATTCACCAGCTTTGGAGGTATTGGAAGGGAAAACAAAATAGCAACAATTAAAACATAATTACTGAGAACCTATTCTGTCAATTACTCCACTTGAGATATATAGATACATAAATACAAAGAAAAATAGATACATACAGACATGCATGCATTTATATACATATGCACACACATCTGCTTGTGTGCATCTTATGGCAAACCAGCAGTGAAGACATTAATTTGCTTTCAGGAGAAAACATTGCATCTCAGAGGTTAGGAAAGTTGCTCATTGATACAGACTGTGAATGACAAATCTCATGATTTGGGGCATGCTATAACCTTACTGAGATTTAGCTAAACCCTCTGAGATTTAAGAATTCACACTTGCCACCAGGAATCTGCGAAATACTGTACCTAAGACTACCTCTCAGCTTGCACAAAGCCACAGCTCATTACATGTTGCTAAAATAAATCTGGCCCCAGCTACTGTCCTGTGCCATCTTCACGTGGCTGGACCCTGGAGGAGTCAAAGAGCCACCCTCTGTGTAACTCTGGAGCCGCCATCAGGGTGACAGCGTGCACTGTTGGGATCCATTCTCTATGATACAAGCAGAAGTCAGAATACAGCATGCCACCCTAATTACGCTGTAATTGAACGACAACATACATCACTGCTTGGCAGAGGCCCTTTGAAGTCGGGACATCACCACCCTGCCTCATGGGACTGTGTGCTGTGTCCGCGAGCAAAATTGTTGAGCAACTGACACATTCCCAGCAGCAAATATTTCAGCAGGTAGTGAAGATAATTAGGAGCAGATTTTGATCTTGCTGACTTGTGGTGAAAAGCAGGGTATCAAGGGATATGAATACAGAGACAATCAAGTCATATTAAAGTCTACCATGAAAGCTCCCTCCAATATGAGGGACGAAAAGCAGTAAAAACAAAGCTATTTTCAGTTTGAAGAGGAGAAAATGCTCCCCTTTGATCCCTGACATACTATGACAGGGAAACAAAGCTCTCAGACAAATCATCCTCTATGGTAATTCTCTTTCTTGTCTGAAATTTTGTGTGTGACAACCAAATTGCTGCTGCTTTAAAAAGTTCATTCAGTTTGTTCATTCAACAAATGTTTGATAAATGCCTAACACATGCCAGGCACTATGTTAGGCCCATGGATCTTAGCATTCAACCAGTCATGGTGGATAGGGAGAGATGGAAACATTTTTTCAGAAAATTATAGTACAGCATGTTAAGCATCAAACAAGGTTAATGAGGGTGACTTTGAAGCAAAGGAAGGGAGCCCTATAAAAGAATGGTAGACACATGATGAAGTTAAGGGTGGCTTCCTGGAGGAGGAGGCATTTGATGATCAAATAGGCTTCAGCAATATTAATGGAGAAAGGCTGTTTATTAAAGGCCAAAGAGCTTTTGGAAAGGCACAGAAGCATAAGGAAACTCAGGCAATAATAACAAGTTTAATTAATGAATTCATTTTGGTGCAGGTGTTAGGGCTGTGAGAAGTAAGGATAAATGGGACCACATCAGTGGCATGTGTTCTGCTAAGGCATTTGTCCTTCAGCCTAAGGGAAATGAAACATCTTGGAGTGAATTTAAGAATCAAATTTCTTCCCCCCCTTTTTTTAAAAATTACTTATTTATTTGAGAGAGAGAGAACACAAGTAGAGAAGAGGGAATGGGAGAGAGGGAAGAGGCAAAGGAGGAGTAGCGGAGGGGGAGAGGCAGAACAGGAGAGAAAAGCAGACTCTCTGTAAACCAGGGAGCCCTATGTGGGATTTGATTCCAGGACCCCAGGATCATGAGCTGAGCCAAAGGCAGACACTTAACCAACTGAGCCATCCAGTTGCTCTTAGGATCAAATTTCTATCTTCAAAATGAGCAGAAGACATGAACAGACAGTTCTCCAATGAAGACATCGAAATGGCTAACAGACACATGAAAAAAAGGTTCATCATCATTAGCCATCAGGGAAATCCAAATCAAAACCACATTGAGATACCATCTTACACCAGTTAGAATGGCAAAGATTAACAAGGCAGGAAACAACAATATGTTGGAGAGGATTTGGAGAAAGGGGAACCCTTTTACACTGTTGGTGGGAATGCAAGTTGGTACAGCCACTTTGAAAAATAGTGTGGAGATTCCTCAAAATATTAAAAATAGAACTACCCTACGACTCTTCAATTACACTACTGGGTATTTACCCCAAAGATACAGATGTAGTGAAAAGAAGGGCCATATTTACTCCAATGTTCATAGCAGCAATGTCCGCAATAACCAAACTGTGGAAAGAGCCAAGATGCCCTTCAACAGACGAATGGATAAAGAAGATATGGTCCATATATACAATAGAGTATTATGCTTCCATTAGAAAGGATGAATACCCAACTTTTGCATCAACATGGATGGAACTGGAAGAGATTATGCTGGGTACAGTAAGTCAAGCAGAGAGAGTCAATTATCATATGGTTTCACTTACTTGTGGAACATAAGGAATAACATGGAAGACATTAGAAGAAGGAAAAAAAAAAGTGAATCAGTGGAAATCGGAAGGGGAGATGACCCATGAGACTGTGGACTCTGAGAAACAAACCGAGGGTTTTAGAGGGGAGGAGTGTGGGGGGATGGGTCAGCCTGGTGGTGGGTATTAAGGAGGGCATGTATTGCATGGAGCACTGGGTGCTGTATATAACCAATGAATCTTGGACCACTGCATCAAGAACTAATGATGTATTTTATGGTGGCTAACATAACACAATAAAAAAATTTCTATCTTCGAAGATCACCAGAATAGATGGTAAATTACATAGAAGAAAGATGGCTAGGAAAGCAGGAAGTCACCTAGGAGGCTATTGTAATCACTGGTAGGGAATTCCTCAAGCTCCACAACAGTGGGAATGAAAGAAGAGCTCAAGCTCTTTTTAGAAGTTGAATTCAGAGTAGAATGAACTGAGATCTAAGACTGTATTTTATGAAAAAATAAAAGCTTATCTTTAATGAAATTAGTAATTAAGACCACCTTGGTTTAATTTATGGGATGTTGTGTGTTCTTGAAAAAATTCTCTATGTAGATTAGATTCTCATAAACTAAATCACATCTGAATGTGGCAGAAGAGCTTGTTATTTAACACATTCTTATACTGATTGATTAGAGGTAAATAATAACCCTCTAACTTATTTGCTTTTTTAATGTGAATTTTAGGAGTTGGAGATGACACAAAGCATGTTGCATGTGCCTTTGCCACCAGTTCAATTTTATTTAGCCAAATGATCTACTTTTTTCTCTAATAATGTATAGCTATCATCTACTGCAGTAGTATTGTACCCCACTGTATCCATTTCAGAAGTGTCCTGGCTAATTTTTGTCATTTGCCTATAATGTCAAGTTAATACAAATGACCCATGTACTGTAAAAAGACCATTTGTGAGTGGCACGAAGGCATCTTTGATGGAATTACAGATGGATGCATGCATAAACAGGAAAGAGGGGGAGTGGTAAGTGGAGAGATGAAAAGGTGTGGGATTTGTAGACTCTTACACCTTCAATTAACCCTGAAGAGTTAAGTCATGTGAGGAAACAGAGCCACAGAAACCAGCCATCGCCAGATCAGAAGTCAGATCACTTAATAAACAGTCTAATGCAACTGATTTATGTCATACAGCTACAAAATAGACTTTGGATAAATAAACAAATATGTAAAGAATTGTACACTTCTGCAGCATACCAAGATAGTGGCAAAAGAAAAGTTAAATGGAGAGAATAATAGGTTTTTTCCAAATTCCACGAAAAAAGATGATCCCAATTTTTAAAAATTTTTTCGTTATTATGTTCAATTTCCAACTTTAAAAAGAAAATGGCTTTGCATCAAAACAAGGAAAATCCATCAGGTGCTGCATGTACATTGTCCCATTTCCATCTGCACGATGAACTAAATCTGTAGACGTTCCTAGCCCCCTTTTACAAATGACAAAATTGACACTCAGAAGAATTAAATGGCATGCCCAGCATCCTTCACTTCTAAAAATCTAAGAAGGACATGCAACTTGATCCCACAACTCCTATTACCATTCTGAACATCTCCCATGGAAGCTGGGCTTCTGCAAGCTAGCTCTTGGTACTTTGATGTGAAGACTCTCCATGAACGCCTTCTGTTTGCCTTTATGGAGTTGTGTGTGAACTGCTCTCTAGGAGGTCATTCAGTAAGTTACTGGAATCCTTTCTTAATACTTCATAGATAATAAAAAAATTTCCCTTTAATAATTCCAAATACAACGTTTCGAAGACTCCAAGACATGTGTGGATGCTTGTTGAACTCTCTCAATTATTTCATCAGGTTCCCATGAATGAATACAAAAAGAAAACATACTGGGTCAAGTCAGTGGTCCACTCTGCCCAGTGGACGACACTCATGCTGATATGAAGGGCCATTTGTCATTTGCGCTCTAATGTGTCAGCTTCAAAGGATTCAGCAACCGCCCAAACAGGTCAAGCTTGTCCTAGTTACAAATTGTAGCTTAACCATTCATCATCTCAGCTCAATCCTTTTCAAGTGTATTGGTATAGGTTTATGTAGATGACCTTTACTTATGCATCTGGTAACTCAAAAACACTTATTGAGCACCTTTTGTGTGCCAGACAATTTCTAAGATATAACAGATCCCGGGAAGAATAACACCTATTGCCCCTGAGAAGTGTAGGTAAACAGACAACTGCTGTGTATTACAAATTAGTTATGATAGAGAACAGCAGATAGCA
This sequence comes from Mustela nivalis, assembly GCF_964662115.1. NCBI lineage: Eukaryota > Metazoa > Chordata > Mammalia > Carnivora > Mustelidae > Mustela > Mustela nivalis. The sequence goes on from NC_139021.1 coordinate 12,439,110, forward strand.
CTACAGAAATTGGTGGATGGGCTCATATATTCCTGTTGGGGGTGGGCTGCTTCAGAGAGCGTGTCCCCTTTATCCCAGGCTCCAGAGCAAACTCACCGAAAGCAGCCCAGCAAATCCACAGCCTAAAACAGAACCACCCTGCAAAGCCCAGTCTAGATCAGCCAAATGGTAGTCACATCCCATGATGGACTTGAAAACAAATATTTGTTGTTTATAAGACTCTTGTTTGGGTTGGTTTTCTTTTATGTAACGTTATTACAATAGTCATCTAATACTAGATGTATGACTTTGGCACATGAATGGTGCTTGCTAACTAGTGGATCCAACTGTTCTTATCTTTTTTCTCTTGGCATCAAGTATCCATTGAAAATGGAATGTACATGTAAGTGAATCTGTGTCTACACCATATTTAAACAAAATACTCTACAGTTTCGTCACCAAAGAGTATCTAACTCCACATTACAGAGAGGGAAATGATGGCATAGAGATTCATGGTGCCTACAATCCATTAGTTAAATAGTCAGTGCAGTACATAAGGCAAACCTGGCCCAGCGGCGTTTTGGAAATTTGCTGCCTACCATGCAACGGGGAAGCTCTGTGAACATTTCAGCATTCCCTCAAAGGTGAATCCGTACTAAGGAATTAGAAAGGCTCTCTTGGCACCCCTGCCAAGTGGCTTTTCTTTAGAGGCAGACATAATGTCACAGTTGAGAATGCAGGTAAAAAGAAACACCCAACGATTCTTAGGAGAGCTTTATGATGATGACTGAGGCAGGTAACTGACCCAGTTTCTTTTTTGATGGAAGCAGTTCCTATCCCCGAGAAAATTCTCGTAACCCTCCCTAAGAGACACAATATCCTGATGTGATTGTTGGACTGTTCTTTCCTTTTCATAAAAAAGAGAAACTTAAACTTACTACGAGCAAACTCCATGAGACTTGAACTTGGAGGTTTCCTTTCCAGAGTGCACACAGGATCGCCTGGCATTTGGGCATCTTGGCTTTCACCCATGTCATCATGCTGCAGGCTAGGGAAAGGATACACGGTCACCTTTACATGTTTTATTCATGCTACAACTGTGCGCCTACCATTTATTTGTGGTAGCAAAGGATTAAAGTGTGGTCCAGGTTGTAAAGAAAAGGAAGGAAAAGAAGCTGATGTCCACTGGAGGCCAAATACGGCATTTCTGTTCTGTATTTTCCCTGTGATCTTCTCAACAACTCTTCAGGGTAAGTAGAATCTTCTTTTTAAAATACAGAAAACGGAGCCTCGGAATGATGCCTTAGGCTGGGTTTACTGGAACCAGACTCTGCAGCAGAGATTTAAATGCAGAAGTTTTCCTGGTTGAGGGGGGAGGGGTGTCCCTATGGGAAACCCAGCTGGTAGGACAAGATGGGAGAAAGGCCTGAGCGGAAGTGGATGCATCACAACCGAGGCCTCAACTGATTCTATGAGGAGTTCTAGAATAACTCCAGATTGAGACGAGGGGTTGGGATAGACCCAAGTGACTACACAAAAAAGTATTCTTTTATGAAGTCCTTGCTATAAATAACCAGGTAAGAAGAATGAATTCACTGGTTTACTTTATTTGCTCATTCATGCATTCATTGATTGAATCATTCATTCACAAATACTTATAAAGCCCCTACTATGTGCCAGAAGCTACTATAGGTCCTGTATAAACTCTGAATATAGATTAAGTATACTTTTTGCCCTTTGAGGAACTTGCAATTCAGCCATGTGAATGGCTAAGTAAACTAGGTCTTAAAAAAAAAAAAAGCACATACCATAAAACTTACATTAAATTAAAATAAGGAAAGGCCTAATCTGCAAGCAAATATCTCCCGAAGACTATAGGAAATCCCTGACAGACAAGAAGGCACTTGCAAAGAGGACCCAAGTATTCCCTTCTGCCTTGAAAGCTGCTCTCTGTGGGTAGGAACTAATTAAAGGGTATGCTTTTCTGTCTCATCATCTCTGTTTGATGGATTTGGCTCTGCACAGAGGCCAGAGTCTGGCTTGGATTGCTTCTGAATTTGCCCTTCTATCAGATGCAATCTCTAGACTCTTTCTCTCTGCCACAGGGGGGAAAAATGTTCTCACTATGAATAATAAGCCCTTAAGTGAAGTGACTCTAAAGAAAGTAGATTGGAAAATAAAGACTGAGCTAAATAAAAATGTCATAATAGGCAAGAAGTCCTGCCAGTACTTTTCCACTGAGACCCTTAGCCCACTATCCATCAATATTTGGGGCTTAAAGTAGAGAATGTAATTAGTATGACACCATTTGCGGAGACCTCCACGGACATAAAAAGGCATGGTTCTGGGTTCAGAGCACCCTCATCAGTAGAGCAATATAAACACAGTATGAACAAACAGAAATACTTAATAAAGATGAGGTGAAATTTCTTTGAGGTTTCTTTTCAAAATTAACCAATTTGAAACAGGATGCATAAACAGCCTGTTGAACTCTGAATCTATCATTACAATTCAAGAAGAAACTTGTGGTAGTCTACACTGACTACACAAAAAAGTATTCTTTTATGAAGTCCTTGCTATAAATAACCAGGTAAGAATAATGAATTCACTGGTTTACTTTATTTGCAAAATTGAAGTAAAAAGAGTAAGAATGACTTATCGTTAAGAGAAAAAGAGGGAGTTGACATTTAAAGAGTGTCAAACTGAGGTTGAATTATGCTAATCTAATTTCCTAGAAACACCCAAATTAATCAGCTCAATTACCAAAAGAGAGTAGGAAGAAAACTATCTGGAAACTACGAAGATTATCTCACTTAGGAACTCATTCATTCATTCGTCCATTCAGCAGTGTGCACTGAGCACCTACTGTGTGCCAGACAGTCTTCTAGGAACCATTCAGATGAAGTGGTAGATACAAGAAAAATGTTCTTATTTTTCTTGAAACTCACATTCAAGAGCATAAAAAAGAAATAATTAGCAAGCACAAAAATAAATAATACGAGTATAATATTGAGGATTGATAAGGGCTTTGGAAGCATAGTCAGTACATAGAGAATAATGGCAGGGTCAAGCATTTTGGATGGAATGGCAGATACCAGCTTCTCAGAAGAGGTGGCATTTGAGGAACAGTTTCAAGGAAGAGAAGGAGCCTTCTAGAAATCTGTGGAGAGAAGGGTACTCCAAAGATGAGGAAACAGTCAGCACAGAGGCCCTGAGGTAGAAACAACTTTGGTGTAAATGAGGAAAGTCATTGTCTATTCACAAAGCTGTGTGTCCCAATGTCTGTTTCTCAGTTGTGTAAAGACTCTAGATTTAGCCATGGGAGGTCCATGAGTTTTCTGAGGAAGAGGAAGGATGGCAGGAGATGCATTGGCAAAGCCTAACTGTGACATCATTGGAAAAGCGGTACACCTAAGTCAGATGTCCTGGTTTCTGATTCAGATGATGCTGTCACTCAGGTCCGAGTGACTTGGGGCCAGCCCCAGCTCTCCAAGGAGCCCCCATCTAAACAACACAGAAGCTGAACTTGATCTGTAAGTCCTCTGCACCCACCCTCTTCACAGTCCTGTAAACCTGCTGTTTAACATGCAATTTAAAGTGGGTGCCCCAGACCTTCAGGACTTTGAGATGCCAGCGGCTAATCCCATTGTGTGATGTTTGGCTTTGTTTGTTTAGGTGAAAATAATTAAATCAATTATCTTTTACACAATAACCAGGGAGCAATTTTTTAGTGAGATGAGTAAGGGAGAAGATAGAAGGTAGATGTGCATCTTTTGCCCTGGGTAAAGAACCCCAGCCCTCTTCTGCACCTGCTGGGGGCTGACTATGTGAGCTTTCTCCATTTTAAATATTAAGCCTATTGTTCTTAGGAACCAATTACAGCTTGTCAGGAATTTTTAAGTAACCTCAGTAATTGGATGGGATGCTGGCAGACCATCCACTGAGTGAAGAACAGGTCTACATTTTCAGAGTGCTGACGAGACATACTTTGCATTTAACTATCCAGATTAGATGGAAGTAGCTTTTTCATTCTACAAATGAGTGTGCAGAAGTCCAAAGTAGCTAGGGAAGCAGCTTAAATGTTTATTTCCAGCAAAACCAGGGCTAGAATCCGTATTCCTGACTCTAACTTCTTACTTTGACATGTGCATAATTGAATAATATTATAAGTATATTTAGTTACAAATATATTTAGTTTACAGAGCCCTGATTTCTCTTGCACCATCCAGGAATCTGTTAACCCCAATATTCCTTTGGGTTAATTAGCAAAAATAAATAAGTAAAGCAGCCCCATGCCAGGGTACATGGCTCTGTCAGTAAACCTCAGGTTAGAGCAGTCCCTCTCAACCCCACCTTGTTGGCCTTAGTTGTGCAGTGTACAGACTGCAGAGCTGTATTCTGGCAGGCCTGATCCTGACTTACCAACTAACTTTTAGCCATTTGAGGACATTGTGGATTTTACCTTCTTTGATGAAATAGCAAGAGGAGAAAATATAATACATATTACTTGTATTTACCTTTTGTTTTCCAATGTACTGAACTATTTTATAGTATTTTGATTGCTCTAAAGAGCAATCTTAGGGGATAGTGAAGAAAAAGAAAGGATTGATGCTTTTATGTGATTGGTTAGGTAGCAAAGATTCAGAGAGATATCGGGACCTTTCCACATTGACCCAGTCAGTAACTGGAGAAAATGAATTTTGATCTCAGAACTTCTACTGCTGAATACAACTGTTTCCCCATCTTATTTCCGTAGAGAAACTTAAGCGTGATCTTCTTCTCCTTCTCCTCCTCCTCCTCCTCCTCCTCCTCCTCCTCCTCCTTCTTCTTCTTCTTTTACTTCTTCTTCTTCTTCTTTTAAATGAATTGTTAAAGCTCCTGGACAAGAGTTAAAAGCATAAAGTCTTGGGAAAGGAGCTAAAATGGGAACTGCAAAGAAATTTTGCTATAATCTATGGATTTCACTTTTCCAAGGAATCTTTGTGTTCTTAGGTTGAACCGGTTAGTTGTTCCCACACACTGAGTACTGTTGCATGCTGGGAACTGGTTAGAGTCAGCTGCGCACTCATTCTTGTCTATTTGGGGCCCAGACCTGTCCAAGTGCAGAGAAAATGACCATGTTACTTAATGCAGAGAAAATGACTGGGTTGCTTACGCAAAACATACGTGTAATTGAAAAACAAAAACAATTACGTTAATTAAAACAATTGCTCAGATTTTGGAACACAATAAAAGAGATTTAAAAGTTATGATAATTTCACCAAAACAAACTGTTATAACTAAAAAATGAAATTTCCTCACACGCTGTCTTATGTTTATAATGCCACGTACACATTGACGAATGACCTTTTTCATTTCTGAGCTCTTTGTATTGGTGTCGTGGGAAGGCCCAGAGAGACACGCAGTTGAACTCTCAAGGGCAGGGCAAGATCATCAGGGCGATACATCTCAGTACAAAAATGTGAAGGAAGCATTCTGGCGAAAGAGAGAATTGCTGGGTGAAGATTCAACTTGTGAAGAAGTAGCTTCTGAGGTCAGCATAGAATTTTGTCTTATTGCTGTTCAATTATATTTAGAAGTGTTTACAGTTGAATATGTCTACACAAGCTTGTGGCCAACCTGCAAGTCTTGTTAAAATATGTTGGCCTAACTGGAAAGGCCTCTGATCAGCCACTAACCCTGGTTCAGTCATCTGTCCAGTCTCTAAGTCCCGAGCCTCACCTGGTCCTTGCTGTAGCATCCTTATTGGGCATTTTCTTCTTTCATCAGGACTGTATCTTTGGACAGACATTTAGGAACTTACCATGCTTCCTGGGCATGCTTCCACTCCAAACCTACATTCTGGCTTCTCCTCAGATCTTCCCCTCAAAGCCAGGGAACAACCAGGCAAGCTTAGCCTGGCCCCCTGAGGACCCTCCTCAGACCAAGGCTGTGGGTTCTCAGTTGTCTGTGTGGGAAAGTTTGGATGAAAACCTTGTGGCCCTTCTGAGAAAATTACTGAGAATCTTTGACAAAAGAAAATGAGTTAGAAAAGGTACAGGCTCCTTCTGGAGGCAAACCCACATATTAAAAGACAAACTGTTTTAAACTGTAAGAAACACCTAACCGAGCTTCTATTAGCTAAATTCATGTTGGAGAGAATATTTTCTCTGTGTTCTGTTAAAGTATTCAAAATCACTCTTTGTATGACTAAGACCTAGGTTTTGCTGTAAGTGTGAAGACAAAAATGTACAACTACATTTTTCTCTTTGGCGCTCAGGGAAGAAAGAATGGCAACACCTCTTCAAGAAGAAACAGCAGGTTTTTCTTGTTCTTACACAAACTCGAGGGACAGATAAAGTCAACGTGATGTCTCCTAATGATTGGAGTTGAAATATTTTAAGAAGACTATAGTAACACTTTAACTGTTCCTGATAATATTTTAGAATGATGATAATATATCCCAGTATAAGAGAGATCAGCTTACTTAAAGTTGAATGTGAAGCCTCTGTATTTCATGTAATTTATGTCACTAAAACTTTGTTATAAAGTTCTAAAGAAGGCACACCCCCATCTCTACTATATAGACAGCATCCCAAGTGTGGTTAAAGTCTAGTATATTAGAATGTATATCCAAGCTACCCACAGCAGTCCACTGCATTTTTTTTTTAATTAAGTATATATTTTTGAGTGAGTGCGGCAGGGTGAGGAGCAGAAGGAGAAGCTGACTCCCCAGTAGAAACTCCATCCCAGGATCTGGGGATCATGACCCAAGCCGAAGGCAGATAGATGTTCAACCTAAGGAGCCACCCAGGTGTCCAACTGGTCATTTATGGCAAGCAATTCAAGTGATATTGGAAATTTTTTGATAGTTGATCTGCCAATACACATACATAAAAACACCGGCCACTAGCTTCGACTTGCAGGTTCATCATCTTAATTTCAGTCCAACAACTAAAATAAGCCACTCACTGCAAAGCAACTGCATTCTCAGGATAAACCTGATCATTTGGGAAGTAGATAGCCACAGCATGTGTGTGGACAAAGCCTGAGGTCCCACACTTATCCCATCAATCTTATGGTTCTATTTCTGAAGAGAATAAACAAGTCGAGAGTAATTTTAAAAAGCAAATATATAGAGTACACAGGTATATTTAATTTCAGCAGAATGGATGAGGGAGCAAATCTAGAATCAGACTACCTGGACCCAAATCCTGGTCTAGCCACTTCTGACCTACGTAAATGCTGGACAAAGTGTGTTGTGAGCTTCTGTTTTCCCATCTGTAGGATGAAAGCTAAGACTTGGCATAGGTCTTTTACAAAGATTAAAATAAATCATCTCTGCCAAATTCAAAGCACTTTTTGTCATTCAATAGTGTTAGCTATTATGCTTTTTTTTTTTTTTAACTTAGAAGAATGAAGACCTGTTGAAGTAACACAAGGAAATTGACAAGAATGCTATCCTACTGAATAACACCCAGACCTCTGGTTTATAAAACACAGGTGAAATATAACTGAGAGAAGAGAAAAATCCTGGTTTTACAATCAGAAGGACTAAATTTGAATTTTTCCCCTACTGATCTTGAGCCTATGGCTTCTTTTCTTTCTCTCTTTAAAATGACAATGTCGATTGCCACCTCACCCGGTGGTAATGGAGATTAATGAGAGCAAGCATGCAAATTAACAAACGCAGTGCTTCTAGGCAACACAGTAGGTGCTAAATAAATACTCTCATTGCCCTCTTTTCCCTTCCTCAGACTCTGATGTCAGAGTTTATCATTTGTCTGAATTGGATACTTGAGCAGTGATACTTCTCAGTGGTTTTAGGTCAAGACCGTTTGTTTCTAAAACCAGTTCATGAGCCCCTATTGTAAAGTGCTTAGATATCTGCATAGATTGGACACATTTTCATCACAAAGTGGCTTCAAACTGCATCAGTAGAGGAGGCTCTGTTTCAGACTTGGTTCAGCTGTCTGCTCAGGTGCATATCATGCATCTAACATAGGTTGTTGACTGGCACAATGCTGAACGTTGCATTTCACATTCATGGCCTCTAAATAAAGTGTCTGAGATAGTTCATGCATCTGAGTCATATCCTCCATACTCCAGACCTGTCTGGAGAAAATATCACCCCCTTCTTATTGGAAATGCCTGAAGGTGTAAAGTTGTTACTAAGTTTCTCCCTCATTGAGTCCAGTCCCTCCTCTTGATTCAGGCTGTTCTCAGGAAGCTATTTCTAGTCAAATAAATGGACCAGGAGATTTTTTTACCCGCTGTTTTGCTAGTTTTTAATATGGTATGAAGGTGACTAATGTGTTCCAGTTTCAGGCTGGGACAAGATAACCTTTCCCAGAAAGCTGGTTCTTTTTTTTTTTCTTTCTTTCTTTTTCAAAGACAAAATTATGCTATGCAGTTAAAAGATCAGTTAGGGATTTCCATTCTGGTCGGAAGTCTGGTAAACATATGCTAATTTTCAAATACAGGGTTGACTTGGACTTCCCTAGTGTAAGGAGATTCTGTTTAGAAGAAGATGGAAAATCAATTCCTCGCTGGTTAAGAAATAATGCCTTCACTTATTTTAAAAGTGAAAGAGAGCCGGAAGTTAAACTTCCTTTTAAACTTGAACCTGTCAGGCCACAAGAGCTTCCTTAGCAAAATGGTTTTTTGTTGTTGTTGTTGCCTGACATCAGTGTTGTAATGGAGTGTCATGATGTTTCTGTTCAGCATTCAGAAATGATTTGCATCTCCCAGGAAAGTATTTGAACAGCTTTTCTAGCTCTCTGATTCCGGATGCTTTTCCTCAAGGAAGTTCAATGCAAAGGTCTGGCTTTCAGTCTGCTTTACTAATCTAGCCTGACAATAAGGCTGAAAGTGTTCAAGGACACGTACCGACTTACTTAAGCATCTCTACTGAATGCACCTGCTATAAAGACTTAGACAGTAAACAGTGGTATGCAATCGTGGTGTGCCTGCCATCGATGCTTCCAAAGCCTGCCACAGGAGTCTTCGTCATTATGAGACATGCCTTTTGTTGGCTTGCTTTTATTTTAATTGCCTTCAGTACAGCAATTCAGTCTGATTCAGATTTAGCTAAGTGATTTTTCATCGTCCCCTACTGTGTAACAAATACTAATGATTGGATTTCACGTATATTACCTAACTTAATCTTTGAAATAATTGCTGAGGCATGCATTACTGTTTCTGGGAGCTCTGGAGGTTAAAGTGACTTGCCCAAACTCACTCCACTCTCAGGGGCTAGGGCAGCAACCATTAAAAAAAAAAAAAAAAAAAAAAAAAGAATAGAATTGGGAATTGAACCCAAGTCTTCCCAGGGCAGGCACTAGTTGTTCTTGCCCAATCTGTGTCCAATACACCAGACTCCTATTGAAGAAAGAAACCAAGAACACCCCAAAAGTCCTATGGGCAAAGAAATTTGGAAAGCATAGAATGAAGCACACTTAACTGGTTTCTAAAGTGTAAGATTTTCTTAACACCAAGAATAAGATTTCATAGTAGCCAAGATGAATCCCAAACATTTTACCAGTGGAATCCTTTCTAATAAAGGACCCTCACAGGACTTCATACCTGTTGGGAAATGTCTGCATTACGGCTTATCCTTGTGTGGTATTTTCTGAGTTTTTTTAATAATATCTCGAAGAATGACAGTGCCCCCCACCTTTTTTTTTTTTTTTTTTTTTTTTTTTTTTTTTTTTTACCGCACAATCCAACTGTTCAAGTCATTAAAGATGTCTCTGGGAAAACATGACCCACACCGCAAAGCCATTAAGAGCCCATAGTGCATAGTGCATAGTCCCTGCTGAGCTGATTTCAAGAATCTCTGCTTGCCCAAAAGTATCACCAGGATCCTTTATTTCCAATCATGAACTTGGAAACACCTAACATAGTGAGCTACAGAGTGCATCTTCCAAGAACATAGGTTCCAAGAGCCATGAAGGAACGTTTTATGTTCCATTCTGTGATTCTCTGTTAGAACTTTACAGAAATCAAAATTCTGGGAAGTAATAGACTCTTGTCCTCATACATACAGAAGATCATGAGGATCTTCTCTTTTTTAATATATGTCCAAAAGAGAAGAAATTCTATGAGCTCATTTACTCCCCAATCAGCTGGGAAGGAATCAGAAGAAAGGAGATTGCAAAAGTCATGGTAAAATCTATTGAACTGAAGCAGAACTTCCTGAAACTTAGTTGTCCTGCAAGCCTCACATTCCCCATTTAGGGCTGGTTAATGTGGGTTTGTAGATGTGATGGGAACTGGAAGTCATGGTGGGAGGGACAATCCTTCCTTCCGTTAACCGTTGTTAACAGCAAATGAACAACATGAAAAAAAGAAGGTGAAGAATGACTAATTCCTTCACCCTGGGTCATTGTACTCAGTCTGTGAAGGAACTGCACCTGCTCTTGTTTCCCATGTGTGAGTAGGCCTAGAATCCTGGAGGTGCAGCTCAGTCCCTTCTAGTCTAAGGCTATGTTGAGTCTGTCCTCTGCACAATGTATGTGGGAACAATGGGCAGTTCTTTCATCATGGTGGACACTGGTCTCCAACCCAACTCACTATCAACCTTCTGAGACTGTCCATTCATATCCTCAACCTCTTCTCCTCCATCAACTGCGTGGATACCCAGACTACACTATTTAGGATTCCATCCCCCCTTATACTACTCTGTGTGGCTGCCATCTCTGCAAACTGATTGCCAACCCCATGGTTTATGTCTTTGATTGTATTTTCAAGTTTTGGAGTGGACAGACACACATAAACATACTCACAGCCATATACAAATACATTCCAAGATATATCTTTTAAGATATGTTAATATAATACATACTAACCCATGTTAATTTCTAGTTATGTTACTGCATTTATTCCTCACTTTTAGTGAATTGGGATATTGGTACAGAACAATAGAGTTGTTTTGGCCACATACTATGCCACTAGATATCTGTCTTTTGCCAAGAACCTTAATTTCTCCAGGAAGCAAATCCTTCATTTGGAAAACAGGGCTCTCACAGTGTAATTATGAGTTTTAACTATGCATTTAAAACCATTCCACAAATCCCGAAAGGCATTATGATTTCCCTATCTTACCTATTCACTGATTCGGCAAAAACCTATTGTGAGTCTGCTATGTGAAAACATGAGGCAAGGTCTAGGGACCCACACATAAATAAAGTCACATCTACCCACGAAGACTTCCCATAGAAGCACTTAATGCCATAAAGCTTTCTTGACCTCTTAGCATTTAATTGCATCCTCCTTCTGGACACCCATTTCTCTTATGTTCCAAGAAAGCACAAGTCTAGGTATTCCTTCTCTCTTTCCCTCCCTTCCTTCCTTCTCTATTGCTTTGGCTGGCTAAGTTCTTTTACACCATTTCTAAATGTTGGTGTTTCCAAAAGCATTGATCTCAAGCCAAGTCATGATCTGTAGTGTCTTCTATACAACATTACTTATTACCTTTAAATTTCATCTGAGGTCAAGGCCTCCAAAATGTGTATCTCTAGCCAGAAATGTGATTTCTTTACATAGTACAACTAGTAATACAACTAACATGTTTTCATGACAGACATGTGAGTTTGGAAAATCTTGACCTGCCTCTATGAATCTGTCACTACTGGTGTTTTCCTTATCTTCATAAATGTTACCTCCCCTCATCTCCCTGAACAGGTCCCAAACCTGGCCATCATTAGTTAGACCTTCCCCAACATATCCTGTCAAAGCTTATCAAGAATCTCCCCACCTCTGCTGCCACCATCCAAGTGCAACTGCCAGCATCACTCACCTGAACCTTGGCAATGACCTTTCAACGGATCCCCCAGGGTCATCTTTCTCAAACAAAAAATGTACTTTCTAGCTAAAAACCCTTCAAGGACTTCCCCTTGCATTTGACAAAAACAAACAATAAACAAAACACAATCCCTCACATGATGTACCAAGCTAGATGACTTGCTACCCTCTTACTTACTGGTCCCACCAAGGGTGACCCCCTTGCTGCTTTAACCTTCATTTGGGACATCAGACACAGCAGCCCTCTCCTGCCTCTGGATCTTGTATTTGCCCCAGGCTCTCTTGAAGCCTTGCCCCTTGACTCCATCTTCATTTAGCTGAGACCTACTCATAGTTCAGGTCTAGTTTAACACTGCTTCTTCAGAAGACTGCCTTGACTCACCCATCTAATGAAGATCCCCTCTCATTCTTTCTTTTATAAACCTGTACTTTTCCGGGGCGCCTGGGTGGCTCAGTGGGTTAAAGCCTCTGCCTTCAGCTCAGGTCATGATCTCAGGGTCCTGCGATCAAGCCCCATGTCAGGCTCTCTGCTAAGTGGGGAGCCTGCTTCCCTCCTCTCTCTGCCTGCCTCTCTGCCTACTTGTGATTTGTCTCTGTCAAATAAATAAATAAATTCTTAAAAAAAAAAAGAAAGAAAGAAATCTGTACTTTTCCTTCATGGCACTTACTTTTATAATTTGATTCATCTGCTTAATATTTATCTTTCCCGCATGAGAATAAACCCCATGAGAGAAGAGACTAGACTGTTTATATTCCTGAATACTCAGCCCCTAGTACCTGGTTAATAGCCAACATGGTAGCATGTATTTATAGAATGAACTAAGGAAAGAATGATATTTTATAATCTGTTTGAAACCTGACTCTTTAAACTACAGTTTTTCATTAAAAATATTGTAGATGATATGTTAATCATTTACCTGACTTCTTACGTTGAAGAAATAAAATATAACATCATTTTTTTCCCTGATGACCTAAGTCACCAAAGAACAAAGGATGAAACAGTTAATTCAGACAAGACTTATGTATAAGGTCAAAACCAACTGCACTAGCATAAGTTACAGAAACTTGGCTTTATAACAGTTAATGAGAATATAACTCAGGAGTTTTAGTTTGACTAAAGATTCAGAATGAGTCAACAGCAGACTATGGCTCCTGGAACATTAATATAGACATAAGTTACATTCATAGAACTTTAGAATCTAAAATAAGGTGAAAGTTCCTCTCTCCTCTGAACATAAAATATCTATTTATTTTAGGACACCAGCATTAAGCACATAACAAAGCTTCAGGGTACTGGGAGGAAAGGTTAAATGCTAGAAGACCACCTTATTGCCCTGGTGGGTATTCTTTTTTTTTTCTTTTTTTTTTTTTTTTAAGATTTTATTTATTTATTTGAGAGAGAGACAGTGAGAGAGAACATGAGTGAGGAGAAGGTCAGAGGGAGAAGCAGACTTCCCATGGAGCTGGGAGCCCGATGTGGGACTCGATCCTGGGACTCCAGGATCATGACCCGAGCTGAATGCAGTTGTCCAACCAACTGAGCCACCCAGGCACCCCTGGTGGGTTTTCTTAATGGCCTGGTGTGGGCATTCTTTAGCACACTGGCCTCCCCCGTCATTGGATAATTATAGCCTCTTAGTCGGGCTTCTCCCCTCTCATTATTCCCATGACTTGCCATCAGCCACTTATTTCCCAAATCCAAATTCCTCCCCAAGATCTCTTCCTGAGCTTCACATGCTCCAGGGCACACTGAGTATCTCTGCCTGGTTATCTTGTAAGGAAAGTTCTTCCAACTTAAGCCAGCACATTTCCATTTATAGAGTACCTTCTACCTGCTCTCAAATCAAAAACCTGAGAGATATCTGAGGCTCTCCTTCCTCAGCTCCCAAACCTGCTAAAGTGATGTTAACCATCACTAGCATGCATTAAGATATGAATGGTCTACCATGCTCTGGGACTATTTCAGAAACCATACTTGCATTGGAAGTGGGGTTAGGTGTCTTATTGAGCTCCAGCTACTGCAACCAACATTAATAACGGGATTGGTCAAATAGCAGACATTTATTTCTCACAGTTCTGGAGGCTAGGAAGTCTAAAATCAGGTGCCAGCAAGGTCAGGTATCTGGTAAAGAAGGGCCTTCTTCTTCTTGCAGATGTTTGCCTTCCTCCTGTGTCCTCATATGAGTGAGAGAGAGGGCCCTCTGGTTTCTTCCTCTTCTTAAAACGTCACTAATCCATTATGATGGCCCCACCCTTATGACCCCATCTAAACTTAAACATTCAGTTGATCACTTTGGAGACCTCGTTATGATGCTGTCAGGTAAGACAGTGGTTCTGTTGAAATTTGTGAGTCTGTCTGTGTACTATTAGCTGCAGTCTATTATTTCTGATTTTTATGTCTGATTTTATGATTTTACCGTTTTTTCCCACTTCCTTTGAGAGTACTTGTCTCCAGTATCATGTTCTCTTCCTTGCCTACTATTTGCTGAAGCTTAGGAAAGCAGAGAATTCAGTTGCCTGAATTTTCTAGAATATAGGTAATTAGAATATGAATGTGGATTTCTGGATTCTTCCGTGGATGTAGAGTTTAAACAGTTAATTTGGTAGCATTCATCTCGCCTGCCTAATTATGGCTTCCACCACACAACCCTATTTCACATGGTGCCTTTGCCAATGCCATACCCCATACCTGGAATGCCCTGCTTACCATCACTAATTCTCTGTCTGGAGAGTTTCTGCTCATCCTTGAAATCACATCCAAGCTTCTCTCTAAGGATGTCTCCTCTAACTGCTCAGGCCTGGCTAAACCTCCCTCATTCATGTCTACCCAGCCCCCTGGGCCTGCCACTCTCATCGTGTGTGTTACTTTGTGCTATCATGGTTGTCACAACTGGAATGATTCCATTTGATAGATTTAATGTGCCATGAACAACCGTTATAAGTTCTGGGAGAACTCTAGGACCTGCTAAATATGTCCCAGAATTTGGGGAAGGTGGGGGAGGGTATTGCATTTACTTGTCCCAGCTCATCCTGCACTTCTACTCCTTTGTATTTGTAAGTCCCAGTTCCCGAACCTTAGACATGCTATCCTCACACCACCTTAGACATGCTAGCCTCACCAGCCTACTATCTTTCCTTCCTAGTATGTTTCATGCTGTACAATTTCTATTCTCTCATCTGTAAAAGGGAAATATTGGGACCTTTTTTTGTATTATTGTGAAGTTTAAGCTATTACTTACAAAGCACGTAACACAGTGTCTGGTGCCCAGGGAAAGCTCAGTAAGTGTAGGTTGTTGTTTGAATTGTTGCTACGATCGACATATGAGCAGGGAGAAATTTTGTAATCATGGTTTCTTCCATTAAACTCCGCTGAATTTATTCACCACTTTTCATACAACTAGAAAATGGGTTTTCTTCTAAGACAAAGCCAACTCCAGAGACTGATCCTTTCCCGTTCCTTGCTCTCATCAACCTTCCTGGGCATCTTCTTCTCCCTTTTCTCCTTCCCCTTCTTCTTCCCAACCTCTACTCTTCTTTTCTTCTTCCTCCAACTTCTTGTTGCAGAGTTTCCTGGATTGACTTTTCTGTTAGAATTTAAACTCCTTGAGGGTAAGAATTAGGACATATTCAACTAGTAAGACTGGAGATTGTCACATGATGGTCTTCATTAAACCCCCAATTGCTGAAACACAGAAGCTTTCTCTTGGCTATCTTCCACTTTCCTAGATGTGTCTGGATGCTGCATTGCTTTGTAAGTAGCCTCCAGATACATATTCCTTTTTGCTTACTTATTTATGTGTGTGTGTGTGTGTGTGTGTTACAAAAAGCAACAATTGGTGTGCCTGGCTGACTCAACCCATAAAACATGCAACTCTTGACCCTGAGGTGGTAAGTTTGAGCCCCATGTTGGGTGCAGAGTTTACCTAAAAATAAAATCTTGTAAAGAACAACAAAACCAAAGAGTAATAATAGCTAGTATTATTAGGGAAACTCTAGGTACTTACTTTATTCAAATATTACCAAAATTCTATGAGACATGAATTATCTTTATTTGCATTTTACAGATGAGAAAACGGAGGCTGAGGGAGTTTAAGCAATTTGATTAGTTTTAAAATAATAGTTAAGTAGTGTAGTGAGGAATTAAACCAAGCAATTAAATTCTAATACCAGTGATTTAACTGTACAAGCAAGTATGTGTACTAATTTTATCACAGATAATGGCTACTAAAGGAAACTGGGAAAAGTGACTAATGTTTCTAAGGAAAATATTTTTAGCCCATATCCAATACAGAACAAGTTATTAGATTAAAAAAAAAAAACTACAATTAAAATTTGTCTGGGAAACTAATCATTGTTCCTAATCATCCTGTAAAAGCTAATCAGTGAATGAAACTCCATGCCCAGTCTCAGAAAAAAAGAAGGAAATCGTTCAAAAGTGTCATTTTGCCATCTTTTTGCTCAGACACATGAAACAGCCTTAATATGATGGTTAGCAATAGAGACAGACAAAGCTAACCTCCCCTCTTCTTACTCTAGCCATCCACTTGCAGGAGCAGTAGCCCTACTTCAACCTTTTGCTGATTGGCTGGGCCCAATCAATGAGTGAGCCTCTAAAATCTGAGTGGTAGTGAGCAAATAACAAGTTGGAAAGGCAATTTTTCCTAATGATTTGGAAATTAGGTAAAGTAAGGGATCAAAGACAAGAGAAGATAAATACATGTATAAAATTGCAACAAAGTGGGCCTAGTTCTTGATTTTGATAATGTCTTCTAAACTGTGGATTAAAACAATGTCTTGAAATTTCTCTGCTGAAAGTGAGTATAATGAAAGAACGATGACAAAGCTTTAGCAAGTTATAAAAATAAGGAGAACCATGTAATATTTTCCCCCAGATCTATCTCTGGGATTTTGCTTTTCTTTCAAAAAGATATACGTGGACTTTGAAAATCATCTACTCCATTTCCCCATCTTTTCCTCCCCACTCAAGATTCAAGATAGTACACATTAAAGATCTTTCCATGGGAATATCAGCTCAACCATCAACTGCTTCTGTAGACTTCTCTTCTTGCAAAAGATTAAGTGGGACATACAGGAAATGTACATAAAACAACCCACACAGTGTTACTCTCCTCCTTGACCTCTCTGGGTGAAGAAAACTAAGGCCCCTGTGAAAGCATACTCTTCCTCTTCACTTAACATGTTCTTTCTGTCACAGGTCAAATGTAAAGCAAACCTTTCCACAACATGCCATTGTTATGCTCTTTCTAACCAAACCTTCTATCTCCAGCTAAATTCTGTCCCTTTGATTCAGTGTTCAACCCATTCCTTCCATCCCTTCTACTCTGCTGAAATGGCTTTCTTCAACTTCAAAAAACAAGGCCACCATCTTAAGCTTAAAGTACTTGGTTTCCCACTGAATTTATAATAAAGTAATAGGTTACATTTTTTGCATTATCTTCCTCTTATATTCAACCTTTCAGTCACAGTGTCCTTTCCTCTACTGGAATATGCCAGATTCTGTCCAACTGCAGGGCTCTTGCACATGCTATTTCTGTTGACTGGACTATATTCTTTCCATCTTCACCTAATCCATTCCAAAGATCTTTCAGTTCTCAAACCTACTTATTTTATGTTCTCATAGGCACCACACACCTCTGCTTTGTAACACTTGTCATGATTGCAATAGGTATAAATGTCCTTTGGGTAAAGGAAAATGTTGAAAAGATAATGGGTTTCTTATCCAGCTATCTTAAATTCTAGAGTAATAAAAGTCAGAGTTTCCTGGTAGTTCTTGCCTCTACCTATTTAATTGTTAAACTTCTCCCTGGATCTTCTGTTTTTTCTTAGCTAAAGATCAGAGGAAGCTACAGGGCACCTGACTGGCTCAGTATATAGAGCATTTGACCCTTGATCTTGAGGTCGTGAGTTCAAACCCCATCTTCAGTGTAGAGTTTACTTAAAAAATGATAAAAATCAGAGGATTTTAAAAAAGATTTTATTTATTTTTTTTTTGACAGAGAGAGACACAGCAGGAAACGGAACACAAGCCCGGGGAAGTGGGAGACAGAGAAGCAGGCTTCCCACAGAGCAAGGAGCCCAATGTGGGGATCAATGTGGGGTTCGATCCTAGGACCCTGGGATCATGACCTGAGCCAAAGGACTTAAGCTTAAGGACTGAGCCACCCAGGGGCTCCTCAGAGGATTTTTAGTTCATTATCTGCGTCTTCTATAAGTATCATTCACTCCTTACAAATAATTTGCTTCAGAATGAGGAACTGATTGTTTATGTCCTAATTTGACTCCAAAATCAGATCCCTCATAGTCCAGGGAGAACTTACTTTAACCCCAACTGTAGCACAGCAGGTATGGTCCTTGTGACACAGGAGAAGGGAGATTTAGCAATGACAAATTTAATTCATAGGAAGCAATCTCTGAGTTTTAGACAGAGATGAATGAGAGGGACTTCCTCCCCTAATGAGGCTCAGAGGAGATATTTATTTACTTATTTCTATTTTTAAAGAAGATTTTTTTTTAATAGACCAAGCACAAGCAGAGGTTGCCACAGAGAGAGAAGGAAAAGCAGGTACCCCACCCAGCAGGGAGCCTGATGCAGGGCTCGATCCCAGTACCCTGGGATCATGACCTGAGTTAAAGGCAGAAGCTTAACTGACTGAGTCACCCAGATGTCCTTCAGAGTGGATGGCATCCCATTTTCATAAATTGATCTGAAATGACAAGGGAGAGGTGGAGTGAATGAAAAGAAGACAAACAAAAAAAAAATGGACTTTGCAAGAGTAATCTAATTAGATCTAATTAATCTAATTAGAGTAACCATCTCTCAAGGTAAATTTGATTCAGTCATGAACAAGTGTCATCTTTTCTTTCGACGGTCACCTCTCCAAGATGCCATGTTGGCCAATACACAGTAAGTTCATGAAAAGAAGATGCAAGCAAATGAATGATAAGAGAGTGTGTAAAATGTCCTTCTGTCTCTTTGGGGATACAAACAGCAAATCTATGGGGAAAGGAAGGTGGCCAAATAGATAAGATATGAGTCTGGAGAGGCTTTGAGGTTATACATTGGCTCTCAGAGGGAGTAATGTCAGGCCATCATGTCAGATTTAATATGTGTGAGAAATGCAGAAGAAAAGGGAAAATACAAAAAAAAAAATGATTGTAGCTGTAAAGGTTAACAGATTGCAAATGGAGTTTTTTTTTTTCTTTTAAAACTCTTGAGTGAAGCCTGAAATTGAAATGTCATTGGCAGTAATATTAAAGAGCCAATAAAACCTACAAATTCTATAGTGACTGTGTGATCCAAGATGGAAATGATGCTGATGGTTTGCCAACAGTGTGGGTCCATTACATGGATCTTCTGTCATACAAGAATGCTGTATATGTTATTCATCTCATCCCTCTAACATTTACACATGCTTGAGGTTTTGCAGTCTGTCTGCCCCTACCTTGTTTATGTCACCTAGCGCTAGCTGCCAGCCCACTGGGGTTCCATGATCCAGATGCAGCAATCTTGCCTGGCTCGTCATCACGTTTACTACCTTTGAGTGGCACAAGGTGTGCCTGTCTTGAGAATGTCACACCCCCTGCATTTCCCTCTAGATCAGTCTTTCTCCCCAGAGGACATTTGATTACCTTTTTGCTTGTCACACTGGGTAGGCATGCTATTGATATCTAGTGGGTAAGGAACAGGGATGTCATTGTACATCCTGTAACGCACAGAACAACTTTCCACTGAATGGAATCAGCTGGCCCCAAATGTCAATAGGGCCAGGAGAGAGAAATTCTGTTCTAGATTATTTCTAATGCTCCATCTTTCAAGATTTCCACTTACTGTTCACTTCTGGGAACCCTTCCTTGATCTCCCTAACTAGATGAGGGAGCCCAAGGCACTTGGCCTTTCTACATTGCAACAACTCTCACAGTTGTAATCAATTCATTTTTCTGTTTAATTATGTGTATAACCCAGTCAATGAGACAGCCAGAAGGAAGGACATACTTAAAGAAATTTATCTGGCTGAACAGTGACTAGGAAAATAATTGAAACTTATCTTGCTGATAATTGAATAGGAAACATTTGCACCAGAGGATGGTGCAAATGTTTTTATTTTCCTTATTCAATGCTGAGTCCCTCACCCCCGCCATTTTTAAAAAGATTTATTTACTTGAGAGAGAGAGGGAGGGAGGGAGACAAAAAGAGAGAGAGAGAGAGGGAAAACAGGGGAGAGGGAGAGGAGGAGAAGAGAGAATCTCAAGCAGACTCCACATGGAGCCTAGAGCCCAAAGCAGGGCTCTATCCCATGACCTTGAGATCAGGATCTGAGCCAAACCAAGAGTAGGATGTCTAACCTACTGTACCAACCAGACACCCCTGAGTTCCCTTTTGATGGATGCCCCATCATGCTTGTTTTATACTCCTCTTCTCCCTCAGAGTCCAGATTCATCCAGATCGCCACTTTTGTTTAATCCATTTCACTCCCAAGTGGATGTTTCTTAAGCGCAAGGCCCAAATTGGCAATTTCAGTTGTTCCCTGAACCTCATGTTCTTCAGAGTAGAATGGTGACATAGTCCATAGACTCTTTTTAAAATATTTTTGTTGATGACGATCATCTGCATTGGTAACCTTGATGTGCTTTCATGCCAGAAGAAATCCCGACTTCACTAAGGGTTATTATAACAGGAACAAACCCTGTTCCAAACAACTAACTCCTGCCTGCCACACATGGAGGGAAGGGAGAGATAAAGGGACTTCTGGAGGAAGAAGTGTTCACAAACCTGAAAATCAACACATCGCTTCAACCTCCACTCCCAAGTCCTGAAGTTTCTGCCTCATTAGTTCCCCACTTCTTCCTCTCTCCCTACATTACTTAAAGCACTGCCATCTTTGGAGCCTTATCATTCCCATCACTGTGTATCTTATTCAGGTGACCATTCTCTGGACCCCATGGCACAGGACTTGAGGGACCAAGTCTTGAGTAACTTTAGGTCACTAACATATTGGTTTGGCACCTGGTATGAGTACAATGACCATGTTTCTATTCTGAGAGCCCAGATATTTATTATAGGGACTCATCTTCTTTTATATCTGAGAATAATAATTTTATCCAGGTACAGTGAACCTCTGGTGTGTTTTAAGAAATCCTTTAGGGGCACCTGGGTGGCCTCAGGGTCCTGGGACCAAGCCCCACATTGGGCTCTCTGCTCAGCAGGGAGCCTGCTTCTCCTCTCTCTGCCTGCCTCTTTGAGTACTTATGATCTCTTTCTGTCAAATAAATAAATAAAATCTTTAAAAAAGTCCTTTACTGTAGATCTCTGAATATGATGGTCTTCATATTAAGACCTATTTCATTCTGTGAATTGACAACTCGAAGTTGGAAATACAATTGGCTAGGAGAGATATGGAAAAATCCTTAACATCATGAGTATTCAAATAAATGTAATGATAAAACGATGAAATGGGATTTATACAATTTTTTTAAGTAAAATGAGAATATCTAGTATTGGCAGGAGTCTGGGCACATAGCTCTGCTCATCCACTGGTGCTCTAAGTGGTTAAAGCAATCCAGCAGTAAGTCACAAGACACTTGAAAAACATGTGATATGAAGCACAAAAATGGGTTTGTTGTGAATTGTAAAAAGAATTCAGAAGTATCACAAGCCTTCCTCTTTCTCTTTGTCCTCCTTTCCACTTCCTCTTCCTTTCTGTTTCTTTGTTGGTGGCAGGACCTAGAGGTAGAGGGACTGAGGTGATAGCAGGAATCCTAATGAAGAAACATAACTTTAATGGGAATCCTAGAGAATCAGAAACTCAGTCTACCTAAGCCAACATCAGTCACCATGTCAGGACTATTCAAAGTTATAAGCCTTTCAAAAGAAAGTCATCAAAAGAAACCATAGGGGATAGAGGTTAATTAAATACATAATTAGAATCTGGCTTCTTGCAAAGTTCAAAGTGGGGGGAGAGTAGAGGGGTATGGAGGAGAGAGTAGGGGGTAGGGAAAAGACAAAAATAAAAATTTGCATTTGCATTTTTTTTATTGTTTTGCTTCTGGTATTCTAATACCCCAAAACATATCTTTTAAAAGTCAACATGAAGACCATTTACCCCAAAATAGATCTTTTAAAAGTCAACATGAAGACCATTATTTAAAAAATTACCATTTATTGACAATTGCTGGAGACTATGCAAATACTTCCCCACGTTTTATACAGTTATTATCAGCTGCTTTTCATCTCTGGGGCTCTTGATTCAGTTAAACTTGGCAGGCATATATGGAGCACCTACTATGTACCAAGTACCACACTAGACAATAAGCTTAGGAAAATGAGGGTGACACCATCCCTGTGCATACAGAGCTCCTGGCCCAGTGGGGAGGACAGGTACATATAGAAAGCATGACAGTAAAAAGGGAGGTGTGTCAGAATTGACTTAGCACAGAGCCAGAAGCAAGGCTGTGTCACCCGGAAGGCCACACACACAAAGCTAATGCCTGGTCTCGAGCTTTAAGGTATGGCAGATGACCAAGCAAAATGGAAAAAGTAAGTGGAGTCCAGATCCAGATAATAGGACGCACAGAGAGATCTGGAAAAGGCAAGGGAGAATTCAAGGACAGCAGGAGGCTTGGGCATGTAGGCACTGCCAGGGCATGAGGGAGGATTTGAGAGCGTAAGATGAAAATAAGGAGCAAGATGCTCAAGTGTTGGTTTAAGACGTTACATATTTTAGTAGCTCCCATAGTCAGAGCTGATCCTCTAGTCTACAGGATCCACGCAAATCCTATTAATCAGGCAAGGGTCATCATCCCCACATTTACATATAAGCAGGCACATCAGAGTCTAAGTATGTATAGATGTCAAATGCTGCACAGCAAATAGAAGTAAAGCTGAGAGCAGATTCCACACCTTCAGGCTAGGAGGATCTAAGTCCTTTAATCCTTTGTTCCTTCCTTTGCTCCTTTCTTCCTTCTACAAAGATTTATGGAGTCTCCATGATGAGCTAGTTCCTATCGCGAATGTAGTGTTCTAGGTCCTAAGGATGGAGGCTTAATCACCCACTATCTTCTTCTCTGTGTTTCTTCTTCCTTTGAATGAACTACACTACTGGCAGTGTAGTTCATTCTCAGTGGAAACTAGTAGAGAGCCTGGCACAAAGTTAGGACTCATTAAATGAGCAGTTAGTGGGATTGTTGTCGAATTAAGCCAGTGCATCTCATAACACCTGTCCCAAGAAATATGGAAGCTGAGCAGAAGGAAAGACATCTACACTGCAGAACGAAAGGTATGCAGTCATATATGGGTTTTGACGTCAAGTCATCAGTTTGAAATCCCAAGTCTGTGACTTTGAGCAGCTTCCTTAACGTCTCTGAACTTCCATGTCTTTATCTGGAAAATGCAGCAATAATATTTGCCCTCAGGACTTGGTCTTAGGGTAAAAGAAGACAACCTATCATCATCTGGTAGTCGCATCCTAAGCCTGGCATAACACACTGGCAAGTAGGAGGTGCCCAATCAAAAGCAGCAGTTATTACTGGGGCAAGGCTAACCAGCAGAGGTAGCATCAGTTGGAGTTTCACAAACACAGTTGGTGTACAGCAAGGCTAACACTAACCAGCATTATGACTGGCATGTCGCACTTTGAACACAGAGTTCTTTCTCAGACGGACAGACCCTTTGGAGCTCTTCCCTTCTCCACTGTCGTGACAGGGAGGACCAACCCCTGACCTGGCAGAGCTGCCACATTTCATTCTGGGGCTGAGTCACTCTGAGTAGAGCCCAGGACAACTCGTGTCACCATCATCAAAGAGCAGAGGTCTACAGGCACCACAAACATGAGTCTGGATTTTCATCCCCTATGCTACACAAGCCAGACTCACACACACAGAACAAAAAGGTAAACACACGACCCAAGCCTTTGTTCTCACATTGGTCACTATGTCCAGCCCTGTTGTCCTCATGTTCCCACCTTCTATGCCAAGCCTCAAAGAGTGGAAGCTCAGATGAAAGAAACATTCACCCTTGATTGATTCTAAGAGAAGCTTGGATTTTGGAGCCTGGGATTTTTTTCTTTAGATTGTATGTAATATTTTTGGTAAGAACTTACAGAACTCATTCTCTGAATAGTTTTGACAAGTATAGAAATGTTAATGCAATAAATGAACCCAGAAATATAAGAGAACCCAAACCTAGAAAGCCAATAAGTAAAAAATGGAAATAACCTTAATTATCAATAATAAGAAAATGGTTAAGTAAAACTAAGGCACACCCAGATATTGGAATATGGGAAGTCCCTAAATTGTTAGTTTTAGTGACATGGGAACATGTCTAAAACCATGTAAAAACACAGACTAGAAAACTTTGCATACAGCATGATTGCAATTATTAAACATATATTACATATATCAAGAAGGCTACTTTTGTATGGGATTACAATACTTACTTATACTTTCTGTATATCTACACTTATACAGTAAATATTTATAACTATTTATATTGAAAATGTTTCAAAAATATAATAGATAGCTTAAGTAACTTACAATCACCCTTGCCTTTGAAGGCGGTATGGAGGACAAATGAACTCAGTAAGAACTTAGTTAATAAGCATTTACCCTTGTAAAGTTCTGGTTGGTGCCATAGACATGAAGTGGCTAAGGTTTGCTGAACAAATCATTAGTCAAGGGATGTCTTTGTTGCCAAATATTTGGAGAACAGTGTCAAATGAAAGGGGGAAAAAAAAAATCCTGGTGTGTGAGTCAGGAAATCAAAGTGTTAATACTAACTCCACCACTAAATGTACTTGAATAGTTTATTTTCCTCTATGTTTCAGTTTTCCACTGGAATAGGAGGGGAAAATGTTCCTTCCTTCATTCATGGATTCATTTATTCAAGAGCTATTTCTTGAGGATTTACTATAGATCAGGTTCTACTATAGGTTCTGGAACAGAGCATTAGACAAAAGCAATGTGGCGTCTCCTTTCAAAGAACTTATGTCCTGATAAAGTAGACGAACCATAGACCACTGATCAAATACATAAGTAAACTGGGATCACGGGATCTTGAGAAATAGAGGTGGGATGAGGAGAAAGAGAGCGGTGTGGAAGGTCTCTAAGGAGGTGATTCGTTAAGTGAAATGTCAGAGCAAGCCAGGCTGTTATCCAGGGGGAAAGGTGTCCAAGCAGAAGGAACAGCATGTACAAAGGCCCCGAGGCAGAAGTGTGGCTGGGGTAAAGGGACCCAGCCAAAGGTGGTGGAAATGAAGTCGATTCTTTTCCCTGCAGTTTAACCAAATAGAATTCAGCAGAAAGCCTGTTGCAAGCTCAAAATGCTCCCAGTGCTGGAGCTTCAAAGTCCAAGGCCTCTGCACAGGTAGTGCATTTACAGAAACTTCATCAGCCCCGCCGCAGGACTTTGAAGGCCCGCTGTGCAACTATTAGCTGATCCCACTTAACAAACAGTGACGCAGTCCCCAGGCATGTTTGTGCCCAAGCAGGTGATGATTTTCTCTCCACTGACTCCAGTCAAGGACTTTCTGCTTCCAGATTTCAGGCTCCAGGTGACGTTGGGCACAGGGGGTCAGGTGGCGAGTGGAACAGGTCACACACCAGCCAGGTGACATGATCTGTACCCGGCTCAAATTTCAAAGAGCCCACTTTTCCGCCCGTGTGTCAAGCACACAGTTAGTTTGAATGTTGCAAGCAGAGTAAGATGATTCATCAATTTCCAAACCCCTGGGAAAGGAACCTATTGTTTCAATTCTTTAAAAATGTTTTCCTAACCCCTACAGAGGTAGCTATAAGTTGGGAAGATAAACTAGGATGCAGTTAAGGGCCAAAAAAAGAAGCAATTACTGTCATCCATAATTACAAGGCTTATCATTTATTGTGCAGTAATAGTCGCATTTCCAAGCAGACATTATTAATTAGTGAACTAACAAGGCAATTTGCATTCATCTCAGTCCAGAAGAATTCAAACTACTTCAACAGACCAAACATAGGTAATTTAGCCTTATTACTTT
Source organism: Mustela nivalis (assembly GCF_964662115.1). NCBI lineage: Eukaryota > Metazoa > Chordata > Mammalia > Carnivora > Mustelidae > Mustela > Mustela nivalis. The sequence goes on from NC_139021.1 coordinate 12,464,900, forward strand.
TTGTCTTTTTAATAGAAGGGGAAACCGAGGCAGAACACATTGAATGGATCATGAAAAGAGGTAAGTCCACCCAAAGTTTTGTAGAAATCAGATAGTCATCCAAGAGAACACAGCATTGCATCGATTCATAGAGATGTATTAGAGCATAAAGATGTGCAGGCAGGGACATTAGGTTAATTTCTCAGCAGCCCCATCCATTCTGACGTGGGACCAGATCTCTCCCGATCTGTTTCCCTCTCCGCGAAATGGGACTGTCAGTTTTTGTCTGACATGATTGTTCTGCAGAATAAATGAGAAATGTGTGCCTGCAAAGCAGGTCTGGTTTGTAACATGGGTGGATACTGTCCAGATCTCAGCAGAAGGACTGCTTAAGGAGGAAGGAGCTCTGCATTGGCCCTGAGTGTCGGGGCTGAATGTTTCTGGAAGAAGGGAAGGGAAGATGCAGGAGGAAATCCAACTCATTTTAAGGAAAAATGTCAGAAGATCAGCTAGGTTTCCAGTTTGAGGCATGAGGAGGGATCCTAGCAGATCCATCTTCCATAGGAACAACAGAGCCTGCAGAGCAGACGTATATCCAGTCATCCAATGACTTGCTTCTGGAATGAGTTTGATTTGTGAGAGTGTTTATAGGCCATCTTCTATTGATGTTGGCTTTGTGGCATGGAGAAGTCCTCATGGCTAACACGTTCAGCTTGTACAATGAGAGCTTGTGGCATATAATATGTATGGAAAGTGAGTATCTATGTGTTTATGCAGATTAGGAAAACTCATACATCGGACAGACATAAGTAGCCCAGGTGACCAGGAGTGTTTCTCCCTGTTAGTTTCTCTCTTTTCCTTTCTCCTCCTCCTCTTCCTCTTCCTTCTCCTTCTCCTCTTCTTCTTCTTCTTTTCAACAGGGTCAACTGGTATGAACAAAACAGAAGAAGCAATTATGACACTATAACACGAATCTGAGACATAATCTAGGAAAGTCTCTTTGCTTTTAAAACTAAAGAAGCAGACGCTGAGAGACCCACTTTCCCCAGATTATAAAGCTTTTACAGTACTTAGTCAGAACCTGGACTCAGGTCTTCTCTGACCCTACAAACCTAGCTCCTCCTGGATGTACCTTCCCGCCCCTCAGATAGTATCTCCTCAGAAGAAAGGAAGTTTGTCATTTCTGAGTCCTGGGTTCTGGCCACTCAGAGTCTTGCCACAGAGAGAAAGAAATAAAGAGCAATGTGGTTTATTAGGCACAGGCTACATGGTATTGGAACTTGGGGACCTGATTTTAATTCCTTCATCTGTATTTTTTTTTAAGATTTTATTTATTTATTTGGCAGAGAGAGACACGGCGAGAGAGGGAACACAAGCAGGGGGAATGGGAAAGGGAGAAGCAGGCTTTCCGCGGAGCAGGGAGCCCTGGGGCTCGATCCCATGATCCAGGGATCACGACCAGATCGGAAGGCAGCTTAAAGACGGAGACACCCAGGCACCCCTCGTCTGGACTTTGTGATCTCAAAGTCAGTTCCTCATCTCTGAAGTGTGGATCATGGAGGCTGCTCCCACGGAGCATTGTATTTAAAGAGATTATATACTGAAGACACAGATAAAGAGGAAATGAACCCCCCCAAAAGTTCCCATTCTCCTTTTCTCATCCTCCACGAGATACTAGTATTGTTATTCGTATCATTCTTATTGTCACTCAATAGCAGGAAAATACCCTCTCCTTTCATCTAGTTCCTCATTGGGCATGTCCGATTTGATTCCTTTGATTCTGGGAGAATGAAGACAGTCTTTATATAGTCATTATCTTTCTTAAGGCAACATTCATTTTTCAGAACAACCTGAATGAAGATGGGAAGCAAGAGGCGAGAGGCTCTACATCTCTCCCTATTTATCAATTACTTGGAATAACATAAGGATTCCACCTTCTCCCCACCTGCTGCAAGTTATGGACTGTAATATTCTATCCTATTGCCCTGGATTACTTGTGATAAGGAGGGAGTGTTTGTTAAATATTATCCAGCTAGTAATACCATTATTTGTATAGGACACCTGTTATCCAAAGGTTTCACTGTACCCTTCAAAGGTCTCATTATCTAAAAGACACATTCCAGGGCCATCAATCACTAAATCTCTTCCACGGCCTCAGTTTCCAAGAGAGGCAAGGCTCGGGCTCTCATTCTCTAGTCATTATCTCACCCTTGGAGCATACTCTGTCATAGTCTGAAAGATTTTATATTTTTGTTGTTGAAATCTGGGAGGCAATGATGTCTCAGGTATTGGGCTGAGGTCAGGAGATCTCTGTTTCCATGGCGACGATCATAGTGGTTATTATGATAACATTCTTGTTCACCTACAACATGGCTTGCAATTCTTACATCTTCACTGCTTCAGTCCTACCCCAAATACTGGTTGGTATGTTTTTGACATAGGTAATGAAGGAACCAACTAGGAATGGCATAAATAAGGAAAAATATCATTATCTCACCTAAAACTTTTCTGGTAGGAGGACACTTTCAGAATTGGTCCCACAATCTTGGAATTCTGCCATCTTGAGCCTGTCAGCTTTTGCTTTCAGATTTTTCTCTTAATGAGCACAAGGTGGCTGTTACAGTTCCTGGCATCAAATCCTCACATGATAACGTGCACAATTAGAAAAGGAGAATAATTGTCACTCTCTGAGCCCTTTTTTCAGAATGAGGTAAATTTCACACACAGAGGAAAAAGAATGAAGAAAATTTCCCAGAAACTCATCAGAGGACTTCTCTCCATGTCTTTCTGACATTACCCATTACTGAGTCATTCACAGGCAAGGGGGGTGGCAGGGTTGCCCCCACTGGCTTCAAGTTGTCCAGTGCACATGTGTTGTGTATGAGCACATGTGTGGGCACACATACACACCATTCCCTGGCTAGAGCTGAGGAGGGACCCAGACTCTCTTAAAGCAAAATATTTCCAATTAGCCTATCATGATTAGGGTCCCATTAGCAAGGAAAAAGAGAAAGACTGTCGGGTAAGTAGCCATTACTTGCCCTATTTTACAAATGAAGAAACGGAGGTTCAGAGTGGTTATTAACTGCATTACTCAGAGTAGATTAACCACTGTGACAAAGGACTTTAAATATCAGCGGCCTAATACAATAATATTTTATTTCTCACTCATGTCATGGTCTGGTGACACTGTGGGGAGGGGACAGGGCAAGCCCCATGCAGGTATTCAAGGACCAAGGCAACTTCTGCCCATGAATCTACCCCCTTCTGCATCCTTGGAGTTCTTCCATTCAGCTGAGGACAGAGAAAGAACAGGAGGATTGTCTAGGGAAAGTTCTTGTGGGCCAGGCCTGAGTGGTGCATAGGACTCAGCTCCCATTCTTTGGCTACGGTTCTGCCATCTGGCCACACCTAACTGCAAGGGAGGCTGGGAGCACAATACAGTGCCAAGGAAGGGAAGGGAGCCCTCTCCCATGGTCATTGAGTAGACGGCCCAGCTGACATGCCATGCCAGCTAGGTCTGAATGCACGGGGGAGTTATGGCACCTCTTGTCCTGATGATGCTTCTACTTGTGTGACACTTTGCAAGCTAAACTCATTCAGCTTTCCAATCAGTGTTTCCTGCTCTAACCCTGATAGTCCAATCCCTCCCCCTTATCATGGCTCCTAAACTCCCTGAAACTTGTCCCAGATTTTGTCTCACGTCTCAAGTTCGTTGACCTTCCATTGACGTTAGATTCTACGAGTTCCCTTTTGTAGAAACATTTTTCCTCAGTTCTCAGACACTTGTTCTTTCCTGCATTATTTTCCTCTCTTCTTTCTGTAGGTCCATTTGCTCTCAGCACAAGCATTTTGGTCTCCTTTTCCCGAATCCCAGTCTCCATGCCACTCCTCTTCCCATGGAAAAGATGGTTTATAGCAATGACTCCATTCTGACCTCTGTGTTACCTTCTGCAAAATGTATCCTGTTGCTCTGAGCCTCTCACCTGACTGTAAGGTAGTAAGTCAGATAGTCAGATGTTGATGCTATTATTATGACTATTGTTACTTATATTCATACTTTTATTATTACCCCTGCAAGTTTCTTAGTATTTGCCAGACAGTATTGTAAGCACTTTGTTTAAGTTATCTTGAAGTTTCTCAAGAGCCCACGGATGGTTTCATTCCCTCTTTTTTCAATGAGGGTGGAAAGAAAAATAAAATGCTGTTAAATGACACAACAGAAATTCAAAACTAGACAGTCTGACTCTGAAGCCAAAACTGTTTGTCCTCGTGGGCACCTGTCTCTGCAAGCTACGTCCTCTCTGTTCTCTCTGAGCATCACCAAGACTGGTACAGAGCTAAGCACACAGCAGCTGTCAATCTATGCTAAATTTAAATCCACAAATCCAGAATATCCTTTTCAGCCCAATCCTAGTATCTCCCCAGTTCTTTCTGTATTATGTCATTCTTTCCTTATGTATCCTCAGACTGTGCCACCTGTGTTGACATATCCTCTTTCTTAGATCTCCTAAACAATAACATCAGGTAATATTTATCAAGCATTTGCAATGCTTTTGACTCTCTGTCCCTATAAGACAAATCTCATTACTATTTTCATTTATAGATTGGTCATTTAAATTTAAAGGTTAAGTGGAGGAGAGAGGGTAATAACCTGGATGTTTAATTCTACCATCCGCAATCTTACCCATTAAGCTCTACTGCTTGCGGCAGTCCACTCACTTTAGTACATTCCTTCCATAGTCTCGTCAGGCTGCATTTGCCCTTCCTAATTCCTGTTGACAATCTCTGGGACAGATTCTTAAGTATCTGATCATGGAAAAAGCTTTCTTCCTAGGCTATAACTGGTCCACCCCTTTCAAATTAATTTTATTAACCGCTATTAGCTAAATATTTTATATTTTAATTGGCTCCAATATCTGTCCTCACCTTGTCTGTCAATATCATCTTTACTCTCTCTATTGAAAAAGCAGAAGTCACACACCAGCTGGATTCCTCATTCTCTCCATGATGTAAACTTTGTTAGGAGAATCAGGTGGGACTTTTGAAGCATGGTGCCCGTCAAGCTCCAGTAAAGGTGTTCCAGACCCATGGAGGGCCATCTGCCAGGATTTTGCTCATTCCTTTAGCAATTGTTTTTCACTTTGCTGGCTCCTGAGGGGCACCCAAACGATCTTCATGGTAAGTAACATGAGAAGTAAAAACAAAACAGAACAAAAGATAACAAAACGGAACAAAAAGCAACACACACACACACACACACACACACAAGATTTGGATTTATTCATTTATCTAACTACTACCATTCAATAACTTGAGTGCTTACTAGGTTCTAAGTTCTATCACATTTTCCCCCTGGAGGGATGCCATGAGAATTAAACAAGGTACAAGTCGTCTTCAGCAGACTTTGTGGCACAGAGTAAGTCATACATATGTAAGTCGCAATCCCCATTTCCTTCTGAATAAAAAAATGTGTGAACGAATTTGCAAGCTCAGTTTTCCTATGGCTCCTTTCAGCATGGCAAGAGCTATTTCTCAGAATCTGCCTTTCAGCCCATGAGCTCAGCAGGATACCCAGTCAATGCTGCTCTGTATGGATTTTGTCAACTGTTGGTTTTGATCTTGCCTACCAGCTTCACGTTATGTTTTTCATTCAACGTTGATTCAATGAGTATTTATTAAGCACCTGCTGTGTGCCTGGTACTTAACTGGGCTCTGTGTATATAGTGGTGAGTGAGATAGATATGGCACCTACACTTTATGGAGGAAATAAGTAGTAAAAAATAAGTGTAAAAAAGGATAAACTTGGGGAGTACAGGGTGGTATGAGAGAACATGCTCAAAGCAAAGCAAAATATATGTTTAACATAATATCCCTTTGATCCCACTTGTTTGGGTTCATCTTTTTTCCTTGAATCTAGTTAGGTCCTCCTCATTTCACGGTGCTTGTGGTAGTAGTTACAAGAGGGGAAAAACTCAAAATGACTTCAATAGCATAGGCCAGTTTTTGGTGCATATGACTGAAAAGTCCAGAGATAACTAATTTTAGGAGAAATTTTATGTGCTGACTCAAAATAAGACCAAGAATTGTTTTCTCTCCATTTCTCGGCTCCAGCTGCTGACATTGGCCCCATCATTGGCCAGTTCCTCCTCTCGTGGTTCCCAGGTGACTGCCATTGGCTGGTGGGGATGCCAGCACAAAAAGCAAGGAGGAATGCATTGAATAAAAGGCTTGACTCCCCTTGCCTAATTGGACCTCCCTAAGTCTTATAAAGGTTCCATGGGCAGATAGAAGAATTTCCACCCATCTCTTTCCAACACGCAGAATTTTATATTGAGCCACCCCAAGACCCAGGGGTAAAATCAATTTTCCTGATCTGCCTGAGGGAGGAGTCACATAAAATCCTGGTATGCTCTCGTCAGATATATGGCTATTGCCAAATTGCTGTGCAAACCAGACTCCAGCCTAAATTCCTGCCGACAACAAATGAGAGACACCATTCTCCACATCCACCCCAACACATGGTATTTTTTTTTTAAGTATTTGTACTAATACGAAAAGCTGTGAAATGGGAATTTTATTGTTTATGGCCCCTTTTTCTCTCCTTTTTCATAAAATATCAGCTTAAGTAATCTCCCTGTTCTATAACTAGGTTCTTTTCCCTCTCCTATATTTCTTTTTTATACCAATTTTTTTTTTCCCTCAAGGACATGTTTTGCCAATAATTTGTACCAGTCTGTGTCTTTTCATTTTGTTGTTGGTCACCTTGTTGGGCAAGGGCTTTGAAATTTAAGGTATCCAGAATTAACCAATCTTTTTCTTTAGGTTTGGTCTTTGCGTGCCTTATTAAAAAACAAACAAATGAGCAAACAAAACAAAAACAAAACATAATATATATTTTCTTTTACAAGTTTTAAAGTTTTGTTGTTCACTTTTGTGTCCTTAATTCACCTGGAATTTGTTTTTGTGGATGTTATGAGGTAAGGACTCTATTTTTTTACTTACTTAATGCAATTTGGATGGTCAGCTTTTCTAGTACTACTTACAGGCTGGTCCATTCATTCCTGGTGATGTTTCATATAGTCTCCATATGTAACTAAGTTTAATCCTGGCCTCTGTGTTCTACCCATTGGTATTATTTTGTGCTTTCTAACTTCCTTTCTTTCTTTTCTTCTCCCCTGCCTTCCCCACCTTCTTTCATTCAGATTGACACAATCCTCTTCATGCTCCACTGATTTAAAAATTCTTACTTCTATGCTATTCTTTAGAGACTATCCTTAATATCACCCCACTGGACACTGATTTTAGCAAGGTCAATGTTTATAGTACATTAGCCTATCTCTCCCCAAATAGAAGCATTTTAGCACACTTAAACTCCCATCACCTCTTCTTATCTACCAAGGTACTGATAATTAGTATTTTAATTCCATCCTGCCTGCTGCAACATCTCGTTTTCTTCTGTAGTCAAGTCAGGTTTAGATGCATCTACATGATTCTCTGTTCCTTATTGCTCTTGGTATTGCTCTAACTTAGCTCTGCTGCACTTTGCAAATATTACTACAGGTTGTCTACATGTTGTATCTTCATATGTACCTGTCTTTTCTCTCTGCTCCCTTTTAAAATGATCTGTGTTCAGTATTTGTATTTCTCCATTACGTTTCTAATTGAAGTTTGTGGTTTTTATAGCTGTCGGAATTCAGTGCACTTCTTTATTCTGAAGATACATGTGCTTCTTTTAATTGGGATACTTCTAAGGCATGATTTTTTAAAATATCACTTATCCCCCTCTATTTTCTCTTTTTTTGGATAACCTGCTAGATACATGTTGGGGAAAACTTATGCTACCTTCCATATCTTTTCATCTTTCTTTCCTGTTTTCTATATCTTTAGTTTTGCTGAACTACATGTCATGCAATTTCTTCAGATTTATATTCACTAATTCTTTTTTCTTCTTTATTTAATTTTCTATGAAACCTTTCCTTCAGTAGTTTTCCCCCACAGCTACATCTTAAAAACTGTGTGCATGTTTGAGTGTGCATTTTATAAAATGCACCTGTTACTTTTATCCTGGTATGCTCTTCTTTCATCTTGGTTATACTTTCTTTTCACTTCTCCTTAATATATTCAAATTTTTATTTTATAGATCCTTTCAGATTATTCTATTATATTGAATTATTGGTGTATCACTCTAGTGGCTGTGTTTGCTGGCTTACCTCATGGTGTATCTTTCCTCAAATGGTTGTTTATTGATGATTGTGAGCTCATCTTCATTGAGATTGTTTCCTTTCTGTTGGACTCATGCAGGCTAAGTTGAGAATGTTTTATATTTTTTATAGTGACACCCAGTTTGTTCATGGATCTATAACTAATTTTTATACCAGGAACTCTGCTTGGGAATTGTAAATTTAGAACCCATACCTCAAGTGGTAGAGCCTTAAGTTTTGATTTCTCATAGAAGACATTTTTTATTCACTTGGGGCCTTGTAAATGTAAGTGGAACCCCTTACAGGACCTTACATCTGCAAGATAAAAGTTTCACTCTGTACTGTCCTCAGGCTCCTGCTTCAACCTTTCTAGTCATATGCAGGGAATTTGAATCCCAGTGACCAAACATAAGAGCCTATTCTGCATCTAGTATTGACTTACAAGTTGCCACAATATCAGCTCACGGATTTCCCACCATGACCAGTTTGAATTTCTTCTTAATTTGTGGTATTTATAGATTCATCTTTCCTTTGAGATTTTGCCTATATACCTTTATGCAATGCTTATCTTAGCCATTTTTATATGTATTTGGTGTGAGGCTGTATTGCTTAACTTTGTCTTTTAGGTTATTAAAAGTTAAATTTCAAAGTATACCTCCCTATGTAGCTACCAAGTTAGCTAAATCACCCAGGAGACTGAGTTCCTGATGGCCTTAGAGTTTAGATTTTTTATTAAATTGGTAATGAGCATGAATGAATATTGGAAAGTTTGAACAATTGCCAGTAGGAGTACTAGTGAGTAATAAATATTCTAAGCTCCAGTTTTCTCATTTAAAATAGTGATACCAATACCTATCTTTACAAGCGTAATGCAGATGAACTAAAATAATTCATAGAAGAAAAAAAAAAGCACAATGTGTAACAAAAACAAAACAACAAACAAAAGCAGAAGAAAAATAACCTCAATAAATGCTGATTAGTATAAGGAAATTTGCCAAATGAGTATTTGGATAAATGAAGGGAACTTAGCTATCCACATTTTAAGGGCTCTCTATCCCAGATTCTGGAGAGCAGAGTTCTCTCAATATGGAAGCAATGGGATTTCATTCTATGACAGAAGGTATGTGAGCCTCCTCTGGGATCCAGGCCTTAGAGGACTTCCAAGTAGAGTTGCCTGGCCTTAGGATTCAGACATTTCCTAACATCCCTCCACACCTTTATAGAATAAAGCTCTCTGACCCTCCTCTTTGTTTACTAGAATTGCAGGGGTAATAGCTTACCACCTCCTTTGGGAATTTTGTTACTTGCAGGTAATTTGCTATGCCACTTTTATATGATTAGAATGTCATTTGTTGTGGGGTGGGGGGGATTTTAACTTGGGGTTTTGTGGGGTTTTTTGCATTTTATTTTATTTCTTTTCAGTGTTCCAAAATTCATTGTTTATACCCCACACCCAGGGCTCCATGCAATACATGCCCTCCATAATACCCACCACCAGGCTCACCCATCCCCCCACCTTCCTCTCCTCCAAAACCCTCGGTTTCTCAGATCCCATAGTCTCTCATGGTTCATCTCCCCCTCCAATTTCCCCCAACTCACTTCTAATCTCCTTCTCCCTGTGTCCTCCATGTTATTCCTTATGCTCCACAAGTAAGTGAAAGCATATGATACTTGACTCTCTCTGCTTGACTTATTTCACAATGTCATATTTTTTAAACTTGGAAGAAAAAGAGTGTTTTGGGTTAACAGGTCTCAGGATATACAACAAAAGTTGAGGACTAAACACAGGTTAATACCTTATTAAGACAGAAGGTAAATGAGGCAGGTCTTCTAAAGGGACCTAAAAAACCACTTCCCATTGCAGAATTGTGGTGCTCAGGCTGCACTCTAAGTGTTACTGGCTCATCAAATGTTTCTACTCTGTAGGCCTCACGCAGGTTAAATTCTTCAAGTCTGCTTTAAAGTTGTCTACTCTTCAGAGGGGGAAATCAGAACAGTGCCTCACAAAATGTGTTTTGTTTGGGAAACGGAAATGAAGCTAGGTGACTAGGGGGTGGGGGAGTCAGGGCTCAGAACAAGGCTGTGACTTTCTCCTTGGGTTTTCTCCCATAGTGACCCTAGCTGTGAAGACATGAGAAGCAGCTGGAAGAAGGTGAGGGAACTAGCAACACCTCATTTTAACAAGAGATGGGAAAAAGACATGAGAGATGCCCTCTCATATCTGTATGTGCAGTTCATGAGTGAAGTAGACTCTATTTGGGATGCTCCCCGAACTCAAAGTATATGCCACTGGTTAATAAGCCCCACTTGCTGACCACCTGCTAGGTGCCAGGCCCTCTTCAGGTGGTGGATGGAAATATATTCAGAAATGTAGTACACGTGAACAGCATATGCCTTGTGTGCAAGGCATTTTGTTTTTATTATCTCACTTAATTTCCACAGTACTGCAAGGACTGTGTTATCTCAAGTCCTTAAGGACTGTATTATATTGCTTCCCAGTTAGTGGAAAGCAGAATTGTGCTTAACGTGGAAGGCACTATGACTTAATTGAAAACACAGATGCAACTTCAGAAACCCAGGTTTATTTCCCAATTTTTCTACTTACTCGTGCTATTACCATGATCAACTTCTTTCAAATTCTCTTTGACTCAATCTGTTCACATATAAAATGGACAAGTAATAATGGCCTTGTAGGATACTTACAGAATCAAAAGGAGATGTATTTACATTATAAATAATGTAGTATTAGATGTTACACATTTATTGGGCACCATTTTGTGCCAGTCATGTGCCAAACAGTTAACAAACATTTTATTTAATCCTTACCACATGCCCTCTAAAGTAAAAGAATTGCAATTTCTTTTAAAGGAACTAAGGCTCATAAAGATTAGTTTTTGCCCAAGGCCATCCAACTACTAAGGGTCATGACTGGCATTCCAAGTCCATCTGACTTTCCCTACATCCTGTGGTCTTAACCCTGCAGACATCAAAGGATTAGGAAAGCCTAAAGAATACTGGAAATATTCACCATTTTTAGAAGTTTTGAAGAATGTTGGTTTTGAAGTAGTTCCTGTATCATAAAATGAGTTAGAAGAGGTAGTTTCTACAGTTCCTTCCACCTGTAAATATTGTTTCTACAAAAAAGATTTTCCAAACCACTAAGTAAGAAATAAGTATGTATTGGCCTAATTTGGCCCCAGTATGAGCTGTAAACCATGGTTTCCCACACTATCCATGACAGACACAGACTTCTGCTCAGTCTTCATAAAGAAGATCCCTTGGTCCAATCTCAGACCTTGTTTCTTGGATTTTGCTCTTTGCATTTGTTTGGACCACCTTCTCATTCCATTTACTAACTCACCATTAATCTCTGCCAAACACTTTTAATCTCTGTTAAACACTTTTAACACTGCTCTCTGGAAACCTCCACCATGCTCAGCACTTGATGCCTAATTTCTCCTCAGCTAGAGGAGGCTCTGGCCACAGCATCTTTCAAAATGTCATTCCTGAGGCACAGTGAACTTGTCTCACTTCACTCACATTGTTGTTTCTTATCCACACAGGCAACCTCTCATCCCTCATTTGTGCCTAGGTCACTAGGGGAGGAGGGGCTAATAACCCAAGGTATAGAGTCATCTCAACTCCCACCACCACTGAAGAAATTCATCCAGGGAATTCTTCTCACCACAAAGTAACTTCCTTTCAGGTCCACCAGCTTCGCTAATAGTGTATACACCTAGAAGCTACATTATAAGGTTCCATTATAAGGAACCTTATATATTATAATATACATATATTATAATATATATATAACCTTATATATTATAAGGTTCCAAATTATCAAGTGTTCCACCTGATTTTTCTGTCAGACTTGGTTTGGCTTCTAGAGAAATAAAGATCTTTAAACATAAGTGAATGACAGAAAGAAGAAAACAGCGCTTCCCTTCACACAAGGGAGACTCAATGTGGAGAGTTAGAAGGAACACTGAAAACGTTACAGTTGTGGAAAATGAGGACCAACAAGAGGAGTGCACTTGTCTGAGTATCTTACCCTTAATTTCCTACGTATTTTGTTTGCCTTGTTCTCTGCCCCCCCCACACACACCCATGTACACACATGCACACTGTCCCTGAAATTATTATATCCAAAAATTCATTTGGATATGTAAACCTCAGGTCTTTTTTTTTTTTTTTAAAGATTTTATTTATTTATTTGACAGACAGAGATCACAAGTAGGCAGAGAGGCAGGCAGAGAAAGAAGAGGAAGCAGGCTCCCTGCTGAGCAGAGAGCCTGATGCGGGGCTCAATCCCAGGACCCTGGGATCATGACCTGACCCGAAGGCAGAGGCTTTAACCCACTGAGCCACCCAGGTGCCCCCAAACCTCAGGTCTTAAAAATGTGACTATTTCACGGAGGACCAAACTGTACACCAGACTTTTTTTTAATTAGATGGGTTTTCTCATTAGAGCACAGCACAGTGGAAAGAAAAGAGATTTTTGAGTCTACTTTTGACTTTGGTTTGAAATGACTCTCTCTTATTCATTCACTATGTGACCTTGAATGACTTATTTAATGTCTTTGGGTCTCGTTTTTTTTTTTTTTTTTCTAAAGAAGGAAGGTTATCTCTTTCTCATGAGCCTGTTGAGAGTATTAAACAAGCTTCTATAGTTAAAAGTTTCTGTCTTCTGCCTGGCACATAGTAGCGTCTTCTATAAATATGAGTGTCTTTCCTTGAAAACAATGAGTTTCAGGAACTCTGAAGGAAACAGGGTTTAGTGAATGCTGTGGTGAGGTGAACTGAAGTAAACAGGCAAGAGGCCAACAAACCCTCAAGAACAGACCTGTATTTGGTCTAACCACACCCAAATTCACATAGCATGCAAGTAATATGTACAAAAGGAATAAAAACATAACTTGACCTCTAGGTGATGGAGATACTTCTATACATCCAAAGTAGCATGCTTTCTCGATTCTACTAACATGGGAAGGTCTCCCTCAGGAGGCACTGATCACACCTGTCAAAGCCCCTTCCAGGCCTGCCGTGTGGGGCTCTTTGGGATGAAGAGCCCATCTCTGAGGCTGAAAAGGAAGCAAGAGCCCTTTCATTTCGTGGAGCCTGAGAATCCCAGTCATTGCCCCAAGGGAGGTCACTGGCAGGCTTAGCCAAAGCGATCTGAGTAGGGATGAGCCATGATATCCAGTTCCAGTAAAACCCACAGAATGTTCTGAACTCATGACTAAGCCTGCACTAAATAAACAACCCTCCCCATCTACCTCAGAAGGATGGCTATGTGTGGTATGGCCTAGTAATCTCTTTTCTCAAAAAAATGAGAGACCAAGAGTTGTATGTTGCAGTTTTCAACATTCTTTTAACAACTGCATGTTCAGCCCCTATTCCATGCCAGTCATTGTGTCAAGTGGGGATATTATTAACCATGTTTGGTGAATCCCAGGGCGTCCTCAGGACCACCGTGGGGGCAAGGGTGGAGCCAAGCAGGCTGTGTCTGGCTGCCACTCTGTTGAGTCAACCAGAACAGATTCCCTTTTATCTGTTTTATTGGCCTTCCTCATAATATTTTATTGAAAAGATAAAAATGTTAAAAAAAAAAAAGAGTCCTTTTTTTTAAAGTGTGGAAAAAGAATCTAGGCCAATGATATGAAATTAAAGGATGATGAACCTATTATTTTGAGCTAAAGAGAGAGAAAAGAAAATAGCTGATGTTTATTTTTTATTGTGTACAAGACAGTGTTTTCAATTAATCCTCACATAACCCTAAAAGTGAGAACTATTATTAGCTCCATTTTTGAGAAGAGGGACTGAGGCCCAGAGGATTTAAGTAAACGTGCCCAACTCAGCCAACAAATGATCTGGTAAATATTTAATCCCAGGAACGCTGGCATTAGAATGCGTGCTCTTAACCACCACACTACGCTGACACCTTCCAAAAATCTCCCTTGGTTACCACTTCCAATCTCCATCCCTGGACTTTGCCATACTCAGCTTCTGCTCAAGGAATGCCCCCTCAGAGAGACCTTCTCTGATCATCTCACCTAAAACAGCTTCCCCTCCAGCCAGTCTACCTCTCCTTTTTGTGGCTTTATTTTCTCTTTGTTCTTATCCCAAACTGAGAAATATTGCACACATACTTGTTTCTGTTTTTTGTTTTCTAGAATGTCACCTCCGTGAGATCAGGGATTTGTAAGCCTTCAGATAATGGTCCTTCCCTGATAACAAGATTAGGTAATAAGTATGTGAGGGGGTACAAGACTTGAAGAGAGAAAGATCTGGACTGGGGAAAGCAACACAGTGTAGGGTGTTAAATCATGAATATAAGGTCAGCTTCAATTTCTATCACAGCTTTGCTAATAATTAGCTGTGTGACCACAAGCAAGTTCTGGCTTCCTCATCTGTAATAGGGATGATTACTATAGATTCACATGTTGTCATGAGGATCAAATGAAATAGTATGCATTAATAAATGGCTCTTATTGTTTACTTCATTCATTTTTTTCCCCTATAACTGGTCTTGAAAACATAGCTAAACACATAGCAAACACTCAAATAAATATATGATGGACAATGGAATGTCAGGTCATAATTAATAATTAGAGAGGACATGCTGTGTTATGGAAAAAAACAATGAAAAAAGAGTAACGAGTGCAGCTATTACCCAGTTCTGCCATATAACTAGTTGTGTGCCCTTAGACAAGTCACCTTGCCTCTTCTTCACCCACATTTTCTCTTGGGTGAAACAAGAAGGTTGGACAGGCTGATGTGTAAATTCCTTTGATCTCTGAAATCTATGAAATTGAAAATGTCCCACAGTTGATCTGGTTTCCATTGGATTTTCAGTAGCAAACCATCCTACCTTGATTGTTTTCAGGAATCTAAAATTATCTGTTAGGTTTTTAAGTTGCTCCTGGGGTTCTAGTCCAAAGGAAAATTCTTCATACTACTCACATCACGGAGTAACTGCTGGTTGCTTGTCCAAAGGAGACTGATATTCACAATGGGCAATTAATTCACTCTCTTATCTGGGTGTTTGAGGGTCGTTCTGGATTGGTGAGCCTCTTGACTGGTGGAAGGAATTCCATCACCTCTCATACTTGCTCTCAGTGAATGAGAAAGGAATGAGATATATCGAGGTTGTCTTGGAGACTTCTGTTCCAAGTCCACCTTGGGGAGTTCAGTAGTTTCCTTTCTGTTCCATTGGAAGGGCCATTGTTTCCTTTGACATGCTGATTTATTGGAAGAGGTTGCTTGTTGCCAAAGATTTTGCTGGCTTAGAAAGTCATATTGGTGACCTGATGTGAGGGTTCTGTGTCCTTAGCCATCATTTTAAGAGTCACCATTTCAAAGCAACTGATATTCTACCTTTGTCCTGTATTTAAAAGATTGCATAGCCACAATAACTTCTAAGAATTCAACAGAGTCAACCTTTTTTTTTTTTTTTTTTGTGAATTTGTGTCCTTTGGGTTGGTGGACTAGCAAACACAACTCACTCATAAAAGATGGATTACCTGAAAACTCATTATAAGTCTCATCTTCTGTTTGACATTAAAAAAATAAAAATGAACAATACATAGTACTTCTGAGTTTTTGAATCATTTTCACATATATTACTTGATCCTCAGAAAGGGGCATAGACATGGTATTATTAGCCATATTATTACAACCTCATTGTTCATATGTGGAAACTGAGTCTCAGAATGTCTTTAAGACTTGCCTAAATACACAGATGAAAACCTGGATTCAAGCCCATGACCCAGAGTTGAAGGAGAGTGAAGGTGGTCAGAAAAGACTCGTGGCCAAAGTTCCTATGTCTAGCGAAACACAAGACAGTGCTTTTTACAGCAGCTTCCCAACCTTCTAACCCCCTAGGAAATAGAGAAAATCTCTAGGGAAGGAGAAATGACAGAAGTAACCAGCAACTTACTTGCAAGCATACTAACAAAAGCAAGACCTGAGCTGCTGTCCCCTATGGAAATTCAGCAGAACTACCTCGGTGCAAGGGTAGGAGGGGAGATAAGGACTAGGAAGGCACCTGCTAAGGAGTCATCAGGATCTAGGTTGAAGACCCAGCTGTGACACCCACCTGACAGCTGTGTGAGTTTAGGCAAATGATTTCCTCTCTGTGTGCCTCACTTTCTTCAGGGACAAATAAGAATATCTCCCCATAAATTTACCATAAGAATCAAATACAGTAATGCACACAAAGTGTGGGGCAGAGTCCCAGGAACAAAATAGAAGCTACAATTATGTGTGATGGTGAATGAAACATTTCACCTCATTGGACCTCAATTGTCTTATGTGTAAAATAAGGTGGTAGGTTAGAAATTCAGGGTTTTTTCCCTCAAGCTCTCTACATGAGTTATGACTATATTCTCTGGAATAGAAGGAGATAGATTGTCAGCTATTTTAGAGTGACATGTCACTTATGAATGAGTAGAAGGTGGCTGTGGTTATTATATCTCATTGATAATAAGGATAATATTTTAAAACCTATCTTTTATTAAGTGCCTGCTGAAATATATATTCTCTTATTATTTCTCCTTGAAAACCCCATAAAGCAGGCAATAGTAACTCCTGTTACATATGTAGAGAGATTAAAACACAAAGAGTTTACCGCACTTATTTAAAGTCACCTACCTCATCCATGGTGGGTTACACTGCGTCCTATATGACTGTGTCTCTCTTGCCCTTTGCAACCCTGTGTTGGCTCTATTCATTGAAATTGCTATTTAATTTCTCTATATAATCTTAGTTTTCCTCATTCCGTATTGACCTCTCTTCCTATGTTCATCCTTTTACCCAATAACAATGTAATGCATATTTAAATACAAGTACCCACAGCTGCGCTGTGTGCTTTTGTAAATGCATGATCTATTATTATCTACTTAAATCTATGTCTTTATTGCATAATTCAGCATTTTAATATTTGCTTTGAAAAATTTTGAGTCCCTTCTCTGCAAAGGTGCTGTATTAAATGACATTCATTATTTTTGCTAAATGTAGACAAGTCATGGTTCAGGTGAGCTGGCAGGTAACTCCCATTATCCTTGGCACATTCCATCATATTCGTTATTCTCTGTGACATTTATCAACACAGCATTTAGACATTTTCAAGAAAGAAAAAAAATCACTTTACATTCCAAGACATTTAACTAACATGTAGCCAAAATTTGCAGGTGAAAAAGTCACTTCTTTGCTATAAGTTACATGTGTTGCTTTAACTCTTTTGGAACACAATGAGAAGATGTGAAAAAAACGTGCTAAGGATCACGGTGTGTGAGCTATTAAACCCCCTGCCATGACTTATGTTGCCTCATGCTTACGGTTATGCTTATGTTATTTTTTTTCTTTTATTCTTTTCTTTTCTTTTATTTTTAAGTAATCTCTACATCCAACGTGGGGCTTGAACTCAAAACCTTGAGATCAAGAGTCACACCCTCTATTGACTCAACCATCTGGGCTCCCCTATCATACTATTCTTAATAAAAGATGACTTCCCATGTACCAAGGATATAGAGGTTGTGCTGACATTCTCCTAGGTGTCTTTGGCCTTTCCCTGTGTTATCTTCTTCATTCTTGTACAAAAGCTCTGTCATCTAAGGGACACACCATCTGGCCTTGCTGCCTTTCAACTATCATGATGGCTGGCATTTACCAGCCTCACTCCCTTACTCGTGGAGAAATCACAGCCTTACTACTGCCAACTCTAGTCATTTTAGGTGCTAGAGAGGCAGTCAATATTGTCGTAGGCTGTGGGCCCCAGAAGTTGATCCCAAGACGAGGATTCAAATGCAAGTAATTTATGAAGGCAGTACTTCCTGGAGAATCTGGTAAAGAAATGAGGGAAGCGGGGCAAGAAGATCTCAGATGAAGTCCCATCCTTATCCTGCAGGGGATCTCTAGAGTATAGATTCCAATCCAGAGCCCAGAAAGCTGGTTGTTCCTATTCCCACACCCTTCAGTCATTGGCCAAGAGCCACTCGGGGGAGGGAGGGAAGTTATTAACTCCCAAGGACTGTCTGTCCAGGACTGGAAAACTGTGCCAGTACCCTGAGGGCTGACCTCCAGGAGGAAGGTACAGGCCAATGAAGAGAGAAAAGTAAAAAGGCATCCCAGGGAGGAAGAGTGAAGTACCACCAGTAACCACTAGAGGCAGCCACATGGAGCAACTATCCAAAGTCTTACATAATTCTTTGATACTCCCATCAGTTTGCTAGGGCTGTCATAACAAGGTACCGTGAACTGTGTGGCTTAAACAACAGACGTTTATTGTCTCATAATTCTGGAGGCCAGAAGTTCAGATGGCAGGGTTGGCTCCTTCTGAGGGATGTGAGGAAGAGATCTGTTCCAGAGTTCCTTCCTTGGCTTGTAGAGGGCCATCTTCTCCCTGTGTCTCCTCCCATCATTGTCCCTTTCTACATGCCCCTATGTCCAAGTTTCCCCTTTGTATAACGACACCAGTCATACTGGATTAGGGACCCAACCCCACTCCAGTGTGATCTCAGCTTAATTAAGTACATCTACAACTACTCAATTTTCAAATGAGATCACATTCTGAAGTATCAGGAGTTTGAACTTCAACATATGAAGTTTGAGGGGACACAATTTCACATCTAACAATATTTCAAAACTATAGTAAACCCTAATTCAGGCACCCCCTTCCATACTCACATTTAACTTCTTACCTCCTGGTACTGCTCTCTGGAATCTTTAACTCTTCCTTTGTTCCAGTCTGTTCACTGCTCACCTGTTCATTGTCTTTCTCACAACGTTTAGTCCTTAGTGAACAAAACACAACATGGGGCAGTTAGAAAATGTAAATGGTATGAATATGATTTGCAAATGATAAGTTCCTGTGTGAGTTTTAATTGCCGTTTATTTTCATTTCATCAAGAAATGCGCACGGAGCTCATATCTTGTATTTAGCTCAGATTTCCTGGGGTTTCTGACTTAGAAAGCTTTGTAAGTACAGGATGGATTATGGGAAGGAGAGGGTAATTGTGAGGGCATTGTAGTGTTACAGATTTAAAAAAAAAAAAAAGGGAGTTTAGATTAGGGAACCACAGAGGGGATGCCAAGAAGGCCAAGTGAGACACACCTAGAAAGAACAGTCATACAGAAAGATTATATATTGAATAGGGACATTATGTGAAGAAACGCAGATTCTGGCACCTTTACTTTTTTTTTTTTTTTCCTTATATCAAATGCTATAGTTGATTTCAATCTTATCTTATTTATCTTGTTCCTACACTGCCATGGATTCCCCCCTGACTGCCAAACAAAAGGCAAATGCTTCAGCAAAGTCCCTCCAAGCATCTGCCCACTCCCCAGCCTTAAACTCACCCCCCCCCACCAACACCCTTACTTGCACCTCAGCACATGACTTGGAGCTGAGCCTTTCCTTCTGTTTCTTCCTGTTGCACCTGCTCCCCTCTTTTCCTGCAAAGTCCCTCCTCCATGTTCACTTGACAGAGGGAAGTCTGCTGCTCCTCCTGTCTTCTGGGGGTTCAGCTTCTCCTGCATTTACGCCACCCTCTGTGTCCGGGAAGTCCTCTGTCACTGATCCTCTTAAAGTGGAATGCCATCATTTTTTATGTGTCCCTCGTGAAATCATAAACTCCCCAAAGACAATTTCATGTTAGACTCATCTTTGTGCCCACAGTTCTTGGCACAATGTCCCGCCCTTGAACACAGTCAGGAAGTATTTGTTAAGTGAATAAGTGAATGTAAACACAGACCAAATCAGATGTTAGGTAATGCATTGCACCCTGTCAGAGAGATCTTTCTGGCACTGAGACATTAGTGACTATACTTTGGAGGCTATGTTTCAGATTAAAAAAAAAAAAAAATCTGAGGGCGCCTGGGTGGCTCAGTGGGTTAAGCCGATGCCTTCGGCTCAGGTCATGATCTCAGGGTCCTGGGATCGAGTCCCGCATTGGGCTCTCTGCTCAGCAGGGAGCCTGCTTCCTCCTCTCTCTCTCTGCCTACTTGTAATCTCTCTCTGTCAAATAAATAAATAAAATCTTTAAAAAAAAATCTGAGAGAAATACCAATTCCTGAGATATGACTTCTTCAATTGCACCAGCCTCACCAAGCTGATGCATTAGACCCTTGATTTAATTATCAGATATCTCCAAAAATTGGCTCAGTTTCCAAAATACCTATGTGGGAAACTCCTAATGTTCTCTGGTGTCCAGTGTGGATGCCCAAGGGCATCTCCACTGTGTGTGCACACCAGCTCTGAGAGAAGAGGCTCCTGGTACAGGAGAAACTCGTTATTAGCGAGACAAGTTCTCTCCTCGCTAATGAGCAGCTTCTCATATGGCTGAAGCTGCAGAACTTCAACAATCACCCCTTAAATTAGCTATTTTTTCCCACCCAATTAGGATATTCCTTTTCAAATTATGATAGGAAAGCTGACTCACTCCCAATCTTCCATTTTTCAGAAGGACTCAAGCACTAAGATCTGGATGTCTGTAATCAAGAAAGCAGAGTGCAGCAAAAAGACATTAATTTTAGAGACAGAAATCTGTGAATTTGAAATGAGCAATGCTAATTAATAGCTTCTTGACCTTGGGCAAGTTCTTGAAAATCTCACTTACCTCATCTGTGAATTAGGGGTAATAATAACTGACCTTACAGTATTTGGTAATGATTAAAAATGATGCAACCCACATTATAAGACCTAGCTCTGTGTTTCCCAACAAGGGTGTTGTTGACATTTGGGGTGGGGAAAATCCCCTTCTGGGAAGGTCTGCCGCATATACTGCAGGACAGTAAACATCTTTGGAAGCTGAACTCCAAATTCCAGTAGTGTCCCTGTCCCAGTGACAGCTACAAAGCCCCCACACCACATACACATTGCAAAATGTCCGATCATAATAAGAGATAAAACTTCACAGGCGCTACTCTGTGCTGGTAGCGTTCTAAGAACTTTACTTGATTCATCACATTTAAGCCTCCTAAAAACTTTGCGATGCACTGGAAGATTAAATCAGTTGCTGGATTATACAAGTGGACAGTTGAGGATCTGGTTGGTAGGCTCCTGAGTTTAGCTTCTGCGCTGTGTAGGCTGGAAGCATGGTAAGTCCTCCACCCGTGCTGCCTTCCTTTCCTTTCTCCCTGTGGTTTCATTTCCAGTGCCTTTGGCTAACTCCTCAGAAAGCTGCAATTAGATTTTGTCCCCACATCTCTCCCAGGGGACCCCCAAAAATGCAGGCTTTATTGGCCATAGTCCAATCTTGATGAGACTTTTGTTGTCGTTGTTGTTGTTGTTGTTGCTGTTGTTTTGTTTTGGTGACACGTATCTCAGGGCCAAATTTGTCTTGCTGTGATGTGGCCCGCTGTGGGTTTCCACTGGAGATAAATGAACAAAATATTAGCCTCCATGTTTTTTTCCCTCTTATTTGGTTCTTCCCCTCCCTGTCCTCTGGGGCCCTCCTATGCTGTGGGTAGCACCTCTCACTTGCCTGATTTTTGTGATTGCCCCTTTGGCTGGGAAGGGAAGAGTTCTGGACCTAATTCCAATGTTGCCTGAGGAGCGGGTTCCCCACACAACCAAGCTCTCCTCTGACCCCAGCTGAGTGTCATACAATTAAGCTCAACTCCAAAGCTATCTACTCAGGGATAGAGTGATTCCACAGGTGAAGGGTTCAGTTCTACCCAGCACCCAATTCAGAGGCCAATGGCAAGTTCAGGTGTCACCTGTGAACCACTGGCTAGAAATCAGAGGTCCAGTAACCCCCTCCCTTGATTCTATGAATTTGCTAGAGCAGCTCACAGAACTTAGAAACATTAACCTACTAGATCACCAATTTATTGTAACAGGCTAAGTCAAGAAGAGCCAGATGGAAGAGATGCACAGGGTGATGTGTGGGGAAAGGGCTGAGTGTCTATGCCTCTCTGGATACTGCACTCTCTCCCAGCTCCATGTGTTCACCAATCTGGAAACTGTCTGAGCCCTGTCCTTTTTGTTTTTTATGGAGGCTCCATTATGTAGGCACAAATGATTAAATCATTGGCCATTGGTGATGCACTCAACCGCCAGCCCTCTTCCTACACCCTAAGTGGGGCTAGAATGGAGTCTCCAGTCCTCTAGCCCCCAGCCTTACATTACTTAATAAGTTACAAAAAATCACCTCATTCACATAATAAAAGACACCTTAATCATTCTCCTCAGTTAGGAAATTCCAAGGGTTTTAGGAGCTCCAGTGCCAGGACCCCAGGTGAAGATTAAATATATATTTCTTATATAAATTACATCACAGTAGGCTTTCAAAATAAAGTCAGAGACACTTGTAACTAATAGGAGTCCCTGGCCCTGAAGCTTACTAGCCCACATGATATGATGCAGAAATAGCTCCATCAACTCTAACATTGAGAGACAACAAGCTGTTTGCCACCTGCTGTCTGTAGTTGCTAGGAACAGATGTCACAGTGGGATTCAGGGTGGTGGGAGTGAGGGAAGGGCAGTCTCCCTGAGCTAAGGTGCTGGGGTAGGAAGAACTCTGCACTAAGACAGGACTTCTTCTGCCACCTAAGGAGTTCAGACTCCCTCTTATAACAATAGAGTATTAAAATAAATGACACTTTATCTACTCTACTTTAATATTCTGGTACATTCCAAAAGGTGAGCTGACAGTCAGTAAAGAGGCCACAAAGAGAGGAGTGGGAAACACGTGGACAAAATGCAGCTCAATTCAAGCAGCAGGTACTGAGTGTCCATCTTGTGTCTCTGTCAGGTGGGCACTGGGAGTAAAGAGGTGAATGATATCATACACCCCAGAGTAGCTCAAACCAACTCCTTAGTTACTGGTTTGAATTAATAACAAGGAAAAGTTTGTAGACTATTTGATTTTTGTGTAATTTTATAGAGGTGTCAGAAGACTTGACCTAAGTAGTCTTAAAAAGCAAAACTCAACCAAATAAATTTGAAGATCTAATTTGACTTTCTTAAGCAATTCTGGACTCGGGGAGTGTCCCATCTAGCAAGGAGAGTTGCTCTGAAGAGTTGTACAAAATGGAAGGTTTTTATAGGAAGAAGAGTGGGGCAGGAAGTTGTTAGCAAAAGACAAGAAGGGATTGTTTCATCTTCTTTGGGGCGGAAGGGAATAGCAGGGTTTTTAATCATGCGGAGGCCCTCACTCTTGCAGATGAGAAAATTTCCATCTGACTGTTAAAAGGTCAGGTTTCTTTGGTAGATTGGTTTGCTGTCTTGGGGAGCAAATGACTCCTTTTGGGACTTTTTTTTTTTTTTTTTAAACAGAAGGCAGTGTTAGAATCATTGAGAGATTGGCTTGGGAATGGAGGGACCTACGGACTGGCCCCAATGTTGCCATAGACTCCACTAGGGTACCATCTCTGAGTATCATATGGTAGGTCCACATGGGGTTCTGCTAGTTTTCTGGCTCTGATTTATATCTCCAGATTTCTACTTTGCAGTGCTGTAAACTTGGATGTCTGTTTGCTCTCTGCTAACCTTCCTTCCTTCCTCTGTACAATGTAGACAACATTACCTAAATCTCAGAGCATGCTGAGTATGAAATGAGCTAATATGTATATATATAATCAATGTATACACATGCACACACTTACATATATATAGATAGATAGATATATAGATATAGCACTTTCCATATAATATAATTTGCATATGATTACTACTCTTTGAAGGACTCTCAGAAATCATCTCATGTAACTCCTGAAGATACAGGTGCAGGAAATGAGGTCCAGAGATGCAGCCACTTACCCAATGTCATATTTGCCTACTATTCATACTACTGACATCTAGTCTTCCAAAATTTCATATCCAACTTAAAATCAAAGCAAGGAATAGTGAATATCTTCTCCCCTTCTGCGTGTTGCCATTTTGTTTTGTTGACTGCTTCCTTTGCAGTGCAGAAGCTTTTAATTTTGATGAAGTCCCGAAAGTTCATTTTTGCTTTTGTTTCCTTTGTCTTTGGAGACATGTCTTGAAAGAGGTTGCTGGGGCCGAAGTGATGTAGAGAAAGTCAATTATCATATGGTTTCACTTACTTGTGGAGCATAAGGAATTATACAAGGACATTAGGAGAAGGAAAGGGAAAGTGAATGGGGTAAATCGGAGGGGGAGATGAACCGTGAGAGAGTGTGTGGACTCTGATTAACCAACTGAGGGTTTTGGGATGGAGGGGTGTGGGGAGATGGGTGAGCCTGGTGGTGGGTGTTAAGGAGGGCACCTATTGTATGGATCACTGGGTGTGGTGCATAAATAATAAATCTTGGAACACTGAAAAAAAAAAAAAAAAAAAAAAAAAGGAATAGCTAAGTGCCTCATACTGTGCTAGTTCTTTTCACAAGCAACCTCTGAGGATGAATATTGTCATCCCCACTTTACAAATAAGTAAATGGAGTCTTAGAGAGGTCATAAGGGACCTACCTACCCAAGGTCACACAAATGGGATATGATGGTGACAGAGCAGAAGTCACTCCACCTGCCTCTGTGCCTGTTCCTTGTTCAACTAACTTATGTGGACACAGATGACCCATTATTTGTAAAAGTTTGATTATTTGATTTCTAGAGCAGATACATCTTCAGTTTGAAAGGTACACCAATTGCTTTCATGGGTGCAGATGGGTTCTTCAAAAGCTTTCAGGCAAGGGAGTTTCTGCCTTGTCCTGGACCCATATTTCTGGTGACCGCTCATGTTGTAGTTTCAGGATCATGGGAACTAAATTGAATCCCTGTAACATTAAAATGCCCAGAAGAATAATCAGACAAAAAGGGGGTTTCTTTGTTTACTTAGCATACATAGAGGTACCTTTGTTCCAGATAAGCCCCTGAGAAATGTAACCAACCATTGTAATTGCATTTATGTGTGAGGAGGCAAATCATTTTCTGAAGGGGGAGTCTGGGTCTTCAAGAATTGTGCAGGGACCAAAAAGCAGAAAAAAACAGTAAGTAATAAACAAAAACAAACAAACAAAGAGATGGAAGAATTTTAACATTTTGCCAAATAAGGTTGCTCTGAGAAGGTTTTAAAATCTATGTAGGGGAGGGATACCTGATGGCTCAGTGGGTTAACCTCCACCTTCAGCGCTGGTCATGATCTCAGGGTCTTGGGATCCAGCCCCACATCGGGTTCTCCACCCAGTGGGGAATCTGCTTCCCCCCCCTCTCTCTCTGCCTGCCTCTCTGCCTATTTGTGATCTCTATCTCTCTCTCAAATAAATAAATAAATAAAATTTAAAAAAAAATATGTGTAGGGGAAACTTGTACCTGTCAGCCAGGGCTTATTGGACCTAGAAATTAGTGAATCCTTAAATGTTAGAAACGAGCAGGCTAGGCTCTATGGCTGTTCCTTTCTAGATGGACACCCAGACACATCTTGCTTTTCTTGGTAACTATGATACAATGACTCTCTCAGGAAGGCATGGGCTTAGAATCTTTGCTGGAATAGGAATGAATTCACTCATTCATTCCATCATTCCATCATTCCATGCATTATTAGCTCTAATGCAAGTTTCAGGCACCACGTATATTATATCCCTCTGAACAAGTCAACCTCATGACCATTTACAGTTTTAAGCATATTTATAAAGTGATGACCAGAGGCTAACCAAGCTGAACAAACTTAGGTGACCCTAGGTAAAGATGGCTCCCCGATATCACTTCATTTTTCTTGTCTGCAGTATTACAACTAGGTGGCCTCAGACCTCTTCCAACTCTGACAATTAAAGATTTAAAAAATGGTTCCTAGGGGAGAACAAAAGCCATGCCCATCTCCCACTAGATAAGTGTGGTCTAGGACAATGACATGCCCATGGCTTCCATCCATTAATTCATGAATCAGCTTCTCACTTACACTCCCGTGACAACATGTACTGAGCATCTCCTCATATCTCCTCAGAGATATGCCCAGCCCACTCAGTGAGACAGACTGTGTGCAGGCACTGGCAGTCTCGTGTGGTTTCCTGTCCTATAACAATGAGAATGACTGGGACCCAGAAAGGATAGAAAAATCTTTTTTGTTTGTTTGTTTGTTTTCTAAGACTTTATTTATTTGAGAGAGAAAGACACAGAGTGTGCATAGGCAGGGGGAAAGGGCAGAGGGAGAAGGAGAAACAAGCTCCCTGCTGAGCCCTGGATCATGACCTGAGCTGAAGGCAGAAACTTAACTGACTGGGCCACCCAGGCACCCCCTACAAATAAGTTTTTTAGTGGATAAAGAAATAGGAGAATGGCCCTTGCATAGAACCAAGAATGAGGCAAATCTCTACACAATTATTTACGAGTGAATGTGAACACATTTTGCTCGTTACTAAGCCTGGTGCTCTACCTACTCTACAAGTGTGGTGATAACACTACTTAGTAGTAATAATACTTCTAAAAGTGTTTGGGAGGGCTCAATGAGATAACTGTGGGAAAATAGTGTTAGACTGTAAGGAAGTCTGAAAATCTGTTTTTTTTGCTTACTCCCTTCTTTTCCTGATCCCTAGGACAGAGCACCATACTAATTGAGTTTGCTTAAGAAACTCTGAGTTGCCATTCTTTCTTCATAATTTTAATGCCATCACCAGCCCGAAATAGTGAAATCACCGGATCCATTCTCTCCCCTTAGAGGTTTCAAAATCTCCCCACCACTTCAGGCCATCTTTTTATAGCCTCCCAGGGTCTGAGAGAGGATTAGCTCACATTTATGACCACTAATGCACCCTGCCCACTTGGAGGGTTGAGGCTGATAGAGCAAATCCCTAGCAATTGATTTCCCTCCAACTTTAAGTTCACAGTGCTCTATCTTCCCCACCCTTGTGTGTTATCTCAGAAAAATAAGACTTCCTTATGCTCACTGAATCGCTGGAAGAGAGGAAGAAAAAAGAGCTGAAATTGGTACACTGGGTTCACAGAAGCTGGAATTGCAGAACGAGGCACAAGACGCAGCTCTGGCCACGAGTAAGCTGTGTGAACTTGGCTAAGCCATTTAAGGACCCTGAACCTCAATTTCTCCATCCCGTTTCACAACATTACTGTGAAGGTCAGAAAAAAGAGATGATATACATAAAAATGTTTTGAAAATGCTAAAGCCCTGTACAAACCTTAGCTGGGAGGTGTTAACATTGATAATGACTGAGCTGTGTCTTGCAAAAGCACCAAAATGAATGTGCTTTATTTATTTGTCATAATAAACTCGGGTTTTTTTGAGTTCATGAATGGGACTCATGTCGTGTGGGAGAGTGTGACCATGTTTGATGATGGCCCTGTGGTGCCACAGAAATGGAACTCATGGAGGTCTCAATGAAATGGCCCCATCCTATAGTTTGATGGTAAAAAGGCAGAAAGCCCTCCATTTCTTTGTTTTTCCAACCAGGTGGCACACCTACTCTTTACTGAAGATATGAATCATTGAATTCTCCACACCCCTGTGGAAACCAAAGCAGCATTCCCTTAGCCTATTTACTGGTTCAAGGGTAAACTTCAATAGAAAGCAACATAAACTGAGTCAGGGTCATTCTCCTCCTCCTTGTTTATTGAATGTGGATCAGCCCTGTATTTGGACTTTAGGCAGATATTCGATGACTTCTCTGAGCCTCTTTTATGCACCTTATATAAAGTTCTATCATGACAACCACACAGTATGACTGCATTGCTAGCTATCTGTCCGACCCATGCCATTAGACGCTAAGTGTCTCAAGGGAAGAGACCTGTAATGGAAGTCTTGGACACATGGTAAGTAATTAATAAGACTAGTCTGGATCTATATATCAGTGAATCAGTGAGTGGGTGGGTGATTAGATAGATAGACAAATATGTCCTGGCCACCTAGAACACAGGGCAAAGAAGTGTATGCTGTCTTTCAAAGGAAGTTTAACTTTGGTGTCAGAGAAGATGCTTCAAGTGGCTTGACTTCTACATCTACACTGATCCCTGAACTCCTCTGTCACCTCCACCATGGACAGCCTCTTGTTTATTTTATATTATCTTCAATGTTTCTTCAAGTCCTCAGGTTCAATTCCAAGTCTGGCTTTGATCCCTGAGGCCCATCTGTCGACCTCTGCATATTGAGCCTCATGAGGGCAGTTGCTCTGGGCTTTGGCTATTGTGGTCTCCCATGAGCATCCCTTCCACCTCATAACACAAAGACCAGGGAAACTGGTACTCTCTGGAGGTACCAATGTCAATCAGATGACCTTCAAACATTCTCCCAGCTTTGTCCTGCCTATCTGCCCTAGACTACAGAGAAACCCCAGCTCAGCTACTAAGAGCTGAAGTCATTCTGCTACTCAGGTCAGCAAATTGTGGCCCATAGGCTAAATCTGGCCTGCCATATGTATTTGCAAATAACACTTTATTGGAATATAGCCCTACTCATTTGTTTACAGACCATTCACAGCTGTTTTGCAATCTTGTTGCAGAGTTGAGTAGTTATGACAGAGAACAAATACACAAATACACAAAGCCCATTACTATCTAGCCCTTTACAGAAAAAGTCAACCAAACTCTCTTCCTTGTAAACTAACCCAGATGTATAAGTTAGTTGAATAATGCTCTGCTAGATTTGGTTCTGGATTTAGTGGTGAGTAGTCAACCATGCTTATTTTCATAACAACTCCAAACTCCAACACTACCAAGAGAGAAGGACTTTGTTGGCATGGGCCAATTGTCTGGTGGAACCCGAAAAATCTCTAAAGGAAGAAAGGAAGGAAGGGAGGGAAGAAATGGGAAGAGAACGCATCAGTAAACACTTCTGGCACAAAAAAGATCAATCCAGGGCTCATCAGAACAACCCTGTAAAGTGAAAATAATATAAACAAACCTTGGTTCTCTACTTGGTTTGAATACTTATCACCTGAGTGACTGTATATGGGTCATTTATCTGAGACTCGGTTTCCTCATCTATAAAATGGTTAGAATATTTCCAGATACAGAGCATTTGAAATACATGTACGTGAGGCAAAGAGGAGAGATTATACATGCCTTGGAACCTGAGCAGAGGTCTTCCTAAGACACCTTTCCCTGGGCATCCTTTCTCTTCCATACCCCACTCACAAGGAGTTGTCCCCATGAGCACTTTCTACTTTATGACATTTTGATGTCAGAATGACGCCAATAACTGCAAATTAGGTGCTTGTATGTGTTGTCACAAGCCCTGAAAATGTGTGGATTAGAAGTAGCAGAGGGTAAATCACTGACATGGCAAGCACAAATCACAGCTGGAGCACATCACAGGCTGGAAACCTAATTGAACTGAATGCCATTCACACAAAAAGAGATCTGGGAATCCAGCCAGCATCTTTCCAGAATGATAATTTTTCATTTAAATTCACCCCCACTTTCCCCCCTCAAGGCAGACCTCCTTCTCTATCATCATCTGAACTACTGAATTGTTTCTCTCCTCCCATCCTTGTGGTAGAAGCAACTGGATTCTTTCCGGACCTTCCCTAAGATGCTATATGTGGACACCTGCAAATCAATGTGGTGAGCATTGTGTACCTACTTCAAGCCCCAAAGAGTCATGGGGATAGGAACATGGAGAGCTTCATCTGAGCTTCCAGGATGTCATCAGGGTCCTAAGGCCCAAGGTAGAGTGAAACTGTTTTTAAGTTGACATGTCCCTAATGGTTATAAGACATACTGGTTTTTCCAGGCCCAGTGATGGAATACCTTCTGCAAGAGAGTAAGAGGTTTAATCCCACTGCCATTGATTGGTATGGAGTGAGCATGAATGTACTTCATGACTCTCAACATTTCATAGACAGAACATCATCTTCAGGAATTAGAAAGTGTCTATATTGTCTGAAATTTAAAATCCAAAAATACAATTTGAGTTAAAAAACATATATAATTAAACTTTTAGCAAGGATACATTAAACTCATAGTTCATGTTAAAACAACATATGTGATGTACAATCTTAGAAATTTTCCAACAAGCTTAAAGATCTAATTCTTTATTAATTCAACGCATTCAGCAAATATATTTTAAGTGCTTATTATTAGTCATAATTATATAAATTAACATTTTATAAAACTTTACAGTTTCTAGAGTATTTCATCTCATCAACTCTTAAAAAATTCTCTGAAGGAGGAATTACTGCATTCCTTATTTTACAAAGAAACTAGTTCTTCAAGAATAAGATCATTTGTTCAAGGTCACATGGTCAAAGGGACACATCACTAAACAGTGATGAAACTGAAAGGAATTTAAGTCTTTTGACTCCAAATCCCCAAATTAATGTGTACTCACTCTCTCCTGCCTTAGCTATAGTCACTAATATTCTGTATCTTAGTTCTAGAGCCTCCAGTCTGTTCTTCACATTCTGATGTTTATTATTTTCTGAATCTATTTCCACAGAAGTATTTCTTAGTTCAGACCTTCAAGAGTCTAGTGCCTAAACTTGCCTCCACAATCAACTCTTGAAATCAGGGGTCATCAAATATTTCCTGTAAGAGTCCAGATAGTAAATAGCTTAAGCTTTGTGGCCCATACGATGTCTGTCATAAGTACTCAATGCTGCCATTGTATTGG
Source organism: Mustela nivalis (assembly GCF_964662115.1). Classification (NCBI taxonomy): domain Eukaryota; kingdom Metazoa; phylum Chordata; class Mammalia; order Carnivora; family Mustelidae; genus Mustela; species Mustela nivalis. The sequence goes on from NC_139021.1 coordinate 12,495,600, forward strand.
GCAAGCAGCTCTGGACAATCCATAAACAAATGTATGGCTGGGATCCAATAAAACTTCACTTACAAAAAATGACAATGCATCAGATTTGGTGTAAAGAACATACTTTTCTCTCCCTTTTGCTGCAGACCTATATTGCTTTCTGGTAACCTTTTAACTAGTAACAATTCTCCAAATTAAGATTTTTATTAACTGTCCAACATTTAGTCATTTATGGAAAATGCTGCAGTTTTCTACCCTTTGTGTCCAAGAAAGTATATGTCAATTAGAGGGGGGGGACACTACACAATAAGGGCCCAATGGATGACAAGATAAGTGTGTACTAGCATACAAGCAGAGTAGTAGGTCAGTTCATCCTGAGCATGGTAGTAGAAAAAGTGCCTCATAACTGCTTTTTTGTGATGGGTAAATCTAGAATGCAGGGGAATAATCAAGAAAAGGAATGATCTTTTTTTTTTTTTTAAGATTTTATTTATTTATTTGACAGACAGAGATCACAAGTAGGCAGAAAGGCAGGCAGAGAGAGGAGGAAGCCTGCTCCCCACTGAGCGAGAGCCCAATGTGGGGCTTGATCCCAGGACCCTGAGATCATGACCTGAGCTGAAGGCAGGGGCTTTAACCCACTGAGCCACCCAGGTGCCCCCAAATGATCATTTTTAAGTGTTTATTATAAGCCAGCCACTGCACAAGACATTTTATATATTTCATAATTCTCAAGACCACTATTTTATACCCTTTATAGCTAGAGAAACAGAGCTCTGGGCTACTGAGCCTCTTGTCCAAGTCCAGACAATTAGCAAGTGGTGAAACTGGAATGCAAACCCACTCTTGTCTAATTCCAAACTACACATTCTTTTGAGTTGATGTGGGACCCACTTAGGAATGAACTAACCTCCCTCATTACCAGGAATTCAGACTCTTCTGCATCCCCAGCTCTAAGCACAGAATATTCAGGATACACAGAATACTACAGACAAATTTATTAGAAAGATATCATTGAATAGATGGTCATTGTCTTTGACTTTACTGGCAATGAAAGGTAGAGCTGAATATTTAAACTCACCAGAATAATTTATTCTGAGCCCTTGTCTCTTCTGTTGTTGACCAGCTCAATTAAAAAGGGTTTATGGTCGTATAGGAGGCAAAATTAGATCACTATCCCATGTGATTAATGAGTCAGCAAAACCAACGTCATGAAACCGAGTCAGCTGTGGGCTAAATCAGAAGCCAAAGCAGGTTCCAGGACAACAGAGATATTTCCCAGAGCTAATAAACAATAATGATGCATGGTTTGATGTCTGGGTAAAGGTGCAGGGAAGATGCTAGTACTTAATAACATATGTCTCTATCATATAGCATTTCTATTTTTTCCTGTAGCCTGGAAATCACAGAGTTCAGAGACCAGGAGATGGTACTTTTTCTTTTCTTTTTTTTTTTATTAATTAATTTATTTTCAGAAAAACAGTATTCATTATTTTTTCACCACACCCAGTGCTCCATGCAATCTTTGCCCTCTATAATACCCACCACCTGGTACCCCAACCTCCACCCCCCCCGCCACTTCAAGCCCCTCAGATTGTTTTTCAGAGTCCATAGTCTCTCATGATTCACCTCCCCTTCTAATTTACCCCGACTCCCTTCTCCTCTCTAATACCCCTTGTTCTCCATGATATTTGTTATGCTCCACAAATAAGTGAAACCATATGATAATTGACTCTCTCTGCTTGACTTATTTCACTCAGCATAATCTCTTCCAGTCCCGTCCATGTTGCTACAAAAGTTGGGTATTCATCCTTTCTGATGGAGGCATAATACTCCATAGTGTATATGGACCACATCTTCCTTATCCATTCGTCCGTTGAAGGTCATCTTGGTTCTTTCCATAGTTTGGCGACCGTGGTCAAAGCTGCTATAAACATTGGGGTACAGATGGCCCTTCTTTTCACAACATCTGTATCTTTGGGTTAAATACCCAGGAGTGCAATTGCAGGGTCATAGGGAATTTCTATTTTTAATTTCTTGAGGAATCTCCACACTGTTCTCCAAAGAGGCTACACCAACTTGCATTCCCACCAACAGTGTAAGAGGGTTCCCCTTTCTCCACATCCTCTCCAACACATGTTGTTTCCTGTTTTTGTTAATTTTGGCCATTCTAACTGGTGTAAGGTGATATCTCAATGTGGTAGACCTTTTCTGAAGCAGTTGTTATTTCTGATGATTTCCATAATTTTATTTCTTTTTTTATAGTGGTGTGGGAACCTTGATCTAAATAAATCTTTTGTCTAAAGATTATCTATTCATACAATATCAAATAAAAGACAGTAAACCAAATTTTAATCCAAATCCAGGATGGACGCAAAATTTAGCTTCATTCCTATTTAGTTTAGAATAATTGGAAGAGTCAACTATTTATTATTCTACACTATTATTTCCTGAACTATATTCTTCAGACAGTTGGCATCCTGAGAGAAGCCCATGGGGAGGAATTGGAAAAGTATAGGATGTTTTCAATGAGTAAACATTTCAGGAAGTTGTACAATTATCTGTTATTATCCAACAAATGACTCTGATGATTGACAGTTTAAGACTACACACTCATTACTTCACAGGTTTTGGGGGTCAGGAGTGCAGTCTCTGGTTAGCAAGACACTTCTGGCTCAAGGTCTCACGTGAGGTGCTAGTGAGGTTGTCCGTGATGGCTGTAATCCCCTCAGGGCTCCGTAAGAGCTGAAGAATCCATTTCCCACCTCATACCTGACTGCTGGCAACCCTACAAATACATGTGTTTGTAGATTACCTTGTAGTTTCACCAGAAGCTTCCTCAATGATGTGGTAGCCAGTTGT